>NC_138178.1:36227502-37623903 GCF_964165515.1 Mesoplodon bidens
TTCTTCTCCCCTCTGGATCACCTAATTTCGACACATTTTGAAGCATTTCATTCTATCCATATTTTAACTTTGCTTTCACATTTTCCATTTTTAATCTCTGTGCTGCAGAGTCATTTTCTTAAGTCTTCCAATTTACTAATTCTCTCTTTAGTTATGTCTGGTTTTCTGTTAAACCTGTACAGAAGTTTTCCTTTTTTTAAAAAAAAACACATTTATTTATTTATTTATTTGGCTGTGCCAGTCTTAGGTGCGGCATGAGGGATCTTTTAGTTCTGGCATGTGGGATCTTTAGTTGTGGCATGTGGATCTTAGTTGCGATATGCATGGGGGATCTAGCTCCCTGAGTAGGGATGGAACCCAGGCCCCCTGCATTGGGAGAGTGGAGTCTTAGCCACTGGACCACCAGGGAAGTCCCTCCATTTGTTTTGATGACTGTATCCTTCATACCTAGAATGTCTCTTTGGTTCTTTTTCAAATCTTTTTTTTTTTTTTCAATGCTCCTTTGGTTTACCTTATGGTTTCTGTTGCTTCTTGTACCTCTTCAAACATGTTAAGATACTTATCTTAAAGTCTCCTTCTGATTTTTCTGTCTCTACCTCATGATGGTTGAGTTCCTTGTGGGATCATTTCCTTTTCTTTCCTGGCGCCTAGAGGAGCAGAGAGGGCTTTCTTCCCACATCAGTCCACAGTTATCAACTTAGGTCACATGTCTCCACACAGGAAAAAGGGGCCTTTGTTTCTTTAGACAAAGAGACCCCTGAGGGGCTGGCCTTGTCAGATCTCCAGAGTGCCCTGACATCTCTGAATGGGCATCAGGTACCCAGGACCCATCCCTGAGAGCCCCTCCAGGGTGCATGATCTCTCTGAATGGGTGCCAACTGGTGAATTAAGGTATTTCTGAGAATCTGTCAACATAGTCACCTGGCCCTTTGTGACCCTGAAAAAGTCATTTAACCATTCATCTTTTCTGTAAAATAAAGGTATCTTCTTTATTTACAGGGAGAAAAAAAAGTATTTTAAGTAGTATAAAACTTCAAAGAAAAGGTGGCACATGTTGTCTTAAAAACAAATAGTTTAATTTCATTTTTATCTGGAACAAAGACATACAAGTTTAAAAGGAAACAGCAAGTGCTTTGACATGTCATCATGTGTCATTTTTTATGGTGCTACTTTTCAAAATCTGAAGATACAGAACCTTTATAAATTTCAGGAAGCAAAATGCAGATGAAAACAGATTGGTTATAAAACGTCAATTCACTAAATACTGCATTTTTTCTGTTTTTATGGAGAATATTTCATAGAAACACTATAAAATAAGGTAGACGTTTGGAAATTCAATTATAAAACTTTAGGAAAAAAGTGTGGAGTCCTAGTTTCTTTCACTTTGGGGAGTCACCTGCAGAGCCCGTCAGACAACTAGAGCAGTTTCTGAGCTCTGGTTGCTGTACAGGAGCCCTTCTCGTTGAGTGCTTCTAGGATCAGACCCACCCACAAAACAGCTTTTCCCAATTAGTATCAATCAGGAAAGTTTAACATACACAAATATTTCTATAGTGCAGTAAAAATGTCATTTTATATTTTAAATTTGCATTATGAAAATAAGTCTGTACACAAAGTAATACATATTTAATGAATATGAATCATGTAAATTTGGTTATGGCATTTAAAGTTGGCTTTGGCTTTGAAGTATTTTTAAATTCATAGAAAATATTGAACTAATAAAATAAATAAAAAATTTTAATAATTGATATTAATAATCAACTTCAAAATTTCTTTGCATTTTCTGTTCAATTTTAAAAGAGAAGTCATTGCACCTTCTATGATGTGAAAAAAGATCCGATTGCCATTAGCTGTTCTTAAGTGCTGAACATAACTGAGAGAAACTGCAACAAGACACTCTGTCACTGGCAGGAAATCCATCACCGTCCTTCGCGGGGGCAGTCCCGAGCTCATGTTTTAACGGACGCGAATGCAAACCATGGTTCTCACGTGACTTTCTGAAGAGCCCCTGCAGCAGGCCCAGGTACCTTGAGTGGACTAAGTCTCACTTTATGGCAATGGCATCAGATGGTGGCTACAGAAGGTTGCTGACGTCCCTGTGTGCTCTTACAGGCTCTGCAGACCAGGGGACGAAAGGACCAAGGAACTCTGACTGCCCTCAGGAATCCCAAGTGACTGGAGGGACACAGCGTCAGGGCCCCAGGCAGTGTCGCCCACTATTCAGGAGGTGGGCGGAGGCTCCGCAGCTTCATTTCGTCCAGTCCCTTCCAGTATTTAAAATTGTTGTCAAGATGCTGCATTAACTCAGGCAGGTCTACAAAGGCTGGAGAAAAAAGATTCACAGCCTCAGTAAATTTAGACTTTGAGGCTTTCTAAGGAGAGAGCATTTTATGGAAGAGGGGCGGAGAGGAGTAGACAACTGCACAGTGCTCAGCAGACACAGCAAACCCAGCGGCTGGAATGAACTAAAGCCAAGTCCTGTGCTCAGTGCCAGCAGCTCCCCTGTAACCACCTGGCGCGCTGACAACTGGTAGATGAAGCAGAAGGGGGACTCATCTGCATACTCACCATTTGATCAGCACCTTTGGGCCCAGGGTGCCAGGAGCCAGGCCCTACGCCCTGACTGGCTCTCCTGGGTGTCTCCCTGCCCGCCCCCCAACCCTTTATACCACCATCTTCCACCTGCAGCACATCCCCTAGGGCATGAGTGGGGAGCAAGTCATTTTACATAAGAAGAAAATGGGGCCAGGAGAGGCCATGAATCTGGACTCAAGGAGCTGCGGAGCCTGCAGTCTGGCCCCAAGGCTGCAGCTCTTTCCACCGTCTGAGTCCTTCCCCCACCTCCCAGCACCCTGAGATGGGGGTTCGTCTCCTGCCCATGGATCTGGACAGGGAGTATTAGTGGAGCTCCTTCCCTGAGAGTCCTTTACGTGACAGGCTCCTGCATGCACTTGAGGTTGAAGAAGAGGGACGTGTACCCGTCAGAGACCAGCCTGCTCTCGGGTCGGCTACCACGTGAGGCGGGAGAAGCTGGGGGAGCAGATGGCAAAAGGGCTCCCACAGAATGATGTGGGGTTTGGAATCAGCGTAAGTGTTTCTGAATCCTGGGCTCTCCACCACTGGCTGTGCAGCCCCAAGTTCAATCCTCTCATCTATGAAACCGGCACAACAATGTCTAGCCCCTGGGGCCAGGGGCAGTTGAGGAGGAAGAGTACAGAGAGCACCCCGCCCCCACGGCCCTCAGTGTCAGCTCACTGCTTCTCCTCAGCCCTTCTTCAAAGTCTGAGCCCCCAAACATATTCTACAGTCAAAAACTACACTATGCACTACTTAATAGGCAGTTCCCCGTTACTGAGGGAAAGATGCTCAAAGCGTTCTTACCGTCCCAAGCAGCAAACATGTCTGTGATGAAGTAGTCAATGAAAGAGATTTGGGATTTGGGGATGCTGCAGGTATTTCTGTCAAAAACTGGCATCACTACAGGCAAGTCCTGTCGCTTCTCTTCATCAGTCTGCAAAGCAGAAAATGCCAGAATTACGAGACTCCAGTATCTGGCTCCACTCCCCATCAGGAGCAACCCCTCTGCCAAAAGCCTCTCTTGGCAGCCCAGAGCGCTCGTGGGGAGAAGCCGATTACAGCACCAGCCAACAACCTGGATCTGCCACTACATACCATGTTGTCCCCAATGGGGACTGCTCTATGCCAGGGGCACCAAGGACACCCCAACCCAACCCACATTTTCAACACCTGGAAACCTCTTGCTGAAGCTCCTGAGGTACGATTGCAAACGGTACCTGCAGTGCATGAGCACACTAGTCAGCTCAGCCATCCTCCCACCTGGCAGGCGTTTCAAGGGCCTGATCCAGGGCGGCAATGGTGAGTGAGAAACAGCCCCCTTCACAGAGAAGGGACAAGTGGCTGCTTCTCATCTTGGGCCAAATTATTTTATTTGAATAAGTTCTGAACACGCTTGAGGTAAAAAAGAGCTCTGGGATGAGTTTTTTATGTACTTTGATAGACGCTTCCAGAACATCTTCAGGATTCCAGAAAGATATGTAAAAAGCTGAAAATATAATTAAGATCCTGGGGGGAAAGGCAAGTCTATCTTGAAAGATACAAAGGAGTTTCTTGTTCTTTTTATTCATAAGGTTGCTTTCTTCCAAGGGTCCCGGAGAAAAGGATGAGGGGATGCCTGGAGGGTGATGATGAAGCAGGGGCTCTTCCTGGAACGAGGTGGGAACTCAGAGGGTTTATGGGTGCGATTAGAATCACCGAGAGGTCCGTGCTGGAGCAGGCAACCAGGGCTGAGAGTTAAGCAGACGGTCACGCGAGGGGCAGGATGAGGGGGACTGAGTGTAGGACCAAGTAAGGCCAGGGTGGGCCTGGCTAGAAGGGCTGGAGCTATTCTCTGGCTCTGGAAGGTACAGCTGTCCTCAGGGGCACCTGATCATTGTTCCTGATGGTCCAGGCAGGCTGCCCTGTTGGGCCAGGCATAGTGAGAAGATGACAGAAGGGGTGGCGATCCTGGGACGAGATAAATTGTTGACCAGTCATGGCCTCTGGAGGGCCGGTCAGTGAGAGCAAGGGCTGAGGACAGGAGGTATGTGGTGTGCTCGGCCATCTGCCAGAAGCCTGACTCTGGTGGCTGAGCTCTGTGGGCCATCGGGGGCTGTGGGAGAGTGGAGGACATTTCTTGAGTGGCCAACACTGGGACAAGAATTCAGGTGTTCAGTGGAACCAAAAGAAAACCTACTCTTGAGGTTCGGAGCCTGTCCCTCCAACTCTTACCCCTGGAACTGTTCCCATAGGGCAAACTGGGCCAGTCCCCTTGTTGTTCTCGACAACTGGCCAGGAGCTGCCTCCCGTGTTCCGTTCCACTTCTATTCTGCTGTCTTGGCCGAGTCCTGGCAATCACCAGCAGGGCCACAGGGACTGGTTAGAAGTCACCTTGCCATGCACAAAGGTGGATCCGAGGCCCGAGCCACTGGAAGAACTAGGCCCCACAGCTAACAGCAGGTGACTTTCCCTGGAAGTGACAATGACTCACTACAGCTCTCAACATGGAATCTCCACTTGAGGGCAGCAGGTAACCTTTGGGGGTTTTCCTAGGAGGGACTGTACCTAGCACCATGCTGCAGAGATGTACTTATGCTAGGTGGGTGTTGAGGGTGCTGGGGACAGGGCTAAGAAAGAGGCCTGTGCTCCCTGTGTTCAGGTGGATGGTGCTAGACTATGGGTCAGGGCAGAAGGCAGCAGTAAGAGCCCCTGCTGCTCCAGGCCAGGGAGCCAAGTCGCACACACTTGACTAGGATTGTACAGCCCAGCGAGCCCTGAGAGGCAGGGCAGAGACTATCTACACCAGTTGTCTGGCCAGGAGCAACTCCAGGAGGTGTGGAAGGTAGGGTGAGGGTGCTCTGGGAAGAGACTAGGGAATATTGACAAGTCTTGGCCTCTGCTGGCTGGTGAAGCCTCTGCTGTTAGGCCACAGGCTGGCAGCCCCGTCCCCCAGTGCTGTCGCAGAAAATTGCAGGGTTAGCTCTACGCGAGTCTCTGCCCTGGTGTGTATGGGAAGGGGCGGAGGGTGCAGGAATAGCCTCAGGTTCACAGCCCACTGGCCTGTCTGGCTCAGAGAGCAGTACCAGAGGGTGGGTGCTCTCCTGGCACTCCCCCCTGGTCGTGCTGGATAATGAACCAGCTCTCTTGGGAAAGCCATAGCAGAGGCTCACTGAGCTCAGCAGTTCATGGCTCCAGAGGCTTTTCTGTCGGTGCTGCACTCTAGGCCTGCCCTCCCCTCTACATGGAAGCAGCTGACTTGTTGAAGGGCAATGAAAACGCTCATGCTTGTATTTCTTCTCTTTGGCCCAATGTGACAGGTACATGGAGCTTCTCAGGCCCTTATTCTCTTTTGAAGACCACTGTTTGCCAATGAGGTCCTCTGTGCCCATGCCCCACTTCTAGGCCACCAATGAGATCTCCACGCCTGGGAGACAGTCAAAGATTCTACAGTAATCACGTGAATCTCCAATCAAGAAAAGGTCATACTCACAGTGGTAGGAAGTGTCATGGTATTTGTACTCACCGTTGCCCCACTCCTCCCTAGCATAGTCTTGGTCCAGGTGAGACAGCAGCCCAGCTCTCAACTGTTTAAATCGAACTGGAAGGCGTGTAGGGCCGACCTTATCTGCAACATTCCACCCTGTCTGGAGTTTGTCTAAAGGACTAGCCTCTATTTCACCTAATCCAGCTCTCGGGTGGAAGAGCAATGGTTACTGCCTGGGAAAGCTGCATGGAGATGACAGACACACAGATGCCTGCGGTAAGAGAGTACAGGTGGAGACAAACAAATGCACCATTTAAGGCCCCAAGGAAAAGCCTCTTGGGGAAATTAAGATATTCAAAAGCAGCTGTATATAGAGGGGAACTGTCTTGGGCAAGACATGCTCAGAAAAGACCTGAAGAGACCGTAAGCTTTCATGTTGGCTAATCCCAAGACTCAGAGCATGCCCAGATAATTAGCGCAAGACTTTCCTGGCACAGAGCCAAAGTGCAAAGACGGGGAGAGGTGGCTGTTTTTTCAAATGTCCAATTTTCAACAACAACAAAAAATCACAAGCCCAAAGAAACAAAAACATAACCCATTCAAAAGAAGAAAATAAATTGGCAGAAACCATCCCTAAAGAGGTACCCGCAGTGATTGACTTTAAAACAACTATCTTAAATATGCACTAGTGCTAAAAGAAAACATGGATTAAATGCTAAAGGAAATCAGGAAAATGATATATGAACAAAATGAGAGTATCCATAAAGAGACAGAAATTATAAAGAAGAGCTGAATAACAATTCTGGAGCTGAAAAACACAAAAAGTGAATTGAAAAATTCACTAGAGGGGTTCAACAGCAGATCTGAGCAGGTAGAAGAAAGAATCAATAAAAATTTGAAGATAGGACATTTGAAATTATCAAGTCTGAAGAGGAGAAAGAAAAAGAAAAGTGACAAGACCCTAAGTAATTTACAGGACAACCTCAAACAGACAAATACATGCATTATCAGAGTGTAGGAAAGAGGAAAAAAAAAAAGGAGCAGAGATTATTTGAAGAAATAATAGCCCACTGGGCATATACCCAGAGAAAACCATAATTCAAAAAAAGACACATGCACCCCAATGTTCACTGAAGCACTATTTACAATAGCCAGGTCACACCCATTGACAGACGAATGAATAAAGAAGATGTGGTACATATATACAATGGAATATTACTCAGCCATAAAAAGGAATGAAATTGGGTCATTTGCAGAGACGTGGATGGGCCTAGAAACTACCATACAGAGTGAAGTAAGTCAGAAAGAGAAAAACAAATATCATATATTAACGCATATATGTGGAATCTAGAAAAATGGTGTAGATGAACCAGTTTGCAAGGCAGAAATAGACACAGATGTAGAGAACAAACGTATGGATACCAAGGGGGGAAAGCAGGGGCGTGGATGGTGGTGGTGGGATGAACTGGGAGATTGGTATTGACAATATATACACCAATATGTATAAAACAGATAACTAATAAGAACCTGCTTTATAAAAAAAATAAATTCAAAAAAAGAGGAAGAAATAATAGCCCATAACTGCCATAACTTGAAGAAAAACATAAATTTACAAACCCAAGAAGGTAAACAACTCCAAGTAGGATAAACCCCCAAACAACCATATTGAAACACATTATAACCAAACTGTCAAAAGCCAAGACAAAGTGAGAATCTTGAAAGCAGCAAGAGGAAAGTGACTCATCACATACACACGAGAAGACAGACTCAATAAGATGATCAGCTGATTTCTCAGCAGAAACCTTGGAGGCCAGTAGACACTGGGATAATTACATAAGGGGCTAAAAGAAAAAAACCTGTCAACCCATAATTCTATATCTGGCAGACTGTCCTTCAAAAACGAGGAAGAAATGAAGACATTCCCAGATAAACAAAAGCAAAAGTCATTACCACTAGATCTAGCCTACAAGAAATGATAAAGGGAGTCTTATCAGGTTGAAGTGAAAGGAAGCTAGATGGCAGCTTAAAGTCATAAAGATATAAAGATCTCCAGTAAAGGTAAATACATAAGCACATATGAAAAAGAGTATTATTGCAATTTTGGCTTGAAATTCCACTTTTTATTTTCTACAGGATTTAAAAGACAAGTGCATAAAAATTACAAATCTGTGTTAATAGGCACACAATATATAAATACATTATTTGTGACATCAAGAACATATTTGTGACATCAAGAACAAAGTGGGGGACTTCCTTGGTGCCGCAGTAGTTAAGAATCCGCCTGCCAACGCAGGGGGCATGGGTTCGAGCCCTGGTCTGGGAAGATCCCACATGCCATGGAGCAGCTAAGCCTGTGCGCCACAACTACTGAGCCTGCACTCTAGAGCCCTTGAGCCACAACTACTGAACCCATGTGCCACAACTACTGAAGCCCACGCACCTAGAGCCCATGCTCTGCAACGAGAAGCCACTGCAATGAGAAGACCACGCTTTGCAATGAAGAGTAGCCCCCGCTCACCGCAACTAGAGAAAGCCTGTGCCCACTGACGAAAACCCAATGCACCCAAAAAATAAAGACATTTATTAAAAAAAAAAAAGAAAGTGGGGTGGAGAAACAGAGCTGTATAGGAGTTTGTGTATACAACTGAGATATAGGTTGGTATCAACAACTTAAACTGCTAGAACTTTAGGATGTTATAATGTAATTCCTGTGGTAACCATAAAGAAAGTTACCCATAGAATATCTGCAAAGGAAATGAGAAGTGGATCAAACATGGTGCCACAAAAAAAATCAAACACAAAGGCGGTAATGGAAAAAATGAGGGACAAAAAAGCTATAAGGCATGCATAAGACAAAGTGGGAAAAGTATGTCCTTCTCTGTCAGTAATTATTTTAAATGTAAATGGATTAAACTCCCCAATCTAAAGGCACAGCTGGCAGAATGGATAAAAACACATGATCCAACTATATTTTGTCTACAAAAACTCACTTACATTAGATACCAGGATATAGGTTGAAAGTGAAAGGATGGAAAAAGATATTCCATGCAGATAACCAAAAGAAAGCTGAGGTGGCTTTGGTAATATCAGACAAAAAAGACTTTAAAGTCAAAAATGGTTCCAAGAGACAAAGGACATTATTAATAAATGGGTCAATTCACCAAGAAGATTTAACAATTATAAGCACATATGGACCAAACAATTGGAGTTCCAAAATATATGAAGAAAACACTGTCAGAATTGAAGGGAGAAACAGACACTTCTACAATAATAGTTGGAGACTTCAATAACACACTTTGAATAATGGATAGAACAGCCAGATCAATAAGGAATTAAGGACTTGAACAACACTGTTAACCAATTGGACCCAATAGACATAGAGAACATTCACCCAAAAACAGAATACATATTTTTCTCAAGTGCAAATGGAACATTCTCCAGGATAGAATATATGTATGTTAGGCCAAAAAACAAGTCAATGGATTTTAAAAGATCAAAATCATACAAAGTACCTTTTCCAATAACAGTGGAATGAAACTGGAAATCAACAACAGAAAGTAAACTGAAAGTGGAAATTAAACAATACACTCTCAACCAAAGGGTCAAAGAAGAAATCACAAGGTAAATTTTAAGATACCCAGAGACAAAAATGAAAACACTATGTATGGAAAGGTATGGAATGCAGTAAAAGCAGTGCTAAGAGGGAAATTTATAGCTGTAAATGCCTATGTTAAAAAGGAAGAAAGCTCTTAAATCAACAACCTAACTTTAGACCTTAAGGAACTAGAAAAAGAACAAATTAAACCCAAAGCTAGCAAAAGGAAGGAACTAATAGACTAGAGCAGAGATAAGAAAAATGGAGAATAGAAAAACAAATGGAGAAAATCAACAAAACCAAAAGTTGGTTCCTTGAAAAGATCAACAAAATTGAAAAAACTTTAGCTAGATTGACTAAAAAAAAAGAAAGCCTCCAATTACTGAAATCAGAAATGGAAGTAGGGACACATTACTATTGATTTTACAAAAATAAAAGGATTATAAGGAAGCGCCATGAGCAACTGTATGCCAACAAACTGGATAACTTAGATGAAATGTACAAATTCCTACCCACACAACCTACTAAGGCTGAATTATGAAGAAACAGAATCTCAATAGACCTAAAACTAGTCAGGATATTCAGTTGGTAATAAAAAACCTCCCAGCAAAGAAAAGCTCAGGACCAGATGGCTTCACCTGTGAATTCTACCAAGCTCTTCAATACAATTAACACCAATCCTTCTCAAACACTTCCAAAAATTTGAAGAGAACACTTCCTAACTCAATCAATGAGGCCAGCATTGCTCAGATACCAAAGCCTGACAAAGACACAAGAAAACTACAGACTGATATCCCTTATGAATACTGATGCAAAACCCCTCAACAGTAGCATATTAAAGGATCATACACCATGACTAAGTGGGACTTTAGTCCTGAAATATAAGGATGATTCAGCATCTGTAATCAATTGATGTAATATACTACATTAAAAGAATGAAAGAAAAACCAAGATCATCTAAAATGGTAATTTTGTTTTACCACAGTAAAACAAACAAAACCTCTGATAAACTGCTTCCCAAAGTGACAATGATTTTAAAAAATTGGTATTTTTAATTAGGTGGTTTGGCTTATTATTGAGTTCTTTATATATCCTGAATACAACCCCTTGTCAGATATGATTTGTGTATATTTTCTTCCAGTGTGCCTTCCCTGTTCATTTTCTTAGCTGTGTTTAGATGAGAATAATTTCTGAATTTTGGTTCTCACCAAATTTTCTTTCTATGGTTGCTGTTTTCTGTACCTAAGAAACATCTATCCCATTCCAATTAATTGAGCATATTCTATGTTTTCTCTAAAACTTTTGTATTTAGGTCTATGATCCATTGTGAACTGATATTTCTCCACAGAATGAGGTAGGAGTTGTGGTTCATTTTTTGTTGGATAGAGATATCCAAATATTCCAACATCACTTGCTGAAAAAAATTTTCCTTTCCCCACTGATTGTATAATTGTGGCCTATTTCTGGGATTTCTATTGTGTCCCATCAATGTATTTGTTATCTTTATGCCAGTATCACACCAGCTTGGTTATTGTAAGTTCTGAAGTCAAATAGTATAAATCGTCCAACTTCTTCAAGTTTGTGTTCTTTATTCAAGGTCCTTCAGCTTTCCATATAAATTTTAGAATCAGTTTGTCAATTTTTACCAAAAAAAACTGCTGGGATTCTGATTGGGACTACATTGAATCTATACATTGATTTGGATAGAACTGTATCTTAACAGCATTGAGCCTTCCAATCTGTGGACATGGTACACCTCTCCCTTTATTGGAGTGTTCTTTCTGAGCAATGTTTTGTGGTTTTCAGTGTAAAGAACTGGCCTTCTTTTGTTAAATTTATCCTAAGTAATTTTTGTTTTTTATTGCTATTGTAAATGGGATTGGGTTTTTAGTTTCATTTTCCCATTGTTTGCATCTAGTACACCAAATAATACAACTGACTTTGTATAATGAGCTTGTATCCTATAACCTTGCTAAATAATTTCCACTTATTAATGCTAGTAATTGTTTTGTACACTCCTTAGAGTTTTCAACATTAAAAAGAATCATGTCATCTGCAAATAGAAACAAATTTATGTCTTACTTTCTGTTCTTTGTACATCTTTATTTCCTTTGCCTTGTTGCAATGGCTAGGACTGCCAATAAAATGTTGGATAAAAGGAGTCCGAATGGGTACCCTTGCCTTGTTTCCAATCTTAAAGAAAATGTATTTAATATTTCCTTCTAAAGTTTATATGGAATGGTGAAGGACCTTGTATAAACAAAGCAAATTTGAAAAAGTTGAAGTTTATACTATTTGCCTTCAGAAGTTAACAATAATCAAGTCAGTGTGGTATTGGCATAAAGATAACAAATACACTGATGGAACAGAATAGAATGGGTACCCTTCCCTTGTTTCCAATCTTAATAAAAATGTATTTAATATTTCACCATTAAATATAATGATAGCTATAAGTTTTTGAAGATACCCTTTTAAAAATAAGTTCTATTCCTTGTTTGCTAAAAATTTTTACGATGAATGGATGCTGAATTTTGTCAAATGCTTTTTCTCCATCTACTGAAATAATCATATGGTTTTTCTCCTTTAATTAGTATGGTGAATTATAATAATTGATTTTTCTGATATTAAACCAACCTCACATTTTGGGGGATAACTCTATTTAGTGATATATTAACCCTCTTTATATACTGTTCAATTAAGTACCTCTGCATCTGTGTTCATGAGGATTATGAACTGTA
Organism: Mesoplodon bidens; assembly: GCF_964165515.1. Taxonomy (NCBI): domain Eukaryota; kingdom Metazoa; phylum Chordata; class Mammalia; order Artiodactyla; family Ziphiidae; genus Mesoplodon; species Mesoplodon bidens. The sequence continues at coordinate 36,239,876 of NC_138178.1, forward strand.
ATTTTCTCCTGGTACTGTCTTTGTCAGTTTACATATCAGGATAATAATGGCTTCATAAAATGAGTTGAAAAGTGTTCTCACCTCTATTTTCTCATATAATTTGTAAGACTAGCATTATTTCTTCCTTAAATGTTTGATAGACTTCTTCAATGAAACCATTTAGAGTTTTCTTTGTGAAAAAAATCTTTAAGTAAAACATTTTGATAAAGAATTTCTTTACTGTGGGCCTTCTAAGGTTATTGCTTAATCCTTTGTGTTTTGGTAAATTATAATTTTCAAGGAATTCATCCATTTCATTTGTCAAATTTATTCTTGTCAATTTGACAAGAATCTGTTATTTCTTGTCACTGTCAAATGATGATACTTTCATTCCTGATACTGGTAATTTGCATTCCCTCTTTCCTCTTGATTATTCCAGCTAGGTATTCACCAATTTTGTTAATTCTGTCAAAGAATGAACTTTTGGCTTTGTAATTTTTTAAACTATTAATTTAATTTTTATTTTATATTGGAATATAGTTGATTTACAATGTTATGTTAGTTTCAGGTATATAGCAAAGTGATTCAGTTATACATATACATATATCCATTCTTTTTCAGATTCTTTTCCCATATAGGTTATTACAGAATATTGAGTAGAGTTCCCTGTGTTATATACAGGTCCTTGTTGACTATCTATTTTATATATAGTAGTGTGTATCTGTTAATCCCAAACTCCTAATTTATCCCTCCCCACCATGTTTCCCCTTTGGTAATCATAGGTTTGTTTCTGAAGTCTGTGAGCCTGTTTCTGTTTTGTAAATAAGTTCATTTTTATCATTTTTTAAGATTCCACATAGAAGTGATATCATATGGCATTTGTCTTTCTCTGTCTGAGTTACTTCACTTAGTATGATAACCTCTAGGTCCATCCATGTTGCTGCAAATGGCATTATTTCATTGTTTTTTATCGCTGAGTAATATTCCATTGTATATATGTGCCACATTTTCTTTATCCATTTCTTTATCCATCCTCTGTCAATGGACATTTAGGTTGCTTCCATGTCTTGGCTATTGTAAATAGTGCTGCAAGGAACACTGGGGTGCACGTATCCTTTCGGATTATGGTTTTCTTCAGATATATGCCCAGGAGTGGGATTTCGGGATCATATGGTAGTTCTAGCTTTAGCTTTTTGAGGAACCTCCATACTGTTCTCCATGGTGGCTGTAACAATTTACATTCCCACCAACAGTGCAGGAGGGTTCCCTTTTCTCCACACCCTCTCCAGCATTTAGTTTGTAGACTTTTTAAAAATATATAAATTTATTTTATTTATTTATTTTTGGCTGAGTTGGGTCTTCATTGCTGCGTGTGGGCTTCTTATTGCAGTGGCTTCTCTTGTTGCAGAGCATGGGCTCTAGGTGCACGGGCTTCAGTAGTTGTGGCTCACGGGCTCTAGAGCGCAGGCTCAGTAGCTGTGGTGCATGGGCTAAGTTGCTCTGCGGTATGTGGGATCTTCCTGGACCAGGGCTGAAACCCGTGTCCCCTGCATTGGCAGGCGGATTCCTAACCACTGCGCCACAGGGAAGCCCGTGTTTGTAGACTTTTTTGATGATGGCCATTCTGACTGGTGCGAGGTAGTACCGCATGGTAGTTCTGATTTGCATTTCTCTAACAACTAGTGATGATGAGCATCTTTTCATGTCCTCTTTGGCCATCTGTATGTCTTCTTTGGAGAAATGTCTATTTATATCTTCTGCCTATTCTTTGATTGGGTTGTTTGTTTTTTTGATATAGAGCTGCATGAGCTGTTTGTATATTTTGGAGATTAATCCCTTGTCAGTTGCTTCGTTTGCAAATATTTTCTGATTCTGTGGGTTGTATTTTCATTTTGTTTACGGATTCCTTTGCTGTGCAAAAGCTTTTAAGTTTAATTAGATCCCATTTGCTTATTTTTGTTTTTATTTTCATTACTCTAGGAGGTGGATCGAAAAAGATATTGCTGCGGGCTTCCCTGATGGCGCAGTGGTTGAACATCCGCCTGCCGATGCAGGGGACACGGGTTCGTGCCCCGGTCCGGGAAGATCCCACATGCCACGGAGCGGCTGGGCCCGTGAGTCATGGCCGCTGAGCCTGTGCGTCCGGAGCCTGTGCTCCGCAACGGGAGAGGCCCCAACAGTGAGAGGCCCGCATACCGCAAAAAAAAAAAAAAGAAAAAAAAAAGATATTGCTGCAATTTATGTCAAAGAGTGTTCTGCCTATGTTTTCCTCTCTAAGAGTTTTATAGTATCTGGTCTTACATTTAGGTCTTTAATCCATTTTGAGTTTATTTTTGTGTACGGGGTTAGAGAATGTTTTAATTTCATTCTTCTACATGTAGCTGTCCAGTTTTCACAGCACCACTTATTGAAGAGACTGTCTTCTTCATTGTATATTCTTGCCTCCTTTGTTGTAGATTAAGGACCACAGGTGGGTGGGTTTATTTCTGGGTTTTCTATCCTGTTCCATTGATCTATATTTCTGTTTCTGTGCCTGTACCATACTGCTTTGATGACTGTAGGTTTGTAGTATAGTCTGATGTCAGGGAGCCTGATCCCTCCAGCTCTGTTTTTCCTTCTCAGGATTGCTTTGTCTATTCAGGGTCTTTTGTGTTTCCATACAGATTTCAAAATTTTTTGTTCTAATTCTGTGAAAAATGCCACTGGTAATTTGATACAGATTACAGTGAATCTATAGATTGCCTTGGGCAGTATAGTCATTTTGACAATATTGATTCTTCCAATCCAGGAACATGGTATATCTGTCCATCTGTTTGTGTCATCTTTGATTTCTTTCATCAGTGTCTTATAGTTTTCGGAGTACAGGTATTTTACCCCTTCCCCCTTAGGTAGGTTTATTCCTAGGTATTTTATTCTTTCTGTTGCAATGGTGAATGGGATTGTTTCCTTAATTTCTCTTTCTGATATTCTGTTGTTAGTGTATAGGAATGCAAGAGATTTCTGTGTGTTAATTTTGTATCCTGCAATTTTACCGAATTCATTGATGAGCCCTAGTAGTTTATGGTAGCATCTTCAAGATTTTCTGTGTATAGTAACATGTCATTTGCAAACAGTGACAGTTTTACTTCTTCTTTTCCAATTTGGATTCTTTTCATTTCTTTTTCCTCTCTGCTGTGGCTAGGACTTCCAAAACTACCTTGAATAAAAGTGGCGAGAGTGCACATCGTTGTCTTGTTCCTGATCTGAGAGGAAATGCTTTCAGCTTTTCACCATTCAGTATGGTGTTAGCTGTGGGTTTGTCATACATGGCCTTTATTATGTTGCAGTAGGTTCCCTCTATGCCCACTTTCTGGAGACTTATTTATCATAAGTGGGTGTCGAATTTTCTCAGCAGCTTTTACTGCCATCTATTGAGATGATCACATGGTTTTTATTCCTCAACTTGTTAATGTGGCATATCACACTGATTGATTTGCAGATACTGAAGAATCCTTGCATGCCCAGGATAAAACCCACTTGATCATAATGTATCATCCTTTTAATGTATTGTTGGATTCGATTTGCTAGTATTTTGTTGAGGATTTTTGCATGTATGTTCATCAGTGATATTGGTCTGTAATTTCCTTTTTTTGTGGTATCTTTGTCTGGTGTCGGTATCAGGGTAAAGGTGGCCTCATAGAATGAGTTTGGGAGTGTTCCTTCCTCTGCAATGTTTTGGAATAGTTTCAGAAGGAGAGGTGTTAACTCTCATCTAAATGTTTGATAGAATTCACCTGTGAAGCCATCTGGTCCTGAACTTTTGTTTGTTGGGAGTTTTTTAATCACAGTTTCAACTTCAGTACTTGTGATTGCTCTGTTCATATTTTCTATTTCTTCCTGGTTCAGTCTTGGAAGGTTGTACCTTTCTAAGAATTTGTCCATTTCTTCTAGGTTGTCCAGTTTATTGGCATATGATTGCCTGTAGTAGTCTCTTATGATCCTTTGTATTTCTGTGTTGTCAGTTGTAACTTCTTTTTCATTTCTAATTTTATCAATTTGAGCCCTCTCCCTTTTTTCTTGATGAGTGTTATCAAGAAAAAGGTTTATCAATTTTGTTTATCTTTTCACAGAACCAGCTTTTAGTGTCATTGATTTTTTTCTGTTTTCTTCATTTCTATTTCATTTATTTCTGCTCTGATCTTTGTGATTTCTTTCCCTTACTAACTTTGGGTTTTGTTTGTTCTTCTTTCTCTAGTTGCTTTAGGTGTAAGGTTAGGTTGTTTACTTGAGATTTTTTTTTCTTGTTTCCTGAGGTAAGATTGTATAGCTATAAAATTCCCTCTTAGAACTTCTTTAGCTATGTCCCATAGGCTCTGGATTGTCATGCTTTCATTTTCATTTGTCTCTAGGTATTTTTTGATTTCCTCTTTGATCTCATCAGTGATCCACTGGTTGTTTAGTAACATATTGTTTGGCCTCCACATGTTTGTGTTTTTTAGTTTTTATTTCTTGTAGTTGATTTCTAATCTATAGCCTTGTGGTTGGAAAAGATGCTTGATATGATTTGTTTTCTTAAATTTACTGAGGCTTGCTCTACAGCCCAGCATGTGATCCTGCAGAATTTCCATGTGCACTTGAGAAGAAGGGGTATTCTGCTGCTGTCGGATGGAATGGTCTATAAATATCAATTAAGTCCATCTGCTCTAATGTGTCATTTAAGGCCTGTGTTTCCTTACTGATTTTCTGTCTGGATAATCTGTCCAGTGATGTAAGTGGGGTGTTAAAGTCCCTCACTATTATTGTGTTACTGTCGATTTCTCCTTTTATGCTGTTAGCAATTTGCCTTATATATTGAAGTGCTACTATGTTGGGTGCATACGTATTTACAAGTATTATATCTTCTTCTTGGATTGATCCCTTGATCATTTTGTAGTGTCCTTCTTTGTCTCTTATAACAGTCTTTAAAGTCTATTTTGTCTGATATGAGTATTGCTACTCCAGCTTTCTTTTGATTTCCATTTGCATAGAATACCTTTTTCCATCTCCTCACTTTCAGTCTGTATGTGTCCCTAGATCTGAAGTGGGTCTCCTGTAGACAGCATATATAGGGGTCTTGTTTTTGTAACCATTCAGCCAGTCTATGTCTTTTGGTTGGAGCATTTAATCCATTTACATTTAAGGTAATTATCAATATGTATGTTAACTGTTTTAGATTTGTTTTCGTAGGTCTTTTTTCTTCCATACCTCTTTTGTTCTCTTGTGATTTGATGGCCATCTTTAGTATTGTGTTTGGATTGCTTTTTCTTTTTTGTTTATCTATTGTAGTTTTTTGGTTTGCAGTTACCATGATGTTTTGGTACAGCCGTCTATATATATACAAGATTGTTTTAAGTTGCTGGTCTCTTAGTTTCAAATGGATTTCCAATATCCTGTGTTTGTACTCTCCTCAAAACCTCTTTGCTGGTCTTGATATCATATTTGTGTGTGGATGATTCCCTACCTTTACTGTATGTTTGCCTTTCCTGGTGAGCTCTCCCATTTGTAATTTTCTTGTTTGTAGTTGTGACTTTTTCTTTTCCACATAGAGAAGTTCCTTTAGCATTTGTTATAAAGCTGGTTTGGTGGTACTGAATTCTCTTAGTTTTTGCTTGTCTGTAAAGCTTTTGATTTCTCCCATCAAATCTGAATGAGAGCATTGCTGGGTAGAGTATTCTTGGTTGTAGGTTTTTCCCTTTCATCACTTTAAATATATCTTGCCCCTCTCTTCTGGCCTGCAGAATTTCTGCTGAAAAATTGGGGATTCCCTTGTATACTATTTGTTGCTTTTCTCTGTCTTTAATTTTTGTCAATTTTATTAATATGTGTCTCAGTGCGTTCATCCTTGGGTTTAACCTGTATGGGACTCTCTGCGCTTCCTGGACTTGAGTGAGTGTTTCCTTTCCTGTGTTAGGGAAGTTTTCGGTTATTATCTCTTCAAATATTTTCTTAGGCCCTTTCTCTCTCTCTTCTCCTTCTGGGACCCCTATAATGTGAATTTTGGTGCATTTAATGTTGTCCCAGAGGTCTCTGAGACTGTCTTCATTTCTTTTCATTGTTTCTTCTCTTTTCTGTTCCGCAGCAGTGATTTCCACCAACCTGTTTTCCAGCTCTCTTATTTGTTCTACTACTTCATTTATTCTGCTGTTGATTCCTTCGACTGTATTTTTCATTTCAGTTATTGTATTGTTCATCTCTGTCTGTTCTTTCAATCTTCTAGCTTTTCATTAAACATTTCTTGTATCTTCTCAGTCTTGCCTCCATTCTTTTTCCATGATCTTGGATCATCTTTACTATTGTTATTCTGAATTCTTTTTCAGGCAGACTGCCTATCTCCACTTCACTTAGTTGTTCTTCCAGGGTTTTATCTTATTCCGTTGTCTGGAACATATTTCTCTGCCATCTCATTTTGTCTAACTTTCTGTGTTTGTGGGCTCTGTTCCTTGGGCAGCAGGACTGTAGTTCTTCTTGCTTCTGGTGTCTGCCCCCTGGTGGGTGAGGTTGGTCCAGGGGCTTGTGCAGGTTTCTTCATGGGAGGGACTGGTATCTGCCCACTTGTGGGTGGAGCTGGATCTTGTCCCTCTGATGGGCAGGGCCATGTCAAGGGGTGTGTCTAGAGGTGGCTGTGAGCTCAGGACGACTTCAGGCAGCCTGTCTGTTGATGGCTGGGGCTGTGTTCCCACCCTGTTGGTATTTTGGCCTGAGGCATCCCAGCACTGGATCCTGCAGGCTGTTGGGTGGGGCCAGGTCTCAGTGCCAAAATGGCAACCTCCAGGAGAGCTCACACCAAGGAATATCCCGTAGGGGCCTCTGCCACCAGTGTCCTTGCCCCGGCAGTGGGCCATAGATGACCCCCATCTCCTCAGGAGACCCTCCAAGACCCACAGGTAGGTCTGGCCCAAGCTCATACGGAGTCACTGCTTTGCCCTGGGTTCCAGTGGATGTGAAACCTTGTGTGTGCCCTCCGAGAGTGGAGTCTGTTTCCCCCAGTCCTGTGGAGCTCCTGCACTCAAGCCTCACTGGCCTTCCAAGTCAAATGTTCTGGGGGCTCCTCCTCCTGATGCCAGACCCCCAGGCTGGGGAGGCCTGACGTGGGGTTTAGAACTCTCACTCCTGTTGGAGGGCCTCTACGATATGTATTTTCCAGTTTGTGGGTCGCCCACCTGGTGGGTATGGGATTTGATTATATTGTGAAAGTGCCCCTCCTACCATCTCGTTGTGGCTTTTTCTTTGTCTTTGGATGTAGGATATCTTTTTTGGTAGGTTCCAGTCTTTTTTTGTTGATGGTTGTTAAGCAGTCAGTTGTGATTTTTGTGTTTTCATAAGAGAAGATGCACTCAAGTCCTTCTACTCCACCATCTTGTCTCCTATAATTTTTTCTACTGTCTGTTTTCTATTTCCTCATTTTTTGCTCTTATATTTATTATTTCTTTCTTACTTACTTTGGGTTTACTTTGTCTTCTTTTTCTAGTTTCTTAAAGAGAAATCTAAGTCATTAACTTTAGGGCTTTTTCTCTAATTATAAATGTCCCTCTAATCACTTTTAGTTGCATCCCACAATTTTAATATACTTTCATTAACATTTAATTCTATATATTTTCTAATTTCCTTTATCTGACCTATGGATTATTTAGGAATGTGTTGTCAATTTCTGAATATTTGGTGTTTACCTAGATACCTTACTGTAACTGATTTCATTCCACTGTGGCTGGAGAACATATTCTGTAAGATTTCAATTATTTTTCCTCTACAATGCAATGTTATAATTTGTGCTTAAGATATTTCTATGTATTTAGAGAAATTAAAAGGAGGAAAGAATCTTTTAGTTACCCAGCTGTTTACCATTTTTTAAAGTGTTTTTGTATTTTTATTTGGTTATAATTGACATAATAACACTATATTAGTTTCAGGTGTACAACATAATGATTCAATATTTGCATATATTGCAAAATGATCACCATAATAAACCTAGTTAACATCTGTCACCATATATAGTTACAGAAATTTTTTCTGGTAATAACAACTTTTAACATCTACTCTCTTAGCAACCTTCAAATATGTAGTACTGTATTAACTACAGTTGCCATGTTGTACATTATAACCCCATGACTTATTTACTTTATAACTAGGAGTTTGTACCTTTTGACTCCCTTCACCAGTTTTGCACCCCAACTCACTCATCTGGCAACCACCAATCTGTTCTCTGTAAGATTCCACATATAAGTAAGATCATATGGTATTTGTCTTTTTTGCTTAGCATAAACCCCTTAAGGTCCATCCATGTTGTCAAAAATGGCAAGAGTTCATTCTCTTTTAATGGCTAAATAATATTGCGTGTGTGTGTGTGTATATATATATATCTATCTATATATACACACACACACACACATCTTCTTACCCACTGACCCATCAGTAGATGTTTAGGTTGTTTCCAAGTTGGCTATTATAAATAATGCTGCAGTGAACATGGGGGTGCGTACAGCTTTTGGGGTTTGTTTTCTTTGGATAAACACCCAGAAGTAGAATCGCTGGATTATATGGTAGTCCTATTTTTAATTTTTTGAGGAACCTCCATACTGGCTGCACCAATTTACATTGGTACATTGTGTACCAACAATGCACAAGGGCTCTCTTTTCTCCTTATCCTTGATAACACTTGTTATTTCTTATCTTTTTGATAATAGCCATTCTGACAGATATGAGGTGATATTTCATTGTGGTTTTGCTAGTTACCGTTTTTGGTGCTTTTCATTCCTTCCTAAAGATCCAATTTTATATCTAGTGTCATTTCCTTTCAGCCTTAAGAACTTCCTTTAGCACTTCTTATATTGCAGGTTTACTGGTGATGAATTCTGTTAGCTTTTCCTTGTCTGACAATGTGTTTCTTTTGCCTTCATTCTTTTTTTTTTTTTTTTTTTCTTTTTTTTTTCTTTTTGCGGTATGCGGGCCTCTCACTCTTGTGGCCTCTCCCGTTGCGGAGCACAGGCTCTGGATGCGCAGGCCCAGCGGCCATGGCTCACGGGCCCAGCCGCTCCGCGGCATATGGGATCCTCCCAGACCGGGGCACAAACCCGTATCCCCTGCATCGGCAGGCGGACTCTCAACCACTGCGCCACCAGGGAGGCCCTTGCCTTCATTCTTGAAGGGTATTTTCATTGGATACAGAATTCTAGGGTGACAGTTTTCTCCTAACAGCATTTTAAAGATGTTGTTCCACAGTGTCTTCTGGCCTTCATAGTTTCTGACATGAATTTATAAAAGATGAGAATCACTGTTCTCTTTATAAGTAATCTACCATTTTTCCCTGGGTGGTTTCAAAATTTTTTCTGTATCTTTGGCTTGTAGCTGCTTGACTATGACGTGCCTGGGCATGGGTTAGGATTTGTTGGGTTTCTTAAATCTGTATGTATGTACCTTTCACTAAATTTGGAAAAATTTTAGCCACTATATTTTCTAATTGTTTTTCTGCCTCACAAGAAATTTTTCCTACCCAGAGAGACTATGAAGGGCAGACAACAGTGTAATTAACATCTTTAAAGTACTATTAGGAGAAAATGTCAAATATCCAGTGAAAATATCTGGCAAGAATGAAGGCAAAATAAAATACATTTTCAGACAAGGGAAAACGAATAGAATTATAACCAGTAAGCCTGTAATACAGGCAGTGTTGAAGTTCAAGGACAGAATTTCATTTAGAACTCTACTTCCTAGTTTTTAAGTCCATTACTTCTTATGGTCCTCATGGTGTTTCTCTCTCTTTTACTTAAGGAATTAAGAAGCTGCATCTTACCTGAGAAAAATATTCTTCTGAGATACGTGCGGCCCACTCAATGCACTGCTCCAGGGGTCGGCAGGGATTGGACACATCAGCACACTTAATCAGCATTCGTTTGATCAAACTGCGGTTGTCTGGAGTTCTGATCATAGTGATGATGGCTTCTTGATTTTTATCAGTTTCCTAAAACATGAGTGGAATTCAAAGCAATCAAAATGGGTCCCCAGGTACCAAGCTGTTTTACTCCTGTGGTCCCACAGTAACCACAATAAGGCACTGCCCAGGATCTACAAGTTAGGATCTCACAAAACAGTGCTGAGGATACTCTGCAGATTGAGCTTGGCCCCTTACTATGCAAACGGGAAAACCAAGGCCGAGTGAGATTCCAGCAGGACCCAGAAGCAGAGGGTAGTGCTGGAGGTTGGCATATCTGCCTCTCCTCTTCTCTTTGGCTCTGCCTCTCACTCTATTTCTCACAGTTACCTTTTCTTTCTGTTCTATTATGTCTATCATGCTCCCTTGGTAAGCACTCAAAGACTGGCTTTATCTTTTATTATATTCACTAAAAAACAGAGTGAACTGAAAAATAAAAGGTTTCTCTGCCCTCGTAACAAAGCATCTTGTAGTCCACCAGGGGCTCTGCTTCTCACACGCCAATCTCCAATCACCTAGCTCTCTGAGAGGTATGATCTTGGGAACTAGCTGTCCGTGTACCAAGGTTGTGTCAGATATAGTGATACTTCCTAAGCGCTGCCCTAACATTTTATGGTGTACAGAGGACTTAGTCATTCTCTTTTGGTCTGCACTCACAAAAAGGTCCTGTGGTAGGCATGAAAATCAGTATTATTTACTATTACATTTTACAGATGAGAACCCTGGGACTCTGAGAGGTGAAGAAACTTATCCAAAGCTACCCAGCTGAGCCAGGATAAGAACCTAAGTTCTACCTTTAGTCCTGGATTCTGCCTATTCACAGTACCACATGCTGTCTGGTTCACAAGGAGCCCCTCTGGATATGGAATCTCAATCCATGGTGTGAGGCACTCTCTGCTTATTGGCCCCCTGAAGCAAATTCAGATTGGAAGAGGGAGTACTGGGGCAAAGAACATGGCAAAAGACATGAGCAAGTATCTCCTCATTCTGATTCTGTGCCCATCAGGCAACTTTCCAAAGGAGTCAGTCATGTGATTTCTGTGAGTAGTCACAGTAGTCTAAGAAGGCCTGATGATCCTATCTCAGTGGGGACAGATCTACCACCAAGATGGGCAGGAGGCATCCTAAGCCTAGGCTGCCTAGCCTCCTGGAGAGTGCCAGAGTGGACGGTGGGAGCATCCACAGTAGTTCTCCTTGTTTCCCACTGCCAACCAGGTTTGTGCTGACCCTTCTCTTTTCAGGTGTGTGACTACAGTACTGCCAGCTGGAAACTATTTTCTTTCATGATACTTTGTCCCTGCTGTGACCCACTAGACACTGATTTCCAGTCTCTCAGCAGTAACTCCAAGTACCGACAACAGAGATGAGAAACGTGACTGTCAAGCGGAATGGAAGACTCAGCTAAGTCTGGGAACTTCCCAGAATAGATGGAGGAAACCAAGTCTACGAGGTATGTGGTTTCTTTCTGTGGGAATGGGGTCAGCCAGGAGCAGTAGCCCAGGCAATAACCAGCCCTCTCCAGGATGGCAGGGCATGAGTCAATAAAAGAGGCTGGTGTGGGTGCCTCTGCTCTGCCAAGTCCTTGGAAAGGGAGTGAAGTCAAAGGCAGACTGACAAACTGGAGAACAGGGAAGGGTGAAGGGTAATAAGCTAGAAAGCCAGGGACAGTCAAAAGCCATGGCCTAACACCTGAGTTGCAGAGTAGAGTTAGAATTCAAGGAGCTGTCATCCTAGCCTGAGGATAAGTCATCCCTGTGCGTGGTGACAGGCGCTGGGGAGGAGGAATGTGGAAAAGGCTGTGAGCTGATGCCAAGATGTTCAGTGCACATGGGGTAGGTGGTAGGGCAGGCATGTGGGCCTCAAAGGAAGAGGGTTCATGAGAAGAGCATGTTCTCTAGGTGCTGCTCTCACCAGGAATCTAGTATAACAGATGCCATTTATTAAGTGCCTACCCTGTGCCATGCCCATCAGTCCTATGCCCTAGATCTATTATGCCCATTCTACAGACAAGGAAATGGTGAAGGAGAACTAGGATGAGAACTTAGCTTGGTCTGCTTCCTCACCTGTGGTCTCCTGCCTGGGGAAAGGTTTAATGTTCTCCTTGCCAGGAAGTTGTTCTGGGCTCCATGCCTCAAATCCAAAAATGAGGAGCAACGATAATGTCACCTTGTGGTCCAAATACAGAATCCTTCCCAACCCCACCCTCCTCTGACACAGACCAACAGAGGACAGCTGCTGCTACCACAGAATATGCACAGCAGGGCGTGGCTGGTGAGAGACCTCATGGGCTCCAACTGACCCCAAAATGCACAAGAAGAGGGGAAGGGGGCAGTTGTTGAGAAAGGGCGCAGGAATGGCCCACCCATCTAAAGGTAGTTTATCTAAAACCTGACCCTCCCTTCAGAGTTTTCTTATCTATTTTTGTATATCCTATTTTTTTTTCCTGCCAAGTTTTTGTACTTTAACTTTTTAACCAATGGAAATTAAATTCAGTGAGCCCAATGCGGGTAATGATAACACTCGTGATATCCTAGGCCCATGCTTCCCCACAACACATAGGAATAAGGGCCCCAAGCACAGGCTCCCTTTGCAATCAGCTCGCTTACCCCATCTTCCTCTAATGCTGCCAAGGGCTTGTTGATGCTGTTGACAAATTTGTTGACGTGCTCAAAGTGCTTTGTCATTTCTGTGGCTAAGACCATGTCGATAATACTCTGGCGCAGCATCCGGTAGTCATTCCTGTTTCAGACAACAAACGAGAGAGGCTGCTGCCGATTACTGATCCAGACCAGACAGATGCTCCTGAAAACAAACTATTATCTAGGACACATGTCCACTGTGGCTAAAATTCTAATGCACTGGAAGTCAGTGGCAGGGCATACTTTAAAAGAATGTGGAAGTTAAAGGTTTTACTGCCTAGATTGCTGTTAGCAAGGGGAACCTGAACAGAAGTTAAAATCAGAAGCTTATGGGTAAGACTATAGACAGAATGTTCAAGGTGTTGTCGTTCTGAAGTAAAAAGCACATAGTTCTTAAGATAAAAAAAGATGGAATGCAGGAGGGGTGACCAAAGCCAGCTCTCTGAATGAAGACGGAGGTCTGGGTTATGAAGAATGTACCCTACACAGAGGAACCTTGAGACCCAATAATTTTAGTGCCCAGAAACGTAGAGGGCAGACCTTCTGAAAGCTGAGAGAATCTCAGGGCATACTTGATACCTCTTCCTCCAGCCCTTGTTTTTATTTAATTACTTGAAAATTTTTATTTTTTGAGGATGGAAATGATATAATTAAAAATTCAAAAGGTACAAAGAGTATAAACTGCAATCTCCATTCAGCCCCAGCTACCCTGCTCTTTTCCCTGGAGACAACCAAAGTTATCAGGGTCTTGTGAATTTTTCCAGAGGTAACTGATGTATATACAGGCAACTATGAATAAAACCAACTTTAAGTCCACATATGAAATTCTAAAACATGGCAAAAGGGAGTTTTTTTTTAAATCCCTTAAAAGTTTAAAAGCCTTCCTTAAAAATCCAAATTGGTAAGTGTTCCTCATGACAGATCACTTTGTCCGCCTAACAGTTATCAGGCCCCACACTAGACACTGAGGGCACAGTGAGGAAGAGAAGACATATGACACTGTGATCTTAACAGCGCTTAAGAGTCAAACCAGAATCAGGCAAACGAAGCAACCTGAGCCTGAATAATTAATGTGAGGGGTGAGGGAAGGCTTCTGCAAAGAAGGGACGTGTGAACAGAGACAATGACGAGACATCTGCTGGGCAGAGTGGAGTCCTCCAGGCAGAGATGTAAGGTGACAGCTTCTCTGGGTCTCTCGAGGTGTCAGCCTTTGTCGTCTTGGAATGTCAAGACACAATGGAACTGAACCTTGAAAACATCGTGCTAAGTGAAAGAAGCCAGACACTAAAGACACATATTGGGGATGCTTCCATTTATATGAAATGTGCAGAACTGGCAAATCTATGGAGAGGGAAAGTAGACCTAGAGCTGTGGGAGTTGAGGGGGGAATGGGGAGAGACTGCTAATGAGCTCGAGGTTCTTTTGCGGGGTGATGGAAATGTTCTAAATTTCGACTGTAGTGATGGTCACACAACTCTGAATATAAGAAAAACCACTGTACACTTTAAATGGGTGAACTGTAGAGTATATGAATTATATCTTAATAAAATTGTTTTTAAAAAAAAGAGAGAGGAAACATACTTTCCAACTCGTTGTTCTTACCTCTCCATGTTTTTAAAGATGTTGCATTTATCATCACCAGTGGTCAGCTGGAAGGCCAAGGCCGCGTGGTGTCTCTCGAGCACAGCAGTGTCGTTATACAGAATGGCCAGCTCACTCCCAGCATTGCACAGGAAGGAGTTGGTTCTCCCGGGGTGGTCCAGGTCATGGACAGCGGCTGCAATGAGGGCAGTGACCTCATCAAGTGGATCTAAAGTTTGCTGAAAACAAGAGATCATTTAAAAATTGGGGCACAGCATTGAAAGCAAGGTAGCCTTCTGGGTAGTTTTCTTTCTGCCCTATTACTTTAAGGTAAGGATATTTTGGATTTCTGAGAAAAGCATAATGTTGAGCAAACTCAGTTTTCCTATGTCCACTCAGACACAGTTTCATCTTTGCATGTTTATTAGGAAACATTATCTGATTCTCAGTCTCACACAAGTTAAGGACTTACCAAGACAGGGTGTCCTCAACAGACAGGAGTCACCTCCTCAGAAAGTCTGTCTCTAGACCCATCACAAAAAAAGGCCTTTAGTCTGAGATATTGACTTAGACCAACATAAACTAGTATTACTGAATAGAAGAGAGAAATAATTTTTTAAGTTAGCATCACTTACATTAACTGGGGATTGGTCTATAGTTTTCTCCCCCCTTCTGCTGCTATCTTTGTCAGGTTGATTTCAGGGTTTTGTGACTTTCTAAAATGATCTGGACATTTTCCATCTTTTTCAAGACTTTGAAATGGTTTATATAACATGGAAAAATTCCTTAAAGGGCTAAAGAACTCACCTGTCCATCTGGATCAGGAGCCAGGTTTTGAAGAAATTAGTTGATAGTTTAAAAACAACTCCCATGGTACTGACCTCTCTTTTGGTTTTCTACTTCCAGCATTAATTTGATTTAAAACTTTAAGGACAGAAGTGTATGGTACTTTCTTCTATTAATCTCCATTTCAAATGCGTGTATTTCTGTGTTTACTGTGTTTTTGATTAGTTTGGCTAGAACTTAATTCTCTTGGTTGTTTCAAAGAATCATTCTGGATTATCACTTTGCTCTTCCCACTTTACAGGTTTTGATACATAGGTTTCTCATTTTGTTGTTTTCTAAACTGTTATTTTTGGCTTTATTTCCTTGTTTATCCCTAAATTGTTTGAAATATTTTCTCATTTGTAGTGACTGACATTTTTTATTTAACTTTTAGTTATTAAATTCTAGTTTTTGTTGTGGTTAGAAAATACAGACTATGAAATTTTGAAGTTTATCAAGACAGTAATTGTGTCCTAGTATAAGATCATTTTTGGAAATATTCTATAAACACTTGAAAAGAAGGTGTATATCTAATAAATCAGTCTTGTAAAATTTATTTAAATTGAAATTCAACAGTTTTATCTTTAAATGGGTGAATTTTATGATGTGAATTATACCCATAAATGCTATTAAAAATAAGTTAGCTTTCTGAATATATATTTGTATGTTATCTATAGAGGAGTTCAGAATCAATAAATTACAGCAAAAGTTAGGTCGTCTTTATATGCTGAACCATCATGACAAAGACATCTCTCCTCTGCCATTTGTCTTCATGCTTTATAAAAACAGCCCTCTCTCAGGACTCTTATTCTGCCTACAGTCTTAGTCATGACCTTTATTAAAACAACAACAAAACCCAAAAAACCAAACTAGAGGGAAAGAGAAAGCGCAAGTGAGAGACCCAGCTCTGAGAAGATAAGATTTCAGGGTGAGGAGTGACTCAACATGTCCATGTGCTGGAATCACCCCCGCACGCTGCTCTCCTCCCTACAACTAACTAGTCGCAGGTACAGATGAGGAAGTGGGACCGGGATGTACTGGCCCTCACTCTGCTGACTGCCAGGGCTGGTCCTGGCCACCATGTGGCCTTCCTCAGATGCCAGGACATCAGGCAGTGATGCCTCGCTATCTTCATTCCTCACGAGGCCCTGTTTTCTTAGGTACAAAACCAACAGTTTGATTCATCTGCTCTCAAGTATACAATACTTCTGAAAGTGAAATGGCCACACACTAGAGCTCCCTGGACCCTCTGTGTCATTTTATGATGGATGCTGAAGGAGGTACAATCAGGAGGGTGCCCAGGAGGGTGTGGGGACACAGAGGAGGGTGCCCCAGTCCGAGCTGGGTGTGGAGGAGGGTGCCCCAGGGAGGGCTTCCTAGAGGAATGAAGGCTGGTACTGATTCCTGAAGGGCAGGCGGAGATGTGAGGGAAGCCGGCACCAGCAAAGGGAACAGCATGTCAAGGGCAGGAGCGTTAGAAACTAAAGTGGTTCAGCACAGCCCAAACATGGCCTGTGTGTTGCGAGCGGTGCACACCATCTGTGGGGTTTAAAGCTTAAATCCTGTGGGAGATGGGAGGCTGCTGCTGGGACCCACATGGTCAGAGTGAGTTCCCTAGGAGGCCGGGTAGCCAGGAGTTCTTGTTTGGCACCATCTAGACGACAAATGACGGGGCCCTCACCAGGACAGCGGCAGGGGCGTTGCGAGGAGAAGACGATTCTGAGAACACTTAGGGGTTGTAGTCAGCAAGGTCAGATGACCTACCAGGTGCTGGGGGCTGGAGGAGAGGAGAGAACTGAAGATGACCCCAGGCTTCTGACATGGGTATCTGCTTGGATGATGGGACTCTGGGCCAGGCAGGTGACCCTGGGTGGGAGCAGTGCTGGGCAAAGATGATGAACTTGGTCTCAAACCCCACTGACTCTGAGGGATGTGGGGGCCCTAAAGGAGCCATATCCAACCTTGCCTACAGGGTCAGAGTAAGACCCCTCAGAAAAACAGCCTTCTCCTGTTCTTGCTGGCCTCCTCCCCGGGGACCGAACCCTGCTCCTTATTCTTCCAGGAATGGCTGGGGTCATGTCATGAATTCATTATCAACTCCCCAGAGCCACAGCGTGGCCTCCTGCCTGACCCTCCTCTCCTGTGGCCGCCCCCTTCCTGGGCCAGGCTGCACCCGTGTGGGGCCCTCCTGAGCAGTCACACTGCACAGCAGCCGCCCCACTGCTCCTGCCTGTTAAGCGTGGAGCACAAACCAGCTCACCTTTATCCTCTCTTTGCAGATAAAATAGGCAGTGGCGTGAAGCACATCGGCAGAATGTGTAGAATTGTGGTAGGGGTTAGAAGCATGATAATTGGCTTCGATAATTTGCAACCACGATCTCAGCGTTGTCTCAGAGCATTTTAAGACTTCACAGACTCCAAAGCGAGCAAATATTTTGAGACCAAGATAAATCAAAGGCCTATAGAGAAAAACATCCACAGTGTTAAAACAAAGCAAAGAAACAGGCAAAGTGTTGGATCTATTCAGATCCAACAAGCAAACCCGAGCCAGACTTCAGAGAGTGTGCAGGGCAGCAAAGTGGAGCCTGTGCAGGTGGCACACGGGTGGCACGCGGGTGGTGCTCTGTTGCCCTCTCTCCTGGTAGCCAGTGCCAACCTTGGGTGGAGCCCAGCTCCAATTCTGGGAGCATTCACCTGGTGCTCCCCACTGGCTGGGGTGAGGTTTGTTCACCCTGCCCCTCCTGATGCAGACTCCTACTGACACTAGTAGAGTCTTCAAATCAACATGCTGCCAGGCTAAACCTGTTCCACCTTAAACCCTATCCTCTCCTTTGGACCTGATGGACCTAAGTCATTGGCCAGATGTCCTGTGTGGGAGAAAACAACAGTTCCTGATGACAGCCTATGAGCCAGATGCTGTCACATGTCATGTGATGGTCTCGACAATCTGGAGGTGGGTGTTACAGTATGAGGAGGTTTCCCCAGAGAAGGTGACGAACTGGCCACCAAATCAGGCCCTTCCTTGAGAAGTCACCTTCATCCAGCATCTGGCCTTTGCTTGGAAGATCAAGAAACTTGGCTCTGCTGAGGCAGTATCCAGAGGTGGTCGGGCTCACAGGACTTGAACAGACCTGCCTTGTCCCAGTTCACACGAATACAACGTACCAGTATGTAAACCAGGTACCCAAAGCTCTGTTTACCACGGGAATATTCTTTTCTGCAGTCCTCGGCTGTGTGGGGTACCTGGACGCAGAATGTTGTAGAAGGTCGACTCACTGTGAGCATGAGTCAAGGGTAGGGCTGGCTTGGGGACCGTCACCCAGACCGGGAGGAGACCTGACGAGTTATCCCGCGGCCAGCAGAGCACACCTCTCCTGCAGTGGCCTTCTGTCTGCCAGAGTCCGGACCTCACCCTCCTGAAGGTTAATGCTGGCTGGCATCAGGTCTGGACACCCTTTCCTGTGTGCCAAGCCGACCACATGCCTTTGGTTGACCGTTCTTCTCCAGCAAAGTACAAAATTGAAGGTAAAATCCCAATCCCACCCTATTCTCGGTGACCACATTCAGATCAGGATGACTGGAGTTCGGGGTGTCCCCATGCCTGTCACCAACACAGCAACCAAGATCTGGGGACAGCTCTTATCAACGTGTATGTCTGTGTATTTCTAATTTTTAGTTCTAGGCTCTGAGTGGGGCTCTTTGCTGCTATCTCAACATATCACTACCTACAGGAGAAATTAATAACCATATTTTACAGAAAAAAAACCTCTGCTATTTGGAGAGGTTAAATCACTTGCTCAATTTCATGCTTGCTCTCTCTGCAGAAGTCACAACCAGGCAGACTCCCCTTGGCTTCTCACTGATCCCCTCGTTGAGGCCTAGGCCCTGGTGACTCAGGGCACCTGCTGCCCTGCTGCACTTTCCTGAGCCTCCTCCCTGACCAGGGACTGGCTCTGTGCAGAAACCATACTCCTTGGGTGACTTTCTCCACACCAGCCCTTGGAATCAAGCTCTCTGTCTGCCAAGCTCCATGTGGACTCACCTTTTATGAGTGGCAGCCTCCAGTTCAAAAATATCAAAGTCCCAGGATTCCTCATTTTCCATGGCCTGAGTTATCTGTGATGGGACGTCGTGAAGGGAGGTGGGGGTGATTACACTGCTGGAAACCTGTTGAAGGTCTGCAAAGTGATGTGATTCGGAGAACAAAATTAATAGGCTTTACAGCATTAACTGTTCCTTAGGGAGAACAGTTCTGCTTCAGGGAACGGTTGCTTTGTTTCTCATTTTTGATGATATACCAAAAAACTTCTTACTGATAAAAAAAATTATCTTAAAACTTATATCTGAAAAATTTATTTTCATCACTTAAGCATGGCTATAATAGTAATAGTGGTCCAAAAAACTAAAAAGGAGAAACTTACTTTTCGTTGAAAGAACATACTCATTCCTGGATGGTCTTCGAAAAACATCCTGATAAAAATCAAGGAAACAAGAGAAAGGAAAGTCACAACTATTCTTCACTCCTTGAAAACCCCAGGACAGCGGGTCCCAGAGGACACTGCGGGCAGCCCTCTCCATCAATGCACGCCGAGGCTTCCCTGTGATCACCTCTGCGGCCAACCCCGAGCTCCGTCACTCACCCAGGAGCACACAGCCTGACGCTGGAAGGACCTGCTCAGCTCCGGGGTAGGGGCATCACCAGGAC
Organism: Mesoplodon bidens; assembly: GCF_964165515.1. NCBI lineage: Eukaryota > Metazoa > Chordata > Mammalia > Artiodactyla > Ziphiidae > Mesoplodon > Mesoplodon bidens. The sequence goes on from NC_138178.1 coordinate 36,259,548, forward strand.
GGCGAGCTCGGGAGACGCCCCAGAGCCCAGGGTCCTGCTGGCACTCAGGACCAGATGACGCCCCTCTGCCCTCAACCCTTTCCCCCCATTTCCTGCCACCCTCCTCAACGCTCGTGGACACCAGCCTTCCTCAGGAAAACTAGATTCTTCTCTGCTCTCTAAGCACCCTTGCTCCACCCCAAGCCCCTGAGTGGCCCCTCTCCTCAGCCCTGCGGTGCTTTCTCCCCACCCTGCCTCTCTTCACCCCTCACCCCCGGGCACTATCCCAGCCCGCCCCTCATCCTTTCTCCCCACCCCCTCACCTACAGGCTGAAGGAGTCTCTGTCTCAAACAGACAAGACCACAACTAGACATCATCATCGCTGGGAACCCTCTACCCATCTGATTATTGCTTAAAACCTTATTTTTATGAAATCAAGTGACTTTAGAAAGCAGGAATTAGGAGGGGGGATGAATTTTTACTTCTGAATTTTGTCACCAAGACAAAAAAGGTGACAGATGGCAATGGAATGATCTGTCTTCCACAAAGTTGTTCTTCCCCTGTAAGGCCTCTACACTAGATGGGGTGGAGGAGGCACCTAGACCCCTCAAGAGCCCATGGTATAAAGCCTCCTAATGAAATGGTTCCAAAGCCTTCTTTCCCATGAAATCACCAAATCTGTATAGGATGCTCTAGAGGGAAACCACGCCCCATTCACTGGTGCCTTTTTTTTGGGGGGGGGGCACACTGTGTGGCTTGTGGGAATCTTAGTTCCTGGACCAGGGATCGAACCCGTGCCCTCTGCAATGGAAGCACGGAGTGCTAACCACTGGACCACCACGTAAGTCCCCTTGGTGCCTCTTTAGACATATACAGTCATTCTGTTTTGTAATATGGTATGGAATATTTCATAAATTTTTCTTTTCTGCCCGTTTTCAAAACCTTAAAACTAGCTAGCTGTCTAGAATGTGCTCCTCCCTTCTCTGCTTCAAGCTGAGGTCCCCCTGGGCGGTAGGCAGCAGGCGGGTGATGGCTCGGCCAGAGGGCAGCAATGGAGGGTTTAGGCCTTGACTGAGCCCCACACACAAAGAACGCTGTGTAGGCCAGCACATAAACAAATAACCTCTGAGAAAACAAATGAGAACAGCAGGATCTAGCCAGCAGCCTGGTCAAATATACTTACAGACATTAAGCCCCCAACAAGGTCAATGGCATGAGGATCATCGTCCTTAGCATCGAATTGTGGTGAATATAATTCAGTGGTTCTTAGAATTTCCAGCACACGATCTAAGGCTTCTGTCACAGGCATGGGACTGCTTTCCTGGGCAGCACTGATGATATTGATTGCCTATAATATGGAAAGAAAAAGACCTGAGTTTCATAATCTTAAAGACAATGGGAAAGCAATCCAGAGAGTCAGGCTGGCAGTGGGGCTCAACGCTGACTTAAGGCTAGTTAAAGTGCTCATGTCACACATCCTCTCTCTTCAGACGAGGCAGCTCCACACAACTAGGAGAGCATCGTTATTGTTGTGGGTCCCTTCGTGGTTCTTCTTGCTGAAAACAATTAACCAGGAGAACAAGGGACTTCCATGCTCAATGGAGACCGACCACAAACGGTTTCACCTTGGTGATGGGCGCCTCGATCTTCATGGAGTGTATCCGGGCCATGGAGGAGCGCCGTCTCTGGCTGGAAACTGTGGAGAGATCACGTGACACAGAAATCAGGGTGTGCACAGCCTTGGGTATCTGTCTCCCTTCCTGCCCCAGGCCCCACCCAGCGTGCTCAGCTGCACAATGAAGGGGTAGGACCAGAACTACCTGGTCGCTGAGCTTCCTTCCCATCCTCACAAGCCTGGGATTCTGGCATCACCAGCTCTGCCTCCTTCAGTCCTAGGCACTAGGATGCACGTGCAGCCACAGACTGAAATTCTGAGGTCACAGGCCAGAGAGAAAACAGAGGAGACAATCTAGCAAGTCAAGGCCAAACAGTTAGCCTCTTTTTGGGTTTCTAACAATAAGGCTTTATAATTATTCAGCTTGCTGCTCTCCAGGAGTGAACATGTTCTGAAAGACAATGCCACAGAGGCTCCTTGTTTCATATATGGCGGGAGCAAAAAATACAACTCAATTAACTGAAATACACGAATTTCTGGTTCAATTTTTCAAGGCATCCTTTGGTGCTTTCCACTGTTATGCTTAATCTAGATGGATTAGGTAAATATCATAAGTGAGGCAGGCAGCGAATCTTAGACTCTAAAGTATGTTAATTTTTTGTTGCTCCTGTCAAGATCCAGTTCCTTTGGGGTAGGGAGAAGCCTGGGCAGAGAACTGGCAGGAAAAAATATTCACATAGTGTTCTGTGTCTCTCCCTGAAAGCCCCACTGTCAGGCCAAATGCTGTTTACCAAAGGTCTTAAAGGACCACAGACTGTTCCACAGCCTGATGCGTCAGCCTTATTTTACCAAACTGGGGCCCAAGGAGAAACAACCAAGATTAACCAACTCAGGGGCTCTCAAATGCTCTAAATTTCAGAGACCAACAAAACTCCTTAAATCTAATTTTGGTGATCAGCACATGATTGCCATCTTTCCATTTTACCCAACAACGTCATTAAACCAAAAATAAAAACCACTATTCTATCACTATATCATAAAAAGACCTGTTCTCATTTAAAAATATAATGAAAGTGACATATGCTTATAAAGACCAAACAATAGTGTGAATGCAATAAAGTAAGAAAAAGAAATAAAAGGTACAAAGATTGTGATGACTGTGTATGCAGAAAGTCTGAAAGAATCTACAAATGCTACTCTTATAATCAACAAGCTAGTTTACCAAGGTTACTGGGTACAAGGTCAATACACAAAAAGTCAATTATATTTCTATATACTAGCAACAAACAATTGGAAACTGAAATAAAAAACACCCTTACGACAGCATCATGAAAATCAATATTTAGGAATAAATCGAATGGAAAGACGTGTAAGATTTCTACACTGAGAATGCAAGACAGTGCTGAGAAAAAATAAAAGACAACCGAAAGAAAGACAAAGAGCATGCGTACGTTTTGAAAGACTCAGTGTTACCGAGATTTCAACTTGCCCCAAATTGTTCTATAGATGTAAGACACTCCCAAATAAACTCCCAAGAAGCTGTGTGTGTGTAAACTAACAAGCTGATGCTAAATGTTATATGGAAACGCAAAGGACCTAGAATAGCCAAGATAATCTTGAAGAACTTTATACTACCAGATATCAATACTTACCATATGACTGTAGTCATCAATCGTGGTATCGGTGCAAGCAAGGACTAACAGAACAATGAAATAGAGTCCAGAAACAGGCCATATATTTATAGTCAACTGGTTTACAATAATGATACTACTGCAAAAGATGGTTTTTCAATATGGTGATGGGCCACCAGCTGGGTTTCCCAGTAGGAGGGAATATTAATCTTTGATCTCTACCTTCACTAGATGTAAAAATTAATTTGAAATGGATCACAGACCCAAAGTGAAAGATAAAACAATAAAGCTTCTAGAAGAAAACATGGGGGAATATTCTTCATGACCTTGGGATAGAGAAAGATTTCTTAAACAGGACACAAAAAAGCACTAGCTATAACAGAAAACACTGATAAAATGAACTTTAAGATTCATTAAGAACCTCTGTTCATTAAAAGACCATTAAGAGAGTGAAAAAGCAATCCACAGACTAAGAACAGTACATTTAGAATACTTATATCCATATCTAGAATATAAAAAGAATTCCTACAAACCAACAAGAAAAAGATAAACCCAATGATAAAAATGGGCAAAATATTTGAACATCACGTCACAAAAGAAGATATCCAGTGGGCAGTAAGCATATGAAAGGGGTGCTCAACCTCATTAGTCATCAGGAAAATTAAAGTTAAAACCACATCCAGTAGAACAGCTAGAGTTTAGAACACTGGTATAACCAAGTGTGGGAGGATGCAGAGCAACTGGAACTCTCATAGATCAGTGATGGTACATGGTACAACCCACACTGGAGAACTGTTTGCAGCTGCACAAAGGCCCAGCAATTCCACTCCTAGGTAGGAGATGAACACACATGTCCACACACACAAAAAATACTTGCATAAAAATAGTCACAGCAGCCTTACTCTGAACAGCCCCAAAGTGGAAAGATGAACACAAAGGGCCATTAATAAGAGAATGGATAAGCAAATTGTGGCACAGCCATACAATGGAGTACTACCAAGCTATAAAAAAGAACGGTAGCACCTAGCAACAAGGATGAATCTCAAGAACACTAAAATGAGTGAAAGATGCCAGACACACAGAGAGTGCATACTATACGACTCCATTTCTATGAAGCACAAGAAGAGGCCAAATTAACTTATGGTGCAAGAAATCGGTGGATGCCTCTGTGTGGTGAAACATGTGCGCAAGTGCAGGCCTGCATGTGTGTATTTTCTGTATCTATTTTGGGCTGGGTGGTTACAGTCTATACAGTTCAATGTACAGAACTGTCAAAACCTATTGAACTCAACACTTAATATGCATTGTATTATATGTAAATTATAAGTCAATTAAAAAGAACAGTGGTTAAAACCCACAAACATTAAAAGTGTTTAACTCTCAAAAATACAGAAATGGACAAAGTAATCCAAAGGATGAACAGAAGTCAGAGTGTGGCAGTAAAGACAGTTCGGGGCACGAGTGACCTCGCCTCTGCTCTGCTGTGCCCGAGGGCCGTGACCATGAGGGCCACAGTGAGGACGGTGACAGCTGCTGCCATGACCCTGGCCAGGCACCACGCTCACTCATTTCATCCTTACGTGGCCCTCTGTGGACAGCATAATGATCCCCATATGATGATGAGGAAATGGAAGCACAAAGGTCTACCCCCAAGGTTGCACAGAAAGTAGATGAAGCTGGGACCTGAATCAAAGCAATGCTGAGGCCGAAGTCCACACTCTTCCCTGTAACACGACTTTGCTCCCTGTCCTTGCAGCAGGGGTGGGATCCGTTTCGTATTTCCAGTGCAAGGGACACACGGCGTATCTTCCAGTCCTCACGAGAAACCCATGAGAGAAGTGAGGCACTGGATCTCCACTGTAACATCTGCAAAGTTTTCGCTGTTTATCTAGTAACCATCAGCTCCCTATGCTTCCCAATTCATCTGAGTCAAAGCAAGTACATAGCTAGCAGTAATATGTGCCTCCACACTACCTACAGATAATTGTCATTGCAGTTTTAAAACTCCTAGATCATTCAGGCCACACATCTACAAAACCATTAAAAAGCCAACCATATTCCACTTAGAACTTAAATAACATTTGCTTATGAAAAGTCTGTCACATCCCCAAAGGCAGCTCACTTACTTCCCCACCAAAAGGTAAGCTTCCACGGCAAATTGCAACCCACAATGGAATATATCGTTGTTAACTTCCAAATGCATCACTCATACAATTGCAACAGATAAACGGACATCTGCTGTTACAGTTTATAGAAAATCAACTAGAGGACTTCCCTGGTGGCGCAGTGGTTAAGGATCCGCCTGCCAATGCAGGGGACACGGGTTCGATCCCTGGTCTGGGAAGATCCCACATGCCGCAGAGCAACTAAGCCCGTGCGCCACAACTACTGAGCCTGCGCTCTACAGTCCACGCGCCACAACTACTGAAGGCCCGGTGTGCCTAGAGCCCGTGCTCCACAACGAGAGAAGCCACTGCAATGAGAAGCCCGCACACCGCAACGAAGAGTAGCCCCCAGTCGCTGCAACCAGAGAAAAGCCCATGCAGAGCAACGAAGACCCAACTCAGCCATACATACATACATACATACATAAGTGAATGAATGAATGAATAACTAAATGAATAAATGAGTGAATGAATGAATGAATGTATTTTTTTTAAAGAAAATCAACTAGAGAACAGATGGTAAAATGTATCTTTTTTTTTTCTTTATTCCCTGACTCCATCAAAAGGGTCAGAATGGAACCCACTGGCAAAGGAGTTGGGGGTGAGGGAGAAATGGACACAGACTGCTAGAGAGTCCCCTTCCCTCTCCTGAGCTGGAGGGGGGCAGTGACCCAGAGATAAGACTGGGGAGGGAGTGTCGCACGTCTCCATGGGCTCAACACTCACAGGACCGCGCTTTCTCCTCTTGTCTTTCTCACCTACCTTTGCTTGTTCGAGAGGCAGCGGTTCTGACATCTCGTGAGCTTTCTCTCCGGTCGTTATGTTTGCCTGACTGATTAGCTGTGGAAACAATTAAATGACAAATTACCTCTGCAAAGGGATTTTAACAACATATTAGGAAACTTACCAATATAAAAGTCTAAAAAAACAAAATTGAAGCATTAGAATACCATTTAGGATGCCACAAAAATCAACGGAGTGCACAGAGGTGAAGACTATGAAGGATTACGTTTTAAGGGAGGCTGACTTTCTCAAAATGTCCCACCTGGTACAGTCATAAAGTAGTGCTTTTCAGTTTCCAGATTATGTAATCACAGAGTCCCATGATGCAAAAACTAGCAGAAATGAACTCAAGAGAATTTCACCTATTGTATTTCTATGTAATTGAATAAAGTGGTGGGAAAATTTTGATCTCCATCCACCCTTGCCCCAAAGGAAAAAAAAAACATTTTTTTATTTTTTTCTACAATACAAGCTCTAAAATGTCCCCGGGAAGAATGTGCCTCTCTTTGGGAGGGTAGTACAGGAGCACTAGTCTGGGGTGTACTTCTCTGCCCCCTCTTCCCGTGGATGGCACCACTGCATTTCGAGGCCCAAACAGGGCTTGTCTTCGACTCCTCTCTCCCTCACTCCACGCCAATCAATGACAAGGCAAAGCTGACCTTCCTTCTCGTGCCCTCCTCTGTGCACCTGCCGGGTGTCACACGTGGTGGCAAGCCTCTCCAACCTGTCCCCATTTCACAGACGAGGAAACTGGGAGCCGCTGTGCAGACGAGTGAGCACACAGCTGGTGCTCGAGCTCAGCTCTCCGCACCTGCAGCTTCTTCTGTCTTCTCTGCCTTCTCCCGGCTTCCTCATCTGGATTCCTGCTCACAAACAGGATCCAAAGGCAGGCCCTTGGTACTCCTCCCCACCATCTGGAACCTTCTCCACTTGCTATCTGCTACCTTCTCTTTCATGTGGGCACTGGCAGTGACCTTGTCAAGGTCACTGATGACCTCCCTGTTGCTATATCTGAAGGACACGATTCAGTTCTTACCTGACTTGTGGTACTAGACACAACTGATCATGCTTCCTGGAGACTCCTGGTTTGCACAAGTCCAACGCTGGCTTTCCTTGCATCTCTTATTGTTCCTTCCTAGTTTCCATCATGATTCATTCTCTCTTCCTCAGCACCCCTGGTGTTCCCAAAGGTTCAGTCCTCTTAGCTCTCCCTCTCAGACAACGCAATCTCCTCAGGAGACCTCATCCTTTTCTATAGCTTTTCCTAATTCCTGTGTTGCTGTCTTAATCCCAGGCCTTTCTCCTGAGCTCCAGACTTACATCTTAACTGGCCACTCGTCACCTCCACCTGGACACCTTCAGGGACTTCACACAGGCTCACTACCCAAGTGAACTCAGTATCTTCTCCTCAATCACTGCTCATCCCAGGTTGCTGAACGGCATCTACCTTTTTGCTTAAGTTGGAGACAAGTCATCCATGACTCCTCCTTGTTTCTTGCCCTCAAGTGGTCAGGTAAGTCTACGAATTCGACCTCCTAAACACCTCTTTAATCCACCCCTCTCTGTCCCTGTCCTGGCTCAGACACCTGTCATCCTCCTCTGGATTGTAATGACAGCCTCCCTTATTGGTCCTACCGGCCCCAACCTTGCCCCCTTCGACCCATTCTCCACAGGCAGCCAAGTGATCCTTCTGAAACAAAAATCTGATCAGATCACTCTCCCAATTAAAACATTTTAATGGTTCATCACTGTTTTTAGGATCAGATTTAAATTCCCCAGTGTGGCACCCAGAGTCCTGTGATATCTGGACCTCCTCTCTCTCCAGCCATCACGAACTATTTATGATGTGCTACTTCACCTCCCAAACCTCTCTGCCTTGGTGCAAACTGCTTACCCCCACCTAGAAACGCACCCCTCCCCTGACGCCTCCTTCACCTGGTTAACTCTCGATCCTCTTTGAAGATGCAGGTAAGATGCGGCTCGGGTATCATCACCTCTGGGAAATCCTGCCCTAATGCCTCACCCCCAACACTGCTGGTAACCGCCTGCTTTACTGACTTGACTGACTTCCTCACCAGCTGTGAATGACACGAGGGCACTCAACAGACATTTACTGGGCACCTACCACGTGTCAGGCTCTAAGCCAGGCACTAGGGGTGTGAGGATGAATATGGTAGGGCCCATGCCCTCAAAGGGGGTAGTCCGGAGGGGAACAAACGCGGGTGAACTAAGAGTCAGTCATGATGCTGGAGAGCAAAAGGAGCCCCAGGAGGAAGGGGCAGGTCTCCTCTGGGAGGGGGGCAGAGAGGAGATGAGCCATGTTTTGCAGCTGGAGGCCGGCAGAGGAGGAAGGCACTTCTTGGAGGAGGGCGCTGCCTGCGCAGACCGGGCGGAGCTGGCTAGAGGGAAGCAAGGAGCAACATGTCCCAAGGCCAGGGATGTGGCAGGAGTGGAGGGAGGCGAAGCAGGCTTGAACCTCTACTCAGCGTTTAAGTGACTCCCCTAAGGCAAGACCAGACCTTCCTGCGACTGCCGTGTTCAGCCCGCTGCTCTTCCTCTGAGTCCCTGCAGAGTTCTGCTGCTGGTTTTTAAAGCGCCTCCACCTGCCGGGCTGCTGCTCCTGCAGGGAGGGCCGAGGGAACCTCGCCAGGGTGACCTTGACCTCTCATCCAGCCCGCAGCCTGAAGGAGCCTGCGCACAGGCCCTCCAGCCTCGAGAAGGCTCCACACCCACGACTGATCCGAGGACTGACCCGAGACCTGAGGCAGCCGCGCGCCACAGGAGGGAACGCTCAACAGGCCTCGGCCGCCCAGCTGGGCTCAGTCTCAGCGCCGCCCACGACTTCACGTGTCTGCGCTCAGCTTCCTGTTCCAGAATATTGCAGTCCTTCCGCACTGCCCATCTTTTTAGGAGAGGAAGGTTAGCAGGGTTTCCTTGGCCTGCTGGGCAAATCCAGGAGACCCTGGAGAAGCCGTGAGGAGCAGGAACCATCCTGCAGCCCCGCGAACGGGCAGCCTCCATCCCAACACCAACGCCAACGCCGTGGTCCCCCGGGAGGAGCTCCGTTTCGGGTACGAGGAAGCTGAGAATCAGGTTGCTTGTATGACTTGCCCCAAAGTCACTCTGCTGGGAACAGACTTTCAGAGAACTTTCTCAGACACTCTCAACCGTCCAAGCCTTTGAGGAGGGCCTGCTCTGCACCGGGACACCCCCTTCCCCTGCCTCGGGGTCTCACCGACCCCACACTGCCAAGCCTCCAGCCGCTGCCCAACCGCGGGCTCCCTGCGGCCTCGCACACGGGGAGCTCCCTCCTCCTGCGCCCGAGGAAGCTCACTTTCTCCAGGTCCAGAGTAACACTCCTTTCAGGTCTGCCCAGCCCCCGCCCTGGCAGCGCACGAGAACACCTGTAAAATACGCTGAAGCCCTGCTCCGCACCACCTGACCCGGAACCTGGCACGTTGCTGGCAAGGCCCTTCCGGACCCCCTCCTCCTCCCCTGTGCTACCCATCCCCCTACTAAGAAGCACAGAAAGCAGGCTTCGCCATGCAGAGACAGTCACTTGGCCTGGCACGTGGTGCCCGTGCACTGTTTTGGATGAATTATGCCCTGGCCTGTTTTCTCTCCTCTACACGATGGCAATCAATGCTGGTATTCTCGTCTCTGGTCCCTCCTTCCATGTAATCTGTTACATACAGGCTCTAAAAGCTTCTTAGAGCTCAGGTGTCATTATACTATTCCCTTGCTCAAAAATCCTCAAACTCCCACTGCCTACCGATGAAAATCCTAATTTCCCACCTAGCATCTAAGGATCCTTCACCATCCCAACTCCATTCCACACTGACCTTTTTTATACCAGTCAGAATTTTAACCCTGCTCTTGCTCTTTCTAGAACACACTCTGTACTTTCCCTGTTCAATAACTGTATTTATTTCTGGAATGCTTTTCCTCTCACACCCATCTTCTTACTCAAATCCACCTCTCCCAGTCTGGAACTTCCCCCTCTTCCTCTGCCTTTCTCACCCACTAATGATCACTTCTTATCACTTGCTATGTGTCCCTTCGTGTCAATAAGTCTCTCCTCTTTTCAGATTAAAGCCTGATTACTCTTGGGGCGCCCACAAGAACTGTTCCAGCATGTGCTTCAGAGCTTCTGGAGTTGGCCATCTGGATTTGAGTGCCAACTCTACCACTTCCTAGATGGATATCCCTGGGCAAATTATGTAGCCTTTCAGTTAGTTTCTTTATCTGTAAAAAGGGAACTTCATCTATTAAGTGTCTACCCCTCTGGGTTATTGCAAGGCTTCAACTAAATACACCGTGAGTTAAGCACTCAGCACAGTGCCTTGTACACAGTAAACACTCAGAAAAACATGTGGGAAACACTCCTAGAATGAATGAGTGAACTGTGCCGGTACTGCTGAAAGCACATCATCAACAGCTGAAGGTATGGAAGACAAAGTCTTCTCCCTGGAGGCTCTTACAGACTAGCTGGGCAACCAGAGCACTGTCTGGGCATGGCAGGGTGCTGTAAAGCGTCCACACAGGCTGGATGGAGAGCCTCTGGCATGGAGCCGGAGAGGACCTGCAACATCACAGGTAAGGGCCAGAGTAGGAAAGTGGCTTGCTGAAGCCATGATATACGCCGGAAGGAAACAGGTGATTCCGGGCCAGGGAAAAACATCTGCAGTCACGTAGACATGGGGTGAGCAGATGGTGTCCAAAGCACATCAAGTCCTCACGAGACGGATATGACGTGAGGCGGGTCTGATGGGGTCCACCTACCTCCCCGTAGGCTGGTGGTGAAAGCATCCCTGTTAAAGCACTGTAGTCTGATACCAACACAGTTGCCTCTTCGAGCACAGATCATGCCAACAAACCACACTCCACTCAACACATCTTCACATAAGTTCATGAATTGGAGGTGACCAGTTCTCTCCCCACAGGCTGAGACCCACCCCAGGACACCTGTCAGATCGCCCACCTGTGCTCGGGTCCTCTGACTCATAAACCAGCCTGGGAGTCAGGGAGAGAAATGCTGCCACGGTGCTAGGAAAATACAGTCCCACCTACGCAACAGACAAGCTCGTCAGAGGCAGGACCTGTTTTTATTTTTTCAAAAGCTCAGTGAACCCTAAGAATGAATATGGGGCACCATACCTGTATGAGTGTCAGACTGAACACATTCAGCTATTTTCGTAGCCTAAAAATGAATTTTAGAAGCCATTAGTTCTGAGTGCCTAGTTATACAGTAAGGGAAATCTTGCTGGGTCCCTGGGGTCCCAAGGGCTCTCCTTACATACCTTATTGTTGCCATTGCACGCTCTGACAATGGACACATAGTGTCTAATTTTTCTGCAAGTAGAAAACAATGTATTATTTCTCTCCTGGCTCTCTATTCTGGTGGATATCTAGCTAATTTTTCATTATGAAAGGAGCATCTCTCTTTCACAATACATACAATGCCTGGAGGGGAGCAGTTCTATTGTGTGTGGCCAAGGCCACCAATAAACAAACAAGAGTCTACAAGCATCCTCTGGTGTCTCTGTAGAAGAGAAGTTGACTCTTCAGTAAAAACAACAAAATCCTTCTGAGTCATCACAACACACAATAAAAAATACCTAGGTTTTAAAAATGTACTACATGTTAACCAACCCAAAGCCTCTAATTCCTTAACATGTTTTCAGTTTCACAGCCCTTTCTACTGATGCTCTTCTTCAAGTTTCAGCAAACAATCTGCTCACAGTCATTCATGGAAACAGCCACAGGCCACACTGGGGCCGAATGTGCGAGTCTAGAACAAAGGAACCGGGGCTTATCTCAGAAGATGCTGACTCTCCTCCTTTATTTTCGGTTTTTCAGATTTTCCCTTTGGTAGTCCAATCCCTACAGTTATCCCCCCCAAATTTGGAAAGGCCATAAAAAGGTAGAGAATCAGAACAGAGAGCCCACACAGAGCCGTCTCCCTGAGGCAATCGCCAGCTGGCAGCAGAGCCTGGGGACCAAGCACGTGGGCCACGCGGTCAACGCAGAGGCCTGCAGCCCGGCTCTGCTGAGCACTGGCTGCTGGCGGCTGGCGGCTGGTGGCCGGACTCTGGGCCAAGCCTCACCTCTCTAAGCCTCAGGTTCCTCATCTGTCAAACAGAGACGGTCACAGTGCCGACATCATGGGGCTGTGGCCAGGATGAAATGAAGTGACATCTACCAGGCACTGAGAGCCTGCCCAGGGAGGGAAGGGCTCACGAACAGCGGCAGTTGTTACAACCATCATCGCTACACATCCTCCTGGTCTTTTTGTCCTTCTTTCATTTTTATGACTGAAAGCATACACTAGGTATGATTTTACATTTTGACTTTTGCATTTATCAAAAACATTTTCCCCTATAATTTAATTTTCTATGATCATCATTTCTAATGGTTGTGTATTTTATCGTTGGGTATTCTACAGTTCACATTCATAATTTTCCACTGTTCGTATTATTTAAGATAGATTCTGAGACAAACCATATGACATTTTCAGGCTCCTGATATACAATGCCTTCCAATCTGTGGTCACATCTGTTTCATATGCGTTTCCATAAATGAGAGTATTTAAAATACTTTTATCTAATTTGATAGTTCTGTGCAGAAATTAACACATAGGCTATCAAATTAGATAAAAATCTTTTAAACATAGGGAGTCCACGAGTGAGTGTTCTTAGCACACAGCTCAGTAAAGTGGCATTCAGATTTAAATACTTGAGTCTTTTATGTGCTCACACAGCTTAAGACTGTCGGAGTCTGGCGGCTCTGGGTCACCAGCTGGAGGGTCAGGCTGTGACCGTGAGGAAGCCACCCTGGAAGGCCATTCTTTGATGGTACCTGACCTTGTTACAAGTCTTTCTTATAAATTTCTGCATGCAGTTCTCAACTTACTTAAGTATTCAAAGCAAATTTTGCAATAAGCCGAACATGGTATGTTGACTGAAGTACTTTTTTTTCCCACTTACCCTCCCTGTCCAATGACAGGTAGTATCTTCACATTTTGTTGTACATTATCTCCGTTTTTCTCTTTGGCAGAGCAAATTCCTTGCCATTCCTATAAGTGGAATGTAGGCATCATTATACATTGTGTTCAAAACAAAAACCCAAAAGCATTTTCCACCTCAGGTTTCCACTCCTTTACCATGGCCACTAAAGCTATTAGGATAATAAAATCATCCCAACCCCAAAGGCAATTTTGGGTTGACAATTCTTTCTCAACCTCCCAAGTCCATCTCCTCCTAGACTGACAACAAAAGCCAGGTCACCACAGTCTAAATGGTCATATGTTTTCAGTGGCTTTCTGCTGGCAAGAGAGGCCCTGGGCCCATGAACGAGGAGCACTCTTTCTCGTCCAGGTTCCTCCTCTCACAGCTCCTACCTGCCGCGGCGGTGGGGGAAGTGTGGCCTCTGCCCCTGCATTTGGGAGGGGGAGAGTCTCAGACTGGGGCAGAGAAGGGCCCACCCTCTGTGTTGTGTACCCTCTGCAGGTAGGGTGGGGATAATGAGGTAACAGCCAGGACTGGGCTCAGGCAGAAAAACCAAGTGAGACCTTAAAAGCCAGAGCTGCCATTTCAGAATGGAACTGCAATGGGAGAGCAGGTATGCCCAGGCTATGACCACAGTGAGCAAACAGGGGCTACAGGTGGCTCCCCTACTCTGAGGGTGGTGGAGAGAAGCGTGGGACGGAGCTGGGTTTTCTTCCTCTCCCGTTGCGGAGCACAGGCTCCAGACGCGCAGGCTCAGCGGCCATGGCTCACGGGCCCAGCCGCTCTGCGGCATGTGGGATCTTCCCGTACCGGGGCACGAACCTGTGTCCCCTGCATCGGCTGGCGGACTCTCAACCACTGCGCCACCAGGGAAGCCCCGGAGCTGGGTTTTGTGACCACCTAAAACGTTCTGAATTTCTCCAAGAGTCACCAAGGTCCTTAAGCTAGAAAAATCCCTAAAACCCACTGTAGGACCTTGAACTCCTAGGGTGTTTCGTACCCTTCTAGACCTTCCAGAGTCCCACAGGAGCTAAAGCTGACCCAGGTGGGAAGGGGAACACCATGGCAGCCTGGCTCAAGTCTCCTGTCCATATTCTTACACAAAGTCAATTCTGAAATCTATGCTTGGGGCGTGGTGACCTGCATGCAAATGCTAATGGTAAAATCTCATCTTCAGACTCCTCTGGGAAAGTGGATCCAAGAGAAACCGGGACACTGACAGAAGCAAAGGATGGTTACCGAGGCTTCCTGACGTCCTTCTGAAAACAATGGGCACCAAGAAAGGACTAAATTAAAAAACAGCCCAAGAGCCCAGCTAGGTGCTTACTTGCCCTGGAGCAGAAGGGAGGTGTGGGCCTTCCTCACTACAGTTCTGAGGGGAAAGCGGCCTGTGCCCGAATTGGGCAAGGACTAGACAGGGATCCCTGGGCAGGAATCTGGAGCCTGTCCTCCACACCCACAGCCCCATGCAGCCACCAGAGAAGGCTTCAGCAGACAGGTCTAAGAGTTACTTCTGAAGCTCACTATCAAGAGAAATACGGGAAGCTGACTGAGGTGATATTTACAAAACTCTGTGAACATACCAACCACCACTGAACTGTATACTTTAAATGGATGGAGTGTATGGCATGTGAATTATCTCTCGGCAGAGCTGTTATATAAAAAGAGAGGGAAAATATGGGAGACCAATTCAGTCAGTCAATCAGCACTTCAAAACACATATTCAGGATTTTCTCCTCCAATCCTTTCTGAACAGAGTGGGCGGCTGCCAGCTACCAAGTCGAGGTGTAAGAAGCCATGTCAGCCAGAGCTGGACAGTCCAGCTAATGGAGGACAACTTAGCCAATGACTCTGCTATGACGCTGCTTAGATAACAGAGTTGCCTGTAAGTTTTCCAGTCAACAATGGAAACAAAAAGTATTCACTTAACACAGATCATATTTCTTATCAAAAATACATCAAAAATCGAAGTTTCAGTTCCTAAAAATAGTAAAGTCCTACCTAGAATGCTGTTATGAAGATTAAATCTGGTAACACACATAAACTCTTAGCCAAGTCCTGACACACGGCAAATGTCCTGTAAATGGCCTGTTTGGTTTCGCACAGGTGTCTGTCTGTCTCTCTCAGGCTGAGCTCCTCTCAGAACTACACTAAGGCGTGCACCTCCCTTCTACTCTGGGGCAAGCTCAGCACCGAGCTGGACTTCGCTGACTACCGAGACAGTTCCTTCTTGGTGGGTGCCCACTGCCTTAAGAATTAAATCATCATCATCCAGCTGTCCTATCCCAGGGGCTAGCACTGTGCTGGCAGGTGGTAAACAGTCAAAGAACACTTGGGGCTTTTGTTTACTGAATGGAAAAGTGAGGCCAAAGTCAGATCACAGAATCCTAGCACCCAGGATAAGGGACTTGAGCTCTACACACAGGGAGTGACATGATCAAAGTGGTGATCTGGTAAGACAAATCTCCAGTAGCGTAGGGTGCACTGGCCAGAAGTGGAGGGTCCTGGGACAGGGAGGCCTAACTGCATTCAGCCACCGCAGTCTCAGGGTGTGGGAAGAGGGCCCTGAACACAGTCAGGCCCAGGCAATGGACCCTCAAAGGCAGGGGTTTAACAGACATCAAGCCTTGGTGATGGATTTGATGGAGGGGACTAAAGGGCAGGGAGAAACCAAAACCATTCCAGGAATCAAAGTCCAGGCAACTGTGTGGACGGTCAACGAGCAGTAGACAGCAGAGGTGGAGGGGGATTGGGCTTTTTGTTAATGGGGGATGAGAGAAAATCACCGTTATACAAGGTGATACCAAAATGACAGCAGGATGTTGAAACAGAACTTGGAAGACACTGGGGCTAAAACTGGGAAGGTGGAAGACATCTACGTAGAGCAGAAAAGGTGCTCAACAACAAAGGGAGCTTTCTGAGGAACCAGCAGGGGACAAAGAGCCCTGGTAAACCTGGGAGGAAAGAGATGGGGGAAAAGTGGGAGAAGAGGGGAGGCGGCGAGGGAGGAAAGCTCCTGGGGAAGGTAAAAGGTGTGAAGAGCTAAAGGGCTCTGCAACTGCACATCATTATCAGAGGCAGCCAGCCGGGCAGCCGACATTCCTTCAGCACCTGCAAGACAGTTACTGAGGGGAAAAAATGCAAAATTTCTAAAAGAGAAGAGCCAGTATAAGGCTCAGGTATCTGAGAAGACAGGAGGCCAGGGGTTCTAGGGCCCTGACAGATAGGAGGAGAGCCAAGAAGGAAACATAAAGGGAGGAAGCAAGCAGGAGTGTGGGGCTGAAAATCAAGGTGCCTAATAGTATCAGTTTTACCTGAAAGGGGAGCCAGTGGCTGAGAACAGCAGGCAGAGGAGGTTTATAGAGAGTGGTGTGCGCAGTATTTTCTGTTTGAACATCATCAGAATTTCTCCTCTGCCCCCAAGGATATCCAACTGGTTGGACACCTAGAATCTGACATTCCAAAGCCCCTCCCGGTCATCTGACCACTTCCAAAGGCTCCATCCTGGCTCCCAGCACATGTCTGAACTCTCTCCACTGACCATGGTACCATTGTTTGTCAAGGGCTGGCTGATTCTCAACAAGCCCTTCTTCTCCTGAGGGAGACTTGATTAGAAAGGTCACATATCTTTCTCCTCAAAAAACTGCCCAGCTAAGTGGTCTGTCCTGCTGCAGTGTTGCCCGTGAACCAGCAGGGTACCAACAAAGGACAAACAGCAGCTTTTGCACTCTCAAGAACTTGCAATCATGCAAAACAAATGCCCTGGTTCCTTTTCTTTTTTTAAAAAACATCTTTATTGGAGCATAGCTGCTTTACAATGATGTGTTAGTTTCTGCTGTATAACAAAGCGAATCAGCTATACATATACATATATCCCCACCTGGTTTCTTTTTGAAATAAAGCAGTATAGAGGTTGACAATGCAATAACCTTTCGTATTCTCTGCTCATAGCAAATACAGATTTTAGAGAACAGGTGTCCTGCTGTTGAGGCCCTTTGCACCTGGTGCCCAACGGCACACCTCAGGAGGCAAGACGCTGCTCACAGGGATCTGGGTGAATCCCAGGGCCTACAGCTAATCCACTGGGTGCCCCCACCCCCATCTCAACTTGCTCTCCTCACTGCAAGGGCCACTGCCAGATCAAGGAGCCTGAGAGCCACCATCTGCTTCATACCCTGGTGAACCTCACAACAGAACTGCTGGCTGGACCAAACCGCCAGGACTGGGGAGGCCATGGTAAAGCCCCTCAAAGGTTGCGGGGGTCGGGAATGGCTGCTGTTCTGGAGCTGCCTTCCAAGGACACCCCTCTCGGCCCAGGGAGGGAACACTGGTGGGTCTGAACACCTAAGGGTCTGCCTCTTCATTCATCTCAGCCTTTGTTTCTCTATCCAGAGGGCCTGCCACTCTCTCTAGTAAGAAAATCATCATCCTCGACAGAAAAGCTGAAGGCAAAATAGGATTCAAGCAGTGCCCATTTTTGTGATTCCCCTGAGAGTGCATTACTGGGCCCCGCCACTGGCCTGTTCTTTCCCTGTTCTCACTGCAAAGCCATCTCGTGTGCTCAGAGCCGCGGGAAAGCAAAGGACACCAACCCACTCACAGTGTATTCCGAGGGGCCCAAGCCAAGCGGGGGTATAAGCTTTGTATAACCCTTCTGCCCCCTCTGGCAGACTGCCCTTGTGTGCTAAGGGACAGGCACGGGCCAAATGCCACAGGGAAAGGGCATCATCACTTCCACAGGGCCTCCAGATAGCCAGCAAGAGAGCAGGTCACCGATTTTTCAAATGTTCTGAATGATCAGATTCATAGTCCCAACTTCTAAAAGTTAAAAAGAGCCCAGCAGAAAAGCCTAAGAATGACTATGGACAGCAGTAGCCTTTTCCTTCCCATCGTATTTTAAAACCTAATAACAGTGAGGTGCTGTCAGAAGCCACAGTTCAGAGGCAGAAATAACCTTTCAGACTGAGCCTACCTTGCTTTGTCTAACCCTTCAGCACCAGGGTGCTGTAACTTCTCACATCACAACGCAATGACTACTTTTATCTGTCTGTTTTGCACCCTGGAATGAGTTCTCTAAGGGATTTTTGTTTTGCTCTTCTTTCTATACCAGAACCTAGCACACCTGGCATTCAAAAAATGCTGAATGAATGAACGAGGCTCAGAGAACTGATGGGCTCCAATGTGTTCTGAGAATGTGTTAACTCACTGGCAATCCTTTACCCAGACCATTTGCCAACAGCTACCACTTAGAAGATCAATTATTAGAAAGATCAACTTACTCACTTCTTACAAAAATGAAAACAATGATGTTAAGTGTCAAAGTTACTCTTATTGGCTGGTCAGGTTTTATATACTTTCTTGGCCTCAATTTCCTCATCTGCAAAATGGGCATAACAGAGATAACACAACCTACACTTCCCCAGGCTTCTGGGAAGAGTGAGACTGAGATCACCTGGCTCTAGCAGTGCTCAGTGAGCGCTAGGTCTCCTTCCTTCCCTCTTTGTTATGTGAGAGTAACAAGGGTAGTGACCTCTTACTTACCTTGCCTATCCTGATGCATGAATTTATAGTATCGAGCAAATCAGCCTTTTTTTCATTTACAGGCACTTCTGCTAAATCCTTCCCTATTAATTCACCTGACTCATAGCCCATTGTTGTTTCGAATGCTGGATTTGCATACTGGGGGGAGACAAAGGAAAAAACATCATGTGAATTAAAAGAAATTTTGAAAAGAGGACAATCAAAGATGTTCAACCTAAACCATCATAATTTTCCCCCAGAAAGCCCAGGAGCCTGGCGCTCACTACGACGGTTCTAAAGCCACAAGAGCACAACCCCAGAAAAACCGTGGAGTCTGGAGAAGCCTCTGCTCCGATGACACCGGGCTGGGCTTGCTGCCTTGTTCTCCTGGGGCTGCAGGGAGGGCAGCAGGCCCACTCTACGTAAACACCAGCAGAGGGAAGAAGCTGCACGGAGACAGACCCAGGGCTGCCACAAAAGGGCTGTTGAGATTACAATACAGTGGAAGAAAGCACCAGACTGGGAGTCTGAAAACCCAGGGTCTACTCCCACAAGTCACTTAACCCCTCCAAGTCTCAGTCTGCACATCTGTTTAATGGGAATGAAACACTTATTTCACCTCTCTCATATGATGCAAAAGAATAATGAGTTTGGAAAGCAGGCTATGAACTAGGAAGTGTTTACAAATGCAAGGCTTTATGGTTAAGTTTCAAATAGGACTGTAAGACTAGAAGAAAATGTATGGGAAAGCTGTGCATGTGCTAATAGGAATAACAAATAATGACGATGATAAAACAATAATCATACTGTTTAAGGTTTGTTTTCCTTGCTAGGCACTGTAGTAAAAGCACTTCACACACAGTAACACATTTAATCCTCAGAACATCCTTACAAAAGGTAAGTCGTTGTTAGCGTTAATATTATTCCCATTTGTACAGATGAGACAGCAAATTCAGACAGATTAAGTCACCTGCCCGAAGATGCCCAGCTAGGAAGGGGCCGAGGCTGATTGGAAGCCAGGCCTGACTGATACCAAGCCTGTGCCCTCGACCACCGGCCAGTGTCGCCTGTCTGGGCACCATCCTGTATACTAACATCATCAACTCTTTACCAAGAAAGTCACTAGTTAGATTAAAGTGAAGAACTGGAGTGCTCAGAACTAAAATCAAAGTGGGGCTCATTCTCAGACAAAAGGAACATTCCTCTGGCACAACTCTCTCTTTTGCTGTTATATGAAAATACATGTTACCGGTTTGCCGTTATCTGAAAGCCATGTTATCTTCAGTCACTTATATGAAGCCACTTTTCTAATAATGGATAATTTGTGAAGTAATTGCTAGTTTATTTTTGAAAATTTGAGTAGTTTCTAGTAAATTTCTATAGGTGTAAACTATCTTCAAAAGCAGTAGGAAAGGTGAGAGCGTGCAGCCCTTATGGACAGAGCCTCTCCTTGCTGCAACAGTCTCTCTCTACCCAACTCCACCACAGAAACAATCCTCTGGATAAAAGTCCCTCCTTGCTAAGTAAATAAATATGCAAAAAAGTGAGAAATAATAAATGCTAATGCCATATTTCTACAGAATATTTTCTAGCACGTTAAGCAATTATTGGAACCTTTTCTTACCTATAGGGAACTTATTTTAAATTATATATTTTACAGATTTTGTTCTGATAATCCTCTAAGGAAAAACTGGTCCCTTGAACTTCAAAGAGAGGAAAAAAAAAAAAACATACTGAAGGGGTTCAATCTTAAAAATGCAAACAAACCAGAAATTCAGAAGGACAAACTTCCAAAACAACAAACCTGTACAATGTGGTCTTCACTTGTAATTTCAATTGCTTCTTGACTTTTTTCTAATGCAGTGAACATTGAGTTACAAGCCCTTTATGAGTAGAAAAGAAAAAGGACTGCTTAATGTAAATATTATAAAATGTAATACAATCTTGGAATATTACATTAACTTATTTAAATGTGTTCTTTGACTATAAAGGTAACTAATGTTAACTCAAGAAAAAGTAGGGGGAAATAGTAAAAAGCCTAAGGAAGAAATAAGCGCCTCCTGCAACCTCGGTACTTGGGATCATGACTATATACAATTTGGTGCCTTTCCTTCATTCTAAGGACAAGTGGACCAGGTGGAACACACCCCAGGGTCAGATCACAGCCCTTCGCTGGCTGTGGAACATGACTGAACCTCCCTGGGTCTCTGCCTTCTCACCATCTGAAGGGTCCTCGTGAGGACTCAATGAGAAAATGGAGTCAAGAACCCCACACGAAGCCTGGCAGAAAGGAGGCAGCCCATCATCTGTAGCTATCACTTTCAACAAATTCTTTGCACAAAACTGGGATCATCGGGATCATGAGCTTTGTTCCCTGCTTCCACTTAGCCTTATACTGTGAGCATTCTCCCTTGTCCTCAGTGTTTGAAAACATTTTTAAATTGCACGGGTAACAAAGGTTTATTTTTTAAAAATTAGAAAACAATAATAAATGAGATACTACATCATACCCACTAGGATATCTACAATCAAAAATAGAGATAAAAACAAGTGTTGGTGAGGAACCCTCATACACTGCTGGTGGGAGTGTAAAATGGTGCAGCTAGCTGCTTTGGAAAACAGTCTGGCAGTTCCTCAGGCTGTTAAACATAGAGTTACCATATGGCCTAGCAATTTTACTCCTAGGTAGATACCCTACAGAAATGAAAACATACATCCACACAAAAACTTATAGCCCACAGGCGGAAACAACCCTAAAGTCCATCAACTGGTGAATGGATGAATAAAATGTGGTATATCCATACAATGGAATACTATGCAGATATAAAAAGAAATAAAGCCCTGATGCATGCCAAAATATGGATGAACCTTGAAAAACATCACGCTAAGTTAAAAGGACCACATATTGTATGATTCTATTTATATGAAATGTCCAGAAGAGGCAAATCTATGTATATAGAGAAATTAGATTAGTGGTTATCTAGGGCTGCGGGTAATGAAAATGTTCTAAAATTGTGGCAATGGTTGCACAATTCTGTGAATACATTAAAAGCCACTGAACTGTGTACTTTAAATAGGTGAATTGTATAGAATGTCAATTTTATCTCAATAAATCTGTTTAAAAATAAATGAGATTAGGGGCTTCCCTGGTGGCGCAGTGGTTGAGAGTCCGCCTGCCGATGCAGGGGACACAGGTTCGTGCCCCGGTCCGGGAAGATCCCACATGCCACGGAGCGGTGGGCCCGTGAGCCATGGCCACTGAGCCTGCGCGTCCGGAGCCTGTGCTCCGCAACGGGAGAGGCCACAGCAGTGAGAGGCCCACGTACCGCAAAAAAAAAAATAAATAAAATAAATAAATAAATAAATGAGATTAAATAATCTGAAATCCCAACACCTACGCATATCAACTGGTGTTCTAGGCAATTTCTTGTGTAAATATACATGTAATACATATACTTATAAAAATAGGATCATACTCTACAGTTTTATCATCTGCTTGTACCACTGAACCATATACATTAATATCTTTCCATATCAATAATTAGTTCCTTATCATCACTTTTAATAACTATATAATATTCTATTGTAAAATTATACCATAATTTAGTCAAACAAATTCCCCATGACTGGGGAATGCATTCAGTTTTTTTCTTGTATATGCCTCAGAAGATGAAAAAGAGAAAGCAACTGTCTACTTGTTCATAAAGTGCAGAGATGACATTTATAAAACCAATAATTACAATGCCTTTACTTTATTCCTGGTATTACTACACTGTCTAGCTAAATAAGACAAAGCAGCTTTAGCCAATAAAAATTAGCTCTTCTTTCTTGGCATATAAAAATCAAGAGAATTACCTCAATAAAGCTGTTATTTAAAAAAACAAGAACCAAAAAAACAACGAGAAGTAAGTTCCCACCTCTGATATAACAAGCTTGGAGGAGATGGATCTGTGAGAAGCCCTACTGGGTTTTATCACTCTTTTTTAATTTTTGCAGATCTGGTAAATACAAAATGGTATATCATTTTCATTTCTTTGGTTACTAGTGAAGCTGAATATTTTTTTTCATGTTTATTGGCCATTAATATCTCCTACAAACTGCTTGTTCACAACATGTCCTTTTAAATTTTTTCTACTGGGTGTTTCCATTTTTAAACTTATTCATCAAAGCTCTTTACGTATTCAGGATATTAACCTACCTGTCCTGTATGTTAAGAATGTATTTTTCCCAGTTTGTTATTTGTCTAAATTTTTAACATTATTTAAGGTATACTTACTGAGACAAGCTTAACATTTTTATGTTGTCTAATCTGATTCTCTTCGTTTATAAAATCTGGCTTTCACACCATGCTGAGTTTAAAAAGACTTCATTATCTAAATACATATGTTCACTTACATTTTTAGTACTTATGTGGCCACACTTTTTAACATTATGCACACTGGAATTTATTTTGGGACTGGGTGTGAGATCGGGATATAACTTAATTTTCTTTCCAGTTAATAAGCTGTCACAATTCTATTCATTGAAAAGTCCACCCTTTCCTGTGTGGATTTAAATTGCCATGTTGAACACATATACTTATGTTCTTAATTCTTAAATACACGCACGTCTATTTCTAGACTTTACATTCTAGTTTACTGATCTAGCAGTAACACAAAGATGCTTGTTATAGCTTTTTAGTGCATTTTAATATCTCTCAGAACAAGTCTTTCTCTATTGCTCCCAATTCTCTAGCCCCACATTTCCCCCTTCCCTTCAATATCAACATTTTCATATCTCCCTTTATAGTGGACATCTCCCTTTGGCTGTCAGCTGGTACACAGAGAACAAAGTAGAGCATGAGGAGAGACAATGAGTGCAGTTTTGAAAATGGGGGTTACAACCTAAAGGACCACCTTTGCCATGTGCTGCGTGCGAGATCTTGGATGTAAGTCAGTTAACCTCCCTGGGTCTCGGTTTTTGCATCGTGATTGGTGATTTGATGAAATAAGCTCTAACATCACCCCCTGCTCCACAGTTCCGTTCTCCTCTCAGAGAGGGCAGCAGCCCAGCTCACTGTGGGAGTGCTGCAGCCAGGCTGCGGAAGACCCAGGAATGAGAAGGAGGCAGGCCCAAGGCCAACCATCCATCTCAAGTTTCCCTGAAAACTTTGGCAATAAAAAGGAGCTCTTTTGTAGACCTCACTAGCCCTGAAACATCTCTGCTCAGCAGCACTTCTTTGCTACCTCACACTTCATTTCATTTTGTCTATGAAGTATTTTCTTCCCTCCATGTGATACCCTGTGCTGGTCCCTACCAACGTTAATACCCCAAATTCTAATCCCCTTTTCTCTGCCTTGGGCACATACAAACAGAACGATTTCATTCTCTCTTTGATCCTGGTAAAGGAAATGTTAAAGAATAGTAGACCACCCAAGGAAGAGACCTAGGATGATAAAGAGCTACTGACATTTTTTTCACTTCTGTCAACCTCATATAATTTTACTAATTTTTCTGCTTTTCTCACTCTACAAAGAACAAGGTTTCCACTCATCAGTTAAAAAAAAAAACTGTTTGGCAAGAGCAAATTACAAAATGCTTATTGTAGAGAAGAAAACATGTCACCTACCAGAGATAATAATGTTAATGGGTTGGGTGTATGTGTATATTAAAAGTAATTTTTTAATTAAAAAACAAAACAGATAATTCAGTATATATACTTTTGCATCCTGCTTTTTCATTTGCTATTATTTTGGTGCCCCATCTTTTTTTTTCTTTTTTTGGCCACGCCATGTGGTTTGTGTTATCCTCCCCGACCAGGGATCAAACCCAGGGCCCCGGCAGTGACAGCGTCAAGTTTTAACCACTGGACCGCCAGGGAAGTCACCACTGGAGCCCCATCTTTAAATGCTGAGTCTCCAATCACTAACATGACCGCCTATTAGACATCCAGGCAGACTCTGAAAGCATTTTGTGAGGAGAGATGCCTTCCCACCACCCCATCCCATTTCAGCAGGAGGTCAGTTACAACCAAAATGTAGCCGCCCACAACCGAAGTCCTCACTTGCAACAATGCTCTGTGTGATATGCTCGGCTTACCAGAAGCAGCAGAATTACCTGAGTTTCAGCTGTGGGCGCACCAATCCAAACTCCATCTGGAGCAGTTCATTGTAACAGGCCATGGCGCTGGGGTTTTCTACATACCTCTACAAACAGAAAGGGGATTTTGTGGATAAACAAATGTGCACCTTTAAATGATTAAATACATATATAAAAAATAATTATTTCCAACAGGATTCTCAACTTGGTACCTGAAATCTAAAAAATAATTTATCTTTCATGATGAACAGGAAATGAGAGATGAAAACTTATGGGTACCAAATTAGCTTTTAAAAAATAGTACTTGCACATATCTGAGAATATATTAAGAAACCACTGAGTTGTGCACTTTAAGTGGCTGAATCGATCAACTATACCTCAATAAAGAGAAGAAAAGGCAGAAAGAAAGAAGGAAGGAAGGAAGGAAGGAAGGGGGGAGGGAGGGAGGAAGGAAGGAAGGGAAAGAAAGGCAGAAAGGGCAAGGTTTTTGCTGGAAAGAGAAAAAAATAAAATAATTTTTTAAATAAATTAATTTAAAAAACTATAGTATACTATAGTATAACCATTTAATGGAACAGCATGCAGCTATTATACACACACTTATATGGAATGATGTACGAGACACACTGTCAAGTAAAATAAGGAAATGGAAAATTGCATTATAATTATTTTACATTTTTATAAAAATATTATGTCAAGTTTAAAATAAATAAATAGCTGAATTACATGGTATATGAATAGTATCTCAATAAAGTAATAAATAAATGGAATTAGAAAAAAATAGGCCTTCATTCCTGGGCACATATCCAGAGAAAACTATAATTCAAAAAGATACATGCATCCCAACGTTCACAGCAGTACTATTTACAATAGCCAAGACACGGAAGCAACCTCCTAATAGTCCATCGAGAGAGGAATGCATAAAGAAGATGTGGGGTGTGTGTGTGTGTGTGAGTGTGTGTGTGTGTGTGTGTGTGTAGTATGTACAATGGAATATTACTCAGCCATAAAAAAGAATGAAATAATGCCATTTGCAGCAACATGAATGGACCTAGAGATTATCATACCAAGTGAAGTAAGTCAGACAGAGAAAGGCAAATATCATATGATATCACCTATATGTGGGAATCTAAAAAAAAATACAAATGAACTTATTTACAAAACAGAAATAGACTGACAGACATAGAAAACACACTTATGGTTACCAAAGGGGAAAGGATGGGGAGAGGGATAAATTAGGAGTTTGGGACTAACAGATATACACTACTGTATGTAAAATAGGTAAACAACAAGGTCCTACTGTATATCACAGGAAACTGTATTCAATATCTTGTAATAACCTTTAATGGAAAAGAATCTGAAAAAGTATAAATATGTATATATATATATACATATGTATATTTGTATATATATATGACTGAATCACTTTGCTGTACACCTGAAACTAACACAATATTTAATTCCACTCAAAAAAAAGTTCAAGAAAAAAAAGAGCGCTTAAGAAGGCTTTTCTTTCACTGCCTTGAAGTAAGAGGATTTTTGATGTCTACATGTCACTCACTAGCAGAGCCTAGAATATACAGAAGGAGGAAATTTATTAACTAAAGTCCTGTCTATATTAACTTTCAGAGTCTATTCACTTATTCAAGAGCAATATGTTGTCCTCTTTCGAGCTGAACAAGCTCACGGTAAGCAAAAATATGCTTGCACACCTCTTTGCAGCTGAGTTTCACAGAGGTAACTCGCACTCAGGCAACATTCTCCTACCAGTCACTTCAAACAGCAGCTCAACTAAGCTGACAAAGGATTACCCTCCACAGCAGAGGTACTGGCAGAGCCATGGCTTTGCCCAGGTCTCTCTTATTGCTGTGGACAGTAACTGTTTTGTATAATAACCTTTACATAATGGAAACATCTCAACGAAGCAAATTTACATGGGAATGGGAAACCTGAGCACCACCAAATTACGTATTTCATGAAGACATCTTACAAGTCGCTACATTCTGTCACGTAGTTACATTCAGATGTAAAAAAATATTTGTGAACATTTACTCACCCCTATTTCTGTGAACAGCTCTTGCTTTCACCTGCTCAATACACGGATAATATCTGACTGAGGAGGAAGCTGAGGCTAAGAGGCAGGACATCTGCAGGCCACTATCGACAACCAAAGCCAGACCAATCTAGGGGACAGGGCCCCTTGTGGAGCTCCTTCTACTGCCAGTGAAGGCAGATATCCCTGTTTGAACAGTGCTCAGGGTCTTGTCATTGTGTCAAGAAACCTAAAAATCCAGCCCCAAGTTCATGCCTTAAAAGCTGTATGATTCTCAATGAGGCCCTTAACCTTCCTGAGCCTGCTTCCTCACCTGCAAAACAAGACACCCTGCTCCACCAGACGACCATGAGAAAGCACTCTAACTGTAAACTGTTGCACAAACATAAAGCACAGTGACTGCCGTCCCCTGGGAGGGAAGGCAAGGCCTGCTGGCCATGGGCATGATGATTCCCGGGCCTGCAGGCCAAACACAGCCCTTCTTACCCACAGAAGTCTGAGAGAGGTGACATGCCTACCAGCTCCCTGCTGCTGAGAGGGGAGGAGAGTGCTGGCCCTGCCGCTCACTCCTCAGTCAGCCATGAGCCCTCAGGCACATCCAGGAACACTGCCCATCTGCAGAGGCGCCCACTGTGGACCAGGCAGGAATAGGGAGGAGAGATTTCCGGGTATAGTGCTTGTGCCACTCCAGTAGACAAGGGGTGGGGGACTTGAGATGGACAGATGTCTCCAGCTGTCCACGCGCTTGCCTGGCTTCACCTGCTCTGCAGGTGACATCTTGGGACACGGAGCCATGTGTATTATGTGTCATGGCCTCCCATGCATGCAACCAGAGTTTTCACTGGGTGTGAATGTACATATCCAAACTTTTTTACCCCAAAGTTAGACATCATGGCTAAAAAACAAGCACATGTGACTAGAAGTACAGCATTTGCTCCTGCTATCTGCCCCTCCCCCTCACTACCTCTGCTTTGTTCTGTGTATCTAAATATCCTGTCTTTCCTGCCCTTCTCCAACTTTCATTCATGTCCCAAGGATTCCACAGGGCATGGAGGGTGGAGAAGGGCAGCAGGTCCAGGGATCTTCAGGCATCAGGCCGCTATTCCCTCTGCCTGAACAGCAGCTGGTCTCCCCTCCCCAACCCATCCCACAAGAGGGGCCGGGGCCACAGTCCTGCAGACTCCTGAGACAACTCAGCCTTGCTTTCCCCAGAGCATACCACACCCACCTTGCTGGACCCCACCCAGTGGTTCTCAACCCTTGGCTGCATATTAGAATTCCTTGCAATCTTAAAAAATAATACCAACGTGCAGGCTCCTCCCCACACCAACTGAAACAGGGTCTCCAGGGAAGCCTTTCAGGGGGTTCTAACCCACAACCAGTGTTGAGAGATACCAAACCCTAACCTTCGAGATTTTAGTCAGCAAAAGCTCAGCCGCCAGGTCCAACTGAGGAGGCAAGTAGGTCTCCATCCATCCATCCTGAACTCCTGAACTATGGCCAATCCACAGAATAGCTGACTGCCCCCTGAATCCCAGAGTTCTCACTGTGGTGATGGCTTTCAGGTCCAGGGCTGGGTTCAAGCATGGGCCCCACTGCCTCCCAGCATGAGACTCTGGAGAATCACCTTCCCTCCAGGTCTGGATGCTCTGCTCTGTCTCCGTGCCCTCTGTCACCTCACTATCCTTTTGTTACCTGAGGGTACAGGACTCTGCATGAGAAGAGTTAGCGCGTGTGGTCTCTGAGGACTGCTCACCGACTTGGATTCGTCACTTATAAAGTGGTGAGGTTGCTGCTATCTCCATACCTCCTAAGTCACAGACCTCTAAAATGATTACTTTAAACCCTTTGTGTTTTTTGCATGGGAGTGTCTTCGCAGAGACATGCACTTAACCGTGGTTCCCAGCAAATGCTTCGGGGGGACACCTTGATTAAGTTGTACGGGTGAGAGGGCAGGCAAAGTGTGTATGTCGGTTACTTTTGAATTTTCAAATTAGTTTCATGATAACTCAATTATACTAGGAAAATACAAAGTCCATGGTTAACTAGACTTTCTACCAGGACACGCTTCCCAGTCCACGAAGCTGTGCTGATGGACTTCCTTGCGCAGAATTTCAAACACACAATTTCCAACACTGCATCTATGACCTCGTACAAATAAAAAGCTTAATGACTGCTGGTGGCTGTAGGTAAGCAAACAACCCAAGGCAAGATGAATATTCTATCCCCCAAGTTTCACTAGTTTCACTGCAAAGTGGAAGCATCGAAGGTACTTGTTAAGAATAACCAGTTCTGGCGCAGTGGTTGAGAGTCCGCCTGCCGATGCAGGGGACACAGGTTCGTGCCCCGGTCCAGGAAGATCCCATATGCCACGGAGAGGCTGGGTCCGTGAGCCATGGCCGCTGAGCCTGCGCGTCTGGAGCCTGTGCTCCGCAACGGGAGAGGCCACAGCAGTGAGAGGCCCGTGTACCACAAAAAAAAAAAAAAAAAAAAAACCAGTTCTGGGCTTCCCTGGTGGTGCAGTGGTTGAGGGTCTGCCTGCCAATGCAGGGGACGTGGGTTCGTGCCCCGGTCCGGGAAGATCCCACATGCCATGCAGCGGCTGGGCCCGTGAGCCATGGCCGCTGAGCCTGCGCGTCCAGAGCCTGTGCTCTGCAATGGGAGAGGCCACAACAGTGAGAGGCCCGTGTACCACACACACACACAAAAAGGACAGCCAGTTCTGCAGCTTAAGAGTAATAATATAAAGATCTTCAAAGTTATCTGGGAAAGTGTTTTGCCCCTTGTGAATGCTTCCCTAAGCAGTTTAAGGAGGGATGACCTAATGATTCCTGGGAATAGGTGATCTACAACTTCCAACCTGGGATTCTTAAAGGAATGCTCACCTTCACGCTGGCTGATGTGGTTTTTCTCATACTAGCTCACATGGATTACTGGAGGTCAGGGAATGGGGACAGGCACTGATATGTGTGAATGTTGTGGGAGTGTCAAAAAGGGAGAACCAAAAAACTATGTAATAATAATAATCTAAAATTTTTATATAAAATTATGTGTGTATAAAACAAGGTCTTAAGTTCCACCTTATCTGATGTTAATATTGGAATTCCTGTGTTCCTTTTGTCTGCATTTATTTGCTACCTCTTTGTTTCTTTATTATTAAGCTCCTTTTATCACTGTCTTATAAACATCATATAATTGTACTTTTATAACCCAATCTAATGGCTTATCCTTTAATGGGAGAATTCAGCCCATTCCCATGCACTTGATTTTACTCTTATCTTACTTGGTGTTTATGATTGCTTTCACACTGTTGTTTCCCCTTCCTTGGATCTGCCAGTTTGATCAAGTTGCTATAAATTCCGTATGGTTTTTTTGTTTGTTTCTTGGCCGTGCTGAGCAGCTTGTGGGATCTTGGTTCCCTGACCAGGGATTGAACTCGGGCCCTTGGCAGTGAAAGCGTGGAGTCCTAACCACTGGATCACCAGGGGATTCCCGCAAATTCCATATTTTGTTAATTTGGAAGTCTACTTAAACTTCTGTATTAATGGTTACTTTCCTTTTCACCGATCTCAAAAGCAGACATAGATTTCTTTACTATTATTTGAAAACAAGGTACCAGTTACCTCCAGAACAAAGTATCTCCCACCAGCACATTTCCCATAAAGAAGAAAACTTCAGAATACTTTCACTGCCCACCCCCATTCCCTGTCTGCTAGGTGAGGTCACGAGAACCCTTTTACCTCTACTTCCTCCCCCCAAACCTTGAAGACACCTAGGGTTTGTTCAGATAGTCTAGAATTTAAATACTGAGCTATTATTGGATGTTATGTAATGATAATTATATATAAACATATATATTCTACATTGCACACACATACCCATACCCGTGTATGTACACACGCAGACACAGAAAGAAGGAGGGCTCGAGAAGGAGGGAGGAGCAGGGGAGCACGTGCGCAGGGCAGGCTCACCTCCTATCACTTCTCTCTACCGCTCTCTCCCTCATCTTAGAATTTCTGTTCCAGTTCACTTGTTCTATGGTTGAAGTCCTTACTCAATCATTTTCCTCAGACAGGGCTACTGGGGAAACACATCTCTGAATTTTACGTATATCCCCCAAAAGGAATATCTCTTTTGCCCTAAAGGGCACGAACAGTAACTTAGCTGGGTGTGTGACTCTCAGGTTACAGTCCTTTTCTCACCGTAATCTCTAATCAGATGAGACATTATTACTGTTTTATACAGTAAACATGTGTTTATAATTACCCCACATTCACATTTTCTTGTTCCTCATTCCTTCCTGCCTTTCAGGCCTCCCACTTGGGACTTATCTTGCTTCTGTTTGAAGTACCTCCTTACGAATTTCTTTGTGAGAATCTGCTACTTACAAACTGCCTCAATTTTCATATTTCTGAAAGCCTTTATTACACCTTCATTTTTGAAAGTATTGAGGTTAGGTGTAACCATCTAGGTTGGCAGTTATTTTCTTTTATCACACTGAAAATATTATTCCACTGTTTTCTATCTTCCGTTTATTGCTGCTGAGAAGCTAGCTGTTAGTCTGCTATTCTTTTGAAGGTTAATCTTTTTCCTCTGGCTGATTTTAAGATCTTGTTTTTGTTTGTTTGTTTTTTCACTATGATATGTCCTCTTTTTATTTACTCTACTTTGGAATTTTGGAATCTGTGGACTAAAGTCTTCCACCATTTCTGGAGAATTCTCTTCAAATATACTGCCCCATTCTCTCTTCTGTCCTTCTGGAACTCCAGTTATCTATATGCTAAACTGTACGTTCTACCCTCCACATTTCTAAACCTCTCTAACTTATTTTCTATTTTTTTATCTTTGTGCTACATGCTGGATAATTTCTTCTGACCTACTAAGTTTTCAAATTTTCAGTTACTATACGCACACTTCTCAAAATTCGATTACGTTCTACCTAAAATGTGCTGTCACTGTTTATACTTTCTTATTCCTTGCAGATATTTCCAAGCTTGTCTTGTCTTTATTTCTTTACATATAATAGGCATACTTGTTTTACAATTCATATCTGATCATTCTAATTTCTGAGGACTGTGAGGGTCTGTTCCTGCTGTCTTTCTCCCCCTGCTAGTTCTCACTTGCAATGCCTTGTCTCCTGGTGGATTGGTTAATGCTGAGTGCTGCCTGCTGCCCCTGACTGATTATTTGCAGAGATTCTCTGAGGCCAAAGAAGAAGGTGTCTTTCTCTGGGAGGATTTGTAATTGGCTTCTTCCAAATACCTGGGAGTGCTACCATCCAGAATCACCTTATTTATTATTTTTTTAATACATTTATTTATTTTATTTTATTTATGGCTGCGTTGGGTCTTCATTGCTGCGTGCGGGTTTTTCTCTAGTTGCAGCGAGCGGGGCTACTCTTCATTGCGGTGCACAGGCTTCTCACTGCGGTGGCTTCTCTTGCTGCGGAGCATGGGCTCTAGGTGTGCAGGCTTCAGTAGTTGTGGAGCGCGGGCTCAGCAGTTGTGGCTCACAGGCTCTAGAGTGCAGGCTCATAGTTGTGGTGCACGGGCTTAGCTGCTCTGCGGTGTGTGGGATCTTCCTGGACCAGGGCTCGAACCCATGTCCCCTGCATTGGCAGGCGAATTCTTAACCACTGTGCCACCAGGGAAGCCCCAGAATCACTTTAAACTAAGTTCAAGGCTTGAGGTTTCTGGACTACCTCATTGATAATATTAATTTGGGCTACAAATCTGCCCAACAATCAGCCTTACATAAGCTCTCTCCATCATGATTCCCAAGGCTCATTGGCAGCCAGCTGACCAAAACCTTCAGAAGCTTTTTGGCTTAAGAGAAACCAACAGACTGGAGCCAGTGGTGGAAAGAAAGGGAGCCATGTTGGGGAGGTCTTACTTCCAGAATCCTTGAACTGGCTTTAAAGTTGCATGTAAACATGTAAGCATTATAACAACACATCCTATGGTATAATTTTTAATGAGTAAGCCATTAAAGGAGATTTTAATATGTTTAGATGACTTTAGCAGGCATAGTTTTGAGAGACTAAGAAAGCAAAGTGTTGTGGATTATTAGATTACCAGATTATAAAGTTAAACCAAACTGTAACACAGCATAAGGACAATTTTTTTTCTTCAAATTAATTCAAAACTATTGCTGGGCTCTAAACTCAGATAAAATAACTTCTCATGCTGAATTATACTTGTATAACAAAAAAGTGGGTACATACCCTTGTAAAGCCAGCCTCAATGAGGGACATTACAGATGACTCTTCTCTAACCGCCCTTCAAAAGAATATAGTAAATGGTTAGAGACAGTTTTTATCAATTACATCTCACATCTTTAACTACTCATTAATTTACATAATATTATAATTGTCATATAATGAGCACTTTTAGATGAATTAGATTAACATACAAATCAAACGTATAAAGTTGAAAACAGTTTTCTGTTTTAGTTTCACACTTGGCTTTTTGGCAGTGTATATTAATGCTTGAAATACAGAGATTACACTAACAGCCAGGATACAGGAGTGACTGTATATCTATTTGATACATAAAAATTTTAATTTAAACTAAATTATTTCTGTTCTTTCCTTACCTCCAATTTTAAAATGAAATATAAGATTTCCCCCAATTATATATAATTCAAATCTTCATAGATATTTGGAGTTTGAAGTCCCTAGGAAATACGCCTGGAAAACATTCATACTTTAGGAATGGAATTCTCTCGTGTTTGCCTATTTCTAAAGTGAAAGGCAGTCCAAAATCACAAAACCTAGTATGAGAGTACAAACTCCAGCCATGAATTTAACTGCCAAAGTGAAAGAAAATAAGAAAGAGTAAAGAAAAAAAGGCCCAACTAAAAAGGGTGAGGCCTGTCACGGCCCACAAGCTGTTATTTGGGCCTCTGTTAAAAGCAAACATTACACTGACACCTGAATTTCAACATCAAAAAAGAAGGGAAGAAGGAAATATCTTACCTGCGTACTACACCCACGATAACTGTGTTTTCTGAGAGGTCTGATGATCTGATAGACCTTTAAAAAGAGTTTTAAAATAAATTTAAAGCAATTATTTAAAAACTAAACATACCTAAACGATTTTGGTAGAACAGTTAAAGCGGGGGGAGAAGGAGAAGGGAGAGCAAAAGATCCCTTCATACGCTGGAGTCACCTTCTTAGCTACTTGATCTTTCTCTCTTTGGAGGACAAACTCCTAACTAGTGGCCTATGGTAACCCTAACAGTTATGGAGTGTGAAGATAACAGCTAGTGCAAATGATGTGCCTTCTACTTGTTCTGCTCTTTCTTAACCTAAGCTGTTTCAGGCGGAAAATTTTCCCTACCTGGGGCTTACATGAAAGGGGTTACTCGTCTCTTCCTACCAAAGGAAAATGCAAGTTTATGTATGTTACCACTAGCTGGGGTGAAGCAGCCCAAGGGTCAGCTCTCCACTGTATTCTAAGCAGTGCAAAGAAGGGCTCCCAAGTAGAATCCAGGCAAAAACAGTAACAATAAATATTCAAAACTTGGAAATGCAAGATATTCTTATCAGTCAGAAAGAGGAGAATCAACACCTGGCAGGAAAAATTAAGAATGGAAGACTGGTTGAGAAAGTAGAAGACTTAAATTACCCAAGGAGTATGAGTCTGCCCACAGGGATTGAACTCAACCTTCCGGAGAAGCAGCTTCCCAGAAAGTCACAGGGAATGAAAATCCAGCCAAAAGATGAGAGAGGGCAGAGATAAATGTGACAGAGAGGAGTAGGAGGAAAAGAAGTTGCTCCACTGGAGATATGCAATGGTTTTGACCCATCCTACCCTGGGGAAGAAAGCAGGCCTATCCAGAGAAGAAGAGCCAGGCCACAGGAAGAGGGAGGAACTCGGCCCCTGGCCTGGAAGGAAGAGGACTCACACCGGAGGGTGACTTCACACGGAGGAGATGGAGAGGACTGGATCCAGACTGCCCCAGCCAAGTCAGAAGCACGCTGGCCCCTGGACAATGTGTCCTAGATGGGACAGAGAGTAGCCCGGACTTACTGCCTTACTTCATTCAGTTCTGCTGATTCAAGAATCACTTGTGTCACTTCTGAATCACTGAACACGAAAACTGATCTGAGTGACTATTTCTCAATTCTCCCAAGGATGGTTCATAACATAACCATTCCAGATACATAAGAGAAAAGCCAATTCATCATATACAATGGATGCCTCAGTTTTGGCAAAATTTCTCTGCAAAGGGCCAGATAGTAAATATTTTAGGCTTTTTGGGCCATACAGACTCTGTCACAACTACTCAATTCTGCCATTGTAGCACGAGAGCAGCCATAGACAATACATAAATGAATGGGCCTGACTGTGTTCCCCTTTGCCTATCCCTGCCTCAGGGCACTGAAGCTTAATTTTCTCATGGAGCTCAGGTTGAGAAAGGCTGAAGTCCAACGACAGATGCAGACTAGCTCTGGGGTTGGGAAGTTGCTCAGGGATGGAAAAGCAGCCCTAGGGACCAGCCAGTCTCTCTCATGGACCACGTAGCTCGTAACACTCTCTCTCACTCTCTCTCTCTCTCTGTGTTAACACTTCTGCTTCTCCTAGGGTCCACTGTACTCCTCCAGCTTCTATTTGCCTACCATCTCCAGAGGGAGCCAACCTAAAGGGCACTGGCTACCTGGCTCTACCGGAAGAGCCCTCTCAACAGGTTGCTGAAGGGCTTACTGACCAGGTGCCAGGCCCTGGTCCAAACATGGTCTCCCTGCCTAGAAAATAGCCAAGCTCACCCTCCTGGAGAAGGAGCCATGGGAAGGGCTGTTTCAGCTCGGGAGGGTGACTGGCATGGCAGAGCCTCACACAACAGACAAGGCCAGGTCACTTTTCTAACCTGTTGGCTAATACTCACCCTAGCACTAATCTTAAACAGGGAATGAAAGACATGGACTCACAAATGGTATTTCCATGACTTCTTAGGACACTGTAGTTGTTCTTACATTTATACTTCTATCATATCACGAAGATTTAGAGGGAGAAAAGGCGATTAAGTATGCAGCCAGCCATTTCAAACCAGCTCTCATCTTTTTACAAGAAAAACAGAGATCTGAGTGGTATAATAGCAAGTACGCAACCAGGTAGATGATCTCAGTTAAGTAGATTTGGATACAGAGATGAGGGGCACTGGGCTAAGGACAAAGTAGAAGGAAAGACCATGTTTCCTGGAGACAAGCAGGTCCCTGCAAAGGAGGTCTAACACGGTATGAAAAGGCAGAGGTGTATTCTTAACTTTCTCTGGTCCATAAGAAGGAAGAACTGGCTAGGAAATAGAAATGTCAGGAACCGGGTTGCAAAATAACACCCTTTACTTTAGAATTCATGAAAACTAAGAAAGAAATGACATGGCGTCATCAAAATATACACCCGGACATTTGGAAGGAAGATTTCAAGAAGTCAGAAGAAAAGATGGGGCGTGAGGGACTTCCCTGGCAGTCCAGTGGCTAAGACTTTGCCTTCCAATGCAGGGGGTGTGGGTTCAATCCCTGGCCAGGGAGCTAAGATCCCACATGCCTCCTGGGCAAAAAATCAAAACATAAAACAGAAGCAATATTGTAACAAATTCAATAAAGACTTAAAAAAAAAACTGGTCCACATCAAAAAAAAATCTTTAAAAAAGAAAAAAAAAGAAAGATGGGGCGTGAGTCTACAGCATGAGATTCTGAAAGGCTGCACAAGCATACTGGGAAGCTCTCAGAACCATGCTACCTGGTGAAACATTTGCATTTGATTTGGTTATGCACAACAGAAAACTCCAGAGAAAGTGGCTTAAACAAGACTTGTCTCCCACATGCAAGGTGTGCAGAGGTGAGCAGTCCAAGCTGCAATGGCACTCTGCAGCATCAGGAACTGGGCTCCTTCTGTCTTATGTTTCTCTATTATTGTCTGTATGTGGTTTCTTCCTCATGGTCCAAGACAGATGCTGAGCTCTAGCCATAACATCCACATTCCAGACAGCAGGAAGAACGGCATGCATATTCCCTTCAAGGACACTTTTCAGAAGATGCACATGACACTTCCATTGGTCAGCTGCAAGAAAAGCTAGGGAATGCGGTATATTTTCTAGGTGGTCGTATTCCCGCCTAAACACTAGATATTCTGCTATTAAGAAAAGAGTAGAAATGGATATTGGGGGGCAACTACGAGTCTCCAGATACACTAGGAAACTACAAGTAATGCTGATGATGGTCTTGATACAAAACTGGAAAAAAGGCCACATGCTGGAGGCTTACTGTATGAACATAGCAAAGCTCTTCAATGACTTAAATTTTACAAAACCACAACTCCATTACTTGTACTATGCCACTGTTCCCTCTTGCCACGTGGAATGAGTTTCACATTGAAAAGAATGGAATCTATGATAGTAAAAAGGATGTTCAGACCAAGGTAAATCCAGAGATTGTTATGAAAGCACCCAGCACTCTGAGTTCAATCTTGCTTCTGCATTCAACACAGACTTTTTTTTTTTAAACATCTTTATTGGAGTATAATTGCTTTACAATGTTGTGTTTCTGCTTTATAAAAAAGTGAATCAGCTCTACATATACATATATCCCCCTATCCCCTCCCTCTTGCATCTCCCTCCCACCCTCCCTATCCCACCCCTCTAGGTGGTCACAAAGCACTGAGGTGCTCTCCCTGTGCTATGTGGCTGCTTCCCACTAGCTATCTATTTTACATTTGGTAGTGTATATATGTCCATGCCACTCTCTCACTTCGTCCCAGCTTACCCTTCCCCCTCCCCGTGTCCTCAAGTCCATTCTCTACACCTGCGTCTTTATTCCTGTCCTGCCCCTAGGTTCATCGGAACCATTTTTTTTTTTAGATTCCATAAATATGTGTTAGCATATTTGTTTTGTTTGTGCATATAGGTATTTGTTTTTCTCTTTCTGACTTACTTCCCTCTGTATGACAGACTCTAGGTCCATCCACCTCACTACAAATAATTCAATTTCATTTCTTTTTATGGCTGAGTAATATTCCATTGTATATACATGCCACATCTTCTTTATCCATTCATATCTGTCAATGGACACTTAGGTTGCTTCCATGTCCTGGTGATGGTAAACAGTGCTGCAGTGAACACTGTGGTACATGACTCTTTTTGAATTATGGTTTTCTCAGGGTATGTGCCCAGTAGTGGGATTGCTGGGTCACGTGGTAGTTCTATTTTTAGTTTTTTAAGGAACCTCCATACTGTTCTCCATAGTGGCTGTATCAATCTACATTCCCACCAACAGTGCAAGAGGGTTCCCTTTTCTCCACACCCTCTCCAGCATTTATTGTTCGTAGATTTTTTGACGATGGCCATTCTGACTGGTGTGAGGTGATACCTCATTGTAGTTTTGATTTGCATTCCTCTAATGATTAGTGATGTTGAGCATCCTTTCACGTCAACACAGACTTAATTCTGTTAACGTATGTTGGGTTTCTATGCAGTGCTTTACTTCCTCCACCTCCCTTTATAAAAATCTTCCCTTTCATTACAGAGCCCTGGGCTTCCCTGGTGGTGCAGTGGCTGAGAGTCCGCCTGCCAATGCAGGGAATACGGGTTCGTGCCCCGGTCCGGGAAGATCCCACGTGCTGCGGAGCGGCTGTGCCCGTGAGCCATGGCCGCTGAGCCTGCGCGTCCGGAGCCTCTGCGTCCGGAGCCTGTGCTCTGCAACGGGAGAGGCCACAACAGTGAGAGGCCCGCGTACCGCAAAAAAAAAAAAAAACAAAACAAAACCCAAAAAACATCATTACAGAGCCCTGCTCCTGTTGCACAGAGGACTAGCTCTTCATTTCTTCTGAGTACACTAAGCATATGTCTTCTAAAAGGTTCTTCAGTTTCTTATAGAAAACAATTTTCTTTGTCTTCAGGCTGTTCTTTCCCCTTCCATAATTTGGCAGCTTTTTGGTCCCTTTCTTTATCCTTGAACGGGAGCAACATCAACCCAGGCAGAGTGTCTGCAGCAGAGATGGTCAAAGGAGTCTCCCTTGCACTCCTCTGCTGGACCCTTGGGGTTAGCAGCCGTCCTCCTCTGAGGTCTGGACCTGCAGATCAGGTCAACAGGTGCAAGTTCGTGCTCAGAGAGCGCTGCAGGCAGGCAGGCATGGCTCTGCTGCACAGAGGGGACTCCTGGCTTGCTGTCTGCCATTCTCTGGCTAAACCTGACAACTGATGCAGTTTGCTGTTCTGAAACTGCAATGTGTGAAGGAATGTTCCCAGGCTCCTTACGCCTCTGCCCCTTCTTACATGGTAGGAAAAACCACGTCTTTGTCCATCTCCCTCTGCTCCCTGTCTTGGGTTTCCTAGTGGATGTAGAAAGTAAATCACAGAAGTGATGGTGTCCGGCTCTGGTCAGTGCAACTCCAGCATCCCAGGCTCAGCAGGACACAGTGGGAGTAAAGCAAAGCCTCTTCCCACTTCCTTCCTGCAGGGCCACTGGAATTTCAGCTTCAGAGGCTGAAGTATGCAGAGGACATGCCAGGAACAGGCTTCTTTATTGGTCCCCATAGCACAAGAGATACAGTGAGAATCTCTGTCCTTTTCTGTCTCCCAACTTCCGACATATCTGTCATCTTATCTTTGGTTCGTTCATTGCTGTGGTCAGTCTTTGTCTCTACAGGAAGTTGGGAGGAGGCCCTGACCTCAGCCTCACAGCTGGCTGACAGGCCTCCGCTCCTTCCATCTCCTTCTCCGCTCTCCAGGCGGCAGCCACAGTGCTCTCTCTGGCAGTGAATTCTGGACACTCTCCTGCGTAGAATACATAGACTACGCCAGGGTCTCAACTGCCTACAGGGCAGACTCCAAAGCCTTTGGCTCAGCACACAAGGCCCTCCAGAGCAGGCTCGTCTGCTGCTCCAGCCTCACCCTGAGCCAGGGCCCGTACCTGCTGGATCCAGCAGCCACCTGACACCAGGCAGAGGAGCCCTGGAAACCCTGCCCAGTCCTATACATGCTGCTTCCTCCACCCAGAATGTTTTCTCCACCGTCCTTCCTTTCAGAACTCCCGCTTATCCTTTGGGACTCAACTCAAACACCCCCTTGTGAAGCCCTCCTAGACACAGGCACCCGCAGCATACCTCCTCTGTGGGCATCTATGAGCTGTGCTGAAATCGCTCGCTTGCCCCCGCCAACAAAAGCATTTGTTCCTCAGAGGCAAGAACCATGTCTTATTCACCTATGTAGCTCTGGTAACAAGCACAGTGTCCTGAACCAAGAAGACCTGCCAAGTAGGGTTCCCTCAACTGGTGAGTTTGAAAATATCGCAGACACAGACTATCTAACCCCTAGGAAGGCACCTGGTAAGGAGTGTAAGGAGTTCCATGTGTCCCCAGTAGAGAGATACAGCTGAATGCTAATCATTCAGACAAATCAGCAACTGATGAAAAACCCTTCACAGGGGGTGTTGATCAGGTATCCCCAAAGGAAGCAGAAGGGACAGACAGGGCTCTGCCAGGGCTAAGGTCTCTTAGCGAGCAGTGTAAGTGGAGAGAGAGGGCGAGCAGGCTCACGAGGGACAGCCTGGAAAGATTCCTTGAAGGAACAGTCCACAGTGGGCAGGCACCCTTAAAAGGGATGATCTTAAGGGAGATAAACCAGGTAAGGGCCAGAACTGAGATGAAACTGACTAGGAAAGTAAATCAGGGCTCACTCTTGCCTCTAGAAAACTCACTCCAAATGCCACAAGGACTCCCCCCACCCCTTGTCCTCCAAATCCTCAGCCAACAAGACAAAAGTGATGTGGTCGAACACAGCTAGTGAGAAAGACTTCAGATTCTTGGCCAGGGCTGTGACACAGCTGTCAGGAAAGGAGCGTGACCGGGGGTGCCTTTGTAGAGGTCTGTTCTCTGGCTAACACAGGGGGGTGACGGCTCTGCTTACTCTATGCTCATCTACCCAAACCCGTGAGCTTTTCAGTTCGGGAGCCACGCCTACGAGAGATCTTGACTGGAAGAAGGTACTCAGAGGAGGCCTCCTTGATGGGGCTGGAATATGAAACCACACTCTGTGAGGAGCCGCTGACAGCAGTGAGGATGTGCTCCAACCAGAAAAGACCACTCCTGTCCTCAAATGTTGGAAATCTGGGGCCAAATATGGACAGAGCTGGACTCAACATGGAGGAGAACTTATGAAACTCAGAACTCTCCCTTGGGAAACCCTAACCCCCATCAGAGGCTGGATGGAGGGTGGTGGGGACTTGGTAGAAGACATGTACTCATGACAGTCTAAGCTTCTCTAAAACCACACGTTAAGCAACCTAGGTCACTTTCTCTGTTTTAAAACTGTACAAGTTGTAAATTTATAAATTTGTTGAATGAGTTACCCTATTTGTTTAGAATAT
The DNA here is from genome assembly GCF_964165515.1 of Mesoplodon bidens. Taxonomy (NCBI): domain Eukaryota; kingdom Metazoa; phylum Chordata; class Mammalia; order Artiodactyla; family Ziphiidae; genus Mesoplodon; species Mesoplodon bidens. Next base: position 36,300,745 of record NC_138178.1, read on the forward strand.
TCCCAAAATGTGTAACAACAGTACTTTCTCCTCCTTCAAAAAGTGGAGCATAATTGTATGTTATGTGTATTTTACCACAATGAAAAAAAGCAGGCCATAACTACCGCAACTTAGTTTTTCTTTTATAACACAGGATGGTCTAGCAGAGCCATCTTTATGAGTATGAATGTCATCGTCCAGCACATACCTGTGACCAGGTTTGGACCTGGACAAGACTGTGAAGGAAGCCAAGGTGTCCTCAGCACCTCACCCCCCTTCACCTTTTCTGTCTGGGCTCTTTGGCTCTCCTTAGATATTTCTCCTGCCTAGCAGCAGTCTACCAAGACTAAAAGCACCACATAACTAAGGTATTTTCTTCCCTTCCTCTGAGTGCTATCCATCAAATGCTAGAGAGAGAAAGGATCTTGGAAACCAAGTGTTCCAAATTTACAGCTGAGAAAACACATCCTCAGAGAAGACAGAGAGTTACCCAAAGGCAGCTGGGCAAGGGAAGAGCCGAGCATAGGACCCAGGGTCAGAGCTCTCTCCACATCTCCACATCCCTCACGGGTGTGCAGTCAGATAACACGTCAAACAAATCTGGGCTACACTGACAATGGCTAACTGCCATCAACCAGACAGAAATAGGAAAGGAACACAGGCAGCATGGCAGGCAACACAGAGCAAGGCCAGAGGGAAGCTTTACTGGAGGCGGATCACACCTGGGTAAAAGCCACCTCATCTGACTACATGAAAGGTGAACTCTCAAGTACATGAAATCACCATGTACTTGTAAACAACCTTCTGATAGGATGTCATTTTCCTGTCAGCTCAGTTTTTAACCCCTGTTATATTTGGTTTTCAATCTTTTCTATCTCCTAAAAGTCAACATTTAAATGTCCTTAAAATTAATACATTATAAAATTTTATATTATATTAAAATTATGATTTTTCTTCCCCAAAATAAAAGTTTTCTTTTAAATAAAATTGATATTTCACTTTTGCCTTGCTTCCATCAGCAGCAAATGACTTTCTTTAGAAAGTACTTTTCTTAGATTTATGTCTGCTACCCAAATTCTCTCATGATATTGATATTCTGCAATTATGAGAAACAAGGCACATACACCTAACATTAGAAGACAATTTTCAAATTTTTTATAACTGTAAAAACATCTAGAAAACTATAATAACTCTTGTTGCAGTACTATGCAGGTGACAGTTGTGGTTAATTACATACAGGATTTCATCTTAACCCTTAACGGTTCACATTCAGATTTTCTTACTGTTTTAAGCAAAGCAAAACAAAACAAAAGAGATAGAGATCCCTCCTAGAAATAATAATATTCTAATGTCTTGCTTATTTTACTTGCATGGAAGGCAACTTAAAAGACACTGAATTTAACCTCATGTATTTGGGGCTGCGTTTACTGTCACAAATGCCAGCGGGACTCTTGAGGCCTGAGTCTCAGGCTTACCTGCACAGCACCTCCCCGTCCAGCTGTTGGGGATTTCTGTGGTCAATGATGATGATGTCATGATGTCTGTCCAGGAAACAGGCAAGGGCCGTCTGAGCCTCCTTGATAACTGTACACTTAAACCCTGCTTTTTCACATGCCCTACAGAATCCATTACACTGCTTATCTTCTTTGGGAAACACTAAAAGTACCTGAATCAAAAAAGCATGAACACTTTTATAAAAAAAAAAGGTGTCGTTAGAATTGTCATTTCTTAACAAGCCACAGAAAACTCCCAAGTGTTTTCAAGGCAAGTACTCAGATGTGAGCATAACGATCTGTTGAGTAAATCCTTTTCCTACATGTAACTCTGGGACGTTATCACTCAGCTCCCTGAAATGAGTGTTATTCTATCTGTTCTTAGTCTGGAAGTCAGTGCATGGATCATATGCTTATTTCTTTTGCTAATAAGCCCACTGGAAGAACTCAACAAAGACTTGATTAAGTACTTTATCTTAAAACTGAATCAATTAAAAAACACAAATATTGGGCTTCCCTGGTGGCGCAGTGGTTGAGAGTCCTCCTGCCGATGCAAGGGACAGGGGTTCGTGCCCCGGTCCAGGAAGATCCCACATGCCACGGAGGGGCTGGGCCCGTGAGCCATGGCCGTTGAGCCTGCGCGTCCGGAGCCTGTGCTCCAAAACGGGAGAGGCCACAACAGTGAGAGGCCCACGTATAGCAAAAAACAAACAAACAACAACAACAACAAAAAAACCCACAAATATTTATTTTAGTTAACAGTAAGTTAACTAGGTAAGTCCTTAGATGGCAAACACCAATATTGCAGTCAAACTCCCAGAATACTTAATACTTTAAATAATACATTTAAATATTCTGACTCAAGACTTTATGTAATTCCTCTAAGTTAAAAAAAAATTACTTTGATTATAAGAGAGGAGACTTAAAGTAGACCACAACGTTACAATTCAAAAACTGCCTGCTTAGTGACACAAGAATAGCACCAGGTGCAAGACACAGCTGGCTGTCCTCGCGCCTGGCCTGGATGGGCGATGCCTGCGTCTGATGCCTTTCCCCTGCGCCAAACCTGGGGCAGGAGCGCACTGCTCCATCCCTTCACACTCAGACTGACTAACAGGGGGCAACTGTGGTACGTGGTACAGTCAAGGTGGGACAGCCTAAGGGAAAGAGACTGCAAAGCTGACAGAAACCCCATTCCCCAAGACTCAGTCCCTCTAAACTTACCCAGGTGCACAAATATCACAAGTGCAAAGAGTTAAGAGAGCACATTTCTTCTGTGCTGCGCAGCATGTGGGATCTTACTTCCCTGACCCGGGACCAAACCCAGGCCCCCTGCGTTGGGAGCGTGGAGTCTTAACCACTGGACCACCAGGGAAGTCCCAAGAGCACATTTCTGCCAGTCCTTTTCACATTTTAAAAAATGTAACAGTGAGCATGCGTTTGTGTACAGGAAGCATCAAGTAACGCTGGAGCTAAATTTCAATTGGTTATTTTGTTTAATATTTTGGATTAGAAAATTTATATTTTCTCTCTGCTACAGCTGATTCAGTAACATAGAGTAGACCATGCTTTTACTCTCTATATTGGAAAATTTCAAACCTACAAAAAGTCATGAATGACAATAAATGCTAGAACACCATTCTTCTAGTTTCATCAATTGTTAACATTTTGCCACCTTTGCTTTCTCTCTCTCTCCACATACATACTACACAAGTACACGCACACACAATTATACATATTATTTTATTGCTGAAACTTTTAAAGTAGGTTGCAGACATTTCATCTCTAAATACCTCAATGTGTATTTCTAAGAAAAGTACATTCCCTAATATAACTGTAGTACTGCTATCAAGTTCAGGGAATTCAACATTGATCCAGTATTTTATCTAAAACAGAAGATTATTTTCAATGTATAACTTTAGACCCTCTCCCTCCCCGTCTTTAACGAAAATCAAGGTGAAAAGTACAGCATGGTATATTTTTACCTGGAGCTGATCTGGATGAAATCTCATGGGGCCAAATTGTATATCAGCTACTGCTACCTGCAAGAAAAAGATCTGCTTAAAAATGAAAAGAAAAAAAAAAAAGATAAGCTTGCTTAAATTTTTCTCTCATCAGTGCCACAGATGAAAATGAAATTTCTACTCTAGAGAAAAATTACGTAAATACTTATTAGACACAGGGATCTCAGTTATCTCCTTATAAACCCCAGGAAAGGTGGAGAGCAGAGAAGGACACATAAAATGGGTCTGATCCCGGCTTTTCTTTTCCTAGCTGTGTGTGACTCTAAGTGAATTACCCAACCTTCGGCCTCAATTCCTCATGTGTTACAGAGATCAGGTGAGATTACAATATAAAGAGCCCCCAAAGATTAGACACCGAACAAACACTGGTTTCTTCCATGTCTACTCCCATCTTTCCCCTGATGGACAATGAAATCTTACATCTAAAATGGCACACAAAAAAAATGAAATCCAGCTATCAGAACCATGGGACCTCAAAGACTCCTTGTTGAGAAACGGTTAACACTTTCATTTTACAGACAAGCACAGTGCTTATCAATAAATGCTTATTGGGAAATTCCCTGGTGGTCCAGTGGTTAGGACTCTGTACTCTCACTGCAGGGGGCCCGGGTTTGATCCCTGTTCGGGGAACTAAGATCCCACAAGCCTTGTGGCGCAGCCAAAAAAAAAAGCTTATCTATTTGAGAACTTAACACCAACACATAAAGATAAATACAGTGTCATAACCAAACCCCAACAAGTAATAGAATCATAGCGCCAATGGAGGGCTCAGCATATACTGGGCACTGTGCTAAGGGCTGAACATACGTTATCTCGCTGAACCTTTGCAACATGCTGAGAGTTTACATTGGAAAGCTGAGGTTCCAAGTACTTTGTTTAAGGCCACACAGCAGCAAGTGGCAGCTGGGATTCCACTGACCAGTCTGTTTAGTTCTATAAACTGTGCTGCAAACCCAGGGCCACTGGAAGGTTTGGGAAGTCTGTGCACTGAGCAAAGGAGCAAAAGAGAGGGAGAATGGAGAGCTAAAATCCAGCCCCAAGCCATGAACCCTGGGCCTTGGGTTGCTACCTGGAGGAAGAGACACATTTTGCAATTTTTCCAGAAACACTGTATATATGTGTTGAGGGGATCCCTACCCTACTCCAGGCCTCTGGGTGACGGTGTGATTTCATACCTAAAACACAGCAGCAGCAGAACTAGATCTATAAACCTTCCCACAAGATACTTCCTAACTGCCTGCTACCTCCCATCTCTCCCCTCAAGCAGTGATCTCTCCTACAGTAAACACAGGCAACAAAACCTGCTTAGTGATGGAGGAAGTCCACGTATATTTTTAACTGCTAGAAGCTGATGTCTACTAATTATGGGACACCGGCTCAGTTTCTGATTTGCTTTGTAGTAACTTCATCTCTCAGAAGGTGTAAGAATGAGGGTCGCTACTATTCTAGACCCGAGACTGAGGAGGGCTTTGCAGTAGGGTGAAAGGGTGAGCCCAGACATCCCACAGCACCGTCTATCCTCCAGAGCTGGGCAGTCACAGGCCGGCCTCATCCAGAGGCACAGCTGGATGCCAAAGCCAGAATTTCTGATGGAATATGATCCAGGAGGTCCAAGAGAGTCTTAAAAGAGAGAGATGTGCTCTATCTACATAATCATACTCCCACAGTGCAGTGAGAAGGAAGGCAAGAGGCACCGAGAGAGATCAATCTGAACAATGACTTTGTTGGTTTTTATGAACAAAGTTTAAAGAAATGAATGAAGGAAAGAACAAGAAATGATACAGGCCTACTGCTTGGAGAAGACAGTGAAACTACTCAGGAAAAAGAAGGAGAAGGAAGAAAATGACAGGAAAAAGAAAAAGAAGGGAAATCATTTTGCTGATTTTCTACAGTGTTGGGGGAGGGTGGAGTTGCACAAAAGAAACCAGAAAACCCATCAACAGGAGGGCTGTGCCACTGCCCAGGATGAAGCGGTTGTTGGACAGCACTTGGGTCCTCTGTGTGAAACGGCGGCTGCAGCCTCTCACAGAGGATACTCATGAAATTTGCTATGAAGGATCAAGGAGACAAAAGATAAAGTCTGAACGGAGAGAAAGAAAATATTTATGAATATCGTAAAAACATATACTAGGTCACAAAGAAAACTTTAAAATATATTCCTTGTACAGCTTTTATTTCCAACCATAAGGCAATCAAACCAAAATTAAAACATAAGTTAAGAAATGCCCCCTCCTTGGAAATTTTTAAACTCATACAACTGCCAGATCAGAGAGGAAAATGCAAACTATGCCTACGGATTGCTTGGAAAATAATAAAAATGAGAATATCATGTAATAAAACCTACAGATACTAGTAAATTTTACTCAGAGGCAAAATTCACAGTCTTAGATCTTTCTGTCCTGAAACAAGAATTAAGTAAATATACTAAGCTTTCAAATCACTAAATTTGAGAAAGTCAACAGTACAAACTTAAGGAAACCAGGAGGAGAAAAATAAGCTAAAGGCTATAATAATTAATAAAACTTTAAAATGTTAACGACTAGCTTGATTTTAAAAAATACATACTATATAGTGTCGGTCACAAGCTGAGGGACAAGATACAAGAATGGACGGCTATATGCTAACACATATATATGTAATCTAAAAACAAAAAAAGTGGTTCTGAAGAACCTAGGGGCAGGACAGGAATAAAGTCATAGATGTAGAGAATGGACTTGAGGACACAGGAAAGGTAAGCTAGGACGAAGTGAGAGAGTGGCATGGACATATATACCCTACCAAATGTAAAACAGATAGCTAGTGGGAAGCAGCTGCATAGCACAGGGAGATCAGCTTGGTGCTTTGTGACCGCCTAGAGGGGTGGGATAGAGAGAGTGGGAGGGAGACACAGAGGTAGGGGATATGGGGATATGTGTATACGTATAGCAGATTTACCTTGTTATACAGCAGCAACTAACACAACAACGTAAAGCAATTATACTCCGATGAAGATGTTAAATAAATAAATAAATAAATAATAAAAAGAATGGACAGCTAAGGGCAAAAGTCTCATTCTTCCTGGGAAAACAATTCTGAGTACATGGTCTACACCCAAAGTGGGTGAAATAACTTTTACAAACAAAGGACAGCGTAACTTTATGATCTCAACTTGTAAAAATAACTCACCACCGCATTAATTCTAAGAAATAAAATAAGTTATAGATTAATTTTTTAAAGAGCATGGATTCTACCTCAGTATAATTTTAGCAGCATCATTTTAAAACATTAATGTTTCAGCAATTCTATTTTACCATTGAATACTTTCTTTATTTACTTAACTAGATTGCATTTTAACCTTACATCCTGTCTACGGGGTATATCCGGCTCTCAGGACCTCTGTCAAGCAGTGTCCCAGCAGAGCCGGACAACTGCTTACCACTGCCCCCCCCCAAAATAACCACCACCAGGAAATCTGATGACATTACTCAGTGAGCAGACGTCAGCAGTGGGCCCTCAAAGAGTAAACAACTTCCCAACTGCTCTGGATAAGGGGATCGGAACTACTAGAATTCGTGCATTCATCCTTTCTTTGTGTATGAAAATCAGAATCAAACTGACCTAATGCTTCAGGCCATAGCCCTCTTAATAATTATTTATTTTTCACATTAATATTTAGAAGGGAACAGTCATTTTCAAATCAGTTTTAATAATAGCTTTCAGCTTCAAAAGCAACTGATATTTTTAGGTAATACAGGAACAATAATATATTCATGAACTGATATCAGTAATTATACAAGTTGTTGAATTTAGTCTTTTGGGTTTTTAAATATTTATATATTTGTTAAGATTTATTGTTTAAAAAAGACTGTTAAATTGGGATATCAGATAAGGATGATGTCTGTTTGTATTTTATTATTTTAAAGTAATTTTTTGTTAATATAGCTGATGGAAATATGAAATACATTATTATTAGACACCTTGATGAACCACCTATCAGTTTTCTTTTGTTTGCCTAACTGACCTAACTGCAGGGCAAAGTTACTAAGTTACGAATCTTGATCACCAGTGGGGGTAGGAGAGGAAAGAGATATATAATTCCAACCTGTCTAAATATTCTACTCCCCTGACCCTCCCTTATCCCTTGCCTGCTTTTTTTTTTTTTTCCTGCAGCTTTAGTTACCATTTGCCCCACTACATATTTTATTATCTTCTTATTAAAGGAGTGTCTCTCCCATGAGAATTCAAGTTCTACAAAGACAGGGATTATCTGCTTTATTTATTGCTATATTTCCAATACCCAAAACAGTGCCTAGCACATGGCAGACATTCAAAAAATACTTCTGAGTGAACGTTTACTCAACAGCTAATCTTTTTGTTATCTCTGTATTAAAATTTTTATTTTATTAAGTCTTTTGAAAATGTAATATATTTATTTTTTAACATCTTTATTGGAGTATAATTGCTTTACAATGAGCTAATCTTTTTGAACCAATCATTTATCTAAAAATCATACTCATACCAGCTTATACATATACACATGTATATAATACAGCATTTCCAGTTTTCAAACTATTTTCATATATATTTTATATTGTAAAGGAACACAAAGGAAGGAAGCAATCTTAGGAAAAGCCTAAGCACTAGGAACCACAAAAGAATCATGTGATCTATCTTTTTCCTACATCCCTTTATTAGAAACAGAAAGCTATGCTGGGATCGATTTATATTAATTGTTTACAAGCCTAGGAACTATAGCAAAGACATAAATCAGATTTTGTCTTGAGCCATACTATCCCTCCAGGCTTTCCCTGTACAGCCAGTGGCCATCTTGTCTCTCTCTGGGCAAAGAGTGGTAAATTGATCAAAGGGGCACAGCCTGGACAAGAGTCAGGAGACACCAGTTCTTAGGTGAGGAGAGTCAAAATTAACCCAGAAATTTGTGGACCACTTACTATGTTATAAGCCAAGCACAGAGGTAGGTACTGGGAGTGCAAAGACCAAATGCCTACACTGTCCTGAGTAGAAGGAGGGGAAAACGTAAATTATGACAACATGGTGCAGATTTAATATAGAAAGAAGGTGTCTAGTATGTGCTAAAAATTATGACAACATGGTGCAGATTTAATATAGAAAGAAGGTGTCTAGTATGTGCTAAAGACTTTGCTTCCAATCATATTTAAATCCAATTTAGTCCTTACCCTATGAGTAAGGGAAGCTCATTAACTCCATTTTATTGATGACCAAACTGAAGCTCAGAGCCGTATTATTAAAGCGCTGGTAAGTGGCAATGGTGGGAACTGGGCCCAATTTACAGGAACTTAATTCCTGTGGTCTTTTTTTTTTTAAATAATAAATTTATTTATTTATTTTTGGCTGCGTTGGGTCTTCATTGCTGTGCGCAGGCTTTCTTTAGTTGCGGCGAGCGGGGGCTACTCTTCGTTGCAGTGCGCGGGCTTCTCATTGCGGTGGCTTCTCTTGTTGTAGAGCACGGGCTCTAGGCGCGTGCGCTTCAGTAGTTGTGGCTCGCGGGCTCCAGAGCGCAGGCTCAGTAGTTGTGGCACACGGACTTAGTTGCTCCGCGGCATGGGGGATCTTCCTGGACCAGGGCGTGAACCTGTGTCCCCTGCATTGGCAGGTGGATTCTTAACCACTGTGCCACCAGGGAAGCCCCCTGTGGTCTTTTCATCCTTCAATGGGAAAGGCCTAAAGTTACCTGACCCTAACCTGCATCTAGCTGAAATAAGACCAAGAACCTGGAAAGCAGCATCCATCCATTTGACAAATCTTTGTTGAACACTCACTGTGTGTCAGATGGTTTCCTAGGCACTAGGCATTCAACAGAGAACAAGACAGATAATATTGCTACACAGCAGGGAGGGGTTTGACAGAGAGTAACTGGGTTGCTGTTTTGAATCAGAGTCAAGGAAGGCCTCTCTGAGGGGGCACTGTGGAAGGCGAGATCTGAATGACGAGGAGTCAGCCACGCCAGGAGTGGAGGAGGGAGCACCAGGCAGAGCGCAGGACCTAAGGTGGGAACAGGGTGGACATTTGAGGAAAGGAGGGGGAAGAGTGCCGAGATGAGCTCACGGCTAGGCAGGAGCTGTAAGATGCGGAGCTTTCTAAGCCAGAACAAGGAAACTGGGTTTTATTCTAAATTTCATGAAGAGCCACTAGAAAGTTTTATACAAGGGAATGATATGATCTGATTTTTATTTTTTTAAGATCCCTTTGGGGACTTCCCTGGCAGTGCAGTGGTTAAGACTCCACGCTCCCAATGCAGGGGGCCCGGGTTTGACCCCTGGCCGGGGAACTAAGATCCTGCATACCGTGCAGTGCAGCCAATAATAATAATAATAATAAAATAAATGAATGAATGATCCCTTTGGCTACCTGTGGAGAACAGTCAGTGAGAGAGTGAGAGTAGAGGCAAAGAGGCAGTAAGGAAGCTTCTGTAGTAGTCCAAGTGAGAGAGGATGGTAGCCTGGCCTAGCAGTTGCCACGGAGATGAGTAGATGAATCTGGGGTGTGTTTTGCAGGTGGAGTGATCAGGACTTGCTGATGGACAGAACACAATCAAATCCATCGATTCCCAGACCAGAATTCTGATATCTGACTTGAAGTTTTATGTCAGTGTTATGTGGAAATTTGGGGTTCTGCAGGGCATCCTAGTAGAAGCTGGTGTGGATCTGCTTGGTCCTTTCCAGATCCACCCACAAGATGGCACCAAGATCTACCCTGAGGCAAAGCTCCTTCCTAGCCGCTTCCCCTGGTCCTTCTCCCAGAGCAAGCAAAATACTCCATTATCCATCCTCAATGTCCCAGTCTCTTTTTTCTCCCCTTACCTGGTCTTAATATGCCCTTCAGTCAATTTAAACAGCACATATTTACAAGAAGCCTTTTATATGTTACCTCAATTGGATGCCAAAATCAAGTCACATGCTAGGGTGAAACTGTTCAGGTCCTTTTTTCCCAAACCCACAGTGCAGGGCAAAAAATGGTGTCTGGATTAAATGAACTACTTAAAGAGCTTATCACAATTCCTGACAGTGAGCAAATGCCCAATAAATTCTAAATATCTACAGAAAAGTTTTTCCAAGAAGTTTTTGCTATGAAACTATAATTTTACACACAGAGAGGCATTTTTAAAACTATATTTTTCCGGGCTTCCCTGGTGGCGCAGTGGTTGAGAGTCCGCCTGCTAATGCAGGGGACACGGGTTCGTGCCCCGGTCCGGGAAGATCCCATATGCCGTGGAGTGGCTGGGCCCGTGAGCCATGGCCGCTGAGCCTGCGCGTCGGGAGCCTGTGCTCCGCAACGGGAGAGACCACAACAGTGAGAGGCCCGTGTACCACAAAAAAAGAAACAAACAAAAAACAACTGTATTTTTCCAAAGAGCTGTTTCTTTCAGAGCACTTAGGGTAATCTCTAATAAGAACCATTAACATCACAGTACCTTGAAATACTGTACAAAATAGGACCCACTTCTTAAATATTATATTAAATGTAGTTGATACAGGGGAGAAATAAAGGTTTTCTAGAAACCCTGCAAGAAGACTGCCTCTGAAGGTGAAAACAGATCAACCCAGAAAAATTGAGGGTAGCCAACTGAAGGATTAACCCAACCCATGAGCCTCTCTTTCACTGTGTCAGTGAAATTTAAGAATCCTCAAATACAACTGCAGAAATCTAGCTATAACATCATGGAGGCAAGACCGAGTCTACTTCTTCCCCAGCCCCTCCAGAAAGAGAAGACTGACCACTTGGATCTTCCCGTCAGAATGAGGAGGGTAGGGCGTACAGGCAGCCCAGCAGAGGGAAGCCAGAGGCTGGGAACTCAGTGTTATCGATTCAGCTCCCTCCCAGAGAAACACTGAATCCAGCAGGCATGGATCATCTAGATATCAGAAGGAATATTCCAACTAATAAATGAGCATCCTGCCTCTCTCTGGGACAAGTCTATTTCAGGCGTATTTACATTTATCAGTCATGTTTATCTCACACCCTGCACACTCAGACAGCAGTGAGCCTTATTCAGAAGGCTCCACAGCTGCTTGCCCGCCTACCTGACCACTCCCACCAACACAACTGCAAGCCCCAGCCTAGATTTTACTGGGTTTGCTTAATGGACCTCAATGCTGTCTGAAGGGGATTACACTGAGAATGACAACCCACGCAACACAGTGAATTATCCAGAATCATCCAAACTTCCCTTCACCAGTATTCCTGAGGTGGGACACATAGTGGTTTGAACTCTGACCCCTCTCCCCTAAAAAACTGTAACTTTAGGCAAGTTTCTTCACTTTGCTAAATCTCACCTGGAAATTAGTGACTGTGAAGATGAAATGAGTAACAGATATGCAGCTCTCTGCATGGTGCCTGGCATACAGTTAAGTGCTCCATAGCTAGTAGCCATTATCACTAGTGAAAGGGGATGCATGAGCATTCACGATGCCCCTGGTTTGGTTCTAGAGCAATGAAGAAATCCTTACTAGGTATGGAAGCTAAAAACGTAGGTTTTGACAGAAAGTGGGTTTCCAAACTGAAAGTTGTGGCACGCAGGCCTCAGAGTGTGCAGACTTCAGTAGTTGCAGCACGTGGGCTCAGCAGTTGTGGCTCGCAGGCTCAGTAGCCGTGGCACACGGGCTTAGTTGCTCTGCGGCATGTGGGATCTTCCCAGACCAGGGCTCGAACCCGTGTCCCCTGCATTGGCAGGCGGATTCTTAACCACTGCACCACCAAGGAAGTCCTAAGGTAAAATCTTGACCAGAAGTTGTCTAGTATTTATATTTTTAAAATGTATATCTACATCCTCCAAACTAAATATATTTTTAAGACTTTTTTCAGAGTAGTTTTAGGTTTACAACAAAATTAAGAGGGAGGTACAAAGATTTCCATTATACCCCCTGCCCCCACACAGGCACAGCCTCTGCCATCATTAACATCACTCACCAGACAATATATTTTTTAACCAAGGATGAACCTACACTGACATATCATAATCACCCCAAATCCATACTCTACCTTAGGGTTCACTCTTGGTGTTGTACATTCTATGGGTTTGGACAAATATACAGTGATGTGTATCCATTATAATATCCTATAGAGTATTTTCACTGCCCTAAAAATCCTCTGTACTCTACCTGTTCATCTCTCCCCACCCCCTACCACTGGCAACCATTTATCTTCTTATTGTCTCCATAGTTTTTTGCTTTTCTAGACTACCATATAGTTGGAATCATACAAGTATGTAGCCTTTTCATATTGGCTTCTTGCACTTAGTAATACGGATTTAAGGTTCCTCCATGTCTTTTTTGTGGCTTGATAGCTCATTTCCTTTTAGTATTGAATAATATTCCACTGTCTGGATGTACCAAAATTTATCCATTCACCTACTGGAGGACATCTTGGTTGCTTCTAAGTTTTGACACTTATGAATAAAGCTGCTATAAACATCCTTGTGCAGGTGTTTGTATAGATATGTTTTCAATTCCTTTGGGTAAATACCAAGGAGAGCAATTGCTAGATCGTATGATAAGAGTATGTTTAGTATTCTAAGAAACTGCCTATCTGTCTTCCAAAGTGGCTATGCCATTTTGCATTCCCCCTAGCACTGTTTGCACCCTCCAACCCCGTTGCTCCACATCCTTGTCAGCATTTGGTGTTGTCAGTGTTCCAGATTTTGGCCATTTAAATAGGTGCAGAGTAGTATCTTACTGTTGTTTTAATCTGCACTTCCCTGACGACACACGATGTTGGGCATCTTTTCATATGCTTATTTGCCATCTGTATATCTTCTTCAGAGGTAGCTGTTAAGGTCTTTGGCCCATTTTTTAATCAGATTGTTCATTTTCTAATTGTTGCATTTTTGAGAGTTCTTTATATATATATTTTGGACACCAGTCCCTTATCAGACACATCTTTTGCAAATATTTTTCCCAGTCTGTGGCTTGTGTTCTAATTCTTCTGATATTGTCTTTCACAGAGCAGAAGTTTTTATTTTAATGAAGTCCAGCATATCAATTATTTCTTTCATGGATTACATCTTTGGTGTTTTATCTAAAAAAGCATCACTATAACCAAGGTCATCTAGGTCTTCTTCTATGTTATCTTCTAGGAGTTTTCTAATTTTACATTTTACTTTTAGGCCTATGATCCACCTTGAGTTAATTTTTGCGAAGGGTGTGACATCTGTATCTAAATTCATTATTTTGGATATGGCTGTCCAGTTGTTCCAGCACCATTTGTTGAAGTGACTATCTTTGTTCCATTGTATTGCCTTTACTCCTTTGTCAAAGATCAGTTGGCTATATTTATGTGTGTCTATTTCTGGGCTTCCAACTTTGTTCTTTAATATTGTATAGCTATTCTGGGTCTTTTGTCTCTCCATGTAAATGCTTTAATCAGTTTGTCAATATCCATAAAGTAACTTGCTGAGATTTTGACTGGGATTGCATTGAATCTATAGATCAAGTTGGGAAGAACTGACATCTTGGCAGTATTGAGCCTCCCTACCCACAAACATGGAATATCTCTCCATTTACTTGGCTCATCTTTGATTTTGTTCAGAATTTTTTAGTTTTCCTCATATAGATCTTGCACATATTTTGTTAGATTTATACCTAAGTTTTTATTTGTTTTTTGGGTGCTAATGTAAATGGTATTGTGCTTTTATTTGCAAATTCTGCTTGCTCATTGTTAGTATATAGGAAAGCAATTGACTTCTGTATATTAGCTGTGTATCCTGCAACCTTGCTATAATCACTTACTAGTTTCCGGAGTTCTTCTGTCTGTTTTGGATTTTCTATACAGACAATCATGTCATCTGTGAACAATGACAGTTTTATGTCTTCTTTCCCAAGCTGTATACCTTTTATATCCTTTTCTTGACTTTTTGCATTAGCAAGGACTTTCAGTATGATGTTAAAAAGAAGTGGTGAGAGGGGACATCATTACCCTGTACCTGGTCTTAACAGGAAAGCTTCAAGTTTCTCGCCATTTAAGTATGATATGAGCTGTAGGTTTTTTGCAGATATTCTTTATCAAGTTGAGGGAGTTCCCCTCTACTCCTAGTTCGCTGAGCAACTTTTATCATGAATGGGTTTTGGATTCTGTCAAATGCTTTCTCTATCTACTGATATGATCATGTGATTTTTCTTTTTTAGTCAGTTGATGTTGTGGATTAATTTTCTGATGTAGGACCAGTCTTGTTTACCTGGGTCTGTTTATATCTTTTTTATTTTTTTTATTTTTTATTTTTTTTATTTTTTATTTTTTTTGCGGTATGCGGGCCTCTCACTGTTGTGGCCTCTCCCGTTGCGGAGCACAGGCTCCGGATGCACAGGCTTAACGGCCATGGCTCACGGGCCCAGCCGCTTCGCGGCATATGGGATCCTCCCAGACCGGGGCACGAACCCGTATCCCCTGCATCGGCAGGCGGACTCTCAACCACTGCACCACCAGGGAGGCCCTATATCTTTTTTATTTGATTTGCTAATATTCTGTTGAAAAATTTTGCATCTATGTTCAGGAGAGATGTTGGTCTACAGTTTTCTTTTCTTGTAATGTCTTTGTCTGGTTTTGGCATGAGGGAAATGCTGACTTCAGAGAATGAGTTAGAAAGTATTCCCTCTCCTTCTATCTTCTGAAAGAGATTGGAGAGAACTGGTATAATTTCTTCCTTAAATGTTTGGTAGAAGTGATCATATGGTTTTTATTCCTCAGTCTGTTGATGTGGTGTATCACACTGATTGATTTGCGAATACTGAAGAATCTTTGCATCCCTGGGATAAATCCCACTTGATCATGGTGTATGATCCTTTTATAGTATTGTTGGATTCAGACTGCTAGTATTTTGTTGAGGATTTCTGCGTCTATGTTCATCAGTGATATTGGCCTATAATTTTCTTTTTTGTGGTATCTTTGTCTGTTTTTGGTATCAGGGTGATGGTGGCCTCACAGATGAGTTTGGGAGTATTCCTTCCTCTGCAATTTTTTGGAATAGTTTCAGAAGGAGAGGTGTTAACTCTTCTCTAAATGCTGATAGAATTCGCCTGTGAAGCCATTTGGTCCTGGACTTTTGTTTGTTGGGAGGTTTAGGTTTTGGTTTTTGTTTTTCTTTGGCTGTGCTGCTGCACAGCTTGCGGGATCTTAGTTCCCCGACCAGGGACTGAATCCGGGCCCTCGGCAGTGAAAGCACAGTCTTAACCACTGGACTGCCAGGAAATTCCCTTGTTGGGAGGTTTTTTTTTTTTTTGGTTTCGGCGGTATGTGGGCCTCTCACTGTTGTGGCCTCTCCCATTGCGGAGCACAGGCTCTGGACGCACAGGCTAAGCAGCCATGGCTCACGGGCCCAGCTGCTCCGCGGCATGTGGGATCCTCCTGGACCGGGGCACGAACCCGTGTCCCCTGCATCGGCAGGCAGACTTTCAACCACTGCGCCACCAGGGAAGCCCCCTGTTGGGAGTTTTTAAATCACAGTTTCAATGTCAGTACTTGTGATTGGTCAGTTCATATTTTCTATTTCTTCCCGGTTCAGTCTTGGAAGGTTGTACCTTTCTAAGAATTTGTCCATTTCTTCCAGGTAGTCCATTTTATTGGCATATAGTTGCTTGTAGTAGTCTCTAACGATCCTTTGTATTTCTGTGGTGTCCATTGTAACTTCTCCTTTTTCATTTCTTATTTTATTGCTTTGAGCCCTCTCCCTTTTTTTCTTGATGAGTCTGGCTAAAGGTTTATCAATATTGTTTATCTTTTCAAAGAACCAGCTTTTAGTTTCATTAATCTTTTCTATTGTTTTCTTCGTTTCTATTTATTTCTGCTCTGATCTTTAGGATATCTTTCCTTCTACTAACTTTGGGTTTTGTTTCTTCTTCTCTCTCTAGTTGCTTTAGGTATAAGGTTAGTTTGTTTATTTGTGATTTTTCTTGTTTCCTGAGATAAGATTGTACAGTATTGCTATAAACTTCCCTGTTAGTACTGCTTTTGCTGCGTCCCATAGGTTTTTGGATCATCGTGCTTATGTTTTCATTTGTCTCTAGGTATTTTTTGATTTCCTCTTTGATTTCTTCAGTGATCCATTGGTTGTTTAGTAGCATACTGCTTAGCCTCCATGAGTTTGTGGTTTTTACAGCCTTTTTCTTGTAGTTGATTTCTAATCTCAAAGTGCTGTGGTCAGAAAAGATGGTTGATATGATTTCAATTTTCTTAAGTTTCCTGAGGCTCATTTTGTGGCCCAACACACGATCAATCCTGCAGAATGTTCCATGTGCACTGGAGAAAAATGTGCATTCTGCTGTTTTTGGATGCAATGCTCTATAAATATCAATTAAGTCCATCTGGTCTAATATGTAATTTAAGGCCTGTGTTTACTTATTGATTTTCTGTCTGGATGATCTGTCCATTGATGAAAGTAGGGTGTTAAAGTCCCCCACTATTATTGTGTTACTGTTGATTTCTCCTTTTATGACTGTTAATATTTGCCTTATATAGTGAGGTGCTCCTATATTGGGTGCATATATATTTATAATTGTTGTATCTTCTTCTTGAATTGATCCCTTGATCATTATGTAGTGTCCTTCTTTGGAAGAATCAATATTGTCAAAATGACTAAACCACCCAAGGCAATCTACAGATTCAGTGCAATCACTATCAAATTACCAATGGCATTTTTCATAGAACTAGAACAAAAAAATCTTAAAATTTGTATGGAGACACAAAAGATCCCGAATAGCCAAAGCAATCTTCAGAAAGAAAAACAGAGTTAGAGGAATCAGGCGCCCGGCCTTCAGACTATACTACAAAGCTACAGTCATCAAAACGGTATGGTACTGGAACACAAACAGAAATACAGATCAGTGGAACAGGACAGAAAGCCCAGAAATAAACCCACACACACCTATGGTCAATTAATCTACAACAAAGGAGGCAAGGCTATACAATGGAGAAAAGACAGTCTCTTCAATAAATGGTGCTGGGACAACTGGACAGCTACACTTAAAAATAAATGAAATTAGAACATTCTTTAACACCATACACAAAAGTAAACTCAAAATGGATTAAAGACCTAAATTTAAGACCGGATACTATAAAACTCTTAGAGGAAAACATAGGCAGAACACTCTTTGACAAAAATCGCAGCAATATCTCTTTCAATCCATCTCCTAGAGTAATGGAAATAAAAACAAAATAAACAAATGGGACCTAATTAAACTCAAAGGTTTTTGCACAGCTAAGGAAACCATAAACAAAATGAAAAGACAACCCACAGAATGGGAGAAAATATTTGCAAACAGTGTAACCAAGAAGGGCTTAGTCTCCAAAATATACAAACAGCTCATGCCGTTTAATATCAAAAAAACAAACAACCCAATCAAAAAATGGGCAGAAGACCTGAATAGACATTTCTCTAAATAAGACATACAGATGGCCAAGAGGCACAAGAAAAGATGCTCAACATTGCTAATTATTAGAGGAATGCAAATCAAAACTACAATGAGAGAGCACCTCACACCAGTCAGAATGGCCATCATCAAAAAATCTACAAACAAGAAATGCTGGCGAGGGTGTGGAGAAAAGGGAACTCTCCTACACTGTTGGTGGGAATGTAAACTGGTATACCCACTATGGAGAACAGTATGGAGGTACCTTAAAAAACTAAAAATAGAGCTACCATGTGATCCCGCAATCCTACTCCTAGGCATATATCTGGAGGAAACCACAGTTTGAAAGGATACATGCACCCCAATGTTCACTGCAGCGCTGTCTACAATAGCCAAAACATGGAAGCAACCTAAATGTCCATTGACAGATGAATGGATAAGAAGATGTGGTACATGGACTTCCCTGGTGGCGCAGTGGTTAAGAATCTGCCTGCCAATGCAGGGGACACAGGTTTGAGCCCTGGTCCAGGAAGATCGCACATGCCGTGGAGCAACTAAGCCCGTGCACCACAACTACGGAGCCTGTGCTCTAGAGCCCGTGAGCCACAACTACTGAGACCGTGTGCCACAACTACTGAAGCCCGAGCACCTAGAGCCCGTGCTCCAAAACAAGAGAAGCCACTGCAATGAGAAGCCCACACACTACAACGAAGAGTAGCCCCCTCTTGCCGCAACCAGAGAAAGCCCGCACGCAGCAACAAAGACCCAATGCAGCCAAAAATATATTAATTAATTTTAAAGAAGAAGAAGAAGATATGGTACATATATACAATGGAATATTACTCGGCCATTGGAAACAATGAAATAATGGGACTCCCCTGGTGGCGCAGTGTATAAGACTCCATGCTCCCAATGCAGGGGGCCCAGGTTTGATCCTCCCTGGTGAGGGAACTAGATCCCACGTGCATGACACATCTAAGAGTTCGCATGTCACAACTAAGGAGCCCGCATACTGCAACTAAGGAGGTGGCGAGCTGCAACTAAGGAGCCCACCTGCCACAACTGAGAAGCCCACGTGCTGCAACTAAGTAGCTGGTGAGCTGTGACTAAAGAGCCCACGAGCCGCAACTAAGTAGCCCACCAGCCGCAACTAAGACCCAGTGCAACCAAATAAATAAATAAAAGAATGAAATAATGCCATTTGCAGCAACATGGATGGACCTGGAAATTATCATACTAAGTGAAGTAAGTCAGACAAAGACAAATGTCATATGATATTGCATATGTGCAGAATCTATTAAAAAAACAATACAAATAAGCTTATTTACAAAACACAGACAGACTCACAGACTTAGAGAATGAACTTATGGTTACCAGGAGGGAAGGGTGTAGAGGAGGGATAGACTGGGAGTTTGGGATTGACATGTACACACTGCTATATTTAAAATAGATAACCAACAAGGACCTATGGTATAGCACAGGGAACTGTGCTCAATATACTGTAATAACCTAAATTGGAAAAGAATTTGAAAAAGAATAGATACATGTATATGTATAACTGAATCACTTTGCTGTACACCTGAAACTAACACAACATTGTTAATCAACTATACTCCAATAGAAAATACTAATTAAAAAAAATGTTTGGTAGAATTCACCAGTGAAACAATACGGGACTGGTGCTTTCTGCTGTGGAAGGTTATTAACTACTGACTCAACTTCTTCAATAGATATAGGTCTATTCAGATCTATTTCTTCTCACGTGAGTTTTGGCAGATAGTGTCTTTGAAGGAATTTGTCCATTTCATCTATGTAATCAAATGTGTGGGCACAGAGCTGGTTCACGGTATTCTTTTACTAACCTTTCAGTTTCCGTGGGCTCTGCAGTCAAGTCTACTCCGTCATTTCTGATATTAGTCATCTGTGTCTTCTCTCTTTTTTAGCCAGCATTCTATAGAGGCTTATAGATTTTATTGATCTTTTCAAAGAACCAGCTTTTGGTTTCAAGGATTTTCTCTACTGATTTCCCGTTTTCAATTTCATTGATTTCTGCTCTAATTCTTATTATTTCTTTTCTTCTGCTTACTTTGGATTTAATTTGCTCTTCCTTTTCCCTAAGTTTTCTAAAGTGAAAGCTTACATTACTGATTTTAGACCTTTCCTCTTTTCCAATATATGTATTCAATGCCACAAATTTTTCTCTAAGCACTGCTTTTGCCGCATCCCACAAATCTTGATAAATTGTGTTATCATTTTCATTTAGTTCAAAATATTTTAAAATTTCTCTTGAGATTTCTTGTTTGACCCATGTGTTATTTAGAAGTGTACGGTTTAATCTCCACATATTTTGGGATTTTCCAGTTACCTTTATATTATTGATTTCTAGTTTAATTCCATTGTGGTCTGAGGACAGGCACTGTATGATTTCTATTCTTTTAAATTTGTTAAGGTGTTGTGGCCCAGAATGTGGTCTATCTTAGTGAGGGTTCCATACGAGCTTAAGAAAAATGTACATTCTGCTGTTGCTGGATAAAGTAGTCAATAGATGTCAATTTTATCCAGTTAACTGATGGTACTGTCGAGTTCAACTATGTCGTTCCATAGTTTTTTGCCTGCTGGATTTGTCCATTTCTGAAAGGGGGTGCTGAAGTTTCCTACTGTGATAGAAGAATCCACTATCTCTCCTTGCAGTTCTATTGGTTTTTGCCTGATGCAGTTTGATGCTCTGTTGTTGGGTGCATATACATCAAGAATCGTTATGTCTTCTTCGAGAGTTGACCTCTTTGTCATATGCAGTACCCTTCTTTATCCCTGATAACTTTCCTTACTTTGATGTCTGCCCTGTCCGAAATTAATGTAGCTAGTCTGCTTGCTTTTGATTAGTGTTAGCATGGTACATCTTTCTCTAACCACTTTACTTTTAATGTATATGCACTTTTATATTTAAAGTGGATTTCTTGCAGCTAACATTTTTTTCTGCTATTTACTGTGGAAATCTGGTCAAGCTCCTGCAGGTAAATCTCACAATGTTGTGGGGGCCGCCATGCCACGGTTCCCCTGGAGATTTTAACTCTGAGTTACCTGCACTGAGCTGCCAGTAATTCACCAGTCACAGTTCAGGTTTTCCTACCTGGCACTGTTTGGTGTGGAGGTTTCTCCACATGAGTCTCTGGTAAGCAGTGACTCCCTGTATTTGCCTAGTTATCCAATCTCGGGGGCAATAGTTTACCCTGTGTCTTCCCCTCTATTATGGATTTAAGAATAGTTAATTTTTCAGTCTGTTGAACTTTAATTGTTGTTAGGACAGAGTGTTGACTTCCAAGCTCCTTATGTACAGAACTGGAAACCAGACGTCTAATACAGTTTGAACAAAATTCTGTGCAGGAAGTCTCAATTTACAACCCGAATATACTTGTTAGATCATAGTCATAAATGCATAAGCGTGCTGGAAAGCAGGGAGTGTCAAAGGGAATGTCATCTCTGAAACTGGTGCAGAGAGGGCATCCCAGCACCATCCTCCCTGAGACCGCTCTCTGCTTCCTTTGACAGGTTATGGGGGAGGGGAGGGAAGGGGGGCAGGCAAATTGACCTTATTAGTGCCTTCAAAGCAACCACTTGTTAATAACTATTGGTGATTAGAAAGTGTTATTTTAAGCATTTTACATTCTAATATGCAAGACTGTTATTCATGTACAGTGGTTTAGTAAGTTACAGTTATGCTTTAGGAAATAAGTTCAGGGTTTTGAGTTGACTTATAATGAACTGTAATTTTTCCCACTCAAAACAGTTAGAAATGACTCCTAGTTGAAATTTTCACTTAGAGTATGTGATGTTCAGGAACCAATTACTAAGGTTAAGCCAAAACTGCCTATGCATACCCTATGTCCCAGAAGTGAGAATTTTGGGTCTATTCACATAGATCTTTAAGGGGACATGTGCAAAGATGCCTATCCAGGGTTATGCGTAGTGGCAGGGAATTGCAAGCAATATGGGTATGTCTACCTGGGGGACAGTAATATAGTAGATCCTTTCTTTTCTTTCTTTCTTTTTTTTTTTTTGGCCACGCTGTGTGGCATGCAGGATCTTAACTCCCCGGCCAGGGATTGAACCCCTGCCCCCTACAGTGGAAGCTCAGAGTCCTAACCACTGGACCACCAGGGAATTCCAATATGGTAGATCTTAAAAGCATATGTTAAGTGAAAAAAGTAAGAAAACAGAATGGGATCTGTAATACAATACCACTTACATAAATTAAAATACATAAGCACATTAACTGTACATACTTTATAAGAACACATAAAAACAAAATGACATACATTAAACACATGAGAATGGTGGGCACGGAGGGAGTGGAGAACCAGATAGAAATAAACCAAACAACAAAAAAAGAGAGGAACCTTGGGAAGTAGGCAAGGATTTTTAAACACCAAAAGCAATAACCATAAAGGAAAAGATTGATAAACTAGATTTTTAAATTAAGAATTTTGTTCATCAAAAGACCCTAGGGACTAAAAAGGTAAGTCACAGAATGGGAGAACGTATTTGCAAAACATATAACTGACAAAGGACTCATACCCATAATATATAATGAATGCCTGAAGATCAGGGAGACAAAACTAGACAACCCAACTGGAGAGAGCCTTGCACAGGCAGGTGATGTTAATATGCTAAGGACTAAGAAGGACAATTCAATCCTCTGCGTCAGAATTTCAATCAGGAAAAGAAAGTGAGCTCATCAACAATTTTGAAGTCTTAACAATTTTACAAAAATGCATGTAAGCAGGAAATTTGAACAGTTATTTTAAACTTTATATAAAGTTTAAAGTTATGTAAAACATATAAACATTGGCTAAAGTCATAGCTAAAGCTAAATCATTGGCTAAAGTCTCTTCTATTTTAAGAGAGTTCTTGACAGAATGGAAAAAGCATATGCATCTACAATTTGTGTATCTACCAGGGGAAATGAGTTATTTATGCAATTACTACACAGTAGAAAGCTTTGTTTCCATAGCGATTATGACACAACTGATTTAGGCCTTAAATTAGAATATTCTGATTTGAATTGAGAAATGATCCTTTTGTCTAAATGAATAGTGTATTCAGTGCAAATAAAAGCTCCACACATCTGCTGATATCATTTCCTCTTCACTTCAGTAATAATTAATAATGAGAATACATCCACACAAGTCCTAAAAAGGAATTCATACCCCTAAAGTTTCACAAGTGCCTGAAAACATATAGGGAATGACATATTTTTACAGGATGTACAAAAATACATAAAGAACTAACACAAAACATTTCAAAATATCTTTCTGCTCATTTCACATCTATTACACTTAAACAGTCTCTTGTACTAACGGTGTGAACAGCAAGACAAAAAAGTCAGTTCTATCTTCCTTCTGTCATCACTACCTGAATTTAACAGATAAACTGTATACTGTTGGTGTTGGGAGGGGGTGAGGAATGCATGTTAATCCAAAGCAGAAAAACATCAGAATGCTACGTTTCAAAAGGAGTGAAATATATGACCCATAAATATAGTTACATGTAAAATCCTTCAGGGGCTCCACATTGCCCTACATAAAGCCTGGACTCTGATATGGCATTCAAGGCTCCTGTAGTGCTTGAAGCCTAAGCTTCAGCTGCCCCAACCACTTAGAACTCATTGAAAGCCCATTTCGCTTGCCGTGGCCATGTCACTCATTCAGTGTGGCACACTCCTGCTTTCTTCCTCTTCTCCTCTAATTCCTCCTCATCTTTCTAAACCCAATCACGGAGAAACTCTACCTATGCCTCTGGCCCCAACCCTTATCTGGATGAGCTGCCACACCTATGTGTTTCCAAGGCATCCTGGGTTTATCTTCATCACAGTGGGATCATATGCACTTGTCTCCCCTACCAGACTGGCTTCTGAGTTCTATTCACTTTCATAAAACTGGAACCTAAGAAAGTACAGTGCTCAGTAACTGCTGAATGAATTACTGAATTCTGAATTCAATTACTAAATAACTATAATCCCCAACATTTCCCCATGTTTTCATAATAAATGTTCCTAAAGGAAATACCTAAGGAAAAAAAGAAAAGAATAAATCCCAGTTGTTGGAGTAAAATCAAGATTGACTAGGTTTCCTGATAGGCTTATATTATATCATTCTGTTCTCTTTCCAGTTTCACTGTGAGATCTTTCCTGAAGATAGCTGAATAGCTTTCCTGAAGATAGCTGAATAGCTGAATGGCTATTCTACCTCTCTCTCAAAGGTCTCCAAAGAAATGATCCAATCTTTAATTTTGTTACAGTTGAGTGTCTTCTCAATTAGCCAAATACTCAAGAGAAGTTCTGCTTGATTAGATTCTTGTCTTGTTGCTACTCTGGGTATTTTGGCTCTCCAGGTCAACTGCTACTGTCAACATTTTGTTTAGATATCATAGAAAGTGCCTGACCTCCTTTTGAAAAATTGTTTGCCATTAAATTATAACATATAATAAGTGAAAAACAGCACTGGTTTTGAGCACACGTAATTGAATCTCAAAAGAAAGCATGATATACAAAAAACTGGAAGTAAGCCTTCTCTAGTTCATTCAAAGGCACAATTCTCATATAAAAATGTTAGGATGTGGGCTTCCCTGGTGGTGCAGTGGTTGAGAGTCTGCCTGCCGATGCAGGGGACATGGGTTCGTGCCCCAGTCCGGAAGGATACCACATGCCGTGGAGCGGCTAGGCCCGTGAGCCATGGCCGCTGAGCCTGTGCATCCGGAGCCTGTGCTCCGCAACAGAAGAGGCCACAACAGTGAGAGGCCCGCGTACCGCAAAAAAAAAAAAAAAAGGTTAGGATGTGACGCGATTTTGTAGAAAAATTTGTAAGACCAATAACAAATAACAGCAAAACTATTTTGGAGATTAATAATAAATTTTGAATGTATATCTATATATACTCAAAATATCTTTATGTATCAAGCTAAATGAAACTTGAATTTTACCATGCTGATTTAAAATTTTCCCAGTAAAAAGAGTTATTAGAGGGCTTCCCTGGTGGCACAGTGGTTAAGAATCTGCCTGCCAATGCAGGGGTCACGAGTTTGAGCCCTGGTCCGGGAAGAACCCACATGCTGCGGAGCAACTAAGCCCATGCGCCACAACTACTGAGCCTGCGTTCTAGAGCCCGTGAGCCACAACTACTGAGCCCACATGCCACAACTACTGAAGCCCACACACCTAGAGCCTATGCTCTGCAACGAGAGGCCACCACAATGAGAAGCCTGCGCACCGCAAAGGAAGAGGAGCCCCCGCTCGCTGCAACTAGAGAAAGCCCGTATGCAGCAGCGAAGACCCAAAGCAGCCAAAAAATTAATTAATTAATTAATTAATTAATTATTTTTAAAAGAGTTATTAGAAAAAGTATTAGATAAGGTATCAAACATACATGGCAGTGATAAGGAATAAATCTAAAACATGAAGCTATATTCATGAATTACCCTCAGAAATGAAATTAGGGCAGACGACTTCTATAAGTAGCTAGTTTCACCAATTATATGTTAATTTTTCCTAAATAGTTTTCAGTAAACAGGTAGCTGAGGACTTGAGGAAACATACAGATTCCTAGCACACTGAATACTTTTCAAGAGAATGACACTGTGGGGCAGATCCATGGAGAGAGCTGGCTTAACCCACCATACCATAGGTGGTCTGAAGGAAGACTTTTAACAGGAGAGAACGAAAAGTTTGAATACGTGGTTTTGTTTTTACGGCCTTTTTTTAACTTGGATTAGCTTTATGTACTGCATGGCAGAGAGGGCATGTGAACTTGGGGGCTTGTGACCTGTGGTGGGTCTGAGGACAGGGCCCCATCAGGAATCCCTGAAGAACTTCTCACAGAACCCACTTCCAGAGGTGAATGTGCTTGGGAACATGGGACTCAGAATAAAGAGCTTGGTAGTGAATGCAATGCATGAAATAAATCTGAGGAAAGTCTTATCTCCACTGCCCTTCCTGGAAGGTGACATTTGAGAGTCTGATATTCCAGTGAGCCAATAGTTTGCTTCTATAATTGGTACATTGAATATGCAAGGCTCTTGCAGGGTAAACAAAAGTGTCTTTAAGTCATTTTCCGGCTTTAAACCTGTTTAATGGAAGTAGTGCTTCCTCCACTCCTAAAATGAGGACAAGTCTCATAAATTTTCTGCCCTCTCTTTCTTAATACTAAGTCCTAGAGTTGCATTTTATGAGTTTCCTAAGGCTGCTGTAACAAATTACCACAAACTAGGTAGTTTAAAACAATAGAAAGTTATTCTCTCACAGTTCAGGAGGCCAGAAGTCCAAAATCAAGGTGTAGGCAGGGTTGCTTCCTTCTGTAGGATCTGAGGGAGAAGCTATTTCACGCCTGTCTCCCAGCTTCTGGTGGTTGCCAGGAATGTTTGGCTTTCCTTGGCTTGTAGCTGCATCACTCCCATCTCTGCCTCTGCCATGGCATGAACTTCTTATAAGGACAACAGTCACTGGACTTAGGGCCCAGCCTAATCCAGTATGACCTTGTCTTAACTAATTACATCTGCAAAGACTATTTCTAAATAAGTCACATTCTGAGGTTCCAGTGGACATTAATTTTGAGAGGACACTATTCAACCCAGTACACTCATTAAGTCACAAATACAGCCTCAATTTAGTAATTAAAAGTGATCAGTCTACTTCATTTACATAAAGTTCAAATCAGGCAAAACTATCTACAGTATATTTTGGCGGGGGTGGGGGTAGCCTAGTAGGTGACTGAAAGAGAATATCAGGAAGCCTTATAGGTTCCTGGAATATTCTACTTCTTGATCTGGATGCTGGTTACATGTACAAGAATTCATCGAGGGGGCTTCCCTGGTGGCGCAGTGGTTGAGAGTCCGCCTGCCGATGCAGGGGGACACGGGTTCGTGCCCTGGTCCGGGAAGATTCTACATGCTGCGGAGCGGCTGGGCCCGTGAGCCATGGCCGCTGAGCCTGCATGTCCGGAGACTGTGCTCTGCAATGGGAGAGGCCACAACAGTGAGAGGCCCGCGTACCGCAAAAAAAAAAAAAAAAAAGAATTCATCGAGTTGTACACTGATGAGTTATGCATTAACTGCATTAACTTTCAAAAAGAGTTTAGGTACTTTAAAAGGAAAACGATCAGTCCAGTAGCTTAACAGCACTTCAGTTTTCATCTGAAGAAGATTCTCTCTCCACCAGCAGGGCCAGTTGCGGGGCAGCACGTGTTTGGGGAAGCAGGTGCTGCTTCTCTCCCCCTCACTTCCTCCCCTACCTGCCAGCTGCTGTTTCTGAGGCAGGGAGCATAAGAAAGGACCAGAGAGAAGGTCTCATGTGACTGGTTCTATTAGATGATTTCTCACTCTAGGAGCCTGATGGATTTTTAAAGCTTTTTCTCTTATGGAGGGAGCATTTTTGTGGTTTCTCTGGAGTATCCTGCTGTGTCCCTCCCACTGCAGTGCCTCTTCTGTTAGGGAACCATATTAGTAGAGTACGTGATTCGACTTCCTGATGACCAAGCTGATGACCTCCAATTTCCATTTATATTTACTGATATGACAGATAGTGGCCTTAGTTCTATCAATTATTTTTGTTATCCTTTGTAGAGACTGTTCATTTTCCTTTGTGTGTATATTTTGATATTTAAGATGGTTTATTTTTTAATCTATTGGTTACTTTTATTAATATCTGAAAGCCTTTATTTCTTTAGACAGTATCTATTTAATCCCCCATGAGAAAAGATAAAATTAAGATATTTTCTTCTCTTGCACCATCCCTCCACTGTCCTATTTTAGTCCATCATACTACATCCTGTTTAACTTTGTACTCTTAAATATACCTAAACCTCCAGTAGTTTGTCTGTTAGCTTTAAATGATACCCTTTGAACCCTACTTATTAAAGATGAGGAAGGAATATTCTAAATTTACCACCATTTTCTTTCCTCTTCTCCTCTCAAATTCGGTTAGATAATTTCATATTGTCAGGTCATATAACCGTCACATTCTGTTCTATTGCACTAATCTCCAAATTTGTGTTAACCTACAGGTAAACAGACTTGATCAATGCTTGTAACAGTTCTTTTGCTGGAGTTTTTCCAGTTACCGCTTGGTGGACTAAAGTTTGTCTTTCACTAGATTCCTCAAGAAGAGTTCATGGAGATATTCTTTCTCAAGTTCTTATATTTAAAAACTAGTTTTTTTAAAAAATACAATTTCAATTAATATAAAATCCTTGGGTCAATCTTACTCTTCTTAAGGACTTTGTCAGTCTTCTCCCATGTTGATTGATGATAAGGAACAGCCAAATTTTCCCCTTTTATAAGTTAGTTGAACTTTTGGTCTGGCCATCCAAATAATTCTTTACATTTTAAGTCCAATAACTTTACTGGGATACACTGAAATGCTGACGGTTCTATGTTAATTTTTCCTGGGTATACAGTGCGTCCTTTCAAACTGTAGATTCAAATTCTCCTTTCTGGAAACCTTTAAATTTTTATTTTGTCTATTATTTGTTTCCTTCTTCAGGGAATTTTTGTACTTTTCATTCATATGTCTAAACTATTTCTGTTTTCACTTCGCTCACTCCTTTTCTGTTTTCTATACACTGTCTTGGTTAACTTTTAACTTGCTTTCATTTCTTTGATGGGCTTTATTTTTCCCTTCACTTTCTTTCTTGAACTTAGTTTTTTTTGCCTACTGACTTGCCATTTCTTCCCTGAGCTCCTGTATTTCTGATTTGTGCTCCAGCTCTTTGCAGCAGTAAATTGACTTTTTTCTTTAATTTGTGAAATATTTTGTCATAATTTTCACTTGTTCTGTGCCAGTGTTTTTCTAGTGAGGGCTGGTCATCATCATCTTTCTGTTTTTTTCATGTTTCTTCATCCTCTTTTAAGTAATTATGTTTGACTAGATCCTGAACTGGTCCATTTTTGATTACTCATTTTTGAAGGCGGTTTATTCTAGACCAGTTATTTGAAGAAGACTCACTTGGGAGAAGAGCCAGAGCCATGTTCAGGGGAACAGGAGTGTTCTTTCCTTTTCTAGCAGGATGGTATACGTGGACACACAGAGTGGGGGAAGGTATTCCTGAGCTTCTCTCTCTCTCCAGCCAAAGAGACAGGCAGCTGTGAGGGCTGTTCACAGCGCAGAGTCCTCTCCTTCCTGTCACCACAGCTCAGCCTGCTCCCCACAAATGTTACTTGCGATTAAGTCCTCCTTCAGTCCATGCTCCTCTGCATCTTGGTATCAAACTGGATCCAGTGAAGCATCTGCCACCAGCCTGTGCACTCATTTCCACCATTTCAAACCAAACATTTTGGTTTTGAACCCCAGGGTGCATCCCTCACCTTGGAAAGTACTATTTGCTACTTGAGTTTTCTTTTCCTAAGGTCTGCAGCTGCAAGTGTCTTCTGTCTACTTCCTCTCATACTCCTGGTCCAATCTTTCAAAAACCCTTTCCACTTATTTTCTGGTTTGGGGTTTCAGACATCTCCTAATTTCTTCAAAGACAGAGTTTTCATTTCTGCGTTTATCTTCCCCCTCCTAGTTGCTTGGGGTAATTTTCCAGGGGAGGATGGAGAAAGGCTTACTTCACAAACTGTAACAGTAAGAATGCTTAATAAAAAATTAACTTTGTTCTGCTGAATGCTTCAAAAATCGCGTTTCTGATACTATTTTCTAATTACATATGCTTCAAGTACAACATGCATGCTAATAAACGTGGACCTCAAACACATGTGCAATGAAGCAAAGCTGATGTTCCAGATTACATTTTAATAGTCCCAAACAAAATGGAAAACTGCAACTGCATGCCTGTGCAAAGCTGACAGAGGGAAAACGCAACACGGTGGTAGGGTCCAGTACCCCGGCTTCACAGTGCAAGCCGACCTTCCCTTTCCACCACGAGAACCAAGAGAACAAAGTTCACACTGATTTAACGTTCAGGGTCGCGCCAGAATATCCTGTGGGGGGGGGGTGTTCCTCTGTACCCACTGTTTGGGAGGTAATGGATTCAAGCGCCTGGGTCAAGTTCACAGCGGTCCCTCCTGCTCGACACGTCGGGTCGGATGTGCCCCATGAACGGACGTCGCGGCTCGGAAAGCGTCCTAAGCACAACTCTACTAAGCACGGTCCCCAGGACCAGGGTTGGTACGCCTCCGGTCGCTGCCCTGGGAAGACGGTCCGCTGGCATCCGACAAAGTCATCCAAAGCCGGGCGACAGGGCACCGCGGCCGGGAGGGAGCCCACCCGTCCCTGCGGGAAAGCTGCCGCAACGCAGGGCCCGAGTTTCACCGCGGACCGCAGCCTCGGAGCCCCCACCCGCCGGCACCCTTTACCGTGTTGCCGTTGCCGCTGCCGCCGCTTGGCTCGGACTCCACGAGGCTGGAGCCGCAGGACCGGGCGGAGGCGGCCGTCGTCTGACCGGGTGGGAGGCGCGGACCGCCGGGCTGCAACAGCGGCGGCGCGGGGCCCGGCGCGTCCTCGGCCTCGTTGCCGCTGTGGTACACCGCCCGGCTCTCGGAAGCGTGGATGCTCTGGGCACAGCCCATGCTGGCGGCGGCGCCGCCGACACGCTGGCGGGTAGCCACGAAACAATCAGTAAAGGGCCAGCCCGGCGCCTCGCAGCTGCCGCGAGCGCCGTATCATCGCCGCGCGGGCGGGCAGCGGCCAGCACGGGTCTCGCGCCAGGAAGTGCGGCCGCCGCTTTTATCGCGGTGCGGGCGCAGCAGCTGCTGCGGTGGGGAGGGGGCGGTGGGGCGGGCACCGCACCGCGGCCGCCCCTCCGAACATGCCCTTCCTGAAGTGGGAGCCGCTGGCCGCCTCCCTCACATCGCCGCGCTCGCCTCGGCCGCACCGCGCTTCCGGGGAATTTCGGGGGAGGAGATTTGAGCTCTCCCGACCCGAGAGCAGGCGAGTCCCCCGAGGGAGGTGAGCTCCCTGCTGCGCCCGCGCACGGCCCCGTTCCCGTTCCGCGGCGCTGCAGCCGCCAACTCTCGAGGCTCGGGCACCCACGCCGCTCCGCCTGCCGCCACGCGAATAAATGCTCCTGGTCCGAGGGCTGGTGGCGGAGAAAGCTAGCCTAGATCTCTCGCCGTTGAGGGGTAGGGGCCGGAGGAAGCCGGTCGGGGCGGCGAGGCCGCGTCCGCCCGGGTAGGGAAGGAGAGACCTCCTCGGCTCCAGTCGGATCTGAAGCCGTGCCGTCGAGAAGCGCTGAAGCAGCGGCGCTCACCGGGGAGCTGCGGGCGGAGTGGCTCCGGCTCCGTTTCCCGGCCGGGTCTACCAGGCAGCTCGCCGCGCCCAGCCCCCAGCTGTGACCTCCAGCGGGTGCCGGCGTCAATGCAAAGCAGCTGGGGTGCCCGCCGCCTCCTCCCCGCCCCTCCCGCCACTGAGCATGCGCGGCCACGACGGGAGGGGCGCGCTGCCCGGCTGCGGGGAGAAACACTTGCCCAAGGCCACACACTGCCACCCCGGGCCTTCGGGCTCTGACCTCCGGCCTGCGGCCACCAAAGCCCAAACCAATGGGTTCGAATGCCGGCTCCTTAACTTAGAAACTGCATGACTAATAGATAATTAGAGATAACGGTCACTATCTCTGAGCCATTAATGAGGCCGGTGGAAGGACCTATGGTTCGGGTGGTCGCAGGTAGGTGGGGTCCGGGCGTCATTGTCGGGGGCCGCAGTCCTTGTGCGTTCCCTCTCGCGCCAAGACCTGGAGCACCACGCCCGCCTACACAGGCGACTGGGAGGCTGTGATGCTGGGATGCTAAGAAGCTACATTTAGGGGCAAGCTGGGGACGCCGTCCTACTCTCCTCTTAACCAAAGGATGGGGCGCCCAAGGCCCCAAAGCCTCCTTGCTTGCGGGAGCAGAACCAGGCGTCCGCCGTGCCGGGCGAGGACTGTGATGACGCGAGACGCGTTGGCAGAACTACACCCCACACATATCGTCAGCGGCTTGCTGTGTGACCTTGAGCGAATCACGTAGCCTCTCTGTGCCTGGGTCCCCTCCCACGATCAACTAGAGGGTGGCACTCCTGGGCGTCCATCAAGTACCCCGAGCAGCCCACCTCGGACCCGCCCTTTCTCCCGCCCTCGCTGCGGCTCCCGGTCAGCCGACACCCCGGCGCGACGGGTCCCTTTCCTCTCCCGCCGTCCACACCTTTCCTAGCGCGGCCCTGGAACGACCCTGAGGTGCCGCGGCTCCCGCCTCCAGCCCAGCTACTGTAAAGACCCGGACGCGTGCTCCGGGCTGGAGTCCCTGCTGCAGCGCTGAGACTGCCAGACGGGCTCAGGCGGTGGGTTCCCTGCGGCGGGTCGGGCTTCAAGAAGAGCCTAAGATACACAGCCCTGGCGCCCCTCGAGCCCGGATATTCCGGGCCGGAGGTGCGCACCGCTTAGTTTCCTCAGGGCAGCAGAGCTGAAAGGCCGGGTAACCCGAGGGCAGTTTTGTGCTGTTGGCCCTCTATACTAGCCGAGTGGGCTCAAACCACTGGCACGTGACTTACACTATCAACTTTAAGCACATTTAGCAATAATCTTATGTGTGCCTCCCTGCCTTATAAAAGTACCAGCGGCTCAAAGAAGATGTCTTGAAAGACACAGAAAAAGGTTTTTACCATCAACTGTAGTGTTTTCTGCCTCTGTTTTGCTGGTTTTCGAACGTAATTTTTCCAGGCAGAATCTGCACTCCTCTAAATAAAGAGTAATTGGTGAAGAAAACGCTTTGAACCGTCAGAGTGCTTGAAAGTCTATCTCACGCCCTCTGTCCTCCCCTCCCCGCCTCACTGAGAAGCCCGGCCTTGATGACTCCCAGCACTGACCTTGCCTCCTCCGGGGGCTTCAGGCTGCCCTCTTGGCTCCCCTTCGCAGGCAGGACCTCGGTGTCCTGGGCTCATCTTGGAAATCCTTGAGCCCTGCTCTAATTCGGGGTGGGGACCCTTATCCCCAGCCCCGCCTCGCTGGCCTCCTGCGCTGCCCTTTGCTGTCCCGAGCTGGACTCTTGCCCTCTCTGCTGCCAGAGACCTGTTGGATAGCAGCGTTAACTGATTTCCAGCTCTGCAATTTGGAGACCCTAGACTTAGAAAGCTAAGGCTGAGAACAAAGCAGGATCAGACAGGAACGGTATGAGTCCTCTGCCCACTGCTGGGGTCACAAGGGACAACCGCCCACTCACTTTCATCCATACTCTGTAACTCGGCCTGGGACACTCCAGGAAGTCACAGTCTCTCCGGCCACCCCCATCTCAGCTTCAACTACCTGACATCAGTTCCACCCCACCCCTCCTTCCCTGGCCATAATCTGCACCTTGAGGTCCCTGAACACTTCTCTACCCAGTTTCCCCACACCTCAGTAACAGGGGACACAAAAGGGGGTCACAATGACAGAACTAACCCAAACCTCACTGGCATGTGCCACCCACTGGCTCACCCAGGACTCCTGAGCCCCTATAAAGAAACCCAGCCTGTGGGGTATGTAGGGGGCTCACGAACAATCCCACTCCTGCTGCAGGAGGCACCCCAAGCCATGTGGGTACCCAGAAGTTCCATGGCACGCAGGAGAACATACTCCTCCACCACCCCCAATCCATTCCCCCAAGCAGAGTTGCTTGACGCCCACCAGGCTCAGAATTGTAGTCGAAGGTCAACTTCAGTTTGGTTTTTTTTTTAAGATTTTTTTTTTTAATGTGGACCATTTTTAAAGTCTTTATTGAATTTGCTACAATATTGCTTCTGTTTTGTGTTTTGGCTCCTTGGCCGGAGGCAAGTGGGATACCAGCTCCCCAACCAGGGATCCAACAGGCACCCCACCCCACCCCCATAGCCCTGCACTGGAAGGCGAAGTCTCAACCACTGGATCGCCAGGGAAGTTCCCTTGACCAGTTCTTACTCTGAGGTCTCAGGCATGAGGTCAGTGGGGCCGGGAAAGAAGTCACCCAAGGGACAGAGGCCAGCCTGGACCCCCACTCACACACTAGCACAGGCCATTCCCAGGAGACTCCTTAGTCCTCATGGCCGCTTCACCAGTTCATGAGAGACATGAAGATGCAGGGTCCCACACAACTTTATTCTATCTAAAACCCAAACCGACTCCGATTCCACACCTCTTACACCTAAGCTGATCCTTTTTACCACCTGTGCTCCCTCCTGGCTTTATTTCCTCCTCCACCTAGGAGTCAGCGTTCAAAGACTGCTATTGGCACTCAGTTTTCTACTCCTCTCCTTGCCTTCCCCATTGAACTGGACTTGAAGCAGCCACAAGTGGGAGAGATCCTGCACCCTGAGGTGTGAACCCCAACCCTGCCATACATCCTCTCTCCAAGCTGCTTTCCTCTACTGTAAATCTAGGATTAAGGATATCTACCTCTCAGGGATTAAATGGGCTAACTGACATCAGATACCTAGAATAATTATTGAGCGCCTGCGTCTTAGCTCACCACCTTCTCCTGGGTTCTTTCAACACCACCTTCCTCCAGGCCTCCCCCGAGACTGCCAGAAACTGCTGGAGGAAATGAAATGACCCCGAGGTTCAATACCCCTACAAATTTGTGGCATCAGACGTCACCAGGTTCACTTCTCTAGCTTTCAGAATTTTGTACAATGTAATTTTTTAATGTCTTTTTTGGAGTATAATTGCTTTACAATGTTGGTTAGTTTCTGCTGTATAACAAAGTGAATCAGCTGTACATATACATATATCCCCATATCCCCTCCCTCTTGCGTCTCCCTCCCACCCTCCCTATCGCACCCCTCTAAGTGATCACAAAGCACGGAGCTCATCTCCCCATGCGATGCAGCTGCTTCCCACTAGCTATCGGTTTTACATTTGGTAGTGTATATATGTCCATGCCACTCTCTCACTTCGCCCCAGCTTACCCATCCCCTTTCCCATGTCCTCAAGTCCATTCTCTACGTCCGTGTCTTTATTCCTGTCCTGCCCCTAGGTTTGTACAATGTAATTTTAAAATTGTTTTAAAATTACACATTTTATAATTTACACATTAATACATGCTAGAAAAAATAGTAAAAAAGAAAAAATCGAACAGCAGAAGTATATAAAGTGTGCAGAGGCAAAGGAGAGGCTCTCTTCCTTCCCCACTCCCTTCCTTCCGTAGAGGTAACTACTGTTAACAGTTTGGACCATATGCTTCCAGACCTGTTTCTATGTTAAATATCACTCACACACACACACACACACACACACACAGCTATTAGGATATCACAAACAGGGCTGCCGTGAACATCCTTTAATGTATCTTTTTCCGTAAGGTTGACTCCTAAAAGTAGAATTGCTTGGTGAAAAAGTTATGTACCCCTCAGCCCACCCCAGCTCCAGAAGGGATGAGGGGAAATGAAACCATGGAGCCTGTCTGAGCTGAGGGATTGAGAAGGGGGAGCTCTTTGGACATACCCTCTGCTCCTGGATAAGGGGGATCCAGCCACCCCCAGGTGCAAGGCCTCTGTTGATCATCCTCTCCAGGCCCCTGGCCTCCTTATCTTTATTTCTGTCTGTACTCCCAAGCCTGTAGTACAGTGTTTGAATGTTCCAGCCTTGCTCAGATAAGGGAGGGACTGGATGATCCGCCCCTAGGCCAGGACTGTAAGGAGGGAGCAGCCCTTCCTATAGGTGAGAACAGCAGAGAGAAGCCCCCAGATGCTGTCCTCTCACTCCAGAAGTCAGACGTACACCTGCATTTCTCTCCTCTATTTGGCTCCAGACCTTGGTACGCGTGGTTCTCCTGGAGCTCAGGATTGACAACCTAATGTGGACCCCCTTCCTCAAAATGACCTTATTAGCTCCTGCCGTCTCAGACTCCTACACTCCCAACAAGGAGCTCTGCCCCCAGTGCCAGCTCCCTGGCTCCATCCACACTTTCCCACCAGACCACAGGGTCATATCCTCTCCCACCTACTGGAGAAAGTCCCAAATTCCTAACATTGCTGTATTTGGTTGTAAAGGTCAGAGCCCAACTCCACTAGTTCAGCCAGAGTAGGTACTTACTGCTTCATTTCCCAAGAATACAGAAAGGGAAGAATACAGGGACCCAGATGCCACTAGGACCGTCTCACAGTCCTGACACCTCAGCTCTCCAGATACAGTTTGCTGTGATGCTGAAACCATGGCCTTTGGGAGCCCCAGTATCTACCTCCACAGCCCCACAGCAACACCGTTGCTTTCCACACCACAGGAAGTTCCTTGTCCAAGTTCCTAATTTGGAATGTCCCTAATCCCAGGCCCCCATCACAAGGCCCCATGCTTACAAGGGTCCCAATCTCGGTTTAATGCTCAGCTGTGACCATCTTAAAATTCTTAATAAGTGCCGAACAAGGAGCCCCATATTTTCATGTCGCACTGGATCCCACAAATTCTATGGCCAGTTCTGCCTACCTCCTCTGAAAAGTGCACTGTCCAGGTGTGTGCAGGGGAGAGAAGCATGGGGCAGTGCGGGGGAGGAATCTGGTATCTTGGGGGAAATTCACAGGGTCTGCCCTGCAAGTCATGTTGCTATTTAATAACAACAGTCCATGCCTCCCTCTACCCTGGACCCAGTGCCCCAGCCCTGGCTCCGTCCCTGGCCTCACTCCACCTCCCGGGTAGGTCCCGGGTAGGTGGGACCGGCCTCAGGTTTCCTCAGGAATGGCCTTCTCAAGAAGCAGGTCACAGGGGGTCAAGTGACACGCCAAGGTCACACAGCTGGATGGGGCGCAGCCTGGACCCATGAAGTCCTCTAGCTCTTGTTCTTTCCCTGGGTCCTCATCCCAAGCCACCCAGCCTCCCAACCGCCCAGCCTGTGGCTCTCAGCCAAATTCCACCTAAAAGGAGAACTTGGTTTCTGGGGGCCAGGATCGCTGTTGACTGCCCCTCCTTCAGGGCAGGAGCAGGGGAGCAACACAGGGTCTCCTGGCCTGGAGGACAGCAGTGTGTCCAGACAGCCCTGAGATGGGACCTGTGACAGCGATGACACCAGCCAGCCTGACTGTGCTAGGCTCTGTGACAAGCACTTCACGTGTGTGAGCTCATGTATTCCTCAAAACGGCCCCAGGAAGTGGTTACTATTGCTCCTCTCACTCCCCTACCCCTGCCCCCATTTTACAGATGAAGACACAGGTTTTTTAGAACGACGGCTGATGCAGGTCTTTAATAACCCAATACCCACCACCCTTTATAAAGGCTCTTAAAAACAGAAGATGCTTGTTTAATACAATTAAGCATATTTATTTCCAGCTAAGAGCTTTCAAGATATTTAATAGTGAAGCACTAGAACACTCCCCAGGGCTGGGACTCAGCGGGTCTACTCTAAAGAGTGCCCCAAGACCAAGAAGCACTTGGCTAGAGCATAAATAATGGATTCAGAAATAAAACGAAAGGCAACAACCATCGCTGCTATTAGCCAATGTTATCTAGATGGTCTGAAAAGTGCAACGAGACGAGGCTTAGAAATTAGAGCACAGATATTGGAACTGGAGATAAAATTGATCATTAATGGCAAGTAATGTAGCTTTATATCCAGGATACTCAGAAATCAATTCAAGAGTTATTAACATGAAAGGTTTCTCTACAGTGACCGGATTAAAAGTAAAAAAGTAGTACTCTACACTATCAATGGCCCATTAGAAAATAATGACAAAAATCACACTAAGTGCCAGGTTCTGGCTTGGCCCTTATATGGAACCCATGTTTCCCCAGACCTCACCTTGGTCACCATGGTGGTAATAACCCATGTTTTGCTGGCTCTTTCCCCCTCTACTAAGGCAGGCCTCCAGCCTCCTGCAACGTTTCAGCCAGTTACTTCTGGGAGTGTCTGAGGGGGGCTCTGAGGTGGGGTAGTGAGATCACCCCCCATTCTCTCTTTTGCTGGCACCCCACACCATGTTAACAGCTGGGCCCTAACATTGGCTCCTGATGCTGTGAAAGCTGAGGCCCTGGAGTCCTCAGGGTGCTGAAGCTCCTCTGAGCTCCAAGCACAAGTCGGGGGAAAGACACACTTACAGGGTCACCAACCGTGTCTCAGTTTGCCCAAGACTCTCCTCTCCAGGTTTTAACACTGAAAGTCCTGCACCCTGGGAAACCCTCAGTCCCAGGCAAACCAGGCCAATTGGTGACCCTACACCTTCATACACACGCGTGTGCGCACACACACTTGCACACACACACAGTGTCTCCTAGGCCCTGAAGGCATGCTGTTTGTGCCCTGTGTCTTGCAGAGTTTATATCTGGGCAAAGAGCCCTTCCAGCATCAGTTCACAGATTCTCTACTGGGGACTCAGACTCACGCCCACCCCTGGGTACACCAGGGAGACCCCAGAGCCCTGCAGCTTCCCCATTCTCCTCCCTCGCCTGACGCACATGCTCCTTCCCACCCCTTCCATCCACCTGCCACAGCTTTGGTTAAACCTGGAATTTGCACTACAAAGAAGCATCTCCTCCCCATCTAAATATCCCCAAAGCCCTGTGAGGTTGATGTTGTCATCTTTACGCTATTGGAGAGAACATGGAGGCTCCGGGAGGTTAAGTAACTTGTCCTAGGTCACACAGAGAGCCGATGGCAGAGCCAGGCTGCACGCTGTGCCCTAACTGACGCCAAAGCCCAACCTGTCTCTACTGGGCAAGCACTTCCATGAAAATAAGTTTTGGCGATAGTAAGTTACATACGGGAAACTGAGGAGCCAAACATCACGGATGCTTGAGAAGCAGAAAGTGAAATATGATACACCCCAGGGCAACTGAGGGCTGCTTCATTCCCAGGAGAAATGGGAGGCAAAATGCAAAGCAGCACACTGTTTACCAAAAATATTTGGAGCTTTTTAAATGTCAGCCACAACGATCATGAATCACTCCTCTTAAAGCTCTTAATCCAAAGTAACCCTCCTTTTTCCTCTGGCCTCTCTCCTGATTCATCAAGTTGCTTCTGATGGCCTGAATCAGCCGCCCTGAGTTCTGGGTCTCAGGCCTCCCACGTCCCATGGGAAAATGGTCATTCTCTTCTCTCGGGAGGGGTGTCCTGTATAAGTGTGCCCAAGCCTGCCTGCAGGGGAGAGAAGACTTTGGAGGGGAAAGACTCCAGCCTAAGAAGCAGTGCAGCTGGAAAAAGTCACAGTAACAGGCTGGGCCTCATAATAACCGGGGTCCCAGATTCATCCCTTCATGTACAGACTCTGTTGAGCGTCTAGCATGTGTAGGCACTGGGTTGGATACTGAGGTTACAGTGATGGCCAAATAGCCCCTGCCTATCAATGGAGATCATAATCTGGGGCGGAAGGCAGGCTCCTTCATTCAACTCCATCAGAGTATAATTATAAGCTGATGAATGCTGTGACGTACAAGGAGCTCTGATTGTGTATCACAGTGGGAAATGACTTAACCTTGAACAGAGGACAGTGAGCACCAGGATGTTTTCCCTGAGCTGAAATATGAATGGATAGCTGTTTTTCCTGTCCAGCACCCATTCATCCTTATAGCTACCTAATTTTCCTCTGGGAAACCACAGGCACCCCTAGTATCAACTCAAATTATTTGGGTGGAATGTTTAGTATGTACCACAGCCCCAGCCACAGAAATTGATTTCGAGATAGGCACATGATCCAATCCAGAGTTAATGTGTGTTGATGTTATTGCTTGAACCCCTGATCAAGCCATACCTGAAGTCAGAACTATGCTGGGACTTTTTGGCCTTAACAACTTCTGCTTTTGATTAAGCCTCTTCGGTTCTAAATTTTGGTCTCTTGCAACTAAAAATGTCCTATCTGGGCTACAAAGTCATAATATTAAAAAATATATAGGAAGGAACATTCCAGGCAGAGGTAAGAGAAAGCACGGAGTACAAAGGCCCTGAAGTGAGAGGCAGGCGCAGGGTCGGTTCAGGAACTAGCCCCTTCTAAGCTGTTGGCCACTGGTCTGAAGCTCCTTATGATCACTTCCTTTTGAGCCTTCACAAGAACTCTGAGATGAATATTAGCATTCCTATTTTATAGATGAGGAAACTAAAACTCACACAGGGGAGGTGACCTGCTCCAGGTCACAGAATAAGGACACCAACCCAGGCCTCTCTGACTCTGAGATCTATGCTGTTGACCTTCACCTTACGTGTTTCTGTCCCACGTATGATCTAACAGGACCTCCGTCCCTTCTTTTCCATCCCACTCCTCTGACCAGCTGGTTTCTCGTTGGGTTCAAACCATGGAGGCACAGAAGAGGTTAGAATGCAGGAGGAAGGGAAAAGCCAGTCTGCCTCTGGCAGCATCATGGCAGTGGCTGCAGCTGGGTTGGTGGCAACAGTAGCTGGCGGTGAGCATAGGGGCGGCAGCTCAGCAGCAAGGTGTGTGTCCTCCTGGGGCCTGGCAGCTTCCTGATCCCTTTGGAAACACCCTTGTCATGCTTCTGTGTCTCCAGCTCTTCCAACACCTTTTAGCCAATTCCTCTCATCAACACTGCTTTGCCTGAGATATCTCGAGTGGTTTGTATTTTACTGGCTGGCCATGGATCGATGTAATCATTGATGGGGTGACTGTTACCAACAGTCTCACTGGCAGAAGGTGTTACTGCCAGCTGCTGCCGGGGTAGTCCTCTGGGCTCAACAAATAGCACATAAGGCAGGGATGTCAGGATGGGGTCTGATCTTGCTCTGCCTGCCTTCAGATCTCTTAACTACCGTGCCACAGCAACTTCTCATTAAGGCAGGGAAGCCTGTCTGCCTCCTACTGAGCCAACTTCAAGGGCTTGAGTTAACTCTGGAGAATTATGTCCCAGGCTGGCCATGGACTTAAGGTGACTCTAGAGACAAAAGTTTTCACAGAGAATCAGATTTTTAGTTCCAGACTCGAGATCACCTAGGCCAGAACCAACAGGTTGTGATGAAATAGCCTGCCCAAGAGTCAGAACTGCATTCACCCCTGACTGCCACCGGCTCCAGTGTGACTTGACTTGAGAAAGTCCCCCTCCCCCTCCAGTCCCCACCTATGAAAGGAGGAGCTGAGCCGTGAGAGAACCAGGCCAGAGCCACCGGCTTAGCCACACCAAGCTAGGCCTTGGACTGAGATTTTGCACATCACCCTCACCACGTGCATGCAGTTGGCATTATTATTTTCCTCATGCTGCAGAGCAGGAAACGGCACAACCAGGAGGCAGCTGAGATAGGATAAGACAAAGCCCTCCCTTTAGGGGTCAGGCTGGGAGAGCTGCCCCATCTCCTGCTTAACTGTAGCACTTCAGGGACCCCCTGTTCTAGGCCACTTGCCCTGGGTGTCTTGGACCCCACTTATTCCTCCAGTATAGGGCTCTACTAGTACCTCCCAAACTGCCTAGCTTTCTGGTGGGGCCAGTGGGAAATCTTTACTCCCAGGTTCGCTAAATCCATGTCTGCACTTACCCCTGCCTTGGGCATCCCACAGCTGACAACTCACCCTCAGCCTTATCCACAAACCCAGACAGTTCCTGGGTTGCACAGGTGCTCCTGAAGGCAGTACGTCCAGGAACAGCGATACTTTGTTAGAAACAAGCCCACCTGAGGCAGGATGCAGCACCCCCAAGAGTAGATTTCACCCCAAAGTGGCCCTTGGGGAGGTCCCTGCAACAGCAAGCCCATACAGGGCTGCTGCCAGCGACACCGTCTGGTGCCAGGTCTCTCCTGGGGGTTTAGGCTTATGTAACTCTTTCTAGGATTTAATTTCCTTTTTTTTTTTTTTTGGTCTCTATGTTTGTTATTATGCCTGTGTCTGAATGAGTTTTGTGCAAGTCCTATGTAAGTGGGTGAGAAGTAGCTAAACAGCCGGGAGCGGTAGGGTCAGAGCAGGACAGTGGGTCAGGCTGTCACCATTCATTTGAGAACCAGTGGCTTTCAAATTGCTTCTTAGGAAGGGAACAATTTTGTCAAAGGAAATAAGAGCAGGAAGCACTAAAGCCTTTGGCGAGATGGGAGTAGAAACTTGACCTCTCATCAGTCCCTCACTCCCCGGGCAGTCCCTGAGGCAGCTCTGCCGAGAACAGTAAGCACTTTCAGGACTGCCCCCCAAGCCCCCATCCCCTGCACAACTGGCAGCGTAACAAACCAGCATCTGGCAAGGCTTTAGTCCTGTTTCCCTACCATTAGGATTAGGTGCAGCTTCATGTGCCAGAAAAGCCTAAATAACAGACGCTTATACAGCATAGACGTTTATTTTTCTCACTGGTAAACAAAGCCCAAAGGGAGTAATCAGAGATGCAGGCTCAGGTGATCCAGACTCAGGACCATCTGAGTGGCCTGAACTCACTGTGCAGACACCGGTCTAGCAGCCCAGCCTTCTCGATCCCCAGCACGTGGCTGCACCTCATGGTTCCAGGCCAGTTTCTCTCACATTCACATGCTGGCCAGAAGGAGGTAACTGACTCCTCTGGTTTGCCCAGGACAGAGGGATGGCCCAGGAAGTGGCACTTTCTGGCTAAAACCAGGAGAGTCTCAGGCAAACCAGGACAAGTGGGTCACCCTAGACGAAGGGCATGGACCCTCCCTTCAGGACACTTTGTGGAAGTCATACAACATGTTTCTTCTATCTCCTTGGCCAAAACTTAATCATGTGGCCCCGTTTGGCTGCAAGGGAGGCCAGGAAATGGTGATTTTATTCTGGGGGGCCATATATTCAGTTAAATACTTAATATAAGAAAAGGGGGGGAAACAGATATTGGGATCACCAAGCAGTCCCTGCTGGTTTCTCTCCTTCATCCCAACCCGCCCTCTGAGCACGTCTTGCTGCTGCACCTCACACAGATGCAGGCTTTCCCCTTGGCTCTGACTTTTACTTTTCTGCTTGGCTGCAGTTAAAATTTCCCCCCAGCAATGTGGCTTCCAGCTGCCCTGGGTATCGTCACCCCAGGCTGTGCTAAATCCAGGCCGGAGACTGGACTGCTGGAGTCACAGCCTCCTGAACCACCTCAACTAACCTGCCATCCAGGCCGGATGCTAGGCTTCCTTATTGAAGAGCTTCAAAGGCAAGGAAGTCTCAAGGTTCGTGGGCAAGGCAAGAAGGGCACAAACAGCCTTCCCTTTCCTCCCCTCCCCTCCCTTCTCTTTCTCTTCCTTCCCTTTCCCTTTCCATCCTCCTTATCAGACATCAGGTACTAAAGGTACCATGATAAGTGAAACAGACACAGTTCCTGCATCCAAGAGATTACACAAGAGCCTATGGAACAGACAGTGAAACAATCTGGTATAACAGGTATGACAAGGACCAAGATAGAAATCCAGTGCTGTGGGATGCCTAGAACAGATCCCCAATCCAGATTTGGGGGTTCAGAGGGTTTCCTAGAAAAGAAGACCAAATTTGGTCCTGAGGGATAAGTAGGGGCTGAGTCCTGAGGGATGAGTAGGAGTTGGGTCCTGAGGGATGAGTAGGAGTTGGGTCCTGAGGGATGAGTAGCAGTTGGGTCCTAAAGGATGAGTAGGAGTTGGGTCCTGAGGGATGAGTAGAATGAGCTAAGTGGGAGGAGGGAGTGTTCCAGTACATGAAGCAGCCTGTAGAAAAGCCATAAGGCAGGAGAGAATGTGGTCCCTTCAAGGCACTGGAAGCAGCTCAGGGAGGTTGGAACTAGGAGAAGGGAGGGGCTGTGCTGGGAAGTGGCTAGAGATGGAATGAGGGCGGTCGTCAGGGGCTGGATCACAACCATCCTCATGAGCCATGATGAGAAGTTGGCACTTTGCCTGAAAGGATCACCTGGGCCATCTGCCTCTTAACCACCCAGTTGCCCTTGTACTCTCAGCTGTCATCCAGGGCTTGTCCTGGGTCAATCCCATCATGAACTTGCCTGGTGGGCAGTGGCTGATAGAAGAAGACAAGAGTGTAGCTGGACCCCTAGGAAGGTATCCTGCCTGGTCAGGACACAGCTGAAGATAAGCCAGCCCTGCCCACTGCCACGCTGTGGGGTGACAGATGTCCCACCCTGTGCCCCATGCCCACCATTGGGTGGTTTAGCCTCTCCCCTGCTCCCAGACCTGGGCCCTGCTTTCCCACCTCCCTCTGCTCAGGAAATGTTCTGACAGCCCATTTCTAGCAGGACCTCAAGATGGAGGATTTGGGGACCCCCCGCCCAGGGACATGCAATTGGTCGGCCTCCACTCCTGGGGGGAGGGTTGCAAGGAGCTTCCCATCTGGTAGCCACTTGCTTGCTGGCGGGCATGGGAGCGAGCGGTGGGCTTAGGGACTGTCTGAGGGATTGCAAAGCTGCAGTGGTCTGGCATGCTTCTTTATTTTTTCTAATTCAGTTTAAAGCTGACTCTAAGTCACTATCCCACTGAGCTGGTAAGAAATTCAATCTCAGGCATATCATTGAGCTTCCCTCCCCCAACTCCAATGTTTTGTCAAGGTGCCGGGGTCTTAGACAGTACCAAAGCCTTGGGGCGACCCCTCTGGTCATACCAGTGGCTGCAGGACTATCCCCTATCCCAGACCTTTTACCCCCTCAGGCGTGGGGACTCAGCTGATCTGGGGTGCCCCTCGGGG
This sequence comes from Mesoplodon bidens, assembly GCF_964165515.1. Lineage (NCBI taxonomy): Eukaryota > Metazoa > Chordata > Mammalia > Artiodactyla > Ziphiidae > Mesoplodon > Mesoplodon bidens. Next base: position 36,345,068 of record NC_138178.1, read on the forward strand.
TGTGGGAATTGCAGGGAAGAGGTGTGCACTCTGCGTCTAACGTACCCTCCCTGAGTGTACCTGGCAGACTTTCCCTCCAAGGCCTTGTCACCTCCTGCACACTGCCTAGAATCAGGGCGTGGGAACTCTCCCTACCCTTCCCTGCCCTAATCACACTCCCCCTTTCCCGACTTGGCTAGAAATCTCTCTCTCTCCCTCCTTTTAGCTCTTAAAAGCCCACCCTTTCTTCCTCTTCTAGGATGTGTCACAGAATCTCCATAGACCCAGGGTTATTACAAAAGAGAGCCATCGACTTCTGGAAGCTTCTGTGCTCTGACCACCAAAAATACCCAAAGCAAGGAAATACCAAGGGATTGGCTCCCTGCTTGAAAGAGCCAGGGGAGGGAGGAATACAAAGTTAATATCTCAACAAATCATCTGGCCTCTTCTGCGTGTGGAAGGGCATGTCCCTTATTGTCACAGGTACTGCTGTTGTCAATCTCACACACTTCCTGGCTCTGTCATCTGCCAGTCTTACATGGTGACTTTGCCTGGTTGGAGCTTCCCTCACCCAACTTCATCCTGGGGTACTCGGACCCCCTTAGGCTGCTGCTGTATTAGTCAGCTTTCATTACGTTATGCTGCAGTAACAGGCAAACTCAGAATCTTAGTGGTTTACAACCATATAATGTTTAGCACACTATGCTTCCAACCTTTCAATGAAATAATGCAGTTTTTTTCATTTTCGATGTAATAAAAATCAACTCTGTTATGAAATTAAATGACTCCTAATGGACTGCAATCACAAAACATATGTAAATGTAACTTTGCAACTTGAATTAAGAAAACAAACATCCATTTGAATGTAGAAGTATACCTAATCTGTCAGAGGATAAAGATTAAGGTAGCTTGATTATTATTGACTCTACTTTGTGTCACCCACTGAGTCAAAAATGCTAACTGAAAACATTTTTATTTTATTTTTTTATGTAATATTTTATGTTATTTATTTATTTAGGCTGCTCCAGGTCTTAATTGAAACATGCGGGATCTTTTTTTTTTAGCTGCGGCATGCATGCAGCATCTAGTTCCCTGATCATGGATTCGGGCAGACAGTCAAGTGAGGGCAGGGAGTCACGGTCAGGTGGTAGGACCTCATCCTTGGGGCCTACAGTCAAAAAAGGGGGATGGCCAAATGCAAAGGAGGCCTCAGCTGTGGGTAAGCCAGGGCACTGGCAGGGAACTCAGATAGAATATAAGAGAAAGACCCATACCCGGCAGTGGAATTAAAGATGGCAGTGTGTCCGCAGCAACAAGGGCCAGTTACTAGAAATGAGACTCTCCCAGAGAGTGGAACTAGGATGACTTTAATTTCCTGCAACTAAATTTGGGGGTGGGGGGGAGTTACACGGTGAGGAGGAGCGGTCTGTCTGGTGGGGCAAAACAAATCTAGCCAAGGTCCAAGGAGAAAGGCAGTGACAGGGAGCCAGGCAGACCATCACAGGTATCAGCCGACTGAGAACGGAATTCGGAAAATACACTGGAGCAGATGTAATTAACCTATATTTCACTGTCACAACACAGCAAATGTCACCTGGCTTCTGACACCTCTCTGTGCCACTAACTACGCAACAGAGAGACTGCTGGGAAAGCCCTGGAATAAAACCCCGCAAAGCCCACAGCTGCCCTCCTCCAGACCACTGTCAGAGGGAGGCTGCTCCTGATGCCCCCACTGTCACTCCCAGACAGCCACCCCAGCTCTGACCCTCTGAGACTCACATCACCCCGCGAGGCCACAGGCTACTCACACTCACTAAGGGCCTTGGGACTCGACATCAGTCTTCTCCACCTCAAGTCCTAGGCAAGGTCAAGGTTCACGTGGCGACGCCACCACACGACAGTTCCTTCCGTTTAATTCTGACCGACCCCCGGTCTGGTCCACCCAACCCCACTCAGGCACCACTGCATGGCCACACTCAGGACATCATCTGACAGAATGCCCACTAGTTTTCTCTGACCACAACTTCCCAGTTTATCAGTTCTCTCTCATACCTCTTCGCTTTATCATAGCAATACCCATTATTAACCAAAATAACTAATAATAGGGAGTGTTTACTATTTGCTAGGCACTATTCAGAGCGCTTGACATGTATTGAGTCATTGAATCCTCACAGCACGCCTAGGGTATAAGTGCTATTATTATCCTCATTTTACATGATTTGAAATCTGAGGCACAGAGAGATTCAGTAATTTTCCCAAGGTCCCACAGCTATAAAGTGGCTATAAAGAGCTGGGATTTGAAAACGGGTGGTCTGGCACCGAAGTGTGCACTCGCTCTTTCATTTCTTTACATTTTATTGAACACAGAGAAAAGTACATATATCATAAGTGTACAAACAGATGAATTTTCACAAACTGAACACCCCTGTATAACCAGCACCCAGATGGAGAAGCAACACTACCAGCATACTGGAAGCTCCTCGGGCCCCCCTTCCAGTGCCACCCTGTGCCCTCCAACAGCAGGATTTGTTTACCCGTCTTTGGGCCTCTGTGGCTGGCCTCTTCTGTTGTCCTCACTGCTCACCTCCAGCGCACGCTGCTGGGAGACTTAGTGGTACTGGGCAGTTCTATACATCAGGCGCTGTGCTGAGCACGAGGCTTGTGTGCCTTTCACTGAGACTATCAGGCCTTAGCTCACCTGTTATCCTAAACTCCCAGACCTTTTCTTGGGTCAGCTACTTCTGTCAAACCCAAACTCACAGCCCTTACTCTTGCTCTCTTGTGTGCCCTGTCAATAGCTAGTGGACATTCTGAGAAATGCAAAACTCCCATTCCAGATCAGCCCCACCGGCCAGCTCATGCCCACATACACAAGAGTGGCAGAGCCCTGCTGAATAGTAACACAACCTTGCAGAATGGAATGTAAATGCGTGACGTCCAAAGGCAGCTGGGTGCCACGTGCTGCCCAGGGTGCTTTCTCCACGCCCCCGACCACACCTTCTCCCCTCCTTAGAGAGGCTATTCCAAATGTTCCCCCTTCTCAGGCCAGCTTCCCTAACCCTATCCTCCCACTCCCAGCACAACTGCTTATCCCATTTCAGTAAGCAATCCTAGAAACATTTGCCATAAGCAAATTTAAAAGGCAAACTAGGAAAAAAAAAAAAGTTATTAACCGTAAGTGGCAAATGGACTAATAACAGTCTTAACTTTTAAAAAAATTACATACAGATTGAAAAAAAAAACCTCTAGTTCTCCAATAGGAAATCGCCAAAGTAACAGACAATACACAAAAGAGAAATTACAAATCGTTGATAAACATTTGGAAAAAGACTGATCTTCACTTCTAATCAAATAAATGTAAATAAAATTGGCCAAGATTAAAAATTGATAATGTCACATTCTCCCAGACAGACTAAATTTTAATTCCTGAATCCAATTAGCAGGGTGCCTGGGTCCAATTGCTCTGGCCTGATCTGGAGTCCACAAGTATCACGCCCTCAGCTTGCACTGAGGGACACTCACCACCATATTTAGTATGGGAACATTGTTGAGAGCCTTGACCCTTAAAAAGGGACAGTGATTTCTTCAGGCCTAGGCTCAGAAACTACACTTCTCCTGAGTCACTAGCTTCTGTTAAATCTCAGGAACTCTGGGACTGCTTTCCTATCTGTTGAGGCTGTAGAAGCTCAGAGCCAAATGTGTGACCCAACCCCCTGGCAACCATGCAAGTCTCTGTGGCATGCATTGCCACATACGACCTGATACCTGACTCAACTGAGTAGTCTACCCCTGTGTTCCCTTGGCCCCAATTCTCTTTATCTGTTTGCTTTTTAATCCTACAGTAAGTATTCTTTACCTCAATCTTTTCTGAATAAGCAAAGGAGGGCAGTTCTAATGAGGAGGTCGTCAGCCCTCTGCTGTTCTCCATACTCTGAATGAGTCAGGTTGGACCTTCAGGTTCACATTTGTCACCACAGCAGTATGAGGTGTCTGTGCACTGAGCTAACGGCTTCTGGCTGTGCAAATTAGTTTCTTGAACAACAATTCCTAAATACTTAACAGGTTATTTTCAACTGCCTTATTGAATATTATATAATTTTCTCAAAATGTTCTTTCAGGAACATCATGTGGCATTCTTTTTCAAGATGGATGTGCTATAAAATCAACAAATTTGATAAACTGTTCAAATTTCAAAAGGGCTTGGAACATTTCAACTCAAGAAATAAAGAAGGCCTATATAATACAGAGATAATACCCAGCTATATAAACCAAATGTCTTCTGCAATGTGTACATTTATTCTATATATTTTCTTGATGAAAAGGCAAACTTTAGAGAAGTTGCTGAAATAAAACATGGGAAAAGAAAGCATATGAACTATGCCCTGTTCACTTTGGTAGAAGACAAATAAAATGTCCAAATTTATCCTTCAATGAAACTGTCATTCAATCCAGAGAGAAATTATTGTTTAAAGGTAGAAAAAAGAAGAATGTTAAAAAATAGTTATCTCAGCTGTAATTCCAGGGAACTCAGAAGTCAAATTAGGATAACATCCATTCGGACCCTGCTTGGGTGTTCAAGTATTTGGAGAAACATCACAGACATGGTAGCAACGAGCCAAAGCAGAACTTAGACATCCAGACTCTATCCTTTCTCTCTCCCTGCTCCCCTTCCCTTTCTTAAGTTCTATCAGTCAGGATACTTCTGGCTGCAAGTAAGGAAAATTAACCTCAAATTATTGTGTGATAAAGTGGATTTATCGACTCATGCAAACACGAAGTGCAGAGTGAGATCCTTCGAGCCTCAGGAGAGGTGCGGTAGGGACTCTGGCTCTGGGACTCTGCAGTTCTCCGAGCTTGTTCTTGCCCAGGAGCTGGCGTTGTCCTCACTGGGGGGTGGGGTGGGGTGGGGACATCTATCCCTCAACCACTCCAGTCCAATTGAGACAGTTTATATCACATGCCTGCCTCTGAACTAGTGACTGGGACCAGAGGACTTCATGTCCTGTCTGACTTAGGCCTGGGTTATGCATCTACTACTGAACAAGTAACTGTGGCAGTAAGGACATTAGGGACCGCTCTGGCACTGGGGGTGGGCTCCATCCCACCCAAACTGCACAACTGCTAAGCATGGGAGAGGGGAAAAGGAGAAGAATTACAAAAGTGAGGTGTGGTAGAGACTGGCTGGCTGTTCAAAGCCAGCTCCTCTCCTTCCTGGGCACAAACAGATATAGATGGATCACAGTTCCCAGCCTCCAGGGCAGTCAGGTGTGGCCAAGTGGCCAATGGAACAGACATGGACTATTTCCAGATCTGGTCCCTAAAAACCTCTCACCCACAGTCCTTCATGCTCTTTCCCCTTCTGCAAGCTGTCCGTGCAGATGTGCACAATGATCTTGGGGAGCCACGTGTTGAAGATGGCAGAGCCACAAGATAGAAGAAGCCTTGGTCCCTGAATCGCCACGTAGAGAAGAGTCCTCCACTGATCAGGAACACCTATTTTAAACTTGACGTGACTGAGCAACTTCTTTCAAGTTGAGACTTTTGTATATTTGGGGGTTTGTTACAACAATCAGCCTACCCTAACAGGTGAAGGAATTAAGGTCCACAAGGTTGGATGACTTGCCCAAGATGCAGTTAACGGACGAAACAAACACAAAAACACAGAATGCAGTGATCTTGCCACTGGAATGCAAAAACAGAATAGAAAGTAAGTAATAGTTATGAAACCACAGGATAAAAAGAGAAGTAATGAGCAATACAGCATCACTAAGTATCTTTTAGGCAGAATGCACAAGTAAGGAAGTGGGTCAACTGGAAAGCCCTTTCTATGTCAAAACTTGGGGAAATTTTCCCACAAGTTATCTCCTACAAGTTAGCCATTCTCCTCTTAGCAAACAGAATTACTGGAAAGTTTCTCTGATAACTGAGAATGCAAACTACCTCAGAGTCAGAATTAGGAATAATAAACTGTCATTACACATAAAAAGCAGTATTCATTCTCAAGCTGAAAAGCATTTGTGGGCTTGAGCTGAACCCCAGTGCAGGGGCAGCTACCATCTGTCTGACCAGCACCCTCCCTTCCTCTGAGAGCTGCTCCCCATCCAACTACCTACTTCTGTGAAAGCTGTTGCCCATCACAGAAGCCACCAGTGGCCGCTGCACAGGCAGGTGTTCCAAGCCAGGCTGTCCTAGTTCTTCCCGGAGACTCTCAAATTGGAATCAAAGGAAGAGGCTCAGTCCCTCCCCATTAATGAAGCTGTGAAACATGAGGCCAGGAGCTATTGGTGGGCACCGTTTCTTGCTGAGCAGAAAGAAGCAGTCCAAGAAAATGAAGATGAGACCACATGAAAGGGAAAGATGGAGAAGAGTCCTGGTTTCATGGGGCCCAGAGGCTGGCACACCCCTGTCCTTCCCATGGTTTGGTTATGTAAGCCAGGCTATGGTGGCCCACAAATTTCATTTTGGGCCTCAGCTTGTTTAGATCAGGTTGATGTAACTTGCAATCAAAAGAATCCTGACCAATAGAATCAGGAAAATTGCCTCAAAAAACAGATAAACAAAAAAGTTCATAATATCTCACAGATCTCCAAAAGTAAAATGAAAAGTACAGGAGTATCAATGTCGAGTATGGACTCAGAAATCAGTGTACTGGGATTGAATCCAAGTGTTGCCAGTTTCTAGCCAGGAAACCTTGGGGAAATTGTTAAACCTCCCACTTGCTTCAGTTTTCTTACTCTTAAAGGTGAACCTTTAGGGTGACACCAAGCCCACTGGGTTTTCTTAAAGATTAAATTAGTTAATACACATAAAGTACTTAGAACAGTACCTGGTATGTAGTAAACATTCAATACATGATGGTTTTATTGTTACATTTGATCAATCTTAGTTGATTTTCAGGTTAGTGTCCCGTATTTTCAGTAAGCCAAGGTGGAACCAGCCAGGTGAAAATAGGTGCTGACCAGAGAAAAAAGCATGTTTGTCCCACACAACCTGACCCTCAGCAGTGCACCATCCAATCCAGATGCTCTTTCATTTGTAATGAAGGGACAACTTCTTCAGGGGCCCACCAAGGAAAGGCCAGTTCAGCAGTCTCAGACCCCTCCAGGAGGTGAGCAAGGATACGCTGTATCAGCCGCCAGCACGCTCCTAGGACATCCATTCTCTCCGACCTCCTTCAACTCCCTGGGCCCTCAGGGCCACAGTGAAACAGGCAGGAGGGTAAATGCTGTCCCAGCGCAGCCTATAGGGACCTCTCCATCTTCTGAGCATGCATGACCTTGACAGTTTGAACCCTTCATCCCATCTTAGGCTTGTCTTTTTTCTTTTTTTTTTTAAGTAATGGAATTTCACAAACACAAAAATTTGAGGGCATTTTTTCCAGACACAAGATACTTCCTACAGCAATCACCTACTTCCTTCACAGAGCTCTACCTTCGCCAAAGTTCTTCTGCTATTTCTGCTGATTAAGTTGGGGAGAAAGTCTCAGCAGAGCACTTTCGTGGAAACTGCACAGTCAAAAGCCCAGAGGTCTTTAAGTGCCTAGAAGAATAAGTAAGCATTTGAAGCATTCAGTCTGTAAAGGCATGGGATAAAGCTAGAGAAGGGGGCAGAAGGTACATCAGGCTGGGCTTTGAGGTCATGGAAAGGAGTCTGAATGTGGCAGTGGGAAGCCACAGAGGGTTTGAAGCAGGGAATGGCATAATCAGGTCTGCACCTGATCACCCTGCACCTTCTCTGAACCTCTGCTTGCAGGGTAGCAGATGTCCCAGACGTCTGCATGTGGGATCAGCTTATCTGGGAACCAGAGAAATAAGGTCTGAAGACATGTTTTTCAGAAGAATAGCTTAGGTAGGGTAGAAATTCCAGAAATTTTCCTCATGACAGAGAAGAAGAAGGTAGATCATTTTAGCAACCTGGCTCCAGAGTAGTAGAGAAGGCTGAGAATACTGGGAGCGGGGCAAAGCCCTCATGCCACCGATTAGAAACCACTGACTCCAAAGCAACCTGGTGAGGAAGAGCCAGGGCCCAGAGAAAGTGTCATGCTCACAGGGCTTTCTAGAGCCTGGCAATGGGACAGGCACGCTGCTCCGATTGGCCAGAGACTGCCCACTGGAAGAACAAGTTCAATTCCTACTAGCCCTAACCAGAGACCTTCTCCAGCCAGCCTACGTTATTTTACTCCAGCAGAAAACTGAGCACAGTAAGCAAACTTTACATTGTAGCAAAGCTAGCCTTGTAAACAAGCGAACCCAAACCAAAATTGTGCGATTACCAGAGAGATTCATGTGGGATCTGAAGCTGTCCTACGTTGCAGAAATATTCTTGGCCTCAAGACAAACATAGCTTTTGGCACTGAAAACTGTTTTTTGGTTTACAGGCCAGAAAACCACTGCACCCCTGTTTATTTTTCCATTATCAGTATATTCAGCAGCACTGAAAGGATTTAACAGAGCTTCCTTCTCTCCTGACCTACTAGTGAGAAAACACAATTCTGATCAATAAGCAAAGAGAAACCAGAAAAATCTGTCATGTTTATGGTGCATGACAGGTATCTTCTCACACCTTCTCTCACACGCTTATTTTTTTTTTTGGCTGCGTTGGGTCTTTGTTGCTGTGCGCAGTCTTTCTCCAGTTGCAGCAAGTGGGGTCTGCTCTTTGTTGTGGTGTGCGGGCTTCTCACTGTGGTGGCTTCTCTTGTTGTGGAGTACAGGCTCTAGGCATGCAGGCTTCAGTAGTTGTGGCTTGCAGGCTTAGTTGCTCCGCGGCATGTGGGATCTTCCCGGTCTAGGGCTCGAACCCATGTCCCCTGCATTGGCAGGCAGATTCTTAACCACTGCACCACCAGGGAAGTCCCCATATGCTCATTTTATATACAAGGAACTGTGGCTCACAGACGAGTTCCATGACTTGCCCCAGCTCACAGGTGAGTAAGTACCAAAGCCAGAATTCAAATCCAAGTCTGATGCTAATTCTCCTGCCCTCCTTTTTTTTTTTTTTTTTTTTGCGGTACGCGGGCGTCTCACTGTTGTGGCCTCTCCTGTTGCGGAGCACAGGCTCCGGACGCGCAGGCCCAGCAGCCATGGCTCACAGGCCCAGCCGCTCCGCGGCATGTGGGATCTACCCGGACCGGGGCACGAACCTGTGTCCCCTGCATCAGCAGGCGGACTCTCAACCACTGCACCACCAGGTAAGCCCATCTCCTGCCCTCTTTGGATCACAGCAATGGTATATTCAGATTTCTGAACAAGCACTGGAGAATCAGGGGTCAGGGAGACACATACAAATAGAGGCAAGCCTATTCCCTAACAAGTGTATCATCTAAAATGGGAGGCTACATCACTCATCTCACATTACCTGCAAATGCCTAGTGCAGTTCCTAGTGCACAGTAAGCTCTAAATAAATGTGGCTTGAATGAATGAAGGAAGATTTTGTTGTGATCCAATACTTTGTTGTCTAATAAAGAATCGGTGACTATCACGCAAACTTACCAAACCAGAGTTCTCTGTGTAGGTGCAAAGTTGATGCGTGAATTCCTATAATGGGGGAGAAGTGAGACTAGAAGGCCTCTAAAACACTTTCTAACTCAGTCTCTGAAAACTAATCTCACTGTAGGGATGAGTGTCTAATAGAAGTACTGACTGATTTTTGTCAGTATTAAAAACAAGTATATGTTGGCTCATACCGTTGACTATCAGTTACCCCCATAATGGTGTTCTGAGCTTTTGATAATACTGCTGGACTGCAGTGCCAGGCCGACCTCATGCCTGCCTTCATCCCAGGCAAGGCTTTATTGCAATAAAGCCTCACCTCACTTGGAATCTTTGGCTTCTCAGGACCCTAGTGTTAGGACCCTTAACACTAGAATAACAAAAAAAATATGGCATAAATGCTTTGGGAGGCAAAAGGAACAAGACTTCCTGCTTTTATCTAAAAATGTTAGGGGGGCTTCCCTGGTGGCGCAGTGGTTAAGAATCCGCCTGCCAATGCAGGGGACACGGACTCGAGCCCTGGTCCGAGAAGATCCCACATGCCACGGAGCAACTAAGCCCGTGCCCCACAACTACTGAGCCTGTGTGCCACAACTACGGAAGCCCAAGTGCCTACAGCCCGTGCTCCGCTACGAGAGAAGCCACCGCAGTGAGGAGCTCGCACACCGCAAAGAAGAGTAGTCCCCGCTCGTCGCAACTAGAGAAAGCCCGCGGGCAGCAACGAAGACCCAACACCAGCAATAAATAAATAAATAAATAAATAAATAAATAAATAAATAAATATTCATTTATTTATTTATTTTTTAAAAATAAAAAATAAAAACGTTAGGGCATTAAAGGAAGCCAGTCAAATATGTAGTGAATGACTACATAAATACTGCATAACTCCAACTCCAAATGTATGGGTTACAAACCTAGAAGAAAATAGGTATCTGTATATGACTTTAAAATGAAAAAGGAACCATTTTGCAATAATCAAGCAACTTCACTAATGATATCCAAATTCTGATACCCAAATGATACCAGAAATTTCAAGTGTTCAGTTCCTTTATTGCTTCTGATACAATAAAACCGCTAGACAGGAGAATACTTTGCCCTTTCCTCCTCCATAAAATGAGGAACTTGGGTATGGTAAAGTTAAAAGTCTCATTAAGTAATAAAATTCTAACAAAATGGAAGATTTCAATATGTAACTTATCTGGCCAAGTTCATAAATAAAATTTTAAATAAAACATACTGCTTTTTCATTATAGACTGCCCAAAATGCTTTAAAACTTGCTGTAACAGAACTGTTTTTCAATCAAGACTTAAAAATAATAGATTCTCCTTCTAAAAATAAATCCTAAGAAAATGATCACAGATATGCATAAAGACTTAAGTAAGAAGATGTACATGGCAACATTAGTACTGCCATATAAATTGTTTTGAAGAAATTTTAATGACATGGGAAAATACAGTTGGCGCTCTGTATCTGCAGATGCAGAACCCTCAGATACAGAGGGCCCACTGTACTATACCATTTTATATAAGGGACTGGAGCATCCACAGATTTTGGCATCCACTGGGGGTCCTGGAACCAATCTCCTGCAGATACCAAGGATCGACTATAGCTGCAATTTATTATTAAATTTAAAAGTCAGGATATAATACTATACAAAGTATCCATTTAAAATTTTGATTTAACAGGGCTTCCCTGGTGGCGCAGTGGTTGAGAGTCCGCCTGCCGATGCAGGGGTCACGGGTTCGTGCCCCGGTCTGGGAAGATCCCACATGCCGCGGAGCTGCTGGGCCTGTGAGCCATGGCCACTGAGCCTGTGCGTCCGGAGCCTGTGCTCTGCAATGGGAGAGGCCACAACAGTGAGAGGCCCGCGTACCGGGAAAGAAAAAAAAAAAAAAAACAGAAAAAAAAAAAAAAAAAAATTTTGATTTAACAGATACACACTACTATATATAAAATTATAAACAATAAGGACCCATTGTATAGCACAGGGAACTATATTCAATATCTTGTAATAACCTATAATGAAAAAGAATCTGGGGCTTCTCTGGTGGCGCAGTGGTTGAGAGTCCGCCCGCCGATGGAGGGGACACGGGTTCATGCCCCGGTCCGGGAAGATCCCACATGCCGCGGAGCGGCTGGGCCCATGAGCCATGGTCGCTGAGCCTGTGCGTCCAGAGCCTGTGCTCCGCAATGGGAGAGGGCACAACAGTGAGAGGCCTGCGTACCGCAAAAAAAAAAAAAAAAAAGAATCTGGAAAAGAATATATATATAACTGAATCACTCTGCTGTACACCTGAAACATTATAAACCAACTATACTTCAATTTTAAAAAATACATTATGGCAAAAACAATTTTTTTAATTTAAAATTTCTTATGCATGCATATTGTCTTAAAACCAAAGGCCAATATCACACCTAAGGGTGAAGAACTGGACACATTACCATTAAAATCAGGATGAAACAAAGATGCACACTAACACCATTATTATTTAACAATGTTTTGAAACTCCAAAGCAATCCAATAAGAAAACAAAGATTAAGAAGTATTACTGATACTTTTGGAAAGAAAACCCCAAAACCATCAGTCAGCTAATAATGGAAACATTTATCTCAAATCCAAGACACTCTACACTTAAAATTTATCTATTTCACAATAATAAAAAAAGACAATCAACAGTGAAGAACTGGACACATTACCATTAAAATCAGGATGAAACAAAGATGCACACTAACACCATTATTATTTAACAATGTTTTGAAACTCCAAAGCAATCCAATAAGAAAACAAAGATTAAGAAGTATTACTGATACTTTTGGAAAGAAAACCCCAAAACCATCAGTCAGCTAATAATGGAAACATTTATCTCAAATCCAAGACACTCTACACTTAAAATTTATCTATTTCACAATAATAAAAAAAGACAATCAACTGAGAAACTATAATGATACTTATTAAATTCAGCAACATCAATATATTTTATCTAATTGAAATAATTGGTTAAAAGATTTAATGCAGAAAAGATTCTGGCTACAACAGAATTATCCTAAAAAGAAATGAGACCCATATGAAAATACATAAAATAAGATAAACAATAAATTCATCCGTACAGACAGAAGAATCCTATAAAGCTATCAATTCTCCCCAAATTACAGTGGATTTAACTCCAATACAAGGAAAATCTCCCCAAAATTTGAGGGTAGAACAAAATTAACATGGAAGAATAGACAAGAATGGGTTAAGGAAATTTTTTTAATGGAGCATAATGAGAAGGATTAACCTTATCAGACACTATTAAAACATATAAAGCTATAAAAAATGAAATCAGTGCAGTAACAGTACAAGCAAGAATAGATAACCAAAAACAGACAATGCAGGGACTTCCCTGGCGGTCTGGTGGTTAAGACTCTGTGCCTCCACTGCAGAGGGCATGGGTTCAATCCCTGGTTGGGCAACTAAATATCCCGCATGCCATGTAGCACAGCCAAATAAAAAAAGACAGTGCAAAGATATGATAAAGGTGAAAGTATAAATCAATTGGGAATAAAAATAATTATTCACATAAAAGATGCTGGAATAATAACTAGCTATTTTGGAGAGTTATCTCACATTATATAACCAAAATAAATGTCAAATTTTAAAAACTAAATGTTGGAATTAAATAATCAAAATGAAAAATTCAAAAACAAATGAATGAATACTGTATTATATACCTGGATGGATAAGGACTTAAGCTTAAAATAAAGGAAGAAAAAATAAAAATTATCTGGGCTTCCCTGGTGGCGCAGTGGTTGAGAGTCCGCCTGCCGATGCAGGGGACGCGGGTTCGTGCCCAGGTCTGGGAAGATCCCACATGCCGCGGAGCGGCTGGGCCCGTGAGCCATGGCCGCTAAGCCTGCACGTCTGGAGCCTGTGCTCCGCAACGGGAGAGGTCACAACAGTGAGAGGCCCGCTTACCGCAAAAAAAAGAAAATGAAAAAAATTATCGGAAATGGAAATGTGCAGATTATTGGCTGTAAAAAGTCCATTGCAAAACAGTATGTATTTATGTTGGTTCCTCAAAAAATTAAAAATAGAATTACCATATGATCCATCAAGTCCACTCCTGGGTGTATATATCCCCAAAAGAATTGAAAGCAGGAATTCAAAGATATGCACACCTATGTTCATATGCAGTATTGTTCACAATAACCAAGAGGCAGAAGCCATCAAAGTGTCCATCAATGGATGAATGGATAAACAAAATGTAGTATACGCATACAATGGAATATTATTCAGCCTTAAAAAGGAATGAAACTCTGATATATGTTACAACATGGATGAAAGTTGAAGACATTACATTAAGTGAAATCAGGCAATGACAAAAGTACAAGTACTACATGATTCCACTTATATGAAGTACCTAGAGTAGTCAAAAGGGAATGGTGGTTGCCAGGGGCTGGGGGAAGAGGGATTAAGGAGTTTAATGGGTGTGAAGTTTTAGCTTTGGAAGATGAAAAGGTTCTGGAGATGGATGGTGGTGGCGGTTGCAGAATGAAGTGAATGTGCTTAATGCCACTGAACCGAACACTTAAAAATGATTAGAATGGTACATTCTCCCAGTCTTCCAGTCTTCTGGAAGACCTCCCAGTCTTCTTAGCCCAGGCCAAACCCCTCCCTCCCTTCCTCCCTCTGCACCTTCTGACCAATCCAGACCAAGCTCCTGCCAGTTCTCTGAACACCCACTCCATCCCTCAGGCATCATCCTCACTTCCAGGTCAGAGGCCTGCCCCACACGTCCAGAGAGGACTCTTTCTGCCCTGAGGGCAGGGCCTCCTGCTTGGCTCCTGTATCTTCTATACTAGGCACTCAAATTAACCTGCTAATCATTTTAGTCTGTTATGTATACTTCACAATTTTTAAAAACCCAGTATGTACTATATAATCTAATTTCAGTGAAAAAATGCAATTGTACAGATAGAGAGATAGATGCGGGGGGGAGACAGGGAGAGAGAGAAAGACAGGGAGACAGAAAGGGGGGGAGAGAGAAAGGGAGGGAGGGAGAGAGGGAGAGAGAAAGAATCTGGAAGGATATGTACTAACATGTTATAATAAATGATCCCTAGGTTGTGAAAGCATTTGCTAATTTTCTACACTCTGTATACTGTAATAAAAGAGGAGGCTGTATAAAGCAGATGGAAAAAAAACATAAAAGAAGGAAGAGTGCTAGATTTGATTTCATAAAAATATAAAATGTCTACAATTTTTTAAAATTGTCTATTATTTTTAAAGTAATACATTCAATAAAGAGAAAAAGATTTGCAATAAGCACAAGAGAGCAAAACTTAATTCCCAAACACATTAAAAAGCTCTCATAAATAAAAATTTTTTAAACTCTAAAACCCAAACAGAGAAATAGGCAACAGACATGAATTCACTGAAGAGGAAGTTCAAGTGTCCAAAACACACTTGGAAAAGAAAAAGTAACAATAAATGAAATAAATTATCATTAAAATACTAATAAAATATCACTCTCCCACAATCAGATTGTTGAAAGCATAACAAGCACTCTCATATGCTCCTGTGATACTAAAATTTGATCACGTCTTTCTAGAGGGCAGTTTAACAAGTTAATAGTCATCATACTATGAACTACTCATACATGAAACATAGATTAATCTCAAAAACGTAATGCTGAGAGAAAGAAGTGTTACATAAAAGAGTACATGCTACATAATTCCACTTATATGAAGTTCCAGAACAGACAAAGCTAATCTATGGTGGGAAGAAAATTAGAAGGTGGTTGCAGGGATGGCAGGGAGAGACAGCCTGGGAAGGAACATGAGTGAACACTCTGGAAAGGTAATATTATAACCTTGACAGAGGTTTGGATTACACAGATATATGTATGCATCTGTCAAAACTCAGCAAATGCACAATAAATATCTGTGCGTTTCACTGCATGTAAATTTTACCTCAGAAGAAAAATCCAAATACTGGACTCTAATTAATGATATGCATGCTGCAATATTTTAGGAGAAGTGGACTGATGTCTGCAACTACTTTAAAATGCATCAAAGAAAAAGGAGATGGAGATGATAGACAGACAGATACACAGTTGTCCCTTGGTTTCTGCAGGGCATTGGTTCCAAGATTCCCTCAGATACCAAATCCACAGAAGCTCAAGTCCCTTATATGAAAGGCATAGAATTTACACATAACCTAAGCACATCCTCTCGTATAATGTATACTGTGAATCACCTCTAGATTACTCATAATACCTAATACAATGTAAATGTTATGTAAATTGCTGTAACTACAATGTAAATACTATGTAAATCGTTATTAAAAGGCAAATTCAAGTTTTGCTTTTTAGAACTTTCTGGATTCCCCCACACCCCCCCCACTGGTTGAATCCTCAGATGTAGAACCCATGGATACAGAGGGCTGACCATATATGATAAAGCAAGTACAGTAAAATGCTACCATAAAATACAGGAGTTTGGGGTGCACAAGGGTTCACTGCAAAATTCTTTCAAGAATGCTACATATTTGAGATTTCTCATAATAACATGTTAGAAATACTAAAAAAAAAATTAGTCAACAGCCACAAGGCAGTCTTCTGAAGTGCTGGAAATATTCTCTCTTGATTTGGGTGGTCATTACATGCAGCATATGTGGGTAAAATTTTATCAAGCCATACTCTTTAAGATTTGTATACTGTGCTAACTGCATTTATATCTCAAAAAAATGTTTTAAATAAACAGCAATCAGAATAGGACTTTAAAGTGTGTATAATTAATATACTCAAAAAGATAACAAGTATGCTGTAACAAAACAAAACAAAAAAACCCCATGAATAAGCAGTTATAAAAAGAACACACCATAAATCTTGAATACAGAAACTGTCCAATTTAAAAAATCGAAGGGTGGCTAAGTGGTTAAGAACCCGCCTGCCAATGCAGGGGACACGGGTTCGAGCCCTAGTCCGGGAAGATTCCACATGCGGCGGAGCAACTAAGCCCGTGCACCACAACTACTGAGCCTGCGCTCTAGAGCCCGTGCTCCGCAACAAGAGAAGCCACTGCTCGCCTCAACTAGAGAAAAGCCCACACGCAGCAACAAAGGCTCAGTGCAGCCAAAAATAAAATAAATTAAAAAAAAACTCAAAAGGGGCTTCCCTGGTGGCGCAGTGGTTGAGAGTCCGCCTTCCGATGCAGGGGACACGGGTTCGTGCCCCGGTCCGGGAAGATCCCACATGCCGTGAAGCGGCTGGGCCCGTGGGCCATGGCCGCTGAGCCTGTGCATCCGGAGCCTGTGCTCCGCAGCGGGAGAGGCCACAACAGTGAGAGGCCCGCGTACCGCAAAAAAAAAAAAAAAAAACTCAAAGGGCTAGATAGCTGAGTAGACCCTGAGGAATGAATCAATGAGCTAGGAGAGTGAGCTAAAGAACCCTCCCAGACTATAGCACAGAGATGGGAAGTAAAAGAAAACTGAAGAGATATAGAGGACAGATAAAAGATGTGCCTAAATCCGATCATTTGGAGGAATCTGCAGAAGGGAAGGGAGGAAATGGAAGGGGGGACAACATTTGAAGAAATAACAATTAAATGTTTCCTAGAACTAAAAGAATAAAACCATTTTAAAAAATAGTTTTTAATTACAGTTATTTAAAGTTATCTACATGGATGGAAGGAAACATACTACCATTTTATGAGTAGCTATCTCCTGATTATGCAATTTAAGGTCCTTTTCTTTTTCAAGTTTTCTAAAATGAACATTACTTTTGTAAGAGAAAAAGTAATAAAAGTTTATTTTATAAAATGAATCCAGAACCAAGACACAAGAAAGGCTTTTAAAAATTCCCTACCCTCTCTTTCCTCTGACTTCTACCCTATGCTATTATAGTGACCCTGTTTCTGTAAGCAGCCACCACAAACTTGGGCAAGTCCTTTGATCTCTTTAAATTTCTGCTTCTTTTAGGTCTTCAACAGGGAAAATAAAATCCCTCCTTCCTACCTCACAGTCCTACTGTATATCACAGGGAACTATATTCACTATCTTGTAATAAACTACAATGGAAAAGGATATGAAAAAGAATATATATATGTGTGTGTGTGTATATATATATATAATCAGTTTGCTGTATACCAGAAAACACAGCACTGTAAATCAACACAACATTGTAAATCAACTATACTTCAGTTAAAAAAAAAAAAAAATAGGGCCCAGTCAACTATACAGCACTGTAGAAATTGAGCATGTTATCACAGTCCTTCTAAGCTGGTAAACCCCAACCTCTGAGTCACCCTCCACTTCCCTCATCCCTCACTCCCCAAATCCAATCCATTCCCTAGCCTGCCAGCTCTTCCTTCCTTCTTTTCCCAAACCACTGCACTACCTAGTTACACCTGGTCATACCTTGTGCCTGAACCACCACAATAGTCCCCTGGGTGATGACCCGCCTCTAACTTTTCCTTACCCCACCCAGTGCACTTTCCTCCTAAAACTTAATCTTCATAAAATACATTCATCCTGTAACTACAATGCTGAAAATGAAAGTCCTCTGAAGTTTACAGGATGGACTTCAAACTCCTTAACCTGGCTTTCAAGCCTTCCCTCCTATCCCTGGTCAACCTCCTCACTGTTTGTGGAACAAGCCAGCAACCCCCCACCCCATACACACCCCCCATTCTCTACCCATCCAGGTCCTCCCAGTCTTCTTAGCCCAGGCCAAACCCCTGCCTCCCTTCCTCCCTCCCTTCCTCCCTCTGCACCTTCTGACCAATCCAGACCAAGCTCCTGCCAGTTCTCTGAACACCCTCTCCATCCCTCAGGCGTCATCCTCACTTCCAGGTCAGAGGCCTGCCCCACACGTCCAGAGAGGACTCTTTCTGCCCTGAGGGCAGGGCCTCCTGCTTGGCTCCTGTATCTTCTGTACTAGGCACTCAAATTAACCTGCTAATCATTTTAGTCTGTAAAATAAACTTTCTCTGCCTAACTGAATTTTATTGTAATTATTTCTTTAGTTTTCTTTATAGTTTTAATATCTATATGTACATCACATATATTCCTATATAACATACTGTTTTGCTATTAAACTTTAAATAAAAAGAATTATACTTTATAAATTCTTCTATAAGTTCTTTCTTTCAACATTGTTTTTGAGATTGATCTATGTTCATCTGTACCTATAAGCCATTCATTTTCAAAGCTGAAAAGCATTCCTTTGCATATCACAATTTATTCATCCATTATGTTGCTGAGGGATATTTGAGTTTTATCAGAACGTTTGCTATTAAAAGCAATGCTCCTATGAACATTCTTATGCATGTTTCAATACACATATGTGTCTCTAGGACTGAAATTGCTAGGTCATAGGATCACATGTTTAACTCTACTTGGTAATGACAATGGTTTTCCAACCGATTTATGCTTTTACTTACAGTGTTGAAGAATTCCTCAAAAATACTGTCAGGCTTTTAAACATTTGCCCATTTGGTGGGTGTAAAATGTTATTTCATTGTGGTTTTAATTTGCATTTCCCCAGTGAGGCTGACATCTTTTCACACATGTATTGGCCATTTGGTTTCCTCTTTGATAAGCTCCCTAAGTCTTTGCGTATTTTTCAACTGGGCTGTCCTTTTCTTATCTACTGTAAGAGTTCTATATTTATTCCGGATACCAATCCTTCATTGGTGTTATGTGTTGCAAATATCTTCTTCCAGTTTATGGTTTCCTTCCTTTTCACTCTCTTTTGATGAGAAGTTCTTTATTTTAACGTAGTTGAATTTATTAACCTTTTCCTTTATGGTAACTGCTTTGTGTAACTTGTTTAATAAGTCCTTCCCTACCCAGAGGTCATGAAAATATTTATATTTCCTTTTAATAAAAAACTGTTAAAATAAAAACTTCAAAAAGGAAGTTATATAAACAATCAATCAGCACATGAAAACATACTCAAAATTATTAGCCATCAAGGAAATGCAAATCATAACCACAAGGAGATACCACTACACACCCACCAGAATGGCTAAAATTAAAAGACTGGTAACACCAAACGGTGGCAAGGACGTGGACCAACGGCATTTTTATTATATACTGTTGGCAGGAGTGTGGAATTGTATAACCCTGGAGAAAGGTCAAGCAGTTTCTTAAAAAGCTAAATATAATAGCTATCCTATGACCCAGCAATTCTACTTCTTGGTAGTTACCCAAGAAAAATGAAAGCATATGCCCACATTATAATTTATACTAGAATATTCATAGCAGCTGTATTCTTAATAGCCAAAAGTTAAGAGCAGCCCTACCATCCCTCAAGAAGAGAATGAATAAGTGAATTGTGATCTAGTCACACAACAGAATACTACTCAGCAAGAAAAAAGAGCAACATAGATGAATCTCAAAAATACTATGCTGAATGAAAAAAGCCTTACACAAAAGAATACATTATTTTTATAAGATTCTATTTATATGACACCTAGAACAGGCAAAAATAATTTACAATGGGAAAAAAAAAAAAAACCTGTGGTTGTTAGTGGGTGGGGTTAGGAATGGAAGAGGAACACAGAGAACTCTCTGGGGTGATGGTAATAGTCTGTATCCTGACAGAGATTTGCATTACACAAGCATATACATTTATACAAAAAAAAAAAGGTAACAAATTTTTAATTCTAGGTGATATGCATACTGAAGTGTTCAGGAGTCACGTATACTGATATGTGAAACTTACTTGGAAATGACTCCAAAAATAAAATGGATTTCTGGGTGGATAAAGGGATAGAGAGAAGTGGTAAAGCAAATAAAAGAAAGTGTTAACAGCAGAATCTAGGTGGTAGGTATACACACGGTAGTTCTTTCAACTTTGCTGTATGTTTGAAAATTTTCACAATAAAATATTAGGGAAAAGACAAAAATATATTTTAAAAAGGAAGAGATGTGCTTTAAAAAATAAGCAGATAGGGACTTCCCTGGTGGTCCAGTGGTTAAGACTTTGCCTTCCAAAGCAAGGGGTGTGGATTTGATCCCTGGTCGGGGAGCTAAGATCCCACATGCCTCGCGGTCCAAAAACCAAAACATAAAACAGAAGCGATGTTGCAATAAATTCAATAAAGACTTTAAAAATGGTCCACATCAAAAAAAAAAATCTCCAAAAAAGTTATCAAAAAACCAAAAAAAGCAGATATATTTGAGCAAAGTTTGCCTTTGAAAAAGGTAACTGAAAGAAAAAGATCAATCCTTACACATACTGGTGCTTTGGAGTTTACAAAACACTTTCACACAGATTATTTTAAGTGATCCTCACCAAAACCCAGGTATTCTAGTCTCATTTTTTTTTTTTTTTTTTTTTTTTTTTTTTTTGCGGTATGCGGGCCTCTCACTGTTGTGGCCTCTCCCGTTGCGGAGCACAGGCTCCGGACGCGCAGGCTCAGCGGCCATGGCTCACGGGCCCAGCTGCTCCGCGGCATGTGGGATCTTCCCGGACCGGGGCACGAACCCATGTCCCCTGCATCGGCAGGCAGACTCTCAACCACTGCGCCACCAGGGAAGCCCTAGTCTCATTTTATGTTTGAGAAAACTTAGGATCAGAACTTGCCAAATATTACACAGCCATTACCTCACAGTGCTGGACTTAAAAACAAACACCTCTGGCTCCTCCACCTCCGTTCTTTCAAATACACCTCACTAGGGACCTGCCGGCAACCGCAAACATTTGAAGACCACGTGGAAACTGCTGATGTGCCACCAGCCCTTTGCTTGTCCCATGAGCAGAGTGACAAGGCTGAAGCAGCTGTTGTACTTACACTAGCAGGACATGAAAGGGAGAGGCACGCAGACAGTAAATGAGCATGAACTCAACGGATCAAAGGTGTGTTTCCAATCCACACAGAATAAAAGAACTGGCCAGCCACCCTCGCTGAGTTCTTTGAGGCCATCCCCAAAGTCTGGGGAAATCTGTGATATCCTTCCTGTCTATATAGATGGGCAAACTGCATATGAGGCCTGTAGCTAAGAAACTGCAACACAAAAGTTGTCAAAACAGCTCTCTGACAAGATATTCCACCACTCTTCTTACCAGAGCAGAACAAAAGTAGAACAGAAGGACGAGACCCAGGAACACTGCTCAAGCCTGACACGACCAAAATGAGAGGCAAAAGTTTTACTAATCACTCCACAGATTAATCACTGGCTTCAGGGTATTTTGGCTTTTTATTAAAACATATAACAACACACTCCAATAATTTTGGTTAAATTTAAACAGGTGAGATAGACCCGTGGAATATGAATAAAAGCCCTTTCAGCCTTAGAGACTGGTGTATTTATCCAAACATTTACTTAGTGTGCCAAACACTCTGGGAACTGTCATGAAACTAGGACACAGTCCTTGCCCTCAAGTGGCCTATAATCCAGCCGGAGGCTCAAAAAAGGAAACCGAGCCCACAAGGGCTATAGGAGAAAGTCCCAAGAGCAGAGGAAAGAGAGTGCAAGTATAACCAGGGCCTCAAGAAAGATTTCAGCTGGGCCTAAGTCTGGGAGCATATGTATGTGCAGAACTGTGGGCAGAAGAAGGGGGCGAGGGGCTGCACTCCAGGCTGGCTCCTACGGAGGTCCTGGCTAAGGAAGGCTACCTGCAGCCTGAGCACGAGGGAGAGGAAAAAGTACCCCTGAGGGGTGCCTGCCAACTCATTTTAGAGAGTGAAGAGGACAGATCAGAGGGCCTCACAAAATGCCTGACTTGAGGAATTAACTGGGACAGGGCTGAATATGGCTGCGACTTCCACACACATGGGAACCTAAGGTAGGGCTGGAACCAACTGCCCCAGTAAGTCAAGACTTAACAAAATCTTAATAACACAGATTCAGGATGCCTGCTTAAAACCCAGGTGGACCTGCGATGTCTGTCACCTAGCAGAAGGCCACAGAATGGTAGATGTAATAGAGACAGGTGGTTCTCAGAGCAACAAGCCAGGAGATAAGCACCAGGAACAATGGCTTTGAATCCCAGCTTAATGTATGGCCTTGGGTGAGTTTCTAACCTCTGGCGCCTTATCTGCAAAAGGGAAATGACACTAGCCACCTCACAGGGTTGAAATGAGATTATATCTGAAAGGCATCCAGCACAGTGCCTACCACGTAGGAGGCATCAAGGAAAGGGGGTTATTACTCATATGAACAGTCTGCTAAGAACTTCAGAGTCCTTTGCCTCCTACCATCCCACTGTGTCGAGAAACCAGGCTGAAGCCACTGACTTTGGATACCACCAAGGGCTTACTCATGTCCTAAGCAACGTCTCCCTCAGTTCTTTGATTTCTTTGTATGTTAATGTTTAAAAATCCTCTGCCCGTGAAGGCATTTTAGGTTATTCGGAGATGTCTGCCTCACCCTGCGGCCTCACATCACAAACCTTCCCCTACTGAAGAACCCAATCCAAACAGGCAAGCCGTCCAAGGGAAAACCAGTGTCATAAGCCACTTCACAGGGAACAGTTGTGCCAGAAGGGACCACAGGCCCCATCCCAACACTCACTTCAGCAAGGACAGGGTCAAGGCCAGCCCAGGGCAGGTCTGAGCCGATAGAGCTGTGACATTCATGACATCACTCTTAGGAACCAAACTTAAAGTGATGGTGGCAATGATATTAAGCACTAAAAATATATACATAATACAAAGCATTTTATGTATATAATAGGCATTCAAGAAAAATTTTAAAAGCAGTTACCTTTATAGCTAGGCCTGGCAAGATAATGAGATTCTATACACCAAAAGGCATAAGAACACAATGATGACAGAACTCACAGCCCATGAGCTCAAGATAAAATTATAGTCACTATTTCAGGAACAGAAAGTTGGGTCTCATTTCCTCAACCACACTTCCACAGGGAAACTTTCAGTAACTCCAGATAATCTACCAAGGGCCGGTGACCCCTAGTTGCAGGGGTGGGGGTCACTCAGGTCACACACAAAGAAAAATTCACTTTCTTTTAGGAAAATATAAAAATTTGATTAATCCACGCTGTATGTTAAGAGCAGGCAACAACTTTTATTCCATAGCTAGGAAACACCAAGAAACCACTAAACTTTGGTGGACTAGGGTGGGTAATTTCACCAGTTGTGTGGAGGATGGTGGGCTGGCAGGGAAAAGGAAGGAGGAAGACTAGGAAGAAGGGGAAGGTGGTGAAAAATAAGAGAAAACTAGGTGGGTGAAAAGAAATGACACAAGCAGATACTAGAGATAGACAAATGGAGAATCGGTCTCAGAGCTGAAGGCAGTAACCCCTGGTTAGAGGTTAGCGTGTGGCCACGCCATCATCTGTCACCTGTTGTGTTCTGCCCACCCAGCTGCACTAATCCTTAAATCTCTATAGGGAAATCTACTGGGCTTACGAGGGTGGAAATATATTATTCCCTGAGCACAAATGCTCTGAAAGAGCAGTACCAGAGACTTCCAAAAACCAAATCTAAATTCCACAGCCTCCACTCTACTTAAAACTGGTTTCTATTTCTCCTTTATATGGGCTGGCTGGATCTTCCACTTCTACAGCCTAGTCCACACAATTCTCCAATTCAACCAATGTTTGTGGAAGGCTTACTTTGTGGGGGGACACAGCAGGGAACAAAACAGACGTGACTGCCCCTCACAGAGCTGATCAGTGACACACGGTGGGGAGGGCATCCATCTTTAGCACTGCACTGGGTGTTCGCAAAAAGGGAGGGAGGGTGAGCGTAGGGTCTCCTCGGACACTCACACAAATCTTTCAAGGGCAACTCAAAGTCCTAGCTAAGGAAAGGGAAAACGGAGTAAATCTAAAGACTGACAGGAAAATATTAAATGTTACAGTTAAAGTGCACCCGGATACAAAACAAAACTGTAAGTGTTCAAACTGAACACAGCATTCATTATGTGTAACCACATAGACTATAACTCCTGAAATGGATAAACAGCCAGAGTATTTTTAGTAATACTTAAATAAGTTCATAAAGATGACCCAGCCTAATGTATTACAAGATCCTAAAGTACCTTTGGAATCATTAAGAAGCAGATCATGTTTACTGAGTTTTACTGTTAAGTATATTTCTTGTACTTTGAATATCGGTATCTCATGTTAGGAATTGTGTCTTAACATGTGGCCTAAGATATACCTCAACAAATGGGCTCCATAATCAAACACATTTGGGAAATGTTGCACACTCTAAACACCACTTGGAGATTCAGAGTGTATTTTAGGAAATTAGGCTTTCTGACAAATCCTGTATGAAAGAAATCTGCCAAACTTAGTCTGAGCCAGTATTTCCCAAACTAATTTGACCACGGACACTTTATTCATTTAATACTTATTAACAGTCCACAAATTGCTTCATGGAACACATGTGGGATACGCTACAGGTGTAGGGGATGATTAATCCAAAAATGCAATTGATTATCAATCTCCCAAGCATTCTGATGAACTGGTGTTTACTATATGCTATAGAAATACAAAAACTTCCTCAATGAATTTCTGACTGGAATTCACTCAAGAATAAGCTGACTTACTATATTTCTAAGAAAAATATTTTTAATGAACTAAAATTGGACCTTGATATGTTAATATAAAGGAATTCAAATACATTATACAAAAATTTGACTTTGCTAAATTGCTGAAAACTTATCTTCCCTAAGCATGGGTTTTTAAATTTCCAGAGTATATTGAATATCTTAATTTCAAAAGATTCATTTCCTTAAAGAAAAAATACTGAACTAAAAAAATGCTGATATCTACCTCTGCCTATTACCTGATATGCCTAATTACAAATATCTGTAACTGAGATGTGGTATCAAGATATATATTTCATGAATAACAAGCATGGGACTATTATTTCTATGGTTGTGGGGTTATTTATAATTTGACTCCTCCTCCTGAAAAACCTAACCTTAAAGCCTACATTGGAGGTTTCATGGAATCCAATTCCAGTGACTGAAAAAGTTTCACCATTCAGTTAACAACAAAAATAAAACTCAACAAACATTTATTTAGCACCTACTATATGCATGCCAGTGGATTAAGCACTGTAATGATGAATGTATTTTTCTGGACCCCAACTCAAGACAATGGTCTGACAATGGGCAGAATACTTGAGACTCTTAGAAACTCAGGGGACCTCTAGGCAATGTGGATGGCAGAAGAGCAAGCTGCTACACTGAAAATGTTTACAAGACACCTGGGTGAATTCAGGACCACTGCCTCAAAAAGACCAATAAGGCACAGGGCCTCTTTCTTAAAAAACTACGTTAGTGACTAAAAGTTTAATATTACTTAATGCAAGATAACCAATATCAGATTTGGGTCAAACACTTGAAAGCTGTTATAGCTTCCATATTCAACTTCACCTGTGACGTCTTTTTTTTTTTTAAGCCAGTTAGGTAGCTTAACGTACAAGCATTACAGTGACATTAAGAGCAGCTTAGGTTAATAGTTTTAAACTATCACAGGTTTCTACAAAGACTGTAGGAGAAGGAATCCAAATCTGATCATCAGAATGAATTTGAATTTTCAGATAGCGCAAGACAGGGGGAGAAATCACTTCATCTATGTTATGCAACACTGAAAAAGACTTTTCACTTTTATAGAAAAGGCATGATGACTGTTAGAAATTTAAGACAGAAAGTGAACCAAGTTCTATCCCTCTAATTTGGGAGGTCTAGCAGTACTCAATAAGCAAGAAAATCAAGACAGTTTCGCAAATGACTCTTTTAAAACACAGCAGCAACCAGAAGGATGATCCTCAACAATCTGCAGCCATACATACAGGAATATTTTCCCCTAGTTTAATAACACATAAACAAACGCGTGAATTCCTGCTCTAAAATTTCAAATCAGAGAACCCGAAAGCTGCCGCAGTCTGCCTTCATGAACATTTTTTTCCTTTTTTTAAAAAGGAAAAATACCTTCCCTTTAGAAAACCTTAACAAAGACTAAGCCCAGAAACTCTGACAAAACATAGCCAAGGCAATAGGCGCTGGAGAAGACACGCAATTTAAAAACACAGTCACAAACTGTCCCAGTAAGACTGCTTAATAAAAAATTAACTTTGTTCTGTTGAATGCTTCAAAAATCGCGTTTCTGATACTATTTTCTAATTACATATGCTTCAAGTACAACATGCATGCTAATGAAAGTGAACCTCAAATACATGTGCAACGAAGCAAAGCTGATGTTCCAGATTACATTTTAATAGTCCCAAACAAAATGGAAAACTGCAACTGCATGCCTGTGCAAAGCTGACAGAGGGAAAACGCAACACGGTGGTAGGGTCCAGTACCCCGGCTTCACAGTGCAAGCCGACCTTCCCTTTCCACCACGAGAACCAAGAGAACAAAGTTCACACTGATTTAACGTTCAGGGTCGCGCCAGAATATCTTGCGGGGGGTTCCTCTGTACCCGCTGTTTGGGAGGTAATGGATTCAAGCGCCTGGGTCAAGTTCACAGCGGTCCCTCCTGCTCGACACGTCGGGTCGGATGTGTCCCAGGAACCGACGCCGCGGCTCAGAAAGCGTCCTAAGCACAACTCTACTAAGCACGGTCCCCAGAACTAGGGTTGGTACGCCTCCGGCCGCTGCCCTGCGAAGACGGTCCGCTGGCGTCCGTCAAAGTCATCCAAAGGCGGGCGACAGGGCACCGCGAGCCGGGAGGGAGCCCCGCCCGGCCCTGCGGGAAAGCTGCCGCGCCACGGAGCCCGAGTTTCACCGCGGACCGCAGCCTCGGAGCCCCCGCCCGCCCGGCACCCCTTACCGTGTTGCCGTTGCCGCTGCCGCCGCTTGGCTCGGACTCCACGAGGCTGGAGCCACAGGACCGGGCCGAGGCGGCCGTCGTCTGGCCGGATGGGAGGCGCGGACCGCCGGGCTGCAACGGCGGCGCCACGGGGCCCGGCGCGTCCTCGGCCTCGTTGCCGCCGTGGTACACCGCCCGGCTCTCGGAAGCGTGGATGCTCTGGGCACAGCCCATGCTGGCGGCGGCGTCGCCGACACGCTGGCGGGCAGCCGCGAAACGGTCAGTAAAGGGCCAGCCCGGCGCCTCGCGGCCGCCCGCGGCGAGCACTGGTCTCGCGCCAGGAAGTGCGGCCGCCCCTTTTATCGCGGTGCGGGCGCAGCAGCTGCGGCGGTGGGGAGGGGGCGGTGGGGCGGGCACCGCACCGCGGCCGCCCCTCCGAACATGCCCTTCCTGAAGTGGGAGCCGCTGGCCGCCTCCCTCACATCGCCGCGCTCGCCTCGGCCGCGCCGCGCTTCCGGGGAATTTCGGGGGAGGAGATTTGAGCTCTCCCGACCCGAGAGCAGGCGAGTCCCCCGAGGGAGGTGAGCTCCCTGCTGCGCCCGCGCACGGTCCCGTTCCCGCTCCGCGGCGCTGCAGCCGCCGACTCTCGAGGCTCGGGCACCCACGCCGCTCCGCCTGCCGCCACGCGAATAAATGCTCCTGGTCCGAGGGCTGGTGGCGGAGAAAGCTAGCCTAGATCTCTCGCCGTTGAGGGGTAGGGGCCGGAGGAAGCCGGTCGGGGCGGCGAGGCCGCGTCCGCCCGGGTAGGGAAGGAGAGACCTCCTCGGCTCCAGTCGGATCTGAAGCCGTGCCGTCGAGAAGCGCTGAAGCAGCGGCGCTCACCGGGGAGCTGCGGGCGGAGCGGCTCCGGCTCCGTTTCCCGGGCCGGGTCTACCAGGTAGCACGCCGCACACAGCCCCCAGCTGTGACCTCCAGCGGGTGCCGGCGTCAATGCAAAGCAGCTGGGGCGCCCGCCGCCTCCTCCCCGCCCCTCCCGCCACTGAGCATGCGCGGCCACGACGGGAGGGGCGCGCTGCCCGGCTGCGGGGAGAAACACTTGCCCAAGGCCACACACAGCCACCCCCGGGCCGGTGAGCTCTGGCCTCGGGCTTGCGGCCACCAAAGCCCAGACCAATGGGTTCGAATGCCGGCTCCGTAACTTAGAAGCTGCATGACTAATAGATAATTAGAGATAACGTTCATTATCTCTGAGCCAATTAAAGAGGCCGGTGGAAGGACCTCTGTTTCCGGTGGTCTCAGGCAGATGGAGTCCGGGCGTCATTGTCGGGGGCCGCAGTCCTTGTGCGTTCCCTCTCGCGCCAAGACCTGGAGCACCATGCCCGCCTACACAGGCGACTGGGAGGCTGTGATGCTAAGAAGCTACATTTAGGGGCAAGCTGGGGACGCCGTCCTACTCTCCTCTTAACCAAAGGATGGGGCGCCCAAGGCCCCAAAGCCTCCTTGCCTGCGGGAGCAGAACCAGGCGTCCGCCGTGCCGGGCGAGGCCTGTGATGACGCGAGACGCGTTGGCAGAACTACACCCCACACATATCGTCAGCGGCTTGCTGTGTGACCTTGAGCGAATCACGTAGCCTCTCTGTGCCTGGGTCCCCTCCCACGATCAACTAGAGGGTGGCACTCCTGGGCGTCCATCAAGTACCCCGAGCAGCCCACCTCGGACCCGCCCTTTCTCCCGCCCTCGCTGCGGCTCCCGGTCAGCCGACACCCCGGCGCGACGGGTCCCTTTCCTCTCCCGCCGTCCACACCTTTCCTAGCGCGGCCCTGGAACGACCCTGAGGTGCCGCGGCTCCCGCCTCCAGCCCAGCTACTGTAAAGACCCGGACGCGTGCTCCGGGCTGGAGTCCCTGCTGCAGCGCTGAGACTGCCAGACGGGCTCAGGCGGTGGGTTCCCTGCGGCGGGTCGGGCTTCAAGAAGAGCCTAAGATACACAGCCCTGGCGCCCCTCGAGCCCGGATATTCCGGGCCGGAGGTGCGCACCGCTTAGTTTCCTCAGGGCAGCAGAGCTGAAAGGCCGGGTAACCCGAGGGCAGTTTTGTGCTGTTGGCCCTCTATACTAGCCGAGTGGGCTCAAACCACTGGCACGTGACTTACACTATCAACTTTAAGCACATTTAGCAATAATCTTATGTGTGCCTCCCTGCCTTATAAAAGTACCAGCGGCTCAAAGAAGATGTCTTGAAAGACACAGAAAAAGGTTTTTACCATCAACTGTAGTGTTTTCTGCCTCTGTTTTGCTGGTTTTCGAACGTAATTTTTCCAGGCAGAATCTGCACTCCTCTAAATAAAGAGTAATTGGTGAAGAAAACGCTTTGAACCGTCAGAGTGCTTGAAAGTCTATCTCACGCCCTCTGTCCTCCCCTCCCCGCCTCACTGAGAAGCCCGGCCTTGATGACTCCCAGCACTGACCTTGCCTCCTCCGGGGGCTTCAGGCTGCCCTCTTGGCTCCCCTTCGCAGGCAGGACCTCGGTGTCCTGGGCTCATCTTGGAAATCCTTGAGCCCTGCTCTAATTCGGGGTGGGGACCCTTATCCCCAGCCCCGCCTCGCTGGCCTCCTGCGCTGCCCTTTGCTGTCCCGAGCTGGACTCTTGCCCTCTCTGCTGCCAGAGACCTGTTGGATAGCAGCGTTAACTGATTTCCAGCTCTGCAATTTGGAGACCCTAGACTTAGAAAGCTAAGGCTGAGAACAAAGCAGGATCAGACAGGAACGGTATGAGTCCTCTGCCCACTGCTGGGGTCACAAGGGACAACCGCCCACTCACTTTCATCCATACTCTGTAACTCGGCCTGGGACACTCCAGGAAGTCACAGTCTCTCCGGCCACCCCCATCTCAGCTTCAACTACCTGACATCAGTTCCACCCCACCCCTCCTTCCCTGGCCATAATCTGCACCTTGAGGTCCCTGAACACTTCTCTACCCAGTTTCCCCACACCTCAGTAACAGGGGACACAAAAGGGGGTCACAATGACAGAACTAACCCAAACCTCACTGGCATGTGCCACCCACTGGCTCACCCAGGACTCCTGAGCCCCTATAAAGAAACCCAGCCTGTGGGGTATGTAGGGGGCTCACGAGCAATCCCACTCCTGCTGCAGGAGAGGCACCCCCAGCCATGTGGGTACCCGGAAGTTCCATGGCACGCAGGAGAACATACTCCTCCACCACCCCCAATCCATTCCCCCAAGCAGAGTTGCTTGACGCCCACCAGGCTCAGAATTGTAGTCGAAGGTCAACTTCAGTTTGGTTTTTTTTTAAGATTTTTTTTTTAATGTGGACCATTTTTAAAGTCTTTATTGAATTTGCTACAATATTGCTTCTGTTTTGTGTTTTGGCTCCTTGGCCGGAGGCAAGTGGGATACCAGCTCCCCAACCAGGGATCCAACAGGCACCCCACCCCACCCCCATAGCCCTGCACTGGAAGGCGAAGTCTCAACCACTGAATTGCCAGGGAAGTCCCCTCGACCAGTTCTTACTCTGAGGTCTCAGGCATGAGGTCAGTGGGACCAGGAAAGAAATCACCCAAGGGACAGAGGCGAGCCTGGGCCCTCACCCACCCACTAGCACAGGCCATTCCCAGGAGACTCCTC
The DNA here is from genome assembly GCF_964165515.1 of Mesoplodon bidens. Classification (NCBI taxonomy): domain Eukaryota; kingdom Metazoa; phylum Chordata; class Mammalia; order Artiodactyla; family Ziphiidae; genus Mesoplodon; species Mesoplodon bidens. The sequence continues at coordinate 36,375,906 of NC_138178.1, forward strand.
AGTCCTCATGGCCGCTTCACCAGTTCATGAGAGACATGAAGATGCAGGGTCCCACACAACTTTATTCTATCTAAAACCCAAACCGACTCCGATTCCACACCTCTTACACCTAAGCTGATCCTTTTTACCACCTGTGCTCCCTCCTGGCTTTATTTCCTCCTCCACCTAGGAGTCAGCGTTCAAAGACTGCTATTGGCACTCAGTTTTCTACTCCTCTCCTCGCCTTCCCCATTGAACTGGACTTGAAGCAGCCACAAGTGGGAGAGATCCTGCACCCTGAGGTGTGAACCCCAACCCTGCCATACATCCTCTCTCCAAGCTGCTTTCCTCTACTGTAAATCTAGGATTAAGGATATCTACCTCTCAGGGATTAAATGGGCTAACTGACATCAGATACCTAGAATAATTACTGAGTGCCTGCGTCTTAGCTCACCACCTTCTCCTGGGTTCTTTCAACACCACCTTCCTCCAGGCCTCCCCCCAGACTGCCAGAAACTGCTGGAGGAAATGAAATGACCCCGAGGTTGAATACCCCTACAAATCTGTGGCATCAGACGTCACCAGGTTCACTTCTCTAGCTTTCAAAATTTTGTACAATGTAATTTTTTAATGTCTTTTTTGGAGTATAATTGCTTTACAATGTTGGTTAGTTTCTGCTGTGTAACAAAGTGAATCAGCTGTACATATACATATATCCCCATATCCCCTCCCTCTTGCGTCTCCCTCCCACCCTCCCTATCCCAACCCTCTAAGTGATCACAAAGCAGGGAGCTCATCTCCCCATGCGAAGCAGCTGCTTCCCACTAGCTATCGGTTTTACATTTGGTAGTGTATATATGTCAATTCTATTCTCTGACTTCGCCCCAGCTTACCATTCCCCCTCCCCGTGTCCTCAAGTCCATTCTCTACATATGCGTCTTTATTCCTGTCCTGCCCCTAGGTTTGTACAATGTAATTTTAAAATTGTTTTAAAATTACACATTTTATAATGTACACATTAATACGTGCTAGAAAAATAGTAAAAAAACAAAAAATCAAACAGCAGTAGTATATAAAGTGTGCAGGAGCAAAGGAGAGGCTCTCTTCCTTCCCCACTCCCTTCCTTCCGTAGAGGTAACTACTGTTAATAGTTTGGACCATATGCTTCCAGACCTGTTTCTATGTTAAATATCACACACACACACACACACACACACACACAGCTATTAGGATATCACAAACAGGGCTGCCGTGAACATCCTTTAATGTATCTTTTTCCGTAAGGTTGACTCCTAAAAGTAGAATTGCTTGGTGAAAAAGTTATGTACCCCTCAGCCCACCCCAGCTCCAGAAGGGATGAGGGGAAATGAAACCATGGAGCCCGTCTGAGCTGAGGGATTGAGAAGGGGGAGCTCTTTGGACATACCCTCTGCTCCTGGATAAGGGGGATCCAGCCACCCCCAGGTGCAAGGCCTCTGTTGATCATCCTCTCCAGGCCCCTGGCCTCCTTATCTTTATTTCTGTCTGTACTCCCAAGCCTGTAGTACAGTGTTTGAATGTTCCAGCCTTGCTCAGATAAGGGAGGGACTGGATGATCCGCCCCTAGGCCAGGACTGTAAGGAGGGAGCAGCCCTTCCTATAGGTGAGAACAGCAGAGAGAAGCCCCCAGATGCTGTCCTCTCACTCCAGAAGTCAGACGTACACCTGCATTTCTCTCCTCTATTTGGCTCCAGACCTTGGTACGCGTGGTTCTCCTGGAGCTCAGGATTGACAACCTAATGTGGACCCCCTTCCTCAAAATGACCTTATTAGCTCCTGCCGTCTCAGACTCCTACACTCCCAACAAGGAGCTCTGCCCCCAGTGCCAGCTCCCTGGCTCCATCCACACTTTCCCACCAGACCACAGGGTCATATCCTCTCCCACCTACTGGAGAAAGTCCCAAATTCCTAACATTGCTGTATTTGGTTGTAAAGGTCAGAGCCCAACTCCACTAGTTCAGCCAGAGTAGGTACTTACTGCTTCATTTCCCAAGAATACAGAAAGGGAAGAATACAGGGACCCAGATGCCACTAGGACCGTCTCACAGTCCTGACACCTCAGCTCTCCAGATACAGTTTGCTGTGATGCTGAAACCATGGCCTTTGGGAGCCCCAGTATCTACCTCCACAGCCCCACAGCAACACCGTTGCTTTCCACACCACAGGAAGTTCCTTGTCCAAGTTCCTAATTTGGAATGTCCCTAATCCCAGGCCCCCATCACAAGGCCCCATGCTTACAAGGGTCCCAATCTCGGTTTAATGCTCAGCTGTGACCATCTTAAAATTCTTAATAAGTGCCGAACAAGGAGCCCCATATTTTCATGTCGCACTGGATCCCACAAATTCTATGGCCGGTTCTGCCTACCTCCTCTGAAAAGTGCACTGTCCAGGTGTGTGCAGGGGAGAGAAGCATGGGGCAGTGCGGGGGAGGAATCTGGTATCTTGGGGGAAATTCACAGGGTCTGCCCTGCAGGTCATGTTGTTATTTAACAACAACAGTCCATGCCTCCCTCTACCCTGGACCCAGTGCCCCAGCCCTGGCTCCGTCCCTGGCCTCACTCCACCTCCCGGGTAGGTCCCAGGTAGGTGGGACCGGCCTCAGGTTTCCTCAGGAATGGCCTTCTCAAGAAGCAGGTCACAGGGGGTCAAGTGACACGCCAAGGTCACACAGCTGGATGGGGCGCAGCCTGGACCCATGAAGTCCTCTAGCTCTTGTTCTTTCCCTGGGGGCTCATCCCAACCCACCCAGCCTCCCAACCGCCCAGCCTGTGGCTCTCAGCCAAATTCCACCTAAAAGGAGAACTTGGTTTCTGGGGGCCAGGATCGCTGTTGACTGCCCCTCCTTCAGGGCAGGAGCAGGGGAGCAACACAGGGTCTCCTGGCCTGGAGGACAGCAGTGTGTCCAGACAGCCCTGAGATGGGACCTGTGACAGCGATGACACCAGCCAGCCTGACTGTGCTAGGCTCTGTGACAAGCACTTCACGTGTGTGAGCTCACGTATTCCTCAAAACGGCCCCAGGAAGTGGTTACTATTGCTCCTCTCACTCCCCTACCCCTGCCCCCATTTTACAGATGAAGACACAGGTTTTTTAGAACGACGGCTGATGCAGGTCTTTAATAACCCAATACCCACCACCCTTTATAAAGGCTCTTAAAAACAGAAGATGCTTGTTTAATACAATTAAGCATATTTATTTCCAGCTAAGAGCTTTCAAGATATTTAATAGTGAAGCACTAGAACACTCCCCAGGGCCGGGACTCAGCGAGTCTACTCTAAAGAGTGCCCCAAGACCAAGAAGCACTTGGCTAGAGCATAATTAATGGATTCAGAAATAAAACGAAAGGCAACAACCATCGCTGCTATTAGCCAATGTTATCTAGATGGTCTGAGAAGTGCGATGAGACGTGGCTTAGAAATTAGAGCACAGATATTGGAACTGGAGATAAAATTGATCATTAATGGCAAGTAATGTAGCTTTATATCCAAGATACTCAGAAATCAATTCAAGAGTTATTAACATGAAAGGTTTCTCTACAGTGACCAGATTAAAAGTAAAAAAGTAGTACTCTACACTATCAATGGCCCATTAGAAAATAATGACAAAAATCACACTAAGTGCCAGGTTCTGGCTTGGCCCTTATATGGAACCCATGTTTCCCCAGACCTCACCTTGGTCACCATGGTGGTAATAACCCATGTTTTGCTGGCTCTTTCCCCCTCTACTAAGGCAGGCCTCCAGCCTCCTGCAACGTTTCAGCCAGTTACTTCTGGGAGTGTCTGAGGGGGGCTCTGAGGTGGGGTAGTGAGATCACCCCCCATTCTCTCTTTTGCTGGCACCCCACACCATGTTAACAGCTGGGCCCTGACATTGGCTCCTGATGCTGTGAAAGCTGAGGCCCTGGAGTCCTCAGGGTGCTGAAGCTCCTCTGAGCTCCAAGCACAAGTCGGGGGAAAGACACACTTACAGGGTCACCAACCGTGTCTCAGTTTGCCCAAGACTCTCCTCTCCAGGTTTTAACACTGAAAGTCCTGCACCCTGGGAAACCCCTCAGTCCCAGGCAAACCAGGCCAATTGGTGACCCTACACCTTCATACACACGCGTGTGCGCACACACACTTGCACACACACACAGTGTCTCCTAGGCCCTGAAGGCATGCTGTTTGTGCCCTGTGTCTTGCAGAGTTTATATCTGGGCAAAGAGCCCTTCCAGCATCAGTTCACAGATTCTCTACTGGGGACTCAGACTCACGCCCACCCCTGGGTACACCAGGGAGACCCCAGAGCCCTGCAGCTTCCCCATTCTCCTCCCTCGCCTGACGCACATGCTCCTTCCCACCCCTTCCATCCACCTGCCACAGCTTTGGTTAAACCTGGAATTTGCACTACAAAGAAGCATCTCCTCCCCATCTAAATATCCCCAAAGCCCTGTGAGGTTGATGTTGTCATCTTTACGCTATTGAGAACATGGAGGCTCCGGGAGGTTAAGTAACTTGTCCTAGGTCACACAGAGAGCCGATGGCAGAGCCAGGCTGCACGCTGTGCCCTAACTGACGCCAAAGCCCAACCTGTCTCTACTGGGCAAGCACTTCCATGAAAATAAGTTTTGGCGATAGTAAGTTACATACGGGAAACTGAGGAGCCAAACATCACGGATGCTTGAGAAGCAGAAAGTGAAATATGATACACCCCAGGGCAACTGAGGGCTGCTTCATTCCCAGGAGAAATGGGAGGCAAAATGCAAAGCAGCACACTGTTTACCAAAAATATTTGGAGCTTTTTAAATGTCAGCCACAATGATCATGAATCACTCCTCTTAAAGCTCTTAATCCAAAGTAACCCTCCTTTTTCCTCTGGCCTCTCTCCTGATTCATCAAGTTGCTTCTGATGGCCTGAATCAGCCGCCCTGAGTTCTGGGTCTCAGGCCTCCCACGTCCCATGGGAAAATGGTCATTCTCTTCTCTCGGGAGGGGTGTCCTGTATAAGTGTGCCCAAGCCTGCCTGCAGGGGAGAGAAGACTTTGGAGGGGAAAGACTCCAGCCTAAGAAGCAGTGCAGCTGGAAAAAGTCACAGTAACAGGCTGGGCCTCATAATAACCGGGGTCCCAGATTCATCCCTTCATGTACAGACTCTGTTGAGCGTCTAGCATGTGTAGGCACTGGGTTGGATACTGAGGTTACAGTGATGGCCAGATAGCCCCTGCCTATCAATGGAGATCATAATCTGGGGCGGAAGGCAGGCTCCTTCATTCAACTCCATCAGAGTATAATTATAAGCTGATGAATGCTGTGACGTACAAGGAGCTCTGATTGTGTATCACAGTGGGAAATGACTTAACCTTGAACAGAGGACAGTGAGCACCAGGATGTTTTCCCTGAGCTGAAATATGAATGGATAGCTGTTTTTCCTGTCCAGCACCCATTCATCCTTATAGCTACCTAATTTTCCTCTGGGAAACCACAGGCACCCCTAGTATCAACTCAAATTATTTGGGTGGAATGTTTAGTATGTACCACAGCCCCAGCCACAGAAATTGATTTCGAGATAGGCACATGATCCAATCCAGAGTTAATGTGTGTTGATGTTATTGCTTGAACCCCTGATCAAGCCATACCTGAAGTCAGAACTATGCTGGGACTTTTTGGCCTTAACAACTTCTGCTTTTGATTAAGCCTCTTCGGTTCTAAATTTTGGTCTCTTGCAACTAAAAATGTCCTATCTGGGCTACAAAGTCATAATATTAAAAAATATATAGGAAGGAACATTCCAGGCAGAGGTAAGAGAAAGCACGGAGTACAAAGGCCCTGAAGTGAGAGGCAGGCGCAGGGTCGGTTCAGGAACTAGCCCCTTCTAAGCTGTTGGCCACTGGTCTGAAGCTCCTTATGATCACTTCCTTTTGAGCCTTCACAAGAACTCTGAGATGAATATTAGCATTCCTATTTTATAGATGAGGAAACTAAAACTCACACAGGGGAGGTGACCTGCTCCAGGTCACAGAATAAGGACACCAACCCAGGCCTCTCTGACTCTGAGATCTATGCTGTTGACCTTCACCTTACGTGTTTCTGTCCCACGTATGATCTAACAGGACCTCCGTCCCTTCTTTTCCATCCCACTCCTCTGACCAGCTGGTTTCTCGTTGGGTTCAAACCATGGAGGCACAGAAGAGGTTAGAATGCAGGAGGAAGGGAAAAGCCAGTCTGCCTCTGGCAGCATCATGGCAGTGGCTGCAGCTGGGTTGGTGGCAACAGTAGCTGGCGGTGAGCATAGGGGCGGCAGCTCAGCAGCAAGGTGTGTGTCCTCCTGGGGCCTGGCAGCTTCCTGATCCCTTTGGAAACACCCTTGTCATGCTTCTGTGTCTCCAGCTCTTCCAACACCTTTTAGCCAATTCCTCTCATCAACACTGCTTTGCCTGAGATATCTCGAGTGGTTTGTATTTTACTGGCTGGCCATGGATCGATGTAATCATTGATGGGGTGACTGTTACCAACAGTCTCACTGGCAGAAGGTGTTACTGCCAGCTGCTGCCGGGGTAGTCCTCTGGGCTCAACAAATAGCGCATAAGGCAGGGATGTCAGGGATGGGGTCTGATCTTGCTCTGCCTGCCTTCAGATCTCTTAACTACCGTGCCACAGCAACTTCTCATTAAGGCAGGGAAGCCTGTCTGCCTCCTACTGAGCCAACTTCAAGGGCTTGAGTTAACTCTGGAGAATTATGTCCCAGGCTGGCCATGGACTTAAGGTGACTCTAGAGACAAAAGTTTTCACAGAGAATCAGATTTTTAGTTCCAGACTCGAGATCACCTAGGCCAGAACCAACAGGTTGTGATGAAATAGCCTGCCCAAGAGTCAGAACTGCATTCACCCCTGACTGCCACCGGCTCCAGTGTGACTTGACTTGAGAAAGTCCCCCTCCCCCTCCAGTCCCCACCTATGAAAGGAGGAGCTGAGCCGTGAGAGAACCAGGCCAGAGCCACCGGCTTAGCCACACCAAGCTAGGCCTTGGACTGAGATTTTGCACATCACCCTCACCACGTGCATGCAGTTGGCATTATTATTTTCCTCATGCTGCAGAGCAGGAAACGGCACAACCAGGAGGCAGCTGAGATAGGATAAGACAAAGCCCTCCCTTTAGGGGTCAGGCTGGGAGAGCTGCCCCATCTCCTGCTTAACTGTAGCACTTCAGGGACCCCCTGTTCTAGGCCACTTGCCCTGGGTGTCTTGGACCCCACTTATTCCTCCAGTATAGGGCTCTACTAGTACCTCCCAAACTGCCTAGCTTTCTGGTGGGGCCAGTGGGAAATCTTTACTCCCAGGTTCGCTAAATCCATGTCTGCACTTACCCCTGCCTTGGGCATCCCACAGCTGACAACTCACCCTCAGCCTTATCCACAAACCCAGACAGTTCCTGGGTTGCACAGGTGCTCCTGAAGGCAGTACGTCCAGGAACAGCGATACTTTGTTAGAAACAAGCCCACCTGAGGCAGGATGCAGCACCCCCAAGAGTAGATTTCACCCCAAAGTGGCCCTTGGGGAGGTCCCTGCAACAGCAAGCCCATACAGGGCTGCTGCCAGCGACACCGTCTGGTGCCAGGTCTCTCCTGGGGGTTTAGGCTTATGTAACTCTTTCTAGGATTTAATTTCCTTTTTTTTTTTTTTGGTCTCTATGTTTGTTATTATGCCTGTGTCTGAATGAGTTTTGTGCAAGTCCTATGTAAGTGGGTGAGAAGTAGCTAAACAGCCGGGAGCGGTAGGGTCAGAGCAGGACAGTGGGTCAGGCTGTCACCATTCATTTGAGAACCAGTGGCTTTCAAATTGCTTCTTAGGAAGGGAACAATTTTGTCAAAGGAAATAAGAGCAGGAAGCACTGAAGCCTTTGGCGAGATGGGAGTAGAAACTTGACCTCTCATCAGTCCCTCACTCCCCGGGCAGCCCCCGAGGCAGCTCTACGGAGAACAGTGAGCACTCTCAGGACTGCCCCCCAAGCCCCCATCCCCTGCACAACTGGCAGCGTAACAAACCAGCATCTGGCAAGGCTTTAGTCCTGTTTCCCTACCATTAGGATTAGGTGCAGCTTCATGTGCCAGAAAAGCCTAAATAACAGACGCTTATACAGCATAGACATTTATTTTTCTCACTGGTAAACAAAGTCCAAAGGGAGTAATCAGAGATGCAGGCTCAGGTGATCCAGACTCAGGACCATCTGAGTGGCCTGAACTCACTGTGCAGACACCAGTCTAGCAGCCCAGCCTTCTCGATCCCCAGCACGTGGCTGCACCTCATGGTTCCAGGCCAGTTTCTCTCACATTCACATGCTGGCCAGAAGGAGGTGACTGACAACCCTGGTTTGTCCCAGACGTGGCACTTTCTGGCTAAAACCAGGAGAGTCTCAGGCAAACCAGGACAAGTGGGTCACCCTAGACGAAGGGCATGGACCCTCCCTTCAGGACACTTTGTGGAAGTCATACAACATGTTTCTTCTATCTCCTTGGCCAAAACTTAATCATGTGGCCCCGTTTGGCTGCAAGGGAGGCCAGGAAATGGAGATTTTATTCTGGGGGGCCATATATTCAGTTAAATACTTAATATAAGAAAAGGGGGGGAAACAGATATTGGGATCACCAAGCAGTCCCTGCTGGTTTCCCTCCTTCATCCCAACCCACCCTCTGAGCATGTCCTGCTGCTGCACCTCACACAGATGCAGGCTTTCCCCTTGGCTCTGACTTTTACTTTTCTGCTTGGCTGCAGTTAAAATTTCCCCCCAGCAATGTGGCTTCCAGCTGCCCTGGGTATCGTCACCCCAGGCTGTGCTAAATCCAGGCCGGAGACTGGACTGCTGGAGTCACAGCCTCCTGAACCACCTCAACTAACCTGCCATCCAGGCCGGATGCTAGGCTTCCTTATTGAAGAGCTTCAAAGGCAAGGAAGTCTCAAGGTTCGTGGGCAAGGCAAGAAGGGCACAAACAGCCTTCCCTTTCCTCCCCCCCCTTCTCTTTCTCTTCCTTCCCTTTCCCTTTCCATCCTCCTTATCAGACATCAGGTACTAAAGGTACCATGATAAGTGAAACAGACACAGTTCCTGCATCCAAGAGATTACACAAGAGCCTATGGAACAGACAGTGAAACAATCTGGTATAACAGGTATGACAAGGACCAAGATAGAAATCCAGTGCTGTGGGATGCCTAGAACAGATCCCCAATCCAGATTTGGGGGTTCGGAGGGTTTCCTAGAACAGAAGACCAAATTTGGTCCTGAGGGATAAGTAGGGGCTGAGTCCTGAGGGATGAGTAGGAGTTGGGTCCTGAGGGATGAGTAGGAGTTGGGTCCTGAGGGATGAGTAGCAGTTGGGTCCTAAAGGATGAGTAGGAGTTGGGTCCTGAGGGATGAGTAGAATGAGCTAAGTGGGAGGAGGGAGTGTACCAGTACATGAGGCAGCCTGTAGAAAAGCCACAAGGCAGGAGAGAATGTAGTCCCTTCAAGGCACTGGAAGCAGCTCAGGGAGGCTGGAACTAGGAGAAGGGAGGGGCTGTGCTGGGAAGTGGCTAGAGATGAAATGAGGGTGGTCATCAGGGGCTGGATCACAACCATCCTCATGAGCCATGATGAGAAGTTGGCACTTTGCCTGAAAGGATCACCTGGGCCATCTGCCTCTTAACCACCCAGTTGCCCTTGTACTCTCAGCTGTCATCCAGGGCTTGTCCTGGGTCAATCCCATCATGAACTTGCCTGGTGGGCAGTGGCTGATAGGTGAAGACAAGAGTGTAGCTGGACCCCTAGGAAGGTATCCTGCCTGGTCAGGACACAGCTGAAGATAAGCCATCCCTGCCCACTGCCACGCTGTGGGGTGACAGATGTCCCACCCTGTGCCCCATGCCCACCATTGGGTGGTTTAGCCTCTCCCCTGCTCCCAGACCTGGGCCTGCTTTCCCACCTCCCTCTGCTCAGGAAATGTTCTGACAGCCCATTTCTAGCAGGACCTCAAGATGGAGGATTTGGGGGCCCCCCGCCCAGGGACATGCAATTGGTCGGCCTCCACTTCTGCGGGGAGGGCTGCAAGGAGCTTCCCATCTGGTAGCCACTTGCTTGCTGGCGGGCATGGGAGCGAGCGGTGGGCTTAGGGACTGTCTGAGGGATTGCAAAGCTGCAGTGGTCTGGCATGCTTCTTTATTTTTTCTAATTCAGTTTAAAGCTGACTCTAAGTCACTATCCCACTGAGCTGGTAAGAAATTCAATCTCAGGCATATCATTGAGCTTCCCTCCCCCAACTCCAATGTTTTGTCAAGGTGCCGGGGTCTTAGACAGTACCAAAGCCTTGGGGCGACCCCTCTGGTCATACCAGTGGCTGCAGGACTGTCCCCTATCCCAGACCTTTTACCCCCTCAGGCGTGGGGACTCAGCTGATCTGGGGTGCCCCTCGGGGTGTGGGAATTGCAGGGAAGAGGTGTGCACTCTGCATCTAACATACCCTCCCTGAGTGTACCTGGCAGACTTTCCCTCCAAGGCCTTGTCACCTCCTGCACACTGCCTAGAATCAGGGCGTGGGAACTCTCCCTACCCTTCCCTGCCCTAATCACACTCCCCCTTTCCCGACTTGGCTAGAAATCTCTCTCTCTCCCTCCTTTTAGCTCTTAAAAGCCCACCCTTTCTTCCTCTTCTAGGATGTGTCACAGAATCTCCATAGACCCAAGGTTATTACAAAAGAGAGCCATAGACTTCCGGAAGCTTCTGTGCTCTGACCACCAAAAATACCCAAAGCAAGGAAATACCAAGGGATTGGCTCCCTGCTTGAAAGAGCCAGGGGAGGGAGGAATACAAAGTTAATATCTCAACAAATCATCTGGCCTCTTCTGCGTGTGGAAGGGCATGTCCCTTATTGTCACACTGTTGTCAATCTCACACACTTCCTGGCTCTGTCATCTGCCAGTCTTACATGGTGACTTTGCCTGGTTGGAGCTTCCCTCACCCAACATCATCCTGGGGTACTCGGACCCCCTTAGGCTGCTGCTGTACTAGTCAGCTTTCATTACGTCATGCTGCAGTAACAGGCAAACTCAGAATCTTAGTGGTTTACAACCATATAATGTTTAGCACACTATGCTTCCAGCCTTGCAATGAAATAATGCAGTTTTTTTCATTTTCGATGTGATAAAAATCAACTCTGTTATGAAATTAAATGACTCCTAATGGACTGCAATCACAAAACATATGTAAATGTAACTTTGCAACTTGAATTATAAAAAACAAACATCTATTTAAATGTGGAAGTATACCTAATCTGTCAGAGGATAAAGATTAAGGTAGCTTGATGATTATTGACTGTACTTTGTGTTACCCACTAAGTCAAAAATGTTAACTGAATACATTTTTTTTTGTGGTATGCGGGTGTCTCACTTCTGTGGCCTCTCCCGTTGTGGAGCACAGGCTCCGGATGCGCAGGCTCAATGGCCATGGCACATGGGCCCAGCCGCTCCGCGGCATGTGGGATCTTCCCGGACAGGGGCACGAACCCGTGTCCCCTGCATCGGCAGGCAGACTCTCAACCACTGTGCCACCAAGGAAGACCCCCTGAATACATTTTAATTTTATTTTTAAAATTTAACATTTTATGTTATTTATGTTATTTATTCATTTAGGTTGTGCCGGGTCTTAGTTGCAACATGTGGGATCTTTTTTTTTTAGCTGTGGCATGCATGCGGCATCTAGTTCCCTGTCCATGGATCGAACCTGGGCCCCCTGCATTGGGAGCACAGAGTCTTACCCAATGGACCACCAGGGAAGTCCCTGAATACATTTTTAACCCAATAGTTGTTACCATAACAAATACATAGTGTGAACACAATGTTTATATGGGATTTGGCATTGCTATGAACTCTCTTACAAATTAAACATGCAATTTGGAGTTGTAATAGATTAATTTTGTCATTTCAATTTGTTAAAGACTTTTTTCTTAAATAGACTATTCACAATTTGAAAAAAAAAGATTTCTCTCTCACTCACAACGTAAGTCAGCTTGGGGGTTGCTTTGTTCCATGTGTCTTCTTCATCGTGGGATCCAGGCTGGAAGAGAAGCCCATCTCTGACTCACTCTCTAGGGAAGCAGGCTGGTTTGATGGCTCAGAGCATGGCCTTGCACTCAAACAGGGCTGGGTGAAAATCCTGCCTTATCAGAGTTAGTGCTCACAGCAGCTCTGTGAGTGAAGAGGTGATTTTAGTCACATTTTACTGATGAGAAATCCGAGGCTCAGAGAGGTTCATCATCTTGCCCAAGGTCACACAGGGATGTGAAGAAGTGAAGCCAGAACTCAACCATAGGTGTGCCTGGCTCTGGAGCCCACACTCTCACTTCGCTCTGCTCTTCTGCCCCTGCACAGTAGACTCCGGTCTGCTAGCTAAACTTGGTGGATTGAGCATATACATTCAGCTGTTTTCTCTCAAAACCCCACTAAAAATACAGGAGGGAAATGAGATATTGATGAAATGGTAAGGACAAAGAGAATGAAAGCGGCAACAACAGAGGGAAGAGATGTTAAAGTTTTGGAAGATGAGAAGCAGAAGGAGAAGGTGGCAGAGATGAGAAGGCGCGCCAAGGAGGAATCAGAGGCACCTGTTCCCGCAGAAGGTGGGAGTGGAGGTGGGGCCGAAGACAGGGACCACGTTGGAAGCGAGAGCCCCAGGCCACTAGCCCACCCCATGCAGCCCTGAGACTGCCCCAGTCCCCAACTCACACACAGGAAACTGGAGTTTTATTCTGAGGAGAGGTTGAATCAGGGAAACAGGTATAGTGGAAGGGATGAAGCTCTGTAATTTTTTTTAATAGAGTTTTTTTTTTTTGATGTGGACCTTTTTTTTTTTTCGGTACGCGGGCCTCTCACTGTTGTGGCCTCTCCCGTTGCGGAGCACAGGCTCCGGATGCGCAGGCTCAGCGGCCATGGCTCACGGGCCCAGCCGCTCCGCGGCACATGGGATCCTCCCAGACCGGGGCACGAACCCGCGTCCCTTGCATCGGCAGGCGGACTCTCAACCACTGCGCCACCAGGGAAGCCGGATGTGGACCATTTTTAAAGTCTTTATTGAATTTGTTACAATATTGCTTCTGTTTTATGTTTCGGTTTTTTGGCCACGAGGCATGTGGGATCCTAGCTCCCTGACCAGGGATCGAACCTGCACCCCCTTCATTGGAAGGTGAAGTCTTAACCACTGACAGCCAGGGAAGTCCCGAGGTTCTGTATTTTACAAGAGGGATTAAGTGAGAGTTTATAAGCTAAGTGGTGAGCACCATCTCCTCCCCCTTTGTGCCACTCCATTTCCAGAATTCTCTCTGCCCGATGGATACACCTCAGGCAGGACCCTGGAACATTCTTCTCTAGAGAAACACAATGACCCCAGGAAAGTGATCTATAAGTAAGGACATTTCGAAGTTCCCCCAGTGAGATGTCTGATCCTGGCCCAGTTACCCCACAGTGAGCCCCACCAGTTGATAAGCTTTATTCCTCACAGCCCCCAGTATCCAAACAACTCTTCAGGGTCTCATTGTTAAGTATGAATGAAAGGGAATTCTCTGGCGGTCCAATTGTTAGGACTCTGCACTTCCACTGCAGGGGGCATGGGTTCGATCCCTGGTCAGGGAACTAAGATCCCACAAGCCAGTGGAGCAGCCAAAAAAAAAAAAAGAAAAAAAGTATGAATGAAAAACACAGGATCACCAGATATCTGAAGAAAGCATCTAACATGGAAGACAGAAGTAAAAATAAACAAAACAAGGGCTTCCCTGGTGGCACAGTGGTTGAGAGTCTGCCTGCCAATGCAGGGGACATGGGTTTGAGCCCTGGTCCAGGAAGATCCCACATGCCGTGGAGCAGCTCAGCCCATGCGCCACAACTACCGAGCCTGCGCTCTATAGCCTGTGAGCCACAACTACTGAGCCCACGTGCCACAACTACTGAAGCCCGCACACCTAGAGCCTGTGCTCCACAACAAGAGAAGCCACCACAATGAGAAGCCTGCGTACAGCAATGAAGAATAGCCCCAGCTCGCCGCAACTAGAGAAAGCCCAAGTGCAGCAACAAAGACCCAACACAGCCAAAAATAAATAAATAAATAAATAAAGATAAATTTAAAAAACAAAACAAAAAGGAATGGAGGGCCCAGAGACAACACAGATGGATAGAGAAAAATGCCTTAGAGTGATTAATATCCTCAGAGACATAGGGAATGGTATTACACCCATGAAACAGAAACAAGATGTTAAAAACAAAGAAAATCTAATCATAAGGAAGAAACATTTGAAAATTAAAATCATGGCAGCAGGAAAAAAGTTGAGAGAGAAGTTGGAAGATAAGTTTAAGGACAATTTCTAGAAAGCAAACAAAATCACAAAGAGACCACAGAAGAAAGGTAAGAAAAGTAGATGATAAATCCAGAGGGTCCAACAATCAAATAATAGTTCCAGAAAAAAAGAATAGAGGAAGTGAAAGAAAATTATCAAGGAATGATGAAAAAACTTCCCAGAGGACTTCCGCCTGCCAATGCAAGGGACATGGGTTCGATCCCTGGTCCGGGAAGATCCCACATGCCGTGGAGCAACCAAGCCTGTGCGCCACAACTACTGAGCCCGTGCTCTAGAGCCCATGGGCCACAACTACTGAAGCCCATGCACTTAGAGCCCATGCTTGGTGACGAGAGAAGCCATCGCAATGAGAAGCCCACGCACCGCAACGAAGAGTAGCCCCCACTCACCTCAACTAGAGAAAACCCGCAGCAACAAAGACCCAATGCAGCCAAAAATAAATAAATAAATTTAAAAACAAAACAAAACAAAACTTCCCAGAGCTCAATGACACAAATTTGCAGATTGGAAGGCCCACCTTGAAAAGATACACGTACCCCCAATGTTCATAGCAGCATTATTTACAATTGCCAAGATATGGAAGTACCCATATCAATAAATGAATGGATAAGGAAGATGTGAGACCTAGTATTCCACTGTGTGTGACACACACATAGTGGAACACTAGTCAGTCATAAACAAGAATGACATTTTGCCATTTGCAGCAAAATGGATGGAGTTGGAGGGCATGATGCCAAGTGAAATAAGTTGGACAAAGACAAATACTGTATGATATCACTTATATGTGGAACCTAAAAAATACAACAAACTAGTGAATATAACAAAAAAGCAGACACAGATATAGAGAACAAACTAGTGGTTACCAGTGGAGAGAGGGAAGGGGGGAAGGGCAATATAGGGGTAGGGGAATTAGAGGTATAAATTCTTAGGTATAAAATAAGCTATGAGGATATATTGTACAATACAGGGAATATAGCCAATATTTTATAATAATTATAAATGGAGTATAACCTTTAAAAATTGTGAATCACTATATTGTACACATGTAACTTATATAATATTATACATCAACTATACATCAATTTAAAAAAGGCCCACCTAATCCCCAGCACAATGAATGGAAAAAGATTCATTATGACATTAGAACACCAAGGATAAAGAAATGATTCTAAAAGCTTCCAGGAAGGAAAAAGCCATTCATATAGAGATGATCAAAAATCAGAATGAATACGGGCCTCCCTGGTGGTGCAGTGGTTGAGAGTCCGCCTGCCGATGCAGGGGATGCGGGTTCGTGCCCCGGTCTGGGAGGATCCCGTATGCCGCGGAGCGGCTGGGCCCGTGAGCCATGGCCGCTGAGCCTGCGCGTCTGGAGCCTGTGCTCTGCAACGGGAGAGGCCACAACAGTGAGAGGCCCGCGTACCACAAAAAAAAAAAAAAAAAAAAAAAATCAGAATGAATGGCATCAGCTTTCTCAGCCTCAACACTGGGAGCCAGAATACAGTTGGATAAAGTCTTCAAAACTGTAAGAGAGGGGCTTCCCTGGTGGCGCAGTGGTTGAGAGTCCGCCTGCTGATGCAGGGGACACGGGTTCGTGCCCAGGTCCGGGAAGATCCCACATGCCGCGGAGCGGCTGGGCCCATGAGCCATGGCCGCTGAGCCTGCGCGTCCGGAGCCTTTGCTCCTCAACGGGAGAGGCCCGCGTACCGCAAAAAAAAAAAAAAAAAAAAAAAACCTGTAAGAGAAAATTATTTCCAAACTTAAATTCCATTCCCTGCCAAACTAGTAACCTAGCGTAATGATAGAAGAGAGACATTTTCAGGTATGCAATGCCTCAGAAAAATTATCTCCTGTGTTTGCATTCTCCACCAAAATGAGAAAGACAAGAAAATAGTTGATACACACCGGAGGGAGGTGTAGGAAAGTCCCAGGT
Source organism: Mesoplodon bidens (assembly GCF_964165515.1). NCBI lineage: Eukaryota > Metazoa > Chordata > Mammalia > Artiodactyla > Ziphiidae > Mesoplodon > Mesoplodon bidens. The sequence continues at coordinate 36,392,201 of NC_138178.1, forward strand.
GACAGCTGTACAGCAGGCCAGAGTCAGTGGATGGAAGGCTCCAAGAGGAATATTTCCAGGAAAAAAGTGAATCAGGGACTTCCCTGGTGGCACAGTGGTTAAGAATCCACCTGCCAATGCAGGGGACATGGGCTCCAGCCCTGGTCCGGGAAGATCCCACATGCCGCAGAGCGACTAAACCTGTGCACCGCAACTACTGAGCCTGTGTTCTAGAGCCCAAGAGCCACAACTACTGAGCCCGCATGCTGCAACTACTGAAGCCCGCGAGCCTAGAGCCCATGCTCTGCAACAAGAGAAGCCACCACAATGAGAAGCCCGTGCACCACAACGAAGAGTAGCTCCCGCTTGCGGCAACCAGAGAAAGCCCGCGTGCAGCAACAAAGACCCAACGCAGCCAAAAATAAAATTAATTAATTAATTAATTAATTAAAAATAAAAAGTGAATCAGATATAGTGTCTGATGTGTCTGACCCTGCAGAAACTAGGTCTCAAGGTCTTTGGCTTAAAAAAAAAGTATTCTTTAAAAATTTAGGAAGAATTAATGATAACTGCAAAGAAAACTCAGCAACAAAGAGGAGGCAAACACTGTATTATATGAACCTGAAAATGTACATTATAACATTTCTGATACTGAGATGCATCCTGCAAACAATGGAATGTCACAGTTTAGTTTCTTGGTGGTACATAAATAATGGTGCATCTTACAATATTAGATTAGGAGAATTATAGTGATATCTCCAGAAGGATAAAAAGATGTGCAAGGAAGGAAATGTAATTATAGTGGTTCATGAATGAACAAGACATATAGCCATAATGAGGTAAATAAACATTAATGGAATACGGTCTTTAACAAAAATTGTGATATTACCATATAGGGAGGATGAAAGGAGAAGTAGGGCATGAGTGGTATAAAATAGTCAATGATTCATCTTCCATAACGGGGAGTAAAAATACAGCATCTAAAATCAATACTTCAAAAAAAAAAAAAGCAATATGAGTACATTATTTAGAAATATGTAGGTAAATACCAGAAGAAGCAACTGAGAGTCTGAAGGAGGGATTCAGGGATGGGGAAAGTGGGTTAGGGAATTGCTGGAATTTTTTTTTTCTGCTGTTGTTGTTATAAACCTTATGGTACTGCTTGGCATTTTAAATCACGTATATGGAGTACTCTGGTTTGGATGGAATGAAAAAAGGAAATGAGGGAAGGAGGGAGTAAATCGGGAATTCTCCATGGATCCCAGCCTTGAATCAGGACGGCTGGGGACGATGCCCCTTTATGAAATCCGATTGATGGGAGGGGAAACTGAGCAATTTGAAGGGGCTTCCATTATGGGGAGATTGAACCCTCCTGTAGTGGGATGGTAGATCCTGCCAGAAGAATTTTGTTTTCAGGTCCTGCGCTCCTTTAGAGGCGCTGACTTCCTCAAAAGAAGGAGGTGGCTCCCAGCAGCGGCTTCACCCAGGCCCTCCTGGGGCTCTGCTCTCTGCAGCCTTGGAGCCCGGGATCCAGGCTGGGGTGGGGTCATCACAGTCTGGCAGCACCGACCTGTTCTCTCACCGTGCCTTGGGCACCGGACGGGAGGGAGCAGCAGATGCACCCACGCCACCTGGTGGAGGAAGGGAGATTGCAGCCCGGAGCCCAGGATTTTTGCAACAGTTTCTCTGTTGGGAAGAACCACTACTTTGCTACTTGGTTGTTACAAACTAGTCCTCAATTTCATCTTCCTCTTAATTCAGACACTCTGTGACCAAACGTCTTTGATTCCTACTCTGGAGCTGCTCCAGCTATCCACTGCTGTATAATAAACCCTCCCAAACCTAGTCACACCAAACAACCACTGTGTTATGCTCTAGGATTCAGTGAGTCAGGAATTTGGATGGCGTTCCACAGGGTTGGCTTGTCTCTCTACTCCATGATATCTGAGGCCTCAGCTGGGAAGATGCAAATGGCTGGGGGCTGGAACCATCTGGAGGCTCCTTCACTCATATCTAGCGTTTCGGCTGGATGACTTGAAGGCTGGGCTCGGCTGGGATGGTTGGCTTAGTGCCCCCATGTGACCCCTCTTTGTGGCTTGGGCTTCCTCAAAGCATGGTAGTCTCAGAGGAGTGAAGCCTCTTACCTGGTAGATCAGGGTGCTAGGAGTGACTATCCCAGTGAACAAGGCCAAAGCTGCCTGTCCTTTTATGACCCAGTGCTATGGACTGAACGTTTGTGTCCCTTCGAAGTTCGTTTGTTGAAATCCGGATCCCCAATGTGATGGTATTTAGATGTGGGGCCTTTGGGAGGTAATTAGGTTTAGATGAGGTCATGAAAGTAGAATCCTATGATGGGCTTAGTGACCTTATAAGAAGACAAATGAGCGACCAGAGCATGCCCCCCGCCTCAGCCAAGGGAGGACACTGCCAGAATGTGGCCATCTGTAAACAAGGAAGAGGGCTCTCACCATACACCAAATCTGCCAGCATCTTGATCTTGAACTTCCCAGCCTCCAGAACTGTGAGAAATAAATGTTTGTTGCTTAAGCGATCCAGTCTGTGGTATTTTGTTATAACAGCCCAAGCTGACTGAGACACCCAGCCTCCGAAGCCCCACAGCAATGTTTCCCCCAGACTCTATTGGTCAAAGTGGTCACAAGCCTGCCCAGATGAAAGGATAGGGGACATAGAGTGGCCTCTGAAAGGGAATTTGCCGCCATCTTTGTAAGTCACCACAGAAGTCCAATACTATTAATCAGAACAAGAATAATTTAAAGTATTTTACATATATCTGTTCATTGGGTAGATTAATGAGGAAGCCAAAGCATTATGATAGTTAAGAGTCTGGGATTAAAGTCAAACAGAACTGAGTTCAAAAACTGGCTCAGCCATTGAGCCGCAGGACACCACCTCACTCCTCTACACCTCAGTTCCCTCGCTGGCCAGATGAGGAGAGTAATATCTCCTTCATAGGTTGTGTTCGTTTTTGTTTTTGTTTTCGAGGATTACACAGGATGGCATATGCGAATAACTTATGCCACAATAAGCATTCAGAAAATGTTAGTCCCTTTTCTCTAGGTTATTTCAAAAGCTAAATTTCCATTATTTCTATTATCTCAAAACTTTTTAAAGATGTGCTACCATTGCAAGTCTTTACAGATATATAGAAAAAATAGCTGCCTTTCCTCAGGGGACAACACCCCCATTCTTTGAGGGAATTGTCCAACCCCTTGTCTCCAACCATGCTGTCCAACAGGAGCTGCCATCTTCTGCCTCCTGGGTCACAGTGATAGATCGGGGAGTGGACAAAAGAGCCAGACTGGACCAATCATCACACCCCCACCTTCCAGGCCTTAGTGATTGCTCTGGAGGAGGGCATATGACCCCGGAGGATCAATCACACTCTTGAAGATTTGCCCTTTTTTTCCCAACTAGCTGTCAGGGAAGTGAGCTCCCATGTGAATCCATGATTTTCTGATGGCCAGGATCCCAGCCTTATGGAGAAAGCCAGTTCAACAGCAGGAGGTCACCATGGACACAGGAAGAAACAAATACAAAGAAAAACAGGGACTGAGAGGTACAGAGAGAGTCCTGGACCCACCCCTGAGTCCCGTTGCCTGGAGCTGTCCCCCAGCAACTTCCTGGTTAGACAGCCCATCATTTCCTTTTCTCCTGAACTATTTGATTTGTTTTCTGTCATTTACAACCAAAAGAATTCTGAGTAAAATACCACTCTGATTTATATATTTTTTTATTAAAAAGTTAAATTGTTCATAAACTCCAGTATTTTCGCTGCTATAGGGAAACAAATAAATGACTGTGACACACCTCCCAAGTGATAAAGCCCACCAGTGTGTTGAGAGCTGCTGACTTGAGCTTCCTGCAATTCATTCCAGCTTAGACAGATGAAATTGATTCACTGAATGATGAAAATTTTCAGTTGGAGGGCCATCTCCTTTCCCATACCAGCCACCAGATTTTCCCACCTATGGGTTCTGTTCTCACCAGTATGACCCTGGTCCCTGCCTCTGGCATTTGGCCACACTCTGGCTCAGAGCAGCTGACATTGCAAAACCCAGCTTGCCCCAGGCCCCAACAAAGGAGATTAGAGGAGATTAGAGATATTTGCCCTCAGGGCACTGGGAAGAAAAGATCCTTTGAAAGCTGTGTGCTTTGATACAGTTTATTTCTCCTCTAATTGAGGAGTTGGCTTTGAAAAAAACAGTTCCGGTTAGGATATAAATAAGTGACGCCTCTAAAAGTAGAAAAGAATCTTATTGAGAAACTAACTTTCAGGAGATAAAAGCAATCTTTAGTTTACAAAGTGAGTTTCCCATCCCAACCCTAAATGACTTATCTTTTTTTCTTGGAAAGAAAAACAAAATTTTTGCTTGGGAAAACATGTGTCCTTTGTCAGTTGAAGCTGAATGACAGAAGCAGTCTGTGTGGTAGCTTCCCAAGCCTCATCAGACTCACTCACATTGGTTTGAGCACATGCAGTCATTGGATGCAAAGTGTGTACTGACTTCTGGGAGAGCTGTAGCATTCTGGGTGCCAGTCGGGGTCTGTCAGTTATTACCTATCTCATTTACAGATGAAAAATGAGTCCCATTTTGGGAATTCCCTGCTGGTCCAGGGGTTAGGACTCAGTGTTTTCACTGCCGGGCCAGGTTTAATCCCTCGTTGGGGAACTAAGATGCCCGCAGGCCATGAGGTGTGGCCAAGAAAAAAAAAAAGAAAAAATAGCCCCATCTTGAAAAGACTTGGAAGGTGACTGGAGAGAAGTCAGATGGCAGCATAAACTTGTAGGAGAATTTGAAATCTCTTCCAAACAGTCCTTGTGAGTTTACCGCTTCCTTGTTCTTTTAAGCTCTATACACAATTTGCAACACTTGGCGGGCAGGAGGGGAGCTGGCTGAGGAGTGGGGAGGAATGCCCTTCTTCTAGCTCCATCCTGCTGTTCTCCAAGAGGAGGGAATGCAGGTCTATTTGGTTTGAGTCTACCTTATGGATCAGGCCATGTTTACTAGTGGGCTAAGGTCACTGTACATTCACAGGTTCTGTACAGCTGATTGGCCTCTTTTCCACTGCCTGCTTCCCGAAGCCTGAGGCGCAGAGTTGGTATGACCCTACCACGACCCTTTCTTTCTTTCTCTTTCTTTTTCTTTCTTTCTTTCTTTTCTTTCTTTCTTTCTTTCTTTTCTTTTCTTTCTTTCTTTCCTTTCTCTTTCTTTCTTTCTTTCTTTCTTCCTTCCTTCCTTCCTTCCTTCCTCCTTCCTTCCTTCCTTTCTTCCTTTCTTTCTTTCTTTCTTTCTTTCTTTCTTTCTTTCTTCCTTCCTTTCTTTCTCTCTCTCTCTCTCTCTCTCTCTCTCTCTCTCTCTCTCTCTCTCTCTCTCATGCTCTCCTATCATGAAGGTGAATTGGAAAACTTTACAGTTTGGCCACATGGCTCTCTCTCCATTTCCTCTCACATGTTATCAGGACTCTCTCTTTCTTCTTTTCTCTCTTCTTTTAAGTCTTGGTGGCCAGTGAGTGTTATATTTCAGACTTGGACTTTATTGGAGGGAGTCGTCATTTTTCAGGCTCCAGTGGACTGCACCCGCCCCACACTGCCAGAGAACCAGCCAGGGTTGATGGCTGGTTCTCATTCGTTGTTCCCCATTTGTTCATCAAGAACCCCACAGAGCAGCAAACCTGCTCTTTCTACCTGCCTGTCCCGCTCTTCTTGTCCATTGGCAGGGTGTGTGTGACAGAGATCCCAAATAATATGTACAAGATAGATAGACATTCTTCTTCACTCACATAAAGTCTGCATTGTCACGGCAGCCTTGCTCTACAAAGACCTCTGGGGCTCAAGCTCCTTCTAACTTGTGAGTGCCCTGTCCCTAGAGTGTTGCCTTTGCCTCCATTGCCTAAGTGGGCTCACCTTCCCATCTGTGCTCCAACTGGCATGGAGCAAAATTATGAAATGTACCAGGGACATGGAGGATGAGTTCCTTCATCTAAGGCAGTGGTCAGCAAACTACAGACTGCATGTAGGCCTTGTTTCTGAAAACCCAGTTTATTGGAACATAGCCACTCTCATTTGTTTAATATTGTCTAATGACTGCTTTCAAACTACAAGGGCAGAGTTGAGTAGTTGCAAAAGATATAAAATGGGCCAAAATATTTACTATCTGGCCCTTTAAGAAAAATTTTGCTGGCCCCTTCTCTAAGGGCATGATCTGGAAGCTGCCTGCTTGACTTCTCACACTCCATTGATTAGACCTGAGTCACATGGCTACACCTAGCTGCAAGGAAGACTGAGAAATGTAGTCTTTTTTTTTTTTTTTTTTTTTGAGGTACGCGGGCCTCTCTCTGTTGTGGCCTCTCCCATTGTGGAGCACAGGCTCCAGACGTGCAGGCTCAGCGGCCATGGCTCACGGGCCCAGCCGCTCCGCGGCATGTGGGATCCTCCCGGACCGGGGCACGAACCCGCATCCCCTGCACCGGCAGGTGGACTCTCAACCACTGCGCCACCAGGGAAGCCCAGAAATGTAGTCTTTAAGGTAGGCCATTGGCTCAGTTAGATATGTAGTTATTACTAAAGGGAAAAAGGGGAGAATGGGGCTTCCCTGGTGGCGCGGTGGTTGAGAGTCCGCCTGCCGATGCAGGGGACACAGGTTTGCGCCCCGGTGGGGGAGGATCCCACGTGCCACAGAGCAGCTGGGCCTGTGAGCCATGGCCACTGGGCCTGCGCATCCGGAGCCTGTACTCCGCAGTGGGAGACGCCACAACAGTGAGAGGCCTGTGTACCGCAAAAAAAAAGTGGGGGGAGAATGACTATTGGAGGACAACCAACCATCTTTCCTATGCTGGGTCATGTGTCCTTCGGTCAGATTTTGGTGCCTGTTATTTTGAAATTCTTGTAAGCCAGGTTCCTGATATTCACTTATAACTGTGCTGATTTCTTCTGTCATCTCTGCCTTCCCTTCCTCATTGGGGTATTTTACTACAGCAGAACTAGAGTTCCATTCTGACTTTCCACTCAGAGTCATCTTCTTGAATGCCTGTACTTTCAAGTGTGGAATAAGTGCCTGGCTATGTCAGCCCCTCCTTCACTTCCACTCACAAAGTCCCTGTTGGCATGGTTACTCCCACTTCACCATTCCACATCTTCATCAGAAGTTGGTCCAAAGCAGCAACTCCCCTCCACGTCTGGAATGGAAATCACTTCCCAGGCAAGTTAGGAACTTGCTGTACCCTTGATGGTGGGTAAGTAGGAGTCCTAATAGATGTCCCAATAGATGAGGTCCCGTCCACACCATTCTTATCCTATCTCTGGTCTCCTTTGCGATCTAGGCCAGGACTTTCTTCCATTCTCTCCATCTGACAACTCCTCCTGGTGTTTCACTCTCAACATGCAAGCCCTCAGCTTTGAGGATTTCTGAAGCAGGCATGTAGCTTCTAAACACTCTTCCTTCCTAATAGGTCTGCCTCTTTTAAATACCTCCCCAAGGCTATAACCAGTCTTTAGTCCCCACACACCATCTTGGTTACACCCATGAGATCATATTTACCACCCTGTGTTCTGGCTTCAACCTTGGATTTGCTCATAACTCATGAACTGTCTGTATATGAGTACAGAACAACTACGGATCAGATCTGGGGCAATTTTTGAAACTATTATATGCTATGTGAGTAACAACTAAAAGAACTCAGGGTTCTCAGCTCACAGAAAGGAAGACTGGATGGTTGCCATCTTCTAACAGTTGAAGGGGCCGTCTTGTGGAAGAGGGTGCAAAACATTTCCACAAGGTTTCTATAAAATTTGACTATTTTTTTAATGTTATTTTATTTTATTATTGTTTTGTTTTTGTTTGGTTGGTTTTTGGCCACACCACACGGCATTCGGGATCTTAATTTCCTGGTCAAGGATTGAACCCATGCCCCGTGAAGTGGAAGCACAGAGTCTTAACTACTGGAGCAACAGGGAAGTCCCAAAGTTTGACTTTTTAAAACCAATGAGCGGGTTTCCCTGGTGGTACAGTGGTTAAGAATCCACCTGCCAATGCAAGGGACACGGGTTCGAGCCCTGGTCCGGGAAGATCCCACATGCTGCGGAGCAACTAAGCCCATGCACCACAACTACTGAGCCTGAGCTCTAGAGCCCACGAGCCACAACTACTGAGCCCACGTGCCACAACTACTGAAGCCTGCGTGCCTAGACCCCGTGCTCTGCAACAAGAAAAGCCACGACAATGAGAGGTCCGTGCACCACAACGAAGAGTAGCCCCTACTCGCCGCAACTGGAGAAAGCCCGCACACAGCAACAAAGACCCAACACAGCCAAAAATAAAAACAAATAAATAAATTTAAATAAATAAATAAAACCAATGAGCAAGTATTACTTTGGTAAAAAAAAAAAAAAAAAAAAAGAGAGACACACACACACGAGATTGGACTTGTTCTGAGTATCCCAGAATGGCAAAACTGGGATCAAAAGCAAACCCTTTTTGATGCAAAATCAAAAAGAACCTTCTAAGAAGTGGAGCTGTCCAGTAGGAAATGGGTTGCACAGAGAGGTAATGAGATTCTTGTTTGGATGGTGTTCAAGTAAATGATGATGACCACTTGATTCCAAGCAGACTGGGGAGTTTGACAATGTGGATCTCCTAGGCAGCATCCTCTTGATTGCAGAGTAAAAGGAACCTTCTCACATTAGCTCAGGTTAGAGGGGATTCTGGAAAGAATTCAGCTCTCACTGAATCAGAGGAAAAGTTGAGCAACTAGGCTGTAGGAAGGGTGGGAATGAGATCAGCTCCAAGCCAGGCCCACTGTGGTGACTCAGCTTTCAGCTCTGTTTCTTTTTCTTTTTTTTCAGTTTGAACTCTTTCCCAAGAATCTGAAAGACCATTGGCAAGACTGTAGCTTTGCTTCTCCTGAGTCAGGTATTCAGTACTTGTTCAATCAACGATGGTCATGGGGGTGGAGTCTTGTGATTCAAACATAAAAGCATGATGACAGAGATCATCCATGCAGTGGGTATAAAAATTCTCAGAAAAGTTGAGAGGGGCAGACATCCTCAAAATGATATACAGGGTCTGTCCAAACTCAGGGCTCACTAATTCTGAGTCAAAAGTAATTTCAAGCAGATGATGTTCTTCATGGGGTTGTAAAGAGGCCAGGACTAATTCATATTCAGCTGAAGGCACATTATTGAAATAAAGTGAGGGGTCGGGAGAGATGAGATCAGTGCCGTGGGAAGAATCGGTGGAAAGGGAGTAAATGTGGCTCATTGATCAACTCACAGACTTGGTGGGTTGCCTACCAGGACGTGCACTGTCTAGGACAGAGCTACACACAGGCTGACTTACAAGTTACACAGCACCTGTGTCAAGGCAGGGTTTTTTCCCCATGCAGTTTTTAAAATATACTTGTAAATTTTAGAATAGTTTTAGATTTACAGAAGGGCTGCATAAATAATACAGAGTTCCTACAGATCCTTCACCCAGTTACCATGGTATATTGTCACAACTAATGGACCGCTATTAATATGTTTTTAACTACACTCCATACTATATTTGGATTTCATTCGTTTTTCCCTAATGTCATTTTTCCACTCCAGGATCACATCCAACATACCTGTATTCGTTTCTTAGGGCTTCTGGAACAAATTACCACAAATTTGGTAGCTTAAAACAACAGAAATGTATTCTCTCCAGAGTTCTGGAGGCCAGAAGTCCAAAGTGTGTAGGCCACACTCCCTAAGGGCTCCAAGGGAGAAAGCTTCCTGCCTCTTTCAGCTTCTGGTGGCCCCAGGTGCTCCTCGGCTTGTCCCCATGGGGTGGGCTATATCTTGGAGCTGATAATGCTGATCTCTGCCTCCATCTTTATATGGCCTTCTTTGTGCAACTCTGTGCCTGTGTGCCTCAAATTTCCCTCTCCTTTCTCTTATAAAGACACCCAGTCATTGAATTTAGGGCTCACACTAAATCCAGGATAATCTCATCTTGAGATCCTCAACCTAATTACACCTGTAAAAATCTATTGCCAGCTAAGGTTACATTCACAGGTACTGGGGGCTGGCATTTGGACATAGCTTTTTTTTTTTTTAACATCTTTATTGGAGTATAATTGCTTTACAATGGTGTGTTAGTTTCTGCTTTATAACAAAGTGAATCAGCTATACATATACATATATCCCCATATCTCCTCTCTCTTGTGTTTCCCTCCCACCCTCCCTATCCCATGCCTCTAGGTGGTCACAAAGCACTGAGCTGATCTCCCTGTGTTATGCGGCTGCTTCCCACTAGCTAACTATTTTACATTTGGTAGTGTATATATGTCCATGCCACTCTCTCACTTCGTCCCAGCTTACCCTTCCCCCTCCCCGTGTCCTCAAGTCCATTCTCTATGGACATAGCTTTTGGGGGGACAAAATTCAACCCACTACAATACACATTTTTTAAAATTTTATTTTATTTATTTTTGGCTGCATTGGGTCTTTAGTGCTGCGTGCGGGCTTTCCCTAGTCGTGGCGAGCGGGGGCTACTCTTCGTTGGGGTGTGCGGGCTTCTCATTGCAGTGGCTTCTTTTGTTGCAGAACATGGGCTCTAGAGCGCAGGCTCAGTAGTTGTGGCGCATGGGCTTAGTTGCTCCGTGGCACGTGGGATCTTCCTGGACCAGGGCTTGAACCCATGTTCCCTGCATCAGCAGGCAGATTCTTAACCACTGTGCCACCAGGGAAGCCCTACAATACACATTTAGTCATCATGTCTCCTTAGGCTTCTTGGGGTTGTGACAGTTTCTCAAACCTTCCTTGCTTCTAATGACCCTGCCAGTTTTGAGGATTATTGAGGATCAATATTTTGTAGACTGTGTCTCAATTTGTTTGCCTGATGTTTTTCTCATGGTTAGACTGGGGTTATGGGCTTCAGGGAGGAGGACCACAGAGGTGAAGTGCCCTTCTCAACACAACATATCAAGGGTATGTGTTATCAACTGGACTTACCACTGATGAGGTTAACCATGACCACCTGGCTAAGGAAGTGTTTACCAGACTTCTCTATAGCAAAGTTCCTTTCTTGTTCCCCCATTTCCATACTGTACTCTTTGGTAGAAAGTTACTAAGCATAGCACACACTTACGAGATGGGGAGTTATGCTTCACTCCTTGAGTGGGGAGCATTTGCATAAATTATTTGGAATTTTGCTATTGTCCTTGCAATTTTGCATGCATTCTCTCATATGAAAGGCAGGTTTCATAGATTCCAACCAGAGTTCTATGGCCTTTTCCCAATTCCCCTTAGAGAATCTGAAATGCAGGACAAATCATCTGAGGAAACAATTCTCTGAAGAGTTTTCATTAACAGAAAATGCTATAGGACAGAGCTATTCACAGCATGGACTGGTGTGGTCCACATCTGCTTCTAGATCTATAATAATGTAAGTATCAATATTGAAAGTGACATTCAGAAACTGCATAGCAATTTGACAAGAGTAATCTTATGTGTGTTGAATGTAACAATAAAGGTGCCTTTATTATTATTATTATTTTCCCAGTAACTCACTTGTATTGTCCTTTATACAAGTATTGGTCCAGGACAAATTAGAGTGGAAGTGGTCTTCAGCACAGAGTGGCCCCCACTGGGTGTGGCCTAACACAGGCTCTGGTGTTCCAGGCTGCTCCCTTCTCCACACCCACTTTGCATGTACCCCTCACTCCTAGACATCAGAGTGAAGCCCGGACCCACCAATGGGCTCCTGTCTGGGCCTCATCCCACTGAGCTTATGACAGTGACCTTCCCTACAGGGCATACTGTTCTTACCTACCCCCGTCCCCCTGGCAGGACAGCCCCTCTGCGGTGCCCCCAGGGGCAGCATCTCTGGCTGCTCTGAGCCTGTCTGTGGTCAGCTCCATGGGCAGCCACAGCCAGCTCTGCCTGGGAAAGAGCCAGCCCTGCTCTCACCATGCTCTGGGCATCCAGCCCTTTCCATGAGTGAAACCCTTTTAATTCCTTTTGCTCATGGTCAGGCACAAGCAGGGGGCAGCAGAGGGCAGCAGGAGGGAAACAGGAGTCTCCAATCCAGAAAGGGCTTCCGATGTAGACTTTTACTAATCTCTCCAAATGAGGTCATTCATATAGTCAAGTGACTGAAAGGAGTCCATGACCAGGCCATCCTGCCAGGGCTTAATTTAAAATGATAAATACAGATGGCCGATAGGCACATGAAAAGATGCTCAACATCACTAATTATTAGAGAAATGCAAATCAAAACTACAATGAAGTACCACCACACACCGGTCAGAATGGCCATCATTAAAAAGTCTACAAACAAAGCTTCCCTGGTGGTGCAGTGGTTAAGAATCTGCCTGCCAATGCAGGGGACACGGGTTCGAGCCCTGGTCTGGGAAGATCCCACATGCCGTGGAGCAACTAAGCCCATGCGCCACAACTACTGAGACTGTGCTCTAGAGCCTGCGAGCCACAACTACTGAGCCGCGTGCCACAACTACTGAAGCCCATACACCTAGAGCCTGTGCTCCACAACAAGAGAAGCCACCGCAATGAGAAGCCCATGCACCGCAACGAAGAGTAGCCCCCATTCGCCGCAACTAGAGAAAGCCCGCGTGCAGCAGCGAAGCAGCAAATTCTGGAGAGGGTGTGGAGAAAAGGGAACCTTCTTACACTGTTGTTGGGGATGTAAATTGGTGGAACCACTATGGAGAACAGTATGGAGGTTCCTCAAAAAAACTAAAAATAGAACTACCATATGATCCTGCAATTTTACTCCTGGGCATAAACCCAGACAAAACTATAATTCAAAAAGATACATGTACCCCTATGTTCACTGCAGCACTATTTACAATAGCCACACATGGATACAGCCTAAATGTCCATCAACAGATGAATGGATAAAGAAGAGGTAGTATATATACACAATGGAATACTATTCAGCCATAAAATATAAAGAAATAATGCCATTTGCAGCAACATGGATGGACCTAGAGATTATCATAGTGAGTGAAGTTAAGTCAGAAAGAGTAAAAAAAAAAAAAAAAAGTAAGTCACAAATACCATGATTTCACCTATATGTGGAATCTAAAATATGACACAAATGAACTTATCTATGAAACAGAAACAGACTCACAGACATAGAGAACAAGGGAGAGGAGGAGTAGGGGAGGGATGGATTGGGAGTTTGGGATTAGCAAATGCAAACTATTATATATATATGTAGAGCTGAATCACTATGCTGTACACCAGAAACTAACACAACATTGTAAATCAACTATACTTCAATAAAATAAATTTTTTAAAAATGATGAATATATCTTTTATGTTGATTGTTATTACACTAAATATAGAAGAACACAGAATCTACGTATTTCAAGAAAACTAATTTATGTAAAAACACGCAGTCACATTCAAATATTTGATATATCCCTGGTGGTCTAGTGACTAGGATTTGGCGCTTTCAAATATGAAATAAAAATATTCAAATATGAATAAAAATGGCTTTTTAAATTATTGAACTAGGCTTTAGTTGAAAAAAACCAGCTTTTCATTATCTAGTGGATAACCTGATACTACAGTGTATTCTGTGTTAATATATACGACAATTTAAATGCTAATTTGTATAATCCTATTCTGGCATTACTTTCACTTTCTAATCTACTAAGAGCCTCAAAAAATCCATTGGCCAGGCCACATATGGGTGCCCCACAAGCCCTGCTAGAGTCACTTTCCCCTTCCCTCCTCTCAAATAATCCTTGCCAGGAGCCACCTCCATCCAGTCTCTGTTGGGGCTTCCCTCCCCAGTTGACCCTCTTCTTGAAGGAAGTTCCCAATTCTTTAGCTCATTACAGAGTCTGGTTCACTGCTTGTCCCCCTGACTAGCTCAGAGTCCAGCACATAGTAGGTGTTACAGACTGAATTGTGTGCCCCCTAAATTCATATGTTAAAGCCCTAATCCCCAATGTGACAGTATTTGGAGATGGGGCCTTTGGGATGTAAGTAGGATTAGAAGAAGTCAGGGGCCTCCCTGGTGGCGCAGTGGTTGAGAGTCCGCCTGCCGATGCGGCGGACACGGGTTCGTGCCCCGGTCCGGGAGGATCCCATATGCCGCGGAGCGGCTGGGCCCGTGAGCCATGGCTGCTGAGCCTGCACGTCCGGAGCCTGTGCTCCGCAACGGGAGAGGCCACAACAGTGAGAGGCCCGCATACCGCAAAAAAAAAAGAAGAAGTCAGGAGGGTGGTGCTCCCGTGATGGGTGGGATTAGTGCCTTTATAGAAAGAAACACCAGAGAGCTGCTGTCTCTCTTTGCCATATAAAAGGACATGGTGAGAGGGTGGCCTTCTGTAAGCCAGGAAGAGAGACCTCACCAGAAACCAACCATGCTGGCACCCTAATCTTGGACTTCCAGCCTCCAAAACTGTGACAAAATTAATTTCTGTTGTTTAAGCTGCCCAGTCTGTGGTACTTTGTTATGGTGGCCCAAGCCAAGTAGTAAAGTAGGTACTCAATATATATCCCTTGATTGAATAAATAAACAATACATAAACCCGGAGTGGACAAACCACTTACACAGGATTCATTCTTTGCAAGGATCCCTCTTTGCTTCAACCCCCTTTGATTTCTAGTCTTTGACAAAAACCTTAGACCTTCACAGGCCAGCGAGACAAAATCAATGGCAGTTTGGGTTCTTAGGGTCTGTTTCTTAGCACAGGAGTGGCAAATAGTATGCCAACTAGAAAAGGCACCTAGAATTACTTGGAGGTGGGTTCATCCAGCACTGAGCTGATATGGATTCTGAAGCCCCTTCTGGATTCAGTGCAAGGAGTCCTGTGATTGATTAGCAATACCTGTCATGGCTGTGGGTGGGGTGAGTGGAGGCATCTGGGCCAATCCTGACTCAGAAGCTGCTGCTTAGGATGCATTTAAGCACAGGCACCTGGTACTAGCATCAGTGCCTCTCCTCTAAGCAGTGTAGTTTTGCAGTCCCACCCTCAAGGGGCTCCCAGCTTCTGCAGGTGCAAGAAGAGGAAGAAGGAGCATGGTGGGTGCAGGAGAGGATGAGTCTGCTGCTCGAGACCAAGGAGACCTTAATTCTGTGCCTGTCCCCTGGATCAGAACAGCTCTTGAGCTGAAAGCAATCTGTACATGTATAGCATGGCATGCAGGCTGGTGCCTCTGAGAGAAGTTGCAATTCAATTCCGTAAACATTTATTTAACACCTTTCACAGGCCCAACATCATGCTGAGTACCATGAGAGAAAACAGAAGCATTCTGAGTCCTGTCTCCAAGGGGCTTACAGTCTTCTAGGGAATGAGACTGGCCAGGTGATGAGTGTGCAGGTGGTCCAGGGAAGGAGGGCAAGGTGAGTCTTTAGGTGGCTCCATGCCCTAACGGACAGGCAGGGCAGGGGCTGGCACCCGATACTAGGAGAGAGTTGTGCAGTCCACATCAGGAGGGTGTCCTGTGACAGCTCAAGGGGAGTTGGGGCAGGGATAGGAGCTGAGTAGGGGGCTGCAGGGAGCAAGGCAAGAGCCTAGCCATGGGGTATGGGAGTCAGGCCAAGACTCTGCTGTGCAGAGCTAAGGGCAAGGACTCGGGCCCTAAGGAAGGGACCCAGGGCTAGCCTGTGGGGGTCACAAGGAGCAAGACCAGTGCCCCGTAGAGCCCAAATCCTTGACCGAGCATGGTAACTGCTGACCAGGCTCCATATTCCCTCTGCCTCAGGCCCCAGATGGGAAGCCTGATCCAACAGAGGTGGGTGAGGGAACAGGGGCCCTGTGACCTCAGGGACAGGTGCACTGCAGTTCACCGCAGCCAAAGCTGCTGGGGAAATGAGGATAGAGGTGGGAGGAGCATAGGGCAGGATGTGCTGGGTGACAGGAACTCCAGAAACAAAGGCTTACAAGCAGGGAAAACACATCAGATGCCTGACCTACTGGAGCAGAGGGATTGGGCTGGGGAGAAAAGGCAAGCATAGCGGGTAAGAGCAAGTCACACAACCGAGCTCCTTGAACGTTAGCAGCCTAGCAGAGAGATGAAACACCACAGCTTGTGGAACTGGATGGCGGGGATTCAAGTCCTGCCTCTTCCTCTTCCCAGCTGTGCCACTTTAGGCAAGTTACTTAACCTCTCTGGGACTCTGATTCCTCAACTAGGGATAATAATAGTGTCTGACTCACAGGGTTGTTGTAGGGACTGAGTTACAAAGTATGAAGCACTGAGAACAGTGCACTGACACACAGTGCTCTGTTACATTTGCAAGTGTCACAGTTATGTAGAGTAAAGCAGTCTGAACATTAACCAATATTTCCCAAATTGTTTTCCATGGAATCTTCAACTAAGACATGCTTCTATCAAAAAGATTCTTACAGCCAAATTTGGAAAATGTCTCCTATTATACCCACATCAAACTGATGAGTCCACAGTAAACAAACAACAAACCCCTAACTTTCTTTAACTTAGTGTTTCCCAAACGCAGTGGATCATGGAAACTTCTGCATACCTTGTGGGACAGTGTTCCACAGGACTCCAGTGTGGGAAGTGCTATGGAGGAAGGCAGTGGGGAGTCTCTGAACGTAGAGGAAGGGGTCTCCAGGAGAAGCTGCCTGGCAGGGGCTAAACCACAGCAAGATTCCAGCACCTAGAGAGGAGGGGGAAGGAATCAGCTGAAATGCCAGGGCTCAGGGCCCTGGAGCAGAAGGGAAGGGCGAATGGGGGAGACCCAGGGCAGGGGGTATAGGGAAGAGCAGGGAGCTGTTTGGATATAGAGAGGAGAGAAGAGGCAGAGGTGGCCCTGAGAATTCATACCTGGGGAGGCAGGAAAAGGGAGAGCAGAAAGGTGGTGACGAGTGGGGCATCCCTCATTTACTTATGCACCCACTCTGCCCACTCACCCTGTCACCCTTCCCAATTTATGACTGAGGTGGGTCTAAGCCCTGCGGCTTCCCCAAGGGGGTGGGCCTGGAGAGAGAGCGATGGGGACAGCTGCTTCCTGGGGAAGAAGAGCCTCCAGAAGGCACAGAGATGTTCTGTCCCCGCTATGCACAGATCGTGTGATTATAAAATCAACAGCAGTTGTCCAGGGCCTCTAGGGTGAACTCCGGGTCAGTGCCAAAAAGAAGCAAAGGCTGCAGTCTGAGCTCTAGGCCTGGCTCTGCTGGCCACTAAAGGCTGTGCAACTTTGGGGAAGTTGCTCCGTGTCTCTGGTCCAAACTTCATCTCTAAGTTTGGTCCTCAAGCCCCACTTCCTCCTCCCTTGGTCACATCAGCCACAGCCATGACATTTCTATCCCTTGCCCTGGTGCCAAAGGCCTCCGCCGGGAAATCGGGCCTCCTGCACCCCATCACTGTCAGGGTCCCTCCTCCTCACGGCCCAGGTTCTCACCTCTGGAAGGCCTGGCGGCAGCACTGGTACACCCCAAAACTGCTGCTGCTGAGGGTCGTGTTCAGGAGGGACACACAGTCGACCTCAGCCCCCTGGGCATGTAGAGGATCCCTGTGCAGGGAAGGCAGCTGGTGGGCAGGGCCCAGGCCCTCACTACCCTCCAACCCCACCCAAGGACTTCCAGAGAGGCCAGAGCCCCAGTGCCTGGCCCCGGACCAGGGCCAGCTGGAGAATCAGGGCTCTGAGTCCTGAGCCCACCAGGCCTGCACTCACCTGCCACGCAGGCATTCACCAGAGACACACAGGCCCCCGTGCAGAGCACCCGGAGCATGACCTGGGAGAAGTTGCTCTTCTGCTGGGGGGCCATGGAGGCTGCAAGAGGACAGGAGTGCTCAGGGCCAGGACTCAGCATGCCTCTCTGCCTGTATCTGTGCCTCCGGTTGCATCTGCTGACACCCCTTTCTCTTCTGGGTGGCCAGAGGGACAGACGCTGTCCTCCTGATGCTTTTGAGTTTGGGAGTCCTCCTTGGCCTGAGTCGGGCCCCTAGGTAGCACTCCACACCTCCCCCCATGCCATCAGTGGCAAGTGTAGGAAAAGAACGTGAGTTTGGAGTCAGGCAGACCTGGGATTAAACACAGGTGCAGCCACTTATTAGCTGAGTGACTTGGGCCATCATTCACTTTTGCAAGACTCAGCAAAACAGGATGGTTACACCACCAGGCAGGGAACTGCAGGGGGTGGAAATGTTTTTTGTAAAGAGCTGAGAGCTGTGCAGAGCCTTCTTCCCTAGGCCCCACCAGGCCTGCCTGTCCCTTGTGGGTACGGGAACTAAAGCCTCAGGGGGCAGGTCACCACTGCACCTCCCGACCCTCCCCAGAGCCCTGAGCCAGGCTTGGCCTACAAGGCCAAGGTGCTAACCTCCTGGGCTACCCCAGCAGCAGAGAAATCATGAAATGCCAGGGCTGGGAGGAAGCTCCACGGCCACCTTGTTCAGGCTCTGCCTTAGACTAATGGGAGAAATGAGACCTACAGATCCCCAAGAAATGTCTCAGAGCCAGGACTAGTGTCCATCCCCGACCCTCCAGGATACCGAGAGGCCCCTATAGGACTCACTCAGGCCTCCCAGCATGATCCCAATGGAGCTGAAGTTGGCAAATCCACAGAGGGCAAACGTCATATTTCTGCTCTGACCTGAGAAGACAGAAGATGAGCGGGGAGGGGCTTCCCTCAGATGGGATGGGAGTTTGCTCAAACCACCCCATACCCTGGCCTTAATTTTACCCACTGCCTATGTGCCTTTGACCTTTGAAGCACTCGGTGCTGCCCTTTTCCAGCCATGCACACCTACCTCTAAGTCAACTCAAGCTACACAACCTCACAAACATAGCCCCCTCCTCATCTGCCCTTGAATCTCCTTAATTACTAGCCTTTCTGGGTATGATTCAGGCTGGCCCAGTCCTCTCACTTTGGCCCTACTAAGCTCTGTACCCAGGAGCAGTGGGCGAACGGCCCTTTCCGGCATACTGCAGCCCCGCACCTTTGTTTATGGAGAATGCGCTCAGGCTGAGGTCCTTTGAGATGTTGTCATGCCCAAAGAGCAGGATGGTAGCCCAGTGAAGAGAGGGAGGGATTCGGAGCCCAGTCGGCTTGGGTTCCAGGCTCGTCACGGCCTATTTCAGGTTGAGCAAGTTGATAGCCTCCTAAGTTTTAGTTTCTCTATCAGGAATGTGGGAATAATAGTAGCTGCCTAGAAAGACTGTCATAAAGATCATCTAATGTACAGGAAGTACCAGGCACAGGGGAGGTATTTAAGCAAGGTAATTCTCTTTCCCTTTTGCTCTGAACGGTTGTGTAATTTCTTAGAAGTGTTAAGAGCCGAAATGGAACAATTTGGAAAAAAAGATTGGCTTAGACCCATACCTCACACCATATAAAAAATTAATTCTAAATCACTGAAGCAGATAAATATGAATATTTTAAACATCAAATAATAGGAAATATAGAATAATTATTATTGTTACCAAATAATATTATTACTCTCATTTTGGAGAGGAGCAAACTGAGGCTCACAGAAGTGATTGAGGAAGCTCACACAGCAAAAATGCAGCTGTGTCAGAATTTGAACTCCGTTTTGTCTGACTCCAAAGTGCATGATTTTAACTACTTCACCATATTGTTTCAGGAATTTAACCCTTGCCAGATTTTTGGAATGGAGATAACTTTCTAAATTTAGATATTACAGAAGAAATGCAAAGATTTGGTGTAAATTTTGTGTTTAAAAAAATCCCTGAATACAGAATGAAGGGGAGAAAAAAAGACTAGGAAAAATATATGTAGAAAATGTAACAGAAAAGGGTTAATATCTTTATAACACACAGAGTTTATACAAATTGATGAAAAAGTATTAAGGTACCTGCATTCTGCTTACTCACCTATAATCACCCTCCCAAGCCGCCCAAGTAATCTTAAAATGTCAAAAGTCAAATCTTCAGTAACTTCCTACTGCTCCTCGGCCTGTGTCACTCTCTTTTACAATTACCACCTGTTCTAACCTCACTGCTCTCCTCTCAGTTCTCCAAACAAGTGCTTTTCAACCTCAAGGCCTTTGCATGTGTCTCTTTCTTTGCCTGGAATGCTCTTCCCAATTTCTCCTGGCCCCTCCTCCTCCTTGCAAGTCTTGGCCTAATAACCACATCTCAGGGAGGCCTTTTCTGACCAGCCCAGTCAAGGAAGACCCCCTCCCTATTTCCTCTTATTGTTTCCATCATAGAACTTACCACAAATTGTGGTTTTAAAATTTTTTATTCCTTTGCTTTCTTGCATTTTGCTCGTGTCTTTCACTAGGTGTAAGTTCCATGTCACCAGGGACCATGTCTTTCGGATTCCCCTTTTTATCCCTGGTACCCAGCAGAGGGCCTGGCACTTCAGAGGTCTCAAAAAATACTTGCTGAAGGAATGAAGTTTATTTAAAAAGATCCTGAAGGCACATACCACCCACTATCTCTAGAGAAGGGAGTGATACTGGAGCTGAAAATGAGGAGTGAGGGGAAACCTGGGCTTTTTACTCCATACAAACTTTTTTTTTTTTTTTAACTGAAGAGTACGTTCCTTTACAATTAAAAATATAATTTAAAA
The DNA here is from genome assembly GCF_964165515.1 of Mesoplodon bidens. Lineage (NCBI taxonomy): Eukaryota > Metazoa > Chordata > Mammalia > Artiodactyla > Ziphiidae > Mesoplodon > Mesoplodon bidens. The sequence continues at coordinate 36,412,700 of NC_138178.1, forward strand.
GGCAAGAAAAAAATTTTGTGTTAAAAGTTCCTAGTAACCCAGTAACAAATGAAAACATTGCCCCTTAATGTATCAAAGCTTTTTTTTTAAGAGGCTACTCAGCCCTGTTCAGTGTGTGGTAAAATCAATGCTCACAGGCACAGCTGGGGCGGTTTCAGTTGTTACAACCCCTTGGGAAAGATACTGGCAGCAACCACACGAGGATCGGTGCCATGTGATGCAGTCATCCCACATCTGGGAAAGCTCCTGCGGAAATGCTCAGAGAGGAGGGAGAAGTTCTGTGCAAAAAGCTATTCATTTCAGCATTGTGTATGATAGCCAAATAATGGAATTATATATTATATTATTATATTTATTATAATATGATTAATTATAATTATATTATATAATAGCTGTAATTTTGGGATGATAAGATGATGGGTAATTTTGTCATTCTCAATCATGTTACATACAGCTGTTATTCTTTTAGAAAGTTTCATTTTAGAAAGCTTTTTTCTTTTTTTTTAATGTCTTAACAGGGACTTCCCTGATGGTCCAGTGGCTAAGACTCCGCACTCCCAATGCAGGGGGCCCAGTTTGATCCCTGGTCGGGGAACTAGATCCCACATGCCTCAACTAAGACTTTGCATGCTAATTCACATGCTGCAACTAAAAGATCCCACATGCTGCAACTAAAGAAAAAGATCCCGCATGCTGCAACGAAGATCCTGCACGGGGCAACGAAGATCCCGCGTGCTGCAACTAAATAAATAAATAGATAGATAGATAGATAGATAGATAGATAAATAAGTCTTAACAGAAGAAACCAACCCCTGAACTGAATCCAATATATTGAAGATGAATGTGGTAGTGAGGTCTCCCTGTTTTACTCTCTTAGCTCATTAGATGCTCCCATCCATTCCTTCGGGGTAGGAGTGGCAGGCTCTACCCTTGTTTTCCAACAGAAGAGGCAAGGTACAGCTGCTGGCCCAGGGCTGCACAGGATGGTGGCCTGTCTACAGCTGGAGCTCAGATACCTCCAACGGGGCTCTTTCTCAACCTCAGCCTCCTAAGAGGCCTTGAGAAAGATGGCCTCTGAAGCTGTCTTGTTGCCCAGGGCAACGGGATGTGGGAGGTTGAGCAGCCCCTCAGTGTGTCTCAGCCGGGCCCACAGGGCAGCCGCTGCATCACCCCCTGCCCCAGGGAGGGGACAGGTACACTCACAGAGATCCACTGCTTCCTGGAACCGGCCCACTTCTCGGCGCCCGTCGTTCAGAAACAGCTTCATTCCCAGCAGCTCAGCCACCACCTGGCAGCCCTCCCAGGCCACGCCCATCAAGAAGGCCACCGATCGCAGGATGTAGGAGCAGATGAGCCTAGGCATGAGGCAAGAGGCGTGGCTGGGACTGGGGTTGGCCTGGGCTCTGTGGGTGTCCACCCACCATCACCCACCGACCAGGACCACCACCTCCACAGGCTGCGTGGGTGGCCGGAACTGTACTTGGAAGCTGAGCCCCTGGACGTCCATCATGTCTCCCAGCCAGGAGAGGGCAGCGTTGATGAAGGCCAGCACAGCCAGGAAAGCAATCAGGTTGGCTGCGATGTTGGTCACGACCCTCATGGACATGGCGGCCCCACTGCTAGCTGCTTCTAAGAGGTTTTGAGCATCTCTGTTGTTGGGATCAAGAGCCATTATTATTGGCCTATCTCCACAAACAGCAGGGCTCCCCACCATACAGGCTCAAAGAGGAACCTTGGACAGAGCATTTCAGAGCCAGTGGTCCTTGTTTTCCCTCTGAGACCAGAGAGAGAAAGAGCCTGGCCCAAGCAGTAGGATAAGACCCAGACTCCTAGCACAGATGCTGTCCAAGACAGAAACCACTAGCCATGTGTGACTTTTGAGCACTTGAAAGGAGGCTGATCTGAATTGAAATCTGTTGCAAATATACACACCAGATTTCAGAGATTGAGTCCAAAAAAAAAGAAAGAATATGAAATACCTTATTAATAATTTTTATATTGATTACATGGTAAAATGACAATACTTTGGATATATTTAGTTAAATAAAACATTTTATTAAAATCACCTGCTTCTTTTTACTTTTTAAAAGATGACTACTAGAAACTTCGAATTATAGGTGTGACTCACATTCCTCTAGGGCAGCGCTGCTCTAGACCTTCAGGAAGTTGTGCTGTTGGGGATGACGGTTGTATCCACAAGCACATTTGTCAAAAGTCGTGTCTTTCAACATTTTTTAAGAATTAAATGTTAGGGCTTCCCTGGTGGCGCAGTGGTTGAGAGTCCACCTGCCGATGCAGGGGACATGGGTTCGTGCCCTGGTCCGGGAAGATCCCACATGCCGCGGAGCGACTGGGCCCGTGGGCCATGGCCGCTGAACCTGCGCGTCCAGAGCCTGTGCTCCGCAACGGGAGAGGCCACAACAGTGAGAGGCCCGCGTACCGCAAAAATAAATAAATAAATAAAATAATTAAATGTTACACAAAGGTTGCTAAGACTATGATAAAGAGATGTCAGGAGGTGTGAGTGAAATCAAGGACAGTGTTCAACATGTCAATGCGATTGACACTGGGGATCAGACCTCAAGGCATGTAGAGAAAGTGGTGTGGAACCTTTTCACGACCCTCCTCAACACACACACACACACACACACACACACACACACACACACAGAGACACACACCAGGCACATCCCCAAGAGCCAGGTCACTTGCCCAGGCCTTGACTAGTCCATGTTTCCTGCTGGTCAGAGACTGGAAAATAAGAAGCGAGAACTGGAGTCTATATCTTCACAAGTGAAGCTGCGACCAGGGCAGTGAGAGAGAGGAGGTGGGCTGCGCTTGGTGAAAGACAGAGACGGGCAGAGAAAATAGGACCTGCTGCTGCCCCCACCTCTGCTCCTGTCTCTGCCCCTCCCCCACACTCCCCTCTCTGCAGACCCTCCTGCTGTGCTCACCTGTAGGTCAGTTTCACTCCTTCCTCACCCCTGAACTTGGACTCCTCCACGTCCGGGTAGAGGGCTAAAGCACAAGGGGCAGCCTTCACAGAGGCAGCAATTAAGGAGGCAGCATTGATCTGCAAGAGTGAGAATGAGGGTTCTAGAGAGCTGTCAGGAAATGTGGAGGCCAGAGGTGTGGCCCAGGGCAGCAGGAGGACATGGTACTCTACCCCGCTGGTGTATCACCATCACCGGTACTGCTGTCACTGGTAATAGTAATACGTGTTATGTGTAGAGGGTCCCAGGCCGTATGCACAGAACCTTCTATTCCCACACCTCCCCCAGGACTTCAGGAAGTTAGGCAGGGCAAGTACTGTGATCTCACTTGACAGACAAGGAAACTGAGGCCCCAAAGGGTTAAATATGACTTGCCCAAAATAAAGGAAGGGAAGGAATTAGACCCGTCGTGTCTTTCGGCTCCAAGTTCAAGGTTCTTCCTCCCTTTCTAGGCTGTCTCTCTTTGACCACTGATCTGAGGGCTGGTTCATCATTGGCTGAGGGGTTTGTGATGGTTTCAGACAAAGTTCACAGAACCTGAGAGTTGGAATGGATCCAAGATGTGACCTAATTTGACCTCGTAGTAAAGGAAAGTCTTCCCTCTAGAGGATCCTTCCGGTCACTTAGTGTGGCAGGGAACTCACCACCTCAAGGCAGCCCATCACCTCTACTCCTGTGGTCAGAGAGCTGTTTCTAAGGAAATCTGCCCCTACAACATACAACACCCACCCTTTGACCCTGGGTCGGTCTCCTGGAGCCACGCTATAGAAGCCCTCACAGCAAGATGATGGAGCTGCCAGACACCCCCGGGATTCTCCCTTCCTGAATTTTCATCCTCACTGTGGTCCCAAACCCTTTGTTTCCCTGTTCTCTTCACAGAGATGGAACACTTTTTCACCACTGTGTTATTTACCAAATGGGAAAATTAGAACCAACCCAAACATCTGACAATGGGGGGAAGGCTATGCATTGTCAAGCTGCCATCAAAAACAGTGGTTACCAAGGCTTCACAATAATGTGGAGAAATGCCTGCATACTTGCATATAGAGCATAACCACAATGATAGGGAAAAAAACAAACTCCACAACTATGCATAAAAAGAAGATCAGAAAGAAATACACCGAAATGTCAACCAATTGTCTGTCCCTAGCTAGTGGGGCCAGAGTGATTTTCTTTTCTTTCAGCTTTTCTGTATATTTCTAAACGTCCACATGATATATACTGTTTTTATAAGCAGAAAAGTAAAATAGACTTCTTCTTAAAGTTTGTAATAAATCAACTGCAGTTTTAAAATTTTAAATAAAAAGGAACAAAAGGAGGGGAGGTAAGTTTAAGCTACATGTTCAGGCGAATAAAGCAGACAGCCAAAGAAGCCCATGGAAGTACCAGGAACTACTGATGAGGAAGCAGACCTCAGAGACCCTCTGAGGCTCTGAAAGCCTTGTAATATCCTCTTCCTTCTTCTTTTAAACCCCTTTATTTCCTTTCAGTGGTAAGCAGAAACCACTTAAGACGTGTACCAGCTCCAGCACCCACCTCCCACGCGCCCCCATCACAGCCACTAGGTGTGCAGGCCTTGCTCCTCATGGAAATAGCCAGCCAAAGGCAGGTGTCCTCTCTGGACTTTCCAGGCCAAGCTTTGGGACTTTGCTGACCTCCTCCTCAGCCGCCCAACTCCAGCGGGCACAATACCACATCTGGAATCTTGGGATTTTCCCCTCCACCAGCCAGGACCCTCCCCCTTCCTCCAGCTTGGAGGCTACATTTGGTTTGTCAACTCGAGTCTCAGTGGGGGGCACACCTTGCACATTCCTGGACACTGTCCTTTGAATGGACCATTCGTGGCCACTGCCTCAAATGCCCCAGGCAGTCATTTCCTGCTCATCCTGGAAAGGGCTGAGTCCTGCACTGGCAGGGCTCCCAGGGGCACTGGGTCAGCCCACACATGGCCTCTCTGCTGCCAGTTATGCCTCAGGGCCATGACATTCCCCAGCGTTGCCTCCAGACACCAGGTCAGGAACGCCTTCTGTCCCAGCATGACAGGGCCCACTCCTGCCCAAGGCCCTCCTTCGTCTACCCAAAGGTGTCCTATGTGAAGAGGGATAGAGGGTAGGAGCCATCCATGTGAACTTTCAAAAAGGTCTTTACTGAGAAAGGAAATAAATCCAGACATTCCAAAGCATAAAATGGGCCAGTTTTAGAAGGCTGGACTTCTGACCCTAATATGTCAGAGAAAGAACAACCACTTTTTCAACACCATGTCAGGTGTTTCTTTGTTTTTTGTTTTTAAGATTTTTTTTTGATGTGGACCATTTTTAAAGTCTTTATTGAATTTGTTACAATATTGCTTCTGTTTTATGTTTTGGTTTTTTGGCCGTGAGGCATGTGGGATCCTAGCTCCCTGACCAGGGATCGAACTTGCACCCCCTGCATTGGAAGGCAAAGTCATAACAACTGGACCACCAGGGAAGTCCCTTGCCAGGTGTTTTCTGTTTATAATGGCATTTAATTCTTAGACTGCTGTGAGGTGGGCAGTAATTCCACCCATTTTACACGTGTAGAAACTAAACATGTGGTTGACTCTTACTTGGCCCTGCTTGGGCCTCCCAGACGCTGTCCCAGGGGCTCCCACTCTTGCACAATTGATTGAGAAACATCAGTGGCCATCCCCTCAACCCATCCTGTGTTCACAGCCCAAGGCACACATCTGGATCTCTTCTCACAATGATCCCGAGCCAAAGGGGTGGGTAGGGAGACCAGTTTCTGGGGTTTTAGCAGAGAGAGCTCGTGCCTACCTTAGAGTTTTTGGGAAACACACTGAAAAGGGACATGTATGTAGAGGTCACAGTGAAAGGATTCAGTCAAGTGACACTTGGGACCTCAGACCAGGGAGAAGGTCTAGACCAGTGTCGTCTGATATAAATATAGCACAACTGTGATTTAAGTTTTCTAGCAGCCAATTAAAAAAGTAAAAAGAAACAGATGAAATTAATTTCATTAATGTATTTAATTTAACCCAATATACCTAACATTTTATCTTTCTACCCTTGTAATCAATGTTAAACTTATCAATAAAATATATTAATTGATTTTTCCATACTAAGTCTCACAGCAGATCTCATTTCAGACCGACCACATTTCAAGAGCTTAATAGCCATGTGTGGCTAGTGGCTGCTGTGTTGGACAGCACAGATCTAGAAATATCCAGATTTTAGCAATAGGAGGGGTTCAGGGAAGAGGCAGCCAGAAGCTGAGCATCAAAGAGAAAGGAGGAGAGAGAAAGGGGGTATTCTCTTTGGAATTCAGGGCCTAAGGGCAGAGCCCAAGATACAGTGAGGAACTGCCTGGAAGAGGGCGTGAAAGGAGAGAGGGGAGAGGATGGGAAGGGCTGTGGGAGGAAGCCTGGGGGCTGCTGTAGTGGCGGCCAAGAGCCAGGTGGGGGCAGAAGAGAGCTTCTCTGTGACCAGCCTGGGGGCAGATCCAGAGGCGGGAGGGGAGGAGGGAAGGAAGGTGGACTAGGTGCCTTTCACCAGGCCAGCTATGGTGGTAGCCTGGGGCTTCTGTACCAGAGGTTTGGATGGAGACCCGCGACCACTTGGCTGATCCTGGTGGCCTCTGCACATTCTGTAGAGCTAAAGGGAAGTGGGTACCAGGCCCCTTCAGTGGGAAGGCCCGCCTGCCTGGGGCTGGGCCTGGACTCTGGCCTGAGACAGGGAAGGAAAGGAGGCTGAGCTGTAAGGCGATTGTGGAAAAGGGAGAGAGTTCTTCCAGTACTTTAGTCTTAAGTAATGGTAACGACGCTTATGCGATAGAAAGAATACCATTCTTTTAACTGGCTTGTGGGACCCAAAGCAAGGTTAAGACATTTAAAGGCTCTAAGTCCCGAAGATAGCAGGGCAACCCCTCCCCCAATACGCCACCATGAAAAAAGTTTCAGGAACAAAGTATCAAGTTTTCATTTTTGAAATATCAAATTCCTTCCAAAATCAATTGGTGGTGAGGTATGGGGGAGGGGGGTGGCATGCATCAGCTCTGATGGGTCCTTCCTAGGCCTTGGTGAGAAAAGGTGCAAACCAGATGACCTCTAAAATTCTAGGTGGAGGGTGCTGGGCGGAGAAGACAAAGCCTCAGAGTGCAAGGGGCCTTCTTGAAAAGTCTCTAGGCAGCAGCCATCCTGCCCAGACAGCTCTGTGGGTATGCAGAGCTGAGGCTCCTGGTGTGGCCCAGGGGTCCTGAGGGAAGGAGGGACTGAGGGGCAGGTTACCTCATCCCCTTGGCCATCCTCAAGGACAGAGATGAGAAAGACAGGTGGAATTTGAGACCAAGGCTGGTCATTCTTTCATCCCCCGACCCATTCACACACAGCATCAGGAGAGCCTGGGCCCTGGGAGAGGAAGGCTGCCTTTCTCCAAACCAGCACACGGAGGCCCACCTCACCCTAGGGGCTGAGTGACCGTGCGTTGCACGGATGAACTTACCCAGCTCATTCCCTTACTGCTCTACATTTATGTTTCTTGGGTTGTTTGCTATTACAAATAATGTTGGAATTTTGCATCTTTTGACCACTTGTGAAAATATTTCTGTATCATAATATTCCTAACTGGATCAAAGAGGAGTATTTTTAAAATTGACTGATAGGTGTTTTCCAAAAAGGTTAGAGCAAATTACACTCCCATGAAGAGTATATGGGGCTTCCCTGGTGGCGCTGTGGTTAAGAATCTGCCTGCCAATGCAGGGGACACGGGTTTGAGCCCTGGTCCGGGAAGATCCCACATGCCGTGGAACTAAGCCCGTGCGCGACAGCTACTGAGCCTGCGCTCTAGAGCCCACAAGCCACAACTACTGATCCTGAGTGCCACAACTACTGAAGCCCGTGTGCCTAGAGCCCGTGCTCTGCAACAAGAGAAGCCACTGCAATGAGAAGCCCGCGCACTGCAATGAAGAGTAGCCCCCGCTCGCCGCAACCAGAGAAAAGCCTGCGCACAGTAACAAAGACCCAACGCAGCCAAAAAAAAAAGAGTATATGAATGCCCTGCAGCCTTGCCGTTTAGAGGCATGTAAAATTTTGCATATCCTTGAGAAGAAACATAAGTTATTATTGCTTTAATTTATCAGTGAGCTTGAATATCTGTTTATCATTTATGAAATTTTCTTTCTTGATCATCATTAAACTTTTAAAAAATTGTGATTTTTTACCTTTCAGAGGTTTTTCTTTTTTTTTTTTTTTTTTAACGGTACGCAGGCCTCTCACTGTTGTGGCCTCTTCCATCGCGGAGCACAGGCTCCGGACGCGCAGGCCCAGCGGCCATGGCTCACGGGCCCAGCCGCTCCACGGCACGTGGGATCCTCCCGGACAGGGGCACGAACCCATGTCCCTTGCATCGGCAGACGGACTCTCAACCACTGCGCCACCAGGGAAGCCCAGGTTTTTCATTTTTATTAGTTAGCTCTGTCAACTTTTTCCTTTACACTTTCAGATTTCATGTCATGCTCAGAATTTTATAAGAAAAAGACAAGTTGCAGAAAAGTGTGAATAGAATTACCTCATCTTTAGTAAAAAAAAAAAAAAAAAGCAAGTATATGTATATTCAGTTATATGTACTTAAATGACTTTTTACACAGAAATACCTGGAATGACATATTTTAAGTCAGTGGCTCCCAAATTGAGTATCAGAATCACCTGGAAGGCTTGTTACAATACAGGACACTGGGCCACATCCCCAGCATTCCTGATTCAGCAGGTCTACAGAGCAGCCCAAGAATTTGTATTTCTAACAAGTTCCCAGGTGAAGGTGTCGTTGCTGGCCCACTGAGGACACTCTGAGCACTGCTGTTCTCATCTAGTAAGAGCAGTTATCCATGGGAAGTGGGAGTGAAGTGTTTTTTTTTTCTTTTTTACTTTATTCATTTCTGTAAGAAGCAAGAATTTCTTCGATATTTAAGGGGAAAAAATAAGATCTTGAAAGACTTGCATGTGAAAACACAAACAAGTACAGTGTTTTACACAAATGTAATGTATTCTTACCAGGCACTTTGTAGGGGACACATTGAAGATTCATCTCTGCTTGCCATGCACTCGTGTTGTGATTGGTTTAAGGGCCTGATTCATACCACTGGAATTTGATTTAGAAATGTACAGTGCTCAGAAAGCTGCACAAGTAATAATTTAGGAGTAGAGGAAGGACTTGTGCCCAGAGAGGGTGTAAAGGAAAGGAGGTGGGAGGACGGGTTACAGGAAGAGTAGGACAAAGCTCCAGGGGTGGCCTAGGTGGGGGACTGTGTGTCTGAGTTTTGCAGTCAGACAGGTCTGGGCTCAAATCCTAGCTTTGGGCACCTCACTTACTCTCTGAGTCTCAATTTCCTCATCCTTGAAATGGGGATATTAAAACACTTAGCACTTTGCCTCAGTAAGCAGAATACTGGAAACCTTTGCTCCCACTGGCCACGTGAGAAGCCCAAATGGTCCAGCCCACCTGGCCTGCCTTACTCAGGTGAAGCTTCTCCTCCCACCATCACAGCAGCCCTGGTTTAGGACGTAGCCCATGAGAGAAGACCCCAGGTCGCTCTGGCCAGGAGCTGTGTGGGGCTCCCACAAAGGTGGGTTTCAGGTTCTTGGTTTTCAGCAAGCAGAAGGAGGGCTCTGCATACCTCAAATGAGATGTAGGCGTCCAGCAGGCTGCCGGCAATGGTGGCATAGCCTCTGGTCGTGACAACGTGGGTTTCAGAGAGTGTCATGTCTGCCAAGTAGGGCCAGATCAGTAGAGGAGCCTCAGTCTGCAAACGGGAAAGATGTCAAACAAGCAGAGCTGGTCAGGCTAGCACGGGCACTTGGGGCATACCCTCTCCACCTGGGAGTGAGCAGGTCACAGTGAGGACTGGGGACCCCAGGGGAAGAGACAGCAGGGTGGGGTGAGGACCAGAGTCTGTACTTGGCTGAGCCTCTGTGAACCTCAGCATCAGCCCAGCTCTGTGGAAGGACCCCCAGCCCTTCCTTTGGGCCTGATAATGCTCCCCTGTGTCAAGTGCCTCCCACATCCAGGCACCCAGCTAGGCCCCTCACACTCATCACTTACAACCTTCTAGGAAAGAAGTGGTCGTCTCCACGTTCCAGGAGAGCAGAAGGTCAGAGAGGTTCAAAGAATTACCTCTGTTCGTGCAAAGGACCAGAAGCAGATGTAACTCCAAGCCTGAACGTTTAGTGAAGCCATGGGAGTTGCCAGAAAGAAAGGAACTGGGGCATTCGATGGCGTGTTTAGTTCAGGGCATGTGGGGAAGCCTGGAGGCATTCGTTTATTCATTCAATAAATAATTATAGTACATACTATGTTCCAGACTGTGCTATGGAACAGGGATAGAGATGGGGGAGGTGGAGGGCAGATGGACAAGGCAGGGTAAGCAGTGGACCTCAGCAGGCAGAGGCATAATCTGACTCGGGTTTTTAAAGGGCCACTCCAGGGGACTTCCCTGTCTGTCCAGTGGTTAAGACTCTGCGCTTCCAATGCAGGGGCGCAGGTTCAATCCCTAGCCGGGGAATTAAGATCTCACATGCTGGGCTTCTCTGGTGGCGCAGTGGTTGAGAATCCGCCTGCCAATGCAGGGGACACGGGTTTGAGCCCTGGTCCGGGGGGATCCCACATGCCACGGAGCAACTAAGCCCATGTGCCACAACTACGGAGCCTGTGCTCTAGAGCCCATGAGCCACAACTACTGAGCCCGCAAGCCACAACTACTGAAGCCCACATGCCTAGAGTCCATGCCCCGCAGCAAGAGAAGCTACCGCAATGAGAAGCTCACGCACCGCACCAAAGAGTAGACCCTGCTCGCCGCAACTAGAGAAAGCCGTGCACAACAATGAAGACCCAAAGCAGCCAAAAATAAATAAATTGAAAATAAAAAGATCCCACACGCCACATGGCCCCAAAATAAATAAATACATAAATAAATAAATTAAATAAATAAATAAATAAAGGGCTACTCCAGCCTGTGTGTGAAGGATGGGTAAGGGCAGCAATGGCGGCAGGGAGAACAGAGAGGAGGTGATTGTCGTGTCGAGGTGAGAGACAAGTGTGGCTCGTAGCAAAAAAAAGAAAAAGGGCAGCAGGGCAGGTCTGGGATGTGATGTGGGGCAGAGCTGGCAGGACTTGCTGATGGATGGGATGCAGCTGGGAGCAAGGGAAGCAAAGGAAGGAAGGATGACTCCTCGACTTTTGTCTAACAACCTCATCGAAGACGTTGCCATTTACTGAGAAGGGAAAGTCTTGGAGACGTGCAGGTGTGTTGAGGGAGGGTTCTGCTTGTTTGGACTTGTGTAGTAAATTATCTAAGGATATCCAAGTGGAGGGTCAAGGGGGCAGTTGTATATATAGCAGATTGGAGTTTAGGGGAGAGGAAGTATTTAAGTCATGGGGCTGGGGCAATCCCCTGGGGATAGACTGTGGCCAGAGAAGAGAATAGGGCCCAGGCCTGCCAACACTGAGCTTGAAATGATACCACTAATCCTTGAAGGCTCCCCGTCCCCGCAAAAGTTAATTCGCCTTTGGAGCTCTTCCAGTTATCGTGTCACATTCACCTAAGATTTGTATTTTCTCAGCAAAAACCATTGATTACATTTGCAGCATTTTATATAAAATAAATGCTGATACTGAAATATCTTTTTCTCTTTTGCCTCATTTTGAGTAACTAAGGGATTTTGGACTATTTATCTCAGAGCACACCTGTCTTAATTGGCTTAAAAAAAAAAAAAACCTTTGAAATCAACACATTTGCATCAAGCAAGGAAGATGCAAATATTCTCCAAAGTTTCCTAAACTGCCCAGTGAAATATGGCATACTTCGGCAAGTTTTTTTTTTTTTTTTTTTTTGCGGTACGCGGGCCTCTCACTGTTGTGGCCTCTCCCGTTGCGGAGCACAGGCTCCAGACACGCAGGCTCAGTGGCCATGGCTCATGGGCCCAGCCGCTCCGCGGCATGTGGGATCTTCCCGGACCGGGGCACGAACCCGTGTCCCCTGCGTCGGCAGGCGGACTCCCAACCACTGCGCCACCAGGGAAGCCCAGGCAAGTATTTTTTTTGGTGACTTACATATTGGGCAGATGGGCCAGGATTCTGGAACGGTCACCAGAGTCTTACCCCTAGGAGGGTCCGGCCTTCTGCAAGGGACTCAGGACTGATAGTCCCTTCAGAGTCACACTTATATTGGAAAATACATTTTCAGAAAGAGGGAGGGAAAAAAAGACAAACTGATGTTGTGGAAGGAACCCTGGCCAGGAAGGAGAAGACTTGGATTCTAAGTCCTGGCTTATGTTATGGGATCTTGGCAAGGCATTCCCAGCCCCGAGCCTCAGTTTCTGCATGTATAAAAGGAGAACATTGGACTCCATCTGTAGGACTTGTGGGTCTCTAAGCTGATGAAGACAGCCTAGGCCTAGGGTGGTAGGAGGTGCCAGGGAGATACTATCCTCCTTGGCATGACCTAGGCAAGGAGTGTATCCCCAAATGGAGCATCCCTAGGGTAGCAGCCTTTGGTGACCCTGGGAGAAGGTTTGATTGGCTCTTCTGCTGACTGAATCAGAGCTCTAGGGACCCAGGGCACCTGCCCTCCTTGAGGGCAGAAGGCTGCAATACTGACCTGGCTCACAAAGATGTTTCAAGCCACACTCAGGGTCTTTGTGGCCATGGGGCCTATGGTGGCCTGCATCAGCCAGGAGATCTAGAAGGAAGCAGGGTGCTCTTTGTGGATTGGTATCAGCAAGCCCCAGGGACAGAGAGAGTCAGGGGTGGAAGTATCTTAAAAGTCTTCCTTCCAACTCCCAACCCATATAGAACTCGCTTACCTACATTTCCCCAAAGGTCCATTCATCTTCTCCTTCCATACCTCCATTGATGGGGGCTTATCATCCATGAAAAAAGGATTCCCTGGTCAAATATATTTGAGAATTGCTGTACACACACACCTTGGAGATGACCAGTACTTACCAGTTTATTAAAGGCTCTGAGAAGTTCTGCACAAAACTTGTTTAAATTTGTTTAGCCTGGTGTCTAGCTTAGCTTCATAAAATTATTTGACCAAGGGACTTCCCTAGCGGTCCAGTGGTTAAGACCCTGCGCTTCCACTGTAGGGGGCGCGGGTTTGATACCTGGTTGGGCCATATGGCATGGCCAAAAATAAAATAATTTGACCATGGGATCCCTTTACCTAGTAGCGTTTATTAACTTGCTGTGAAACTAGAGTTTTGTGAAAAGCTTTGGGAAACACTGTATTAAAAAGTTCTTTCGGGCTTCCCTGGTGGCGCAGTGGTTGAGAGTCCGCCTGCCGATGCAGGGGACACGGGTTCGTGCCCCGGTCCGGGAGGATCCCACATGCCACGGAGCGGCTGGGCCCGTGAGCCATGGCCGCTGAGCCTGCGCATCCGGAGCCTGTGCTCTGCAACGGGAGAGGCCACAACAGTGAGAGGCCCACGTACCACAAAAAAAAAAAAAAAAAAAGTACAGAAGACCTAAATAGACATTTCTCCACAGAAGATATACAGACTGCCAACAAACACATGAAAGGATGCTCAACATCTTTACTCATCAGAGAAATGCAAATCAAAACTACAATGAGATATCATCTCACACCAGTCAGAATGGCCATCATCAAAAAATCTAGAAACACTAAATGCTGGAGAGGGTGTGGAAAAAAGGGAACACTCTTGCACTGCTGGTGGGAATGTGAATTGGTACAGCCACTATGGAGAACGGTATGGAGGTTCCTTAAAAAACTACAAATAGAGCTACCATATGACCCAGCAATCCCACTACTGGGCATATACCCTGAGAAAACCATAATTCAAAAAGAGACATGTACCAAAATGTTCATAGCAGCCCTATTTACAATAGCCCGGAGATGGAAACAACCTAAGTGTCCATCATCGGATGAATGGGTAAAGAAGATGTGGCACATATATACAATGGAATATTACTCAGCCATAAAAAGAAATGAAATTGAGCTATTTGTAATGAGGTGGATGGACCTAGAGTCTGTCATACAGAGTGAAGTAAGTCAGAAAGAGAAAGACAAATACTGTATGCTGACACATATATATGGAATTTAAGAAAAAAAAATGTCATGAAGAACATAGGGGTAAGACAGGAATAAAGACACAGACCTACTAGAGAATGGACTTGAGGATATGGGGAGGGGGAAGGGTAAGCTGTGACAAAGTGAAAGAGCGGCATGGACATATATACACTACCAAACGTAAGGTAGATAGCTAGTGGGAAGCAGCCGCATAGCACAGGGAGATCAGCTCGGTGCTTTGTGACCGCCTGGAAGGGTGGGATAGGGAGGGTGGGAGGGAGACGCAAAAGGGAGGGGATATGGGAACATATGTATATGTATAACTGATTTAATTTGTTATAAAGCAAAAAATAAAAGAATAAATAAATAAATAAATAAAAAAGAAGGCAGAAAAGAAGAAAGAAGGCAGACAGATACTTGGAGAGAGAGAAAAATAGGTTAAAATCTATTTGGTCAGCATAGCATAGGGAGATCAGCTCGGTGCTTTGTGACCACCTAGAGGGTTGGGATAGGGAGAGTGGGAGGGAGGGAGACGCAAGAGGGAAGAGATATGGGGATATATGTATAAGTATTGTTGATTCACTTTGTTATAAAGCAGAAACTAACACACCATTGTAAAGCAATTATACTCCAATAAAGATGTTTTAAAAAAAAAAAAAAAGTTCTTTCTTTCAATCCACATGGTATCTGCTTCCCTGGAATTTCTCTCCACTGTAGGTTCCTCTCAGGCTGCCTTTTCCCTAACCTTCTGTAAGTGTTTAGAATCCTACCTGTGACCTTCTTCACCCTGGCCTTCTCTTTTTTGGCCCTTCATCCCTACTTCCTTCAGCCATTCTATGGAATGTATGGTCTCAGGCCCTTTCAAACTGAACCCACTGATAGTGAAGTTTGTCATAGCCCCTTGGTTGAACACATTCTCCAGATTTGGGGATAACTGTCTCCCTTACACCATGCACTGTGCACTCTTAACATAACCACAGGCTGCACTTCTGGCAGCTGCCTGATGATACTGGTTTATTCTGAGCTCAATCAGCTAAAAACCTCAGAATCTCTTGTCCAATGCTGTCTGTCTCCTGCATCCTGGTTTTGTGCAGCAGATTTTATGAACATAAGCACAGGATCTGACATTTATATCAGCTAAGTCTGGCCCACAGGACCCACTGCTCTCAAGATCTTTTTGGTATAAATTATTTTTTCCCCTAACATTTTTCCTCAATGCAGCCCCAGTTCTGTAAACTTCCCTCCCCCAAAGACCCCACTGGATTTTGGCGCCGTTTCTCCTTAGTAGCATGACAAGAGACTCTGTGAAAAGTTGTTTGGTTGGTAGTAGACTCTGAGAGGAGGCTGGGGAGCAGGGGATGCTGGAAGGTCCAGGCCCTCAGAGCAGGGGATTTGGGGAGAGTGTGGGCTTGGGAGCAAGGCATTCTGGGAGAGTGTGGTTCCTGCCAGCCTGTGATTCTGGGAGGGCCCGGGGTTGGGACCTTGAGAACTCACCTTCAGGATCACCCACTGCATGAGGCTCACGTAGTAGAGAACTGACATGGCGCAGCTGAAGAAAACAGTGATGGGCAAAACCTGCCAGCAAAGAGCACAGGCCCTGGGGTTAGAGGCAGATAGGTGGCAGGGTACCACGCAGGGCCTCGGAGGCCCCAGACAGCCACTTCATCCAAGGGCTTGCCACTCAGAGACCCAACGGGGTCAGGGAAGAAGCTCTGAATTCAGTGCATGAAATCGCATATGGGGCCTCTCTGGAGGCAGCTGTCCTCTCTGTCCCTCTCTAAACATTAACCACCCACCCAGGCATCCCTTGGACTATGGTAGAGAAGCAGGACTTGAGTCCACCATTTTTTATCACCTGCTTCTTTGTCTGTAAAATGGGGAGGAAGTGACTACCTCTCAGGTTGTTGTGAGGGTTTTGGGAGTTGGCTCAGGGCCCAGCACCTTCCTAGCACAGGGTCCGTCCTCCACCCTGAGCTCAATCCTTGGCCCATGACGCTGGCCTTAACCTCCCTCCTGTGCTTCGGGCCTGAATCAGAGGCCCTCATCCTTCTAGTGTTCTACTTCCACTCGGTGCCAGTGAGCTCTGAATGACACTCATTGTGGACCAGCCATCTGCATTTCCTCCTGTCACCCTGTTTCCTATTACCAGGCTTATGACTGCTTTTCACTTACTCCAAGCCTCTTCAATTTCTCCTTCAAAGCTTCCTCATGTCCATTTCCTTCTCCCCAGGGCCTCCCCCTCCCTTCCCCGTACTTCCTTGTTACAGTCTGACTTATAATGACAAGGACTGGCAACAACTTAAATGTCCCTCCGTGGAGGACTAGTTTGATAACCTATGGTGTGGCTGTGCAGTGGTGCACTCAGAGTCAGGAAACAAGAGTGAGGAAGCTCACTATGAGTAGTTTGGGGATGATTTTCAAGATGGACTGTTAAATGAAAAAAGAGGGCTTCCCTGGTGTCACAGTGGTTGAGAATCCACCTGCCAATGCAGGGGACACGGGTTTGAGCTCTGGTCCAGGAAAATCCCACATGCTGCGGAGCAATTAAGCCCATGCGCCACAACTACTGAGCCTGCACTCTAGAGCCCACGAGCCACAACTACTGAGCCCACGTGCCACAACTACTGAAACCTGCACGCCTAGAGCCCGTGCTCCACAACAAGAGAAGCCACCATAATGAGAAGCCCGCACACTGCAACGAAGAGTAGCCTCCACTCGCCACAACTAGAGAAAGCCCGTGCGCAGCAACAAAGACCCAACTCAGTAAATAAATAAATAAATAAATAAATAAATAAATAAATAAATAAATAAAGTTATTTAAAAAATAAATGAAAAAAGAGAAGGTGTAGAACAGGGTGCACGGTGTGCTACTTTATGAGTAAAAAAGGTGCGGATGGCATTGCAGGTGCTCCTGTGTGGGCACAGATATCCTTAGACAGATATGCAAATGACCAGGAATGGCAGCTGCCTTGGGGAAGGAACTGGATGACTTGGGGGTCAGGGGTGGGAGGGAGATTTACTTTCTACCAAATCCTCTTTTGTACAGTTGGAATGTGCTATCTGTTCCAAATAGCTTTAAAATAATGTTATACAGAATTAGTAATAACATGGGAGCATTCTTATGCTAGAATGTTAAGTGGGAAAAATGGAATATTAAAAGCATAGAAGTAAGGCTGGGAGGCATACACCCAAATAGTCAAGGTAGTTGCTTCTGTGTGCTGGGACTGTGGAAACTTTGTTTTCTTCTTTCTCCATTTCTAATTTCTCACCTGCTCCTATAATTTTCTATAAGAGGTGGACACTTCTCAAGGGAGGGGAGCACGGGCACAGGAGAGCTTTGGGGGAACCTCATCAGTGCAGTTTTGGACTTGCTGGGTTTGAGATGCCTGTGGAACATCCAAGTGGACGGTGGACTGGGCAGGTGGGCAGAAGGGCCAGCAGCTCTGAGGAGAGGTCTGGGCCAGGGCTCGGTTGAGTGCAGGTTGAAGCCACGGGGCAGATGCAGTTCACTGAGGAAATTGCCCTGGAAGAGAAGAGCAGTGGCTGAGGACAGGGCCCTGGGGTCAGCATCCCTGAAGGCTGAGAGAAAAAGGAGGAGTGCGTGGTGGAGACAAAGAAGAAACTGAGTGGTTGAAGGGCTTCCAGGAAGGGGTGCGATGGAAATTGAGGGTAGCTTTTCTAGAAGGGACGGTCCATCAGCTGTGTCAGATGCATCAGAGAACTCAGTAAGGACTGAGATGGATGCTTGGCACCTAGCGATTCAGGGCTCCCTGGTGACCTAGGTGAGAGCAGTGTCAGGAGAGATGGGCACAGAGGCCGGGTATCAGCGAACCCAGGAGGGAGTGGGACGTGAGGAAGTATAGAGACAACAGGAGAAGCTTAGCTGTGCTGGAAGGAAGAGGGGCTGCGGAGAGGGGTGAGAGGTGGAGGAAGAGTTGTTTTCATTGTTCAGAAGGAGAGTGTAGAGCAATCAAGTTCAAGCTCTGGTTCAAACTGAATCGGGACTACAGAGTGGTCCCTGATGAGAACAGAGACTCTGCCCTAGGCAGCTCCCTGGAGAAGAGAAACAAGCCCTGCCGAGGTTGTTTTCCCTTTCCCGTCCCAGATGAATGCCGCGGGTTCTGTCTGGATCTGCTCCACTTGACATCCCCGTCACCAGCTTCACTGCACGGGAGTGTCACCTGACAGGGAACGCAGACACTGGGTGGAGCAACCCTCTTCCTGCCCTGTGACTCCCCAGGGCCGCCTGGTGCTGGACACACCCCCCATCACAAGGGTGGTAACAGCATCCTGCTCTCCCCGGGAGGAAAATGCAGAGAGGATCACGTACTGTCTAGACGGCCTGTTCAACTTATCACGCGAGGGACCGCTCGGCAGCCTGGCAGGTTAGCACAGATGGCTCAGGCCAGGAAGGAGAGGGCCCGGGGCAGCGGAACCCGACTGCAGAATTGGGACTTTCTCCTGGCAGCAACCAAGAGACGTTTTCTGGCTGGGAGATGGGGATCTTTGGTGGAAGAGAAGCTGGGACGTTTAATACTAAATAAGGGCCCTGAGGCCAATATGATCTTCCAGTCCAGGAAATACCCTTGGGCCCTGTAGCATGTGAGATGGCAGAAGACAGGGCAGGCAGCTGGACAGCGCCGCTGTGGGGAGGGGGAGGAAAGTGCCATTAAGTCCTACCACTCGTGCACTATGCAGTCCTGCTAGGAGCCAGGTACGCAACGTGTGGTGACTCACGGATCCTCAAAGCAACTGAGGTCCATGTAAATCCACTTCACAGGGGGGACGCTGAGGTTGCGAGATGTTGGTTACCTGCCCAAGGTTACACACCTGCAAAGAGACAGAGTACCTCCTTGGCCACTAAGCAGGTTGCCAAGGACCTGCCATGACCCTGAGGAGGTTTGCCCTAGTGCCAGTCCTGGAACCTCATTTCTTTGTCTTCAGGAGAGGCATCCCCTCCCAGGGAGAGCCTCAGCCCCGGGTGTAGCAGCTTCGAGTAAGTCCTGACCACCACTTTGTGGAAACTCAGAGCAGGCCGGTCCTGCTAGTACCAGCGCTCCCCCTTACTCAAGGGAAAAGGAAAGTATAGTGCCTCTAAGCCAGTGGTTCCCAAAGGGTGGTCCCTGACCAGCAGCATCACCTGAGAATTTGTCAGAAACGCACCTTCTGAGCCCCACCCCGAGAGTTTCAGGTTCAGTAGATCTGGGGCGCACCTGAGAGTTTGCCCTTTCCGGATGCTGCCGGTGTGTGGACACCACATTCTGAGAACCACTGCTGTAGAGTCTAGACCAGACTCTCCGAGCAGACGCCATCTTCTTCCCAGGAAACAGGCTCTGAAGGCAGGGCTAAACCCACTCAGGGCCTGGCCCTGCCGCTTCCTCTCTATGGAGGGAGTTGAGCCAGGGCTGCTGACGCCCTCCTAAGGCTGTCCCAACAGCTCCCAAAACCTCAGCCCCCAAGGCCTAAGCCCTGTCACCAGCCCCAGGCCACAGTAAACCAAAAAAACCCAAAGCTGGAAAATTTCTCAGAGGACACTGCTGCAGTGTCCGCCAACCTTGCAGAAGGGCGGAAGGGACTTACTCCAAGGCCAGATAAGCTGCGCATGCCTCCTGATTTCCTGCTCATGCCATTCCCTTCACCCAGAATGACCTCACCAGTCTGCCCCCATGCCTATCTATCTCTGCCTGTCAAAGTCTCCTTCAGAGGCCTCTGCAGATGCCACATTCTCGTAAGATCTCTCCAGTTCCATCATCCCATCCCCCTCCTTTCAGCACCCACCCCGTCTCCACTTCCCTTCCATTCCCTCCTCTGGAAATCGCGCTCACTACGGTTACCAGTGACCCCTTAATGACTAAATCCAATGGCACCTGTCAGTTCTTATCTTACTTGATGTGTTTTTTCTGGCCAAATTTGGCACTGATGACCACTGGCGACTGCAGAGGCTGCATCAGGCAGACACCCCGAAACCCTTGGGAGACGAAAACACTTTCTCCCTAGGGGTTCCTCAGGGAGAACATTTCCTCAGCACTGCTGAGCTTCGTGAGTGGGTGCATGTTCCAGAGACTGGAGTGATAGTGAAGGAACGAGGGAGCGAGTGAGCATGTGCTCCCAGGTCGGCCAGACCCAGGAAGGTGCGGGAGTGTGGGGGGGAGGCGATCGTGTGGGTGGAAAGTTACTAGAAGGGAGATGGAGCCAAGGTGGAATGACTAATCGAGACCATACAGCCAGGAGGTGGCTGCCACGTCGACCGTGCCAGAGGAGATGGAAGGCTGAAGGAGTCCCAGGGAGATTCGGCTTCCTGGAGGAGCAATGAGCTGGACCGTGGCCCAGCAGGAAGCAGCTTGGATTCTGAAAATCTGAGTGAGCTCAGAGATTTCCCCAGGCTGACATGGGCCAAAGGCCTTGGACTAGGGCCACATGATTCATGGAAAAGACGGAAAGAAAACTCTTGAGTCTTCCATTCGACTCAGCACTAACAAAGCTACCCCCAGCTTGAGGATAAGCCCCAAGCTCGGCAAGTGTGTGTGTGTGTGTGTGAGAGAGAGAGAGAGAGAGAGAGAGAGAGAGAGAGAGAGAGAGAGAGAGAGGGATAGGCAGGGGGGCAGGGTGTGAATGAAACTTTGTGATTAGTAAATCTTGTTGAGAAAGGGAGTTCTGTGGCCATGGAGCATTTGTCTTAAATCCTCCCTCATTCCGGCATG
Source organism: Mesoplodon bidens (assembly GCF_964165515.1). Classification (NCBI taxonomy): domain Eukaryota; kingdom Metazoa; phylum Chordata; class Mammalia; order Artiodactyla; family Ziphiidae; genus Mesoplodon; species Mesoplodon bidens. The sequence goes on from NC_138178.1 coordinate 36,433,452, forward strand.
CCTTTGCTAAGGAGACCACTGGCTAATAATACACTGGCCAGGAGTTTGTGCAGAGGACAGGGCCTCCCCGGGGCCAGGGAATAGTTGGTGTTTGACTAGGAAATGCTAAGTCTGGTTAATGATAAACTCACCTCTCTTGTTTTTATTCTCTTGACTGAACATCCAACCTCAAAGTCTTTAGCAAATATTAATTGGTTTTAAATTTATCATTGCTGTTATTAGGGATGCTTTTTGTATTTGGAAGGGAGACCTGATGTCACTGACTTCTACTTAGAGTATGAGGAAGAAAACATCACTTAATTGAAGTCCAACAACCTGTTTCTAGCCCTGCCTCTACCTAAACTCACTGTGCAGTTATGCCCAGGTCACTGCTCCTCTCTGGGGCATGGTTTGACCATTTGTAATACAAACAGTAGGCCCAAAGATCAATGAGCTCCCTCCTAGCCCAACGGTTTATGAATCCATGGTTCTGAAGGGTGATTCAGGGAGAGATGCAAGTAGCAGGTATGTACATATTCTTCTAGAAAGGGAGGAGAGACACACAACTGACACTGGTGAGGGGATGGACAGAGCAGCAAGCCAGAGGATACCTTCTTTGCTGAACTGGGAGAGAAGTTGAATGGTGGCTCTCGTGGACAGCAGCTGCTTAGATGCCCCTTCCCTCACTTCTTTTGGTAAAAAAGTTTGACTTTCCTTTAGGAAACCACCTCTCCTCTCCTCTCAGCCCAGAGGCTCCAGGTTTGGCCCACCAGAGTGAGGTATCTTCCCTGGCTACAGTTCAAGGATGGCCTATAACCCAAGCCAGGCTAGAAAGAGCCTACTCTTGGATTTCCTGCTGGAGCTAGTGGAAAACAGGCTCTCTCTCTCTGCTAGGGTTGCTAAGTTGGTTGGATGTAAGCCTGGTACCTCTTTGTCACAACCTCAAGAGAGCCTATCCAAGACAAAGACTAAGACTAAAGCCAAGACTAAGAACATAGAACCAGGATATAAGCAAGGCAAATCCCAGGTGATGTTGCATACCTGGATCCAGCAGGACCTGAAGCCTCTGGATTTCTCAGTTACCAGAATTAATCTTTTTGCTTGTTTGCTTTCTGTTTAATCTTTTGGTTTAAATCAGCTTGAGGTGTGTTTCTGTCGTTTACAACCAATGAACTCAGGAGCTAAGCACCCCGATCAGGAAGTATAGCCTAGACGCCCAAATGTGGCCCCACGTTACAGCTGGGAGGGACTCCAGATCAAAGGGTCCATGCCATTGCTGTTTCTCCCAGGCAGGTATGCTATCTGCCACGTGTGCTCCGCTCCTATACTAGACCACAGATGCTCACTTAGAATAGAAGGGCACCCTGAAAACAGAGCTAATCCAGGTCCTACAGGGAGCTGTCTTTTTTTCTGTAATGGGGGGTTAATAGTACCTGCCTGTCCCAGGCAATAATTCTTCAAATGATGAGTTTCAGAGGGTGGCTTCCACTCAATCAGAGCAACTGACTCCCTGGCTTTGGGTGGGAACATGAGACTCTGGTCACTCCAACTTCAGTATCGCCTGCCCTGGCCTTAGTGATTGGGTCAAGAATGGTCACATGACCCAAGGCAGAACAATCCAAAACCCACCCTGGGATTTTTTAACTTGAGCAGGAAGAGAAGAATTTCCCCTGTGCTGAGTGACATGCATGTAAAAATGAGTATCTGGTGTCGCTGGGGGAACAACAGATTGTTGCAGAGAAGATCTGGTATGAAAGAATGAAGCTAACACCCTGGGATGAGCAGAGATTCAAGGCTGAGGGCCATGAGCCTGGCAGCTCTGGGGCCCTGGTTCCAGCTGGCACCAGCTCTACCTTGCCTTCCAGTTTGTGAGCCAAGAAACAGTCCTCCCTCTCTCCTCCCTTTAAAGCAAGTTTCAAATGGGTTTCTGTCCCTTTCAACCAAATGAACCTAAGAAATACTGTTTTCTTCTAAACCAAGGGAAAAACAAAGATCCAAGGTCTGAGGCCCCTTCGTTACCACTGTCTACCAAGGCAAGGGCTCTGATATCAAGGCACAGAAGTGAATAAGCAAGAGCATCGGGCTTATTCCAATCTTGATTCCAATCCTCTCTAGCTTTATGAGCTTGCACAAGCAACAACCACTCTGAGCCTCAGTATCCTCACCTGCAAAAAGGGGATAATGATATTATTTTCCCCATAGGGTTGTAAAGGTGAAGTGAGTGCCTGGCATATAGTCCTTGCTCCATAACTAGTAGCTGTTACTATGACTTCCTTCTCCCTAAGCTTTTCTTCACTGTTCCACCAGAATCTCAGGTCAGAGGGGGGCAAAATTGTTTCTAGGGGCCCTGGATCTTGCTGCAAAGCCTGTGTGTAGCTTTTGGCTCTAGAAGGTTGGGAAGCTCTGGCCTCTGCTGGGGAGGTTTGGAGAAAGAAGAGCTCAGCCCTGGTTTGGGGCCAAAGGACAAGCTGCTCAGGACCACACAGTCATGGGAATGGTGGCCCAGCCAGGGGGGAGGCTGGCTGTGTGGGAGCCCAACCCACAGCCAGGCGCTCAAAGAGCCAGACGTTCCCAGCAGGCAGAGAGACTTCCCACTTGCACAGAAGAACCATCATTTATCCATCTCATTCATTCAGCAAAAAGCAGTGTAGCAGGCACTGGGCAGGGCTTTGCAGGGCTCAGGGTCAGTTAACTGACACCAGAATAAGTAAGACCCAGGATTTGTCCTCAAACAGCTAAAAGTAACAGCTTCAATGTGTGGAGCTAAGTGATGAGCTTCATAGAGCTGGTCTCTCAGCCGCACACCCCCACTTCGTTCCCCATGGTGACCTCTCTCCTGGACTGTGGCAGTCTGGTGGTCCCTGCATCATCACCTGGGTGTGAGGCAGCCTCCTCACTAGTTCCTTTTTCCAAGCACCCTGGCCACAACCCTTCCTACCTACTATTGAAATCACAACTGTCCCAAAGCTCCAATCAAGTCCCTCCTTGCTCAAAAATCTTCAATAGCTCCTCATTTCCTGGGGACCAAATCCAGGTGCCTCAGCCTGGCATTTAAGACTCTTCAAGAGACAGCCCCACCACACTTGCAGTTTATCCTCCAATCCATCCTTTTCTTCAAATAGCTTACATGCCCGTCGAACTGAACTACACCCTGTACCTTAGAGAGCTCAGCACTTTCTCACCTCCGCGCCTTTGCCCAGGCATTTCTTCTTCCTGACTATCTCTGTGCCTCCAATTTTTTCCTGTCCTAAGGCTCCAATTCAAATGCCACTTCCTTAAGGGGGCATCCTCACTGTCCTTATTTTTTAAAATGTTTCCCTAAATGGACTCCCCAGATACTTTCTTTTGTGCCAGTTACACTTGAACCTGGCTGCCTGGGAGGTCAAATCACAGAGTGTTGTGTGTTTGCCTTGTAAAGTGTGAGAAGCCACTGCCGCTATTTCTCTGTCTGGTGGACATAAGAAGTCACCCTGGAGCAGGACTTCACTGTTTTTCCCTGAAACCTTGGTGGCCCCTACTTGGAAATGCAAATGTAAAGGGAGCAGCCCCTCCCCGCCTCTGCCCTACAAGAATGGTGTTAGGGAACCTTTGGAGGGGCTGACAGAGGCCTACACAGAAGTGATCCCCTCCCTACACTGAAGTGATCTCAGAAAAACATGATGGATAAATTTGTCCTGAGAGGACAGGAACCTGGTCCCTCCCCATTTCCTCCTAGGGCTGACATTATTGGAACCCCTTGGATGGAGTGGATGTTTCCCAGAGAGTTGCTGGCGCAAACAAAGAACAAAGCTCCCAGAGGACCTCACCAAGATTCAGGGTTGGGGGTGGGCTGGAGGTGTCTGGATTCATGAACTGGCTTGACATCCAGAAGTTCATGCCAAACCCATGGCTTGGGCTGGAAGTCTTTGGGCCCCAACATCCCCAAGCAGGGTGGGAAGGCTCTGGGAACGATGGCTGAGTAATGGCGAAAAGCAGAAATCTCTGGAACCTACGCATGGGATCCTGCATGGCAGCCCCATGGTTACTGTGGTCCAGGACGTGCTGGAGCGGGCAGCACCAACTCCCATCTGTGCTGCTATGGTAACAGGGCAGACACTGGGGCGAGCTACTGGGTAAGTGGGGCCCACGCCTCCGTCTCTCTCCACCTGGCATTTGGAAGTAGAACTTAAGCCTGGAGCAGCCGCAGGGTCCGGAGACAATGTGGTTGTGAGGCAAGCAGAGGAGCTACACTCGAGATCTTACTGAAGGAGGCACTTGGGTGTTTGGGTGGTCAGTTGGGGAAAGAAGAAATATAACCACAGTTCCACCCCGGAACAGTGAAGCAGTCACACCACCGCATACTCAGCACAGCCTGCCTTGTTTTAAATTACAGTTAGGGCTCTACCAGTACACAATAAAGTCTTTCAGTCTTTATCTCAATTTCCCCTATAATATTTTGCACTGCAGAAGGCACACAATACATTTTTGTTGGAAGGAGGGAAGGAAAGAGGGAAAGAAGGAGGGAGGGACTGTAGGTCTAGGAGAGTCCAGAGGAGCGACTTAAGAGCTTGCAGCTGGACTAATAAGGGCAGGCTTCCTGGCAGAGGTAACCTGTGAGGGGCCTTGAAGGAGGAGTACCCTGAGAGGATCTTTGGAGCGTAAGGGTTCCTGGAAAATGTCCTTTACAGTTCTAGGTCCCTGCAGCATGGCAGGGGCTAAGGTTATAGCAGGTGCTATCCCCATGTCCTCACCCTCTCTTCTTGTCCTCAGACTCCCAGCATTTCTATGATTTGGGGATTCATTTTTTTTGGAAAAGGATACAGATATATCTTACTTTTGCAAGTTTTACAAAATATACTGAAAACATACCCCCAGGTGAGTGCATTGCCGGGGTCCCTCTCAGGACCCCGAGGCTTAAGCCTCATTAGCTTCCAGTAGCAGGGCTCTGCCTGCAGGAGCCCTCCCCCTCCGCCTGGGCTGGAGGGGGAGGGCAGAGGCTGTTAAAAGGCTTTACGGGCCAAGAGTCAAGCTGACCTGAAATGCAAAGACAGCCTTGACCAGAGCCTCCCCAGAAGCTGGACCTATAGCTCAGGAAGATCTGAAAGGAGAAAACAAAACAAAAACCCAGAGTGAGGCCAAAAGGGAGGAAGGAGGAAACAGGACCCAGGGAACCAGGTTGCAGCGAACTGGAGGAGGCTTGCCTGTTCCGAGGGGCTTCCCTGCAACCCAGGGTGGGGAGAGGGACATGGAGGCTGCAGAACTAGTCCGCCCAGGTCGTGGGCTTTACAGGGGCAGGGGCACCACGTATGTCATTAAAGCCACACTCATGGGCGCCTGCCCTTTCCAAGCACGTCCTCCAGAAGAGACATCTTTTCAATAACTTGTAAAGAAATACTCAAGAGATGAGAGTTGTTAGGACAAGAACGATAAAGAAGAGACAAAGGAGGAAGCAAACAGTGAGCTGCCTGGAGAAGGCTGTCAAAGGTGGTGCCCGCTGTGTCTGCTCACTCCCCTCCCCACCAATGGTACAGCCCTGTCCTGTGGCCATCCCGGGCTCCTGGCCTTGGTGTTGCAATCTGGCTATGCTTCTACAAGAGACTTGTATTTAGGACCAGAACAAGCACTGTGACTGCAGGGCCAAGTCACTTCAGTTGTCCAGGCCTCAGTGGTCTCATCTATAAAATGAGGGGTGTGCCCAGAGCAGCAACTGTCTTTTCCTGCACAACACCCATGCAGATACCCTTGGCGTGGCCAGCAGGTGTGCGCAGAGCCCAGATATGTGGGATCTCCCTGCCCCACCGCTCCTTCTCCCTGTAGAGAGCGCATGGAAATTCGAGATGACGAGAGGGGTGAGTATAGGATCAACCTTGTGTCCTTGATAATTTATATTTTAAAAAGTAAATCATGGGACTTCCCTGGTGGTCCAGTGGGTAAGATTCCGCACTCCCAATGCAGGGGACCCGGGTTCGATCCCTGGTTGGGAGACTAGATCTCGCATGGCGCACTAAGAGTTCGCATGCCGCAACTAAGAGTCTGCGTGCCATAACTAAAGATGCTGCATGCTGCAACTAAGACCCTGCACAGCCTAAATAAATAAATAAATAAAAGATAAATAAATATGAAATATACTCATAAAGAAAAAAGTAAATCATAATTGCCCAATGATGTGAAGGAACTTAATGATACTCAAAAATGGTTAAAATGAAAAGAAAAAGGTTAAAATGGTAAATTTTGTGTTATCTGTACTCATCACAATAAAAAAATGGAATAAAAAATATAACTTCAACAAAATGAACATTATTTTTAAACACACATATACACATACAAAGTAAATCATTTGCAATTTTTAAAGCACTTTTGACTATTATAAGTTCCTTTTGTTATGACCACTGAGGGCCACATGCCTTGTGGGCCTTCCCACAAGGAACCTACCTGTTTTGAGATTCTCTTCCACATCAGACCCAGCCTCTGAAAGGACTGCTCTGTCTGGGCAGGTGGTACCAGGCCTGAGAGAAGTAGCAGCTGCAATGCTCAGCCCCCAGCTGCCCAGCTGGTCTGGGGCCCCATACACACCCACCGTCCTGGTCGCAGTCCCTCTCTATGTCCTCACAGCCCACCTCCCTCCAGCAGAGAGGCTTCTCCTCCATTCCCTGGCAACCCAGCACGCCCTGGGTAAGTGCACCCCATGTACACACCTGGATCTGGTCACCCAGCCACTGAAATGCAATAAATCCTGGTTCTGTTCTGATGACGAAGAGTCCAAGTGCAAACTGTAGTCCAAGACCCCAGGACACAGCCCGCCAGGATACCTGCCACCCGATAGAAAGGTCCTGGTGAGCTCAGCTCCTCGGGAGATCCACAGGGAACAGTTGGGTGAGGGCAGAGGGCACAGCACTGCTGAGGGGCTATGGGAGATTTGGCCAGTCTGTAGGATGAGGGCTGGACCCAGCCAGAGCTCTGGGCCAGTTGCCAATGGTTACATTCCTCATGGAGTTCAGAATAGGCCACACTTGGCAGCAATGGGCCTGGGCAGTGGGCAGGGGTAGGGCAAGATCTAACCAAGGACCAGCCTGGAGTGTGCCATGGCACTTGGTCCTGGGTCATCACGGGGTAGGTGGAGCTGGAGTTGTGGCGTCAGTGTCCGGTTTCCGTGTAACTTTTGTCTGTCTGGATCCTCCCCCAGGCCTCCTACATAGTCAGGGCTCCCAGCCACCCTGACCCCACTCTCTCTCCCTCAATGCACTCTCCCCAGCCCCAGCAGAAGGGAGCTGGACTCCTAAGGGCTACTGCTACCTCTCAGCATTTAATGACTCCTTAGCAGTGATCCCTACACCCAGGTGTGCATCAGGGTCTCTGGGAGGCTTGGCTGGAGTCTAGGGGAAGGTGTTAACCACACTGTGAAATGGTGGTGGTGGGGGACCTGATATCAGAGAGAGAAGGGGCTGCAGCCCACTCTGGACCTGATAGGTAAGCACTCACTGCGCGGTGATGCTTTGAGAAGGCAAAGAGGAGGCTGATGAACATGCAGATTCCTCCAAAGGACACCAGCTGCTCAGGCCGCTGAGAGGTGTCCAGAACCAGCCGTAGGATCAGGCCCAGGAAAGCAGCAAGGGCTAGAAAGGGCTCCCTGCAGGAGAGGGGCAGAAAGTCATCACTGTCAGTATCTCCTCACCCCCACACAATAGCACCCAGGGCCCCAGAGAAAGTGTACTCAGGGCTGTTGGGGGGAGAGAGAGAACGCTGTGTAACCTCAGACAGACCACATAGCCTCTGTGAGTCTAGTTTCCTCATTGGGTAAACAAAGCCAAAGACACCCCATTTCTCAAGGCTGCTGAGAGGACTAAATCAGAGGATGTGTGTACTCAGCTTAGCATGGTGCCGAGCACATGGCTCCATCAAGAGGCAGGAGCTCTCAAAGCTGCAATGATGCTCAGCTCAGCCCAGCCTCTGACCTTGCCAGGGTGAGGTGGGGTCTGTGTGGGCTAGAACTCAGCACCATGGACCGTGGGCTCTGCTCACCCAAAGCCCAGAAGCAGTAGTGTCAGTCTGCAATGCAGAGTTGAGCATCTGAGACCTAGGGCTGGATGCAACTTTTACAGCAACACCTCCCTCCCTGGGGCTGGGATTTGCTTGTCCAGGAGGCAGCCTGAAATGTTCAAGAGCCCAGGTCTGGGTACTGGGTATTCAAGGTCTAGCCCCGACCCAGTCTTTAACTCACTGGGTACTATAACCACACATAAGGTTCACTGAGCACCTGTATTGTGCCAGGAACTATGCTGGGTGCTGAGAGACTTCCAGTAACTGTCCTCATCTTAGAGATGAAGAAACGGAGGCCCAGGAAGTTAAATGACTTGCCCACAGCTGCCCATCTAGAAAGTAGCAAAGCTGAGATCTTAGCCCAGGCACTCTGGCAGCAAATCTATTCCCTTAACTAGTTCTGTACACGGTCACCAGCCAGTAAGAGGAGGACCCAGGACCTGAAATCCATCAGGCTAACCCCAGAGTTGACTGTTTATTTTTGGTGTGTTTCCCAAACTCTTATCATCCCAGTTCCATTGGCACGATTTCTGCCCTGTCTCTGTGCCACCTGTACTATTTTCCTTGAAGTTAACTCATTTTATAAAAACTGAAATGCATCTTTGGGGGTTTATTTTTTTGGAAGGGGGTTGTTTTTAATAGCTTTATTAGAGATATGATTTTTTAACTTTTTATTTTATATTGGCGTATAGCCGATTAACAATGTTGTGAAAGTTTCAGGTGCACAGCAGAGCGACTCAGCCATACATATACATGTGTCCATTCTCCCCCAGGCTCCCCTTCCATCCAGGCTGCCACATAACATTGAGCAGAGTTCCCTGTGCTATGCAGTAGGTCCTCGTTGGTTATCCTTTTTAAATATAGCAGTGTGTGCATGTCAATCCCAAACTCCCTAACTATCCCTTCCCTCCACCCTTCCCCACCTGGTATTAGAGGTATGATTGACATAATAAATAGAATATGTTGAAAGTGTATAATTTGATAGTTTTGACATATGTATACACCATGAAACCATCACCAGTATCGCAGTGAGTGTATTATATCCATCACCCTCAAAAGCTTCTTCATACTCCTTTGTAATTCCTTCCCTCATCCCCAGGCAGCAAATGATCTGTTTTCTGTCACTAGATGAGTTTGCAATTTCTAGGATTTCATAGAAATGGAATCATACAGCACATATTTTTTTTGTCTGACTTCTTTCACTTAGTGTAATGATTTTATTTTGAGGTTCATCCATGTTTTTGCATGCATTCATTTCTCTTTATTGCTGAGTAGTATTCCATTGTGTGGATGTACCACAGTTGGCTTATACATTCACCTGTTGATGAACATTTAGGTTGTTTCCAGTTTGGGGCTATTGCAGATAAAGCTGCTATGAACATTCAAACATTCACGTGCAAGTCTTTATGTGGACGTATGCTTTCTTTTCTCTTGGGTAAATACTATAAGTGGAATGGGTGACTCATATGGTAGATCTAACTTTTTAGGAGACTGCCAAACTCTTTTCCAAAGTGATTATACATTTTTCCATTCCCACCAGCAGTATGTAAACATTCCAGTTCCTCCACATCTTTGTCAACATGGTTGGTATGGTAAATCATTTGAATTCTAGTCATTCTGGCAGACATATAGCAGTATCTCTTTGTGGTTTTAATTTGCATTTCCCTAATGACTAATGATGTTGAGCATTTTTCCATGTGTTTATTTGCCACTTATATATCTTCTTTAACTAAACATCTGTTAACATATTGAGCCCACCCTTAAACTGGGTTTTCTTATTATTGAGTTTTGAGAGTTCTTAATACATTCTGGATGCAAGTCCTTTGTCAGGTATACGACTTTCAAAGCTTTTCTCCTAATCATAGCTTATGTTTTTATTCTCTTAACCAAGTCTTTTTGAAGAGCAAAAGTCCTGAATTCTGATGAAGTTTAATTTAAAAAAATGGATTGTGATTTTGGTTCTGTATCTAAAAAATTTACTTAACTCAAGGTCACAAAGATTTTCTCCTACGTTTTCTTATAGTAGTTTTATAGTTTCAGGCTTTACATTTAGGTTTATGATCTATTTTCAGTTAATTTTTTAATATAATGGGAGGCATGGATCAAAGTTCCTTTGTTTCTCTCTCCTCCTGCTCCTCCTATTCTTCTCCTCCTTCTTATTCTACATATGGATATCCTATTGTTCTAGAAGAATTTGTTGAGATGATTATTATTTCTTCACTGAATTGTCTTAGCACCCCTGTCAAAAATCAATTGGTTATATATATATATATATAGGTCTATTTCTGTACTCTCTATTCTATTCCATTGATCTATTTGTCTGTCTTGAGGCCAATACCACACGGTCTTGATTACTGTAGCTTTATAATAAGTCTTAAAGACAGGTAGTGTAAATTCATCAACTTTGTTCATCTTTTTCAAAGTCGTCTTGGTTATTCTAGGTTCTTTGCATTTCCATATGACTTCTAGAATCATCTTTTTTTTTTTTTTTTTTTTTTTTGCGGTACGCGGGCCTCTCACTGCTGTGGCCTCTCCCGTTGTGGAGCACAGGCTCCAGACGCACAGGTTCAGCGGCCATGGCTCACGGGCACAGCCACTCCGCGGCATGTGGGATCTTCCTGGACCGGGGCACGAACCCATGTCCCCTGCATCGGCAGGTGGACTCCCAACCACTGCGCCACCAGGGAAGCCCCTAGAATCATCTTTTGATTCCTATCCCAAAAGTCTGCTAGAATTTTGATTGAATACTCTTAGAATCTATAGATTAATTTGAGGAGAATTGATATATTAAAAATATTGACTCTTTCAATCCATGAACTTGGTATTTTGCTCCATTTATTTGTCTTCTTTAATTTCTCTCAGCAATGTTTTGTAGTTTTCCATGCACAGGTTTGCAGGTCTTTTGTCAGATTTATCCTTAAGTATTTCATATGTTTTATGCTATTCTAAATAACATTTATAATTTTAATTTATGATTGTTTGTTGTTAGTATATAGAAATACTTTTGTTTTTTGTATGTTGAGCTTGTATCCTTCAAACTTGCTAAACTCACTTATTAGTTATACTAGTTTTTTGTAGATTCCATAGGATTTTCTATGTAGACAATCCTGTTGTCTGTGGATAAAGACAGATTTACTTCTTCCTTTCTAATCTACATGCCTTTTATTTCTTTTTCCTACCCGACTGCACAAGCTAGAACCTCCAGTACAATGCTGAATAAAAGTGGTGAGAATGGACATTCCTACTTTGTTCTTGATTTCAGTGGGTAAGCACTCAGTCTTTCCCAATTAAGTATGAGGTTAGCTGTAGATTTTTGGTAGCTGGTCTTTATCAGATTGGGGACGTTCCCTTCTATTCCTAGTTTGCTCAGAATTTTTATCAGAAATGGGAGTGGAATTTTGTCAAATGCTTTCTCTGATTATGATGTGCTTTGGTGTGGTTTTCTTCATGTTTCTTGTGCTGTAGGTTTGTAGAGTTCCTTGGATGTCTGGGTTTATAATTTTCATCAGATTTGGAATTTCTTGGATATAATTTCTTCAAGTATTTTTTCTTCCCTCCTTCTCCTTTGGAGATTTCAATTACTTGTCTGTTTGCCTACTTAATGTGCCATGGTTAACTGATGCTCTGTTTGACTCTTTCATGTTTTTTAAAAATTTGTTAGGTAGAGCCTGAGCAGGGTTTATTCTGTGGTTAATTTTTCCCTATTACTGACCCAAGATCTTTCTTAGTACTCTAAACAATATCTGGTGAATCATGAGGTTTTCCACTCTGACTTTTGAGAGCAAACACTATTCCTGACCCTGTGTGATCTCTGGCCACTGTTCTCTAATCCTTTTCAGTGGTTCTTTTCTAGGCCTTGTATAGTTTTCTCATACGCATTCACTGATCAGAACTCAGTTGAATACTGGAGGAGAACCCTCTGCAGATACCGGGAGCAGATCTCTCCCCTCTGGTACTCTGCATTGTGAACTCTAGCCACCTTGGCTTTCCTGAAGTCCAAGCTCTGTCTTTTCAACTCAGGAAATCTACTGGCCCCACCTTAATGCCCCTTTGCTGCACTGTGGGCTGGAAACCCCCTCAGTGCAGTAAGCTGGGGCAATCATAGAGCTCATCTCATTTGTTTCCTATTTCTCAAGGATCACTGTCCTTTGTTGCCTGATGCCCAATTTCTTAAGAGCCATATACTATTTGTTCTGGTTTTTTAGTTGCTTCAAGTGAGAGGATAAACCTGGTCTCTGTTATTCCATCTTGACCTGATTTTGGAAGCTGAAATCAAATGCATGTATTTTTATTTTGTATTTTTATTTTTTTTTGCGGTACGTGGGCCTCTCACTGTTGTGGCCTCTCCCGTTGTGGAGCACAGGCTCCGGATGTGCAGGCTCAGCGGCCATGGCTCACGGGCCCAGCCGCTCCACGGCATGTGGGATCCTCCCGTACCGGGGCCCGAACCCGTGTCCCCTGCATAGGCAGGCGGACTCTCAACCACTGAGCCACCAGGGAAGCCCAAATGCATGTATTTTAAAAACAGTTTACTGAGACAAAATTCACATATTATACAATTTTCCCATTTAAAGAGTATGGTTCAGGGATTCCCTGGTGGCTCAGTGTTTAAGAATCCGCCTGCTAATGCAGGGGACACGGGTTTGAGCCCTGGTCCAGGAAGATCCCACAGGCCGTGGAGCAACTAAGCCTGTGCACCACAGCTACTGAGCCTGCGCTCTAGAGCCCACGAGCCACAACTACTGAAGCCCACGTGCCACAACTACTGAAGCCCATGCGCCTAGAGCCCATGCTCTGCAACAAGAGAAGCCACCACAATGAGAAGCATGAAACCGCAACAAAGAGTAGCCCCTGCTCGCTGCAACTAGAGAAAACCTGGGTGCAGCAACGAAGACCCAACGCAACCAAAAATGAAAATTAATTAATTAATTTTAAAAAAGAGTATGGTTCAATGGTTTTTAGTATATTTACAGGGTTGTACAACCATCACTGCAATCAAATTTAGAACATTTTCATCAGCCCAAAGAGAAACCCCACACCTCTGCTCACCACCCCCATCTTCCCATCCCCCTCCAGCCCTAGTCAGTCACTAATCAGCACTTCCCTGGTGGTGCAGTGGTTAAGACTCCAAGCTCCCAATGCAAGGGGCCTGGGTTCAATCCCTGGTCAGGGAACTAGATCCCACATGCATGAGCAACTAAGAGTTTGTATGCCACAACTAAGGAGCCCATGAGCCGCAACTAAGGAGCACACCTCCCACAACTAAGACCCGGCACAACAAAATAAATAAATAAATATTTTTAAAAAATCACTACTCTACTCTCTGTCTCTATAGATTTTCCTATTCTGGACATTTCATATAAATGGAATCATACAGTACATGGTTCTTTGTGACTGGCATCTTTTACTTAGCATAATGTTTTCAAGCTTTGTCATTATTGTAGCATTTATCAGTACTACCTTCTTTTTATGGCCAAATAATATTCCATTATAGGTACAGACACAATTTATTCAACCATTTAATGGTTGATGGGCATTTGGGTTGTTTCCACTTTGGCTATTATGAATAATGATGCTATGAACATTTGCATATAAGTTTTTGGATATATGTTTTCATTTCTCTTAGGTATATACCTAAGAGCAGAAATGCTGGGTATGGTAACTCTACGTATAACATTTTGAGGAACTGACATTGTTTTCTGTTGCAGCTGCATCATCTTACATTTCTTTCAGGAGTGTATGAGGGTTCAAATTTTTTCGCATCTTTGCCAACTCTTGCTATCATTTATTTTTTTTGTTATAGCCATCCTAGTAGATGGAAAGTGGTATCTTGCTGTGGGTTTTTTTTTTTTTTGGTATATAATTTGCAAATATTTTCTCCCATTCTGTGGGTTGTCTTTTCACTTTGCTGATGGTGTCCTCTGAATCAAAAAATTTTAGTTTTTATACAGTCTAGTTTATCTGCATGTATTTTTCTTTTTTTCCTTGGCCATGCCACGCAGCTTGCGGGATCTCAGTTCCCCAACTGGGAACTGAACCTGGGGCCATGGCAGTGAAAGCGCCAAATCCTAACCACTAGACAACCAGGGAACTCCCTACCTGCATATATATATATATATATATATATTTTTTTTTTTTTTTTTCCTGCGGTACGCGGGCCTCTCACTGTTGTGGCCTCTCCCATTGCAGAGCACAGTCTCCGGACGTGCAGGCTCAGCAGCCGCTCTGCAGCCATGGCTCATGGGCCCAGCCGCTCCACGGCATGCGGGATCCTCCCGGACCAGGGCACGAACCCGTGTCCCCTGCATCGGCAGGCGGACTCTCAACCACTGCACCACCAGGGAAGCCCTGCATATATTTTTTTAAAGGAAACTTTATAACAATACCTCAAATGGAAAACCAGTATCAGTGATTTGTCATAAACAGAAGATGACTGTAAAAATAAATCCTTTTATAAATCTATTTAATAAAGAGAAGGCAAATGTAAAAACAAACCTATTTATAAATAAAACTAAAAATTTGTTTATAGGCTGGCTCAAAGCATTTTGCTGTGGTATGGGGGTCTTACTTTGGGAAACACCATTATGCCCTGCACCTGCCTGGCTTAGTCATTGATTATCTTTGGGCACCAATTTCTTCATCAACAAAAAAAGAGTACCTTTTTTAAGCCATAGAAACATTTTTTTCCAGCTAAATTTTTTTTTTTTGGCAAACCTGTTTATAAAACAGATAAAATAGAGTTGTCTGGTTGAAATGGAGATTGGGAGGCAGGGTGTCTGATGTTCCCCTCTCCAATCTCCCTCACCTGCCCTATGGTACCTCCAAGGTTTCCACAGCTCTAAGGAACCCAGTTTAAAAACCAGGGGATCCCAAACTGTTGTTCAGGAACATGGCTGGCTACATCAGAATCCCCTGGTGGCTAACTAAAAATATTAACTAAAAGGAAAAGAATTTCAATAAGAATAGATACATGTATATGTGTAACTGAATCACTTTGCTGTACACCTGAAACTATCACAACATTGTTAATCAACTATACTCTAATATAAAATAAAAAGTTAAAAAAATATTGATTCCTGGACCTCAGTTCAGACTGCTGAATCAGACACCAGGGGTGGTCCCCTGCAGCTGTATGTCTCAGGCATGCTCCAGGTGATCTGATAGGAGGCATTGATATGGGCCCTCCCTGCTTGAATGGGCTGGGATATCTGAATTTAGGAAACTGTTGATTCCTGTCCTCAGGTATCATAGTCACCTGTTTTAACTGGAGCAGAGAATCAGGTGGGAACTGGCAAAATGCCACAAAGATGGCACAAAGATGCCTCTGAAGCTACCCAGCAACACCTGCTCTGGAGCTCCCAGGAGGCAGGCAAGTAACATGTGCTCCCCATGGTCCAGGAGCCCTCTGGTGCGACAAGGACAAAGGACCTCCCCACCCAGCCCTGGCTGTGACCCCTCTGACAATGTGACCCTCTGCCAATGTGCCTGCCCACCCCCATACTCCCCTGGGGCCTCACTTACCTCTTAAACCGGAGGTGCAGGCTGGGATGCCCCAGAGGCTTGACACACCTCAGCAGCTTTGGCCCCAGCAGCCTCTTCAGCAGGCTGTGGGCCAGGAAGACGAGGTCCACGCAGGTGAGGACAAACAATGCCAGGGCCCTCTGGAAATCCAGGAGGCAGGCCATCAGCAGGAAGGCAGCAAATGCTGGGAGTAGGTGGAGATGAAACAGAGACGGGGTCATCCATAATGACACTGGCGTCTGCAGGACCCCGCAGCCCTATCCTCCAGCTCCACCTTACTCCAGCCAGAGCTCTCTGAGCCTTAGCTTCTTCGTCTGGAAATGAGCACCATTGTCTCTATTTTGTCAGAGGGTCATTATGAAGTTAATTGACAGAATGTGTGTAAAAGGGCTTTGCAAACTATAAAGTGCTGACCAAAGTGCTGAGGGAGATGTTTAAGGAGGAGGCAAGACAGCATGAATCTCTGAGCATCAACGGAGTGCCTGCTATGTTCCAGAGCCACACTAGGTTCCGAGGAGGACAGAGGTGGATAAGTCAGTGGCTCCAGGAAGGCATTCACTTGTGTGTGTCAGGATCCCATTCTGAATATTCATCAGTGACCATTTATCTTCCTGGAATTTCCTTTTCCCCCTTTGCCCTTCTCCCCATTTGAGCAGCTAGGCCAGTCTGTGCTATACCTCAAGAGAGGAATATGATAGCAGATAGCAGAGGGGAGCTATCTCTCCCTGGCTTATGAATTTCAAGAGCCAGAGCCCTTGAAGAATGGAAAGGACTTATAACATTTCCATTGGATAAAAAATGTGGGATGGAACATTTTGAGTAAGTGTAATCCCTCCCCCTCCCCCTCTGCTGCCAAACTAGAGGATACCCGTGGGTCCCAGAGAAAAGGACTCTGAGCCAGGGGAGGTGGCAAAAGCCCAGGCATACTTGTGGCTTTGCAAGCAAAGGCGTCCTGCCCCAGGGAGGCAGCAAAATGTCACGGAGAGGAATGCACATGGAATGCATGGGCAGGCAGAGTCACAGAAGGCTTCTAAGGTTCCACACACCTCAGCAGGCACCGAAGCAGAGGAAATGATCTCTATGAGTGGCTCAGAGAGAAAGGAGACCAGAACAGGCCCACGATGGAGATGGGGGTGTCTCCATGGCTACTTGCAGCGGCAGAGAACCCAGGACCAGTTGGGGAAGTGGACAGGTTAGCAGACCCTTGAGAACTGATCATGGATAATCACCCCCAGGGACTCCTGAGGAAAGAGGTAAAGGCATATTCCAAACTGACAGACGCTCAGTTCCTATCCCTCACTTGGAACAATGAAATTGAAATAGAAACTTTATTTTCCATAAGCCGAGTTATGGAAAATAAAGTTACTTTTCTCTGACGCAGAAGTTTGTGGGCTGGGACACCTGTATGGGGGTTAGTTAGAAGCACACAGGTGAGGCTCTGCAGGGCAGCGCCAGGGATGCAGGCATAGGGCTGTGGGAAGTCAAAGGAGGGGGAGCTGGTGGGAGACAGGCACCAAGGTCAGCACGACTTATAGCACTGGCAGAATTACTCTTCACACCCATTTCACGGGTCGGTACTGTGGTGATCCCCATTTAGAGATGAGAAGTGAAGTGACTCACACAGGGAGGAAACTGGACTGGAATTCCAACCTGGGTCTGTCTGTGGCCAGCAGGAACTGGCATGTCGTGCAGGAGAGAGGGCTGTGTGGACAAGTCCTCCAGGCAGGACACGGGAGAAACATGTATTAGGAAGTATTTTCATCCTTCTAGGATCCATTCACCTCTCCGGTGATAGGATTTTCTGTTCCTTTTGGGCACCCCCTCCCTACTCTTAGCCCATGTGGTCCCGCGGTGTCTGACCCACGTCAGGGGTGGGAGACCACAGCATCCCCTGGGCCCAGGGATGGGCACATGACCTGAGCTAGGCCCATCAAAGGCCTCCAGGGACTTGGCTGGAAATATGGGCAAGAGGTACACTCTTCTGAGATTGGGGACACTGAGGCCCTCCATGTCAGTCAGCCTCCAGTGTTTATCTTTGCATCCACGGAGAAAGCCCACCTAAGGTGAGGAAGCCATCGCTACGGCTCAGACTAAGTGCTGAGGACATGAGCTTCATTCCTCTACCACACCTACTTCAGGAAGTACGTGGAGAGCCTTGCCATAGAAGACGTGATACAATAAAGATATCAAAGAGCTGGAGGAAATCAAAATCCCAAACATGGAGAAAGTAAGGGAGGATTTAATGATTGAGACTGAGTTCCTGACAGCCAAGACAAAAGTGGAAATAGGATATGGTAGGTCATTTCCATTATCTGCTAGAAGGAATTCAATCATTTCTTCAAGAGAAACAAATCTGAGTCTGAGTGAAGGTGGACACAAGGGGAACCAAGACGGCCCTGCTCAGCTCCTGCCAAAGGAAGACTTCGCGGTGTCCGACATCTCGAGGAGGAAGCTGTCAGGGCCATGAACCAGCCCCATCGCAGCAGGGCATCCTGCTTTTGATTTCATCATGAAGACTGGGGCCCCTGCTGTCATGCCTCCATGTCCTCTCCCCTGTGTAGTCCCCACGAAGGCCTCTGCATCCACACCCACCTCCCCTGTCGATCTCCCACCTGCCAAGCCAAATCGAGCCTCCAGCCGTGAGGACCCGCCTCTCCGCCTGGGCCCTGGACCCCTCCTTCCCCGTGCCCAGGGGACCTTGCTCCACCGGTCATCTCCACCTCCTCGCTCTTCCTCTTCTGTCTACAAACTCCCTGCCTCAGCTCATAAACACAGTCAAAGTGTCTCCCTTCACAAACACACCCCCTTCCTTGACACTGCCACACCCTTCCTTTAATATTCCCGCCCAGTTCTCATTAAAAAATTTCTCGCAAGAGCTGTCTAGACTTACTGTCTACACTGCCTCTCCTCCTGTTCTCCATCCAGCTTTTGCAAGTCCACCCTAAGTCACCATGACTTCCTTGTCCCTAAATCCCACGGACACTGCTCCATCCTTGGCCCGCTGGTCCCCTTACCGCAGAGATGCTGATGATCTTCCCCTCCTTCTTGAAACCCTTTGCTCCCTGGGCTTCTGCACCGACTCTGCTCCTGGTGTCCTGCTGCTGCCCCCACCTGCACGCCTTCTCAGGTTGGCTCAGGATTCCTCTTCCTCTCTAATTCCTTCCATGTGGCTGGTCCCCAGGTTTCCATCTGCAAACCACCTCTCAATTCATTCTCCAAGCACCCCTGGGAAACCTCTTCTCCTCCTGGAGGGCCTGGCAGCGGTTACCTCCAACACACTGTCTCAAACAACTCTCCATCCCCCTCCCTGCTGCGATTCCCTCCTCCACCCCTGTTCCCTGGCTCTGGCGGGCAGCATCACCACCCCCGTGGTCCAAGCAGAACCCTGAGGCATCCTGGATTCCAGGGCCTCCTTCATCCTGCACAGGGGATCAGCTCCCAAGTCTGGCTGGTGTGGCTTCTCAAAGATTTCTCAAATCCATCCCCTTCCATCCTCCAGCACTTCATCTTCTCCCGTATGGAATGTGGTCCTCAACAGCTCCTCCCGTCTTTCCCGCCTGCCTCTTCTAGGTTTCCACAATGTGAATCCAAACTTGACACTTCCCGGTTTAAATCCTTCAATGGCTCTCTCTGGCCTTGGAGGTAAAATCCAAGTTTCTCCAACTCCCTCCCAATACCTGGCCCCTTCTCATCCCTCCAGCCTCATCCTCTGGCACTCCCGGTCTAGAACTTTACCCTCCAGCCATACTTGAATGGTTATCAGCTGCCTGCCCACATACTGCAGGTTTTCACCTTTGCTCAAGTGTTCCTCTGCCTTCTCACTCCTATTGTCCTTCCCCTCTTACCCGGTTAACTCCTGTTCAACCTGTGAGACTGGAATGTTACCTCCTCCTGGAAGTCCTCCCTGATCACCCCCACATCCTTCCTTGGTGCTCCCAGATGGCTCTTGGCATTATGTGGAAATATTTGTTCCCCTCTCCCTTACTGATCAGAGAGTACCTTGGGAACAAGATCTGGTCTGGTTCAATTCTCATTCCCCAGCTTTTGGAACGAGAGCTGGCCTTGAGGTTTGTTGTGCTCAACAAACCTTTGTTGAGTTATTGGGTAAGTGAATGACCCTGCCCTGAGACATGGATGACTGGGGTGGAGGTGGCTGAAACCTGGGTGGTGGGAGCCATGGGGCTAAGCAGGAGTGACTATCTCCCTGGTGGGGTTGGGCCCCAAGCTCACCAGTGCATAGCAGGCCTGTGCAGATCCATCGAAGCAGCTGTGCATGCTCCCTGCAGAAGCATCTCACCCTCAGGGCTGGCTGCAGGCTCCTCCTGGGGAGAAGACCAGCAGGGTCTATGAGTGGTGCCCCCAGACTCCCACCCCTGTGGGGATTCTCAACACCTCCAGGTAGGAGCCACTCAGGTACGTCCACAGTAAAATGGCAACATGGGGTGAGCCAGGCACTGGCCTTGACATCCCACAGGGTTACAGGGCAACCCTAGCCCAGAGCAAACTAAGGAATGGCTCAGGCCATCCACTCCTTCCGGCCTCTGTCTGTACCAGCTGTGTCTCAGCCTGGAGCAACACCACTACCCCAGTGATAATCCTGCCTCCAGGGTTTGGGAAGGAACAAACTGAGACAATAAGGAAGAACCTTACCAACATACAGAAATGCACAAACCACGATGGCTGCCTCCCCTCCCCTGTCCCATTTCCAACTGTCTGAGGAGCAAAGTGGGGAGGTGCCCAGCTCTGCATTTACTGCTGTGGGACATCATCCTCTGAGTCAACAGCACCTCCCAGAGAGAGGAAGTGTGAACAGTCCACTGGCAGCCGTCACACAGCCCCACTGCCTTCTAGACCCGGTGCAAATGCCAATTCTTGTCTGGTCACTGGTCACTTGTCTGTCCCTGGAAGAAAGGCTGGTACCTGAATACCTCTGTGGTCTCCCTGGCTGAGCACGTAGGAGATGCTTACTCACACTCATACAGCCACCAGTCACTTTTTAAAGGAAGCTCTCTCCCCTCTCTCTGTCCCCACCGCCCACCTCCTAAGTGAGGCATTTTTCCTCAATCTCGTCCCAAGGCAGACAGATGGAATCTGCAACCCCACCCGGCTGAATGCTTGAGACCGCGCAGGACCCTAGGGGCCTTCTGGGCACAGAAGCCTATGTCCCCCGTTTCTTGTTTGTAGGGAACAGACTCCAGCCTCCATGACCTTCCCTGAGTCCCAAAGGGCAGATTCAAACAGTTGCTAATCAGGGAAGGGAAGGGATGCTGAGAAAAGGGAGGAGCAGCCAACAAACAACAGTGCAACCTTGGGGCAGGGTCCTGGGTCCCCTTCAAGGGAAACACATAACAATATCTTTGAGCTCTTTACAGAACTAAAACCCAACAGATGGGAAATGTCAGCATTCTTCATTCCAGAAAAGACCACCTGAGCCCAGATTAAAGGAACCAGAGAAACTCATCAAGAAGATTACCTGAAACAAAATTAAAGGGGTGCAGGCCCTGCACACACCCTAGTCTTGTCAGCAACCCCACCCTTGAACCATTGCTATAAAACTCCTCACCAAATCCTCCTGGGTGGGGACACACAGTTTTTGAGGGCGGGAGCCGGCTGTGTCTCCCTTTGCCTGGCAAAGCAATAAAGCTATGCTTTTCTACTTCACCCAAAACTCTGTCTCCAAGATTCGATTTGGCACTAGTGCGCAGAAGCCAAGTTTTTGGCAACACGCTCTCATCAGCTCAGGATCTGGCCAGTCAGGACCCCCCCAGTAGGCCTGGGTGTCAGGAGGCCAAGCTCTAGGCTCGATTTGCTGCCTGTGTGACCTGGGTCCATCTCTCTCCCTCTCTGGGCTTCAGCCTCCCCATGTGGAAGGAGGGGCCTGGCCCAGTCTAGGGGTTTTCAAACTAAGCTTCAAGGTTCCCTGAGGTGCCCCAGAGACTGAATAGGGTAGAAGGCAGATGGGGAGTAAAGAGGGGACCAGGCTGGCTCAGGGCCCCCATCCAACTTCAACCAGAGCAGCTCCTCAATATAAATTGGGGTCCCCCATGGGATTTTCATTCTGGCTGCTTCAAAGCAGATTCCGAACCTCTGGCCCGGCTCACCTCTGAGGCAGAGGTCAGCAGGACTCATTTGTTGGCTAAAACATGTTTACTCCTTTCTTCAGCAAAGGTCCAGCGAGCCCCTTCCCTGTCAGGAGGCCAGGTTCCCCACAGGGGCCTCCTCCCCAGGCCAGCCCACATCCTTCCTGGAGACGACCTACCACCCTGAGGGCTCCAGGCCAGCCTTGCTCCCGCTGTCCCTGACTTCTGCAGGGCTTGAGTCACTGTGCCAGGGTCCCAGCCTTCCTCCTAAAGCCACCAGAGATGGACCGGAGTGTGCCTCCCGCCTCCCGCGAGAACTACAGCTGGGGGCCTGGAGTGCAGAGAGACCCAGGCTGCCACCAGCGTGCCCACAGTCGCCTCGGGAGTGGGCTGGGGTGGGGACTGGGCACAGGAAGTAACCAGAGGGAACTTAAATTCCAAACTTTGAGCACCTACTGTGTGCTAGGCTCTGTGCTAGACACATCCTCATGGCCTGCATGAAGGAGGGATACTTGTGCTTCAGGGGAGGTTGGGAGGGAAGTGGGTCCCTAGTTCTGGGCTCCAAAGTTCTGAGTGGAGGGCCTCAACCTGGCCATTCCAGAGCAAGGACGAGCTTGCCAGCTCCTCAGAGGCTGACGGCTCCCCAGAGAGTCCCCATCCTCCCCCATCATGAGGGTTCTCCTACTTACCCTTTAATTTCTTTTTTTTTTGGCTGTGCCGGTGAAGCATGTGGGATCCTAGTTCCCCAACCAAGGATCGAACCCCCCCCCCCCACCGCCACACAGTGGAAGCAGAGTCTTAACCACTGGATGGCCAGGGAAGCCCCTTCCTCCTTATCATTTAGATCACAGCTGAAATGTCACTTCCTGGGAGAGCCCTTCCCTGACCTTTCTGACGAGGGCAGGCTACACTGGCACATGATAGGTGTGCACAGATGTTTAGTGAGTGATTAAGGGGGCTGCTCTGTGTGGAGGAGGTCAACACACTGCGGGGGTCCTAAGTGTTCAAGCAAAGAGGTGAGGAGGAGGTGGGGGCGGGAGGAAGATGATGAAAAAAAGGCCCCTCCTACCAGGAGGGGCCAAACCAACGTGGGGGAGGGGACAGACCAGGCTTTCCAACAGCTCAGCCCCCAGGTTCTCCAAACCACCAGCTGCTGATGTGAGAGAGCTGGCCTCTCTTAGTCTCAGTGTGTCGTCCTCCGTGCGCCAGACCTTGCAGCTGAAAGACAAAGTCAGGGCCCAAAGCTGAAAGGGGAGGCCAGGCAGGACCCAGATGAGGGGCTGGGCGAAGGGCAGAGGATGGAAGGGAGGAGGCGGGGAGCGGGGAGCAGTGGCCTGGCATAGCCTCTCCCGTCCCAGAGCTCAACCCTCATTGTGCCAGGGGCCCCAGTGACAGAGGAAGGCCCCCCCTTCCTGCACTCCTGAACCTGTGAGAGGCAAGTCCTTGTAAATCTGGGAGGTCAGGCCCACTTCATAGAGAAGGAAAGGAAGGAATTATGTATAGCATGTGTATGTATCTGAAAGGCATTTTTCTGAAGACAGGACTTAGCTTTCATCATTCACCGCAACAGGTTAAAACCATTGCCATTAAGTGATATTTTCATTGTATTACACTCTCCCATCTCTGAAAGATGGAGAGACAATATCCTGAAGACAACATTCCAGTCCCTGGATCCAACTATACCTGAAACCAGTACTACCCCTGCACTTTTCAATTACAGGAGCCAATATAGTCCTTTTTTATTTTCTTTTTCTTTCTTTCTTTTTTTTCTTTGCTGAAGCTCAGTTCATAGGCCTAAACTCATCTGTAAATAAGAGCCCTTACGAAGACTCCATCTCTCTTCACTCCTGTCCCCTCTCTTTTTCTTCCCCTTGGGTAGCACCCTACCCTGTCCAAGCGCCAGACTGGCTAAGCTCACATACCCAGGAGCACACATGCAAGGGCACATGTGAGCAGGCCCACGTAGGGAAGTACACACACAGGCAGAGCCTGGGAAAGCCCAGCCACCCATGCACACACGCAAACACAGACACACAGCTGCACGGAGAGGGGCAGGCTCCTCTTCCTACTCACATATTTGTGGTCAACAAGTCCCTCTCAGGGAGACGGAAGCACGCGTTTCCACGGGGACGGGCTGGATCCAACCTGCTTGCGCTTTGGCCTGTCTTCTCATCTCAGTGGAAATTCCTGGGCAGAGTCCAGAGTTGGAGCTGGCTGGGCCTCCCACCTGGCTCTGTCCAGCACAGTCTCCAGAGCCCAGGGCCACGGCCGGGGCAGGGACCCCAGCCTCTCTCAGGGAAAAGAGGAAACGGGGCAAGTGGGCCCCACTCTAGGCCTGGCCTGCGGAGCTCCTGCCTCATAAGTGAATCTGCCTTCCTCCTCAATGATGCCCTCCTCTCTACTCTTTCCTGCTCCCAAACAGGCCCACCTCTTCCAGGAAGCTCAGCTTTATTACTCTCACTCTCCCCATATCCACTCCTGGGGCCTCCTTTTCCACCTGCCATCAGTGCTACTCAGTTTTTTGGATCATGTGTTTTTTGTTTGTTTGTTTGTTTGTTTTTTTTTGTGGTACATGGGCTTCTCACTGTTGTGGCCTCTCCCATTGCGGAGCACAGGCTCCGGACGTGCAGGCTCAGCAGCCATGGCTCACGGGCCCAGCCGCTCCGCGGCATGTGGGATCTTTCCGGACCAGGGCACGAACCCGTGTCCCCTGCATTGGCAGGCAGACTCTCAACCACTGCGCCACTAGGGAAGCCCGGATCATGTGTTTTATCGTTCATTTTGCATCTTACACAGTCTCCCTTTCCTCACTGGATCAGTAATTATAACAACAACCTATTTTCCTGAGCTTGAAGATAAGGAAAGCAGTGTAGTGCCATAAATAGTAAAAGTGTTTCAGGTCTAAGTGGTCTTGAAAACAAAACAAAATCACAGCTTGCCCTTTGGTTCCATTGCTTTTTAACTGACACCTAAGCAACAGCGTGCAAAGTCAATGGACAAAGCTTTTAACATTTCAGTCCTCAAACTAAACATTAAACTTATCTGACAGGATTGACAACATCTCCTTAATAATTAATCATACACACTCAGGACAAAATCCTTTATGATGCATAAACACTTCCTGGTAACACAGAGGCGGAGTTACCAGCACATGCTGGTTGTTTTGGAAGTTTGGGAACCATGATGGATGAAGGGTGGGGGGTACCCCTTCTCTTTAAAAACATTTTTTTGTCATTCTGATTACCAAAGTATTACACATGCATCAGCAAACATTTAAACATTATAGAAATATACAAAACACAGGAAGTTAAAAATTCCTCTACTCTGAGCCTTCCAGATATGACCACCACTGAGCTTGTGGAATTTTTCTCCAGACATTTTTCATAAGTGAATACTCTTTTAGGTATTCATTTTACAAAAGAGGCTTATACTCTACCAGCTGTTTTGCAATTTGCTCTTTTGGGTGGAGATCCACACTGTGCCCCACTCACTCTGTTGGAGGCTTGTGTGCTGCCTTGATTATAAACTAAACGTTTGTGGCATCATCTGGTTTATCCTGAGCAGAACACCTGCCACCATGGGCAGCCCCCACAGGGATGGGCTTGCAGCTGCCCTGGCAGGGGGCCTCATCCAGCCCCAGTGAAGCGCAGACGGGACTGTACCTGCTTCTCTGCCTCTGCCCACTTCTAACCTCTTCCTCCCCTCCTTTCCCCCTTTCCTGCTCCCTCTCCCCTTCCCTTCCTGCTTCCTCCATCCTCTCCTCTCTCCTCCCCCTCCTCTCTTGGTGCCCAGAGAGAAGCCAGGAGGCACAACACATCCAGGAGGAGCCAAACTTGTTCCAAAACATTCCCTACGCTGCACCTTAGAGCCTTGACATCTTCGTGTGCCCTGACCTCTCAAACAAGGATTTAATAGGCTGTGTGTCTTGAAATGAACCCGGAGCTTAGAGCCCAAAGGTCTAGATTCAGTCCTGGCTCTGAAAGTGAACTGGTTTCCTCATCTGTAAAACGCTGGGTAATAGTACCTACCTCATAAATAAATATTGATGGGGATTAAATGAGCGAATGCAGGTGAGGTGTTTGGCAGAGAGGCTGGCACCATCAGGCTGGCCGGTGTCATCGCTGTCACAGGTCCCATCTCAGGGCTGTCTGGACACACTGCTGTCCTCCTCCAGGCCAGGAGACCCTGTGTTGCTCCCCTGCTCCTGCCCTGAAGGAGGGGCAGTCAACAGCGATCCTGGCCCCCAGAAACCAAGTTCTCTTTTTAGGTGGAATTTGGCTGAGAGCCACAGGCTGGGGGGTTGGGAGGCTGGGTGGGTTGGGATGAGCCCCCAGGGAAAGAACAAGAGCTGGAGGACTTCATGGGTCCTGGCTGTGCCCCATCCAGCTGTGTGATCTCAACACGTCACTTGACTCCCTGTGGCCTGTTTCCTGAGGAGATGATCTCACTGGGGTGGTACAGTGAGGCCTGGAACTGACCCAGGGGTGGGGTGCTAGGTCCAGAGCAGGGCGAGGCAAGGAATATATATATATCTAATGACACAGACTTGTCACAGTTGCAGCATTTGAACTTGTTGTATAAAAAGGAAATCTGTAAATCTATAACTTGGCAACATTTACAACACTGTATATTAAAGATGGCTTTCTCAAGAAATCCAGAACCACATAGCCCTATGGTCAAACACTTGTGACATTTGTGCCTCTGCTTTTAAAGGTGCTGTGATGGACAGTTGGCATGCCAGGGTTCGAGAAGAGTGGATGATTTGAAGTGCTTGCTTTTACCTGTGCAAAATCAAGTGGCTGCCTCTGTTCCTATTTTACTGTAAATTTGATAGTGTCTGTTCCTGTTCCATTCTCCAGGGAGCTTCTCTGTAGACCAACACCACCACCCACCAAGTGGTGGAGATGCCCGTGTCTGGGTAGTCATGGTTTTCTGTTGGACATTTGAATGTGATAAACAATCCAGCATCACTGGGGAAATACTACATGTGGAATGTGCACGATTCCAGGGGGTGAACATTGTCAGTCAAGAGGTTTGCAATGATTTCCTTCCTGCCAAAAATAAATATGTGAAACTGCAAACAAACTAAAAGGCCTGCACATTGCTATATATATATAGCAACATGTGTGTGTATCGTGTATCTTTCCCCCCTTCCAATCAAAACAAAACAGAAGCACTTAGAAGGATTTATAATGAGGAGGCTGCTCCACCTCTCCCATCCCTGTCCCATTCCTCAGAGGCAACCCCTTACCTGTTTCTGGCTTCAGTTCTCTGGGGCCACTCCTGTTTCAGGGGAATTCTTGGTCTGAGTGGTAGAGAGTCCCTTCTCCTTGCCAGACTCTGATATAATGAAGAGGATATTTTTACAAGGGGTGAGTGAAACATTCTGAACTGTAAGAGGCAGACCTCATCAGAAGGGACATTCAACAGTCCCCTTATTTTCTTCTCACAGTTTTGCCTGCTCTCACCTCTTGGCTCTTCACAGATAAGGTCTTTTTCATCACATCTATTCATGTGTCCAAGCAGTGACTAAAAAGAGAGGCTCCTCCCTGGTCAAGTTCCATGAGCATGAGCTTGTCATTCCTCTTTCCTAAACCTGCTTCTCTCTCTCTTACACCTGGGCGGTTAGCAGAAAGGACATTCAATCCAATGGTTCCTTTCTCATTTGGGGCATTGAAAGATGGGATTCCTATAGTCCTAGTAGAAATATGCTAAACTAGAAAGAGTGTACAAATTCTGATGACACAGAGCAAAATACAAATACTGAAGAAAGGGGACTTCTCTGGTGGCGCAGTAGTTAAAGAATCCACCTGCCAATGCAGGGAACACGGGTTTGAGCCCTGGTCTGGGAAGATCCCACATGCCACGGATCAGCTAAGCCCGCGCGCCACAACTACTGAGCCTGTGTGCCTAGAGTCCGTGCTCCGCAACAAGAGAAGCCACTGCAATGAGAAGCCCGCGCACCGCAACGAGGAGTAGCCCCCGCTAGCTACAACTAGAGAAAGCCCGTGCGCAGCAACCAAGACCCAATGCAGCCATAAATAAATAAATAAATTAATTAATTTATTTATTTTTTTATTTATTTAAAAAAAAAACTGGAGAAATATCTTAGACATGTATGCCCTCTGCTTGTAACTCTTACACACTTTCCGTAAGAAGGGACCCTCACAAGACTGAGAGCACAGTGCTCTTCTAAGCACCTATACAGCAAGTCCAGGTGTTCACAGAGGAAGGAAATCCTCCAAACACCCAAAAGGCCAAACTCCCCTGCCCCAGCTTACTTGCCATGACTATCCCAGTGTCTCCTGCTAGAGTCCACCCCTTGACCCTTTCTATTCATTGGGAACAGATGGGCACAAACGGCCATTATCCAGTGCAAGATGAAAGAATGGGTCTGGGGGTTCATCTATCTCAGCCACAGTGAAGGGCTGGTAAAGTAAGACGCCTGGTCCCATGCCCATGAGGGCCCATGGCCACCAGGCAGGGGGATTTTCCCCAAACAGCTAAGAGATCACTCTTTCCAAATATTTAACTGGCTGCTACAATGTGAAGTGTATTTCCCTTGTCTCTGTTTTCGTTTTACCTTCTATCCCTCCTGCCTTTCCAACTCATATTAGCTTTTTATATAACGAGAGGTTGAGATGCTTCCTTTTTCAGTTTGAAGCAGGTTAAGATGTTCCACAAAGGTAGGTCTTAATTCACGTCATCCTGTGAAGGACGTGATTCAAGCATGATATCCGTGGCTTTTGTGGGTTTTATACCAAAGGCTATATCCTCCTCTGGGAGGCACAGTATTTCCTGCCAGCCATTGGCAGGGGCTGTGGGAGCTGTTAATTTGGATCTCCATTGCCTTGTTGGCCCAGAGCCTGACATGGAGTCACAGTTGACAAGCTGGTTAATTATATAGGCAAAGATAGTTCCTTGATTGTTCCATTTTTTCCCTCTGTCAGGGCAGTGGTCTGATGTGGCACCCACTTAGAGCAAAGCCAGCTATTTTTATAAAAGTTTCCGTGAGCAGGGCTGTAGGCCTCCTGGGAGGAGCCGGTCAAATGAATCTACCACAGACCAGTAGTGTCATAGGGGAGGTGCTGACAAATGGGCATCACAAGTTAAATACAATGGTCAGGAAGAACAAAAATGAATGCCTCTGAGTGTCACATCTAGACACTGAGACTTTCCAGGTGCAGCTTGCTTCCCTCCACCCAGGTGGGCTTTCACCAGTAACATCGTGCCAAAGGACACAAGGCACGGTCTCCTCTCTGACTGGCACCAACTCTCCTTCCTGCATGGGCCTGCCAAGCCTATATCATGCCTCGCTTTGAGACACTGCTTTCCCTGCCACTGTGCCTTAGGAGCAAGGTTCCCTCTTCCAAAGGCTGTGTCCCAGTCCCTTCACTTCCATGCCTGTTGGGGTTCGTGGAGAGCCTGACCCAGCCCAGGGGCTAATCACTGATCAGCTTGTGGGTCAGGAGGCAGTACTGACTGTTTCCCACGGGATGAGAGCTGGAAAGATGATTTTCAGGGGTGGGGTGGAGATGTTGTTAGCCACCCCACCTTGAAGGAAGGGAGAAACACCAGCGTCTCCCAGCTTGGCAGGCAGGATGGATTCTGGGCCCACACTTAGACCTAATAGCTGTGAATTGTATTCTCTAGTCAGACTCCATGAAACCAGGGATACTGTGTCTCTGAGCAACTTCCTGAGTAAGACCCAGCACAAATTCCACAGGGGTTGATTTAATGGGCACTCAGCCACATAATCTGAAGAATTTGACTCCAACTGCTCCAAGAATATACATTTTGCCCTGTTAGAAAACAAGAGCCCTAATGAAATTTCTCTGCCAGTGACACAGTCTACACAGTAGGACACCTGATGCATCTTAAGCAGATTCCTTGGCCTGAGATGGGGATTCTCATTCGAGTGATTTACTCCGTACATCACGCATGAAGGTCCTTCATCTTCATGCGTGATGCATCCCCTGAGGCTGAGTAGACGGTAGCTGCTCTCTCTCTCGCTGCCCTTTGGAAATAATAGGAAAGAGCCATCTCTGAACCACATCAGTTCTGAGGTGTGTGGACAGTGCCTCATGGATTCCAGGACCTCTGGGTGTCAGTAGGGGATGCCTCTATTAGAAAAATGAACAACAGGCACAAAATGGAGTCATTTGTCCCTAGGACAGCAAACCAAGACTCTACTACAGTTTCAGCCACTCCCAGGAATGCAACCTTTAACCAATCAATCTGGAATTACCTGATGAGCACAGTGAGGTCATCTCATCTGCATGATAGACTTCCCCTTTTCCCCCAAGGGAAGGTGACCTTGCCTGAAATAATCCTTTCTTTCCTTTATGACTTTATGGTCCCACCCTCTTTCTGCCTTTAAAAACCTTCCACTTTGTACACCTCCTCAGAGCTCCTTTCTATTGATACTTGCCAGATGCGATGCTGCCCAATTCATGAATAAGGCCAATTAGATCTTTAAATTTACTCAGCTGAATTTTCTTAACACTCCTACCTAGAGCTAGCTCCAATCACTCACGTGCAACTCAGTTCCAAGGGCTTAAGCAACAAGCCCAAGCTCATATGGCTAGTAGATGTGGATTTGAACTGAGGTCTGTCTGTTCTCAGCTCAAACAACCTTCTGATAATTTGGCTTCCCTTGAAGTTCTCCTTTCAGAAGAAGGGAAGAATTCCCTTGTCAGGTAGTGTCCAGTCTTCTGGATGGTTACATGTCTCATAAAAACAGCAAGGTGGGTTTTTAGTGTGAAAATTCCATTTCCTTGTAAGTTTAATGAATGAAACAGCCTCCCTGAGTGTAATCAGCTCAGGGGTACTGACAACATCAAGGTACAAAACTGAGACCCAGACCCTGTCCCACACAACACTGTTGGTCTGCCAGCAACCAGAATCCACAGTCAACATAACCCAGGGGATGAGAGGCAGAATCAAATCAGGAAAAAGAAGAGTTACTCCCAGAAGAAACTGTATGAGCTAGCTAATATACATTGCCAAAAAATATAGGGGAAATTTATGGAAACTTTTTAAGGCTGTTTGACCAAGATAGCGGAACAGAATTTTGATTCAGGTTTTATTGATATGTTCTCACTCACCAGAGATTCTATAGAAGCTCATACAGCCAGATACAGTGCTTACCATTTGGGCAGGGGGAGGGGGGCTATAGATGGGGGTGGATAATACAAATCTGGACTAAATACTGACCCATGCTAAATTATAACAAAAGACCAAAATTCCAAGAAAGGCAGGAACTCACAGATTTCAGGAAACAAGAATGCTTTATTGGGTCCCTGACATGCATCCAGCCCATCTGCCCTCTGTCCTCTGACACGACCCAGAAGATGGTCTCACTCCCTGCCATGAGAAATTGGCGAGGCTCTGCTGGCTTTCCTCTCTAGGCCTGGAATTCTGGTTGGAAGAGCTCCTATGAAATGAACTTCCTGATCTCAGCAGCAGAGATAGACAGAAGGAACACAGTAGAGGAGTCATCATAATGGACATGGGCATGGAAACCAGACCTCTAGCTGTGGTTAATTAATCATTGGGCCCCAGGAATGAAAAAGACCAGACAGTGCCTACGATATCAGCTAGTTACTACTGTAACCAAAGGTTTCTGGTTGGGCAAAGAGGTCTGTCTCAGCTGCCAAGGTAGCGTCAAAATCTCCCACTTAATTTCCAGACTTTCAAGGGAGAGGAAGTCAAATATCTTTGAAGAAAAACCTTATTTTAACACTTAGATGCATATTGTTAACCTTCCTTGCAGCCTTCCCCAAAGGGATCTGTGTTCACTTATCTGGGAACGGAAAGGAAAGGAAAGTACTCAGACTTGGGGAGAGGGGTTTTGTAGGACACTGGCTCCAAGCCAAGTCCAATTTCTGGGTACAATAGAAGAGCATGTGGTCTCCCAATCCATAGAGATGTTTAATAGACTAAATTTTGCGCCATAGTGGACCCAGTGGAATCTCAAAGCCAATGAAAGATTATTTTGAGTGTACAGTTAAAATGGATATATTCTGAAACACGCATAACCCCCACAATGGCTCTGATTAGTGGCGTAAGAATGACTATAATAGGATAGGAGAAGCACAAGCCATCAGAATTCCCCCTCCCGACTGAAATGGTAAATCAAAAGTGATTCCGTATTTGTGAGGGAATTGTAGAAATTAGTGTTACTATCAGATTTAAGAGTGAAGTCATAGTGATTTCTACCACAGCACAGCCTGGCCGGTGCAAAACACCAGGAGGTCTTTGGATTGTTGTAAACTTTAAAACGTGATAACTCCAATTGCAGGTGCTGTTCCAGAAATGGTCTTCTTGCTAAAGCAAATTCATCCAGCTCTTGGCATTTGGTATGAACCCTTTTATCTAGTGAATTCATTTTTTCCCTTGATTTTGATGAGCAAAGAACATCAGAAGCAATTCGTCTTCAGCTGGCAGGGCAGCAGTACTCCACTGCTGTCCTGCTGAATGATATATATTATCTTAGCTGTCCAGCTCTGTGCCACAGACTGCCTGCCTCACAGGGACCTTGACCTCAGCAATGCAATGTTCCAGCATGCTGATGGCATCATGCTGATAGGGTCTGGAGATCAACAGTTTCCCAAGATGCTTTGGTAAGACATATACATGTGAGTCAGAGGTGGGAGATAAAGCATGTGAAAATGCAAATGTCTGTTCCTTTGATAAAGTTCCTGGGGATCAAGAGGTCTGTTGAGGTCAGAATAGTTCCTCCATTAATGTAGGACAAATTCCTACGTTTTGAATTCCTTGCCACTAAGGCCCAATTCCAGGCAAAATTGTCAGTTTGGGGCATCTTGCTCCAACCCATTTACTGACTGACCCAGCAGACTGCCAGCTTTGGGCAGGGCGCAGAGCAAGTGAAGGCTCTCCAGCAGGAAAAGCCTTTAGCACATATGATTCTGCCACCAGGCTACATGACCTGGCAGAGCCAGTGGTGCTTGAGGGATCTGTCTGTGGCACACTGGGGAGCCACACGGAGATTGTGACAAGTCTTGATTTTAAAAATATGGCAGGAGAACCCAGAGTTTGGAATCAAGTGATACGCCGGCCAACAAGTAACTATTATCCTTTTGACACACAGCCCTCTGACTTGCCACTGGGCTCTGGGGAGTCTAACTGCTTGGCTACAGCCTACCAGGTGATCATGCTGGCCCTTATGAACAGGGGTTGCCGGATCCACCCAGCCAAAATCAGGCATGGCCACCATCATTAGGTGAATGCTCCAGGATAGGGTTCTGGAGGCACAGGCAAGCTCTGTGTGGGCATCACTCACTCTCCCATAACGCCTCCTCCTGCCCTACGGCTGAGCTCGCTTCAATCTACTCTTATGCTATGGCTTTAACAGGGCAGGAACTTATCTTGACCATTAGGGGCCCTTCTTCTGGATTTGGATTTGCTTTCCTTACCCATCATGCCTCTCCCATCAAAATCCATGGAATTGGGCTTCCCTGGTGGCGCAGTGGTTGAGAGTCCACCTGCCGATGCAGGGGACACAGGTTCGTGCCCTGGTCCAGGAAGGTCCCACGTGCCGCGGAGCAGCTGGGCCCGTGAGCCAGGGCCGCTGAGCCTGCCCATCCAGAGCCTGTGCTCCGCAACGGGAGAGGCCACAACAGTGAGAGGCCCACGTACCGCAAAAAAAAAAAAAAAAAAAAATCCATGGAATTATCAACTGTTGTAAACAACATTTTGGTATCCCCACATATTGCATTCAACCAGGGAATACACTTTATAGCAAAGTAATGGGTTGATGCCTATGGCCTTTGCTCATCTTGTCAGGATCCCCACAGTCTAGAAGCAGTTAGCTTGATAATATGGTGAAATGGTTTGTTGAAAACTCAGCTACTGCACCAGCTGAAAACAATACCCTGCAAGGTTGGGTAAGGCCTGCAAGATGTAGCATAAGCTCCAAACTGGCAACCAATTCATGGTGCTATTTCTCCTACAGGCTAGGAAGTAGGGTGAAGAGGGGCATGTTATCACTACATCTCAATGCGTTTCTCATATCTGATGTTTAGGACCAGACTGGTGTAGAGGTTTTAGTTCCCAAGAAAACATATCTTCAAAAATTCATAGTAATGCTTCAAGTGAATTAGAAGCCTAGGCACCTGGCCATCTCAGGTTGCTTGTACCTCTGAGCCACACAGAGCTAGGATAGGAGTATATCTAGGATACGAGTAAATATAGTGACACGTAGGAGTAGCTAGGATGATTAACTCTATCAAGGGAAAATATGATTGCGGCTACTTAAAAGGGGGCAGGGTACAGATGGATGTGGGGGTTTCCTAAAGTGCTTCCTGGTACTGCCATGTCCAGTGGCTAATGCCTGCCACACAGGCAGGACCGTTTAGGAACTGGACTTTGGAACTGAAGATTTGGGTCGCTCCAAAGGGCAAAAAAATCCCTAGTCATAAATACTAGTTCTCATGAGCAGTTATAGAAATGGACCGTAGCCTTTACTCATACTTCCCTTCTTGTTGGGTTATATAATTTCCACAGGTTGCAGAATTTCAAAAGGAGATTGTGATAAAAGAGGGAAGAGTATCATTAGTGACACTGGACTTTGGAGAATGGTAGCCCTGGTCATTACCCCTGGACTTAGTCATTGACTATTACCTTGAATGGTCTCCCCAAGCGGAGAGTGATTTGCTTGTGAGAGAGTTGTAGTGCATCAGATGGGAAGAGGGTGTGTGTGTGTGTGTGTGTGTGTGTGTGTGTGTGTGTGTGTGTGTGTGTGTGTGTGTGTGTGTGTGTGTGTGTGTGTGTGTGTGTGTGTGTGTGTGTGTGTGTGTGTGTGTGTGTGTGTGTGTGTGTGTGTGTGTGTGTGTGTGTGTCTCTCTCTCTCTCAGGGTATCTTCTGTGGTTGCCTGTCAAGTCCTTTCTACCCTTCTACTCTCCACCATTCTTCTGGTAAGAATCCCCATCCTTTGGAAAACTACCTCTCTCCCAGTCCATGATGCCCTGAGCTCCAGCACAGGAATTTGAACCTTGAGTGGAGGGAGACCCACTGGAGCCAATGGCAGCAGCTCCTGGGAGGCAAGCTCTGGAGCTACCCTGGCTCCTGCCCTTCTAAAGGCCAACTGTTCAGCTATTCCTTTGGTTCTGTGAACTACCCCCAACACCCTTCCCATGAAGGTCCAAGTCCATTTCTGTTGCTCAAAACCCAAGAAACCTAATGGAAAGCACCTCTTTTGAGACCACCTCGTGCATCTTTGCCTCCCAACAGTGGTCAGCTCAGGGTCTGGCATAAAGTAAGTCTGCTCAGTATGTCTGCCAAATGAATGGATGAATGAATAAATAAATCAACAATTTTCCAGCTCTCAGTTCACCAAGGCAATCTGGATATGCAGGCTGGGAGAGTTGGGAGCAAGAGGAAAAAGTGGACAGAGTCACCTGAGCACAAAAGGAGGTAGAAAAGTCAGAAATGTCAAATGGAGGTGGGTAAAGATCAGCAAGGAAAGGCCTGGGTGATGGGGTGGGGCGGGGAATGAGAAGCCTCTGCAGCTTGGAAACAGTCAGTGAGTAGCTGAGAGGCAGGAGCTGGTCAGTCCCGGGGCTGGTCTTGCCCCAGTGGAGGCAGCCAAAGACACTGGGCATTTCCCCAGAGCCCCAGCTCTGCTCTTCCTTCCTGGGTTCCTTCCTTTGCATTCCTCTTCCAAATGAATGAGCAATTCCAAAGGCCTAAGCGCCCTCGTAAGGGGCACAAGCCATCATTCCATTAGTACAAGAAGCACAGACTGTCTAGCTGTGGCCACAGAAGGCTGAGGCTGAATGCCAATCTAGGATCCAAAACATGGATTCATTTTTCCAGTGGGTCCAGGGACTGTAGGACGCCTTCAGAGAACCACCTGGGGAGACGGGACCCTGACCCCATATACCTACAACCACACCAGATAAGGGCAAGCAAGATACACAGTTGCTGCCTTTATTGCATTCCAAGGGGAGCAGGCTAGCTCCAGACCCACCCCATCCCAGGCCTCAAGGAAGGGTTCTCAGGAAGGGCCCAGGGTGCTGGGCCGAGCACAGCAATTCCTTGGGAGCCTATATTGAGGCCCAGAGCTGGAGTCCCAGGGTCAAGAGCTAATGGTTAGGGGCAGGGGTCCTAATTCTGAGGCACAGAGACACTCCTCCACCCTGCACATGGGTGGATTGCATTCTTCCTACAATTCCCAGGTGCACGCCCTCTGGAGAAGAGTCCCAGCCCTCTATCCCTGGTCAAGGGGGGATGTGAAATTCACTGTGACCCCACCTCCTTTCAGTATGGAGCACAAGGTCCCACAAAGTCAACACCTTCCCTCTAGCCACAGCTGCTGATGCAACCCTCATGCCAGCTCTCACTTCACGGGCAGAAGGCCTGGGAGAAGTAGGGGAGGAGTGTCCTGGGGTGGGCTGAGAGGCCAGAGGGTCTGCTCCTCACCTAGGTATGGTGGGTAGGGTGGGGGTCAGGCTAGGGAAGCCCTCGGGCAGGGGAACAAACAGAACTCAGTGAAAGGCAGGCAGCAGGCTGCAATTGGGCTCAAAGCCAGGGATGGGGGACGGGGTGCAAGGGAGCATGGGAAGCAGGTGACTGAGTGCCTGAGTGATGGGGGAAGGAAGAGCATGAACACACATCACCAAAGACCACTGCACAAGGATATGACAGTCTCTGGAAGGGCCCTGAGCCCCATCCGGGCTCAGGGACAGGTTAGTTGCAAGATAAGCTGGGATGAATGAGGCAAAATGACTCGAAGGAAAAGACACCCTGAGAGTCACCAGGCCAGACACCGCAGAGGAAGTCTGGAGCCCTGAGGACAGGGAGGGATCGGGG
The DNA here is from genome assembly GCF_964165515.1 of Mesoplodon bidens. Lineage (NCBI taxonomy): Eukaryota > Metazoa > Chordata > Mammalia > Artiodactyla > Ziphiidae > Mesoplodon > Mesoplodon bidens. The sequence continues at coordinate 36,469,884 of NC_138178.1, forward strand.
CCAAGTGAAGGGAAAAGCGTAGGTGCTGGCCTGCGTGCCCCCAGAGTGCAACATTCACGGCAGGGCCTGGGGCAAGGGGTTGGTTGCAGAATTCATGCAGAGGACTCAGGGAGCCTCCAGCAGTGGCCAGTGTAAACTTCAAGGAGGGCTAGACTGCAGGCCCTGGGAGGTAGGGCCTGGGAGCCGTGGGGACGATGGCACCAGGAGAGGCCACCGGGCTGGGTGTCAGGCACCAAGCATCTGATGAGGAGAGGCTGCGGGCAGAGGCCCCGAGTTGTGCCTCCTCAGTGCGCCTGCTCCGGTTAGTCCTGTACTGGGAAAGTCTCCGTCGGTTCGAGCTGCTTCCTTGTTGGTCTGCTGCTGGGTGGAGGCCCCCAGCCTCCTGTGGGGGCTACCGCATGCCCTGGGCCTTGAAGCCTCCATCTTGGATGGGAGGCTGTCCCAGTAACTGGGTGGCGACTGCCTCTGAGGCCTGAGGGGTGGCCTTGGAGCTTGAGGCACTCTTCTGGGTGCCCTGGGGACTGGGGGGGCCTTTCCTCTGTGGCTGAGGACTCAGCTGGGGGCCCCTCCTGCCGGCAGATGGACTCTTGGAGCCTTTGGCCTTGGCTTGGGGGTGGGCAGCCTCAGGGCCCTTGAGAGGTTTTAGCCCCAGCATCTCACAGAAGCTGTTGCACTGGTGGGAAGAGGCAAACTGGTCCAGCAGGGCAGGGAAACAGCTCTCCTTGAGGCCTTGGTATCTGCAGCCAAATAGTAAGAGCTGAGTAGGAGTCCCACCCAGAGAGAGAGTCCTTGGGGGGCAGACTGTGGGGTGGTCACAACCAGGGTGTCGTGCCCAAGGTACATCCTACCTTACCTCAGGGTGCTGGGGAGTCCACCTGGGGCCACCTCAGATGGCAGCATCCAAAACCTCAATTCTAAACTGAGGTCTCATTACACCCTGGCCCATGGAATTCATCGGGTGGGACATCACTCAGTGTGAGGATGATCTGCCTTATTAACATAAATCAGAGCAGACTCCAGCTCACCACTCTACTCACAGGGCCCTGCTTATCTGCACCCTGATGAGCTTTCACAAGTGAGAAGGAAGAGGAGCAGGTACGCTGAGAGCCCAGGATGTAGGTGGTCCTGTGCGTGGGCGTCAAGAGCTACTGGGCCAGATCTGGGGCCAGGGTCACAGCAGGTGGGGGTCAGTGGCCCCTGAGACATTACTACATGGCCATGGGTGCAAGTGGGACACTTTGGTCACAGGTCTAGCACCTCAGGGATGGAGAACCAGAAGAACTTTGACATTTTACACCCTGAGCAGACTCTCAGAGGGCATTCTGTCCCCAAGAAGCACTCACCCTCGCAGTTTGGTAGCAATCTGCACATCAGTCATTTTCCAGTTAACCCCTGAAAAGAAAGAGAGTGGGGAGTTGATGGCATCCTGGACTGGTTCTAGGGCCCCCATGTCTCCAAGATGGATATCACTTTAGATGGGAACTTGCCAGATTGCAGGGCACATCTTCAGGTACCCTCTCACTGGGCATCACCCTGGCCTGTCTCATGGGCAGTGTGGGTATCTTTGTATTATTAGTAGTAATATTATTCCCATTTTCACAGGTGAGGAGATAGGCTCAAAGTTAAGTGACTGCAGCAAAGTCACATTTATTCATTCATTTAATAATTGAACACTGTCTGTGTGCAATGACCACCGTGAATCAAAGTTCAGTCTTTCTTACTCCTAGATCCAAAAGTCTTCCAGCTGTGCAATCCTGCCTCTACTGGATGAGATTAGGTCACAAACTGAGCTGGCCTCTGGCTTTGAGCTAAAACTTTCTCCTTCCTCATAACAGATTAGCCCATCTGGGCAAGAGGGAGAAGGTGGAAATGTGAAGGCATTTCAGGGCTGGGCCAGCAGAAACGTTAACACTGGATAAGACTGGCTTCCACCTACTCATAAAGTGCAGCAAGCAAGCACTCCAAGAAGCCCAGATGGGTTCCTAGGTTAAGACAGCCTTGAAGAACAGATCCAGGCAAGTGGTGACAAAGGAGACATTTCCCACCCCGGCCAGGCCACCCCAGCATCTTAGCATTCATGCATCTTAGCATTCATGCGTCAGGTCTGTGACTCTCCTACCCTGTTTGTACACTGTCCGGTTGCCTTCCTCCAGGAACCTACCTCTCACTAACAGGCCTGAGTACCCGTGGATGATAGAGTGGCACAAATGTGGGCTTGAGAACCAGGCACACCTGGATTCACATTTCAGCTCTGTCACTCTGGAGCTGTGTGTGCTTGGCCAGTCACTTACTATCTCTAATCCTCGATTAGAGATAATGCTGCCCATCTTGCAGGGGAATTGAGAAGATCACAGTATGTGTAGGACTATAACTTAGTGTCTGAAACAGTAGTTATGCAATAAATATTAATTTCTTTGTCATTTCTCTTTCAGCATTTATCACATTCCATTTTGCATTATAATAATGATGATCCCTTACACCTGCACAGAATTTTGGTTTGCAGAGGGCTTTCACAAATACAGTCTCATTTAATATTCTTAACAAGTCTGAGAGATAGGCAGGGAAGATATGATTATTCCTAGAGAGGGAAAGGAAACGGAAGCTCAGAGAGATTAAATGACCTAACCTGTCTGAGCTTGTTTTCTTCTCTGTAAAACAGAGACCCAGCTAGAAAATGATGAGACCTAGGCTTGAATTTCTTTGACTCTCAAGTCTTTCTACTATATTATGTTATCATCTCATTGTAGAAATTAGTATACTTATCAATAGCTTCTTGAGGACAATGGCTATTCCTAATTCACCTTTTTATCTTCCCAATATTTAGTAATGTTGGAGGGAAGGAAGGAAGGAAAGAAAAATTTATGAGTTAACAAATACAGTGAATGATAATGGTTTAATGTGTTACTAGCCCCCCTCCCTTCAATATATAGAGTTGTATATACAATATTTATTGTATTAATATTTATTCTTTAACCCCAATGCAAAGCACATTTAAGCCAGTTTTCTATCTCTGGACCTTGGTTTTCTCACTTATTTACATCAGGGATAAAATGTAATAGTGTGTGATATTCCCAGCACTCCAGTCCTCTCACTGTAGAGAGAATTTTATCTTTTCCTCTCCCCTGCCCTGTCTGGTTACAGAGAGTAGGCCTGGAGAGGAGTAGTCAAAGAAGGAAGGAGAATTCATGCTTGCTGGCCTTCCTTTGTTGGGGAGAATCTGAGTAATGGGAGAAATAGAAATAAGAAGCAAGAGAGACTAAGTTTGTTTACATAATAAAAAGCTACCAAAGACAGAGGGGGGAGCGGGGAAGGAGGAGACTGCAAAGCTATGTGTGCAGGGATGGAAGAGAGAGTTTAGGAAGTTAGAGAGTAAGAAAGTTCAGAGCAGAGCTGCAGGGAAGAAGGAAAGGGAGATTTTGAAAACGCGGTTGTGGGGTTTGAATTAGATCCCATGTAACGGTCTTTGAAGTAAATTCCTTTTTAATTTTAAGTGAAGCCTGGAGTGTACTCCTTTAAATACAACCGCAGTTATAGACTAGGCTCCATGAGGCCCTGATAGGTATTAGCATTGCATACTAAGTGGTTCCTGTCCAATGCACTTTACAAGGTTACTGTGAAAGCAAAGGAGAATATGTGCAAAAGTGCGCTGCACACTAGTAAACGAGAGCTGTGACCCTGCCCCTCCGCATGCTCTCCTGCACATGTACATGCACACCTCACACCCTCATACCTGCCAAATCTGTGACAAGGAAGCTGCCATTTGTCCACAGATACAGCCAGTGCTGGAAGGTCTGGCATTTCTGCACGGCCTCAGAGCTGCTAGATGCTGCTGGAGCCGCAGCAAAGCCCCATTCCCGGGAACAGTAAGACTCCATGGGCTTGCCCAGGTCCTCCTCCAGGGTAGCATATGGGATATTGTTTGCAGGCCGGTAGATCAGATACAGTGGGATGATCCTAAACATAGTGTCACCCTGCAGTGAGCAGGAAGTATGGCCCCAGAGATCTCCTCCCTCCACCTCAATTCTACACTCTTGGATCCAAAAGGAAGGCCCTTCCAAGAACAGAACTCTCAGCTCTGAGCCTGAAGGACAGCAAGGAAGGGGTGGTTCCACCCTGAGTTCAGGAAAGGAAATGGAGGCCTCCTCCATTCTCTGAGGTCAGTGGGATTAGAACTGAACCCTGTAGCCCCAGGAGGCCTCTGTGCTTGAGTGAGGGACTAAGACCTGTATGTGCTAAACAGAAAGGAATACCTCTGAGAGGATTCAACCAGACTGTGCTCAATGCCAGCTAGACCCTAATACTGAAGAGTTGAAGTTCCAAGTCTCAAAATGAAAACAATTTCCATGTGTAGCTGACTCCTACAAAAATCCACACTGACCCCGCCCACCTACCACATTAGAATCCTGACCAGTTTGCCTGGAAGCTTTAGCCTACCCCATCACCTTCAGAGAGGCCCAGAACCTGCTGTGCCCAAACTCTGCAATCAGCAAAAACTGGGCAAAGGAGTGGGGAATTAGGGTGGGTGGGAGGAGACTGAAGACCAGAGCAGAAGCTTTTCTAAAGTGGGCAGTGAATCTTGAGGTCTTTATTTCTAGATTTTGTGGAACCATTGAGCTGAGCATGGGGTTAGCTGGGGGCCCATTTACACATGACCATTACTCAGGAGGCCCCCAGGAGGCTGTGAAATCATGGTTCTCTGCAGAAGCTCAAGTCAACAGGTCTGCACACTGTACGGCCCCCTCCCTGTACACTTACTCAGGCACGTCCCCAAAGCCAGGTGCAGCCCGGGCTTCAGCCGCAAAGATTTTGCAGTACTCTCGACTCATGTTCTGGATCTTGCACCCCTGTGGATTGAAGAGAACCAACTCTGATCAGCAAGGAAGCATCCCGGGTCTCTGTCGTGCCTGGCTCTTAGTGGGAAGGCCATCTGCTAGAGGCTGCAGGGAGGATTCCAGCCCTGGGGGAGGTGGGGTTCATTCCTACCCTCCTCCCTACTCTGCACCTCATTTTTCTCATTTGTAAAACAAGAGGCTTTGGACTTGTTTTCAAAGTGGTTCCCAAAGTGTGCTTCCTGGAGCCCTAGTGATAGATGGCAATGCCCCAGGGGCCACACTGCAGGAGAGCAAGGTACCGACCCCGCTCACAGTCACTCCCCTTTTAACTCCCGAATAAGGCTTCTGTGAAAGATATCTTTGAGGGCAGTGAAGAAAGTTTTCTGCTGAAAAATACAGTTTGAAAACTATAGCCCCAAAGATGTAGCCTGGAATACATCTCAGGCTCTCGTCGAGGTGAAGTTGAGACTAAGATGGCTTCCTCCTCCATACTGGGCTTCCCAGTAGGACCCAGGCTGGGAAGGGGAGGGATGAGAGAGTGGAAGGGTGGGGCAGGGGGATGGGACAGTACCTGGATGGTGACGTCATAGTTTCTGCCCAGGAGAGAAGTCTCACTGCTGGGCCCAAACACAAGCAGGCTGGACACCTTGATGATGCACGTGAGGCCTGACTCGAAGATGGGTTCCAGCCCGTAGATGACCTTGGCCTGGGAGGCCTTCCGAAGGCCACACCCGTGTCCACCCCCTTGTAGCTCCTCGCTCACCAGGCGCCCGAAGAGCTTGTCCCCCCAGCAGCCAGAGTCAGCCAGACCCTTAGCAAACACCATGGGGGTCATCTCAATCTCTTCTCCAACTGAAGGGGAACAGGAGAAATGTGGAAAACTAGAAGCTCCCCCCCGACTGCTGTGGGACCTGTAGCACCCCACCACTCTGTCCATGACTGCTCCTTGGGTGTGCACTTGGTGGGGGGCCTATGGACTATGACCTCCTGAGGGCAGACACTGTATCTGGTAAAACCACCGTCATTCAACAGTGCTCGTGTGTGCACAGAGTAGGGGCTCAGCCAGTGTCTGTGGAAGGCAGGGGTTTTCTGAGGAAGCAGCAATCAATACAGAATATCAGAATTACTTTGTTTTAGAATTCAGTGTTTTGATCAAATGAATAAATGACTCCATCTCAACAACGTGTTTGACTGAAACAAAAAGTTTGTGAGACAAATCCAGTAGCAGTGATCACTCCTAGTGCTCAGATTGGGATCACTAAATACCATTTTCCACTAAAAGGAACCAGAACTCCCTAAAGAAATGGTTGATTCCAGGTCTAGGGCAGGAAGTGTCCTAGACTGACCTGAAACATCTCTGGACCAGAAAGCAAGTAAGGTATCATAAACAACTGGCAACTTGTCAAAAGGACACAAGAGCCAACCTGAAGAGGCTTCTACTGGCGAAAAACGAGACAATCTTACCAACAACAACAACAGCAAAATAATTGCAAAGCATTGAACATTCAAATGTGTTAAAAATCCATACTTTCATAATTATAAGTTAAAAAAAAACCTTCCCTCTGGAAAAAACCTCCCTCATTCATGACCTTTGGAGGATGTTAGGGCACCAACTCATTATTCTGAAATCTAATAAAAGCAAGGAGGAAAAGAAAGTATTTTTTCCTTCATTTTCTGTTGGACCTATATGTATCAGGATTACCAAATAACCATTTCTTCTTTTCCAAAAAATTTCAGCTAATGAATAAAGAAGAAATGACGGAATTAAAATACTCCATGTTGCAAACCTTAATGAAATAAAGGACTTAGGTGATAATCAGTGACTGCTAAACCCCCTAGATGATGACAGGGGTTGTATCAGATACAGTTTTTTAAAGTTTAAAAGGGATAGATCAGGCAGAAAACACCTGAATGAACCCAGTGATCATTCCTAACATTACTAAAACAGTCAGACATCACATGCCTCCAGATAGGATGCAAAAGGAAATACACAGCACACTTGTGAAATGTTCACACACCCCAAAATTTGCACCTGAATTGCAGCAAGCATCTCAAGCTAATTACCAGCTTAGAGGAAGCACATCAATGAAGCAACAAGTTAAATGGTGATATAATCAATAAAATCCAAAATGTAAGAAATTCTTCAACAAATAAATGGCAAGGAGGGAAAACAAACGAGGGAGGAGGAACTATTATACATTTGATAGATTTAAGAGATTTTGTTAGCCAAAAGCACTGAGTGGTTCCTAATTAAAATAAACCAACACTTATGAGAAAGTTGGGAAAATCTGATTGGATATTTGATGATAATAAAGTGTTATTACTAAGTTTTTAGGCTTTTTTAGTTTTTAGGTGAGGTTATATTTGATATTGATTAAATTTGACTTGATAACTGAACAAAAGGCACTAGTTGAATGAATGAGTAAATAAGTGAATGAAGGAAGGAATTAAGGTATTAGTTGGCAAATGAAGCTCTAGAAACCTTTCCATCACCAGCCGCCTTCACGGTCCTAATCCTTAGAGTGTCTTTTGCAGGAACAATACATCTCTTCCCCTAATATTTGAGCCTTTAAAATGCTTATCAAACTTTGGGGTGTATCACAATCACCAGGGCATCTACTGACATGCAATTGTGTTAGGTCCTACCCCAGAGATTGTGACTAACAGTATCCGCAGTAGGGCTCAAATAACTGCATTTTCAGCGAGCTCCCTGTGTGAATCTAATGCAGGAGTCCACAAACCACTGTGAGAAACTCCGGGGAGGGAGCTGGCAGGGTGAGAAGTACCCTAGTGGCCAGTCCTGCTCTTGATCAAGGGCTCTGACATGGGCAAAGGGCACAGGCTGAATGAACTCCTCATAGGATGTCCCCTTAGCCACTTCCTCCCCCCTCATCTTCTGAAACAGCTGTCCTCCCCCATCCTCCTCCACAAGCCATATCCTAAACTAGGAGGCAAAGGGTAGCTGTATGTGGCGATAAACATGGCATTTAGAACAGATTCCAAGTCTTCAAAGAAGCCCCTGTAGATAGCAGGGTAGGGACACAGGCCCACCCATTCCTCCCCCTGAGGGGCACCTACCTTGACCTTCTTCTCTGGAGATGAATCCTGACAGCACTGTGTGGAGAAAGAGAAGAGAAAGCCGCTATCCTCAGGCAGGTCTGCCCAGAGAGAGCTCCACCTCTGCAAAGACGACTGTTTCCCGCCCCACCCCCAGTGGGGGCCAGGCAGAGACCCCGGGGAGTGGGGTGGGGGCAGAGCTCACACTCACCCTCGGGGCTGAGGCAGAAGTCAGTGGAGGCCGAGCCGTGCTCGTTGTGGATGGTGCATCGATACACGCCACAGTCTACGGGGGACGCCTGCACGATGGCCAGGGCCGCTGGCCCCTCATCCCCTGCACTGCAGAGAGGAGACCCTCTCTGTGAGGCCATCACCATGGCACAGCCCAGGGCCACCCTGCGGTCCTGAGGCTTCGCAGATCCCACTCTCAGAGGATGCTGTGAGCCCTGTCTCTGAGAGCTCTGGGAAGAGCTGGGCCTGCATCACACAGCTCAGGACTGCACTAGCTGTGTGCCTTTGGGCAAGTGACTTAATACCCCTGAGCCTCAGTGTTCTCCCCTTCACTATGGGAATACTAGCATCTCCCTCATAGGGTTCTTGTGAGGATTAAGTGAGGAGGTAGATCCAAAGTGCGGGGACAATGCCCCCCGCAGTATTGTTGCTGTAATTTATTAGGGAGCCAGGTCAGCTGGAGGTGGTACCCAGCTGGCTTACCTCCTGCCCACCTCGCCCACTGGGCGCTGATCTTTGGCCCATGTCAAGACTGAGTCACTAAGAATGTTGAAAAACTGGCACCAGAGCTTCAGGCTGCCCGAGGCATCAGGAAACTGCTCCACCCGAATCTTCCGGATCACCTGTGGGGCTGGGAGCAGGGGCACAGTTGAGAGGAACAAGCCACTTCCCCTCCATCGTGTGCCCTCTCTGGCCCTACCCCTGCTTTCCTGGGTGTCCTTGGTGGCACAGGTTGAGAGAAAACGGGATTCAAGCCTCCACACAGCCCCGACTTGAGTCCCACCTGTATCTCTGAGGCTTTTGCCCTGACTTCAAAGCACACATCTTAGCTAGAAAGAACATAGTATGGCACCTCCACTCCAGGCCAGGGAGAGCCTCACAGCTGAGGCCGCAGACAGCAGTCAAGAGAGGAACTTCAGTTTGCAGCCTAGGCTCCTAAACCTAAGACCCTGAGTTTGAATCCTGTCCATACCACTCTGTACTCGCGGGACAAGTCTGCAAAGAGGCGATTACGGTGGTGATGATGATGGTAGAGCTAGGATACTATTGAAGCCAGGCCCTGTGCTGAGTACTTGATTTATTCTATCCCATGTAACCCTCACAATGTTACAAAGTTGGTACTATTTCCAACTCCAAGCGGCCTTTCCGATTCCAAAGCCTGCGGGATTATTACGTAAGAATACCCTTTAAAGAGGTACGCTAAACCTCTAGCAGGCAGGGTTACCCCAGCAGGGCCCTGCTCCGGTCAGCCCGCTCCTGGGAAGCCGTACCTGTTGCTCACCTTTTAGCAGGTCTTTGGCTCTCCTTGGCTTGGCCGGAGTACCCAGCTTGCCTTCCTCCAGGGCCAGCTCTGCTTCCAGGTCGCTGGCTCTGGGGCTGGAGCCCAGGGCCCCGGCTGCCGGCTCCTCCTCTGCCCGTGGCACCTCCAGCAGGCCTGCCTTTCTGCCCTGAGTAGGGGAGCGTTTCTCCCGCCCTGGACTCCCTACGGGCCCAGGGGCAAGGCCCTTCCGGGGCCCCCGGGGGGAAGCCGAGGGGCTCTCCCTTTCTTCGGGCTTGGTTGGCTCCCCGTCTCCTGCTCCTCTGACCTTAGGGAGAAACCTCTTCCTCCGGGCCCCCAGAGCCAGTTCCTCGGGTGTAGCTGCGGGGAGATCTGTCAGAGCTTCCCCTGGGATCTCCTCCTCTCGGAAGGGTTCCTGGGCTCTGCTCTCTGCTAACAGCAGTCCCTGCCCAGGGGCTGCCTGCCCACCCACGCCCCCCAGCGGCCCACCCATGCCGCTCTCCTGGGAGGTCTGCAGGAGGCCAGGCCCCTCAAGGGAAACCTCTCCCTCACCCTCACTGGATCCTCCTGAGGCCAGCCTGGGGCCTTCCTCCTCACCTACCACGATGGCAGGGACAGAGAGGGGGCTGGGGCCAGCGCACCGGGCAGCAGCCAGGGCCTGACGACCAACCTGCACCTCTCGGTCCAGGAGGCCTGTGAGGCGGCGGGAGGTACAGGGGCTCAGCAGCAGGGTCTGCGCACTCTGCACCAGACGGTTGTTCTCCACACGCTCCAGGATGCGCCGTGACGTCCGGGGACTCAGACCGGCCACTTCCACGGTGGGGGCCAGAGAGGGTGAGGGTGCCTGATCCCCAGCAGCAGCTTCCCCCTGGCCACTCGTCTCTGAGCTGGATAGCTTCAGCAGCAGGAGCAAGTAGCTCTTCAGGGAGTCTATGAGGCCAGGGTCACAGGTCTGGGGGCCTGAAGTCCTCCCTTCCACACCGGGCACCTTGGCACTGGCCCCCTCAGCGTCTGCTGCCCTGGTTCCTGGCGGGTGACTCTGGCTGGGGGTGCCCGGCCCCAGGTGCAGTGGGGGGGCAGAACTCAGCAAGGCCTTGTCCCCAGAGGGTAGGAAGGCAGCTGTGCTCATGTGCTGAGAAGCCGGGGTGCTGGGCAGCCGCTGCTGTGAGTTATCAGTCAGGCCAGCCCCAGGAAGAGAGGGCAGAGTGGGCACCTGGGGGCTCAGGCCAGCTGGAGGACAGCCACCCAGATCCACAGGCGGCACTTCTCCCGGCTGTTCCTGCTTGGGGCCCTGGGACAGGCCCTCCTCGGGCTTGTCCTTAACTGGACCCGACTGCTCCGGCCCTTGACATCTCTCTCCTCCCACCTGCTCCAAACTGCCCTCAGGAGGCAGCTGTGCCTTACGCGTGAGGCCCCCCGCCAGGGGACCCGGCACAGTTTCCTCACGGCTCCCGGAGGCTGCTCCTGCTGCCTCGTCAGATCTGAGCATAAAATCAGGTTTGTCTGGGATGGAGAACTCTTCTGGGGTCTGTTCAAAGCATGCAATAATCTGAGGGGACCTAGGATCCTCTGAAGGTGGGCGTTTGGGGACCCTGGACTGTGGGCTGATACCGGTCATGGACGCCTTCTCTGACCAACATTTCATGGCTGTGGGAATGCTCCCCTCCGACCATGTCCCCTTGTCTTCCTGCACCCTTCTGTCTGCCTGTGTCCTCTCATCTGCCTGGGTCCCCACCTTGCCTTGTGCCATCACGTCCTCCTGGGAATTCCTGCCTGACTCTGACCTCTCACTTTCTTGTGTCACAACATCCACCTGTGTCTTCCTAACTGCCTGTGTCCTCTGGGTGGTTTGTGTTCCGACTCCCTGCGTCCTCCCATCCACCTGCATCTTCCTATCCACCTCTGTATTCTTCTTGCCTCCAGAGTTCTGATCAGCAGATGCTCTCCTGTCCTCCTGGGTTTCTGTGTCCATAGGCTCAATGATGTCCTGACTTCTGGAGGTGATGCAACCAGCAGAGACCGTCTCAGAGTTGCTGCTGGCCAATGTGGTAGGAGCCATGGTTGCCTGGGACTCCTGGACCTGAGAACACACGGACAGAAGCAAGAACTTAACTACATGTGCCTTAGAATCTCTTTCCAATCCAACATCCCAGCCTCCTCTGACCTCATCCAGAACTGCCATGATGAGAACCCTGCCACTTGGTTTCTCAGGCCTGCTAGGGGTGACAGAGTCCCAAGCCCACCCACCCAATCTAGACCAGGGAATATCCAGAATCCAGATCTAGCTCTGGCCCTCCCCACCTCTCCCTGAAGAAATTTTGCCTCTCCTGACAGCCCCTGATCACGTGCTACCCCACCCCTCAACCCTGCCATTAGGAGGGGAGTGTCCTCTGCCCAGGGCCTCCAAGCAGTCAACCTGTCCCTCTCTTGTGGCACTAACTGCCCTGGATAGAATTATGGGTGAAGTGGGAGAGTGCCAAAGGGTCTCCTTGACAGCATCAGGGACAGCATCATCATTAATGCCGAGTGAGTGGTAATTACAAAATGCCATCCAGAGAGGGTTAAAGTCATTAGGAGTGACACCTATGCCAGGAGATCCATGAAACATTATAACGTTACCCTTCTGAACACCCGCTATTTGCAAAACACTATGCTAGGCCCCTATTTATCACATATGTATTACCTCACTCCTCACAACAATACCAAATAGTTGCAAGAATCATCTCTATTTTAGAGATAAGAACACTGATGGTCAAAGAAGGACTATGGTTTGTCCATTATCAGATAGTAAGCGGTAGAGTTTCATTTAGAAGCTAGGTGTGTCTAGCTTCAAATCTCATGTTCTTTGTTGTTACACTATATGGTCACACATTTAAATATAATTAAAGGACCTTCTATCTAAACATCCTGGCATAAAACAGTAAATTGCCTCTTTTCCTGTTGGATATAATCAAAACCAACTAAGTAAACAAGAAAAATCAAAGCAAATTCCATTGATAGTGGAAATGGAGGCTAATAAAACCTACAGTCTCAAAAAAAAAAATGGGTAAGGATTGCCAAAAGCAGATAGATGAAACTCTGGGAGGTTGCAAGAGCTGTAGGATCATGGAGGACTGGGTGGAAATCAAGCAGAAGACATACAAGGGAGACGTCCAACAGTCAGGAAAAGAACAGTGGAGCAGCCTACTGGACGCAGTTCTCAAAAAACATGAGCAAAAATACACGAAAATTGCTAAGAAAATAGATTTTGAACATATAAGAACTTAAGGAATAGTGTTCCGGGGCCCTGGAGGAAACTACTGGAGAACAAACTTTGGTCAACCAAAAGATGACTGGGGAAACCACAGCAAAAGAATTGATGGTGAACGCTGAACATATATTTAACCATAGAACCAAGACTAAAACCAAAAAAGTTTAGAGTGGCAGATCAGAATGTCATTGTTTATGCCCTGACAATGCAGAAACGATACAACTAGCACAGAAGGGGAAGGGGGAAGAAGATGACAAGTGGAGTTAACTGCCTTAGTTGTATCACTTATACAAGCCAGGAATCAAAGGCATGACTCAAAGCTGAAAACCCAGGTAACAGAAATACAGCATATTCAACTATACAAAGATAGTCACTTAGAAATAAAACTTTGGGATAATAGGAGATAGAAAATGAAAGGGAAAAAAGGTAGGGAGGAAGTGGAAGCACGATCACTGCTCATCATAAAAAAGTAAAACACACTGACTAAACAGATAAAATTATGGATGATATTACATAAAATTTAAATTATAAATTACTACATACAAATATTTCTAAGTATCAGAAGAACCACACACAAAACCAAAGCAAACAGAACGTATGAGACCTTAATATGTATTTAATTAAATTATACTTAAATTAAGTATAGAATTTAAAGTTACTTTACTGCATATGGAATTCTGAATGAATGGTATGAATACGAAAAAAATAGAAGAGTCTGGTGAATAACAGGAGCCATCAAATGTAAGTCTGACTGACCAAAGAACGTTAGTAAAAACGCTCCTCCAACTTCTCTGAGAACCAGTAAGACACGAACAGACAAAAACACCTGGGAGCTGGGCTTCCCTGGTGGTGCAGTGGCTAAGAATCCACCTGCCAATACAGGGGACATGGGTTCGAGCCCTGGTCCAGGAAGATCCCACATGCCACGGAGCAACTAAGCCCGTGCGCCACAACTTCTGAAGCCTGCGTGCCTAGAGCCCCAGCTCCACAAGAGAAGCCACCGCAATGAGAAGCCCACGCACCGCAACAAGGAGTAATGCCTGCTCGCTGCAACTAGAGAAAGCCTGCGTGCAGCAACAAAGACCCAACGCAGCCAAAAATAAATAAATTAAAAATAATAATACAAAAATTAAAAATAAATGTGATTGTAACACTCCCCTCCTTAAAAGCCTCTCAGCAACTTATCATCACTTACAGGCTAAAGCCTAAAAGCCCTAGCCTAAAAGAGCAAAAAGTTTAAGAATACTCCCTGCCTGGCAGGGTATGGGGAAACAGGCATCAGCACAGCCTCTATGGATAGTAATTTGGCATTATCTAGTAAAACTAAAAATACTTATACTCTTTGACCCAACAGTTCCACTCCTAGGAATTTACCCTATAGATATACTTTCATGTGCAAATTGACATATATACAAGGATACTCGTTGCATCATAGTTTATAATAGCAAAAGACTAGAAAATACCTAAATTACATCAATACAGGATTGATCCAATGAATTATGGTACATCCACACCCCAAATAAATAAAATAAATACCCAAATAAAAAAGCAAGGTATAGGACAGAAAGTATCATATGCCACCTTTATGTGGAAAATACAGAGACACATATTTGTAAATGTACAGAAGATAGCTCTGGAAGGATGCCCAAGATACCAGTTATGGCAACTTATTTCAGGAAGAGGGATGGGGTGGTGGCGGTAGGGAAAGGGTGAAGATTTAATATTCTCTAAATACTTTTTATACTTTTTGGATTTTATATCATGTGCCTATGACACATATTTAACAAAATCCAATTAAGAATGAAAATGAATAAGAAAATAGACCCTTGTGTGATCAGTGAGGCCTGTCCTTCAGCAGGGAACCCAGGTCTGTCTCTCCAGGCTCATCTCTTGGGTCCCTCCATCCAACAACACTAACGTACCATGCTGATTACTGTGCTATTTTATAACCATTTTGTTTTTCCCTGCTGGACATTCTCAGCCTTCTCATTGCTCACCTAGAGAACTCCTTCTTTTCCCTGAAGACCTCACTCAAGTTTCTTCTCGTTTTAGAAGGCTTCTGAGTTCCCTTCTCCACCCCAAAAAACGTACGTGGCTTCTTATCCTATGTATCCATGGCAAATGTACCTAATTCTATTATTATACCCTCATTCTCTGCGGCAGTTATGCACATGTCACCTGCTAATCTGTGAACTCTTCCCTTTCAAAGAGGGCCCAGCACAGGCCCAGGGTTAGACTTGGTGTGCAATAACTATAAAGACTGACCTCTCTAAACACTATGTGGGGCAGGGGTGTGTGTGTGTCTGCATCTGGAATAGTATGGAGAAGTGAGGAGGAATGTCATGTATTTCTTAAAAATAAAAAACTGTGTGAGCTGGGGTGAACCTATCTGGTTCTCTGTGGGCTATTTCATTACAAAGAACATTAGCAGTTTTAATTTGCCATCCTGTCTTTCTGTCTTCTCTGTAAAATTTTTGAGATTAAGGAACCAGTCTGAATCACCTTTGCATCCTTCACAGACCGAGGCACATAGGAGGTTCACAGGAATGAGCCACTGAATGGCAAGTACTATGGCTTGTAACCCTCTAAGAGGAGAGAGTGCTGGTTTGGGGAAGCAGGATACAAAGCCAGGGGCTTAACAGGGATGGAGCAGGGCATTGTCAAGGACCTGGAATCTACTTCCTTGATGAAACCCAGACCCAGGGCTCATACTGAGGCTTCATCATCTTTAAATGTTTGGTATAATTTGCCAGTGAAACCATGTGGCCCTAAAGATTTTGGGGAGGAGATTTGAAATTACAAATTCAATTTCCTTAACAGTCATAGCGTTATTCAAATTATGTTGTTTCATTTTTACATGAGTTTTGGTAGTTTTGTTTTTTTTTTAAGAATTGTTCTATTTCATCTAAGTTGTTGAATTTGTGAGTGCATTTTTTTCCATAATGGTCTTTTATTATCCTTTTAATGCTTGCAGGGTCACTAGTGATATCTCCTTTCATTCATTTTTTTAAAGAGCTTTATTGAGGTATAATTGACAAAACAGTATACATTTAAAGTGTACAACTTGTGTTTTGATTTATCTATATACTGTGAAATGATCACCACAATCAAGCTCCTCTTTCGTTCTGAATACAGGTAATTTGTATCTTCTCTTATTTTTTTTTTTCTTTGTGAGTCTTGCTAGAGGTTTATCAATATTATTGATCTTTTCAAATAACAAGATTTTGGTTTAATTTTTTTCCATAGTTTTTCTGTTTTCAATTTCATTTTTTTCTCTTTTATTATTTTCCCCTTCCTTCTGCTTGCTTTGGGTTAATTTTGTTCTTCCTTTTCTAGTTTCTCAATATGAGAGCTTAGAGTATTGATTTCAGACCTTCTTTTCTAATATAAATATTTAATGCTATAAATTTTCCTCAAGACACTGATTTAGCAGCATCTAAAATTTTGATATGTTGTACTTTCACCTTCATTCAGTTCAAAATATTTCCCAATTGACCTTAAGACCTTCCTCTCTGACGCATAAAAGTGTGATATTTAGTTTAAAAGTGTTTGGAGGCTTTCCTATTATCCTCTGTCACTGATTTCTAGTTTAATTTCATTTTTGTCAGAGAACATACTTTGTATTATTTCAAATATTTTATATTTGTTAAGGTTTGTTTATGACCCAGGATATGATCTATTCTAGTGAATGTTTTATATGCACTTGAAATGAATAAGTATTCTGTTGTTGTTATGTGGAGTATGCTATGTGTCTGTTAGATCCAGTTAGTTGATAAAGCTATTCAGTTCTTTTCTATTCTTACTGATTTTCTGTTTACTAGTTCAATTGGTTATTGAGAGGCATGTTAAAGTCTCCAACTATAATTGTTGATTTGTTTATTTCTCCTTTCAGTTCTGCCAGTTTTTCTTCATGTATTTTGAAGCTCTGTTGTTAGGGGCAAACTCATTTTCATTTTCTTGAATTGATTCTTTTACCATTATGTACTTCACTATTTTTCCCTGGTAATCTTCTTTGCTCTGAAGTCTGCTTTGTCTGATATTAATATGGCCAGTCCAGTTTTCAGTTGATTAGTGTTTGCATTGTATATATTTTCTATTATTTTACTTTTAACCTAAGTATATCATTGGAATTGTAGTCAATTTCTTTTAAAAAGCATAGAGTTGGGAATTTTTTTTTGATCCAGTCTCACAATCTCTGTCTTTTACTTCATGTGTTTAGACCACTTATATTTAATATAATTATTTATACATTTGAATTTACATCAATTATTTTATTATTTGTTTTCTATTTGTTCCCTCTGTTATTTTTTCCTGTTTCCCCTTTCCAGTTTTCTTGTAGATTATTTGAAAATTTTTAGTATTCCACTTTAATTTACATATTGTGATGTTTACTGTATTTCTTTGTATTTTAATTATTGTTCTAGGACTTACAATACATACACTTAACTTCCCACAGTCTACTTAGAGTCAACATCTTACCACTGCACGTGAAATGTAGTAATCTTACCACCACATAGGTCCCTTTGCCCTCTCCCTCTCTATATGTTACATTTACATACATTAAAAACTTTAGCAGACAATGTTATAATCTGTACTTTTTACCTTCAAACATTTTTTAAAGAATTCAAGAAGACTGCACACCACAACGAAGAGTAGCCCCTGCTCGCCGCAACTAGAGAAAGCCTGCACGCAGCCACGAAGACCCAACACAGCCAAATAAATAAATAAATAATTTTAAAAAAAAGAATTCAAGAAGAGAAGAATAATCTATTATGTTTACCCAGGTATTTACAAGATTCCTTGTATCATTTCCCTTTGTCTGAAAAATTTACTTTAGCAATTCTTTTAGAACAGGTCTGCTAGCAATGTATTCTCTTAGTTTCCCTTTATCTTGGAATGTCTTTATTTCACCTTCAATACTAAAAGATATGTTTGCTGAATGTAGAATTATAGATTGAAAAGCATTTTCTTTCAGCAGTTAAAAAAAATTATTTCACTTCCTTTTTAACCTCCATTGTTTCTGAGGAGAAATCTGCAGTCATTCAAGTTACTGTTCCCCTATAAATAGTGCACCGTTTTTTCTCTACTTTCAAGATTTTATTGCTGTTGTTGTCTTCAGTTCTCAGCAATTTGACTATGCTGTTCCCTGGCATGGAATTCTGTGGGTGTTTCTTATTTGGGGTTTGCTGAACTTCTTGATCCGTAAGTTTGTGGGGGGGGGGGCTGCCAAATTTGGGAAGTTTTCAGCCATTATTTCTTCATATATTTTCTCTGCACCATACTCTCTTCTCTCCTTCTGGGTATCCAATGACATGAATGTTAGACATTTTGATATTGCACCACAGATCCTTGAAGCTCAGTTCATGTCTTTTTCTCTCTGTTATTCAGATTGAATACTTTTGATTGACCTATCTTCAAAGTGCACTGAGTTTTTCCCTATTGTCCCCATTCTGCTGTTGTGCCCAACAAGCAAGTCTTTTTTATTTCAGTTATTTTATTTTTCAGTTCTAAAATGAACAATTTGTTCTTTATATCTTGTTTTTCTTTGCCAAGACTTTCTATCTTTCCACTTATTTCCAGAGTGTTCAACCTTACTTTTTGTCACTGCTTTAAAGTCAGATAATTCCAACATATCTGCCATCTTGGCACTGGCATTCTTTAACTGCCTTTTCCCATGCAAGTTGAGATTTTCCTGATTTTCTCATATGCCAAATAATACTTATTATATCTGGCACATTTTGAATATTATGAGATTCTGGTTTCTTATATAAATCCTATAGAGAACGTTAATATTTTTGTCTTAGCAGACAATCTACTTGGTTGTGTTCAGGCTGCAAGTTCCATTCAACATTCTGAGGTTGTAGTTTCAATGTCAGTTCCATTTTCAAAGTCTTTGCAGTGCTATTCAGATCTGTCCTGTGTGTGTGCCACCCAGTGGCCAGTGTGGGACTTGGATGATGGTCTCTTAGTTCTTCCTGATACAATGTTCAGAACAAGATCCGTGCATGAACAGCGTGAGAATAAGCCCAGGAATTTTTTTTTCTTTTTTTTTTTTATAACAAATTTAATCAGTTATACATATACATATGTTTCCATATCCCCTCCCTTTTGCGTCTCCCTCCCACCCTCCCTATCCCACCCCTCCAGGCGGTCACAAAGCACCGAGCTGATCTCCCTGTGCTATGCGGCTGCTTCCCACTAGTAAGCCCAGGAATTTATAAACAGCTCATGAAGTCACTTTCCCAAACTTCTTCCTGTGCATGATCTACCCTTTACTTTCTGGGTCCCTAGGATTCCCTTTTCCAGTCCTCCCTCAAAGTTTTAGACCCCTGTGGCCTCTGCTACTGTCACTACCAGGAGATTCCTCTCCTATTCCTCAAGCCCGTTCAAAAGGGCTTCTCCTAAAGCTCTCTCTGTTCATCCTGATGCTTATTTCTGAGTTTCTGATTGCATTAAGACCAGGCCAGGGAATACTAGATTTTTTTAAGGGTAAATACTGCTGAATCAGTGGTACTTAATTCTGGTCTTATTTCTCAATCTGTCTGCTACTATTTGCTTATTAAAGTCATCAAGTAGGGCTTCCCTGGTGGTGCAATGGTTAAGAATCCGCCTGCCAATGCAGGGGACATGGGTTCGAGCCCTGGTAGATCCCACATGCCGCGGAGCAACTAAGCCCCTGGGCCACAACTACTGAACCTGCGCTCTAGAGCCCATGTGCCACAACTACTGAGGCTGCGCTCTGGAGCCAGCAAGCCACAACTACTGAAGCCCGTGCACCTAGAGCCCGTGCTCTGCAACAAGAGAAGCCACCGCAATGAGAAGCCCACACACCGCAACGAAGAGTAGCCCCCGCTCACCACAAGGAGACCCACACAGCAACAAGGACCCAATGCAGCCAAAAATAAATACATAAAATAAATATATTAAAAAAAAGTCATCAAGTAGCTGCACCATCCATTTGGCCCAAGTTTTTAGTTGCATTCAGTGGGAGATACAGGGTGGATGGTATTTACTCCATCTTATCCAGAACTGGAACTACCATAACCACGATAACTAATTTAACATTCATTACTGTATTTTCTAGTTCCTGATTTCTAGTTGGTTCATTTTAAAGTCTTTGCCACTTTTTATAGTTTCTAGTTCTCTGCTGAAATCTTCAATCTTGCCTTTTTATCTTCTTGAATATAGAATGTATAGTTTTAGTTTTATAGTTCACGTCTGATAATTCCAAAAGTTGGAATATATTGTCTGCTGTTTTTGCTAGTTCTTTTTCATGTTTCTTTTTTTTTTTTTTGCCATAATGCACAGCTTGCAGGATCTGAGTTCTCCAACCAGGGATTGAACTCAGGGCCACAGCAGTGAAAGTGCTGAGCCCTAACCACTGGACTGCTGGAGAAGTCCCCTTTTTCACGTTTTCCTCTCTTTGTGTGCCTGCTTATCTTCATTTAGGTGCTGAATATTATATTTGAAACATTTTTCTAAAATAATTTGTGGCTTAAGATGATGTTATCATCCTCCAGATGCTTGGGAGCAAGGTATCTTGAACCACCTTAATCTGATTTCAAGGATTGAGATATTTCTTGGTCACCCAGGTAACTCAGAGTTAAGCTTCAATCCCTGTGAGGGTAATTTGCTTCTGGTTCCCTTAATCCTATGGTACAAACCTTCAGGGTTCCCAACCCAAAGACAAGGTGGTTTACCAGGGCTACCACTCTTGAGACCATGGGCTCCAATTCTGGTCCCCCAAGTCCCTTGAGACTGTCTACAATACTGCTGAGTCTCTCATTCTCCCCTTCTGGTGTGGCAAACAACCCCAGGACAAAAGCTATGCCAAATGCTGAGCTCACCATTCTGGATTTCCATATCCTCCCAGATCCTGGGCAAGTGATTCTTCACTTTGTTAGCTCTCCAGTGTCTTCAAGCAGACATTTTAATATTTTGCTCAGCTTTATTAGTTGCCCTCAGTAGGAAAGTTGGTTGGAATTATCTAACCCAGCATTACTGGAAGCTGATATTCAAAGAATGTTAGTTCTCTCCCCTTTCTGTCTCACTCCCAAGACTGGGAGTGAGGATAGGCAGGGGACTTCCTTGGCGGTCCAGTGGTTGAGACTCTGTGCTTCCAATGCAGGGGGCATGGGTGTGATCCCTGGTCAGGGAACTAAGATCCCATGTGCTGTGCGGTATGGTAAAAAAAAAAAAAAAATTTTTAAAGAAAAATTTTTTAAAAATTTAAAAAAGATTAGGACAGGCAGGTGTGCATTCCTACCTACCACTTACCCTTGCTTCATGCTATTTGTCCTTCCCAGAATGTCTTCCTTCCTCTCTTTAACCTATCTAATTTCTTTTTATCTGGGGATATTATGGGCATTCTTTTTTTTTTTTTTTTTTTTTTTTTTGCGATATGCGGGCCTCTCACTGTTGTGGCTTCTCCCGTTGTGGAGCACAGGCTCCGGACACGCAGGCTCAGCGGCCATGGCTCACGGGCCCAGCTGTTCCGCGGCATGTGGGATCCTCCCGGACTGGGGCATGAACCCGTGTCCCCTGCATCGGCAGGCGGACTCTCAACCACTGTGCCACCAGGGAAGCCCTGGGCATTCTTTTATATTAAAAAAATTATATTTGATGTTTTTCTACTATGGTATTTCCAGTAATAAACCCTACACATGCTGCCAACCAGCCTCTTCCCAGATGCCTTCTCTCGTAACTGCAGACCACCCCACTCTCCATCCCTAGAAACCTACTGCAATAACATTCTCCACAGCCTCTTGGCGCTTATGGTTTGGTGCAAGTCTAATCCCCTGGATTCATTAGATAATTTCTTAAGGCAACGATCATGTCTCTCCTCAAGCCCCCCTCCCTTCAACAGCTCTCAGAAAATACTTATATTCACGTAGTCTCTGAAAACCAAAGCACCCTAATTATGCAAGGGGATTCTCCGCATATTGAGATGATCATCCTCAGGACATACAGGATGTAAAGTACTGTGAGGTCTCAAGATGTTCAGCAGAGCCCTCTCATGTCTATACCACCCACTCTGAGGATTTGGGCAGATGGGACATTCCACCATATCCCCATGCTCCTGTACCTCAGCTCCAGAGATCTAAGCCAGTCTCAGAGAAGATCTCAGGTTAGCGCACTAAAAAGTAGCCTTTGAGGACACTGAAGGCCAGTTCCCATTCACTAAGTACCTTAAGCAAGACTGCTTCTGCCCAGGGAAAGAGCTCCCTGAATAGCATGGCTGGGTTCAAGGAGAGGGTCTCTGGACATTCTTTTTTTTTTTTTTTTTTTTGTGGTATGCAGGCCTTTCACTGTTGTGGCCAGCACAGGCTCCGGATGTTCAGGCTCAGCGGCCATGGCTCACGGGCCTAGCTGCTCCGAGGCATGTGGGATCTTCCCGGACCAGGGCACGAACCCGTGTCCCCTGCTTCAGCAGGCGGACTCGCAACCACTGAGCCACCAGGGAAGCCCTCTGGACATTGTTAACAACCCAAGAGGCCTCAGTTTTAGCATCTGCTCCTCATCCATATCCAAGATGAAAGCCTAACTTGAGCTGTCAGAGATACCCCTTATTTCCAGGAAAGGAAATCAAGACAGCGTAGGGAAGCAGCAGCAGCATATCCCAGAAGTAGAGGCCTTTAAAATATCTAACGCTAACAAGAGGCATGCTGGACCCATATGGAGAAAATAAGAGAGCTTAAAAAAAAAAATAAGAGGGAATGTCCAGTGGTTAGGACTCTGCGCTGTCATTGCCAAGGGCCTGGGTTCAATCCCTGGTCAGGGAACTAAGATCCCGCAAGCTGTGTGGTGCGGCCAAAACTTTTTTTTTAATTTAAAAATAAAAAAAGAAAGAAGAAAGAAGGCTTGAATGATAGAAAAAAATATCATGCTCCTGGATAAGAAAGCTAAATACTAAGATATTGATATTTCCAAATTAATTCTTATATGTAAAGATACTTAATGCAATCTCAATCAAAATACCAATGGTATAGAGACAGAAAGCAGATTAGTGGTTGCCTGGTTGTGGGGGTGGGAACAAGGATTAACTGCAAAAAAGGAACAAGGATCTTTTCAGGGTGATGGAAATGTTTTAAAACCGGATTGTGGTAATGGCTGTACAACTGTGAATTGTGTACATTGGATTGTACATTTTAAATAGGTGACTATTATTGGTGTATAAACTATACCTCGATCAAGCTATTTATATTTAAAAATATAAACCTAACAAATTTTACTAAAAGACCATTCAAAATTCAAATCTGACTAGTCTTCCATGAAAGGATGTAATATGCTTTTGATCTTGTAAAAATAATTCATCACTTTTTTGAAAATGTAGTTTTTTTAAATGGTGAATATAAGGATACAAGGTAAAAAACAATGTTATCTGGGAGTTTGGAAAAATTCAAACAATGATTCTAAAGTTTTCCTAGAGGAATAAACAAGAGAGAAGAGCTGAAACATGTTTTAAAAGAAGTATAAGAGAGCTGCCCTGCCAGAAATGAAAGCTACAACAATTAAAATGAGATCATCTTGTTGTAAGAATCAACAAACAGATTAATGGATTATGATAGATGTATATATGGGAACTAAAATAGGCTTTAGTGGGTATAAAATTAGTGTATAAAGAAAGAATCACAAACTAATAGGAAAAGGTTGAATTTGGGGGAAATTACTTACTAACCAAAAATTGAGCTAGAGATTGATACTATGCTATACACCCAAATCAATTCCAGATTAATTTAAAAGTCAAATGAAGGAATTCAAACAAAAATTATAAAAATACAGATATATATTTAACTAACCTTGGAATAAGGAAGAAAAGCATAAACACTATTGAAGAAAAATGGTTAAAATATGCATATTGTGTCATCTTACATAACCACAAAAAATGAAGTTTTTCAGATAATTTTCAGGAACCATGAAAAACTGCTCATGAAATAATGAGAAGTAACGAAAGCAGAATATAAAACTGAATCAGAATAACAATGTAAATCAAATTTTAAAATAATAAAATACATATACAGGGCTTCCCTGGTGGCGCAGTGGTTGAGAGTCCGCCTGCCGATGCAGGGGACACGGGTTCGTGCCCCGGTCCGGGAAGATCCCACATGCCGCGGAGCAACTAGGCCCGTGAGCCATGGCTGCTGAGCCTGCGCGTCCGGAGCCTGAGCTCCGCAATGGGAGAGGCCACAACAGTGAGAGGCCCACATACAGCAAAAAAAAAAAAAAAAAAAAAAATACATATACAGAAAAATTGGTAGATATATCAAGATGTCTTTGGATGGTAGAATTATAGGTGAATTTCTACTTTTTCCTTTCAGTTTTTAGAATTTTCCCCCATATTTTTTACTATGGCCATGTGTTTCTTTCATAATCAAAAAATAAGATTTTTTTAAAAAGATTTGGTAGAATGAGAATACGAAAAACCAATCAAATTCAGCTACTAAAAAGCAACAGCTTCAAAAATACATATAGTTGTTAAATGCATTTTTCACATGTATGATACATTTCACAATTTTTTTAAGTACTAAAAAAAAAAAAAAAGGCCACACAAGCTCTTTGCAGGAACAGCAGAACCTCTACAGACAGCCTCTCCTGTGCCTGCAGGGCCCCAGCCCATTTGTCCCACCTGCGAGAGGCAAGGAGGGCCTTGTCAGGAGGATGCAGCCATTCTGGCTGTGGTATTCCCTGCCGCTGTGGGCACAGAAGCCAGATTCACTCACAGACTTGGCCGCCAGCCAGATCTCTTCCCAAATGTGCTCCCTAGGGGCCCAGGAGGGCCATCCCTACCATATGCCCTGCTGTCCGCATGTGGAGTGGCCCCATCTGGGCTCCTAGGAACTCACCACTGCAGCTGCTGAAATCTCCTGAGACCAGGCATGAGGGGCTGAGAGTCATGGACAGATTCAGAGAGTCTAGTTTGAGGTTCACCCCACTCCAAAGACCTCTGAACTACCGTCCCCACAGACTAACCTCAGTACCCTCAGCACACACTGAAATAAAACCATCTCCCCTGGCCACCCTTGAAACTGGTCTCTCCCTCCTGCCCCCATGACAGCTCTCTCTGTGGGAAAGGCAGCCCCTCCCTGTTCTCCAGGAAGCATCCTTTTCCCACTGCCCTCCAGGAGGTACCGCAGCAGCTTGTCCCTCATGTTTCCCTTCACTGTTCCAAGAAGCCGTCTGTCTTCTGCCTTGACCCCTGTGAAACACTGCTTTCAGCTGCTCCTCCTGTCTCCTGGGACCCATGCTCCTGCTTCCTCTGCCCCAAGAAACAATTTCATCTTAGTTCCCGCCAAAATGCTGTCTCCACTTGGGGTTGCCAGATTTAGCAAAGAGAAATACAGGACACCCAGTTAAATTTGAATTTCAGACAAAAAACCAATCATTTCTTTTTTTTTTTTTTTTGGCGGTACGCAGGCCTCTCGCTGCTGTGGCCTCTCCTGTTGCGGAGCACAGGCTCCGGACGCACAGGCTCAGCGGCCATGGCTCACGGGCCTAGCCGCTCCGTAGCATGTGGGATCTTCCCGGACCGGGGCACGAACCCGTGTCCCCTGCATCAGCAGGCGGACTCCCAACCACTGGGCCACCAGGGAAGCCCACAACCAATCATTTCTTAGTATAAGTACATCCCATCTATTTTATCCAACCCACCCCCAGTCTTGATACACTTTTTCCTTCTGCCCCACTCTAAAACACTCCTTCTCTCTACACTCCTGTGAAATACTGCCTGCCCTCTGCCCCTGAAACATGAAACGCTGACCAAACGGGATCAACTGTTTCCCTTCTGTTAATCCTCTCAATCCCGCTCCCCTCTTCCCTCTTCCCCTGCCCCCTCTCCCCATCAAACTCCTTAATGCTGCCACCTGGATGCCCTCCCCTCCCGTCTCCACACAAAACCTCTGTCCTCTGTTGGCTACCTGATCCCCAGAAGAATGCCAGCGCTCCTGTTCTCAGGGAAAACAGTTTGCCTCTACCTCCCACCACTGTAATGTCTCAGACCTATTGCCGTTTATTTCGTTCTTAGCACGCACCAAGCCCTGGGCCAAGCACTCTGATTCTCACAGCAGCCCTATGAAGTAGGCACTGTTTTTATTAAGGTTTTATGACTTGCCCAAGATCACACAATGTTAAGGATAGTCAGATTTGCACATAGGTATACCTGACTCCGAAAGCTTAGATAAAACCCCAGATCAAGTCAGAATTTTCTGGACAGTGGATATTTTTTCAGTCTTCTAATCAGCATCCAGGTCAAGGCTCACTGCACACTACAGAGCACTCCTCAGTCTCCCCATTCTCTTTCCTCCCCAAAGAACATCCTCTTCCTCCACCCCCCTCTGCGACATAGTCCCCTTGGCAGTGAACTTCCATGTTGTCAGAGGAGATGGTCACAGTCAGGCTGTGCTGCCCACACGCCTGGCATCTGGGGACTGCCTGGGGTGAGGCCCAGGCCTGTGGTCCCCTGCTCCTGGCCAGCACTCCACCTCACCCCACTCCCTTCTATAAATATCCCACTGCTCACTGGCTGCCGAGCTGTTGCAGCAACAGTTTCCATGAGGTCATCTTTCCCGAGCGGCCTCCAGGCACCCAACACCCACACTTACCTTTCCTGGAGTCCTGTGGCCTGCTTGCCCCTGCAGGGGGCTATCCTGGGTGCTGTGTCTCCGCCGGGCGGGGGGTGTGGGCACTTGGGCAGAGGCCTGAGGTGGGGCCTTCCCTGAGCTCTGAGCCCCAGGTTCTGAATCTTGACTTGGGGAAGAATCAGGCTTGCAGCTGGTGGTGGGCTCCCCTTTGGGCTTCGGAGGAGCAAATCTCTTCCTGTTGAAGGGCCTAGTCTGCTCGGGGGCTGAGGGCGTGGGCTGGCCAGGGACAGCAGGCTCCCTCTCACCTCTGGCTTTGCTGGATACCTTCCCTGAGGGCATCTCTCCAGGTGTCCTCACACTGGGGGTCTGGGCCCCCTCCTCCCCCTGAGGCTTGTCTGCCTGGGTGCTCTCCTGATACATGTCCTTCAGGGAGAAATACACTTCCTGGTCTGGGCCTGGGACAGGGGCATTCTGGGCCTGGTCTTGAGTACCCACAGCAGAGGCTGGCTTCCTGGTGCCATCTGCTCCAGAGGATACAGGCCCTTGTGCGGCCCTGCCCCTGGGCTGGGTCTGAACCTGCTCCATGTCCATGGGCCCCTGTGTCCCACAGGAGTCAGGCTTGTCTGAACTGGGGACACAGTTTTCAGAGGAACGGTGGCTTCGAGCTGCCCTCTCTACTTCTGGCTTCCGCACACCTTGCTTAGGTTCCTCATCTTTCTTTTTCTTCTTGGCCCCAGACTCCTTTTGGGGGGCTCTCTGAGGCCCCAGCTCCATGGCCTTACAGATGTATGTCAACAGGCCATGCTCCCCAGCTTCCCCGTTCTCAGGGGCAGCCTCCCCATTGGTGGTCACCTCTCCAGAAGCAAAACTGTTGATCAGGCCCAAACCTGGGTGCTGACCAGGCTCCGTCTCTCCCTCCTGCCAAGCCACCGGTGTCCCATTCTCGACCTCCCGGGTGGGGTCCGAGGGGACTGGCACCTCGGCCCCACTCAGCCGCCGCTTCCGCTGGAAACGGTCGGGGCTAAGCTTGCGCAGGGTGTCGGCCTCTTCCACGGCCTCCTTCCCGTGCTTCCAGCTCTTCTCGATCTCACGCATCTTTGCCGCAGCCTTGCGCTTCAGCTTGGCGAACCAGCGCTGATGGATCTTGTACTCGGTCATGGTGCCCACCTCCAAGACCCCCGAGCAGGACACAATTCCCTTGGCATTCTGGGCAGAGGCCTGGTAGATGGCGGCATCTTCTTCTTGACACCTAGAGGCAGGAGCATGAGATGGGAGGTGAGAGCCCCCAGTCCTCGCAGCCAGAGCCTCGCAGAATTGAGCGCCCCGCCCCAACCACTGCCAGCCCTGCCCCGACTGCCACGCCCCACCTCGACTGCCACGCCCCACCTCCGACAGCACCGCCTCCAAAATTCCCCACTACAGCTGAGGAAACTGAGGCTGGCAAGAGGGTGGGAGCTGGCCAAGGTCATGCTGTTCCAGGACTGATTAGACTTGGGGCCCAGGAGAGCTCCCTTCAGAAGCAGGTGACCCACACGGCCCCTTGTGAAGTAAGGATGACACAGGAGCTTTTTTGGGAAGCTGACCTCATGGAAAATGTTGCTATGGGTCAGGATCCCCTCTGGTTACACTCAGCTCTCTGGCTGTCAGAAATACTCCCGCCCTGGCCTCAGGAGATCCCAGACACTGGCAGGCAGACACGCTTCAGCAGGTGGCTCAGCTTAGCTGCAGAACCCCGCCTCCACCCCCAGATCCTGCCTGGGCGTCTTCATCCAGCTGACTCCATTTCTAAGGACAGACTTGGGCCATAGGACCTTCAGGAGGGCAGAGAGAGCAGAACAGGCCCCTCTCCCTCACCTGTAGAGCTGCAGTGTGTGGCAGTTGCCCTGATGAGTGATCTCGTATTTTGGCAAGCCACAGTAGCGGTCCAGCTCTGTGTCATCCTTGTACCAGGTCACCTGTGGCTCTGGGTATCCTAAGAGGGAAGCAGGAGATTGGGTTGCAGGGAGACCAGTTCCAAAGTAGTGGGAGGAGAGAACAGGATGCCATGGCTTCCCCAGACCACCTGAAGAGACTGGACTGGCCCACCTGCCCCCGGGGCTTGTAGGAAGAAGAGGGCTATCATATGGCTCAGCTTATTTTTAGAAGCTAGGCCCTGTCAAAGCCTGAAACTGTTCCCCTTCAGCAGCTGGAAGGCAAATATAGAGGAGAAACTTCCTAGCTTCTGGTAAGAAGGGAAGCAAGGAGTTTCCAGAAAGCTTTGGCTGGTATTAATAAGCTTCCTTTCTTCAGTGGCCTGTTCTACATCCTCAGCGGTAGTAACGGCTCTATCCTCGGAGGTCTCTCACCAATACCCAACATCAACACCGCTGCCAAGAGCCCTCCTTCTCTCATTCCAGGTTCCTGAGCTGTTAGTATTATTTGATGACACAGCTAAAACATCCATCCATCCATCCACCCATCCACACCTACCTTCCCATCCATTCACTACTGTGAAACTGACTGAGGTATCTTCCCAGCCCCTCCTCTCTGGACTTCCAGCCCCACTCACAAAGAGCTTCCAACTGTAAAAATCACATGTCCCTTCCTCCCTGGACACTTGGGTGATTTGTCCAGTAATGGACACATAATCAGTTAATCTAATCCAATTCTTTGACCTAGTATTTGGGAATTGGAACTTAGAGACAGTCTACCCTAGTGTCTGGAAATAAGTTGGAAGGGGTACAGCTATATTCTGTCACATGGACTGAGAAGCAGACAAAGCTGGTCGACAGTGAGATGGAAACTGAAGTTGATGTTCAGGATAGAATAAGAACAAAGGAGAGAGAGACTTCTCTGGTGGTCCAGTGGTTAAGAATCCACCTTCCAATGCAGGGGACGTGGGTTCGATCCCTGTTCAGGGAACTAAGATCCCACATGCCGCAGGGCAACTGAGCCTGCACACCACAACTAGAGAGAAGCCTGCACGCCGCAACGAAGACCCAGTGCAGCCAAAATTAAAAAAAGAAGACAGAGAGAGTCCCAGTATCCTTCCAAATACTGGCTCCATTCCTTGCCTGGGCACAGCTACATTCCTAGTTGTCAATTCCATAAGAAGCCAATCTAAGCCTTACCAAAAAATTCTGCTTCATTTCTTAAGCTGACTCCAATTAATTTGCAATGTTTATTAGAAATTAAAGACTCCTAACATATATTCCCTTAAATACATATAGATTAGATGTGTGCTGACTGCCAAGCAAGGGTTATGAAGATATAGGAGCTTGACAAATAGCTCTCTGCTCTCAGGGAACCGACTGTACTATAGAAAAGATAAGACAGGTCTCCACACAAAGGAGGGATGCACCTGTATCTGGGTACACATTCTCTGTCTTCCCTACTGTCTATGGATACACTACCCCCATGCCTGTCTAAAGACACCCTCACTGCATCCCAGCTCCTCTTGCCCATCAAGGACATCTCTCCAACAATCATTCCTCCTCTCCTGCATCATCAAGCTTTTCCTCTCTTATATCATCCCCATCAGCATACAAGCCTCTGTACTGTCTCCCTTCTTTTAAAAGAACTTTCTTTGACCCCACGTCCCCCATTAGCTCCTGTCCTCATCTCTCTATTCTCTCCTTTATAGAGAAATTCTTTGAAAGAGTTGTCTGTATTCACTGTCTTCACTCCTCCTCCTCCAATCAGGCTTTTGTACCCACCGCTACACCAGAATTGCTCTTGGCAAGGTCACCCATGAGTCACACATCGCCAAGTCCACTAGTGTTTCTTAAGCTTCGTCTACCCGATCTATCAGCACTGACCGTTCCTTCTTGAAACCTTTTCCTCACTTGCTCCTGGATGCCACTCCTTCTGGGTGCCTTTCCTACTCCACTGGCCACTTTTCCTAATCTCTTTCTTCCGCCACTCCCCCACCATCACCACCTAAGACTATAAGTGTTAGATAGGCCAGGGCTCAGGCCTCAGAACCATTTTCCATTCTCTAACCATAAAACCTAGGGGATCTAATCCTGTCCTGCAGCCTTTAAATAGCTGTATCTTCCTGACGCCCAAATTTGTATCTCTAGCCCAGACCTCCCCTGAACTCCTGGTTCTTATTTCTGACTGCATACCTGACATCTCCACTTGGAGGTCTAATAGGTATCAAACTTAACAAGTTCCAAACCAAGCTCCTTATTCCCCTCTCCAAGCCAAGTCCCACATATATCAGTAAACGGCAAATTCATCCTTCTAACTTGGCTCAGGCCAAAAACCTGGAGGCAATCCCTTATTCTTTTCTTTTCCTCATGTCCACTCCATCAGACGATTCTATGGGCCCTTCCTCCAGACTGTATCCAGCATCTGATCACTTCTTGCCATTCCCCGCCACCAACCTGGTCCATCACCATCATCTGACACCTCAGTTTCTGCAACAACCTCCTTGCTGATCTCACTACTTCCATCCTGGCCTCTCTTCAGCCCATTCTCAGCACAGCCAGAGTGAGCCTTTTAAAATGAAGTAAATAGGGGCCTCCCTGGTGGCGCAGTGGTTGAGAGTCCGCCTGCCGATGCAGGGGACACGGGTTCGTGCCCCGGTCCGGGAAGATCCCACATGCCGCGGAGCGGCTGGGCCTGTGAGCCATGGCCGCTGAGCCTGCGCGTCCGGAGCCTGTGCTCCGCAACGGGAGAGGCCACAACAGTGAGAGGCCCGCGTAACGCAAAAACAAACAAACAAGCAAAAACAAAAACAAATAAAATGAAGTAAATAAAGTCAAGTGATAGCACTCCTCTGCTCAAAACACCCTAGTAGCTCCCATGTCATTAAGGCCCTCACGACGTGGGCCGCGCTAGCGCACCGGCCTCAGCTCCTCCCGCTCTCTGCCTTGCCTGCGGTACCCCTGCCACACGGCTCTGCTGGCTGGCCTTTAACAGCAGGTGAGAATCACATCTGGATTCCTCCCGCCTCTGTTCACACGTTACCTCCTTGGAGAGGCCTTCCTTACCACCCCGTGTGAGACAGCGACTCTGTCTCCCTGGAAATTCTTAGCCCTCTTACTATGTTTCTTTTTCTTCATAGAATGCATTGCTGCCTGACATATTATACCCCGATGGGGTTGTTGGTTTACATCCATCTTCTCCAACTCCCTGGGGAAAGAACAGCTCCATGACTTGTCCGTGTCATTCTGCTATGTCCCCAGTTCTTAAAATAGTGCCTGGTATGGAATCAACACTCGTTGAATATTTATAGGTGAATGAATGAAGCAATGCACTAACGGCTCAGGGTACAGAGAAGGGAACAAGCACCTCTGGCTGGGGAATCAGGAAAGGCTTTATGGCATGAGCAGCTTTTGAAATGGCTATGAGAGTGGGTAGAATTTCAGAAAACGTGTGTTCAGTGCCTGTACTTCCCCTTCATAGCACTAATCACAATACTGTAACTGACTATCCCCTTGTCTGTCTCCCCTCCTAGACTTATGTCCCATGTGAGTCAGCATCGTCTCTCCTTCACTTCCATATCCCTACCACCTAAGATGGCACCTGGCACAGGGTAGTTACTTAATAAAAATAAAAATCTGCTGGATGAGTGAGTAAATGAGGAAGAGAATAAGTGAGCAAACAAGAGGTGAGTGGGAAGGGCATGCATGACAAAGGAACCACAACAGTGGAGTGTGGGGTGGAAAGCAGAGGGCACACTGGGGACTGTGTACAGGAGTAGGGAGCAAGGGAGGTGAGGTTGCAGCTGGGTCAGCCAGGAATAAACTCTGGGCAGCCCTGACTGTAAAGCGAGCTCCATGTTTCCACAGTGAGCTAAGGCCCTTGGTTACATCACCGTGCGTGTCCTCACCATCCCATGGGGTGATCTCATCCCTACAAGGGCCCGGCTCAGAGCCTCCCTGCCCCATGATCTGCCCAGTCAGGCCTCAGCCTCCAGGGCATCCGAGTCCAGTCAGGCTGTAGAGACAGGGCAGGGATGGGGCAAGAAGGGAACGCTGAACGGACCCCACAGCCACAAGGCTGGGGCTTCAGCCCCCATGCCACCTTTTGGTGCCTCTTCACTAGGTGGCGGCCAACCTGACAGCTTAGGGCTCCACGGCAACAATGGATTCTGGAAACAACTTTATTCGGGGAGAAAACATTTCTTTGTCCCCTGGGTAATACGAACTGTATTCTGAAACACACAAAAGCAAGGGAGGTCCTTCACTCCCAGCTGCACACACAAGTGTGCCCGTGTGTGCCCACAGGCTGGCACGCACACGTGCCCGCGCGTGCACACGCACACACACACACACTTGGTCCTGACCAGGGGAGCCCACAGCAGCAGTGAAGCCTGAGGCCTTCCCTCTTCCCCTTCCTGCACTGACACCTCTGCTCCACGGCCAGCAGGCCTGAGTCCAGAACTCAGCTTGGAGACTTACAGCCTCATCCTCACCATTCCCATTTGGGAGAAGCTCAGATTCAGGAGAAGAATAATGGTGAATGTAAATTTAGAGGTTTCAAAGAGCTTTCAAATATAGAATTTCATTTGGTCTTCATAACAAACCCGTGAAAACAATTGTGAACATTCAATGAAGACTTACTATATGCCAGATGCTGACCTGTACATTTTTCATGTATTATCTCATCTAATCCTCTCATAAATCCTATGAGGAATGTACTGTTATTAATCCTCAATTTAAGGAAGAGGAAATTAAAGCTCCTGCCCAAAGTCATCCAGCTGGTACACAGAAGAGCCAAAATTCAAATCCCTCTCTTCTATAAAACAGGTAAGGCAGGTGTTTGAATCCCTTTTACACAATCCCTTCCTTTTACACAAAAGGAAGATGAGACTCAGAGAAATCAAGTAACTTACTCAGGGTCACACAGCTGGCACATGACAAAGCCCTTGGTGTCCTTTTCCTTATTCCACTGCTCTTTCCACTGGGGACTCTGGGACTAATATGTAAGCTTCTGCCCCCAGCAGTCATTATCTTAGCCTTATTTCTCTAAAAAGAGTTTCTTCAAGAACTTGGTTCTGTCTAAAGGCTAAGTCCCTCTGTCCAGTTGGCCTGACACACACACACACACACACACACACACACACACACAGGCTAACAGAGAATCTACAACAGAGTTGAGGAGAGTGGGGGAAAGGGGTCACCATGCTGGACAGAGATGGGCAGCCTCAAGGAGGACAGTTGCACTCTGGCCAGAGGGGCCCCTGGGGGAGACAGGAGCCAGAAGGTCCAGTCAAGGCCTGCTATCCCCCATAGGCCCACTCTGAGAGGGGAGAACCCCAGGGTCATATACCACTTCTCCAAGTCCCAAAGGGCTTCCCTCAGAGCTCAGCCAGCAGGGGCACTGGCACAGACTCTTCTTCCTCACCTGGACTAGGTCCTGACCCACCACGAAAGCATCACCTACTCCTGGCAGGGCCCTGCTTAGACTGACTCATCACAACCTCATTCAAGGAGTGCTACCAGCAGGGTGGGAGGAAGTGAGGTCACTCTACCTCCATGGGACGAGCCAGGATCACCACACCAGTCTCATACAAAGGCCAGTCTGAGCCATACACCCATCCACCATCCTCCATTCCAGATGGGGGCGGAGGGGAGACCCAGTTTCTAGCCCTGTTTCCTTTGTTCTCTGATCTTTCTGCATAATGCTTTCCCCTCCCCCTGGCCCCTCTCTTACAGTCTACCTTTTCTCCTTGTTAATTGGGAAAGGCTTATTTACAGTGTACTATGGTGATCACACAGACTTCTTTCTTAATCTGCTACAAAAGACTCAGGTAACCTGAGATTTTTTTTATATACGTGGGGATGAGGAGCGGGGAGGAGGGAACTAGGTACGACAGTGGACTAAGGTGTGGATGTTAGAGATAGCTAGAGCCCTAGAAATCTTACAGCCTTGCTCAGCAGAGTCGTAGATCTCATCATGGCAGGTGCTCCTGAGCAGAAGACCACGGGCCTGGCTGGTCATCATGAGACATGGGTATTATGGCAATTGAGGGGATAAAAGTTTGTTCCTTTGAGTTGGGCTTGAGACAAGGAAAAGCTTACTCCCATGATGACCTTGGGGGCATCCAGTAAAATACTCCAAGACTCTGTAAGTCAGACTCATGTCAACTTCAGCATGTTGCTCTCAGAGTCCATGGCTACAAAGGACAGAATGGAAGAAGGAAAGGAGGGAGGCCCCCAGAGCAGCTGCTGTTGTCAAGGCACCAAAGCTGCAGCTGCAATGAACAGGCAATGCGGAAAGTGGAAAAGACACTGATTTTGCTGTCCACACAGTCAGGGTCACTGTGGTCATACTGGCAAATATGTACTGGGCGCCTTCTTCGTGCCTACTCCAGAGGCACGATGTGTCAGGTGTGTGCTCTATCCCCCAGATCTCACGGTCTCACTGGGGAGAGAGATGTATGGACCAAGAAGCTGTACTGTGAAAGACAGAGCAAGAGCTCTCTGTGGAAATGCTGGAGATGACCTCCTGGAGGATGAGCTGTTTGAGCTAGGCCTTGAAAGATGATAAGGAACTTGCCAGGCTTCTAGGTAAAAAGGCAGCATGAGCATACCACCTATTTTCACTCTCTCACCCAAACCCACTAAGCTACACTAATGAGATTTTTTTATTAAAAAAAAAAAGTGTGTGTATATATGTGTGTGTGTATATATATGTAGTATATATATAGCCACTAAAAAATGGGAGAATAAGGGCAAGGAGAGCAACAGGAGCAACAACATTTTGAAAGCTGGAAAGCAGATGGACAAGTAGAAACTGACTTAGCAGACCCAAGACAGCTTAACCCAATGAGAAACAGAGAACTACCCTTTGAACACCAGAAAATCCTCAAAGGGTATAGGAACTGGCAACCAGATATCTCTGGGACTGGGGGTAAAGGGAAAGAAGGAAAGGTAAAAAGAGGTGTGGAAAACAGTCAGATCTCTGGATCCCCTCACCCACTCCATACCACTGTGTAACTAACTGCTCCTTCCCACCATGTCCAAAGATGCAGTTTAGTAACTGGAAAGGTAAAACTTTGCCCTGAGGGTAAGCCAGCTCGGTGGAGGGCATGAATATTCTATGGAAAAACGAATCTATAAAATAAATGTTTGGGCTTCCCTGGTGGCGCAGTGGTTAAGAATCTGCCTGCCAATACAGGGGACACAGGTTCAAACCCTGGTCCAGGAAGATCCCACATGCCACGGAGCAACTAAGCCCATGCGCCACAACTACTGAGCCTGCACTCTAGAGCCCACAAGGCACAAGTACTGAAGCCCACGCGCCTAGAGCCTGAGCTCTGCAACAAAGAGTAGCTCCCGCTTGACGCAACTAGAGAAAGCCGCACGCAGCAACAAAGACCCAATGCAGCCAAAAGTAAATAATAAATAAATTTATTTAAAAAATAAAAAATAAAAATAAATAAATGCTTTATGCTGAGAGCTCACCCAATCCTCTCATCTGCATAGCTTCCAGAAAACTCAGGCAAGAGACTAGAAGAATACTCACTAGGGAATCTGGCTAGTCCAAGAGGAAGGAACTAAAGAAACTCACTTTGTCAGTTCCCAACTCTAGTGGTGGCCAGATCACCCTAGAGTGAAGACCCAAGGTTTCAGGCCCCTCCTACTTGCTCAGAACTTCCAATCAGAACTTCTCCTGCTCTTACTCATTATCTGACAACCAAAGATTCCTAGATATCTGAGGAAAGCCTATAAACAGGAGATTAAGGACCAAAACAATTAAAGAGGAAAAAAAGCAAACTCGAAGAAACACAAACCATGCAGGAAACGTTTAGAAAACTAACATTACAAGTCTCAGAGAGTTAAAAGAAAATACTACATTCATGAAAAGAACAGGATGTTTTAGAAAAGGATTAAAAAAGAGCTCTTATAAATTAAAAACCCAATAGAAAAGTTGAAATATAACACTGAGGAAATCTCAGAAAGAACAAAAAGACAAATAGATGAAAGGGAAGAAAAGATAAGAAAATAAGAGAATGAGTCCAGGGGAGCAGATATGCACATAACAGGAGTTCCAGCAAGAAAGAACAGATAAAACAGGGGGAAGAAATCAACATCAAAATAATCTCAGATTTCTCAGAACTAAAGGCCATCAGTTTCCAGACTGAAAGCATCCAAGCATGCCCCTGGATGAAGACACCCGTAACAAGATACATCATTATGAAATATCAAAACACTCTTAAAAGTTCCAGAGAGAAAACTGGTCTCACGCACAGAATCAGGAATCAAACTGTCTTCTTGCTCTGAACAGAAACACTGGAAGCAGGCAGTGTAGTAATGTTTTCAAAATTCTGAAGGAAAATTATTTTCAACTTAGAATTCTATACCTAGCCAAACTCTCCATCAAGAGTAAAGCAGGAAAAAAAGACATTTTCAGACACAAGTTGTCTAACATTTACTTACCATGTACTCCTCCTAGGAAGCTACCAAAACAAGGATGTAAATCAAGAAAGAGACAAATGTGGAATACAAATAAACAAGAAATCCATTACAGGAGGGGTAAAGGAAATCCACAGGATGATGATGAAGGGAGATCCTAGGGTGATGACTGTGTACCAGACGCAGAGAATAACTAAGTCATACTGGAGCAGAATGACTCAAAGGAGAGATAGGTTTTTGAGAGCTTGTCATCAGAATGCCTCCTGCTATTGTACCATCTTTGGGACCTGATGAAGCCACTGGAGGATGCAGCTCAATAAAGCCAGAGAAGGCAAGAAAAAGGAAGACATAAGATCCAGGAAACTGAATCAAACCCAGAAGAAAGGCAAAGGGAAGACCCAGTATAACAGCTGTGTATTAGACCTAAAAGGCCACCAGTTCACATAGAAGAATAGGGATGTCTCTAAGGAAAGTAACTGACAGGGTACTGATGGCAATGATCTTGTGGAAAGTTATTTTAAAAGGCTATTAGAGGGACTTCCCTGGTGGCGCAGTGGTTAAGAATCCGCCTGCCAATGCAGGGGACACAG
Source organism: Mesoplodon bidens (assembly GCF_964165515.1). Taxonomy (NCBI): domain Eukaryota; kingdom Metazoa; phylum Chordata; class Mammalia; order Artiodactyla; family Ziphiidae; genus Mesoplodon; species Mesoplodon bidens. Next base: position 36,507,049 of record NC_138178.1, read on the forward strand.
GTTCAAGCCCTGGTCTGGGAAGATCCCACATGCCACGGAGTAACTAAACCCGTGCGCCACACTACTGAGCCTGCGCTCTAGAGCCCGCGAGCCACAACTACTGAGCCCGCATGCCACAACTACTGAAGCCCGTGTGCCTAGAGCCCATGCCCCACAACAAGAGAAGCCACTGCAACGAGAAGCCCGCACACCACAACCAAGAGTATCCCCGGCTCACCGTAACTAGAAAAAGCCCGTGTGCAGCGATGAAGCCCCAATAAATAAATAAATAAATAAATAAAGGAGATAAGTGAGGGGAAGCAGAGAAGCACAGTAACATAGCAGAGCAGGCATAAGCAAGCAGCATCAGATGCTGCAGAGAGCAAAAGCAGCTTCTCCTCTTCACCAGGTTTGTGGGCTTTGGCAAGTCACCTAACCTATTCTAGTTTCCTCCTTTGTAATATTTGACTAATAATAGCATTGACTTCACAGGGTTTTGTAAGAATTTGACAACAGTGGAAACAGATAAACATTGCAAAAGGTGTTATGCTGTACAAAGTTAAGGGGTGCAGGTGCATCTCTGCATCCCTCGGAAGTGTTCTCAGCTTTTAGCACAGAGGGTTCTGGGCAAGGTGAAAACTGCCCAGGGGAACCCAGTCCCAGAGAAGATGTTTAGCTGGCTGGGGCAGACAGGTTCCCCAGAATCAGGGCATGTCATAGCTGGAAACCACCAACGCCCTTGATTTACTGAAAAAAATGGGCTCTTGGAGGGAATCTTGACCTGGTGGCTGCAGAGCTGGGAGAGGTAGGCACCCATTGGTGAGTCCTGCAGGCCCTGAAGCAGGTCGGGTTAGTGCAATGGAGCCACTGCTGGGAGGTTTGGGGGAGGGATACAATGCCCAGGGCCAGCTTCCCAGTACCCTCACCCCTTTATCCTTCCCTTCCAAGGAGTATCTCTCTGCTTCCTATTCTGCCAAACTGTTGCTTCAAATTCCACCACGGAGTTCAGTGAAATGCACACATGATAGTCTTCACTTCTAACACTTATACGGTACTTACTGTATGCCAGGTATTATTCCAAATGCTTTGCATGTATTCATACTATTATCGTCCCCACTTTGCAGGTGAGGTGCTCGGCGTCACATAACTGGAAAGGGGACAAGCCAGCATTCCAAGCCAGGCAGTCTGTCTCCAGGGTCTGCAGTCAGAATCACTATACATTATTGTCTCTCAGGCTTGAGACTCCCAAGTTTCAAACTACTCAACTGTAAAATGGGGATATTTGAGGAGTAGCCTTGAACACCTCTTTCGACTGGAGAGCTTCTTTCCTTGGAATAAGATTCATCAGTCGTGTATGTATGCCTGAGGGTGAGGAACCTTTACAGAAGACAGGTTTTGAAGAAGAGCAGGGTGTATATGTGGCTCCAGAATGGGAGGAGAAAGGGACCCCAGCCCACACAAGGAGATGAAACTGGAGAGAAAGCTAAGAAGACAAATGTCAACTTGCACAGTTTTGTGCACACAGTCAACCCCTCTCCATGCCTGTCCCCACAGCCCCCTTAGACCCTGATCTGTGCAGCAGCCCTGGCATGGATCATACAGATGGCCTCATTACCTGTGACGATGCAGGTGAATCTAACGTCGCTGTCCTCAGACACAGCCCGGGACTTGAGAGTGGTCTCAAATAGCGGCTGGGTCTCCTCTGTTAGCTGAGCAATGATGGAGCAGAAGGTGCTCCTAGGAAAGGCAAAGAACTATTCAGAGCAGCCTTTCTCCCACCTCCACCGCATTATGCCACACCCTGGTGTCCAAGGCAGCTTAAATCTTACCATGTCCATCCGTCATCTCGTGGCCATGGCTCCAGCACCTGGGCAAGTCTTTCCTCCAGAGAGCCTAGGCCTCTTGGCCAGGTTGGGAGCAGGGAAGTTACCAAGGGGCTGAATGGGATCCTGACCTAGACCCATTACAGTAGGCAGCATCTGGCCACGGACCAGACTCCTGAGCATGCCAGACCACCAGTCCTGGCACCCCCATTCCATCCTTATTGTGGAGTCTTGCTTCACACTCCACCTTTCATATCCAGGGAAGCTCGTGCATGGGGGAGACACACACATGGATAGGCCCAGCCTCAGAGATGCAGACCCCAGCAAAGCAGAGCCTCCATTCATGCCACAGAGGGAAAAGCCAGCCAACCCCATGTATACATAGGTCCTAGGAGCTCAGGGGCCTCTCCTAAAGCTTAGGCTCAGAAGAAAAGCACCCGAAATTGTGAGCATAGGCCCATAGTAGACAAAGAATAAGCTGGTCAATGCCAGGGGTCTAGACCCAATGGTGGCCTCTAGCTCCTAGGAGTATCAGAAAAGAAAGTCTCAAATGAATTCTCAGCCTAAAGAGGGCTATGGACTTCCAGTGGAAAGCCAGTCATGGCTCCCTTGCTCCCCCCTTAGATCCACATGCTCAAGTGAATACATGGCTGGCAGCTCCAGGACCAACCAGCAAGACTGCCAAATCACAAACAGATTCACCACTGCAAAAGCCAGGGCTTCCAGTTCCCTCGTGATAGTCCATCTTCCAGAACTCAGGGGCATTTGTGCGCTCGCTGAGCCCAGCACAGACTCACCAGCACTGCTCAGCATTTACAGTCCTCTCCTGCCTGCACATACGAGCAAACCACCATGCCAAACCCTTCCATGGGCCAGCAGAGACACAACGCATTCCTAGGCGTGACGTGTAACCACATAGCCAGGTTGTGTGGTGCACAAGCTGTGCCCAGCCCTCCTCCCCCTCCCAACTCACACGCCCTCTTGTGAGCAGCAGGGAGGACTGCAAGGGGTGACGTGAAGGGGAGCAGGAGAAACTGTGTTGGGGGGAAGACAAATCATTCAGAGCCGCCTTTCTCTGAGCCTCAGAGGAGGGGGTAGTCGCCCGCGGGCAGTGTGTGTCTGCCTGTAATCTCTCCACCAGGGGCAGGTAAGAGTCTGTGGGAACACAAGCAAATAGGAGCTAAAGCCTACTTTGTGGGGAGGGCCCCACATTCAATTTATCATTTCTGTGGTTATCATTCTGGACTTGAGTTTGAGGAGAAAGGTCACATCCCAGGAAGAGTATCTGGAATCAAGTAAGACTTCTGGACTGAGGGGGTCCAGCCATGGTTTCTGTACAGGAATGCAGATGCCTGGACCTTTGAGCAGTTGACAGGAGTCCTCCCCAACAAAGACTACCCAGAAAGGGCATCCCAACTTCTCACGTGCCTGAACCCTTGAGTCAGGACTGCAGTTAAGGCTGCCATAACACTCCCTGGCCACACTCTCACCTGGAACCTAAGTAACCTATTAGATGGTTGTAAGAACTGTCTTCTTACAACTTACTGTCCTCTCCTTCCCCTTTTAATCCATTCAAAATAGAGGGTCTTTCAGGACCTAGACTATCAACTCCCTGACACTCGGGAATTACATCTGAAAGCGTTTCTTGCTGCTCTCATACTAGCAGCAATTTCTGACTTTGGGGAATACCAAATCCCAACCAACAGTTTCTAAAGGAAAGTGCCATGCCAAAAGTAATCAGACTTCTATGATTTTGCAACGAATTCAAAACATACCTAATTATGTCCTCCCGACATAATTTGAATCCTACCCTACTCATGAACATGAGCCTGGATCTCATATTCAGCTTAGACTCTTAGGGATGAAGCCGCTTGGACAGATCTAAGAAAATAAGCTACTGGGTAAGTGAGAAAACAGGAACATTATGCTTTAAGAAAATTTGCAGGGCTTCCCTGGTGGCGCAGTGGTTGAGAGTCCGCCTGCCGATGCAGGGGACGCGGGTTCGTGCCCCGGTCCGGGAAGATCCCACATGCCACGGAGCGGCTGGGCCCGTGAGCCATGGCCGCTGAGCCTGCGCGTCCAGAGCCTGGGCTCCGCAACGGGAGAGGCCACAAAAGTGAGAAGCCCGCGTATCACAAAAAAAATAAAAAAAAAAAAATAATAATAATAAAAAAAAAGAAAATTTGCAGTGCTCACACTAGATATTCAACAACAGGTAGTTATGTTATTTCATTACTTTTTTTGAATAAGAAAGAATGCTTATCTTCTCAAACTTTCCAGACTAGGTCCTAACTATATTATTAACTATATTAACTGCTGAAAAGTATAGCTAGAAGAATGTCCTCTAGGAGAGTGGATCTGGGGTACATTTGGGGGGACAGGGAGAGTCACTGCATATACTATCATATTCTACTGAATGTCACCCACTTTCTGTTCCCATTTTCCAAACCACTCAGACATGGGATGGACTCTGAGTCTGCTGCTTCCTGTGCCCTGGAAAGCCAGGAAGTCCACGCATCTGAAAATGGTCTGGTCCTACCCTGACACCTCCAGGTCCTTCTAATTCTATGACTTCATAAGGATATCACAGCCTAATCATGTGTCTCTATAGAACACCAGAATCACCACCGGTTTTCAACATGTTCAAAGGAACCTAACCTTGCCCTTAGGTTTGGTTATTTACCTTGCTTTAAGTAGACTTCCAAGACCCTCTCTTTTTGAGCACTTACCACACTCTGCTTTGAATTAGTTGTGATACCCTCTCTTCTACCCCTTCAGACTGTGAGCCACCCAGAACAAAGGTCTCTCAGTATTCTTGCCTATCACAGGAAACGTACATGGTAGGCACTAATTATTAGCTATTCCGAAACCAGTTAGCTATGCAGAAATCTTTCTCTGTGTAAAGAAACTGTAGCCAACTCTCCCCAAATCTACCAGAGTCGGGGATGAAGCCCAAGCGGTTGGAAGTAGCCAGGAAACGTTCCCATTTTGATCATAATTGTCAGTTCAGCCAGGGGTGGAGAGCTGTCCCCAGCTAAGGAGGCAAGAGGACAGTCATTCAACAGGCAAACCCGGACCGTGGGCCTGTTCAGGTCCCGATCTGTCTCTGAAGCAGATTCAGAGGACAAGTTAATGCAGGAATACGCTAACATGGTATTCCCTGACCTTACAGGGTTCACAGTCTGCAGAGGTGGAGAGGAGCCAAAGGAGAGGGAAATTGGGAGAAAGAGATGACAGAAGGAGAGCTTATGGGACTGAGAAAAAAAAATTTTTTTTAAGGAAGTAGCCATGGTTAGAAGATAAACAATAAGGTGTCAAACCTAGATACGTGGTTACAAAAACCATGAAAGCCTAGGATGCGGGGAGAAATGGGGCACATGACTGGTGGTTCTCTGTTCTGGTCCCATGGTGCCTCTCCCAGGGGCACAGAGATACAGTTGCAGGCATCTCAGGGACCCTTGCCTATTTCTGGGTCCCAGCACCCCTTTCAGATGGTGCATGCAGGCATCAACTCTGGCCCCTGTGAGACCCATGCTCATGTGAGTGCCCTCTCACACCCTCCCCAACCACCCTCCACCTTCCCCTCACCCCATGCAGCCTGGTTAGTGCAAAAGCAGTCACCCAGAGGCCCCTCAATGCCCAGACACAAGAAAAAAAGCAGTCAGAGAAATGTAATGCAATGGTGCGTTTACCTTCCAGAGCTGGGGTGAGACAACCAGTTGCTTGATAAGCTAAGCAAAAACAGCAAATGGAATCATTAGGTCAAAAAAGCAAGGAGAGGAGGAGAAGAAATCAACAACAGTCGGCAAAGTATTAATCGGCCACCATCTGGGGCCCAGGGGCTTTTCTATTAAAAGGGACCAGCTGTCTTAGTTGGCCTGCTCCAGTTAGCAAGTGGCCTCACCACCCGACACAATGTATCTGAAACCAAGAGCTCGTTAAATGCAACAGAGTCCAGGGAAATGGTTAGGCAGGAAGAAGGCCCCCAGGGGCCGAGCTTTGAGAAAGGTGTGTCCCAGGTCCCTGAATCACTTATAGCTTCCTGGCAGGGTTCCCCACTCCGCAGCATGCCAGCTTGGGGGCAGCTCCTGCTTCAACCGTCTGCCTTTATGGGGAGAAGAACCTCCGTTCCTGGAAATCCCCTCACAGGCTGGGAAGGAGACAGGTGGCTTGGAGAACACCCATTAATATGTTAAAGTATGGTTAAAGAGACCACACAAGGCAAACCAGCTGGGAGAGTGAAGAAGAGGAGAAGAACAAAGCAGTTAATTCAACAGGAGCCAGGAGGCACCCAGTTTGGTCAGACCAGCACAAGGCCCTTTACACTCAGAGGCCCTGATCATCCCTCCTGCCCCGGGGCAGCTGAAAGCGGACACCAGCTAGGGGCTGTGTAGGCCACTGAGGGGTGAGGACTCACACAGAGCTGCCCCTTAGTGGAGATCCAGCCCACTTGATATGAGTCAACTTTTGCCTCTGCCTCCACTTTTCCTAACACAAATATCTCCAGTGGAGTCTAGGGCCACGATCTTCCACTGCTCTCTGGGAGATCTCAGGGGCCACCCAACCACACTCACTCCCTTCAGTCTGTCCCCACCATGAGAATAGCTCTCCCTTCGTTATCAGCAGTCCAGTCTGCTCAATGGAACTCTGTGTGCATCTCTGACCACTGACAGCCTGTATCTTTATAACCAAAAAAACCAAACTCAACCTCTACCCCAAAACATGGCTTCCACTCCAGTGCTCCTGGGTTTGTGCATACTACCAGCACTCTCCTGAAGCTGTAAATCCGCCATTTTGGACTCCTCCTTCTCCCTCCCAAGTCCAGTTAGTCCATAATTCTAGGCCCTTCTTTCTCCTTTTCTATTCCTGCTGCTGTGTTCTGATCTAGACCCTCGTGGCTCTATATTGGATGAGCACACCATACCCTTCTCCTTCACCCCTCATCACACCACCTCTCTGAAAAAAAAAAAAGCTACAATCCCCCCACTGTGCATTATATTGAGTCTCAACTCCTTGACTGGGCACTTAAGGCCCCTCCCTCACCTACTCGCACCCCATCACACACGGTTCTCTACTTCCCAATACTCAGGTTCCACTGTAACCAGACCTGTCGCCTAACTGGCATGGACAGGTCCATTCCTGGTCTCTGAGACTTCACTTTTGTCCTCTCTGCTTGGAAAGCCCTCCCTCTTTCTTTCTGCTCATCTAAATCCTGCCTACCCGGCCTTCAAACCTAGCTCTTGTCGCTTCTGTAGCTCTTGGCACAGTGCTAGGCATACAGTGGGTCTTCAACCTCTGTTTTATGGAAGAAAAAGCGAGAAAGAGGGAAGAGGAGGGAGGGAGAGAAGGGAAGTATTTCTTTCAACCTGGAAGGGTCCTGCCCCCCAGAGGGAGCTGCTGCTCCAGAATGCAGCTGCCTTTGCTCACAGCTTTAAAAAATCCTCTGGAGGCCAAGAGGGCACACCTCCCATGGTTTCAAGGCACTACCCAACTCCATTCTTTCCTGACCATGAACTTCCTTTGCTTTTCTCCTCAGAGTGGAGAGGTTTCCCCTTTGTTGGGTCTGGATTTCTTCCCTAGGAAGGAGAGGCAGAAAATCAGCTCTCTAATTCAGACAGAAAACGATAGGTTCCACCTGCAAGTGGGCAAGGGTCTGAACTGGGAGAGGGGCCCCTCCCTGGATCTCTCTAGGGCTGGTGGTGATGCTCTGCTTCCTGGCTCCATCATCCTGCTTTCTCTAGGCCTCACCCTTACATAATTAGCCGTGTCAGGAGGAGGCCTGGGCTGTGGAGGCACCTTGTCTTCAGAAGGTGCCTGTGCGCTGCTGACTGGGCCAGAGGTAGGTTCAGGGCTCTCACCCAGGGAGGGAACTCCCCATTTACTGACTGTGAGTGGGTCAGAATTAGAGGCATCGAATGTTAGGGTAGAAAGGCTAAAAGAGTTCTTAATGATACCTTCATTTCTTAGAATGGAAATTCAGGGCCCAGGAAGGAAAGGTCTCTTCATAAAGGAGAAAAGTAGGCCTGCGGGGAGAGGGGGCGGCAGCGCAGGGGACCAGGATTGGCCCTGGTAGCTGGGGCCTCCCATTCTTCCTGGCTTTCACATATTCTGGGACATAAAAGGCCCTCAGAAAGTCCTGGCCTGTTGCCTCAGTTTCCCTGAAAGCCCTAGACAACCTGCCTGACCCAAGCAGAACAGAAGAGGTGTCACAAAGCTATAGCAAATATCATGGGCTCTGCTGCTCCTCTGAGCCCACTTGGACCAGAGCGTCCAAGAAATGAGGGGTCAGAGATTTCTGGAACTTCTAAGTGTCCCTCGGAAGCAAGTTAGTACTAACTGCATCCACCCGACTGTGGTTCCTTAACCTACTCTAGCTTACCCATGCCCCACCTTCCTATAGGGGTGAGGTCCTAGAGGCTGGATGCCCTAGGAGGGAGGGCCTACAGTTGGGGGGGATTACTTGCATGTTGAACCTCTGATCCCAGGGGTACTGGAAATATCCTTGAGCTGACTATGGAGTGGAAATCCCTCCAGGGTTGGAGGAAGGAAAGGTATGCACAGGAAGACAGGTTCTAGACATGGGCCAAGGCTTCTGGTGGCCTGGCTCACAGCCCAGCTGTCCATCGGCTCGCAGGGGCAGCTTACCCTCCCAAGATCCCATGAGAATGATGACTCACCAGCTCTGTGATCAAGGTAGACCTGAAAACACTGAAGTCAAGAGTGAGTGGGACAGAACCTGCCTCTCGATCAGAATTCTTGGATATTCAGGGCTCATCTAGGCTGGAGCCAGGGTTAACTGGCAAAGTCCTCAAGGGACCCTCTTTCTCCTCCATCTCTTGGGCCCTCTTCCCACACCCACAGGCAGTCAGGTTGCTCTGAGAGACAGAAGACTCTATGGTTGCCTGCTCTAACACAGGAATCAGGCCTTGATAGACAGCTGTGAACTGCCTCCGCCCCAAGTACCCAACACAGCCCCATTCACTTTCGCAGTCTCCCCTCTTTGGCCAGAGGTTTTTCCAGAGGTAAGAGAAACCTAGCCTTCTTTGTCCCTCAGGACCGGGGGCGGGGCGGGGGTCTGTGGCCAGCTGGCAGAGGCAAAACCACAGCCCACAGTCCTGGGCTAGAAAACCCTCTCTCTTAATGAAGGTATCATTAAGAACTCTTTTAGGCCCCAGCCCTGCCCCTCCAAACACTTGATGAAAAGAGTCTCCATTTAAGAACATTCTCACTTAGGTCCAAAGGGACTTAAGCCAGACATTTCTAACCCACTTGCAGTTCTCAGGCTGACACACTGCTTTGCGTTCATCACATGTGCAATTGTATCTACCATACAACTTCTCAGGTGGCAGCTGGAGAGTGGACATGTGTCCACTCTCCAGCCTTTTTCCTAACAGCCCAGATCCCCTGCCCTCCCAATTCTGCCTGGTTTTCAAGCCACCCCAATGCTGTCTCTGAGAAGGGCCCTGCTTCCGGCTTCTCCTTGTTCCACTGGTATTGACAAAGGCCAGACACAGGAGGCAAAGCCCAGACCAATCACTGTGACAAGTGTGAGACAAGCGTGAGGCTCCTGGAAGGCAATCAGCTTCACCATGGACTGGAGTAAATATACAAATGTCATTCCAGTTTTTCCATAGAGCCAGTGGCTAGGAGGAAGGGGCATTCTTTCTGGCAGCCAGGGACCTTGTCGAGTCTGACTCAATCACTAACACCAGCCCTCAGCCCTGCCCCAGACATGTGACACCATTTGACGAGTTTTATGCAGAAACCGGTTCCGGTTACATTTGAACTTTTCCAACTCCAAGGTCAACAGAACTCAGCCAATCCACGAGGAAGTGCCTGGGACTTTTCCTGAATGTCCTTGATGTCTGTTTTTGTGCTGTTTTAAGAACGGAGGACAAGAAGTCTCCAGACAGCTTCTCAAAGGACTGGCTGTTTTCTGTGTAACCTATGGTAAGACAAGTTCTGGGGCTGGGACACAACCACTAACCCAATAGCCAACCATCACAATTCCCTTTGGAATAGACTCCAGAGTTGGAGGGAAACGAAGCTGTCCAGAGGGGACAGGAAGTATCCGTCTCCATGGTAATGAACGTGTCCCTGTGTGTCTGGGTGCCTTTGAGTGCCAAAATGCCCCTCTATTGTCTGCAAGTCTTTACACGGGTGGGTAGCCTAGCTCCCAAAACAAAGCATCCACACCTCTTTAATTCTTGGAAGAGAAGTAAAGGGCTCATCATTTCGGCCCCTTCCCTTGGCATCCCAGTCCCCCAGACTGGGCAGGGAAACTGGCTTCCTCAGAGCCACAAGCTCTGAATCCTCAGGCCGGGCCGACCAAGCACCTCGAGCAACCCCTTCACCTCACCAGCCCCCACCGAGATCCCGGGGAAGACCAAAGTCCTGGGCCCAGAGGAAGACCCTTCTCTGCAGAGTTTATTTTTTCCGCTGAATCCGGGGCTAAACAGCCCCCTTCAGGGCAGTGCCCCTAGCGCCCCCCACCTCCCCCTCTCCCCTGCCCACCCCCGAGGATGTTCTCCCCCTCCCTTCCAGCCGGCAGGAATGTCAGCCTCTCTGGCTTTCCTTATCGCAAGCTGTGGAATCCAAGGCCCGGGAGTAGCTGAGCGAGGGGCGAGAGTGAGGTAGGGGAGACAAGGAGAGCCTTCAGGCCCCTGTGAAATCACCCCAAAGTAGGGCCTTCCTCGTCCCCAGAGCCTCGCATTGCCGGAGGCTAGAGGCCCACGGGCCATGAGAGATCAGGGGAGCCGTGAGGGGCCGTGAGGGGCCGTGAGGGCCGGTCCGGCCTGACTGTGTCCCCAGGCCCCGGGCCCGCGCTCCAGGGGCCCATCCGAAGGCCTTCGCCCTCCCCACGCGCCGCCCCGGCCCGGCCAGGCCCCCAGGGCGCGACTCACCTGGTCTCGGGCCGCACGCTGAGCAGGTAGCTGCGGCTGGCGGGGCTGGGGATCCACATGGGCCCGTCGTCCTCGCCGTCGCCCCCCGCCCCGGACCGTCCGCCCGAGCCCCAGCCGCGGCCGGGGGCCCTCCGCGACCCCATGCTGCTGCCGGCCCGCGCCCGCCGCCGGCCTCTGCCCTTTCTCCAGGCCCCCCGCCCGCCAGGCCCGCGCCGCCGGCCGCCGCTCCCGCCCGCGGCAGACGCGCGCCCCTATTTATAGCCGCGGGCCGGGCCGTCGTCACCTGCTGCTGTCCCTCCCCCGGCCCGGCCAGCGCGGCCTCCGAGGCGCCGGGGGACGCCGGGCCGCGGGGGCCTCGTCAGCCCCGCCAGGCCCTGCCCGAGGGTCCGTCTATTCTTTCCCTCAGCCCACTGCCCGACGTGTGTGGAGCGCCCCCTCCGCCCCCGCAGCCGCCCTGGCGTCGGGGCCAGCTGCCCGGGGAGGCCTCCCGGAGCTAGAGGGGAAAGGGGGGTGCGGTTCTTGAAAGGAGACCAAGCATATGCCCCTCACCAGGTCCCTAGGACCCAGGCTTCCTGCCAACCTTCCTTTCCTGCTCGCACCCCGTTTCGCAGGTGTGGAAGCTCAGGCTCTTCGGCCTTTGCCAAGGGGAAGGTGCAGAAGTACCCAAGGAGCTGCGTGGGGTGTGCGACCCAAAGCCCTGGAAGGCCAAAGAAGCCGGGGGCCGGGGGCGCGAGGGGGCGGAAAAGCTGCTCGGAACCTGGGGGCCTGGATCCAGTGGGAGACCAGGGAGCCAGGGACCCGCCCCTCTTGCTGGCAGCAGCCCTGACTGACTCTGGCCTTGCCAGTGGCTGTTGATCCAGCACTTAGACAAACCCAAACCCACATACCTGCATAAGTGACCTCAGTTCCGGAGAAGGCCAGTACTCCTCAGAATGTTCCTCTCCGTTATCTAGTAGATTAGGGGTTCAGTAAACACCTCTAGAATAATTGAACCTCCTTCTCCACCCTGTTCAGTCTCGATTTCCCGGCACCCAAGGGGGAAATGGGCTGAGTCCTAATGCCCAGAAAAACAATCATTCAACAATTTCTGAGAGCAAAATTCTAAGCACTGTGTAAACCTGGTTGTAAATATTGAGAATGACCACAGTCTGTTTACCCATTCTTTCGTCTCCTACATCCTTGAGAGCATCCAGAAAGTACCTGGAGCTGGATGGTTATAATTATTAGAAGGTTGGAGGGCTTCCCTGGTGGCACAGTGGTTAAGAATCCGCCTGCCAATGCAGGGGACACGGGTTCGAGCCCTGGTCCGGGAAGATCCCACATGCCGCAGAGCAACTAAGGCCGTGCGCCACAACTACTGAGCCTGCGCCCTAGAGCCTATGAGCCACAAATACTGATCCCGAGTGCCACAGCTACTGAAGCCCATGCACCTAGAGCCTGTGCTCCACAACAAGAGAAGCCACCTCAATGAGAAGCCTGTGTACTACAACAAAGAGTAGCCCCTGCTCGCCGCAGCTAGAGAAAGCCCGTGCGCAGCAACAAAGACCCAATGCAACCAGAAAGAAAGAAAGAAGGAAAGTTGGAGCAAAGGAGTACAACCCCTCTGTTATAGAAGCTACACTCACATCCCCACTCCTTTTGGAAATGGCTCTTCCTTCACTTTCACTGTGTGGTTCCAGTAGCAACTGCCTTGATCCCACATGTTCCCTTTCCCCCACTCCCCGCACCCTCCCTTCTGACTCAAGCCAGTCTATTCATGGTACCCATCTCCCTGACTACAGAGGCAAGCATCAGACCCAAGCTGTGTCAGTCAAGGTTCTTCACCAAAATGTTTTCACCTGGAATTGGGAAAGAAAACCTGTCCCTCTGTGGTGGAAAACTGTGAGCTGCAAGGTCCCAGCTTTTAGCAGCCATGTTTCTTGCTGTGTGGAGGAGGCCAGTCTGTAGTGAGGAAGAAGGAAGCTGACACAGAGAGAAGCAAAGGCAAGGGGTACAGCGTCCTGATGGCTTTCAGGTGCCCTGTTGCAAGTGTTCCTGTGATCCGCCTTTGTCCATGGCCTTCCTGCAGTTTGGCAGTTCAACCATTTCCTGGAATCCATACCCCAAAAGTTCTCCCTTTGCTCAAGCCGATTCAAGTTAGGCTTCTATTAGTGGAATCTAAGAGTCCTAACCAATACTAAAGGCTTGTCTTCTACTGAGCCCGAATTTGCCAAATTTGACCACATGCCCCCATTCATCCTTGTTCTTGGCTCTCTGGAGGTGGGCATATTAAAATCTCTTCAGTTGTCTACAGGACAGTCCTGCACATATCTGAAAGCCTGCTTGGAGTTTTGATTCATTTGTTTAAGTGATTACCCATGTATCAGGCTAGAGCACGTGTGCTAGAGGCAAGGGTCACAGGATCTGTGCCTTCAAGAATCTTATGGTCTCATAGGGGAGACAGGAATATAAGTGAAATACAATGCAAGGTGAAATGTACAATTATAAAGCCATGCATAGGGGAGCATAAAGTATAGAAGAAAGAGTGGTTAGTTCTGTCTGGGGATTTGGTTAGGACAGTTTACAAGGAAGAAACTAAAGCTGAAGAAGGGTTTTGATAATTGTGTAGGCACTCACAAATAGACTCTTGTGGGTGGGGGCAGGTGGACAGAATATTCCAGATGTGGGAATAGTATGCACAAAGATATGGAGGTGTGAAGCAGCTTGGCATTCATGTCACTCAAGTGTAAAGGACTTGAGCAAACAGAGAGGAAGTGAATTAGGCAGAGGCCAGATCCTGAAGGCCTTGCCTAGTACAATGAAGAACCTAGAATTCCCTTTCAGGCCATTTCTCATGACAGTGGATATGGTGCTGCTAGTTACCCCAGTGACTCTCCAATTTATCAATTTCCTTTTGAAAATGTTACACACATACACAGAGGTCAAACCAGAGCAGCCCACGATTGAATTAGCACCTCTCTGGGTCTGGGCTCCACACAATTAGCAACAACTTTTCTTTTTCTCCTTTGGCTGCCTTGGGTCTTCGTTGCTGCATGCGGGCTTTCTCTAGTTGTGGCGAGTGGGGGCTACTCTTCGTTGCGGTGCACCGCCTTCTCATTATGGTGGCTTCTCTTGTTGTGGAGCACGGGCTCTAGGTGCGCGGGCTTCAGTAGTTGTGGCACGTGGGCTCAGTAGTTGCGGCTTGCAGGCTCAGTAGTTGCAGCTCACGGGCTCTAGGGAGCAGGCTCAGTAGTTGTGGTGCACGGGCTTAGTTGCTCCGTAGCATGTGGGATCTTCCCGGACCAGGGATCTATCCCGTGTCCCCTGCATTGGCAGGCTGATTCTATCCACTGCGCCACCAGGGAAGTCCCAGCAACAACCTTTTTGGCAGCCAAATTATTTCACTGATCCAGAGCCTGTAAATTTTCAACATGAACCACTGTTCCTCTAAGTCTTTCCCACTCCTGCTTGTAAAGTCTTTTTATATCCTAAGTGCAAACTTTCACCTTTTTATTTTTAAGTTAAATCTCACGCTCTTCATCACACATTCCCTTTCCTTCTTATCTCTTTTTGAATTCTGCTCCTGTCATCCATTGTATAATCTGTCCTTCCCAGCTTCTTGCTATATGCCAACTTAACAAGCAGACTTTCATGATGATACAGGCACAGCTGAGTAAGGAGTGTCAAGGCATTCAAGGATGGAGAGATGGAAAAGGCACGGTCTCTTTCCTGGATTTACTGCCTAGCAGGAGAGAGAGGATATGTAAAGTGTTGTTTAACAAGAACTAGGCTAGAAATCCAGAGACTCAGGTTGTAATCCTGCTCTTCCACTGAGTGGCTGTGTGACCTTGGGCAAGTGGCTCACCATCCCTGAGCTTTATCTTTCTCCTTTGTTAACAGGAGTGAGGTCATGATCCTTTATGATCCTGAAGGTCATAGCTGTTGATTCAGCAAGTATTTATTAAGTCTCACTGCTGACTACTACACGCCAGGCATTATGGCAGTACTGAGGGTGCAGAAATGAATGTTATAGTCTCTACCCTTGAGAACCTCTCAAGCCTGAAAGAAAGACAGAAAATTAAAACAGAATCGCCATCAATCCTCTAATAGAGGTTTGCACATGAGAGCGCAGAGGAGCGCGTGCTGTGGTTCTGTGTTTGGAAATAACCATAATACAAGGCAGTCAGTGTTTGCTATTAAATAGGAGTACTGATGAAGCATTGTAGGAACTTGCTACTGGTGCCAGGATGCCCTCTCCCGATTGTCTTGAGCTTCCTGGGGCCCCAGAGTAAACTGGGTGCCCGTGGTAAGAAAATCTTGGGCTACTGTTAATTAACATCCTTAGCTCAGTGTAACAAGGAAAGCTACTCTCAGACTACGACAGGGTCTCCCAGAACATTCCGACTCAACTACATTAGCTCCTCTCATCAAGGTCTGGATGAGTTTGAACATGACTTTTATTTTGAATTAGTCCCATCCCTGCCCTTCCTACTCAGCTCTCTCTCTTCTAATACTAACAAAATTCCAAGGGAACAATCCACCCTCCTTTGAAGCACTGACCAAGGGCATATGCTACCTCATATTTATTAGCTATCAGGACTCCATTCCACATTTCTCATCATCTTCTACCTGAACTTACTGAATTCAGGCCACCTCACACTGAGTGCCACCGTGCAGCAGGATCTGGTCCCCTGCCTCTCTAATAACTCAGCCAACAACCTGGCAGCAGGTCCATTGGCTTCATCCTCTCAGAGACCTTCACCACCCCTCCCTTTAGCAACCCCATCAAATGTCCACCACTTGAACCTTGTCAGAGGAATTTCTCCACCTCTAAAATGCCATCCTGTTAGCCTTCCATGTACCAAGCCTGCCTTCAGCTTTAGGGCAACTCCAGACTCCAACTCCCCCATAACTTCTCCGCTCATGAGTTCCTTCCTGACTTCTTTATGATGCCCATCCCATCCCCATCTACACACAGACACAGTGTAGAGTGGACAATAACTTTAACTATAACTATACTTTCCTCAGGGATCTCATTTCACTTGCCCCTTGACCTTCTACTAAGTTTGCCTTGCTGGTTCATAACCTGGAGTCTGGCTGTGGGCTTCTTGCTCTGAGGCTGGCCAACATTTCTGGTTTCCAACCAGAGTCTGATCTCAGGCAGCTTGGCAATCCTTTTACGTTTCCCCAATCTGACCTTTTCCTTTCCCTATAGCAACTGTTCCAAACAAGATTCCAACCTCCCCTTGCCTTCCTCGCTTGCAGTGGTCAACTGTTCCTTCAAAATACAGGGAAAAGTGAGACCATTGGTGAGAACTTCCACTTTGAAGGAGGACAGGCTATCTATATCACTCCTGAGTTGCACTAAACTTCTGCTCTATCAGCTCTTCCTGTCCTCCCCTGCCCAGCCTCCTTCCTCACAACCTGTGAGGATGATCACGTTTGTTTTCCCTGAAATATTTACCTTATCTTCACTTCCCTTTACTACCTTTACTTCTCAAAAGAGATCAAAGGAAACCAGTCACGTTTTCAAGCAGTAATGGGTTACCAGAATTGGGTGATAAAGTGCAAACTTTGGCCTCCTGAACAAAGCAGAAGCGTCCCCATGACCAGAGAGCTGAAGCAGACGTCAGAGCCAGGCCTGCCCAACAAGAGTGGCCAGATGCCAGTGCCTGAGTGTCACCATGGAGCTCCTAGGGGTGAGAAGAGGTCCCTGGCCGGGGGTAGGAAGAAGTCTGAGTGGAAGCACATGTGGCCTCAGCTGTGAGAAGGGGAGGAAATGGGGGCAGGGACCACTCAGGGTTGGCAGGAAGAGAACTTGGCCTCCACCTCTAGCCTTGTCCTGCCACTGTGAAGCCTCAGCACTCTCTAGGACACTTCTCTTGGGGGTCCCCCCCAGACTGTGTATGGACATCTCCAGGGATTAGAAATATGCTACTCCTCCAGGTGGCCCATTTTATTTTTAGGAGGAGCTTCCTTTTATGGAGTCTAATTCTGTTCTGCCTTCTGAGGCCACACAGAGGAAATCTAGACTCCTTTTTGATATAATAGCCCTGCAAAGGTATGAAAAAAGTGATCATGAAACATCTCTTTTCATGATGGAACCTCAAGTTCCTTCAAGAGCGCCTTGAGTGAAATGGCACTGAGGGTCTCGCACCAAGCTGGATGGTCCTCTCTGAACATGTCCACTTTGCCAATGTCCACCTTAAGCTACTGTGCCATGAATGTCACACTTCACAGGTGAGCTCTTCAAGGGAAAGTACAACTATCATCAACCTCACTCTGGTCAGTGGACTTTCAAGATCTTATTTTGCTTTTCTGGCACCTATGTGGACTCAGGCTGAAGTACCCTTTTTCACAAGCTTTGGCACAGGAATTGAGGTCAGAGGTCAATGACACCTTCCTTATGAAGCATTGTCAGCTTCCACACCAGTTATCAAAGCTCCCCAGACCTATGGCCCATCTCAGTGCAAGTCATTAGTAGCATAGTAAGTTAATCAAACACATGTCCATCCCCCCAGTTTGCTCTATTTTTCCTTCTCTTGATTCCACTCGTTTTAAAGGTCTCAGCCCTGAGTTCAACAAAGCCCTAGATCTCTGCCGGCCCTGCCCTCCTATAGGAAACTTCTGCCCTTCCTGTCAGCCAATCGGCAGTGCTCTAGACTGCTTGTCTGACCTCCCTCGGATAGCTCCCACAGCTCCCAGCCCAAGGCAGCCGAGTCCCTAATCCTGGAGGGTGGAGACTCGAGGTCTTGCTGCTCTGGGATGAGCTGGCCACTCTGGCACTCCAGGGATTGGAGATGTGGCCACAGCTGTGCTGGGGTAAGTGGACCCCAATTAAAGGATTACTGGCAACAAGAAGCCACTCCTGATTCTGGTTTGATTGGACAGGGAATCTGGGACTCAAGTGTAGAGCTGCCCTGGCCAGGTGCCCTCCCCAGTCCACCTATTCTGATTCAACATCCGATTAGAGGGGCCAGGAATTTCTGCCTCAAATGTAGGTCCTTTCCAGAATAAAGTTACCATTACATGAGAGGGTGACTCTGTGGTCAGGAGGCAGCAATTAGGTGGTCAGGCCCAGGACACAAACTCCACATTCTTAGAAAGACACCATCCCAGCCCAGGCCTCTCCGGGTCTTCTTGCAGAGTGAACTGGTCCTTTTCCTTTCTTTCAAGTCTTTTTTTAACGGTCCTTCTGTATCTCAGCCGGCCCTCCTTTTCCACAACAGCTATATCTTCTCATTCTTTAAAACATGCCAATACCTCCTGTCAACAGTTGCTGCAATTACTGCTCAACGCAAGGGATGCCATTGACAAACCAAGCCACTGCCTCCATTTTTGCTAGCACCTGCCACACTTCCTCCTAATCAGCTACTCCTACTTTCTAACCCCACCACCACCAGCATCACCCATCCTAAAAGTCAAGTGTTATTTCCAGGTTCTAAACTCTCTGCCTGTTCTAACTCTCCTGCCTGCTCCTTCACAACTTTCTGTGCCTTTCCTTACCATCACCTCCACACTCCCCTCACCTCATGTTCTCCTTCTCCCCATTTAAAAATCATATCCAAAACCCTCCTCAGATCCAGCCGAGGGTAGAAATGCAACACCTCCTTCTCAGGCAAAGAGCTTCTTTAGAAAGCAGAACTCACCTTCCTCCTCAGATACCAAAAATATGCAACCTTGTCTATATGCACAATGGGTCTTAGGGCAAAATTTCAAGCAACTTGGTCTAAGGACTAGAAAACCCCAGAGGAAAATAGGAATTGTATACAGTGTGCCCTGGGCTATAACTGAAAAGGGAGGCCTGGAAACAGTGGAGCATCCTAGTTTAAAATATCAAAGAGCAGCTAAATTACTCACTTCAAGCATCACAGATATGATCAACTTTCTCCGTTTTCACAGAAAATACAGGCAAAGACTATGGGATTAAGTTTTAGAAGTAATATCTAGTAGACTTTAGTCTATCTATATCTATCTATCTATAAATAATACCATGCCCACCCATGAAACGAGATGGTGCTACTGACCCAACTGTCACATGAGCACTCACGACAGTGGAGGCTTTTCCCAGTTAGAATTGACTTAAATGGCTTTATCGTATCCTTTTGACACATTTTCCATACAATCAATTACACATTTGTTGAGTTTTCAGTATTCATGCACTAAAAACTCAATTTCAATTTGCAAATAATAGTAAATATTATAAAAAATAAGAGCATGTTAAAAGGCCAATACTTGACACAATGAACTAGTTCAAGAATTCATCTGTACCTAGGTCTCTAATGAATAGATACCTGGGAAATAGAAGAATCTGAAGATGCTTTGGAATTACAAAGTAAACAGTTCAAACTTGGAAAGGCTTGACAAAAGCCAAAAGAAATAGTTACTCATAAAAGAACTAGGATTCTAATTGAAAAAGCAGAAGTGGGATGCAAATTTAAATATAAATAAATGCAAATAAAAGAGATATCGCAGGCTTCCCTGGTGGTGCAGTGGTTGAGAGTCCGCCTGCCGATGCAGGGGACACGGGTTCGTGCCCCGGTCCAGGAAGATCCCACATGCCGCGGAGCGGCTGGGCCCGCGAGCCATGGCCGCTGAGCCTGCACGTCTGGAGCCTGTGCTCCGCAACGGGAGAGACCACAACAGTGAGAGGCCCGCGTACTGCAAAAAAAAAAAAAAAAAAAAAAAGTGATATTGCCTTGGGGGAGGGGGCCAGTGGGGGGGGTCTTCCATTTTTGTATGTATCTAGGCCAAAAGTCAATAAATAAATAAAACAATTAAACAAAGGAAGAAATTCAATAGGAGATCTTGCCTTTAGGAAAGTCCCCTCTATTTTTACATAAATATATACAGGATCAAGAAGATAAAATCTAGCCAGGTTCAATTCTAGATCCCCAGGAATTTAAAACTCCCCCACCTCCAAAACTTGACAAATGCAAGAACTGAGGCCAAGAGAGATCAAATAACTTAGTTACAGAATCCAGACTGGAACCTAGGGCTCTTGATTTCTAGTCACTGGATTTCTTCATTCTATTACACTGCCAGTGAGTTTATTCTCAAGGCTATGTAGAAACAGGGAAAATGTCCAGACATAATGTTAAGTAGAAAAAAGTAGGGTACAAAATCAGAGGCAGTGCAGTGCTAGTCACACCTGAGTAATCTCAGATCTGCCCCTTACTAGTTCCATGGCCTTAGGGTCAACCACTCTGAACCTCCAAAAGAATAATAGTAGTATTGATATTTATCTCATAGGACTGTTAGGAGACTAAACAGGAGAAGGAATGTGACAATAATGTCTGTCATATAGAAATGTTTGAGGTTAACCAGTTATTATCATAATTATACCATAAACTCAGCTGTGAACAGAACAAGGACTGGAAAATGATATGCAAAAATGAAAACAACTGCAAAGATGGGATTATAAATATGCATGTTTTTTATTTCTCTAATAATGCTATATCATTTTCCAATAAGAAAAAGGTGTTGTTGTTGTTGTTTTTCAGCCATACCGCGCGGCTTGCAGGTCTTAGTTCTCCAACCAGGGATCAAACCCAAGACCCCTGTAGTGGAAGTGTGGAGTCCTAACCACTGGACAACCAGGGAATTCCCCAAGAAAAAAGCATTTTAAATAGAGACCTAAAACAAAAATACAAACCCATACTGGGACTTGAGTCTTAGTCTGCTCTTTCCTCCAGAGGGACTGAAGGCTCCCCGTTTCTAAGACTGCTGTGGCAATTGTTGGTGGAAAAGGTCAGGCTTTGGACAACAGCCTGAATCCCCTGGAAAAGACAGGGAGAAATGTTCCAGAATCCAGAAGATTCTGTCTCAGATCAGACCCTGAGAGAACTTTGTAGCTACCGGTTGAATCAGATTCTTTCAGTCACGCATGCATGCATGAATTCAGTCATTCAAACATTCTTTGAACCACTAGCGTATACAAGGAACTGTACTAGGAGCTTTTAATGAATTAGACTGACCCACTGGATGAATTTAGAACAATCTCCATTATATAAGTGAAAAAAAAAGCAAGCTTCAGAACACTGTGTGTATAGAATGCTACCATTTGTATTAAAAATAGATATATAAATATACATATTTAAAAACTTGTAAATGCATAGAATTGCTCAGGAAGGATACATAAGATATAGAAACAGTGATTAATTCTGGAGAGGGGGATGTGGAACTGAAGGCTGACCTCCATTGGGAAGCTTACTTTTCATTGTATTCTCTTTTTGCATTGTTTGGATGTCTTACCATGTATGTGTATTAACTTTTTCAAAAAATGAAAAAAATAATTTAAAAACAAGTAAAAGAAAGTGTGCCCAGAGCTGAATACACAGTGATGACCAGGGCAGGCAGAGGGGTTTTTCTGCAGTCTCTGGGAAGACAAAGTGTGTTGAACTTGCTGAACCACAGCTGCTTTCAAAAGCCAGACTGTTTACATAAGTTAAGGGAAGAGCTCTTTCTACACCAATTAGCTTATAGTAATTCGGCATATCATCTTACAGAGATAAAGGAGTTGGAAAATAAATACTAGTCATTTGTCTAGCCTTAGAGTGTATTAAATTGTAGTTTCTACAAGGGTGGGGATCTTATCTGTTTAACTTGATCAGTAGAGCATTCACTCCAGCAGATAAGTGCTTGTTACAGCAAGCATTTTCTGATAACAAATGATAGCACAACTATTTTAAAACATCTTTAAAAAAGAGATCAGGGCTTCCCTGGTGGCGCAGTGGTTGACAGTCCGCCTGCCGATGCAGGGGACACGGGTTCGTGCCCCGGTCCGGGAAGATCCCACATGCCGCAGAGCCGCTGGGCCCGTGAGCCACGGCCGCTGAGCCTGTGTGTCCGGAGCCTATGCTCTGCAACGGGAGAGGCCACAACAGTGAGAGGCCCACATACAGAAAAAAAAAAAAAAAGAGATCAGAAGATATTGGACCCTGAGGGAACCATGTTCCCTGTGAGGGCTGGGCCACTTTTTCTGGAACAGCCTCACCAAAATGATGATCTTCAAATGGCAAGATAAATCCCAATGAGAATGAAAGGTCATAGAGACACTGCATGTGTTTCAGAATGCCACAAGCAAATGTGATGCACAGGGCCCTCCTTGGGGTGAAAAGGCACAGACTGACTCCAAAGAGAACCTGGTGCTCAGTGGGGCACCCCAACTGCAGGGGAGGTAGGAAAGCAGATGTCTGGATGGCTGCAAACTGTTGATAAGCTGGCAGCCAGCCAAAGTAGCCGGGTCACTAAGGCAACACAGCAGTTGACATCATGGACTTTAGAACCAGATGGGCTTGACTTACAAGGTCACCCAGCAACTTATTTAACCTCTCTGAGCCTCAGTTTTCTTCTCTGTAAAGTGGAGGCTAACTGTGAGATCACTGTGAGGACAAAGTGAGGATCACTGCAAAGTGTTTTTAAAAGATGCTGGGCCCACAAGCAGGACTTAAGTGCTGTTAATCATCACTCTTACTAAACAGTGGAGAGATGTCCCAGACCAATCATAACTGACCATCAGCATCCAAGTCTGAAAAGCCGGCAAGGTACGCTCCACCCTGACATTGATAGTGTTTCATAGTCAAGTCAATAATCCCTGACATGGATAGTGTTTCACGAACTAGAAAATGCTTCCATACTTATCACCTCACAAAAGCCTGTGAATCGAGTTGGATGGCAAATACTAGGTCTATCTTGAAGGGGAGGGGCTGGTGAAGTTAAGAGGGTTTGTTAAGAGCTGGTTGAGGGCAGAACCCAGGCTGTGACCCAGGTTTCTTGGTGAATGGCTCGACATTCTTTCCACTCCATGCCATTCCCAGGAAGGAGATAGATCTGAGGTCAGGACAGGTCAAACCTGTGATTTCACCACCTCCTCTCCCCCCACCGGCTCCAGCTATACTGTCTCTGAGCAGGAAGTGGTTCGGCCATCCATTTCAAATGCTTCTATCAGCCTCCTCTATAATCTGTTCCTGTGAATGGCCCCGGGTGCAGGGTGGGCACCCTGCAACTGGAATTAGGAAGGGATGACAGCTGAGTTGGGGCCAGCTCTGGCTCTGCATGCAGCCGCAATCCGGCCCGGTTTGCCCTCGCTGCCTGCTTGGGAAGCAGGGACATGGTGGCCTTGCCAGGTATGGCAATCATTAAAAAGCACTGTTTCTCTGAAACTGAAACAAGCACTAACCTTTCCCAATGCCATTAGCATTTCCACTAAAAATCTGGCATTTGATAGAGGAAGAAATTTTTATTTCAATTGTGAAAAGGTCAGGCATATTTACCTGACTTAATAATTTATCACTGATAGTCAATGTCTTCCTTGAAGGATCGCCTCTAAGAATGCAGTCAGCACCCACTTCCCTTTGCTGCACTAGATCCTGCCGGGCCCAGTCCCACATCCCACCCATGCAGGGCTGCAGCAGCTACTAGGAGCAGAGGTCAGAGGACACCTCTGCACAGCCGGCTCCTTGTACTAGGTCAGGTCCTAACTCTGCCATCAGAGAAAAGACAGCCCAGCCTCCCATGTCTAATCCCAATTCTGCCACACCCAAGTTTCCTGTGGCAGGGGTGATATCAAGGCCTCTTGAACAGTGCAAGAAAAGTACAGAATTCCTCCCTTCTATTCCTCCCCCTCCTCCCACCAGTAAAGGGTTCTCTTAGTTCGAAAAACCGTTTGTAGGAAAGATGGAGGCGCCCAGGAAGTTTTCAATAGGCCCTCAAAACCAAGGCTGCTAGCTCAGGGGAGAACTTGGAGGTGACTCTTGACCAGCATAAGACCCTCCCCTCACCCCTTCAGAAGTACTGAGCTCCTGGTTTCCACACCACAGCTCCAAAATCAAGAGAGGACTGTCCTTGGGCAGCAGGAAACACTGTTCTCCCTCAGAGATGGGACAGTGAGGGAAGTCTTAGGTGGAGTAGGGTAGGGCCAGGCTCACTGGAAGAGGAATACAAGAGCCTACCTGCATGGTAAGAAGATTTTTTTATTTGAAATATAGTCTGAGCAACACGGGTGCAGCCGAGAGGAGGAGGGGCTGGCCTGCCTGGGGCAGTAGCCTCTCTAATGGCACAGGAGCAAGAGTACAGATATCCCAATGTCTCCGTGCCCCAAACCCCGCTCGTCAGGAAAGGCAGAACAGCAGCAGAACAAGGACGCGCAGCTCCTTCTGAAGGGGGTCTGCCTCTCGGTGCCTGCCTGCCTTGGCTGCGTTTCCTGCTCTCCCGGGCTCCAGACAGAGGTGTGCTGCAGAAGTTTCTCCCCCGCAACACAGACAGGATGAGCCGGTGTGATAATTAATTCTCCAGGACTCTTTTTGGGGGAACGAATCAGAGAAGACAGAAAGGAAGGGAATGGTAACCAAGGGCCCTCTGCAAGCCAGGCTGGGCGAGCTCTCTGAGAGGGACTGCGCCAGCACCCTCACCCCCTTCTCAGGCTCCAGTGGCAAGCAAGAGAGCTGCTGTCAGGAGGCCCCTGGCTGAAGGCAGCGAGCGGGAGCCTCCCAGAGGAGCACGGCCGCTGAGGGGTTTCGAGCTGAGGTGGCAGCGTCGGGCTTGGGCCACTTCAGCAGCCTGGGGGCTGGAAGGACGCAGACAGAAGGTGGGGTCCCAGGAAGCAGCACAAAGCCATAAATAACAGAAGCAAATTCAGAGCTGTGAGGGTCCTGGGCGACCCCGCCATCTCCTGGGGCTGGGGGACACCCAGCCCCCAGCAGCTCAGGGCAGACACTGCTCCAGGGCCCAGCCAGCCACACTCACACCGGGGTGGAGCCTTCTCTTTCCCACTGTCCGCGTGGCAGGCGGAGGACACCACGGCACCACCCGACTGCACACTGCAAAGCTTCCAGTCACACCTGCGGGGACGGTGTGTGGCTGTCCCGGTCCTGAGAGGCCTGTGGTTGACTCTGAGCATCTTGGGCACCATCCTCATCAGGGGCCAGGCCCAGTGACCTCCTGGCCTCTGAATCACCCAACAGAGGCTCCTCGGCACACTCTTCCAGTCCGTTCTCCCTGGTCTCCACGGACACCTCCTCCCCAGAGCCCTCCTCTGGCTCTGCCGCCTCTGCCTCTTCCTCCTCCTGGTCTCTCACCTTGTGGACGATGAAGAGGTGGCGGTTGAGGGAGCTGGCAGAGGTGTAGCACAAGCCACAGAGGAGACACTGGGCTGTGGAGCTGTCCTTCTGGTGCTGAGGTATGTGGCTCTGAAACTCGAGCCCTGAGTCTGTGGCAAAGCTACATTTCGCACACTGGAAAAGGGACTTGTGCCTTTTGGTGGAAGAGACAGTCGCGCCATTGCTGGTGTCTGGAGCATCCCCTGCTCCGCTGACTGGTCTTTTCAGATGGTTCACCTGAAAGGGGAAACGATGTGAGCCCGAGACATGAGGCCCCCAAACATGATAAACGCAGCCCAAGGACTCACAGAATCACCACCCAGGCCAGGCTCACCGCAGCCCTAAATTCTGGTTTAGGTTTGGTTTGTTTCTTATGTTTATTTGTTTAATGTAACACATACATGTGGCACAACATTCCAAAGATATGGGAAGGGTATAGAAAAGGTTAAGTCCCTCCTACCCGGCTCCCTAGCCCTGCTCTCCAGAGAACACCGTATTACCTGGGTTCTGTGGCTCCTCCAAAAGATATTCTATCCGTACACAGAAGTAAAACTACTGCCTTTTACGAAATGATAGCATTACACGCACACTTTTCTTCACCCTGCTTTTTTCACTTAAAAACATATATTGAGACATTTCTTTATGCCCAAGGCCAAAGATATCTGACAGATAAATCTTAGAAGCAGAATTGCTAGATCAGAGGATGTATGCATTTGGCAGAGAAGGGAGGGTATGCATTTTAATCACAGACAGATGTTGCCAAAATGTCAATTGACACCCTTCCTGCTGTGTGTGAAAGGGCCTTTGCAGACCAGGGCCCTTCTCTGAATAGCCATTAAAGAAACTCCTGAAAATCCAGGCAGTTTCCCAGACATGCCTGCCCCTCTGAGGAGCAGTCCCCTTGCCGTGGAGCGGGAAGACGCTACTGTGAGGAGGCTGCTCCAGAAGCTGACCAGAAATGGACTAGGGCATGAAATAGGGATGAGGCCATAGGACGAACGTCCAGGATAGCAGGAGTCTAGGTCTGGCTCCTCTGTAACTGGGGGTGGGGGTGGGGGTGGGGAGGTGACTCAGCCAAGCATGGCCACCCTCACCTAACAGTGAGCCCTGCCTACCCCTGCCTCCCAGGACTGCAGAGGGGCAGAAGCAGGAGGGTATGTGTGAAAGTACTCCGATGGCCAGAGAATGCAGCATACACCCAAGGAAGGGGGTTGCAGTGACAGGGAAACAAAAAGAAAAACGGTCAGTGGGCTGCCTCGTGGGTCTTTGTTCCTGTCCTTTCTTTGTGTGCAGTCCCCAGGCAGGTCACACAAGACTAGAGAGTGACTGGCATTGAGGGACGCTGTCACTGCTGGCTGCTCAATGGCCACAAGGACAAATGGGCTCCCTGTAGCCTTCCTAGTGCCCCTCCAGCTCCAACCGCACTGGGCAAGCTGCTCCAGTGGGCAGGGGTCCCACGCTCACCTGAGGGGAATGTCCGCCCGAAGGTCTGACTTTGGACGTCTGGCTCAAATCAGGGTTTCTGATACCATGCATAAGGCTGATGTGGCTCTCCAGGAGGGAGGGCCGAGGAAAGCTGGGGCTGTCCTCTGTGCAATACCTGCAAAAGTACAGTCGAAAGAGGTCATGTAAGATGACAGGCTCCGGGGCCCAGTGGGGCCAGGCAGGTCTGGCAGGCAGGCAGAGGCAAAACTGCTTCTGGCTCCAGCGGGGAGAGAGTTTGGAGCAGGCAGAGTGGCCCTCAGGCGGGCTGGGTGGTGCGGGGTACTCCCCAGAGAAATCTAGCCAGCAAGCCAGCCAAGGTGGCAGACAACAAGAGCAAGTCAGAGTATCTGTACTGGCCCCGAGCTATGACCGCACTCTCCACTCTCTGGTATCAGGGTCCAGGGACCCAAGTGCTGGGCTAGTGGTCAGCCTGAAAGAGTGGCCTGTCCTGTCCTAAAGCTCGAATGGATGGTGCTGAAGCCTCACAGCCGAGCGGGGCACATGCTCACACTGCCACCGCTCCTCTCAAACCTCAGGGCCCTCCACCGCTGACTGGCAGGCCAGCCTGGAGTTAGGGAGTTGGGAACGGGGAGGGCTCCAGAGCCACCAGGCTCTAGAAGCTTATTTCTGGAATGCCCTCATTTCTGACCTAGCCACAGCATATTCCCGTTAGAAACCTGCTTATCTCTTGCCTTTGAGCCCTAATCTCACAACAGAGAAAAAGCTCCAGTGGTACTATGGACAGTCTTGATAAATTCAGGCCCCCTGGCTCCCGCCCCCAGGGACTCACCCACAAGTGTAGACTTTCTTTACTGTGTCATGGTTGTTGCGGATGTGTTTGCGCAGGCTGTTGGGGGTGTGGAAGGACTGTTCACACTGCCGACATGGGTACCGCTTCAACGTCTATGGGAGATGACAGGATGCAAAGCATCAGAACCGTAAGACAGTTCTGGGTGCATCTTTCTTCTCAGATGATGAAGGCAGAAAGGAGGATGCCCCAAGACCTCAAGATCTGTAGTACCCACCATGCCCAAAGCACCAGGAAGTCGTCCACATAAGGGGGCTATGACCCCACAGGACAGAAGTCCAGAGAATCTGGGGCTGCACTGTGCCCGTGTGGCTACACTTACCCGACCATGGCTCTTTTTCATGTGGGACACATAGCTCTCCCGATCAGGAACCCACTCCTGGCACTCCTGGCAGGTCCAGCCAGTGTTCCTCAGCCGGGGCCTGGCCTCACCCCTGCGATGGGCTTCAGGCCTGCCCCAGCGGCTAGAGGGCAGGGAGCTGCCCCGAGCAGCCACATTAGTGGCTGGGGGTTCAGTGGGAACTCGAGAGCCAGGGCGGCTTGAAGATGTGTCTGCTGAAGACTGGAGGCTTGACAGCTCCTCCACGTTTCGGGGAACACCGTGGGTGCTCTGGGGATGGGGAGAGCGATTACTGACTGGGCAAGGGGAAAGATGCACAGAGTCAGACCCCCGGCCTGAGCCATGTGCCCTTCTCCCCAGCCTCCTTCCCCAAGGCGTCCCACCTTGACATGTTGCATCAACTCTGGCTTCTGCAGGAACAAGAGCGGGCACTCAGGGCACTTGAAGACGCCCACCTGCGCCTTACTGGCATTCTGGTAAAAATGCTGCTGAATGTGCCTCTTCTTGTTGAAGACCATTTCACAGGAGCACTTATAAATGAGCCTGACGAGACAAGCCCCAGCGTGTGAGGTACTCAAGGCTGCGCTGGCAGAACCACAAGGCCCCTCCACCCCATCTCTGATCTCTCTGAACCAGAGTCAGGTTTGGGATAGTCTGAGCCAACGTTGATACTCCGCAGACTCAGGATGTCTTTAGAGGACTCCGGGCATCTCTGCCACTAGCCCAGGCTTCCCAGTCCATCCCAACACCTCCCCACAGAGCACCCAAGCTATCAGCTCTGCTCCCACAGGCCTGCTGGCCCTGGAGCTGCACTCACTGGGAGGGTCTGTGGGGCTGGGTGGGATGCTGGGTGGCGCTGTGGTCCGCGGTGCTACTGGCAGTCTTGAAGGCCATGGGGCAGAATGCACATTTGTGGAAAACCTGGCAGTGTCGCTCCTGGATGTGGCTTTTCAGCAAGGCCAAGGTCAAGTGGACTACCCCACAGTGGATGCACCTGGATAACAGATATTGGGGGGTGCGGGGGGAGTAGGCATGTCAGACCGAGAAGTAGTGTTGGAAAAGGAGGAATGGAAGACAGGAACAGGGCCATCTCAGGGACCCTCCCTCTCCCCCTCCCTCATGCACTCAGTCTTCTATCCTCCACATGTGCACCTTGAGAGCCTGCTTGCTGCCGCCTGGCATAATGCAGTCACCCAGGGTCCCCCAAGCCCAACACCCAACCTGGTAGAGAAGGGGGAAGAGAGCCTCCCCTCCCCTCACTGGCCAGAGAATATTCTTCTTCAAACCAAAAACTTGAACCCAGCCAAGAGAATCTGGTGGGAGTGGAGAGGGTGGAGAATGGTTCAAAAATGACATCAACAGTATCCATTTAAGTGTGATAACAACTGCAGGAGTCCAAGAGGAATTTTAGAAGACTGCAGAAAGCCTGTGCCTTCCCGCAAGCTGGAGCCGAACAGGCAGGGATGTTTACTGAATAAAATGTACAATTACGGAATGCTACACTCGCCATAACAACCACATTAAAATAAACAGCCCTCAAAGCCCAAGAAGAAATGCTCTAGAGCAGCACTGTCTGATGGAACTTGCTGTGATGATGGACATGTTCTATACTGCACTGTCCATGTGACTATTTAAATTTAAATTAATAAAATAAAATGGCCAGTTGCACTGGCTACACTTCAAGTGCTCAGTAGTCACATGTGCCTGATACTATTTTGGGTTTTTTTTTTTTAATAAATGGATTTTTTTTGTTTGTTTATTTATTTTTGGCTGCATTGGGTCTTCGTTGCTGCACACGGGCTTTCTCTAGTTGCGGTGAGCGGGGGCTACTCTTCGTTGTGGTGTGCGGGCTTCTCATTGCAGTGGCTTCTCCTGTTGCGGAGCACAGGCTCTAGGTGCGCGGGCTCAGTAGTTGTGGCGCACGGGCTCAGTAGTTGTGGCGCAAGGGCTCAGTAGTTGTGGCGCACAGGCTTAGTTGCTCTGCGGCATGTGGGATCCTCCCAGACCAAGGATCAAACCCGTGTCCCCTGAATTGGGGGGTGGATTCTTAACCACTGCACCACGAGGCAAGTCCCCCGACGCCATTTTGGTTCGTGCAGCTCATAAGTGTTCTAGTGTCTCCTTGGAGGAACTATGGATAACATTTTTCTTTTTTTCCCTACCAATTCGTATTTTCTGAGTTTTGTTTAGTGCATATATCATTTTTGTAAAGTATCAACTGCCTTAAACCGTTTTTCTGAAATTGAGGTCTGTTGGACTCTTCTTTCAATTTCAAAATCTCTCTCTATAAATACTGTGTTTCCTTCCTTCAGTATCAGAAAATGATGTGACCTTCCTCCAGGCTAACCTGCATCTATTCAGGTTCCTAGACCCTCTCATGTGTTCAGTCTTTCTTCCTGCCTATAGACACACACAGGTCTCCCCTACATGAGAAAACACCTTCCCTGCTCCCAGCTATTCCTCTTGAGATAACTATTATTTTCCGTTTGTTGCAATATTGCTTGCTCCTATAACCTTGACATCCCAGTAGGCTAGATAGAGAGGCTAGAAGAGAGGCTGTTGCTTTACTGAAAGGACATCCCTTCACTTAAGAATTCTTTGACTCCCAAATATTAGCCTGCATTTCAATACATTAACCCATTTTTGCAATCCACATAACTCATCACAGAACCCTGACCAGTCCTTTTTGTCTTTCTTCCTTTTGTGTGTGTTGGGGAGTGGGGGTGGGGGACAGAATCACCTTTTGCAAACTTAATTAGCAATGAGGAGAAGTGCACAGAACGCAAAGCCTGTTCACAGCTGAGGCCTATGAGCATTCGTTACTAAATGTGTACATGTGTTACAGCAACTATACAAACTACTTACACTTAAATTATATTTTCTTTTCTCTCCTGCTAAACAAAATAGTGACCAACTCCTAGCACACAGAAGTACATCCATACCACAAGTAATTATGAGGAGAAAAAAAATCCACATATTTCCAAATTCATCCAAAGTGGCAAATACACCTGGCGTGTAAAGAATCTCTTAAGTGGTTTTATTTGTGCAGTTTGACCAAACTCCTACAGGAGCAATGTAAATGCGACTGAAAATCCATTCTATTTACCCAGCAGACATTCTTGGAAGAAACCTCATGGAAAGTGAGAATATAAAGGGGTAAAAGAACATGTGCCAAGTAGCCTCAGTGAAGGACTGAATCAAGCAGGGTTTACAAACTGATGAAAAACTCTGCAGAAGAGAAATCCAACCCTATGACACAGCTCTTTACCAACTGTTTAAGAGAAAAAGAGAAAACAGACAATTATAGAACCATATGCTGTCAAACATATAAAGTTTTAGAAAAGATAAAGAGCAGTAAAATATTTAGCTTTGTCAATAACCACAAATAATAAGAAAATAACACATTATTAAACAGTCTAAACTTGCTCCCTTACGACACTGGTCACTCTCCAAATTTTCAAGAAAGAGCAGAATAATTTATAGAATTCTAAAAATATAATATTGTAAAACTCTGTAGTAGAGCTCAGTGAAATGGAACATAGGTACCTTCTGAGAATTTCCTAAAAAATATTAATACCCAGAGAATGGGAGAAAATATTAGCAAATCATACATCTGACAAGGGACTTGTAACCAGAATATATGAAGAACTCTTACAACTCAACAACAGAAAGACAAATAACACAATTTTTAAATGGGCAAAGGATCTGAATAGATATTTCTCCAAAGAAAATATACAAATGGCCAATAAATTTATGAAGATATGTTCAACATCATTATCCATCAGAGAAATACAAATCAAAATCATAATGAGATACAACTTTATACCCACAACAATGGCTATATGCAAATGTCAGACAATAACAAATATGTGAAGAAATCAAAACTCTCATACACTGCTGGTAGGAATATAAATGTGGTATAGCCACTTTGGAAAACAATCCGGTAGTTCCTTATTTTACTGCTAGGTATATATCCAAAAGAACTGAAAACATGTGTTACATAATAACTTGTACATGAATGTTCATTAGCAGAATTATTCATAATAGCCAACAGGTAGAAACAAAAAAGGAATGAAATACTAATATATGTTACAACATGGATGAATCTTGAAAACATTAGGCTAAGACCACATATTCCATTTATATGAAACGTCCAAAGGAGATACATCTATGAGACAGAAAGTAGTTGCTTAGGGTTGGGGGGGATGGGAGGATTGCAAATATAGGGTGTCTTTTTGGGTGATGAAAATATTCTAAAATTGATTGTGGTGACTGATTGTACAACTCGGTGCATATAGTAAAAACCACCAAATAGGACACTTTAAATGGGTGAATAGGATGGTACATGAATTGTCTGAATAAAGCTGTTACCAGAAAAACACATTAATAGCTGAAGATCTTAAGTATAATGAATACTGTATTAGTGTGTATATCTTCTGAGTTCAACCATGGATCATTGAAAATTTTAATGTCAATATCTTCAGTAATCCCTCTACCTGAATCATAATACTTTTTTCTCTGACATTTCTTACAAAGGCTTGATAAACTAAATTCCTTTTGAGGCATTAGGTTTCTTTCTACTCTTACAGAAGAAAGTAAAATATTTAATTAAAAGACAAAAATGCTATTAATCCATCTGTGTTATTGAAAATTTCTTGGATTCAAGATTCAAATACAAAAATTAAAGTGTTGATTGCATTGCTATTGGATTCGATTTGATCTTGAAACAAGCAGCATACACTCAAGTCAAAGTTAGAAAGGTATTTTCAAACTTTATGAATACTGCAAAAAACACAGGTTCAGGTGTTTGGTTTTAAAATGTAGCCTGGGGTGCTGCCCAGCAATGCTCTTCTGCAACACGGTGGCAAGGGCTTTGTATAACCCCATCTCTGGATTATTTTCTTCCCATACACTTTAGCTTCTCCATTCTCCATAACATGTAAAAGAAATCAGTCTACATTTGGAAATGCTTATACCAAGAGAGAAACCTGGAAGTGATCACTAACCACTCCCCATCCCTCACCCCAGTATACAAACTATCATCAAGCCCTAATGTTTCTACTTCCTAATCTCTCTCAAATTTACCTTCTCTCCATCCCCACAGCCATGCCTTAGCTGAATCCCTTGGTCTCTCATCTGGATTGTCACACAACCAGTCTCTAATCTCTCCCCTCTAATATACATGTCAGCTTTCCAGAATGATCTTTCCAAAACACAGATCCAGTTGGATCACTCCCCTGCTGCAAATCTTTCTGTAGCTCATCACTGTCCACTGGATAAAGTCCAAACGTCTGCCAAGGAATACAAGGTCTTGCATGGCCTGGCCTCTACCAACTCCCTAGTCTCATTTCTCACCCTTCCTCCGGTTCATCCTGACCTACATCTATTGAAATGCTCATCATTCCTGTAAGCCCTTTTATGTGTGCTGGTATCCCTTGCCTATGCTCTTGCCAGATACGCTCTCCCCCTTTCTTCTACCTAAAACCTCCTAATATCTCCTCTATGAAGCTTTCCTGACCATTCCTCAACTATGGGACTTACCACTTTGAATCGTAACTACTTGTGTGCATGTCTGTAACCTATCAGACTGAAGCCCCTTGAGGGCAGGAGCTGGGTCTTAATCATCTTTGTATCTTGGGTGTCTGGCACAATGCTAAAGACAACGGTAAGTACTCAAAAGATGTTTATTAAATGAACTAAATCAATAAAAAAATTTAATACCAAAGAGAAGAAAACCTTAATAAATTTGGGCAAAATTATATTTCTGAAGTAAAAATGATCAAGTAAAGCATGAGAAGATGTAGAAACTCCCAAGCAACCAGTAAACCAGTAAAGGAGACCTGATTGCGTCAATGTAAAATGATGGATCAATGAGTGTTGGAGGGAGTGTTCCCCCTCATTTTGATCTTTTTCCTGAAAATGACTTCTTGCTTATATTTGTTCGACACAATGGAGAAGATTCAGTTTAATTAAAATAGAGTTTTCTCGGTTTTACCATGAAGCTGATGATTTTTTCCATTCTCAGGTTTTGCTTCTCACAAACTGACAAAAACTAATCAACACAAAGATACTACAGTCCTTTGAGTTTGGCATCTTGCCATTTGTTAACAAAAATTGAGAACATTTGAAAGTACTGACAGTTGTAAATTTATTACTGAAATAGAACTTTAAAATTAATATGCCAAACATGATAACTTTGTGAACAAATTTATATACTTTTAAAAAACAAACTGACAAAGTGAATGTTTATATATATTCTAATCTCCCCCAAATCTTCCCATTTAAAGCTTTTTTTTTTTTTTTTTAAATCTTTTGGCTGTGCTGCGCATGGCATGTGGGATCTTAGCTCTCCAACCAGGGATCGAACCCGTGTCCCCTACAGTGGAAACGCAGAGTCTTAACTACTGAACAGCCAGGGAAGTCCCAAAGCTTTTTTTGTTTTTAATGTTTAACTTTTTAACTCCTTATTCTTCTTCCCCTTGCTATTCTGGTTCCCTACAAGATAAAAATGTCTGTCCACATACCAATCAACGTTCTTCTCTTATTAGGCTGGAGCCCAGGCCTCTTAAGATCAAAACTCATTTTTTTTTGGCCGTGCCTCGTGGCTTGCAGGATCTCAGTTTCCCAACCAGGGACTGAACCCAGGCCACAGCAGTGAAAGCACCAAATCCTAACCACTAGACCACCAGGGAACTCCCAAAACTCAAGTCTTAAATGAGTTCTGGTCCAGAAAAAGAACCAGTCACTGGGCAAGCCCAGGACAGTGAGTCAGGTAGCACCCACCTGTAGCCCACCTTGCGGGCATAGTGCAGGCAATTCTCCTTTACATGGGTCTGGAAGTAGGCAGAGCGACAGAGGGCTCCACACTCCGGACAACAGTAGGGGGACTTGTGGGCGTGGATCCGCTGGTGGGCACAGAAACTGCACTGGTTGGGCAGCAGCATCTGGCACACCTGGCAAGTCTAGGAAAGAACAGCAAGAAAGCAGTTCACGCAGGAGCCACAGGCCTGTAGCTCTCCAATCAGAGCTGTCTGGCTTTCCTAGGACATGGGTCACAATGACCTCCTCCCCCAACCATTCTCTCTTCCAGCTCTCCTAGGACACTAGTGAAATCCCCAGGCCTCATGAAGTGTTGACACTGACACCCAAGCTAGCTTTGCCTCTCACCTTATTAATCAAAAACAGACCTGACCGTATTTTCCCAAAGATTAGTCCTACATGTAGGACTGTGAGTACTTCTCTCCTCTGGCTTAGCAGAGAATCACGTTTACCTTTTCAGAGGCCCAAGGCACTTCTTGAATTCTAAGACCGCATTACACTGCCAGACTTACCAGGGCCTCTACCCTAGCTCAAGCAGGTTCCTACTCAACAGCTTTAGTCAGCTGACTCAGGGACTTCCAAAGTAGACCTGAGCCTACCCTGGTTAATGCTCAGAAGCCCCAGTGCAGACTAACTGAGCTTCCATAACCTCAGCCCACGCTGGGGGGGGGGGGGTGCCCTGAGCCACAATTGACCACATACACCCACAGGAAAGCACAGGATGGGTAGCAGCTCCTTTGTTCTCAGCCCCAGGAGAGAACCAGAGGCTAACAAGTCCTACAGGCAGACTCATTGAAGCTCTCTAATGGGGAGAGCCCAGACAGCCCAGAGGGGGAAAGCAAGAGACTAAGCTGGTGCCTGCATCTGAAGAGGCCCTTCTTAGGAAAAAAGGGATAACTGTACTACTCACTGAGGGGGCCACTGACCTGGGGTCAGAGGAGTGCTCAGAGGGATAAGTTGTTAGGGAGGCCAGGAAAAGATCTCTGCTTTAAGCAGCAATATCCAGAATATAGGGCCTCTACAGGACAAACAATCCAGCATTTTCAACAAAAAAAATTTCAATGGCAAAAAAAAGATTAAGGGAAGAGGAATTTACAGATTAAAAGAGACTTAAAAGACATTTTCAGTGTATACAACTGCAATGTATAGCCCTTATTTGGATCCTGATTCAAGCAAGCCAAGTGTAAAAAGAAATGAGACAATCAGATATTTTAACCCTAACTTAATGATGACAATACTGAGACATCTGCCACTTGATACTAAGATTTGATAATAAGGAATTATTATTAATTTTGAATGTGATGATATTATGTCTATGTTTTGGTATTTTTTGAGGATAAAGCTTTATCTTTTAGATATATATACTGAAATAGATACTATAACGCTGGGATTTGTTTAAAAACAATCCACTGGGGGAGGGGTGAGTAAGAACATAGATGAAACAAGATGGGCCACTGAGCTGGTAACTGTTAAAAGAAGGTTCATTATACCGTTCTTTCCACTTTTATATTTGTTCGGGACATTCCATAATAAAAGGTTTTGTTGTTGTTTTTTCACTATTGCTCTAGGTGCAGAACAGTAAACAAGTATGCTATTTTTTGTGTAAAAAAGGAGGAAATAATCACTCTCACACGTACACATACACACACACATTTGTTCATATTTGCAAAAAAGGAGCAATGGAGCAGTAAACCAAAAGTCAATAAAAAATGGTTACCTATGGGGAAGGAGAGAACAGGGTGAAACGGACAGGAATGGAAGCAAGACTTTTCTGAATATACCTTGTTATGTAACTTTGGAATCACATAAATGTTTTACATAATTTCAAATACATATACAAAATTAAACTAAATAAACAAAAGCATTCCCTAAAAATTGAAACACAGAAACAACCTAACTATGTATCAAGTAGGTGACATAACCATGTAGAGAAAAAAATTATCCCCAGTGACTTTTAAAACATAGTATTTTGACTTATACATTCTCAATATGATAAATTCTAAGGACAAAAAGAACTGAAAATACACCCTCAACTTTATGCAGTTGTCCTAACATTAGAAATAATATTGATTTTGATATTTTAAAATTGGTGTGTATGTGTGTGTGAGTGTGTGTGTGTAGTAAGAAAATCTTAGGAACCAAGATTTTCAGTATAAAATCAGTTACATAAAAAGGATAATCTTGGGCTTCCCTGAAAAAAAGAACAAAAAAACCTGAAGTCAGCAGAGGGAAGAAATAATAAAGCTCAGAGGGGAAATAAATAAAATAGAGATTAAAAAATAGGGAAAACCCAATAAAACCGAGAGCTGGTTCTTTGAAAGGGTAAACAAAATTGAC
Organism: Mesoplodon bidens; assembly: GCF_964165515.1. Classification (NCBI taxonomy): domain Eukaryota; kingdom Metazoa; phylum Chordata; class Mammalia; order Artiodactyla; family Ziphiidae; genus Mesoplodon; species Mesoplodon bidens. The sequence continues at coordinate 36,543,621 of NC_138178.1, forward strand.
AAATCTCTGGCCCAGGTCACCAAGAAGAAAAGAGAGAGGACCCAAATAAACAAAGTAAAAAGTGAAAGAGGGGAAATAACAACTGACACTGCAGAAATACAAAAAACCATGAGAATACTATGAACAACTATATGCCAACAAACTGGACAACACAGAAGAAATGAACAAGTTTCTAAAAACATACAGCTCACCAAAACTGAATCAAGAAGAAATAGATAGGGACTTCCCTGGTGGTCCAGTGGTTAAGACTCCGTGCTTCCACTGCAGGGGGCATGGGTTTGATCCCTGGTTGGGGAACTAAGATCCCACAAGCCATGGGGCACAGCCAAAAACTAAAAATAAATAAAAATGTTTTTAAAAAAGGTAAAATTGGGACTTGCCTGGTGGTGCAGTGGTTATGAATCCCCCAATGCAGGGGACACAGGTTCATTCCCTGGTCCGGGAAGATCCCACATGCCACGGAGCAACTAAGTCCGTGCACCACAACTACTGAGCCTGCACTCTAGAGCCCAAGAGCCACAACTACTGAGCCTGTGTGCCACAACTACTGAAGCCCGCACGCCAAGAGCTCCTCAACAAGAGAAGCCACTGCAATGAGAAGCCCACACACTGCAATGAAGAGTAGCCCCCGCTCACCCCAACTAGAGGAAAGCACACGCACAGCAACAAAGACCCAACCCAGCCAAAAATAAATAAATAAAATACATAAATTTATTTTTAAAAACAAAGGTAAAATTAGCATTATATGCAGATGACATGATACTATATAGAGAAAACCCTAAACACTCCACACAAAAACTACTAGAACTGATAAACAAATTCAGCAAGGTAGCAGGATACAAGATTAACAAATAGAAATCTATTCCACTTCCTTACACTAACAATGAAATATCAGAAAGGGAAAGTAAAAAAAAAAAATCCCTTTCAAAATCACATCAAAAAAAAAAAGATGCAGCAAAAGCAGTTCTAAGAGGGACGTTTATAGCAATACAATCCTACCTTAAGAAACAAGAAACATCTGAAATAAACAACCAAAACTTACACCTAAAGCAATTAGAGAAAGAAGAACAAAAAAACCCCAAAGTTAGCAGAAGGAAAGAAATCATAAAGATCAGGTCAGAAATAAATGAAAAAGAAACGAAGGAAACGACAGCAAAGATCAATAAAACTAAAAGCTGCCTCCTTGAGAAGATAAACAAAATTGATAAACCATCAGCCAGACTTATCAAGAAAAAAAGAGAGAAGACTCAAACCAATAGAATTAGAAATGAAAAAGGAGAAGTAACAACTAACACTGCAGAAGTACAAAGGATCATGAGAGATTACTACAAGCAACTATATGCCAATAAAATGGACAACCTGGAAGAAATGGACGAATTCTTAGAAATGCACAACCTTCGGAGACTGAACCAGGAAGAAATAGAAAATATGAACAGACCAATCACAAGCACTGAAATTGAAACTGTGATTAAAAATCTTCCAACAAACAAAAGCCCAGGACCAGATGGCTTCACAGGCAAATTCTATCAAACATTTAGAGAAGAGTTAACACTTATCCTTCTCAAACTCTTCCAAAATCACCATGACTCTGATACCAAAACCAGACAAAGATGTCACAAAGAAAGAAAACTACAGGCCAGTATCACTGATGAACATAGATGCAGAAATCCTCAACAAAATACTAGCAAACAGAATCCAACAGCACATTAAAAGGATCATACACTATGATCAAGTGGGGTTTATCCCAGGAATGCAAGGATTCTTCAATATACGCAAATCAATCAATGTGATACACCACATTAACAAATTGATGGAGGAAAACCATATGATCATCTCAATAGATGCAGAGAAAGCTTTCGACAAAATTCAACACCCATTTATGATAAAAACCCTCCAGAAAGTAGGCATAGAGGGAACTTTCCTCAACATAATAAAGGCCATATATGACAAACCGACAGCCAACATCGTTCTCAATGGTGAAAAACTGAAACCATTTCCACTAAGATCAGGAACAAGACAAGGTTGCCCACTACCGTCACTATTATTCAACATAGTTTTGAAAGTTTTAGCCACAGCAATCAGAGAAGAAAAAGAAATAAAAGGAATCCAAATGGGAAAAGAAGAAGTAAAACTGTCACTGTTTGCAGATGACATGATACTATACATAGAGAATCCTAAAGATGCCACCAGAAAACTACTAGAGCTAATCAATGAATTTCATAAAGTAGCAGGATACAAAATTAATGCACAGAAATTTCTTGCATTCCTATACACTAATGATGAAAAATCTGAAAGAGCAATTAAGAAAACACTCCCATTTACCATTGCAACAAAAAGAATAAAATATCTAGGAATAAACCTACCTAAGGAGACAAAAGACCTGTATGCAGAAAATTATAAGACACTGATGAAAGAAATTAAAGATGATACAAATAGATGGAGAGATATACCATGTTCTTGGATTGGAAGAATCAACATTGTGAAAATGACTCTACTACCCAAAGCAATCTACAGATTCAATGCAATCCCTATCAAACTACCACTGGCATTTTTCACAGAACTAGAACAAAAAATTTCACAATTTGTATGGAAACACAGAAGACCCCAAATAGCCAAAGCAATCGAGAAAGAAAAACAGAGCTGGAGGAATCAGGCTCCCTGACTATACTACAAAGCTACAGTAATCAAGACAGTATGGTACTGGCACAAAAACAGAAATATAGATCAATGGAACATGATAGAAAGCCCAGAGATAAACCCGAGCACATATGGTCACCTTATCTTTGATAAAGGAGGCAAGAATATACAGTGGAGAAAAGACAGCCTCTTCAATAAGTGGTGCTAGGAAAACTGGACAGCTACATGTAAAAGAATGAAATTAGAACACTCCCTAACACCATACACAAAAATAAACTCAAAATGGATTAAAGACCTAAATGTAAGGCCAGACACCATCAAACTCTTAGAGGAAAACATAGGCAGACACTCTGTGACATAAATCGCAGCAAGATCCTTTTTGACCCACCTTCTAGAGAAATGGAAATAAAAACAAAAATAAACAAATGGGACCTAATGAAACTTAAAAGCTTTTGCACAGCAAAGGAAACCATGAACAAGACCAAAAGACAACCCTCAGAATGGGAGAAAATATTTGCAAATGAAGCAACTGACAAAGGATTAACCTCCAAAACATACAAGCAACTCATGCAGCTCAATATCAAAAAAACAAACAACCCAATCCAAAAATAGGCAGAAGACCTAATTAGACATTTTTCCAAAGAAGATTTACAGATTGTCAACAAACACATGAAAGAATGCTCAACATCACTAATCATTAGAGAAATGCAAACCAAAACTACAATGAGATATCATCTCACACCAGTCAGAATGGCCATCCTCAAAAAATCTACAAACAATAAATGCTGGAGAGGGTGTGGAGAAAAGGGAACCCTCTTGCACTGTTGGTGGGAATGTAAATTGATACAGCCACTATGGAGAACAGTATGGAGGTTCCTTAAAAAACTAAAAATAGAACTACCATACGACCCAGCCATCCCACTACTGGGCATATACCCTGAGAAAACCATACTTCAAAAAGAGTTCACAGGGCTTCCCTGGTGGCGCAGTGGTTGAGAGTCCGCCTGCCGATGCAGGGGACACGGGTTCGTGCCCCGGTCCGGGAAGATCCCACATGCCGTGGAGCGGCTGGGCCCGTGAGCCATGGCCGCTGAGCCTGCGCGTCCGGAGCCTGTGCTCCGCAATGCGAGAGGCCACAACAGTGAGAGGCCCGCTGTACCAAAAAAAAAAAAAAAAAAAAAAAAAAAAAAAAGAGTTCACAATGTTCATTGCAGCTCTATTTACAATAGCCAGGACATGGAAGCAACCTAAGTGTCCATCAACAGATGAATGGATAAAGAAGATGTAGCACATATATACAATGGAATATTACTCAGCCATAAAAAGGAACGAAACTGAGTTATTTGCAGTGAGGTGGATGGACCTAGAGACTGTCATACAGAGTGAAGTAAGTCAGAAAGAGAAAAACAAATACCATATGCTAACACATATATACGGAACCTAAAAAAAAAAGAAAAAAGAAAAAAACACGGTCAGAAGAACCTAGGGGCAAGACGGGAATACAGATGCACACCTACTAGAGAATGGACTTGAGGATACAGGGAGGGGGAAGGGTAAGCTGTGACAAAGCGAGAGCGTGGCATGGACATATATACACTACCAAACGTAAAATAGATAGCTAGTAGGAAGCAGCCCCATAACACAGGGAGATCAGCTCGGTGCTTTGTGACCACCTAGAGAGGTGGGATAGGGAGGGTGGGAGGGAGGGAGATGCAAGAGGGAAGCGATATGGGGACATATGTATATGTATAACTGATTCACTTTGTTATAAAGCAGAAACTAACACACCATTGTAAAGCAATTATACTCCAATAAAGATGTTAAAAAAAATCACCTCAAAAAACCCCCCAAACAAAACAACTTAAGAATAAACCTGACCAAGGAGGTGAAAGACTTATATCATGAGAACTATAAAACACTGATAAAGGAAACCAAAGATGTTTCAAAGAAATGGAAAGATATCCCATGCTCTGGGATTGGAAGAATTAGTATTGTTAAAATGGCCACACTACCTAAAGCAATCTACAGATTTAATGCGATCCCTATCAAATTAACCAGGACATTTTCCACAGAAATAGCAAATAATTCTAAAATTTATATGGAAACATAAAGGCCTCAGAATTGCCAAAACAATCCTGAGGAAAAAGAACAAAGCAGAAGGCATAACCCTCACAGACTTCAGACAATATTACAAAGCTAAAGTAATCAAAATACCATGGTACTGACACAAAAACAGACATATGAATCAACGGAACAGAATAGAGAGCCCAGAAATAAACCCACAAACCTACAGTTAATTAATCTTTGACAAAGGAGGCAAGACTATACAATGGAGAAAAGACAGTCCTTTCAAGCAAGTCGTGTTGTGAAAGCTGGAGAGCCACATGTAAATCAATGAAATTAGAACACACCCTCACACCATACACACAAATAAACTCAAAATGGCTTCAAGACTTAAATATAAGACATGACACCTTAAAACTCCTAGAAGAGAACGTAGGCAAAACATTCTCTGACATAAATTGTACCCATGTTTTCTTAGGTCAGTCTCCCAAGGCAATAGAAATAAAAGCAAAAATAAACAAATGGAACCTAGTCAAACTTATAAGCTTTTGCACAGCAAAGGAAACCATAAACAAAACAAAAAGATAACCTACAGACTGGGAGAAAATATTTGCAAACAATGCAACCAACAAGGGCTCCATTTCCAAAATATACAAATAGCTCATACAACTCAATAACAAAAAAAACAAACAACCCAATCAAAAAATGAGCAGAAGACCTAAACAGACATTTCTCCAAAGAAGACATACAGACAGCCAGTAGGCACATGAAAAGATGCTCAACATCGCTAATTATTAGAAAAATGCAAATCAAAACTACAAAGAGGTACCACCTCACACAAGTCAGAATGGCCACCATTAAAAAGTCTACAAATAGCAAATGGTAGAGAGGGTGTGGAGAAAAGGGAACCCTCCTATACTGTTGGTGGAAATGTAAATTGGTGCAGCCACTATGAAAAACAGTATGGAGGTTCTTCAAAAAACTAAAAATAGGGCTTCCCTGGTGGCGCAGTGGTTGAGAGTCCGCCTGCCGATGCAGGGGACACGGGTTCGTGCCCCGGTCTGGGAGGATCCCACATGCCGCGCAGCAGCTGGGCCCATGAGCCATGGCCGCTGGGCCTGCGCGTCCGGAGCCTGTGCTCCGCAACGGGAGAGGCCACAACAGTGAGAGGCCTGCGTAACAACAACAAAAAAAAACCTAAAAATAGAGTTGCCATATCATCCAGCAATTCCCACTCCTGGGCATATACCCAGACTAAACTACAATTCGAAAAGATACATGCACCCCTATGTTCATAGCAGCACTATTTACAATGGCCAAGACATGGAAGCAACCTAAATGTCTCTGGACAGATGAATGGATAAAGAAGATGTGGTATGCATGTATGTATGCACACACAAACACACACATTGGAATACTACTCAACCACAAAAAAGAATGAAATAATGCCATCTGTAGCAACATGGATGGGCCTGGAGATTATCATACTAAGTGAAGTAAGTCAGAAAGAGAAAGACAACTACCATATGATATCACTTATATGTGGAATCCAAAATATGACACAAATGAACTTATTATGAAACAGAAACAGACTCACAGACATAGAGAACAGACTTGTGGTTGCCAAGGGGGTGAGGGGATTAAGGAGGGATGGATTGAGAGTTTGGGATTAGCAGATGCAAACTATTACATATAAAATGGATAAACAACAAGGTCCTACTGTATAGCACATGGAACTATATTCAATATCCTGTAATAAACCATAACGGAAAAGAAAAAAAAAGAATGACTGAATACATAAACATACTGAATATATAGAAACCAATAACTTCATTATAACACTACCACTAAAAATAATAGAGGAAGTCACCTCATACCGATTAGGGTGGCTACTATGAAAAAAACAGAAAATAACAAATGCTGGTGAGGATGTGGAGAAACTGGAACCCATGTGCACTATTGGTAGGAATGTAAAATAGTACAGCCACTGTAAAAAACAGTATGGGGACTCCCCGAAAAATTAAAAATAGAATTACCATATGATCCAGCAATTCCACTTCTGGATATATATCCCAAAGAACTAATATTGTACAACACAATAACCGTTTTTTTAAATTAGTTTCTGCTTTGTAACAAAGTGAATCAGTTATACATATACGTATGTTCCCATATCCCTTCCCTCTTGCGTCTCCCTCCCTCCCACCCTCCCTATCCCACCCCTCCAGGCGGTCACAAAACACCGAGCTGATCTCCCTGAGCTGATCTCCCTGTGCTATGCGGCTGCTTCCCACTAGCTATCTACCTTACGTTTGGTAGTGTATATATGTCCATGCCTCTCTTTCGCTTTGTCACAGCTTACCCTTCCCCCTCCCCATATCCTCAAGTCCATTCTCTAGTAGGTCTGTGTCTTTATTCCTGTTTTACCCCTAGGTTCTTCATGACATTTTTTTTCTTAAATTCCATATATATGTGTTAGCATATGGTATTTGTCTTTCGCTTTCTGACTTACTTCACTTTGTATGACAGACTCTAGGTCTATCCACCTCATTACAAAGGGCTCAATTTCGTTTCTTTTTATGGCTGAGTAACATTCCATTGTATATATGTGCCATATCTTCTTTATCCATTCATCCGGTGATGGACACTTAGGTTGTTTCCATCTCCGGGCTATTGTAAAAAGAGCTGCAATGAACATTTTGGTACATGACTCTTTTTGAATTATGGTTTTCTCAGGGTATATGCCCAGTAGTGGGATTACTGGGTCATATGGTAGTTCTATTTGTAGTTTTTTAAGGAACCTCCATACTGTTCTCTATAGTGGCTGTACCAATTCACATTCCCACCAGCAGTGCAAGAGTGTTCCCTTTTTTCCACACCCTCTCCAGCATTTATTGTTTCTAGATTTTTTGACGATGGCCATTCTGACTGGTGTGAGATGATATCTCATTGTAGTTTTGATTTGCATTTCTCTAATGATTAATGATGTTGAGCATTCTTGGAGTATAACCTTTAAAAATTGTGAATCACTATATTGTACACCTCTAACTAACATAATATTGTACAGCAACTATAATAAAATAAAATAAAATATGTGATCACACAAAAAAAGAATTGAAAGTAAGGTCCTGAAAAGATATCTATACACCATGTTGATAGCAGCATTATTCATAATACAACTGGAGGCAACGCAAGTGTCCATCAGTGAATGAATGGATAAACAAAATGTGGTATATACAACAATAGAATATTATTCAGCCTTCAAAAGAAAGGAAATTCTGTCAAATGCTAAAACATGTATGAACCTTGAAGATATTATACTAAGTGAAATGAGCCAGTCAAAAAGAGACAAACACTGTATGATTCCATTTATGTGAGGTACCTAGAATAGTCAAATTCACAGAAACAGAAAGTAGAATGGTGGTTGCCAGGGGGAAAGGGGAGGGGAGAATAGGGAGTTGTTATTTAATCGGTTTAGAGTTTCAGTTCTGCAAGATGAAAAGAGTTCTGGAAACTGATTGCACAACAATGTGAATGTACTTAACACTACTAAACTGTACACTTAAAAAATGGTTAAGATGGTAAACTTTATGTTACGTGTATTTTACCACAATTTTTAAAAATAATAGAGGAGGGACTCTCAAAACACCATTTAAGATTGTTGGGGCATCAATTCACTACTGTGAAAACTGTTAACTGAGGGAAACAAATTTATCCACTTTTCCAACATAAACTGTACTTCAGGGTAACCTAATAGCCCTCAAGGAAGGGGAAAAGATTTTATACAGAATTCCAGCTAATAAATGAGAAAGAAATAATAAAATTTAAAACAACCTCCTGCAACTCCTAATAAATACTGACTCAAACAGCAATTATTAACGGCTGCTAAAATCATTAGGTAAAAAGATAGGAAACTTTATAAGGAAGGGATCTGAATATCACCAACCTAAACTCACTGATCAAGTTTAGCATCATTAAAGCGGAGACAATCAAGCACATTGTGCCTCCCTGAAGTAATGAATTATGAAGAACACAGTATTCCCATTCCTCAAGACGAATCTAATCAAGCCTTCACTGCTAACTTCTAGTCTACAGATAAAATATGGGGTATAGAACAAATTAACTGTATGAGGAAGCAATTAAACTCAAAATTATCCTGAAAAATTCTCAGGAAGCAATCAGTGAAACCCAGAATTGTCCTGGAAAGTTCTCAGGACACACAAACCAGTTTCTTCAACAAAGCAATGTGGGCTTCCCTGGTGGCGCAGTGGTTGGGAGTCTGCCTGCCGATGCAGGGGACACGGGTTCGTGCCCCGGTCGGGGAGGATCCCACATGCCGCGGAGCGGCTGGGCCCGTAGGACATGGCCGCTGAGCCTGTGCGTCCGGAGCCTGTGCTCCACAGTGGGAGAGGCCACAGCAGTGAGAGGCCCACATACCGTAAAAAAAAAAAAAAAAAAAAAAAACCAAAGCAATGATGTGAAAAATAAGGGGGGGCGGGGGGCCCTTGTTGGGTGGAGTAGGAATAGGTACTGCTCTAGATTGAGAAATTTCAAAGATATAACAAACAAACACAACACTTGGTCCACATTTGGATTCTGATTCAAAACAAGCTCAACTGTAAAAAGACAATTTTGACATGAAGGGAAAATTTGAATATGAATTGTATTAGACAATGTTAAGGAACTGTTATTAATTTTGTTAGGTGTGATAATGACAGAGTTAAACAAAAGCTTAAGAACAAGAAGAAATAATCTCTCTGTGCTGACATCTGCCCAACAAGGTGGCTTGGAATGTAAGGAGAAGGACCCCTCCAGCCACTGCAGAGGGAGGCATAAGTGGTTCAGACTCCCAGGAAGAAGTCAACGGCCCAAACACGCTGTCCTACAGTCCCTCCAGCATAGTGGAGCCCAATCCCACCCCACTGGTCCACTGCCTGCCCCTCATATGGCCTAAAGCTTGGGTACCATCTTGGGAAACCCAAAGCCAACAGCCATCAAGGTTAGATTTTGATCCCAGAACTCAAGCCTTCCCCTTTCCCTGAGACTCTGAGGCCACATTTATTGGCAGGAGATTCTGTGAGAGAATAGAGCTGGACTGAGAGAAGCCTGACAGCAATCCCTCCCTTTCCCTCTGGGGGGCCCTCTTGTCCAGCTCCCACTGAAGGAGAATGACACAGAGAAGATGCAGGATGAGAAGCGTGCCAGCCTGGGATCCTACACCCAGACCTTAGCCTGTTCAGATTTTAAAAGGCGAGTGAAGAAAAGTGTGGGGGGAAAAAACCACAGGCACAGGTTATCAGACCTTCACTGGCAAAGGTTCTGATCAGATGACCCAGAAGAAGTGATCCTGTCCAAGTCAACCATGCTGGTACAGCGGGAATACCTGAAGCCCCAGAGGAAAGGGCCTGGGGGACCCACACTCCACCTGACTCATTAGAAAGAAAATGCAAACTGAAACAGAGAAGGTGAAGATGAGAGGCAACAGGGACTTATGGCACCTTGCTGGCCCCTTTCAGGGGCTGCCTACTGAATTCCACCTCCTGTCTCTAGCCCAACACTCCCAAGGCTGGTCTCACTCCCAACAACTCCCTGTTCCTCAAACCACTTTGCACTTTCCCATACCTTTGCCCTATACCTGGAACACCCCTTGCCCCTCCCCCTCCTCCAAACTCATCCTTGCAGGTCCAGCTCAAATGTCATGTCCACGTGGCACCCTCCCTATGCCTGGAACCACAAGGAATTAGTCCCTCTGAGGAACCCTATGCAACTATGTTACAAGCCTGTTTTCAGCCCTTAGCCTGCCACACACTCTAGCAGTTCAGGTGGGGAGCCCTGCCCTTGCTGAGCCATCGTGAGCTCCTGGAAGAATGGTGCGACTTCCTCCTACGGGCAACCCTGCTCTTGACACAGAGCCTCTGTGCACACGTGGGACACTCGATAAACAAGGGCAGAGCTCATCAAGACACCAACAGGTGCATGGGTCACTGTGAACTGAAGTAAAAAGAGCTGGTCTGCTTTCCTTCCAGGCCTCTGTGGCCCTGGCTTAGGGAGGCTTGGTGAGGGGCTGGGCTTGGCTAAGTTGTTAAGGGAGCCACTTGGAGAGGGAAGAGAAGAGCCTTCTGGAGGCCTGCTTCTTCAGAGTACCTTGCTAATACAGACAACCACAAGGTGCCAAAGGGTGTTTTCAGCATGGAATGCCTGAAGTCTCTCACTCACTCACTCACTCACTCACTCACACACACACACACACACACTCATCAAGTTCTCATCAAGCATAACCAAGAATCGGAACAAGAGATAAGGGCAGCTGCTTTCTTAGTAGTGAGAACAGAGATGAAGGGAAGAGGCCCCAAAGCCTTTGACTCGGGGCCCACATGTCAGTCTACTCTCCTTCCACATCAACCCTGCTATTGGCCCTACGACAGCTTCCCCAAGGGGATTCTGCAAAAACAGCTATGTCCACCGTGGGGCACAACAACTTGGTAAAGACAAGGTAGTCAGAAGTACAGACTGACGCACAGGGCAGTGATGCACCTACCTCTGCCCCCAAGTTCTTTGGGCACGTGCAAGGACTGTGCTGACAGCTGCCAGAGACCAGGGGACCATCCAGCAGAGCCCTAGCCCCGGCCCAACAATGGACCCTGAGAGCCCACTGGAGTGGGAGTGTCCATAAATACACTCGTTAAATCTTCAGGGTCTCCCCTCAGTTGTGGGCAGGATGCTTTTCCCAATAAACACCAAGCACTAAATATCCAGGTGGGTTGCTAACCAGCAAGCCAGATTCCTCTTCTAGGACTCTTAAGATGCCACACTGCCCCACATCAATGAGCTTCTCTCTCCTTGCCCAGTCATGGAACAGTGCGAACCAGGGGCCTGACAACTATCACAGAGAGGGTCTGCTTACCAGCCCCTCGGTTTCCTCCGTCATCCTCTGGAAATGTGCGGCCATAGCCATGTAGTCTCGCATCTGCTTGTGACATTCGAGACACTTGATACTGTGCCGGATGAGCCTCACAGGGTCTGGGTAGAGCGGCAAAGCTGGAAGTGGGGGGCTGGCACTGCTTGAAGTGAGGCCATGTTTGGGGGAGGAGGGGGGAGCCGGGGTTGCTGGTGCCATGGAGTTCGCGGGGGCCGACACGAACATTTGGTCCGCAGAGATGGGCTTCACTAGCAGCTGAGAGCACTGCATGACGAGCCCCTTGCTCTTATGGTCACGGGCGTGCCGGAGCAGGCTGCACTTGTTGAAGAAGAGCAGCGTCTGGGAGCACAGTGTGCACAGCACCTCGATGTGGACACTCCGCCGGCCGTAGTGCTGGCTCAGGCTCTTCTCTAAGGCAAACGCATCCCCACACTCCAGGCAGCAGTACCCACTGGCCGGCACGTGGATCCTGCTGTCCGCAGGTGGGCTAAGATTTGGCGCGTAGAGGGGCACGGGGTTGGAGCTGTGGAGGACCTTGTTGAAGACCTCCACAACCAGTGGGGCGGCCTTTTTCACCTGGTGGACCAGGGGCACCGACATCTGCGTGAGCTGTGGCTGGCTCCGCCTCTGTGCTGAGGACTTGGCCGTCACAGACGCAGCCACACTGTGAGGGACCAGATTCAGGTTGGCCAGGTGCACGGCTTTGGGCAGGAGGTTGGCAGGGGCCAGGGTGGATGCCTGCAGTGCTGTGCTCTGCTGCTGCTTCTTGCCCATCTGTGAGCCCGAGGCAGCCCCCTTTGGGCCCCGGGACCCAGAGCCGCAGCAGGAAGTTGAAGATTCACTGGCTTTTGTCATGCTCTCATCCCCCTTCCTGTCACCCTGGGGGCTCCCTGAATTTGTGCCCACCTCAAGAAAGTGCTCCGCCCCAGACAGGGCAGTGACCTCATCCTCTGGCACCTCGCTCGGGGCCTCAACAATGGCGCTTCCTAGAGGTGACCCAGCAGGGGACTTACTGGGATCGTCAGGGTCTGGCAGGATCCTTGTGACAGTCCGTTTGATTTCCCCTGATGATGTCTTAATGGTTTTGATTCTGACTTTGGGAATTGCTGGTGGGGAGCTGGCAGCCACAGAAGGGGAGCCTTTGCTGCTGCTGTCACTGCAGATGCTCCGAGGGCTGTCTGATGGCTTGATACTTTTTCTAGTGGCCTCCAGAGGGCTCCGGGGACTCTTTGGTGACTTGGGCATTTTGGGGCTGCCTTTGGAGCCCTCTTTTGTGGGCCCTGAGGGATCCTTTGTGTGGGTAGGCTGATCCTCCTTGGTGACACTGGCCACTCGTTTAGCCTGCAGGGCCACCAAGGCTGCAACACAAGAGGACAGCTTGGAATGAGCTGGCTTAAGACGCTGCCTAGGGGGCACTGACGAGCAGGTACCTAGCTCCGAGGCAAGCCCCTTGGGCTCTCCGATACTGTGGCCGGGGTGGCTGTTGAACTCCAAAGCTTCCCCAAAGAATCGACTGGTATCCAGCTCCTTGTGAGGTTCCACTGCCTTCTGCCCACCTTGCTCGTGCTCCTGCTGACTCCCCAGGGGCAGGGGTTCTGGCTTGGGCTCTTTCTTACAAAAGTGATCAAACATATGCAGCTCTGGGACTGGAAACTTAGTCAGAGCCTCCAGGACCGGGCCCCCCACAGACTCACACCCAGGAGGGGGTGGGAAATAACTGTCAGAGTGCTTGGGCTTTATCCCAAACCCATTATCTTTGATGGCATCCTCGGGTTCGGGGCTGGAGATTGGACTGAACTGGTTAAAAGTTGGTAAGGGCTCTGACTTGGAAGGTTCCAGCTTGCCGGGGAAACTCCTGGTACTATCTCCATTCATGAAAGTGGAATCAAACTTCCCACAGTTGTGGCCTAGGTTGTGGGGATCTGGAGGCAGGTCCGAGCCCCGGAATCCATTGTGTAGGAGGCTGGGAGCGATGTGGTCTTTCTCCGCTTCAAATGACTCCTGGCGGCTGGTGTTCTTGACGATGACACTCACGGCTGGCACATCTGAGGCTGATCCTGAGTGAGACAAGGACACATTCTCATCCATACACATGCCTGGAGGTTTGAGGGGACTCTCATTCTCCTCACTGGGGGTCTGGATGGCCTCCTTGGCATCAAGGCTGGTGGGGTCTGGGATGTCAAAGGCAGCCAGAAGGTCATCAAAATCTGGAGTTTTCATATCCCCCATGGCTGGATGCTGGCAAGGGCTGTAACAGAAACAGAGAACAGAATCAGTGATCACCAGGATCCCACTGGGCTCTGTCCAGCATCATCTTCTTCACAAACCCATCTCGCTAACACACATGCAGCCAGCACGCACATGCACAAATCCCCACACTATGGGAAGTCACACACCTGAGTTTTACCCCAACAGGTTTCCAAAATGCTGGGGACATTGGGGGAGGAGTGGAAAGAAAAGTTAGCATGTAGTGACAAGCCTGCCTGGCAGGCTCTAAACATTAATACCTGGAAATTCCTGGTTGGTTGCAGAGCCAAAAAGAGGGTACACTCACACCACACTCCCTCAATTTCTCAGGGAATATCATCACTCCATGATCATAAGCATTAGCAAAAAAACAATCACTCAGCCCTTTAAAAAAAAAAAAAAGCATGGCTCAGTACCTCCGTTCTTTAGAAAACTTCTGATTCATATGAGACTTGGCTATAACTTCTCCTAATTTACTCTTAGTAATTAATCATTAACTTTGTATAACTTGGTTTTTTGCTGCATGAATCCAAGCAAATCCAAAATGATTTATCACTGCCAGGATTAAACAAACTCTAGCAGATTATGTCATCCCCTAGGTGTTTTTTTCTCTAGTCAGTGTCTGCTTGATTCCTTAATTTTCACCCCAAATCTATTATTGGTTGGTGAATGGATCACTAAACCTGAGGGACAGGGTGACTCTCAAAGAAGCACACAGTTATCAAACTGGCCAGGGAATAGTTTTAGAGAAGCCCTAAATTTTATTTTAACTTAATACACAAAGGAAAGAAAATCCGCCCGTTTCCTTCATGATCTGTAGAAGCAGAGCTACAAAAACTACTGCAAAGGAGGAAACCCAAGGCCCTATGAAAGAGGCCTTCCCTTAGGAAGTTACTAAAATACTCACACTTAGATAAGACATGAAGCTGCCTGGCTCAAACCTGCTGGAAAGAGGAAGAAAAAACCCCACTATCTCCCTTGTTCAGCCCATAAATCCTGCATCTGCTTCAGCATCCCAGAGCCTTATTTGCTTAAGTATTTCCTACACCATGTTTGTAGTGAAAGCCTTTGTGGATGCAAATTGACATAACTCTTTTAGAAAGCAGTACAGTAGCTGCACAGAACCAGATCAGGGGCAAATCCTTGGGTCCAGGAACCCCACTGCCAGAAATTTATCCTAAGAACAAAAATTCCCAAAAGCTATATGCAAAAGTGTATAGCATTATTAAAACAACACAAAAAGGAGACACCCACATACACACAAAGAATCTAAATGTCCAAGGACAGGGAATGGTTAAGTAACTGATAGACTATTATGTAGTTATTAAAAATCCCAATTATGAAATCTATGTAGCAACATGAAAAATTACTTACAGCGTTAAGATTAAAATAAAAAACACATACAAAAATGT
Source organism: Mesoplodon bidens (assembly GCF_964165515.1). Lineage (NCBI taxonomy): Eukaryota > Metazoa > Chordata > Mammalia > Artiodactyla > Ziphiidae > Mesoplodon > Mesoplodon bidens. The sequence continues at coordinate 36,558,897 of NC_138178.1, forward strand.
TGTCAAACTATGACAATGTAAAACTAAGTATGCATTTGAGCCAAGATTAAAAGAGAAAAGTAATTTATGCAGGGTGGTGGGATTACTGGTGTGTGATTTTTTTTACAACTTTTGTGTGTGTGCGCTGGTAGACTGCCTTTATAATTTTAAAAAGGGAAAATAAAGAAAAAAGAAACAAAAATTAGAACCACAGGGGAACAGCTGGCAGAGATATATCTATTGCCATCCCATGGGATCAACAGGCTTGCAGGTTTGGTTTCGTGTCCCACCCCACCAAGCCCCAAAAAAACACATCTGCCTACTTAAGAGTTCTCACGGAAAATGAAACAGACCACCCCATTGGGAAGATATCTAATTATGGTAGATACTAATAAAGTGAAATACCTGTTAACTAAATATGAGTCGGCAGAATATCTCGCTGAAACGAGATGTAAAGTTTCTGGACAACAAATGATTGTCTGGTGGAATAGAACTGTTGGAGCCCATAAGCGAGGGGAATATACTGGATATCAGTGGAAGCAATCAGCATCCCAATACCAACTGAACCACTATGCAGGCTGATCCCAACTATAAGGAAACACCTATGTGGTATTTGCTTTATAAACTTATCTCCAACTCCCCCCCCACCCCGCTTCAGTCTAGGAAAAATAGATTGAGGGAGAAGGATGGAATAGATTGGTCTTCTTAAGGTGCTGGGAAAAGCCTGTGGGGGAGGAGGGGTAGTAGTTGGCAGTGTGTGCAAGGATTATCGAGAAGCCTACTGTTGTTTAACTCCAAGTCACAGGGGCTTGAAGCAGAGAGATACAACATGAAAGTAATGATGTTCTCCACACAGAGAAATCTCAGGGATTGGCTGAGAATGGTCAGAGGTCAGAGCAAAAAGTATCTTTTGCTAGGAAAATCAGAGCCAATAAATGGTGTGGCAGCTCAACATCAGCAGCAGGAAAAACTTTTATAACCTTTGAATTTTAAATACCAAGGTTGATACTTTTAAAAGCCAAAGATCAAATCCTGTTTTCTATTTAGCCCTAGTAAGGACAACCAAAATCAGCAGCAATCGATAACTGTTAAAAGACTTACAGTGGGGGACTTTCCTGGTGGTCCAGTGGTTAAGACTCTGCGCTCCCAATGCAGGGGGCCCAGGTTCGATCCCTGATCAGGGAACTAGATCCTGCACGCTGCAACTAAGACCTGGTGCAGCCAAATAAATAAATAAATAAATATTAAAAAAAAAAAAAAAAACTCACAGTGTGCCCAAGTGTCTGTATTTCTTTAAACTCTGCTCTAAAGTAAGTATCACATTGTTTATAAGTAGAAAGTAAAAATTAATCAAAATGTACCCTGTTATAAAAGCAAAGGAGAGGGACTTCCTTGGTGGCACAGTGATTAAGAATCCGCCTGCCAACGAAGTGAGAGAGTGGCATTGACATATACACACTACCAAATGTCAAATAGATAGCTAGCGGGAAGCAACCACATGGCACAGGGAGACCAGCTCGGTGCTTTGTGACCACCTAGAGGGGTGGGATAGGGAGGGTGGGAGGGAGATGCAAGAGGGAGGGGATATGGGGATATATGTATACGTATAGCTGATTCACTTTGTTATACAGCAGAAACTAACACAACAATGTAAAGTAATTATACTCCAATAAAGATGTTAAAAAAAAAAAAAGAATCCGCCTGCCAATGCAGGGGACACAGGTTCGATCCCTGGTCCGGGAAAATCCCACATGCCGCGGAGCAACTAAGCCCTTGTGCCACAACTACTGAAGCCTGTGCACCTAGAGCCCATGCTCAGCAATAATAGAAGCCACCGCAGTGAGAAGCCCACGCACCAAAGAGTAGCCCCTGCTCATTGCAACTAGAGAAAGCCAGTGCACAGCAAAGAAAACCCAATGCAGCCAAAAAAAAAAAAAAGTAGGAAAAAAAAGCAAAGGAGAAACTGCAAAGAAAAAGACTACCAATAAAAAGTTCTATTCATCAAAAACCTGCCAACACATAGTTAAAAAGCAAACAACCAAAAGGAATATTTGCAACATATAATAATTACTATCATTAATATCTTTATTAATATGTAAAAGGCCCTTAAAAAGTAGTTAGTAAAAGATAATCAACATATTAGAAAAATAAGCAAAAGTGATGAGCGGGCACTTAAAAAAAGAACAACCACAAATGGACAATTCATACATACATAACAAAAGTTGCAACCTCACAAAAAATTAGAGAAACACAAATTAAAATAATGAGAAACATTTTTGGCTTATTAAACTGACCAGTTTTCAAAAACTAATAATCCCCAGTGTTGGCAGAGATGTGGCAAAATAAGCATTTTGAAAGTAATAGAAATTGATACAACCTGTCTAAAGAGCAATTTAGCAGTACATACATAAGGCTCAATAATTCCACTTCCAGATATTTATCTTAAGGAAATAGAGATGCATGTGACAAAAATAATCATTACAGAATTATTTATAACAAAAAATGAGACACAACCTAAAGTCCCAACAATAGGAAGTTGGTTCAATAAATTATGGTCTATTTACACAATTAAATACAAGGCATCATTATAGATCAATATTTAAGACTATGAGAAATGCTCCTAAAATGAGGAAAAAAGATACTGAAGTGTACACACAGTACAATCTCTATTTAAAACAAAAAAAATTTTTTTACTATACATAGTTCTTAAGAAAAAGCCTAGAGGAATACTCTAAAATGTCAAAAATATCTCAACAGATAATGAAATTATTTTCTTTCCTTTATCTACATTTTCAAATTATTTATTCAAATGATTTATTTCAAATTTTATTGCTTAAGTAATTTTATTAAATTATATTTTTAACCTATGGAAAGAAGAAATTAGGCAGGCCAAAAAAATTTGAGGCACTTGGGGCTTCCCTGGTGGCACAGCGGTTAAGAACCCACCTGCCAATGCAGGGGACACGGGTTCAAGCCCTGGTCCGGGAAGATCCGACATGCCGCGGAGCACCTAAGCCCATGCGCCACAACTACCGAGCCTGTGCTCTAGAGCCCACGTGCCTAGCGCCTGAGCTCCACAACAAGAGAAGCCACTGCAATGAGAAGCCCACGCACTGCAATGAAGAGTAGCACCCACTCGCGCAACTAGAGAAAGCCCGCATGCAGCAACGAAGACCCAACACAGTCAAAGATAAATAAATAAAATAAAATAAATAAATTTATATTAAAAAAAATTTGAGGAGCTTCTTACAGAGGACTCTAAAAATCATCACTATAAAACTCTTTAAGCACATCTGGCATGACTCAGCAAGGGACTGCCAGCTAGAAAATCGGTGAGGTAACTTAATTAAAATTAAAGGTGTAGTCAAAATAAAAAGCTTCAGCATACATGAGTGTCTGCAACCTGTTGCAAGCAGCCAAAGTTGGAAAGAGCGTACCACAGACGGCTGCCTGCCTACCTTGCCTGGGGGCAGTCCTCAGGACCCAGAGGTGATGGCCCCTGCCCCATGTCCACAAATACCAGCTTAGGAACCATGGCTCACCCTGCAGAGCACTCAGCAGGGTTTCCCCTGAAGCATCTGAACAAGCTAGATCCACGCATGGTGAGCTCACCCAGTGATCTAGAATGGCCTAGTCAACAGGCAAGGCAGGCTCCTCGGTCCTCTGAGCCCTAGGCCAAGAGCAAATTTCACTCAAAGGTGAGAAGGTGGAACCATGCTATGATACATACAACCCCCTTGGGGGTGAACTGGCAGACTGACGCTGTATCCTCTCAGGGTAAGTTTCTATTCAGGGAAGATCTGGAAACTAAAAAAAAAGTTAAAGTGAATATAAATACCCAGTATTTATTACAGGGTCTACTAGCTGCCCAGGAAATTTTGCCAAGCAGTTAAGTAAACATATCAACTAGGTGAGAGGGAGGGGAGAACACCTTAATTTTAAAAGGGCCTCATCAGGCCTAATTAACCTATTCAAATTCTTTCAGGGGAGAAAAACAATATGATTACGGCAGAACTAGTAGGCAGAATTTCGAATGCCAAAATTCCACCAAAAAACAACAAACTGAATTCCATGTTGCTTGTATGTTTGTCTTTATGTGATTGTCATTTATGGGAAACCATGAACGACGGTGTTTATTAAGCCATTGACCAGTTCTGGACTGGAGCTCGATGCTTTCATAAATTGCCTAAAATGATAGTGCCCAACCCACTGGGGACCCAACTTTATATCCACAAATGTGTTCCCAATGACCAGCCATTAAAAACAACACTACTGAATGAGAGTCCATGAAAAAATTAATTTGCAAAGGAGGTCTCAATGCTTTGGGAACCAATAATCTAGCAGAAAAACATTAGGCTGTAAGATTCATGAGGGAAGAGACTTATCTGTCTCGTTCACCACTGCATTCTCCATTAGGCAGTCAATAAATATTTGTTGAAGCAATAAAATGAAACCTTCAAGACTGCAAATGGCCTAAAAGCTGTTCCAGAAATGAAAATGCGAAATTAAAAGACAAGTTCTAAGGAGGCCGTATGAATAGGCGAAATTATGGCAAAGGAGCATTAGTGAAAGCAAATGTGAAGGAAAGTTTAGGGGAAAGCAATTCCAATTATACTAGAATGTATATGGTTATGATTAGAATAATGGGTTCTAAGCTAAACTGTTCAATAAAGAAGCATCAGCTTAGACTGTTCCCTTAAGACACCATGTTGCACGTTGCATCACAAAAGGCCCAGAAAACACTGGGCATTATCAGAAAGGACACTGGAAACAAAATAAAACTTGCGATCCTGCCTTTATTCACGACCACTCAGTGTCCACAGAGAGATGTGCTGAGCAGTTTTGGCTCCCCACACTTTAAGAAAGATGTACCAGGGCTTCCCTGGTGGCGCAGTGGTTGAGAACCTGTCTGCTAATGCAGGGGACACGGGTTCGAGCCCTGGTCTGGGAGGATCTCACATGCCGCGGAGCAACTAGGCCCGTGAGCCACAACTACTGAGCCTGCGCGTCTGGAGCCTGTGCTCCACAACAAGAGAGGCCGTGATAGTAAGAGGCCCACACACCACGATGAAGAGTGGCCCCCGCTTGCCACAACTAGAGAAAGCCCTCGCACAGAAACGAAGACCCAACACAGCAAAAATAAATTAATTAATAAACTCCTACCTCCAACATCTTCTTAAAAAAAAAAAAAAAAAAGAGAAAGATGTACCAGAGTTGGAAAAGGTCCTGAGAAATGAGACTGAGCAGATGGAAGAGCTTTCTAATGACAGCCTAAAAAGCAGAACTCTATTTTATTCTAGAGAGATGAAGATTTAGGGGAAAGGGGGAACATAATTGAAGTATAGGTTTGTTCATCAAACCTCAAACACTAGAGAGCAGAGGGCAGCATTTTTGAAGTTTGAAGTAAATAAAAGATATAGACCAAAACCAACAACAACAACTTAATCCATTAGTCAGAAAATATACTGATACTGTTAAAGGTAAAATATATAAATGTAGTAACATCCACACGTATTCAAATCCAGAATTTTTTTTAAAAGGCTCTGAGAAACTAAAAACAAGGAATTGTCACTAAATCCATGAGCTTTCTTTCCCTCAGCATTGAAGCCTTTGAATTTCAAATAACGTTAAACTTGGTCACCTGTTTTTCTTTTTTTTTTTTTTTTTCTTTGCGGTACGTGGGCCTCTCACTGTTGTGGCCTCTCCCGTTGCGGAGCACAGGCTCCGGACGCGCAGGCTCAGTGGCCGTGGCTCACGGGCCCAGCCGCTCCGCGGCACGTGGGACCTTCCCGGACCGGGGCACGAACCCGTATCCCCTGCATCGGCAGGCAGACTCTCAACAACTGCGCCACCAGGGAAGCCCCACCTGTTTTTCTTAACAATATTAAGTTCAGCCAGCAATAACAGGACATCAAGGGGGCAGAGACACTCCAAATTTAAGAAAAGTCTGATCTCTATTCAGTATATTCTGTCTAATGAAACAAGGAAACAAATAACATCACAGATTTATATGATGAAAATGAAAGACCACATGATTTAGGGAACACTGGGCTGTGAGACAACAAAATTGTTTCCTTTTATTTGCCATCTTGTTGGATGAGGACTAGAAGGAAGGATCAGTATGTATGTTTTACAACCTGTAGGTGAACTCTTTACCCTACTGCCCCACATGACTGCATATGGCGTAGATATTGACATAAACTGTGTTCAATTATTGTTATAACAGTTAAGAGTTTAAAAATGGATAAACAGGGGCTTCCCTGGTGGCGCAGTGGTTAAGAATCTGCCTGCCAATGCAGGGGACGTGGGTTCGAGCCCTGGTCCAGGAAGATCCCACATGCCGCGGAGCAACTAAGCCCACACGCCACAACTACTGAGCCCAGGTACCACAACTACTGAAGGCTGCACACCTAGGGCCTGTGCTCCACAACAAGAGAAGCCACCGCCATGAGAAGCCTGTGCACCACAACGAAGAGTAGCCCCCACTCGCCACAACCAGAGAAAAGCCTGCGTGCAGCAACAAAGACTTAATGCAGCCAAAAATAAAATAAATTTATAAAAATAAATAAATAAATAAATAAAAATGGATAAATAAAATTTCCCCCAGCTTTCTATTTCAGAAGGAACATCCCAGGGGATAATAAAGCAAAAAATAACTCAAAACTGTATGAAACACACAGAGAGAGAGAGAGAGAGAGAGAGAGAGAGAGAGAGAGAGAGAGAGAGATTATTTAGCAGATCCTAAGAAGTACTTGAGTTGGTTCCCAGGTGGGAGAACTTCTGTACCAGGAATGGAAACTGGGCAAGGGGAAAGAGAGAATGAGCAAGCAAGCACAAGAGAAAGCTGCTACTCCCATGACTTGCAGGAACTTCAATCTGGACTCTGGCTGGAACATTGATCAGAAAGAGATACTGCTTCTATGGGTGGTAGAGAAGGGAGCTCAGTGAAACTTTAGCTGGATCAAAGGAAACAGAAAAAAAGAGTTCCATGTTCCTGGACCCAGAATGAAGCCCCAGACTGGGAATAGTAGAGCTAAAAGAATAAGAAATTGTGAACCACAGAGAACTAGCTTTCACCCCTATGCTGTCACCAATTACCTATGTAAGGATCTTAGGCAGGCCTCGATTTAATATGTAAAATTAAACTAACTTGAAGGGTCTCTGAGACCTTGAACAGGCTAGGCCACAACAGCTGGGCAAATTAATCTAGAACTATTGGATTTCTACACAAAACTTAAGTCCTAAAGTAGACAAGCAGATTCTCTACCACATATATACTACTGCCCTCCTGAATACACATCTGAGGCCTTCTTATAGGTCTAAGTGATCCCAAGTCACAGACGTTCTGAGTCAATCAGTGGCCAATGCTTCATTTCATGAGGCACCTGGCATTCTAATCATTAGCAAAGAACAGCCCAAAGAGATTCTCAGCAGTATACAAGAAAACAGGTGCCCCAACAGACGCAGGCAAAACAACAAAGCGTTTCACTTGTCTTTTCCTCTATCTGGTCTTAGTCCTGCCAATGCATATTTTGGCAGAATGGTTGCTGTAAAACACTTATCTGATCACAGAGACGTCCCAGTTCAAAATCCCCATCACCTTCAGTAAGTAAACTCTTCTTCCAGCGTGCAGAAGCCATTCCCATCTGGTCTGTGTCCACCTCTCCAGCCACTTCCCAGGGTACGTTTCAGTCACTGGTGTCAGAGCTTGAGCTGTTCCTCCTGAGTGGCCCCAAACATAAATCTGCCCGAGAACTCCTCCTCATCCCCAAGCTCCTGTTCCAGGGCCCCTCCTCCTGGATGCCTTCTCTCAGTCCTCTGCCCTTCCCTTCCTCCCTTCCTCTATGGCAGCGCTTCCCACAGTAGGCTGGGATCCTGAGTTTTCTCATCAGTCTGTGAGTCTCCCGAAAATTGGGGTCATATCCTTTACCTCTATGTCCAGGGCCTAACACACCTGGTTCCCAATGTTACGGGGGCTGTCACTGCTCCCACCCCTCCCAGAACCTTTCCTTGAAGCCTCTCCAAACCCTGGCTGATACACCTGTCCCTGCCTGCCCTGCCCAAGATGTCCGTCACCCAGAGGCAGCTTTCTCTTCTCCCCGTCTAAGCCCTTCCACCCCAACCAAAAATTCCATTTCCCAAGAACAGAATTGCATTGCAAGCATTCTAACAAGACTCACAGGACGTTAGAGCTGAAGTGGACCTCAGAAATGACCTGGTCCAGTGGCTTCCAAATGCCCGTCTGCAGACTGCTGCTGGACTGACTGCAAAAGAATAACATGGGGAGTGACTTTAAAACACAGAATCCCAGGCTCCACTGTGGAAATTCTGATTCAGTAGGCCTGGGATGGATCCCTGCATTTTTTTTAAAAAGCTTCCCAGTTGATTCCAGGGCACTGGTCTAGTCCAACCTCTTCATTTTATACATGAAGAACTGAGGCTCAGAAAGGGCAAGTTCTTCCATCAAATAATTACCAAATGCCAAGACTTATGCCAGGCACTGAGGACACAAAGGGAAGGCCCAGACCCTGTTTTTGAGTGCCCTCCCCTCCACAACCCACTGAAAACACCTCGCAACCACATACCTGTGAGTGCCACCAAAGGCTCATCAAGGGGACACAGGCTTCCTACAGGCAAGGAAGGGAGAGGGACTTTCTCTGACTGCCCCTGTCAGAAGTCATCTCATCCTCCCTTGTGCTCCCTTTTGTTTGACTTATTTCTCCTCATAATTTTCTACCTTTAATGTAGTACCTTTAAACTACCTTTAATGTAGTTTACCAGTAAAATGTTCTCTCTTCTTCTATTTCATAAGCCCCTCGACAGGCACTCACTGAATCATTAATTAATTGGTATCCCTCGATTCTAGACTTGGATTTCTACTTGGATAGGCATCTCAAATCTAATATGTCCAAAATCTAACTCTTGGAGTTCCTCCTACATTCCTTCTCATTTCAGTAAATGACACCTCAGTCCTTCCAGTTGCTTGGGCCAAACCTTGGCATCTTTGAGTCCTCTCTTTCCCTCATACCCTTCATCCAATCCATAAGCAAATCCCGTCAACTCTACCTTCAAAATGTATCCAAATCCAACCATTTCTCACCACCTCCAACCATCTTCTTTTCTCTCCTGGATTCCCACAAAAGCCTGATGACTGGTCTCCGTGCCTCTCCTCTTTTCCTCTACTACTCACTCGCAACACAGCAGCCAGAGTGCTGCTTTTAAAACATCCACCAGATCATGTTCCTCCTATACTTAAAACCCTTCAACACCGTCCCACCTCACGCAGAGTAAAATCCAGTCTTCACCCCAGCCTACCTGGCCAGGATGATCTAACTGCCCTCTCTCTCCTATACCTCTCTCTGTTGCCAGTCTGCTCCAGACTCCTTACTGCTCCTCAACCAAGCAGGGCATACTCCTGCTCAGAGCCTCTGCATTTACTATCTCCTCTGCTTGGAATGTTCTTCCCCTCAGATCTCTGTGGGCCCACTCCTCACTTCCTTCAGGTCTTTATTCAAACACCACTTTGTCAGGAGCCTTCTATGACCACTGTGTATAAGATACCAATCCCCACCCTCACCATCAATCTCTGTCCCTTTAGTCTGCTTCGTTTTTCTTCACAGCCCTTACAGCATCTGACACATTATATAATTGCTCATTTATTTATTTTCTGTGTGTAAGCTCCACTACGCTTACTAGACGGTAACCCACCATTAGAAAGGGGGAATGATGTGACAGGCTCATCTGTCCAGAACGAAGATTGTTCAAGGATAGTCACAGATTCCTAAGCAAGTTTATTACCAGTCAAGCAGCTGGCAAATTTGCTACATTGTTTGTATTTAGATTTTTAAAAATTTTTATAAATACAGAGACCTTGAGTGGTGATGGGGCCTTGCCAGTGGGAAAGGGTCTATCTGAAGTCACACTTGTCTATGAACGCTGGGCCCCTGCAGGACTAAGTTAAATATATTTTATTGGTGGAAAGTGCCTACTGGCCACTGTCCCCACAATAAGGTCATCTGTCTTGAGGACTGGATCAGTGTGACGCCAGTGGAGGGGGAAGGCTAGCTCTGAGAACCGCAGGGAAGAGGAGAACACAAGGTGGTCTTGAGTCTTAAGACAAGAGGATACAACTCTGGGAATATACCAAAAACTATTGAATTACGCACTTTAAATGGGTAAACTGTATGGCACGTGAATTATATCTCAATAAAGCTGTTAGATTTTTAGAAAAGATAAAAAGGAAGAAAAGAGGATAGAACTGAAAGGAATTGGGATTATAAGACTGTACAACTGACTGGGATGATACAAGTGGAAACTAGGTATAGGCAACAAAGTTTAAGCAGAGCTAAGAACTGAGATAAAAACTGATACTTTGTAACCAGTACCCCCTTTTCCTTTCACTACTTGAAACAGATCTCAGCACTAAGGGACACTGCACTTTGTTAAAAGGGAACAAGACCCAGAGACAGAAAAAAGAGAGACAAGACTCCTCTTGTTCACATGCCATCCTTGAGGAGTTTCCCCCCACTGAACTTTGTAAAAGCATCATCTCTTGGTAGTAGGGATCCCCAAATTTAGGTAGGAAGCCAGTAGCCTCAGACCTGCTGGGAACCAAGCCTCCACTCCCTGAATAAAAGGGCCCCAGAAAAGAAAAAGTGGCCATTCCGCAGATCACTCCTTCCCCAGCTCTGGTACCCCTGTGTTTGGTGGCTCTGGGTGTGCCACCAATCTCATCTACCACAGGCAAACCACAGTCCCAAAGATCCCGAAATTAAAAGGCTGGGGTGGGGGGCAAATGTACTATTAGTATTGGGGTGTCTCTTCAGTTCCCTTAGGTCGCTAAGGAGTTTAGGAGCTGGTGAGTCAAGGGCCTGGTAAAGGATGCCTCTCCCAGGTACTCTACTCTCACTCCCCTTTTCTTTTTCTCACACCTCCACACCTACACCCACACCCACCCACCCCCCCACACACACACGTATACTCTTCTCCTTCCCGTTCCTCTCTCTCCCCCTACTCCTTCCTCCATGGCCCTCTCCACCCCTCCGTCCTTTTCTCTCTTCCCCCCTCTTCTCTCCCTCACAGATGTTCTTCTTTATCCCCTTCTTCCTCTCTCTTCTCTCCTTCCCCTCTCAAAAGAGATCTGGGTGGGCTCTTTCACCATGGCTGCTCAGACCCAAATGCAGCCAGCCTCCTGCAGGAAAGCAGGGCGCCAGCCAAGGCAGCTTTTCACCAACAACCCAGCATGGCAATGGACCCAACATCCAGGTGTCTGCATGTGTGCCCACTGTATATGTCCCTGGTGATCCAAGGGAGTGATAGAAAATAATGTGTTCAAAGGACATCCCTATGTGCCCTTCCACCATCAGAAAAAAATGGAATATTAAAAGTCCTTATCTTTTTAAGATATTATCTGTGAAATGTTCACAGATAAAATGATGTGATATCTGGGATCTGCCTCAAAATAACACAGGGCAGGAGGAAGAGAGCAGGGAGGGCATGTATAAATGAGACAAGATTGGCCATGAAATGATAACTGTTGGAACTGCATGAGGAGTACATGGGAGTTTATCATATTATTTTCTCTACATAAGCACATTTCAGTACACTAGGAACCAGACTCTTGGATAGTGGACTCTATGGGTGCAACTAGCTAACCACCAAGATCACACCCATTAGGATGACTATTATCAAACAAAACAGAAAATAGCAGGTGCTGGTGAGAAGGTGGTGGAGAAACTGGAATCCTTGTGAATCGCTGGTGGGAATGTACCATAGCCACTACGGAAAACAGCATGGCAGTTCCTAAGAAAAATTACACATGGTGGATATAACACTTCCACTTCTAGGTATATACCCAAAAGAATTTAAAGGGGTCTCAAAGAGGTATTTGTACATCTATGTTCATAGCAACATTATTCACAATATCCAAAAGGTGAAAACAACCCAAGTATTCATCAATGGATGAATGGATAAACAAAATGTGACATAAATATAAAAGGGAATATTATTCAGCCTTTAAAAAGGAATGAAGTTCTGATACATGCTAAAACATAGATGAACCTTAAAGGCATTATGCTAAATGAAATAAGCCATATACAAAAGGGCAAATATCGTGTGATTCCACTTATATGAGGTACCTAGAGCAGTCAATTTCATAGAGACAAAAAGTAGAACAGTGGTTACCAGGGGATAAAGGGGAGAAAGGAAAAGGGGTTGTTATATAATGGGTGAAGAGTTTCAGTTTGGGATGATGAAAAGGTTCTAGAGATGGACGGTGGTGATGGTTATGTGAATGTCCTTAATGCCACTGAACAGTACACTTGAAAATAGTTAAAATGGTGTAAATCAACTATACTTCAATAAAAATAATAACAAAAACACTAATAAAAAATTCTTGGATACCCTTAAAATATGGTTAAAATGGTCAATTTTCTTATGTATGTTTTACCACAATTTTTTAAAATAATGATAACTACCAAGGAACATTGAAAAAAAAGAAAAAATCACTTGTGTCCAAACTCTCAGCTCTTCAAGGCCAGCTCAGGTCAGCCTAGACATCATACCTCAGTGAGGTTCTCAAAACAAGGGTGTGGTGAGTATTGCTGGGAGTGTAGAGCTGTGGAGAAAGGAATAACTTCTAACTATAGGCACATGGTCTAGTTTCCAAACACCACCTAAGGAAAGAAGAAAAATAAAATGTTTTTTAATAGGTCTGAAGGCAAATGTAATTAAAGTAAATTAATAATAATAATAATAAAGTGTAGGTCAGACCCCGAGAAGAATCTCCAAACCTAATTCAAAGCGGGCCTCAAATGTAGTCAAAGATAGAACTATCCCCAGTCCCAGATCTTCTCCCTTTCGCCTAGCATAGTGTGCTGGTTCAGAGCCCAGACTCTATGTGGGTTCAAAGCCCAGTTCTACTACTTACTAGCCATGTGACCTTGGCCAGGTTTCTTCACCTCTGTGTCTCAGTTTCCCCGTAAGTAAAATGGGGGTTATAGGGGTTAAATGAGTTAATATTTGTAAAGTTCTTACAACACTGCCTTAAACATAGCAAATACACGTTTGTTAAGTATTCTGCCACCAACCTCAGTGGTCAGCAAGCTTTACCTCATAATTTTTCAGAGTGCCCCTGCAGACCACTGAATCCCTAAACGTCAGGCTGATTGGATGCATGCACAGGGGACAGAGACAGGGGAAGTGAAGGTCGGTTACCCCTCCTCACAGCTCATCCTCCAGTGCTCAGAAGGGCTGAGGAAGCAGAGGATCAAGGAGTGAGCAAGGGGACCAGGGGGCAGGTAGGCTGGGGGAAAGTCACAGGTAGGGGAGAGGCAGGGAAGCGACAAGCACCAAGCAGGGGATGAGAATAAGAGAAGACATGGGGAAAGCTGGCAGACCTTTTTTTTTTTTTTAAATCTAAGTGGTCCTCAATTGTAACTGGACATCAGAATCACCTTGGGAACTTTGGAAACTACTAATGCTTGGCCACAATCTCCCAAGATTCCAATTTTATAGGCCCATGTGGAGAAACTAGTTAACAGTCCATCAGGTGCATGTACCCACAAATGACAGAATAAAAAGTCTCTTTTCTAATTCCGCTCACTCTCACTCTAATTCTGCATTCCCTCGCTTGACTTCATTTCTGTCTTAACTTTGACAGACCAGCATTTAGTTTGGATTCTAAATAGAGATATAGACAATATTAATGGAAAAACTTACAAGGGAATGGAAGGAAACTCATTATTCCAATTCTATAGAAGGGAAATACAGAAAACTTCTTTTCCTTTTCTTATTTGGATCTTCACATTTCAAAACATAAACTAACAAGCAGACACTGTGCTGTCCAGATGAGGATAAAGTCAGAAACCAGGGGATGGGGTAGGGAGTGTCTTAGATCTGATGTCCAAAATAAGTTAGTTCTGAGGTGCTCCAATGAGTGTGCCTGATTATTTATTCCAGGGTAACCTCAGTTCCTGCAGACACTAGATTCTTCAGGGTTATTCAGACCATCTCTGGTGCCCAATAACACAGTTTGGCTGCAGAGAGGGGCTGGCAAACCTGAGAATCAGGCTCCATTGACCCAGGCTGGCTGCTTCTCTCAGGCCACCCTACCACATACACACACGTGGATTTATAGGAACTTTACAGTTTATATAACACTATTGCCACTTCACAGGGAACTCGCCAGAACCAAGACTAATGCTGAGGCTCCTGCTTGCCTCCAACAACCAGACTGCCCTTCCACTCAGGAACTCTGAACCAGGAGGTCTGACTTCACATTTCAGTTTCCCAACATCATTCCAGTTTCCCAACATCCTCATCTTCCCAAGGTGCTACTGTATATGGCACACATTTTCCTTCAACTGGTATTGAGACATTCACTACAATCCTTGCCACAATTATGACACACCTTAGGGTGTTGTAAGATCGAGATTAGAAAACTGTACTAGAACACTGTTCTAGATTAGAGGTTCTTCCAACACCAGAAAGATTAAGAGCCCAAGAGATTCTAGGAAACGATTAAATTTAAGCTGCTAACTCTACAAGCAAGGAAATGAAGGCCCAGAGAGGTGAGGTAATCAAATGAGATAAAGTACATAAACTGAAGAGTTTTTATTACTGTGAAAGATTCCTGTTATTCCTGGCAACGTGACCGGCCCTGCCTTAGCTTCCCAGAGGGCCTGAAGTCTCCCACTCACAGTTACCCATTCAAATCTCTCCATCAATCACCCAGTATAAGGCTTATTAACCCTCAGACTAGTGATTCTAGCCCTGGAAGCACATTAGAAACACCTGGGGAGCAGTGCTAACACCTAACCCCACCCCAGGCCAATTAAATCAGAATCTTTAGGGGTGGGGCCGAGCATTTTTTAGAAAACAACCCAGAGGACTGATGTTGTCTGGGGCTGGGAACCACGGTCTTTAGACCAAAGTATAGTCCAGGGACCACTGGCCTCAAAAATCACCCCAAAATCTTGTTAATGATGCAGACTTCTAAGTCCACCTGCAGACTGACTCAACAGAAATAAAGTGGGTTTCCCTGGTGGCGCGGTGGTAAAGAATCCGCCTGCCAATGCCGGGGACACGGATTTGAGCCCTGGGTCCGGGAAGATCCCGCATGCTGCGGAGCAACTAAGCCCGCGAGCCACAACTACTGAGCCCTCGTGCCACAACTACTGAAGCCTACGTGCCTAGAGCCCGTGCTCTGCAACAAGAGAACCCACGGCAATGAGAAGCACACGTGCCGCAACGAAGAGCAGCCCCTGCCTGCTGCAACTAGAGAAAGCTCATGCGCAGCAACAAAGACCCAATGCAGCAAAAATAAATAAATTAAATAAATTAAAAAAAAAAAAAAAGAAAGTGGGTCTCAAGAATCTGAAGCTGTGACAGTCACCCAGTGGTTAGAGAACAACAGCGCTGGCACTGAGTGAGTCTTAGAAGTCACACCTGTGCTCCAGCTGACCCTGGAGTCCTGGATGCCCCAGTAGCTGGCCTGGGAAAGGTTCCCAGATGATTCAGACTCTGATGCCCACTCTAAGCTAAGAGCCCCTGCAGAAGCCCCACTGCTTCAATCACCAGCAGCTGTGGCAAACCTTTCAAAAAGAGAGCTAGAGGGGCCTCCCTGGTGGCGCAGTGGTTGAGAGTCCGCCTGCGGATGCAGGGGATACGGGTTCGTGCCCCGGTCTGGGAGGATCCCATATGCCGCGGAGCGGCTGGGCCCGTGAGCCATGGCCGCTGGGCCTGCGCGTCCGGAGCCTGTGCTCCACAACGGGAGAGGCCGCGACAGTGAGAGGCCCGCATACCGCAAAAAGAAAAAAAAAAAAAAAAAGAGAGCTAGAGTCCATCGTGGTTCTACACAGCCACCTGGGGCTTCCCATCTCACTCAGAGCTTCGGCTCAGGCCCCCACTAGGATTTCCAAGCCCAGTGGGACCACCCTGGCCTCCTCTCCCATACCTTCCTCCTCCTCACTCCAGTTTTTCTCTCCACCCTGACTGTTCTTCCCTCAGATAAATGCATGGCTCCCTCTCTTACTCCTTCAGAACTCTGTTCAAATGTCCATTATCAGTGAGACTTCCTTATTTAAAGCAGAAAATCTGCCTCCCCACCAAACCTCTCTATCTTCCATCCCAGCTTTGTTGTTTTTCTCTGTAATACTTTTCACCACCTCTCATACTTTATGTTTTACTTGTTTATTATCTATAAGACCTCACACACTGGATTACAAGCTCCATGAAAGTAAGATTTTTGTTTATTTTGTTCCCTGTTATAGTCCCAGTGCCTATAGTGCCTGGCACAGAGCAGGCACTGAAATATTTATTCTAGGAATTAATACATCAGGAACACCAATCTCAAAACATAACTTGTACCAAAAGATAATAAAGAAGCTGATTATACCAAAATCACTTCTCCACTGATCTTATCTTGGCAGAAGCCTTTTTAAAAACAGGCTAGAGGCCTAATGAAACAGAAACCATTTAGAAATAAGTATTTCCCATCAATTAATCCAATCCAAATGGATTTGTGAGTCAAAGACAATTTGTTCTGAGGAATAGATAAAACTATGGAGACAGAAAATGGAGTTGAAAGAAGATAATCGAACAAATGGATTTCAGATACTGTCCTGGTGTATGTGTAGGTTCAGAAGAAAACCTGAGAGCACTTACAGCTACTCTCGGACAGGAAAGTTTCTAGTGGATCAGAAAGGACAGGCTCCCATCCAGGGTTACAGTCGGTGAGATGCAGGCCCAGTGCAGGATACGACGGCCCGCTTCCCACCAGATCCATCAACCTAGTGAACCTGGAGAGGACTCTTCCTCTTTCCCTTGTGCCCGCTTTCCCCACCTGCTTCCAAAACTCATTTGAAACCACGGACAGTACTTTAAGCTCTACCAAGTCGGGAGCACTAGAAGCTTTTGTCAAGGCCACACAGCAGCTGGGGAGAATTCTGCCATTACTAAGTCTCACAGATGTCATCTGTTCTGCTCCATGTCTCCATTCTTGTCCTTGTTACCGCTTTTCTCGCCACCTCTGGTCTCTCTCCACAGTCATCCTATATGTCTAAAACCAATCTTCCCCATCACCATTTTCACGGGTTGTTCACTCTGCTCAAAAACTTACAATAATTTCCTACAGCCAATCACATCAGCTCCAACCCTCGCGCAAGACTTTTGGGAACCTCTGTCGTCTAGGCCTAGACTTTAAATTTCAGCAGCTGCTTCTTCACCCGCCTTGAAGCACCAAATCACTGCCTTCACCTTCAATAGCACCAGTAAGAAATGAGACTGTACAGCCTGGAACAGACTGGACCACATCTCCAACCTCCATTCCTGCCCAAAGCATCCTCACTCTCCACACCATCCATACCCATCCCCCACAACAGCTTCTAGCCACACTGTCCTTTCCCACTCGACTTCCACAACACACACACTACACACATACATGCATGCTCATTCATTCAACTGATAATATTAGTTGAGCACCTCCTAGGTGCCAGGCCTTATCCTAGTCACTACAGATACCACAGTGAATAGAACAGACTAAGTCCCTCCCCATGCAGTGCTGACATTCCACTAGGAGACAAATGGACACAAACAAGCAAATTCATGATATGTCAGGTAGTCATATAGCCTTTCTCAACAGGAGTTCAACTGTCCTATTGTCTCAATAGGAAATCATAAAATGCAACGACTACATTCTCAATTCTGAAGCAAGTGAGAGTGCAAGCCACGTGAATACAGGGGAGAAGAGGTTTTAGGCAGAGGGAAGAGCAAGTAGAAAAGCCCTGAAGCAGGGAAATGCTTGAGGCATTCAAGGAACCCAAACCAGAGCAGAGGCAGTCACAGGAGATGGGGGTGGGAAGCAAATAATGGACGGCCACTGTGAGGACTGACTTTCACTCTTAGATTGAAGGCTATAGGAGGACCTGGGGTAAAGAAGCGACATGCTCTGACTTTCACTGTAAAAGGATTACTCCTCTCTGCCGCCTATCATCAGGTAGTAAAATTATGAGGGACTTATTTTCTTCTTGAATGTTACAAAATTTTCTAAACTGAATATATATATATTTTTTTCTTTTTTACATCTTTACTGGAGTATAATTGCTTTACAATGGTGTGTTAGTTTCTGCTTTATAACAAAGTGAATCAGTTATACATATACATATGTTCCCATATCTCTTCCCTCTTGCGTCTCCCTCCCTCCCACCCTCCCTATCCCACCGCTCTAGGTGGTCACAAAGCACCGAGCTGATCTCCCTGTGCTATTCGGCTGCTTCCCACTAGCTATCTATTTTACATTTGGTACTGTATATATGTCCATGCCACTATCTCGCTTTGTCACATCTTACCCTTCCCCCTCCCTAGTATAGTATGTCTGTGTCTTTATTCCCGTGTTACCCCTAGGTTCTTCATGACATTTTTTTCCCTTAAATTCCATATATATGTGTTAGCATACGGTATTTGTCTTTCTCTTTCTGACTTACTTCACTCTGTATGACAGACTCTAGGTCCATCCCCTCATTACAAATAGCTCAATTTCGTTTCTTTTTATGGCTGAGTAATATTCCATTGTGTATATGTTCTTTTTTTCTTTTAAGGCTGCACCACACGGCTTGTGGGATCTTAGGTCCCCGACCAGGGATCGAACCTGGGCCCTGGCAGTGGAAGCTCGGAGTCCTAACCACTGGACGGCCAGGGAATGCCCAAATTTTTTTTTAATTTTTATTGGAATATAGTTGATTTACAATGTTGCATTAGTTTCAAGTGTACAGCAAAGTGAATGAGTTATACATACACGTATATCCATTCTTTTTTACATTCTTTTCCCATATAGTCCATTACAGAGTACTGAGTAGAGTTCCCTGTGCTATACAGTAGGTCCTTATTAGTTATCTATTTTATATATAATAGTGTGTATATGTCAATCTCAGTCTCCCAGTTTATCCCTCCCCCCCACCCCCTTACCCCCTGGTAGCCATACCATATTTTTTAAATGAAGGAAAAACAATCTTCCTAATCCTTTAAGACTGAGCCCAAATTCCACCTCCACTCAAAGCCCCCTGTACCAGCGTTAGGCCATGCTGTACCCTAGACCCTGGTCATCAGGCCCCAGTGTTAGCAGTACCTGCCTGCAGCAACTAACATTCATGAAAGTTTCTTCTGCTGCCCTCACTTCTCTCCTGTCATGCAAGAACATGTCCCTTCGGACACTCTTGCCCCAAGTGCCTGCCTGGGTCCCAGTATTTCTCTCCATTAACTTAATTAATTCCTGGTAATTAAAGTTACAGTTTAGTGATGAACTGCTAAATGACTGGTGGCGCAGTGGTTAAGAGTCCGCCTGACGATGCGGGGGACATGGGTTCGTGCCCTGGTCCGGGAAGATCCCACATGCCATGGAGCGGCTGGGCCCGTGAGCCATGGCCGCTGAGCCTGCGCATCTGGAGCCTGTGCTCCGCAACGGGAGAGGCCACAACAGTGAGAGGCCCGCGTACCGCAAAAAAATAAAAATAAAAGACTGACCTCTCAAGGGGTGTAAATAATTTTTTTACTCTTTATACAGTTTTTAAAATTCTTTACACAGTTTTTGAAATTTTTATTTATTTATTTGTTTGTTTGTTTGTTTGTTTATTTATTGCTGCACTGAGTCTTCGTTGCTGTGTGTGGGCTTTCTCTAGTTGCGGCGAGTGGGGGCCTGCTCTTTGTTGCAGTGCGCAGGCTTCTCATTGCGGTGGCTTCTCTTGTTGCAGAGCACAGGCTCTAGGCACACGGGCTTCAGTAGTTGTGGCACTCGGGATCAGTATCTGTGGTTCGTGGGCTCTAGAGCACAGGCTCAGTAGTTGTAGTGCACAGGCTTAGTTGCTCCACAGTATGTGGGATCTTCCTGGGCCAGGGCTCGAACCCGTGTCCCCCGCATTGCAGGCGGATTCTTAACCACTGTGCCACCAAGGAAGTCCCAGGTGTAAATATTTTAAAAGGGGACACTAAGTGGAAAGGCAAACGTCTCCAGACTCAGAGGAATGCAGCTATAATGTTGGAACGATAGGCACTGGGGTGCCTAGTTTGTGGGTAGGTGGCTACCTTCTCCTAAAGGGTACAGGTGCTTAGAAAAGCAATGTCAAAGGGAGACAAGTGAAGTAATGAAGGATGAGATTACATCATTGCCACCACCTCTCTCCTCCCAAATGGCCATTCAATCCATTTTGAGTACCAGAGAATGTTCCCCAGAGGTAACCCCAGCCATCTCAGAGGGGTTACTTGTGTGAAAGTAAACACCACCATCAGAAAGAAAAGCCCCCTTAAGACACTACTGGTCTGGAAGCAAATTGTTCTCCAACTGCTTTCGGTGGGGGAAGTCCTTGAGGGCAAAGTTCATCTCACATGATTCTTTTATGCTCCACAGAGCATCCAGCTCTGTGTTGCGCCCAGCGTGGGCCTTTCATAAACAACTGTAGATAATTGATCATTGATGGCCCAGTTGTAAAACGGCCCCAAAGGATTTTTTTTTCAAAGGATTTTAAATACACATAAGCATTCTAACTAAGAACAACAGTAGTATTAATCACACACCTAATATTTTTCAGGGCCTGAAGATTTATAGCCTTAATGACGTCTCAGACAGTGAAGCAGTTTTTACAACCTCAGCCAGTTCAGTTCAGGTCTGGAGAGTCTAACAAGGCAAAGGCAGAGAGCAGCCCTTGTCCACACACACCCGAGCCTCGGCTGGGCCAAGCCCCAGAAGAATCTGAACAGCTGCTTGTTGCCCACCCCTGGACTCCCTTCTCCTCCAAAAATGCCAAAGCTCTGCCTCAGAGGTGCTTTCAGGCCCTGGAATAGCCTTGAGAGGCTTGCAGTTACAATGGTCACCTTGAAGGTCACCTACCTTCAAGACCTCTCTCTCTGGTCTCACTCTGCCCTTGGCTTGCTAAAGAACAACTTTAACTTCAGAACTGAATTGACAGATGGGAGTAGAATGCTGTGAACGGCAGCAAACCAGGGGAATAAAAGTGGAGCCAGAACCCACTCCACTGGCTCACATTCAGCTCCAGCTTGCTAAGGGCAGTGTGGGTAAACGTTCCTATGCCCAATGACTGGATGGATATAAGGATGAAGTAGCTCCCTGCCTCACTCCCAGGATGGACTGAACCTCCAGTAGGAGGGAAATTCCAGGAATGTATGTGAGGTTCATACATAGGAACCCCTCTCTTTAGCATCCCCCATGTCAATGTGTAGGAGACTAAGAGCCCTGTGGTCCGTGGGAGAGGGCCCAGGGCCATGCCCAAAAGAAGTGACTTCTTTAGAAGCATGCCCCCAAAAAACACCCAACAAATGAAGCTAGAAGCCTATTCATTCTGCTCATCAGCTCCTCCCAGATGGGTGCAGCCGTGGCTCCCTGAATTCAGGAACTATACCGATCAGAGTTTCTAGCCTAATTCACCTGCTGGGGAGAGCTGTCTTTACTGCACATCTACCAAAGGCAAGCCTCCTTGCCTACCGAGGAGGGATAGCTAGTTCCAACATCATACCTCTTCTAGAGGGACATATTTCTGGGCAGTTTGAGTTTTTGCTTTAGAGCATTCAATGTTTGCCTCTAAAATTAAAAACAGATTTACCCATTGTTTTTGTAAGAATGACATATAAACTTATAGAAAATTCAAATGACAGGCAAAAATATAAAGAAAAAAGTAAAAACCACTCTAATCCCACCACTCAGAGGTAAGATCTGACATGAACTCTGTTCTGCAGAAGAAGTGAACCTATTCTGAGTTAAACCTAGGGTGTTGCCCTTGCTTTTCTGGATAAGTCTGTGGATTTAGTTTTCAGAAGACCCTTAATGCCGCCCCTGAACTACTCGAAAAAATTTCAGGGGTCTGCAATATTTCTGGAGCTCACAAATGGACATTAACCAAGTCATACAGACTCCCTGCCCCCCACACACACTGACTTGAGGCCAGGAGTTCATCTGTTCAGCAGACATACCCCTTTTCTTCACTCAACATAGCATAAGTCTTTCTATAATCAATCACGTAAATAGACATCATCATCCTTTTCATCTCCTGGAGCGTGTAAATGAGAGGAAGCGGGACACCATTACCTCTTGATACAATACCTTTAGAATCTGAAATGGAGTATTTGGGTAAATGTGACTTTACCCAAAGTCACACAGCAAACAGAGGACACCTGTTCTCTGCTGATGGATTTGAGGAATGACTCTGTGGTGACACCAAACTCAAAAGGTGTTCATTAACTTTTCTTTCAGTCATAAAAAGGATCCAATGTGCCATTTCAACACATACATAAACACTTCCCACTGTCAAATAAAAATGAATGGTTGGTTGAAGTAGCACTTTTATCCCTAAAAACATTTCTCCAAATTAATAAGCTAATGGATATCCCATCCCATACTCCTAAAGCATGAAGGGGGAGAACAATGGACCAGATGCCCACAAATGGAAACATACACAGACTGTGGGTATATGCAACTGCTCCACCTCACAGGCATCAACAGTAGGAACTCTCTCCTATTCAGGATGCTCCTATTTTTGTAGGAAAAGAAAAAGTTAAAACAAACGCATATAAAGATAGTGCTGGAGATAAACGTCTAATAAAAACACTAAATATTAAAACAGTAGCTCTAGGTTATAAGATTTATCAGTTTTATTTCATTTGTATACCTATCTGAATTGCCTAAATTTTCTACATGAATGCTCTTTAGAGTTTTAAAAGAAAAGTAATTAATCCATAACCTAGGTTGGTCTATTTGGATTTTATTTTTTGCTGTAGAAAAATACAGATTCAAAACTCTAGAGGGTCCACCACTCTTCCCAGTTTTGTGGAAGCAGAAGGAAGTGTTAAGACGAAGCTCAAACCTCATGAAGATTGCAATCCAACAGGAAAGCTCACCATGACCACGCTGAGTAGAGGGCAAGAATTATTACCTTCTTTTCTGTCTCCAATGTGTAGGGAAGATGAAAATCCTAAACCAATCTCTCCTTCAAGTGCAACCAAAAGAAACTACCCCTGCCCCACCTCTTCCAAGAGTTCACAGACCTCTGCTCTCCGAACAATTTCCAGTGCATCTGTCCACAACCACCCCTTGGCCACAAAATTACCCACACCACTTGGTATCTGCACACCTTCTCCAGTAATCCCCTTTTCCAATACTTTATCTCTAAAAAAGTTATTCCTCCTTTTCCTTAAGTTTCACAAACACAGGATCCCACCCAAATGGTACAGAATCATTCATTCTATCAATTAATCATTGTTAACTACACTGTATAGAGCTTGAGGAAAGATTATGTTCACAAAAAGGGTTAGTTTTCATGGAGCCTGAGAAAAACAAACGGGAATTGAGGAGCAAGAGTTTGTTAGTCTGTCCCAGCCCTGGCCAGAAGTCAGGGGGTGGGGGTGGGGAGGGCCATGGCCAGAGGAGGGAAACATCTGTCATTCTGCAGTTTCATTTCTCAAGGCTAGTTAATACCCTGAGTTTATGCATCTGTCTCTTCCAAGTTTGGTTAATCAGTCTCCCTGGATCCAATCAGCTCTGCGTGCCCTACAAACTGAATTTCAGGTTTATGAAACTGAGAACAAGATCCTGAAGCACAGAGATCCCACCAAACTAAAGTCACCTCCCAGGATGACATCTCTCTCCAGTCTCTAACAGCAACACCCATCACGTGATACGTATTTGATGCATCCAATAGTCTCTGATATGTCCCTGTGACTTACAGAATTAAATCCAAACTTGACCTGCCTTTCACAAGCCCAACTCAGCTTACCAGCCTCATCCCTGGACAAACCAAGTCTCTCATGGCTCCATGCTTTCACACATGACTCTCTCTTCATAGACTGCCCTTTGCCCAGTCTTGCTTGCCTGCAAAACTTCTGTTCTTCCTCTAAAGCCCAGTTCAGAAGTCACCTCGCCCTAAAGCCTTCCCTGCTTCCCCAGCATTTAGTTCTTACTGCCCTCAACTGTAGTTCTCTAACTACAAAGGCTTTAGAGAATTTGTTAAATACATTGTAGCTCATTCTTTTAATTATCTGACCTCCTCTGGATACCGTGAGCTTCCTGAGGCAAGGAACTCACACTGTATCCATAAGCCCTAGCACCGTGTCAAGACTGAAATAAGAGATCAACCTTGAAGGACTGATCACATGAAACACTGGCATTAAGTTATTTAGAGGAAAAGAGTCTCACAATATTCAAGAATTAAATTGTCTATATACTTAATCTCATCCAAAATGACAAAAGGGCACGGAGGCAACATGGGTGTTTAAAAATTTTAAGTAATAATAGCAGCTAACATTTGTACTAAGTTAATTTGATCAGCACAACAACCCTAGGAGGTAAGATGCATTTTTCTGCATTTAAGCTGAGAAAAGCTTGAGGCTTTTCCAAACAGGAAACTGAGGCACCAGAGGGGTTAAATAACTCAAAATCATTCAGTTAGTAAGTGGCAAAAGCAAGACACAAACTCGGTAGTCTGGCTCCAGAGCCAGTGCGCTCTGGAATCAGGAAGATCTAGGTTTTAATACAGATTATGTTACAAATATGGCTTTGGATAAGTCATCTAACTCCTCCGAGCTTGTATATGTAAAGGGGGCAGGACAACCCCTTTCTCTTAGAGTGCAGGGAGGATTAAGTTAAATATGATAATGTTTGCAAAAGTCTCTAAAATGGATTCTCCCACCTAACAGGCACTCCAGAAATGTTCATCTATTTTCCTTTCCCTTCATAAAAGCTGGGCAAAATAGTCTCTCTGAGAAAAAGGATCCTCCCCCAGACTGCGTGAGGCTTTTCGAAGCAGATCAAGTAGTGTGGCCACTCAACACAGAAAGCCTTGCCTTACCTGTTTATCTCTGTCCATACCAGAGTCCTTTTAAAATGTAAATATCATCGTAAAGGTTCCTAATTACGCCGGGGATACAATCCAAACTAAGGAGGGAAGGCATTCAGTCCCCAAGGCCCCCAGTGATCTGACACACCTCTCTATAAACTTATCTCCCCTGTCCTTTTCCCCCTCCAGCCATACAGGCCTCTTTCACTTCCTCCAACTTGCCAAGCTCTCTGCTGCTCCACACATGGTTAACTCTTCACCCTCCTTCAGGTCTCAGCCTAAATGTCACTTCCTCAAGGGAAGCCTTCCCTGAGCCCCCAACCCAAATCAAGGCCCTTATCTCTTACCACTCTCTTCACCTTTCTTTCCTTGTACTCAGCACAGTTTGAAATGATTAGTTTACCACTTCCTTCAAAGTTTTATTCGAAAGACACCTTCTCAGGAGGCCTTTCCAGACCACTCAAATATAAACTCAGTCCCTACCCAATAACTCATATCCTCCTTCCCTATCTTCTTTTTCTCATTAGCACGTATTAACAGACTATATTTTTATTATATATTTTATTGTCTGGCCCCTTAGAATGAAAGCTCCACAAGGGCAGTTATTTTTGCTTGCTTTCTTCACAACATCTAACAATGGCTGGCACATATTGGTTGACAAATATTTGTTGTTGAATGAAATTTCAAGATTATTTATTATCGGGCCTTCTCACTGGTCTATGAGCTCAAGCTAAAACATGTCTTTCTGGTTTCCCACTGTACTCCCAACACCTAGTCCAGTGCCTAGCACATAATAAGTGCCTAGTAAAATTTTACTAAATGAATCAAAGCCATGACCAGTGGAAAAATTGGAAAATGGTCAAAATATGTGTTAGCACCTTGCTTCCTCTTCTCTTTCACTGTATAATGTACCTGTGAGTTTGAGGAAACAGACCCCTGAAATCCCACCAAGCACCTGCCAGGCATCTATCTGTCCACATCCTGTATCCTCAGCCACACTGTACACACCAACAGATGCACTGTACAGGCCCTCCAGAACACAGAGCTGAAGGCAAGTGGGCCAACCCTAAGCCAAATACCATCTTACCCCCCAAGTCCCATTCTCTGACTGCCAGTCCTATTCTAGGCTAGTCCTGGGTGCCAGACATGCTGCCCTGGGTGGGCCCGTGGATTCATTCCAACCCAGGATTTTTAATGCCACCTCTGGCCTACTCAAAAAAGAAAATAAAAAAGTTAAAAATCCCTGAGCAGCTCGAATAATCCTGGGGTTCTCAGAAGCAGACATACCTAAGGTCGTACGGACCCCTCCCCCTCACATGCGCTGATCCAAGGCCAGGAGGCCATCTGTCCAGCAGACGCTCCCCGTCCTCCCTCGGGTCACATTGAGCCTTTCCCCCCCGAGTTGGCAGGAAGAGCCCCTGTAGAAAGACAATCTCCACCCTGATCAACAGGCCTGGTCACCCCCTGGGCCCCCAACTCTGGAGCAGGAATACCCGTCTGCTCCCGAAAAAACCTCCCCCAGGGTCAGAACTTGGGGGGAGGGACTGAGGGGCGCCAAAAAAGGTCGATCCCCCAAGTGTCTGTCCCGTGACGACGCCAGCTCTTCGGGCGACCGGGACGGTCCGGCTGACAGGGCGCCCCAGCGGGGTAAAGTGGCACCGTTATCCGTCCCTGGGCGGGGGGCCGCGGGCCGACGCCGAGGGCGGCCGCCCGTCCCGCGCCGGGAGGACAGCAGCGTGCCCGCCCGACGGGGTAGCGGCGGGTCGGGGTGGCGGAAGGGGCAGGCTGCCCGTCCGCCGGGGGCGGGGTGGGGTGGCGGCCGGGGCCCGCCAGGCGGCGGTCAGGGGAAGTGGCTGCCGCCTCAGGCGGCGAGCAGGGTCCGCCTGGCTGCAGGGCCGGGCCGCGGTACGGGCGCGGGCTCGGCCTCGTCCCTGGCTCTGCTCAGCCCCAGCTCGGGCTGGGGCGGCCTCGGCGGCGGCCCCGGCCCACAAGCCCCGCCCGGCCCGGCCCGCGCGGGGCGCTTACCTGGCGGCGGCGGCGGCTGCAGGCCCCGGGCTCGGCCGCGCGCGTCCCCAGCGCCGGCTGCGGGAGCCACAACATGGCGACGGCGGTGGCGGGCGGGGCTGCGGCTCCGGGGGCGGAGCGGGGGCGGGAGCCGGCCTGGCGGCGGGACCTGGCTGGGGCCGCGGGCGGGGGTTGGGGGGGGGCAGGCGGAAGGCGACTTGGACCTGGGCACCCGCCCAAGGCGGTGCGGCTGAGGGGCTGCCCCGGCCTGGGCCCGGCTTCTCGCCTCTCGCCTACCGCCTACCGCCTCCCGCCCCAGGCGGGCTGCGCGGCACCGACCCGGCGGTGGAGACAGCGGCGGGCTGGGCTGGGCTGGGCGGGGCGGGGCGGGGCGGGGGCGGGGGCGGTGCCGGGCAGAGCTGGACCCTAGACCTCGCAGACCTAGGCCGAACCCCCGCCCTCGCCTGACCCGTCTGCCCCGCCGAGCACCCGGCGCGATTCCGGCCCGGCGCCCGCTCCCTGCAACCTGGGCCTCTCGTTCTCTGAACGGCCTCCAGGGCAGGGGCCTTCGGTCAGGGCTGAGGTCCCCCACTAGAGGGCCACGATCTGCCTACGCGGCTGTCTCGCCCCAGCGGACAGCGAGCGCCTCTGGAGCCGGCACGGCGTCCTCTTCCCTCAGATCTGGCACCTAGTGGGGCCTAGTAGGCTGTTAAGTGAAAGGTAGCAGAGGTGGCGTGGGCCTGGCACTTAGTAGGTGCGCCAATGTTCGGTCATCGCTGGATCTAGGGACTTGCAAGCAGGCCTGGAGGTGCGGGGCGCTCTGACATGTTGTTTCTGGGGTGACCGTGAGACCCGCGGCGAACAGAGTTGGAGGCCTGGCAACGGGTGCCTCCCAGGGGTAGACTGCAACATCTCTGAGTTACAGGGGAAGCTATGACTGTGCGAGGTGAGAACTCGGAGAGGCGGGCAGATGGCCAGGGCAGGGCCTTACAAGAACCCAGAGTACCTGGAAACTGGCGGCGTTAAGGTGGCAACTAGGTTGAGGGTGTGAGAGCACGGAGATGAGACCCTGGTGTCTGGCAGTGAGCACCCACTGCTAACCACGGAGAAATGCCCTCTGAAGAACCGGGAAAGAGACGCCAATTTGCTCGAGGGGTGCAACTGATTTTCAGCCAGGGCCTACTATGGGCCAGGCTCTAAGCTGAGTTGACCACTTGGGTAGGGGGTGTGGGGTAGTGAAGCAATGAAGGCAGTAAAGGGTGATGATTCCAGAAGTTTGGCGGGAAGAGGGGGAAAAGAGTAAGCCTATAGCTCCAGGGGTAGTAAGAGTAAAGGAGAGAGGTGATTTTTTATTTTTATTTATTTATTTATTTGCGGTGCGCAGGCCTCTCACTGTTGTGGCCTCTCCCGTTGCGGAGCACAGGCTCCGGACGCGCAGGCTCAGCGGCCATGGCTCATGGGCCCAGCCGCTCCGCGGCATGTGGGATCCTCCCGGACCGGGGCACGAGCCCATGTTCCCTGCATCGGCAGGCGGACTCTCAACCACTGCGCCACAAGGGAAGCCCTATTTTTACTTTTTCCTATTTGAGGAAGAGCTCTCAAAGGAGCTGAGAGGGGAGAATAAAAGATAAGATATAGGATAATTAATGATGCGTGATCTCAGAAAAGAAAAAGGAAATAGGGCTGAGGAAGGGAGAGGAAGAAATCAGAGAAGAGGCACACCTCTTCCTGCTAGATTTAAAGGATACACAAAGATAGAAATATTTTGAGGTGAGGAGGCATGCATACTCAGCCCTGCATGTTTCCATGGGTCAGCTGCCTGGATGACCCCCAAAGTCAACCATAATTCTGCTGGGGGGTCACTGCCCTGTACAATTTAAGTGCAATTGGCTCAAACCCCTATTCCACTTAGAGTGGGAAACCCAGCATACCTGCCAACATTTCCAAAGATTCACGGGAGAACTTAACATTTCTTCAAATTATCACTGGCCCCAATTTCTTATTTCCAAAAATATACTCCATTGTGCTCTTTTAGGAAATTTGTCACTATTCCCTGGATACCACTCCATGTATATTCCCCCAAAATACAGTACCATGCTGTGAAAACAAGCAAAATGCCCAGTGTTATATGATTGTTAAATTATAGTTCATTTGTAACCATTAAAAATCATGTTGAACACAACATTGTAAATCAACTATACTCCGATATAAAATTTAAAAAATTTTTAAATCATGTTGAAGAGAAAGATTAATGACATGGTATATACTTGTAATTAAAAAGCACATCATAAGATGATGTGATACCGGGACTTCCCTGGTGGTCCAGTGGGTAAGACTCTGTGCTCCCAATGCAGGGGGCACCAGTTCAATCCCTGGTCAGGGAACTAGATCCCACATGCATGCCACAACTAGGAGTCCACATACCACAGCCAAAAATAAATAAATAATAAATAAATATTTTTTAAAAGATATGATACCAGCTTGTAATATATAAATATACATAAATGTGTATCACACATAGACTTTTTTTTTACATTTATTGCATTGGGTTTATTGGATAACACCATATTGAATATCTTTAACCCCAGAATCTTCTTATTCTTTTTTTAATTGAAATATAGTTGCTGTACAATATTATACAAGTTACAGGTGTACAATATAGTGATTCACAATTTTTAAAGGTTATACTCTTTATAGTTATTATAAAATATTGGCTATATTCCCCATACTGTACAATATATCCTTGTCACTTATTTTATACCTAATAGCTTTTACCTATTACTCCCCTACCCCCATATTGCCCCTCCCTTTCAAATTTTTTAAAATGCAAGGTGGAGAGCAGGGTAGAATATAATTCCATTTTTTATAAAAATTATATACATAATTAATATTTACACACATATATATTTGCTTATCCAGGCATAGCACATATCTGATGGACACAAATGAGACTGGGGAGGGAAACTAGATGGCTGGGGGACAGGAGCATGAGGGAGACCTTTTATCACCATATGCCCTTTTGTGCCCTTTGGATTTTATACCATGTGCTTTACCAATAAAGAACAAATAAATACAATTTAATTTTTTTAACGCATATACTTTTTTAGTAGTGTTCTGGATTACCAGGTATAAACAGGAAAATAAAGCAGGGCTCTGGACAGCAGACCTAGCTATTTCTTCTTTTTTTATTATTATTTATTTATTTATTTTTGGCTGCGTTGGGTCTTTGCTGCTGCGCACGGGCTTTCTCTAGTTGTGGCGAGCAGGGGCTACTCTTTGTTGCAGTGCGCAGGCTTCTCTTTGCAGTGGCTTCTCTTTGTTGCGGAGCACGGGCCCTAGAGCGCGCGGGCTTCAGTAGTTGTGGCACGTGGGCTCAGTAGTTGTGGCTCACAGGCTCTAGAGCACAGGCTCAGTAGTTGTGGCGCACGGGCTTAGTTGCTCCGTGACATGTGGGATCTTCCCAGACCAGGGCTTGAACCTGTGTCCCCTGCATTGGCAGGTGGATTCTTAACCACTGTGCCACCAGGGAAGTCCCATACCTAGCTATTTCCAGAGTCCCCTCCCGTGCCCAGAGGCTGCATGGTGTCCATCAAAGAGAATCACAGAGGGAATCAGGAGACTTGGCTTCAAGTCCAGCCTCTGTTACCAACTCTCTGTGCTGCCCTGGACCGGTCACCTCATCTCTCTGATCATCCCTTTCCTCTTCAGTAAAATGGAGGCAATAGTACTTTTTGAGCTACGTAATTTAAAATAATATCACACATAGATTTTTAAATGGTATTTTTATTTTCTTCTGTGACTTCTTATTTTTACAGTAGTACATTAATATTTACCTTGAAATCAGGAAAAATGATATTTTAAAGTGTATTTTTATGAAAGGTATTTTTTAAAGATATTTATGGAATTCAGAAGAAAGATATTAGGAATCAGGAAGGGAAATTGGAAATGGATATTTGAAGGATGGATGGGACTTTGACAAGCAGAGATGGGCTAATTGAGAAGGCTGCCCTATGCAGAAGGAACAGTACAATGATACAGAATGAGAAGTTCAGCAAACACCAAGAGGTCAGTTTGGTTGGAGCACAGATTCATGTGGAAGAAATCTAGGTGAATCAGTCTGGACAAGTAGGGCAATAGTCCTGAATGCCAAGTTGAACCCTTTGTAATTTGACAGCTGGAAGAACCCTGGAGCTTGAACTGTGCAGGTGATAAATTTTAAAATAAATGTTCCTGTATCCTCTTCCTTAATGAGATTCTAAATCTTAGCCCTTCTACCCTAATGATATCTGAGCATCTGATAGACTCAGAGTGAAGCAGTAGGGGCAACAGTTTTTGCATTCCTCTTTCACAGAGAGAGAACTGGCCCTTGCTTCTCTGGTTATTCATTACTACAATTTTTATTCACAAGGCAGAAGTTTCAGAGAGCAAATTAGCAAAGAGTGAAAATGAAAGGAAAAAGAAATGTGCATTTTAAACCAATGCTTTGCAAAAACTTTTTTGTTTTTTTACAACTTGCTATGAGTTCAGCTTTTTCTTAGATTGCATATATAAGTGAAATCACACAGTATTTGTCTTTCTCTGATTTATTTCACTTAGCATAATGTCCTCAAGATCCATCCATGTTTTCAAAAATGGCATGATTTCCTTCTTTTTTATGGCTGAATAATATTCTTTGCACTCTTTTCTGACTGTGAACCTCCATAAGAAATATATTCCACCTCTCAACCCAGAATATATACACATGTGCACACAG
Source organism: Mesoplodon bidens (assembly GCF_964165515.1). Taxonomy (NCBI): domain Eukaryota; kingdom Metazoa; phylum Chordata; class Mammalia; order Artiodactyla; family Ziphiidae; genus Mesoplodon; species Mesoplodon bidens. The sequence continues at coordinate 36,590,466 of NC_138178.1, forward strand.
ACACACACACCTCTGAAACAAAACATTTCATGAAATATTACCATTTTATGCAATGCATTCTGATATTTTCAACTTTCTTATTTTTATTTCTTTTAAAATACTGGTCATTGATCTTATGACCCATTATAGGGCTCCAAAATGCCTTAAAGGACATTGAAAAAAGGCTAGACTATTATTCCTTATGTTTGCAGTTCTCATTTAAATATCCATACAGGCAGTGACCTTAAGTTTGCCATGTTTACATGTCCCAGAAAGCCTCAGGACAGGCAAGACTCTCTCAGGATGTGGTGGGGGAGAGAATAGAAGGATTGGCAGGAGCCATGTTTGAGTTCCTCTTCCCTTCTCAGTAAATATTTCCTGATTTCAATATTTCTCAGGAGGCATAAATGTTTTCTCCTTTGTCTAGCTTGAGATACAGACTGAACTTCAAACAAGATTAGACTACTGCCTGCAGACTACCAGAGACAACTATTTATCTGAATGAACAGAATCATAGACTAAAATAAAAGGGAAATAATATGTCTGGATTGTGACAGTACATAGAAGCCATCTGATCCAACACTGTTGGAGTACTATAGGGACAGTAAATTTTATCCCTTATTTAGAAGTTTGGAACTAGTGAAAAGCTGAAAATATCAACTTTAATACCAATAAAGCTGAGCTGAAGAATGTTCTGGTTGATGACCAATAGGCTTTTTACTATTCTTTGAATTAAAATATTCTCCCCCAAAACTCCAACCTACAACTTGCAGAGGTCTGGCAACTTTAACCATGTATGATTAGAGAAGATTGCCCTCTCTATAAGGGCAGGCAGATCCAAATTCACCAATTAGGTAGGTCACCTGGAAGAACCAGGACAAATTCTCCTACCTGACCCCCTATGGGAGAAAAAAAAAAAAGAATGGGGAATAAGGATTTATCCCTGCCCAAACAAATTGGACCTCGCCCAGTAGTTGGTCAGTTAATTTGAAAAGTACATTAAAGCAGAGAATAATAAAAAGTGACAAATACAAACCTTAATATTTCATTTTCATTTCAAACCTATAAAGAATACCCACTTGAGAATCTTTTGATGTGAGGTCAAACCTTTTATGTGAGCAACAGTGGCAATTAGAATTCTTGAGTTGTCTTTCTTACATAATTCATATCCATGATATATTTTCTATGCTTTCCAATTCGTTTTTTTAAAGTTGACTGAGGGGGACTTCCCTGGCGGTCCAATGGTTAAGACTCCGCGCTTCCACTGCAGGGGCTGCAGGTTTGATCCCTGGTCCAGGACCTAAGATCCCACATGCCCTGCAGCACGGCCAAAAATAAAAAATAAAAAAATAAAGTTGACTGAGGACTTAGAGCTTCTTGCAAAGCAATATAACTAGAGGCTCCCTCTTAAAAAAAAAAATCCTTCTTAATTCTCTCACCAACGTCTAGTTTGACAGTAATTTTCAACTGGTCTCTATCTAATATTTCCAAAGCATTCAACTGACATTTCATAGAAACAACTCCTTCTTTTTCATGCTTATGTGTCATCAGTTTATGTAATTTTAATTAAATTAATTATACTCTGGCAAACAGCTGTCATAAGCAATTTTGGGTTCAAACACAACAGATTCTTATTAGACATCTAACAAAACTGGTAGGAAGAAGTATGTAGATATTCCAGAGATGGACTCACTAATCCAAAGCATTTAGCAGGCATGGACATTAGTCAATATGTTTACATGGAGGGAATGGAAAGTGTTGATTCCAGAGAGTTCATTAAAACAAAACTGGTTAATGCTCATATACTAGTATAACCAACTCTGGGCGCATATATCTTAACATTCTTCTTCCATTATGTATCCACTTTATAAATGTTTATTGATATTCAGGACAGTGCCAGGCACTATTCTAGGCCCTAAAGAAGCACAGCTCACTGAAAAGGAAGAAACTGGTATGTAAACAGGATGAAGAGGCAGGATGGAGAAGGAGGGATGTTAAGGAGTAAATCGCTTTACCTTCTCTCTACTCCATCCCCTCAAAATCACTGTCCCTCCATTCCCACTTAGCTGAAAAATGGCTTTAAATATCTTAGGATTGGCATGGCTATCACAGAAATCCCCATGGTAATACCACCTACTACATTAACAGTATATATATATATATATATATATATATATATATATACACCTTATATACTTTCCGGGGCTAATGAGATGATGCAATTGGTCCATTCAGAGAAAGCTGTGGCAATGGGAATTGGTATAATTCTCTTAAAAAGCAATTTGACAGTACTTCCAAAGAGCCTTAATAGAGATATGACTCTCTTTTGACTCATCAGTACCACTCCTAGAAACTTTTCCTTAAGAAAAAGTCCTCCCTCCTTTTCACAAAGATGACACCGAAGGCAAAGAAGGAAGCCCCTGCCCCTCCCAAAGCCGAAGCCAAAGCAAAGGCTTTGAAGACCAAGAAAGTAGAGTTGAAATGTGTCCACGGCCAGAAAAAAAAAAAAAGATTTGGCTGTCACCCACCTTGCCACAGCCCAAAGCACTGAGGCTCAGGAGGCAGCCCAAATACCCTGCAAAGAGCACCCCTAGGATAAACAAGCTTGACCGCTAGGCCATCATCAAGTTCCCCCTCACCACCAAGTCAGCCATGAAGAAGACAGAAGACAGCACACTTGTGTTCCTTGTGGATGGCAAGGCCAATAAGTATCAAATTAAACAGGCTATGAAGAAGCTCTATGACATTGACGTGGCCAAGGTCAACAACTTGACCAGGCTTGATGGAAAAAAGAAGGCATATGTTTGCCTGGCTCCTGACTATGATGCTTTTGTTGCCAACAAAATTGGGATCACCTAAACTGAGTCCAGCTGGCTAATTCTAAATACAAAAGTTTTCACTAAAAAAAAAAAAAGAAGAAGAAGAAGAGAGAAAGAAAGAGAGAAAGAGAGAAAGAAAGAAAGAAAGAAAGTTCTACCCAAAAGAGAATGGCCACATGCCTAATATTTACTACAACCTTATTTGTGATAGTGAAAGTTTGAAACATATGAATAAGTAACTTATGGCATGCAACATTGTATAACTTACCACTGAGTATGTAACAGAAAACATTTGATTACATATTAAATGAAAAAAGATATAATTTGCTCAACTATACTGAGAACCACTGAATTATATACTTTTAAAGGGTGAACTTTGGGGAATTCCCTGGTGGTCCAGTGGTTAGGACTCTGCGCTTTCACTGCCTAGGGCCTGAGTTCAATCCCTGGTCAGATCCCCGTGTGGCCAAAAAAATATTAAAAAATAAAAGGGTGAACCTTGTGAATCATATCAATTTCTTTTAAAAAGATAAAATTCTCCATTTTTACTTTTGTGTCAGCCAAGATCAGCAGAAAACAGATGGCCTGCTCAATGTGTGTAACTGAAGAAAGTTAATGAAGGGACAGTGTATAAAGATGCTGGCAGGGTTGAGGGAAACCAACAAGGGATAATGAAATACCCCAGGGCTAATGCTGAGAAGCCATTATCAACCATAGGCCTGAAGGGGCAAAGAGATGGAACCAGTGCTCAGTTAGAGCAACAGCTGAAGGAGAGGGAGGGCCAATAGGAACTTTGAGGAATACAGCGCTCTCTCGCGCTCTCTCTCTCTCTCTCTCTCTCTTCCTGTGGTACCTCCCACTGGCTGAACCCAAGAGGAAGCCTAAGGGCAAGTGACCCCAGATGACACTGCCCTTCAAGGTCAGCCTCTAGAGAAGGATGGAGAGGAGTGGATCTGGAAGCAGATTATCTAGCAGGTATGTGATCATATAGCAATGTGAGAACCATCTAAACATATGGCCGAGGAACCTGGCCTTAAGGGAACCCGGAAAATCAGTGTTTGTAGGGATAAAAAGTGGAGGTAGTTAGAGAACGGGTAGGATGGGAGAGGGGGCAGGAAAGATTTAACTCAGGCTGAGACAAGGATGAGAGCCAGACTCAGGAATGATTTATTGTTTGGTCAAATACTGAGCTAGAGTCTGAGCTCTGGAAGAGATTAATAGGAGATACAGAGCTAAATCAGAGTGTAGCATTAGAAATTCTTCCCCTATTGGCTATTACCCTGTATGTCTCCTTCCCAGCTAAACTTCATGCCTTCAACAAGCAATTGTTTAGTACCTATTATGTGCCAGGAACTGTTAGGCCTTGGGGATTGAGGAAGGAACAAAATTAACTTAGTTTACATCCTGGTCGGGGGAAAGAGACAACAGATAAGTAAATATAAGTCAAGGGTGTTAGGTGCTATAAAGAAAAGCACAGGAGAAAATGGAAATAAAATTCTGCCCATTCTACCTCTTAAAAAAAAGCCCATACATGCCTACAAACAGCAGAGCTCCTGAGTAAATCAGGACTTTGATATCTCTCACCTGGCCTAAGATCAGACTATCCTAACTGATCTTCCTGCCTGCAGCACACTCCAACCAGTCCTCCACTCTGCTGTGAGGATCTTTCTGAAACAAATCTTGTCGGTACCCTGCTTTAAAAAGTACACTTCAGGAACTTCCCTAGTTGTCCAGTGGTTAAGAATCGCCTTCCAAGGCAAGGTAGGGGACACAGGTTCGATCCCTGGTCAGGGAACTAAGAACCCACATGCTGCGGGGCAACTAAGCCCAAGCCCACGCACCTCAGCTGTAGAGCCCATGCACTCTGGAGCCTGTGTACCACAACTAGAAAGAAGCCCGAGCTCCACAACTAGAGAGAGAAGCCTGCACTCTGCAACTAAGACCTGACACAGCCAAAAATAAAATAAATTAATTAAATTAAATTAAAATAAAGCATGTTAACGTTAAAAAATTGGGGCTTCCCTGGTGGCGCAGTGGTTGAGAGTCCGCCTGCCAATACAGGGGACACGGGTTCGTGCCCCGGTCCGGGAAGATCCCAAATGCCCTGGAGCGGCTAGGCCCCTGAGCCATGGCCACTGAGCCTGCACATCCGGAGCCTGTGCTCCGCAACGGGAGAGGCCACAACAGTGAGAGGCCCGTGTACCACAAAAAAAAAAAAAAAAAAAAAAAAAATTGTTTATACTGAGCTTGCACTCTAGATCCCGCTAGCCACAACTACTGAGCCTGTGTGCCACAACTACTGAAGCCCGTGCGCCTAGAGCCCGTGCTCCGCAACAAGAGAAGCCACCACAGTGAGAAGCCCATGCACCACAACGAAGAGTAGCCCCTGCTCCCTGCAACTAGAGAAAGCCAGCACGCAGCAACAAAGACCCAATGCAGCCAAAAATAAATAAATAAATTTATTTTTAAAAAGATTGTTTAAATAATAAATAAAAAGTACCCTCCAATGCTCTTATTTGCTTACCATGTGGAATAAGGCCTAACCTCCTTACCATGGACCTTATCTTCTGGATCCATCACTTGTATGTACCTCTTTCATTCTCCTTTTCTATCAACCCTAATTGTCTGTAGTCTATTGAATGCTGCACTGTCTCTCATTTCTGTACCATTGTCCATACTGCTCTTTCCGTTTGGAACGTTCTCCAGAACCTTCCCACCTCCTCCCAAGGTTGGCAATCTTCTTATTCTTTTAAGCCCATTAACTGCCACCTTTTTGGTCAAGACTCCCTGACCTTCCCTGACCTTCCCTGGTGTGAGGGAGTATCTTCCAGTTCCCACCTTTGTGTTATCAGTACATCTTACTGTATAGGTACCTCTAAATGTACTTATCATACCATATAATTCTATTTCTTGGAGCTCAGGTGTACATGATGGGGTTAAATATGTTCCATGGGTCAGGGACCCTATATTCTTTTGTTCATGTGTGACCATCTTTTGTTACTTATTCAACCTAAAAACTAGAATTGATAACTTACATATATCCCTCCATCCAGTGCTTAATCTTTTTTTCTTTCTGTTTTATTGAGATATAACTGATATAAAGCACTGTGTAAGTTTAGGCATACAGCATAATGATTTGAATTTCATACATTATGAAGTAATTACCACAATAAGATTAGTGAACATCTATCATCTCTTATAGATACATTATAAAAGAAAAAGAAAAAAATTGTTTTCCTTGTGATGAAAATTCTTCGGCTTACTCTCTTAACAACTTTCATGTATAACATACAGCAGTGTTCATTATATTACTCATGTTGTACATTACATCCCTAGTACTTATAACTGGAAGTTTGTACCTTTTGACCACCTTCGTCGAATTCCCCTTCCCCTCCCCCTCCCCCTCCCCATACCTTTGCCTCTGGCAACCATAAATCTGATCTCTTTTTCTTAGAGTTTTTTGCTTGTTTCTTTGGGGTTTTTTTGAAGTATAACTGACCTACAGCACTGTGTTAGTTCCTGGTGTTCAACACAGTGATTTGATATTTTTATACATTACAGAATGATCACCACCCCATTGCTTAATCTTGTGTTTATCATTTTCTTGCTCTTAAAAATATTTTTATGTAAAAAATAAACATTTTAGGGCTTCCCTGGTGGCACAGTGGTTAAGGATCTGCCTGCCAATGCAGTGGACAAGGGTTCGAGCCCTGGTCCGGGAAGATCGCACATGCCGTGGAGCAACTAAGCCCACAACTACTGAGCCTGCGCTATAGAGCCTGCGAGCCACAACTACTGAGCCCGCGTGCCACAACTACTGAAGCCCACGCACCTAGAGCCTGTGCTCTGCAACAAGAGAAGCCACCGCAATGAGAAGCCTGCGCACTGCAACGAAGAGTAGCCCCAACTCGCCACAACCAGAGAAAGCCCACACACAGCAATGAAGACCCAAATGCAGCCAAAAAAAAAAATTTTTATTAAAAATAATAATTTTTTTTTTTGCTGCACCATGAGGCTTGCAGGACCTTAGTTCCCCAACCAGGGATCAGAGCCACGCCCTCAGCAGTGATAGCTGCGGAGTCTTAACCACTGGACCACCAGGGAATTCCAAAAAAATTATTATTATTATTATTTTTTTTTTTTGCGGTACACGGGCCTCTCACCGCTGTGGCCTCTCCTGTTGTGGAGCACAGGCTCTGGACGCACAGGCCCAGTGGCCACGGCTCACGGGCCCAGCCACTCCATGGCACGCGGGATCCTCCCGGACCCGGGCACGAACCCGCGTCCCCTGCATCAGCAGGCAGACTCCCAACCACTGCGCCACCAGGGAAGCCCCCCAAAAAAATTATTTTTAAAAATTGTCCTAGCTTTATAAAAATGTAAAGTTAAAAAGTCTTGCTTCTTTAGGCAACCCTCCTACACTGTTGGTGGGAATGTAAATTGGTACAGCCACTATGGAGAACAGTATGTAGGTTCCTTAAAAAACTAAAAATAGAGCTACCGTATGATCCAGCAATCCCACTCCTGGGCATATATCTGGAGAAGACCATAATTCGAAAAGATACATTACCCTAATATTCATTTCAGTGCTATTTACAATAGCCAGGACATGGAAGCAACCTAAATGTCCATCGACAGAGGAATGGATAAGGAAGAAGTGGTACATATAAACAATGGAATATTACTCAGTTATTAAAAAGAATGAAATAATGCCATTTGCAGCAACGTGGATGGACCTAGAGATTGTCATACTGAGTGACGTAAGTCAGACAAAGACAAATATTATATGATATCGCTTGTGTGTGGATTCTAAAAAAATGGTACAAATGAACCTATTTACAAAAGAGAAATAGAGTCATAGATGTAGAAAACAAACTTATGGTTACCAAGGGGTAAAGGGGGGAGGCGGGAGGGATAAAATGGGAGATTGGGATTGACATATATACAACACTATATATAAAATATATAACTAATAAGAACCTACTGTATAGCACAGGGAACTCAATACTCTATAATGACCTACATGGGAATAGAATCTAAAAAAGAGTGGAGGGACTTCCCTGGTGGCACAGTGGTTAAGAATCCACTTGCCAATGTGGGGGACACGGGATGGATCCCTGGTCAGGGAAGATCCCACGTGCTGCGGAGCAACTAAGCCCATGTGCCACAACTACTGAGCCTGCGCTCTAGAGCCCATGAACCACAACTACTGAGCCCACTTGCTGCAACTGCTGAAGCCTGTGCGCCTAGAGCCCGTGCTCTGCAACAAGAGAAGCCACCACAATGAGAAGCCTGCGCACCGCAACAAAGAGTAGTCCCTGCTCACCACAACTAGAGAAAGCCTGCGTGCAGCAACGAAGATCCAACACAGCCAAAGATAAATAAATTTTTTAAAATTTTGTATATGTCTATGTATTTACATACATACATAAGTATATATTTGTGTGTGTGAACATGCATACATATTTCCAAAACATATATTATTAATTTTAGTTGTTTTGTTTATTAAAGTAGTATCATTCCCTACATAATAACCTGGGAACTTTTTTTTTTATTTAACTACAGTTGATTTATAATATTGTGTTAGTTTCAGGTGTATAGCTTCAGATTCTTTTGCATTATAGGTTATTACAAGATATTGACTATAGTTCCCTGTGCTACACAGTTAATCCTTGCTCTTTATATGTTGATATTTTATACATAGTGGTGTGTCCTGGGACTTCTTTTTCACTTTTCATGTTTTATTGCTAAGATCCATCTCAGGTTTGTTGCCTGAAGTTGAGTTTATTTACGGTTGCTGCTGTCGACTATTTCAATGTGTAAATATGCTAATATTACTTTGTTGCTGGCAGCAAAGGCTCTTGGTGACCTGTGTTCTTCCCTTTGGCCCACAACTGGTTTTAGCCAAATATGTGGTAGCCAGTTTTGTGGGGCCTTCCATTTACTGACAATGCCCACCGCAAGTGCTAGGCCGTGGGCCTCTCCAATTTCTGCTTTAAGGCCTTCTCAAAAGCCACAAGAGCCTTCTCAGCCCTCTCCCAAACACAGACTGAAAGTAAAGAGTATTAACCCTCAACCAATGGGGGGTGTGAGCCAAGGGATAAATGCCCCAAGCTCCCTTTCTTCAGATGGACAATTCTGGGAGGCATTTTTTTTTTATATGGGATTTAAAAAAATATTTATTTATTTATTTGTTTGTTTATTTATTTATTTATTTGACTGTGCTGGGTCTTAGTTGCAGCACGCGGGATCTTTGTTGCTGTGTGTGGGATCTTAGTTGCAGCATGCGGGCTCTTAGTTGTTGCATGAGGGCTTTTAGTTGTGACACGTAGGATCTTCAGTTGTGGCACACGGGATCTTTAGCTGTGGCATGTGAATTCTTAGTTGTGGCATGTGAACTCTTAGTTGCAGCATGTGGGATCTAGTTCCCTGACCAGGGATCGAACCCGGGTCCCCTGCATTAGGAGCACAGAGTCTTAGCCACTGGACCACCAGGGAAGTCCCTGGGAGGCATTTTGTATATTTCTCAGAGGTCTCCATGGAATCACACTCCTTATGTTGGTGTTTCCTGCTACTTTGCCTCAATCTCACCCTCTTATTCACCCCTGCTGCCTGAGATCACTTCCCAAATGAACAACTTGCACCCAAGCCCTCGTCCCAGTCTCCGCTTTTGGGGACTTCAAACTAATACAACCAGTTTCCTGATAATGAGCATTTGGATTGTTGCAGGTTTTTGCTATTGCAGAAGTGTTACTAAGAATATTCGTATAAAACCCACTGGTGCACAAGTGCAAGAATTTCTCTTGCATATTTATACAGGAGTAGACTTGTTGGGTCAAAGACTAAGTGAACTTTCAGCTTTACAAGATAATTCCAAACTGCTAACCAAAGTGATTTTTACCAATTTACGGTTTCAACAACATTGTATACAAGATCTTATTGATCCAAATCCTCTTCAACACTTGGTTTTGTCAGATTTCTTAATTTTCACCTCTCAAATAGATATCGAAGAGAATCTCATTGTGGTCTCAATTTGTACTTCTTGGTGATTAATGAGGTTGAACATGTATTCATATATTTATTGACCATAAATATTTCATCTTTTGGGAAATGTCTCTTTAAAGCTTTTGCCCATTTTTCCATTGCTTGACTGTCTTTCCCTCATTAATTTTATGAATTCTTTTACAGTTATGGTTATTCTCCTTTGAAACTCAGAAGCTCAAAATCAAATTAACCATAATCTTCACTGAATATTACCTTTTTCCTGGTTACAAAATTAATGCATGCTTGTTGTAAAAGAAACATGGAAAGAGTACAGACATGTTTAACTCAGAAAGTCTTCCTTGCTGTCAGCTCCAGCCCACCTCCAAGTAGGAATAATTCCCATGAATTGTTTGCCATCCCATATTTTGAGGATTTTGTTGTCACATATCTCTTCTGGATTAGACTGGTAATTTCCCAAGGGTAAGGACTGTGTTGTATTCATCTTTTGTATCCTCAGGTCCAGGCACAGTGCCTGGTTTAGACCTGGAGCGCAATACATTATTGTTGAATGAATTGCTGAAAGCTGGGTTAGAACAGAAATTTTGAAGTTACAAGAAGACTTCAGTTTGGAACAGAGGATTCAAGTAAAAGTGGGAGATAGCACTGGTAAAATGTGTTAGGGCTGGATTACCAAAAGTCTTGGCCGTTAGGCCAAAGTGTTTGATTTTTATCTTGGAGGCAGTCAGCCAGGGAGGCATTCAAGACTTTTCAGGTGGAGGGAGGTTATTTGTTCTTATGTTTTTACCAGCAACAGAATTAGAACAAAACATTGACAATCCAGTCATCTAATGGCAATGTACAGGATGTAAAGCGGAGGAGCTTGGGGAAAATGAAACTGAAGACAGAAAAATGAATGAATCAAGAAGTTATTAACTTCTGGGGGGACATAGGCACCCATGAAAAACATGAGAACTATGTTTCTGTCAGAAAAATAGGCATAAACCCAAGCCCATGCACTTTTTAAGAGCCCTTTGCTCTTGGGTTGGTTATTCTAAGAGTGAGAGAATAAGAACCTGAACTATGGGGCCAGGATGTGTTCATTCATTCAGACATGTTTATCCATCTCCTGCTACATGCAAGGCACTGGGCTGAGTGCTGAGAACAGTCTGAGGCGTGGGGTATGGTATGGCATGGTGGCCAAGAGCATAGACTGAGCCCAACGGTCTGACTGCAAACCCCTGCCAGAGGTTTGGGACCTTGGCTAATTTACTGAAGTCATCCACACCCCACAGTTGTTTTACAGAGACAGTACTATCACCACCCTCGTGATTAAGGGGATCCTACATCTGTATAAAGCACTTAGAGTTCACAGCATGCAGGGAGCCCTGAGCAGAGTTGTAAGGCAGAAACCAGAGTGGAGAGCAAGAGGAGGAAGCAGAGGGCATGGGCTTGATTTCAAGAACTTTTGTTAAAATAGAGGAGAGAGAAGACTAGAAGGGGAAGTGAGGGCAAGGAAGGTTTTTTTGTTTGTTTGTGTTGTTTTTTAAGATGAAAGATATCCTAAATGCTCACAGGGAGGATGTAGTAGAGTGGGAGAGGCTAAAGACACATCACTGATGATCTGTTCCTTCCCGCTAAGGGTACCCAGATGGCAGGAGGGGAGGGCTTTCTGGCAAAGGTGAAAGGCCCGGCTTTAGCTAGGAAGCCACTTCCGCTGGCGAGGTGGAGGAGTGGCGCTGAGCGTTGCCTGGCTGCAGGTGCCGGCTTGGAAGTAACCACCGGCAAGCGAGAAGGAATGTCACCAGTGCGGGAGGGGCGAGGAGCGGCGGCTGGTGGGAGGTCTGAGGAGAGAGAAGAAAAAATTGTGCTATACCATTTAAAAATGGGATGATCAGAAACTACTAGAGGAAGCAGACTAGACTGCCAGGAGCTGGTAAATTTGTAAGGGTACTGATCTGCCTGGTTGGGTAACTTCCGGTGGTCCTGGGAACTCCAGGAGGAGGGAAGCATCCAAAGAAGGGGTGGTGAGTGCCAAATGTCATGGTGGTGAAGTTGGGGAGAATGGGGACGGATAGGGGACCGCTGGATTTGCCAGCTGACTGGTCATTACTGAAGTAGGGTCTGGAGGGTCACTGTAGTGTCAAAGCAGATGACACATAGCAGAGAAGAAAGGATAGAAAGAACGGCAGGGCAGTAAAGCACATGCACTCCAAGAATACTGACTGTGAAATGAAAGGGCAAAGTAAGACATTAACCAAGGAAAGTAACTAAGTCAGTGAGGTGTATTTTTCTTTCTAAAGGTCGGGAAAGCTTTGTATACATAATTATTTTATGTATGTATGTATGTATGTATGTATTCACCACACCACCCAGCTTGCAGGAATCTTAGTTCCCCAACCAGGGACTGAACCCGGGCCCCCTGCAGTGGAAGCGTGGAGTCCTAGCCACTGGACTGCAGGGGAATTCCCTAATTATTATTGTTTTTTAATAAGGCAAAGGCAGCAATTGTACTAGGGCTCCTCAAAGTCAGCAGGGGTATGATACAAGCATAACATGGTAATAAACAGCTCCTCTGAGCCAGATGTTTTCCATAAGACGACGTTATCACCAATTTATAGAGGAGGAAACTGAGGCTTAGAAAGTGAAGTCACTTGCCCCAAATCACACTGCTAGTATGGGGCAGAGTCAGGATGTGAACCCAGGTGTTATGGCTCTAAAGCACCAATGCTTGTCTACTCGTATACCACAGATAAGCAGAAAAGCTGGCACTACTCAGGAGGAGGGACTGAGGGAAGGAAGAAAGAGTTGGGAGAGATGTGTGTACTAATGATTTGTGTTTATTTAGAATTACTCTCCTTCCCACTCACATATGTAAATGTATGGACTGTTGAAGTTGGCATTATTGAGAAAACCTTGCTTTACGTAGGAGAAAATTCAAGCCAGAGAACTGAGGTGACCTTTTTGTAGTAAGAGGATTTGTTGACATGGTCCAAAAAGTTACAGCTGAAGACTCAGGACAATTGCGTGGTCAGTTGATTCACCCAACCCTCTACCCAAATGGTTGCTTCATTGGAGCATCAATCTCCTAGTTCAAGGGAATGGAGGTGAAAACAGTTTGCACATATTGACAAATTGTTTATTACAATTATCAACCTGAGACCTTTTGTGGTATATTCTCATCTATGAATGTTTTCTGATAGGTGACTTCAAAATATCTGCCTAAGGAACAGATCTCATTTCTTTTTGCTAAACTCCCATGTGCAATGAACACAGAGTAAACCAAAACCAAACCATAGTCCAAAGGGAACTGTGTAGTGTTATGGTCGGGTCACAGGCTCTGGCCAGGGATAGAAACAGAGCTTTGGTGAGCAAACTGGGAAACTAGGACCTAAGGTCAGGACACAGGGGGCAGACCCTGTTGCCACACCAAAGTCCCAGCCCCAGAGGTCACAACAAAGGCAGGGGAGAAAATGCCAGGGTTCATGGGCATTTAGTAGACCAGGAAAGGACTGAAAAAGCAGATCTGAGCAGAAAAGAGGTAGCCACCTGACCCAGCTTGCAAATTAACCTCTACATGCCCACAAATGCAATTTTAAATTATCTAATAGCCATATTAAAAAGAGTGAAAAGAAATAGGTGAAATTAAATTTAATGTATTTTATTTAACTCAATATATCAAAAGTATTATCATTATAACTTCTAACCAACATTGCCAATAGTTTACATTTCTTTTTTCATCCTACGTCTTCCAGATCTAGGATGTATTTTATACTTGCAGCACACAACTCAGTTCAGACTGGCCCCATGTCAAGTGCTCAGTGAACCATGTATCAAGCAGCCCAAGCTTAAAGAAAATTGAATTATTTTGTCTAAATATTTTTCTCTTCTTTCTTTTTTTCTTTCTTTTTTTCAAAACATGTTGAATTGGGTAGGACTGAATTATGAAGAAGTGGATGAAAACTCTCATATTCTAAGAGTCTCCAGTTTGAAATTTTAAATGTTTCAGGTACAGCTCTCCCAGTCGATTTTCTTTCTATCCCTGAGAAATGGCTTTTTTTGTTTGTTTGTTTTTAGCTCCATGGTGCACAGAATTGCTTGGGAAGCTAAAAAGGCAGGGAATGTGATGCAGGTGCCTGCTACCAAATGTTCATTCCTTCTGTTCACTTGTTCGTTTATTTTTTTCCTCTTAACAACAGTTACTAAACACCAACCATGGGTCAGTTGCACCTAGGGCTAGTTTTACAGGCATATTCCCTGGCTTGTGAAACCTACAATTTAGCAGAAAAGCCGGGCAAATAAGTAAAATAAAATGTAGTAAGTGTTGTGATAGGGGAGATATGAGGGGCTGAGTGGCTACTTAGGAGAATAATTTAACCCGTCTTGAAGAGATAAGAGAAGGCCTTTGGAGTGGAGGAGGGAATGAAGATTGCCTAAAGAGTGGCTAAGAAAAGGGAGAAGGGAGGGCTAGAAAATGCTCCAGGCAGAAAGAGCAGAGGTAGGGAAGGCCCAGAAGCTTTTTGTGGAACTGAAAGAAGCTTGGTGCGACTGGGGCCCCCAGGGTGAGAGGTAAGGCTGATATCATGCATTTTTCTCTGGTTAGCCTATTTAACAGTGGGAGCTGGAAGGCAGGATGTTGACAAATCTGGAATAGGCAGGCTCAGCACAGGAAGTACTCCACCCCAAAAGTATTCCTTCACCAGTTCAGTTCAACTTTACTAGTTACAGACTCAAGTGGGTTAACTAGCTCTTCTTTATAAAAGCAAGAATTACTCCTAGAGTGATTATTCTCTTTTCAGATTATGTCAGGCCTTGATACTGTATTTCTGATTCAGAAAATTGAACATGATTGAAGTTCCATGTACCAAAGGACAAATAAAAGTACGTATAAAATTCAGGAGTGGAACTAATGAAGCAGTGTTAATCCTGCCCAGGGGAGGTCTGAGCAGGCTTCACACAGCAGATGACACTTAAACAGGGTCTGGAAGAAGTAGGAGTTTCTCAGGCCTCCATGTGGAAGGACATTCTGATAATGATAATAGCCATTATTTACTAACTATCAGGTACCGTTCTAGTGGTTTACATTCTTAGCTAACTTTATCTTCATAAAAACTTTAGATACCACAATCCTTGCTTACAGATAAAGAAATTGAGGTACAAAGAAGTAAAATAACTTGTCTAGAGTCACACAGTTTGTAGAGGGTAAAGCACCTTGAAGACAGGCTCAGAATAGCCTTTAGGTTAATGTTTTTTATTATTTCAGTGCATGTATAAATGATTGCTAATGATCATATCTTTGAATGTATTACATTAAGAGAACATTATATTCAAATCCAGATTTACACAAACCACATTTCGAGTGGTGATTCATTGCCTCAACAGATTCCCACAGGATCCCTAAGCTATCAAGAAGAGCCAACCCCTGTCATTAGCTGTAAGATGCAAAAGCTCAAAAGGCAACTCATCAGTGACAGAGGAGGTATAAGCCCCAGTTAAGGGGAGAGGCTACAGTTGCCCCCACTCTTGGCCCTTCACCCACAGGACCTCCACATTCACAACACGGCTCTCTCCTCTCTAAAAACCAAAAAACAAACAGGAAGGCTCCTTTCTCCTTTTAGTCAAAGTAGAATGGCCAAACAGGAAACTGGTGCCCTCCACACCCGCCCCCGCCCCGACCCCTTGTACACACATACCAACCCGGAAAGCCAGCGCTTCATTCTCCCAGCTGCCCTTGCAGCTGTCCAGGACTTCTTAAAGAGAGCACTCCAAAAATCTTCCAGGGAAACTTGAGTGACTCTAGTAATCTCTCTGCACAGAAGGCACCTTTGATTTGGGGGAATGATATTTCTTCCTGACGCCCCATGTTATACAGAGCTACTGCATCTTTTATTTATTTATTTATGGCTGTGTTGGGTCTTTGTTGCTACACACGGGCTTTCTCTAGTTGCAGTGAGCGGGGGCTACTCTTCATTGCAGTGTGCAGGCTTCTCATTGCAGTGGCTTCTCTTGTTGCAGAGCATGGGCTCTAAGTACACGGGCTTCAGTAGTTATAGCACGCAGGCTCAGTAGCTGTGGTGCACGGGCTTAGTTGCTCCGCGGCATGTGGGATCTTCCCGGACCAGGGCTCGAACCCGTGTCCCCTGCATTGGCAGGCGGATTCTTAACCACTGCGCCACCAGGGAAGTCCCAAACTACAGCGTCTTTTAAAACCATGGTCTCTGATGACCATAGCCACTGGGTTGGTGGGCAGAAAGTCTCATCTCTTGAGCCCCTGACCTGACCTTGGGGAGGCTGTGTGGATGGGTCCTCGCAGCAAACCCAGATAGATCCTTTTGGGAGGTGGCACCAGGGAAGAGCTAGGCTTCCAGTGTGGTCTATGCACTGGCCTGCCCTGATATGCCTGGGCCACTTCCTTTCCTGTCAGGGTCATAAAGAATCCTTCTCCTTCCACCCACCACTTCCTTCATTGGGAAGGTCAAGGAGAAACTGGTGAGATCATAGTTTTTTTTAATAGGGTTTTCAAAAATAGAGTCAACTTTGCTTCTGCTGTAGACACCCTTGATGTGTATAGAAGTGACTAACCGGGGCTCAGTTATATAATGACAGGCCTGAGGATTTGGACATCAGTTTGAACCCACTTCCTATTTTTAATAATTATTATCATTCATTGTCCACTTACCATTTGTCATCCATTGTGCTAACAGCTTTACTAACATGTACTATCTTGTTTAACCTTCGAATGATGAAAATGATTTTTATTCCCATTTTACACATCAAAAAACTGAGGATTAAAAAAAAAACAAAACTGAGGATAAAAGGAGTTAACTGACTGGCCCAAGATCACACAGCTAGTGAGTGGTTGATCTGTAATTCAAAGTCAACTGGGCCTGACACACTCTGTAAGATGCTTCCTTCAGGCAGGCCTATATATTGATATAAAGGAAAATACTAGGCATGCCATTGTGATTGATGGGGTCCAAAAGACTTATGTGTTTGGAAAGACTGGCAGTCCAGTGAGCAGAGAAAATAGCATGTTAGAGTCCCACATTCGGAAAAGTTAATTCCTTAGTCTTTACATCTTTATCTAGTGTGGGATCACCTGTCCTAAATATCTCAATTATTTTCATAAGAGATACTGTTTCACCCCAGCACTTCAGGGAAACCTCCTTAAGCCTTTCCAGATCCACCCAGTTTATATGAA
Organism: Mesoplodon bidens; assembly: GCF_964165515.1. NCBI lineage: Eukaryota > Metazoa > Chordata > Mammalia > Artiodactyla > Ziphiidae > Mesoplodon > Mesoplodon bidens. Next base: position 36,607,446 of record NC_138178.1, read on the forward strand.
TCTCTCCAGGTCCTATTCCTTCCTGACAAATTCTTTTCAGCCCAATTATTTCTTACTCAGCCTATCTTTTCTTCAAAATTGTAAGCTCCAAAGAATGAAGCCTGGTTGTTAGCCATCTCCCCATACCTAACCCCATTTCTAATCTGTGTATATGCTTCCTCTAATACAGTGCAAAGCTGGCCCAGTTGTGGCCCAGCTTCCCTCAGGAATCTCCTTTGACTAAGGCATGCCTGAAAGATTCTTTTCTTCTCTAAGTTTCAACAGCATGTATAAACTAGCAGTTATAACTTAACTAGTTTTCTATAAAGATACCTTTTTTTTTTTCTGCTGCAAATGATACTGAAAGCTCTTCAAGGACTAGGGCTATATCTTCTGCTTTTTACTTTGATAAATCCATTTTCAGCCTAGAGCACACACTGTGGCCACTATCTCTGTGGATCTGAGTGAGGATAATCCTATCCTTAGAATCATTCTTGGGTCGGGGGGTGGGCGGAGGGATAGACTGGAAGTTTGGGATTGACATGTACACACTGTTATATTGAAAATGGATAACCAACAAGGACCTAGTATATAGCACAGGGAACTCTGCTCAATATTATGTAGCAACCTAAATGGAAAAAGAATTTGAAAAAGAATAGATACATGTATATGTATGACTGAATCACTTTGCTGTACACCTGAAACTAACACAACATTGTTAATCAACTATATTTCCAATATAAAATTAACAGTTAAAAAAAAGAATTATTCTTGATCCATCTGTCTCTGGAAGGTCTGGGCCTCATCGGCTTTAAGACCTTCATTCATTCATTTGACAACTTTTTTTATGTGTTTGTTTCATTTAAGTTTTTGGGAGTAAAAAGATAAGTAATAAGGCTCTTGCCCCCAGGAAACTCAGAGTCTGGTGAGAGCAACAGATACACAATACACAATACACAATACACAAATGATGGTAAGTATGCAGGTAGGAGAAGTGCAGTGAAGGCTTCCCAGAGAAGGTGATGCATGAGCTGAATTTGAAAGATAAGGAAGAATAAAAAGCGCTGGGGTGAGATGGAGGTCTTTTCAGGCAGAGGAAGCAACTTACACAAAAGTGAGAGTATGCAGCGTTCAGGGAACTACACGCTCTTAAATGCGAGAGGAATGAAACCAGTCAGAGAGGTAGGCAGGGGCCAGATCACAAAGTGCCTTTTGTAGCATGCTAAGGAATTTGACCTTATCCCACAGGTCAGGAGGATCTACTGAAAGATTTTACGTAAGGAGGTAACATCATCAAATTAATGGTTTGGATAAATCACTCTGGCTGCAGTATAGAGAGTAGACTGGAGTGAGGCAAGACATGGAGCAAGACTGCAGCTGGAAGACTGATTAGAAGTTCAATGCAATATCAGGATAAGTGATAGTAGCATGAACCAAACTAGTGACAGTGGGAATAGAGAAAGTGGTCGGATAAGAGAGATGTTAAGAAAGTAGAATAATAAGAGTTGGTAACTAATTGGATTTGGGAGTTGAGGGGGAGGGAAGAATCAAGAATCACAATCCAATTTCTTTTTTTTTTTAACGAAAACTGTGATCTTTTTTATTTTTTAAAAAATATTTATTTATTTATGTATTTGGCTGCGCCACGTCTTAGTTGCGGCACCCGGGATCTTCATTACCGGGTGAGGGATCTTCATTGGCATGCGGGATCTTTTAGTTGTGGCATGTGGGATCTTTAGTTGCGGCATGCAAACTCTTAGTTGAGGCATGTGGGATCTAGTTCCCTGAGCAGGGATCAAACACGGGCCCCCTGCATTGGGAGCATGGAGTCTTGGCCACTGGACCACCAGGGAAGTCCCACTATCCGATTTCTTGTTTCTGTGATTGGGTGGTGCCTCTGTGGATATTTGGAACATAAAAGGAAGAACCTTATCCCACAAGTCAGGAGGATCTACTGAAAGGTTTTTATGGAGAATAGCTGTTTTATGGAGAATAGTGAGGATGGAGACTTTTGGACATAATGAATTTGAGGTGTCTGCTGGACATCCAAGTGGAGCTGTCTAGAGGCAGTTGATATAATGGCCTGACCTCCAGGAGGAGATCAGAGTTGTAGATATTGGAGAGTTGAATGCATAGAGAAGATAGTTGAAGTCATGAGAACAGATAAGATCACTCAGAGGCAGTGTAGGGTGAGAAGATGGTGCGGGATTCCACCATTTAAGGAGTGAGCTATGGGACTTCCCTGGCGGTCCAGTGGTTAAGACTCCACGCTCCCAATGCAGGGGGCACGGATTCGATCCCTGGTCAGGGAACTAAGATCCTGCATACTGCACAGTGCAGCCAAAAAAAAAAGAAGTGAGCGAAAGAGTCCATGGTGGAGGCTGAAAATGACAAGCCAGAGAGATAGGAGGCAAGTTGGAAAAGGGGACCTAATGGACCTCAAGGTTTCAATCAATTATTTTATGACTTTTAGCCACAGGATGGGGTCAAGAACAAGCTTTCAGTGAATTGAAGAAAGATGTAAATGATGGTTAAATGGATATGTATATTTGTTGAAATTAATCAAGCTGTATGCATATTATTTATACATTTTATTGTATGTAAATTGTACCTCAATAAAGCACTCAGCATAAACATTTTGAAAGAAAATTTGAATGTGATCAAATATGCTGGGAGAAGAGCATACTGAGGGAAAGAAATTAAGGGAGAGAAAGGATGATTAAGGGGAAAAGGTCCTGAGGAGGTGGAAGAGAGAAGCTTTGAGCAGGTGGAAGGATTAGCTTTAGACAAGGGATTAGCTTTAGAAAGAGGCCTTCCTCTTTCACTGATAGAGGAAGAAATGAGGAAGAAGGAATGTATATGGAAGTGGATAAGTTGGATAGGAAGTAAGGTAGTAAGTTGAGTCTCTCTTTAATACTTTCTTTTCCCATGAAACTGGACTCCAAATGTGGTGGTTTTAGAAATATGCCTACAGATTCTTTGATACTCCTCCCTTCAAAAGGTGAAACTTAATCTCCTCCTTCTGAGTCTGTACCAGACTCATTTCTCATGAATAGACTATGAAAGAAATGATGATATGTCATTTCAGAGATTAGGCTATAAAAAAGATTGCAACTTTTGTCTTGATAGGGTAACCAACAATCCTGATTTACCTGGAACTGAGGGATTTTCTGAGATGCAGAAATTTCAGTGCAAAAACCCAGACAGTTATGGGAAAATCAGGATGAGTTGGTTATCCTAGGCTTCATCCTGTTCTTTTCTCTCTTGGATCATTCACTCTGATAGAAGTTAGCTGCCATGTTATAAGCTGCCAAAAGAGAGATGCACATGAAACTGAGGGAGACCTATGAGCAACAGCCAAGTATGAACTGAGGCTTCAGTCCAACAGCCCAGGAGTAACAAAGACCTACCAACAACTACATGAGTGAGCTTGGAAGCAGATCCTCCCTCAGTTAAGCCTTCAGATAAGACTGCAGCCCCTCTGGACAGCTTGACTATAACTTTATGAGAGACCTTGAGCCTTAACCACGAGGGAGCTCCAAATTTCTGACTCACAAAAACTGTGAGATAATGTTTCTTGTTTTAAGTCACTATGTTTTGGTGTAATTTCTTATACAGAAATAGATAACTAATCATCAGATCAATGAAAATGAGGGAAAAGTGGGTGATAGGTTTCCAGGACCTAGCATGGTTGGACGACTTCTCCAGCAGCCCTAGACAACTCCAGACCATGTGTTTGTCTACTTCATATGCCACTGATATTATGTAATGTCCAACAGTATCTTTTTTTCAACAATATGTTTTTTTTGTTTGTTTGTTTGTTTGTTTTTGCGGTACACGGGCCTCTCACTGCCGTGGCCTCTCTCGTTGCGGAGCACCCGCTCCAGACGCGCAGGCTCAGTGACCATGGCTCACGGGCCCAGCCCCTCCGTGGCATGTGGGATCCTCCCGGACCGGGGCACGAACCCGTGTCCCCTGCATCGGCAGGTGGACTCTCAACCACTGTGCCACCAGGGAAGCCCTCAACAATATCTTTTGATAAAGGAATTTTGCCAAAATCTTATTTAGCTTTCTTACTGAGCTATTAATCATTAACACTATGACTGACTTTAAAAGTTTTTTGGCCGGAATGTGACCTGTCACTGTTTTGGCTACAAAAAGTGTAACTTTAAAGGATAGCTTTATATATTTTTTATTTTTTTATTTTTATTTTTTTTGCTGTACGCGGGCCTCTCACTGTTGTGGCCTCTCCCATTGCAGAGCACAGGCTCCGGACGCACAGGCTCAGTGGCCATGGCTCACGGGCCTAGCCACTCCGTGGCATGTGGGATCTTCTCGGACTAGGGCACGAACCCACGTCCCCTGCATCGGCAGGCGGACTCTCAACCACTGCGCCACTGGGGAAGCCCAGGAAGCATTATTTTGTGGGTTTTTCTTCCTCTAGAAAAAAAATATTTTTGATTATCACATTGGCCACTGTGCTTTTTAAAAAATGGCACTAAAACTTCATTGACTTTATGCCACTATTTGACCAAGTTTCATAACCTATGTAATGAAACATATGTAGTGTACTAGGAACCAGGGGCAAATAGACTACCAGTTTATTTTATTTATTAAAAAAATTTTTTGGGGGGCTTCCCTGGTGGCGCACTGGTTGAGAGTCCGCCTGCCAATGCAGGGGACACGGGTTCGTGCCCTGGTCCGGGAGGATCCCACGTGCCGCGGAGCGGCTTGGCCCGTGAGCCATGGCCGCTGAGCCCGCGCGTCCGGAGCCTGTGCTCCGCAACGGGAGAGGCCACAGCAGTGAGAGGCCCGCGTACCGCAAAAAAAAAATAAAATAAAATAAAATAAAATTTTTTATTGACGTAAAGTTGATTTACAATGCTGTGTTAGTTTCAGGTGTACAGCAAGGTGAATCAGTTATACATATACATATATCTACTCTTATTTATTTACTTAAAATTTTTTTTAATGTATACATTTAAAAATATTAATTAATTAATTAATTAATTTAGGCTGCATTGAGTCTTAGTTGTGACATGCAGGATCTGGGTTGCAGCATGCAGACTCTTAGTTGTGGCGTGCATGCAGGATCTAGTTCCCCTACCAGGGATTGAACCTGGGCCCCCTCCACTAGGAGCATGGAGTCTTACCCACTAGACCACCAAGGAAGTCCCTCTACTCTTTTTTAGATTCTTTTCCCATATAGGTCATTACAGAGTGTTTTTTGTTTGTTTGTTTGTTTGTTTGTTTGTTTTTGGCTGCGTTGGGTCTTCATTGCTACACACAGGCTTTCTATAGTTGCAGCAAATGGGGGCTATACTTCATTTAGGTGCACGGGCTTCTCATTGTGGTGGCTTTTGTTGTGGAGCACCAGCTCTAGGTGTGCGGGCTTCAGTAGTTGTGGCACGAGGGCTCAGTAATTGTGGCTCAGGGGCTCTAGAGCACAGGCTCAGCAGTTGCGGCGCACAGGTTTAATTGCTCTGCTCATGTGGGATCTTTCCAGACCAGAGATCAAACCCGCATACCGTGTATTGGCAGGTGGATTCTTAACCACTGCGCCACCAGAGAAGTCCCATAATTAGCACTTTTCTTTTTCAGCTGTTCATCATAATTCATTACACTTGTGGATTACCCAGCCCCTGCACAGTCAGATTCACCCAGTATATGTATTTGCACTGTATTCCTGGGCAATGTTTCAGTTACAACTTTTTTCTCAGTTTCAAAGTATTCAGCGTCCTGATTTAACTTTCAACTAACTGATTTGAATTAATGATCCCTTTTGTGAATTGAAAATAAAATGCAACACAATGAAATTTAAAATTTAACACATAAACAATAACACATATTATGAAAAAATACATTAGTTTAGATTAACTGCATCATATCAACAGAACATTATTAGCTGAGACAAACTATAGAGCAACCTAAACTTTAAGAGTGAAACGACTATTGAGATGTTACATGATTTGAGAAAATCATGATTAATCTGACATTTAAAATTTATGAAGTAGATGTGAATAAAAGCTTCTCATCCCACTCAAATATCCTGTAGATAACTTGATAGATCACTGGTTCAGGGACCTAATGTTGGAAAAGTGCTGTTAGATTGGGAGAAAATTGCAGTCATATGACTAGAGGACTCATTGAAGGGGAAAAGAGAAAGGAGAGCAAAAACTAAAAGGAAATGTACAGTGTGATCCCATTTATGTTAAAAAGTGAGTGTAAATTTTAAGTACATAGGAAAAAAGCACTAGAAGGAAAAAGTGTGTAGTGGTGATCAGTCTAGAGAGGAGAAAGACTAGGAGAGCAAAGGGAACCATCACATTCTACTCTATATATGCTTATCTTTTTTTTTTTTTTTAAGGAACATTTATTTATTTATTTATTTATTGGCTGCGTTGGGTCCTCGTTGCTGCATGGGCTTTCTTTAGTTGTGGTGAGTGGGGGCTACTCTTCGTTGCGCTGCATGGGCTTCTCATTGTGGTGGCTTCTCTTTGCAGAGCACGGACTCTAGGAGTGCAGGCTTCAGTAGTTGTGGCACGCAGGCTCAGTAGTTGTGGCTCACGCGCTCTAGAATGCAGGCTCAGTAGTTGTGGCGCACGGGCTTAGTTGCTCCGTGGCCTGTGGGATGTTCCCGGACCGGGGCTCAAACCCGTGTCCCCTGCACTGGCAGGTGGATTCTTAACCACTGCACCACCAGGGAAGTCCCTATGCTTATCTTTTTTATTTCAAATTGTGGTCAAATACACATAACAAAAAATGTACCATCTTACCTGTTTTTTTTGTTTGTTTGTTTGTTTTGCCGTACGCGGGCCTCTCATTATTGTGGCATCTCCCGTTGCAGAGCACAGGCTCCGGACGCGCAGGCTAAGCAGCCACGGCTCACGGGCCTAGCTGCTCCACCGCATGTGGGATCCTCCCGGACCGGGGCACAAACCCACGTCCCCTGCATCAGCAGGCGGACTCTCAATCACTGCGCCACCAGGGAAGCCTGTCTTACCTGTTTTTAAGTGTAGAGTTTAGCAGTGTTAAGTGCATTCACATTGCTGTGCAACCAATCTCCAGAACTTTTCTATCTTGAAAAATTGAAACTCTGCATCCCTTAAATAGTAAGTCCCCATCTCATCTTCCTAACCCCTTAACCACTGTTCTTCTTTCTGTCTCCATGAATCTGACTACCCTGGTACCTCATATAAGTGGAATCAGACAATATTTGTCCCTTTGTATCTGGCTTATTTCTATTAGCATAACATCGTCAAGGTTCATCCATGTGGTAGCATATGTCAGGACTTCATTCCTTTTTAAGGCTGAATAATATTCCATAGGATGTTTATACCACATTTGTTTATTCATTCATCCATTGAGGGACACTTGGGTTGCTTCCACATTTTGGGTATATTGTGAATAATGCTACTAGGAACATGGGTGTACAAAAACCTCTTCAAGACCCTGCTGTCAATTCTGTTGGGTATATACCCAGCAGTGGAGTGGCTAGGTTGCCTGTCATGTTTTAATCTTTTATGGTGAGAATGTACTCATGTATTATTTGTATAATTTAAAACATATGGAGAAAAGAGTCAGGTACTGTTAAGAAAGCTGGGGATAGAAGGGTGGAAAAGGTCCCTGCCCTCACAGAGTTTGTGTGTATTTCTCTCCACAGGCCTTCCTAATTTGGAGAAATCAGGAATTCATATTTCAACTCAGTAAGTGTGGGTTACCTATGGGCAACAGTTAGGGATACCTCATCCCCCAACACACACATGTATTTTAAATTCAGCAGATATTTGTTGGGTGCCCAATACTACTTGTCAGGTTGTACGTTTGCCACTGGGAATTTAACAACAAACAAGAAATCAATGGTTCTTTTTTCTTTTTCTTTCTTTGTAACAGCTTTATTGTGATATAATTCACATCCCATACAGCTTACCAATTTAAAGTGTCAATTCAGTGGTTTTTAGTATATTCATAGGGTTGTACAGTTATCACCACAATCAATTTTAGAACATTTTCAACACCCCACCAAAAAAGAAACCCTATACCCATTAATATCACTTCCCATTTCTCCCAATGCTCCCAGCCCTAGGCAACCACTGCTTTCTGTCTTTATGGATTTGCCTATTCTGGACATCTTACATAAATGGCATCATATAATTCATGGTCTTTTGTGACTAGCTTCTCTCATTAAGAAGAAATGTTTTAAGAACCTAATGTTTTAAAGGTTCATCTGTGTTGTAGTATTTCTTTTTGTTGCTAAATAATATTCCATTGTATGGATATACCATATTTTGTTCATCCCTTCATCAGTTGATGAATATTTGGGTTATTTGCACTTTTTGGTTATTATGAATTATGCTGTCATGAACATTCATGTGCAAGTTTTTGTGTGGACATATGTTCTTAGTCCTCTTAGATATATACCTTGGAGTGGAATTGCTGGTTAATATGGTCAAGATAGTAACTACAGGAATATAGTTAATATGTTTAACCTTTTGAGGAACTGCTCTGTTTTCTAAAGTGGCTGCACCATTTTACATACCCACCACCAGTGTTCCATCCTCCACCAAACTCATAATAAAAACTGTCTTTTTTATTATAACCATCCTTAAATATACTTCTTTATTGTGAAATAATTTTCAATTTAAAGAATTGCAAGGATAGTACAGAGAGTTCCAGTGCTATTTCCTCACTCAGCTTCCCCTGGTGTGAGATAATCAATATTTTGAAAAAGATAGAAATAACAGCCAGAGACCAGTTCTGGTTTTTCTTGTCCTAGGTGTGTGTTAAGAGCTTCTGCCAGTCAAAGCAAAGACTATTTATATACAGACATGCCTGACTTATAATGGTTTGACTTACAATTTTTGTATTACTTTAACCATGGTGTGAAGGTGATAAGCATTCACTAGAAACTGTACTTCTTTTCCCAGTATGATACTCTCTTCTGATGGCGGGCAGCAGCAGCAAGCCACAGCTCCCAGTCAGCCACATGAGCACAGATGGCAAACAACCAGTATACTTACAAACTTTTGTAGCCACACAACCATTGTCTTTCACTTTCAGTACAGTAGTCAATAAATTACATGAGATATTAAACACTTTATTATAAAATACACTTGTGTAGGACTTCCCCAGTGGTCCAGTGGTTAAGACTCCACACTTCCACTGCAGGGGCCATGGGTTCGGTCCCTGGTCCGGGAAGTTCCACATGCCCAACACTGCGGCAAAAAAATAAAAACAAAAAACGGTTTGCGTCAGATGATTTTGCCCAACCGTAGGCTAGTGTGTGCTCTGCTTGCTTAAGGTAGGCTAGGCCAAGCTACGATGTTCAGTAGATTAGGCGTATTGAATGCATTTTTGAATTATGGTATTTTCAATTTACCATGGGTTTATTGGGAGGTAAGTCAAGGAAGATCTGTATAGAGACAGAAGTCAGCGATAAGAGGGTCACATTATGGTGCCCAAGGTAACAAAACCAGGAGGTTTTCGTCTAGTAGACAATCAGATCCTGTTAGCAAGGTCAATTTCGGGGAGGAAGGGACTACCTCACAACCCACACTACTGGTGGTCTCATCACACGGTTGCATGGTTTGGTAGTTTTCTAATCCTACCGGGTTGTTTTCTCTCCAGCCACGGGTTTCTTAAACTCCTGAAAGCGTCAGGCAGTGCTTTGAAAGTCACATCCTCCGCCCTTACCCAACAGCACTTTATTTAAACACCTCAGCCGTCAGTTTCCCGTAGCGCAGGAGACCGGCCGCAGCAGAGGAAGCAAGGCCTGTCGGAACATCCAGGGCCACACCCAGACCCACGACTGGGGCTTGAACGCGCCGGCCGCTCAGGGGCCTTTTCTGCCCTCAGACTCCAGAAACACGGCTCCCTATTGGCCAGGCGTGCACCAGGGCCCGCCTTCTGGAAGTTGCAGGGCGGCCTCCTATCTAACCCCGAGTGGCGGCCTCCGTGTAGGGCCACGGGGCTGAGAGCGGGAAGTGGGCTTCATTCTGTTCTCAGCAGACGAGGTTAGGGGTACGACAGCCCTCCTACAGCGAGGTCAGGCCAGGAGTCTGGAATTAGGACGGTCGCGAGACCCTTTGTCTGCTCGCCCCGGCGGAGGGGCGGGGCCGCGCCGGTTCCGCCCCGGAAGCGGAAGTGCGGGCACCCTGGGGTTCTGTCCAGTGAGAGGTTGGCCCGTGCGCCAGCCGTTCCTCCGGCTGGTCATATCTCGCCGTCTCTTCTGCCCGTGTCCCATCGCCGGCCCCGCCATGCTTTCTCTAGATTTTTTGGACGATGTGCGGCGGATGAACAAGCGGCAGGTGAGATTGGCCGCCCACTGTTCCCCTTGTCCCTTCGACGCTGCCACTGCTGTGCCCCGCGGACCTCTGGGCCCCAGTGTGAGGGCCGGAGCGGGTCTGACGCCTGGATTATTCCATCTCTTTGTGGGGTCTGTGTCCAGAGGTAGCTTTATCCGCCCCCTATTTTTAGCCTCTGGCTGATACGGGACCTTCTAGGGGCGGAGCGGGAAGCCTGGTCTTCACGTTCCATTGCCCCCTGTGAGGCAGGGAAGCAAGTGGAAGCCGTAGGGCTCTTTGTAAGTGGGAGTTGGGGTTGCTTATTGTTTTAGGCTTAGTAAAGCGGCAAACTCGTGATTTCTCCAGTCGCAGCGACTTCCGATGGATTCCGGCAGCTAGGTTTAGCAGTTCACCGCTACTCTGGGATGCTCGGGAAGGCAGTTGTAAGGCCCCACAAAAGCCGTTTGGCTACTTTGAGCCCGTTACAACCCTTCTAGTACAGCTGGGTCTCAGCGGGCTGTCCTGACTTCCTTGAACCACCTCTGAGTTCAGAGTTGAAACAGTTACTCTCCTTGCCCTTGAGTCCGCTTAGCATTAAGGTATACCTCAGAATCCTCGGGTATACCTCCCATTATTAGTGGTACAGGGATCCTGAAACTTCCATCTCCTGATTTAGTCCTTAAACTTTACTCCGTCTTGAACTTACAGATCATATTCCAAATGGTACTGGGAATACTGTAATTATTTAGTCATTGGAACAAGTTGCTCCTTTCTGTCTTCTACACCAAGTGTGTCTGTAGAGCCCACTTTTGCTTGCCTCGGACCTTTTTATAGTGTTTTGCTGTTAAGAAGTGTCCTGATGTCACTGTTAAAGGTTTTTCTCTTGGACTTTTATTATGCACTATTTATATTTACCATTTAGGGAAGAAGATATACAACTTCCCCTTACTCCCCTTCAGACCTCTTCTTAGACATGTTTCCTAATTCATTCAGTCATAATTGATCATTTTTTTCCCCAAATTGCACAAAACGTTTCAGATTCTCACTAGTATAGTGTTTTTTCATGCATATCTGAATTTCTAGGTGCAGAGACATTGCTTTGAAGAAACTCTTCTTTTGGGCCTACTGTTTATTGTACCCTGTGCTAGGTACAATGAGAGAAATGCAAAGATAGATAAGACAGATTCTGCCTTCAAGGAGCATAAATATGTAGAAAATGACTAAGGCAGAACAGTAACTATTTTGAGCTCTTGCTATGTGTGAAATGCTTTATATACCTGTGAGGTAGATAATGTTATTCCCATTATACAAGTGGAGAAAATAAGCAACCTCCCAGAGATTGTTAGGAGGGGATGTGAAGGATTGGATAGCATGGGGATGGGATGAGGGAAAGTTAGAAATGAGGTTTTACCTGCACATAATATCTGGGGGAAAAAATGGATACTGACTGTAGGTACCGAGAGCTAATTAGATGAAAAGAGGGAAACTAGAAGTTTCATCAAATGTCTGATTAATTTGAGTTGTAATTTTTTTTTCCTATCAGGTTCATAGAGGAATAGTTTAGTACAGTAAACTCCATCCAGGGGAATTCCCTGGTGGTCCAGTGGTTAGGATTCCGCGCTTCCACTGGGTGGGGTCTGGGTTTGATCCCTGGTCAGGGAACTGAGATCCCACAAGCTGTGTGGCATGGCCAAAAAAAAAAAAGAACAAACAAACAAACCTCCATCCATTTAAAGCGTATCAGGTGATAAGTTTCTACAGTTATATACACCCATTACAATCAAGATACAGAACATTTCTGTCACCCACAAGATCCCTTTGTAGTTCATTTCCTTAGCACTTGGCAACCACTGATTTGCTTTTTTGTCAGTATAGATGGGTTTGCTTTTTTTTTTTTTTTTTTTTTTTTTTTTAAGTTTATTTATTCATTTTTTTAATTAGTTTCTGCTTTATAACAAAGTGAATCAGTCATACATATACATCTGTTCCCACATCCCTTCCCTCATGCATCTCCCTCCCTCCCACCCTCCCCATCCCACCCCTCCAGGCGGTCACAAAGCACCGAGCTGATCTCCCTGTGCTCTGCGGCTGCTTCCCACTATCTATCTACCTGACGTTTGGTAGTGTATACACGTCCATGCCTCTCTTTCGCCTTGTCACAGCCCACCCTTCCCCCTCCCCATATCCTCAAGTCCATTCTCAAGTAGGTCTGCGTCTTCATTCCCGTTTTGCCCCTAGGTTCTTCATGACATTTTTTTTTTAAATTCCGTATATATGTGTTAGCATACGGTATTTGTCTTTCTCTTTCTGACTAACTTCACTCTGTATGACAGACTCTAGGTCTATCCACCTCATTACAAATAGCTCAGTTTCGTTTCTTTTTATGGCTGAGTAATATTCCATTGTATATATGTGCCACATCTTCTTTTTTTTTTTTTTTTAATATTTTATTTATTTATTTATTTAGCTAGCTGCACACAGGATCTTCATTGCAGCATGTGGGATCTTTAGTTGCGGCATGAGGGATCTTTAGTTGTAGCATGTGGGATCTAGTTCCCCGACTAGGGATCGAACCCGGGCCCTCTGCATTGGGAGCGTGGAGTCTTAGCCACTGGACCACTAGGGAAGTCCCTGGTTTGTATTTGATAGAAATGAAATCACAGAGTATGTATTCTTTTGAGCTGCAAGTTTTAATTGATTTTTAACACCTTACTCAAGACTTTTGTTTACAGTATGTAATTTTTATTTTTGTCTGCTTCACAGTTTTCAAAATTAAAGTGTTTCACTACTTTCATGGCATCCAATACACTGTTGCCAGATTAATGTCTTCACTCCTGCCCTCCAACCTTCAGTAGATCCCATTGCCTTGTAGGTTAAGTCCAAACCCCTTAGAATGGCATTTGAAGTAAGTCCCAGTCATTTTACAGTCTGCCGTTTCTCACTGTTTCAGTCTTGTCCCAGTTTACTCTTCCTGCCTGTTTCATTTCACTGTGTATATGAACATTGTTCTATTCAAACTTTGTGTCTTCAGAACTCCCCTTGTATTATTTCTGAGTCTTTGTGGACCACCCTAGACTATTAGGTGATCTCTAAAGCCCTTTTAGCTGTTATGTACTGTTCTATTTGTCTTCTCCCCTTTGCAGTGTGGCTCTTTTACTGTAGTGTCAGAGCACAGTGTTCCTCAGGCTTTTCTTAATCCATGAAGCCCTGATTTGTAGTTTGCCTGTTTCTGTGGTAAATACTTCCAACATGGTTGATTTCAAGCTGCTAACGTGACATCACTGAATGTGGAATTAGGAAGAAATGTGGTAGCATGCAACTGTAATTTCCACCTTATAGGTAAAATTTTAAAAATAATCTCAAGAACACAGATAATAGTAAAATGTAGTAAAATAGTTAGAAACTGATTTAGAGTATTTAGTGACTTTGTTTTTTAAGTAATTTAATTGTACTAATTTTTAATAACACTGTTTAACAACCAGCTTGCAAGATTCCTGAAAATTGAGCAGGTTGGCTCCAGCACACCTCTGGTTGTAGGTTAGTTTCTTGATGCCCATTGAGGTAACCTTTGTGTGCAGAAAAGCCTGTTTAGAATTCTTATATTTAAAAACATAATATTCAATTTGTAAAACCTAAAATTTTAAAACCAAGTTCTTAAACCTTTCAGAATCAGTTTTCAAATCTTATCCTATTTAAAGTCTAGCAGCTGGTGGGGTCTTAGTTCCCTAACCAGGGATTGGACCCGGGCTCTCGGCAGTGAAAGCGCCAAGTCCTAACCACTGGACCACCAGACTGACCTGCCAGGGAATTCCCAGGTCTAACAAATTTTAACAATCACTTTTAAGGGCCTTTGAATATTTGGGCTAATTTATAAACAGACATCTTAAAAACATTAAATTTAACTTATAAATTTAAAGAATTTCCTTTTTAAGAACATCGATTATTCAACAAACACCACTGCATACTTATATAATTTTTATAAATCTGGAGCTTAGGTTCTCCTAAATGTTTCAACATTTGAATATAAGGTATAAATAGTAAGCTTTCTGATTAAAATAATAAATCTACAATTGATTGTACATTTAAAATTGGAATTACAAACCTGACCTATTACTTTTATATTCCAAATTCTCTTAAATTTTACAAAAACTTAAGATACCAAATATGCACAGCACCCTTAACATAAAAGTATTAATACTATACATAATTTCCTTTAAGCATTTCTGTTCTTAATTATGCATTTTCCTGGAGTGAAAAGATGCTTATTCACTAAGTAAATATGTCATGCCAAGTAATTTTTATATTAATTTCATGTGTAGTTCTCTGCTTGCTGAGAATTCTTAATGATCAGAGGATATTGGCCAGCATGTGACTAGATCCATGTTTGAGCCCTGATGGGACTAATCTGACTTTCACAGAATTTGCTTTATTAGCTCCTCCTTAGGCCTTTTGCATTACTTGATTGAATTTTGCATTTCTTTGGATTTTAATTATCTGTATGTTTTCCTACCTAAATCTGAAGACCGTAGGACTTGGCACGATCCTTTCTTTTTATTTATTTATTTATTTAGTTAGTTAGTTAGTTAGTTAGTTAGTTAGTTATTAATATTTTAGCTGTGCCTCACAGCATGTGGGATCTTAGTTCCCTGACCAGAGATCAAACCCCTGCCCCCTGCAGTAGAAGCGCTGAGTCTTAACCACTGGACCGCCAGGGAAGTCCCTCTTTTTATGTTTTACAGTCTTCTTAGGATCCCTTAACTCTTTTTTTTTTTTTAATTTACTTATTATTTTTTATTTTGGCTGTGCTGGGTCTTCATTTTGGCACACAGGATCTTTGTTGTGGCATGTGGACTCTTAGCTGTGGCATGCATGTGGGATCTAATTCCCCAGCCAGGCATTGAACCCTGGCCCCCTGCATTGGGTGTGCGGAGTCTTACCCACTGGGCCACAAGGGAAGTCCCTCACTTAACTCCTTTTTTTAAAAAATAAATTTATTTATTTATGGCTGCATTGGGTCTTCGTTGCTGCACGCAGGCTTTCTCTAGTTGTGGCGAGCCGGGGCTGCTCTTTGTTGTGCACAGGCTTCTCAGTGCAGTGGCTTCTCTTGTTGCAGAGCATGAGCTCTAGGTATGCGGGCTTCAGTAGTTGTGGCTCAATGGCTCTATAGCACAGACTCAGTAGTTGTGGCGCATGGGCTCAGTTGCTCTGCAGCATGTGGGATCTTCCCAGACCAGGGCTTGAACCTGTGTCTCCTGCATTGGCAGGCGGATTCTTAACCACTGAGCCACCAGGGAAGTCCTCACTTAACTCTTAATGGCTATTGTAGTGATACCTGATTGAATTCTGGATATCTTTGGTAACTTTTTTTTTAATGAATTGGCCCTCTGGTGAAGCACATAGAAGCCTAGATTTTTCCTAGGCTTGGACCTAATATGAGTAAGTGTGCTGCAAATAGGAGGTATATACAGCACAGAGGACAGATCGATTACTTTTTTTGATTATTGAAAACTAATCTGGTCTTGTTTAGGATCAGGAAACTCTTTATCACTGGCAGGGTATCAAAATTCAGTAATAAATTGCCAAGTTTCAATGTAGAAACATCAGTCTCCGTTATACACACAAGGAAATCACAAGTAAAATTATGTTAAAAACTGCACTTACTGTCCTCGAATATATTCTTCTTGAGCATCCAAAAATCATTCTTCATCCTGTATAACTTTGAGCAAATCTAGAATAGAGTGCCATAGTAAGGATTAGGCATTTACTTGTTATGGTTCTTAGATACTTCATATTTTTTAGGTTCTTTTTCCCCCCATAGTATTCTGTCCATGGACATACAGACAAACATGATTATTTATTCTCATGCCAGATGCCACAAGCCTCCAACAATAAAGACAAATTCCACTTAAGCAGAAATTATGACCATAACTCTTCTTCAAAAGAGTTGTCTTTTGAGACTTCCCTGGCAGTCCAGTGGTTTAAGACTTTGTGCTTCCACTGCTGGGGGCACAGGTTGGAACCCTGGTCGGGGAACTAAGACCCTGCATGCCACGCAGCGTAGACAAAAAAAAAAAAAAGAGTTGTCTTTTCTGACTTCAAGGAAGGATGTGAGGTAGAGTATCCAAACACAGAAGATGTTCATGGGGATAGAATGCTTTGTCTGAAAAATATGGCTTATCGGTCAGGGTTTAGTCTGGGAAGCAGAACCACTATGAATATTTTAGAATTAAGGGATTTATTATAGGAATAAGATTTTATACAATTGTAGGAGAAGCTGGATGAGTCAGGAGTGTAAAACAGAGATGCAGAAACAGAATGTCACCAGTTCTTCTGTAGCACTGTTATGGGTAGATGGAAGCTTGCTATGGAATCTGGGGTTAGATTCCACATCTGGCTGATGGAGTGGAATCACACCAAGGGAGAGTAGATGAAGTCTGTGGAAGGCTGTTGCCTCTACAGCTCATTTCTGGATGTGGAGCAGGGGAATGCGAGGACAAACTGGATTCTGCCAGGCCTTTAATGTCTGTCTCTCACCATGTCTAACCACAGTGACCTTCAGCATGGTAGCATCTGCTTCTCTTTCACCTTCTAGGCCTTGGGCAGATTTCTCTTTGCTAAATCTAATTCAGAACCATACATGGAGGGGGGTTTGGGGAAGCCTAGTTCTAGCTAAGCCAATTTGGCAAAACTACTGTAGTTTTCAAAACTATTCTAGTCTACCCTTTGTCAGCTCAGCAGTTATATACACCGCTTTTAATCATATTTCACTTTTCAAATAAACATAAAACAAGATTATACTTCTGTCTAATATGCAGCTTTCCTTTGTTTCTGTAATTGGCTACATGGTTGTAGCTGTCATCTTTCTTCTTAACCATTCCACATTCCTTTTGCTCTCAGCAAGATCCTACATTGGTCATAGTTTCTTGCATTACGGTGTGACCCGAACCTTGATTATTAAAGGGTAATGTCATGAGGAGTCCTGCCTGAACTGGATTGTTACAGTTTTCACTAACTTTTATTGTAAGACATGGAAGTACTAAGAAAGGCCTCAGAGGATTCTTTATATTCCTATATATTCACTTCCCTCATTATGTAGTAACAAACCTCTGTTTTTCTCTGATGGTCAGGGTCAGTCCCCTTTGCCAGTAAGTAACCACCCCGTTCCCTGCATTTTGGTTCACTGGCGTGAGTATCCCAAAGTGGCGAGGGGGCAGACTCAACTTCCAGTTTAATGGAACCACTGTGTCTCCTGGTGGAAGGAAATCTCCTTTAGGAGTGAAAACATCTCTTTTTTTGGCTGCGTTGGGCAGCTTGTGGAATCTTAGTTCCCCGAACAGGGATTGAATCCAGGCCATGGCAGTGAAAGCGCCAAGTCCTAACCACTGGACCTCCAGGGAATTCCCAGGAATGAAAACTTCTAAACCAGCAGAACCGAAAACTATGAGGCTGGGAAGCAGAAATTTCACTAGCAGATTATTAGGAGTAGTAGTGGGAGGAGTCACTTCCATTCCCACCCTTTAATTCTGGACTAGTGAATCCTACTTACAGAAGAAATTGGTTGCTGATTAAGAGCATATACCACATACTGGAGGACATTAGACATTATCCCAGCCCAACAAAGTGTTGCTGCTGTCTAGCTAGTACTGTAGCTGTCTTCAAAAGGCCATTTGTATCACTCAGAAGATAGAAACAACACCAGTAATTGAACAGAGAAAAATTAAATACAAAGAATTGTTAACTGGTAAAAGATGCTCAACCACTAAAATGTGTAAAAGAGGACTCTTAAGGTGTTCAGAAATAGCGTATGCAGAAAACAGTTATTACCTTCTAGGATAAGGGAGTGAACAAAGAACTAGCAAAATACCTCCCTCCACCCCCCTTCACCCCTTCTTAACCTGAGATGTAGACCTCTTTGGAGAGGGTGTGGCTGTCACAGGGACTTGCAATGACATTTGCCAGAGCAGTGAGCTGGAGCTTGTCAATAGAATTGGCCTGCTGGGAGGTTGAGAAATTTGCCAGAGTGTGTGTGGGCAGGAGCCAGTCTGTGATGGTCTCTGAAGTGAGTAATAGGAGACTTCCAGTACACAGATCCACTAGCTACTGGGTGAAATAAAAACACTCCATGGGAAGAGAAGCCCCTCCCACTCTCTATCACCTTGCTGTGGCCCTGCAGTGCCTTTATTAATAAAACCTAACATCATTGAGCCAACTGGAAAAGGTGCCCCTGTTTATAGGCTCAGCCTAGTAACACAAAGAAGGATGGATTTGGTGCTGAGAGATAATAAATTGATAATGCCTACTGTTCCACTGTTCTTTCAGGCCAGCCATTTAAGATGATGGAGGACACAGTGAGACCAGTGAAATTCATGACTGTGTGCCCACTGTTGTGCTTTAATTACCTATAAGTTCCCTGGTCAGAAGCAGTGTTGTATGGAATACCATGATGCGGAATAAGGCATTCTGTAAGTTCATGGATGGTGGTTTTGACGGAAATACTGAAGACAAGGAAGACAGGTCCATATACAGAGTCTATTCTAGATAGAAGAAATTGCTGCCCCTTCCATGATGGAAGTGATCCAGTATCAGGAATGGTGGCATTGTTGGTCTTTGCAGTTGGCAGTCTAGGCACTCATCATTGGCTAGAACCAAACTAGTCTTGGTGAGTGAAAGTCCACATTGCTAACCTTCATCTTGGCTGCTACAGCCACTTTGATCATGAGTCCATTGGGTAAGACATGGATGGCTAGGGAAAGAGGCCGCTGACATCCACAAAACAGGTAATTTTATCCGCCTGATTATTAAGATACTCTTCTGCTGAGGTAATTCTTTGGTGGGACACAAATATCTTCACATTCTGTGTACCTACTTGGAAAGCTCCATCCACATACCTTTTCCCCAAACCTCTTGTCTCTAACTTTCCAGTGATGTCTCTTCAAAGTCCCTGGCCATCCAGCCAAATTGCTGGTCACTCTTGAATCAGTATAAATCCACACCTGTGGCCATCTCTCCTTCCGGGAAAAGCAAACAATTATTGTATCACTTGAAGTTCTGCCCATGGGAGGATTTCCCTTCATCATAATCCTTTATGGTGAACCCTGAATGGGGATGTCATGGCACAGCTGTCTACTTTCAGTTGGTGCTAGATGGTTCACATAGAACCATCATCTAAACACCAGGCCTAAAGTCTTCTTCAGTCAGCTGGTCATAGGGAACTCCCCATGGGGCGAGAGGTGTAAGCTGAGAGAGAAGAAGCAATGTAGCGTGAGTAGGAGCCATGAGTATCTGAGTCACTTGCTCATACAACTTACTTGTGTCTTTAGGACCTGCTTGAGCCCAATCTTGTATATACTACTTACAATGGATGATGGAGTACTGCTGTGAATGCCCAACTTTATGGCTTGGTGGATCTGGCAGCATCCAGTTCATGCTGAGGAGTTCAGGTTATATGGTAACTTGGTGATCCATGGTCTAGTGTTTAGTCTCTTCTAGAATTCAGCAGCTAGCTAGAAGCTGTTAGAGAGGAGGAGAATAGTTCTCCAAAGGATACCATGGCTTTGCCCCCAAATCCAAAGACCTGTGCTGTTGTTCACCTGTGTAGGACTGCCAGAGGCTCTCCATCTGTCAGATATTTCAGTTACCATGAGACCTTCTGGGTCTTACGGCCCAAGTGATAGAACAGCTTGCATGGGAGCTTGGACCTGTTGCACAGCCCTCCTCAAAACTGGATCAAAATTGGTTTACTAGGTCAGTAGGTTGGAGTAGCACACCCAAATGAGGTATATATTGCCTCTGAAATCCAAAGAGGTCCACTAGGCTTTAAGTTTCTTAGTAGTAACAGGAACCAGATGCAGCAACTTGTTCTTCGTCTTGGAAGGGATATCTTAACATGACTGGGGCCACTGAACCCCAAGAATTTTCATGGGGATAGGAATTTCTGTGGGATTTATTTCTCACACTCTGGCCACATATATGTTTTACCAAGGTGTCTAGGTCATGAGGTTCAACCACCCAGTCTACTCACTGTGATATCATCAATATAGTGAACATGTTTACTCTGTGAATGTTGGGCCAATCAAGGTCCCCATGGACCTTTACGATAGAAAGCTCCAGGGCTAATTGAGCCCTCAAGTAGGCCCTGCCACCAAAAGCATACTGCTTCTGGTGGTCTTATTTCTCTTGCTACAGGAATCCTCAGGGATAGGAAACTGTCAAAAACGCGGAATGAGCCTCTTTTAAGTTGGAACTGCTAGAAGCTGATGATTGTCTTACTAAGACAGGGAACCTAACTTTTTATTTTAATCACCTAGACTTATTAAGAATATGTAACTTTTAGTTTTGATTGGTTATGCAGTTATTGCTACATGTAGTAGCATTGTTAAGGACTATGATATTCTGCATTACAAGCTAAATTATGGTTTGAGCCTAGAATATCACTTATAGCAAGAAATAGGGGTGGAGAGGACAGCAAGAGCCAGATTATGGAAGGCCCTGTATACTCAGAGGTTCAGAATTTATCCTATAGGTAGTGAGGGAAGGTTTTTTTGTTTTTTGCAGTACGCGGGCCTCTCACTGTTGTGGCCTCTCCCGTTGTGGAGCACAGGCTCCAGCTCTCGCCAGCATTGTGTGTTTTCAGACTTTTAGATTTTCGCCATTCTAATAAATGAAAAGTGGTATCTCAGGACAGTCTTACTTTGTATTTCCCTCGTTATCCGTTTGGTTGAACATATTTTCATATGATTTTGGAGTTGTTTTTATTTCATTTTCCGTGAACTAGCAGTTCATAATCCTTTGCCTATTTTCCTTTTGGATTGTTGCTATTGATTTCTAGGAGCTCTTTATAGGAAGATTATTAGTCTTTTGTCGTATATATTGTAAACGTTTTCTCCCAGTTTGTCTTTTGATTTAGCTTATAGTATAATTTGCCATGCAAAGTTGTCAAATTTTTTTTTGGTTATTTGCTCTTTTATTTTGTTTTGGGTAGTCAGATTTACCCATCTTTTCTTCATGGCTTCTGGATTTCAGGTCAGTTTAAAAAACCTCCTTTAAGGCTTCCCTGGTGGCGCAGTGGTTGAGAGTCCGCCTGCCGGTGCAGGGGACACGGGTTTGTGCCCCGGTCCAGGAGGATCCCACATGCCGCGGAGCGGCTGGGCCCATGAGCCATGGCCGCTGGGCCTGCGCGTCTGGAGCCTGTGCTCCGCAACGGGAGGGGCCCCAACAGTAAGAGGCCCGCGTACCGCAAAAAAAAAAAACAAAAAAACCTCCTTTACTTCAAGGCCTTTCCTACTTTATTCTATTACTTTTGTGAATATGTGCTTTTAAAAAAAACAGCTTTATTGGAGTGTAAAGTATAAAAATTCACCCATTTTAAGTGTATAATTCATGGTTTTTGGTAAATTTATACGGTTGTGCACCTATCACCACAATCCAGTTTTAGAACATTTCCAACATCCCTGAAAGATCCTTCGTGCATTTTTACAGTCAATGCCTGTTTCCATTCACAGCCCCAGGCAGCCACTAATCTGCTTTGTATCTCTATGATTTGCCTTTACTAGACATTTTATTTTTTTATTTTATTTTTATCAACAATTAGCTTTTATGAAATCATTTTGTATAAATGGAATCCTATAAAATGTAGTCATTTGTAGCTGGTTGCTTGCTTGCTTTTTATTTTTGGCTGTGTTGGGTCTTCATTGCTGCACACGGGCTTTCTCTAGTTGTGGCGA
The DNA here is from genome assembly GCF_964165515.1 of Mesoplodon bidens. Taxonomy (NCBI): domain Eukaryota; kingdom Metazoa; phylum Chordata; class Mammalia; order Artiodactyla; family Ziphiidae; genus Mesoplodon; species Mesoplodon bidens. The sequence goes on from NC_138178.1 coordinate 36,629,431, forward strand.
TCAGGGACTACTCTTCGTTGAGGTGTGTGGGGCTTCTCATTGCAGTGGCTTCTGTTGTTGCGGAGCACAGGCTCTAGGTGCTCAGGCTTCAGTATTTGCAGCACATGGCCTCAGTAGTTACGGCACGCAGGCCCTAGAGTGCACAGGCTTCAGTAGTTGGGGTGCGTGGGCTCAGTAGTTGTGGCCTGCAGGCTCTAGGGTGCAGGGTCAGTAGCTGTGGGGCATGGGCTTCATTGCTTCGCAGCATGTGGGATCTTCCCGGACCGGTGATCAAATCTGTGTCCCCTGCATTGGCAGGTGGATTCTTAAACACTGTGCCACCAGGGAAGTCCCTGATTGCTTTCATTTCACATGATTTTTTTAAATTGTGGTAAAATACACATAAAATTTTCTATCCTAACCATTTTTTAAACTATTATTTATTTTTTTTTTAATGGAAATGTCGTTGATCACAATGTTGTGTTAGTTGCAGGTGTACAGCAAAGTGATTCAGTTATACATAAATATATATGTATCTATTCTTTTTCAGATTCTTTTCCATTATAGGTTATTATGAGATATTGAATATAGTTCCCAGTATTCTACAGTAGGTCCTTGTTGTATCTTAACCTTTTTTTTTTTTTTTTTTTTTTTGGCGGTACGCGGGCCTCTCACTGCTGTGGCCTCTCCCGTCGCGGAACACAGTCTCCGAACGTGCAGGCCCAGTGGCCATGGCTCACGGGCCCAGCCGCTCCGCGGCATGTGGGATCCTCCCAGACCGGGGCACGAACCCATGTCCCCTGCATTGGCAGGTGGACTCTCAACCACTGCGCCACCAGGGAAGCCCAACCATTTTTTAAGTGTAGGGTTCAGTAGTGTTAAGTACATTCACATTGTTGAACAACCCATCTCTAGGACTCTTTTTATCTTGCAAAATTAGAACTCTGTACTCATTAAAAAACTCCCCATTCTCCCCTTCCCCCAGCCCATAGAAACTACCACTGTACTTTCTGTCTCTGTGAATTCGGCTTTTTTTTTTTTTTTTTTTAAAGAAGATGTTGGGAGTAGGAGTTTATTAATTAATTAATTTATTTTTGCTGTGTTGGGTCTTCGTTTCTGTGCGAGGGCTTTCTCTAGTGGTGGCAAGCAGGGGCCACTCTTCATCGCGGTGCGCGGGCCTCTCACTATCGCGGCCTCTCTTGTTGCGGAGCACAGGCTCCAGACGCGCAGGCTCAGCAGTTGTGGCTCACAGGCCTAGTTGCTCCGTGGCATGTGGGATCTTCCCGCCCCGGGGCACGAACCCGCGTCCCCTGCATCGGCAGGCAGACTCTCAACCACTGTGCCACCAGAGAAGCCCCTGTGAATTCGGCTTTTATTAATTTTTTTCTCATTATTTGTTTTCTATTTCACTGATTTCTGCTCTAAACTTTATTTCCTTCCTTGGTTACTTTGTGTTTAGTTTGCTATATTTTCTAGTTTCTTAAAGTGGAATCTTGGGTTATTGGGTTAAGGTCTTTCTTTTGAAATATATGTATTTAAAGCTATAGATTTCTCTCCAAGCAGTACTTTAGCTACATTACAGGAATTTTGACATGTTGTGTTTGTTTACACTCAGTTCAAAATATTTTGTAATTTCCCTGTGGTTCCTCTTTGAACCATGGGTTATTTGGGAAAAAATATTTCTAAGTATGTATTTGGGGGTTTTTCAAATTTCTCTCCAGCGCTGATTTCTAATTTAATTATATTGTAGTTGAAGAAAATAGTTTGTATGATTACAATCTTTTAAAATGAGTCCCCTTTTAAAATTTGCCTAGAGCCTGGTCTCTGGAGGATGTTTCATGTTTGTTTGAAAAGAATGTGTATTCTCCTGTGTGGGGTGGAGTGTTCTATAGATGTTTAGTTGGTTGAGGTATTCAAGTTTTCTATATCCTTGCTGATTTTCTGTCTTATTCTATCAACTATTAAGAAGAGAATGTTGAAGTCTCTAACTTTTTATCCTGAGATAGATCCTACTTAGTCATAAGGTATATATTGTTTGGTCTAAACATTTACTAAAATGTTACAGATACTTTTTATGTCTATATCCGTGATACCATTCTGTGGTTTTCTTGTAACATCTTTATCTGATTTGGGTATCAGTAATGTTGGCCTTCATAAAGTGAGTTGGGAAGTATTCCCTCTTCTGCAGTTTTCTGGAAGAGTTGGCATAGAATTATTATGATTTTTTTCTTTAAATGCTCGGTAGAATTGATTAGTGAATACTGTCTGAGCCTGGAGTTTTTCTTTGTGGGAAGGTTTTTAAATCGTAAATTCAGTTTCTTTAATAGGTCTGTTCAGGTCTATCTATTTCTTCTTCAGTGAGCTTTGGTACCGTGTATTTCAAGAATTAATATATTGGTATAAAGGTATTCACAATACTTATTATCCTTTTGATATTTTTATATTAGTACAAATTAATAAGTATTAGTCTAGTGATGTCACCTCTCTCATTCCTTCCTGATATCAATAATTCATATCTTTCTTTTTTTCCTCATTAGTCTGGCTAATTGATCTCCTCAAAGAACCAACCTTTGGGCCTCCCTGGTGGCGCAGTGGTTGAGAGTCCGCCTGCCGATGCAGGGGATACGGGTTCGTGCCCCGGTCTGGGAGGATCCCATATGCCGCGGAGCGGCTGGGCCCGTGAGCCATGGCCGCTGGGCCTGCGCATCCGGAGCCTGTGCTCCGCAACGGGAGAGGCCACAACAGTGAGAGGCCCGCATACCGCAAAAAGAAAAAAAAAAAAAAAAAAAGAACCAACCTTTGGTTTGCTTTTCTTTACTGTTTTCCTATCTTCAGTTTCACTTATTTCTACTCATATTTTTAGTATTTCTTTTTTGTGAGTTACTTTGGATTTCATTTGGTTTTCTTGGTGCTTTAAGGTGGAAGCTTAATTTGGGAAATCCACAAATATTTGGAAATTAAACAGTGCATTTCTAAATAACCCGAGGGTCAAAGGAGAATCCCAAGAGAAATTGCAAAATATTTTGAACTGAGTATAAACAAAAACACAACATATAATTTGAGACATTTCTGTTTTTCTTAACATAGGCCTTTACTACTATAAAATTCCCTTTACATACTACTTTAGGTGCATCCCAGAAATTTTGAAATGTTGTATTTTTATTCTCTTTTGATTTCTTCTTTTACCATGGGTGATTTAGAATAGAAGTGTTATTTGATTTCTAAACATTTGGGGGAATTTTTCAGGTATCTTTCTGTTACTGATTTCTATTTTCATTCCATTGTGATTGGAGAATACTCTTTGCATAATTCAAATCCCTTTCTATTTATTGAGACTTGTTTTGTGGTCTTGAATATGGTCTATCTTGGTGAATGTTCTGTGTGTACTTAAAAGGAATGTGTATCTGCTGTTGTTGGGCAGAATGTTCTGTAAATATCAGTTAGGTCAAATTGGTAGTGTTGCTCAAATCTGCTCTATGCTTATTGATTTTTTTGTCTTCCTGCTGTATCAGTTATTGAGAGGGGGTGTTGACATTTCTGACTATAACTATGGATTTGTCTATTTCTCCTATTCTTTTCCATTATGGTTTATCGCAGGATATTGAATATAGTTCCCTGTGGTATACATTATGCTATACATTATGCTGTATGCTAAACTTGTTGTTTATCCATTCTTAATGTAATAGTTTGCATCTACCAACCCTAAACTCCCAATCCATCCCTCTCCCTCCCCCTCCCCACCTTGGCAACCACAAGTCTGTTCTCTATGTCTGTGAGTCTGTTTCTGTTTTGTACATAGGTTCATTTGTGCCATATTTTAGATTGCACATATAAGTGATATCATATGGTATTTGTCTTTCTCTTTCTGACTTACTTCATTTAGTATGATAATCTCTAGTTGCATCCTGATAGTTTTTTATTGCTATGACTTCAGTTTCACTAAACTTTTCTTCTGTGATGTCTAATCTGTATTCCATTCTGTGTGGTTTTCAGACAAGATTGGGTGCTTTCAGGGTGGTATGCTGTGTGGTTTTCATTTCAGACATATTCTTTTTCATCTCCAGAGGTTTGGGTTGGGTCTTGGATATATTTTCTATCATCTAAGTCTCTATTTAATGTGCTCAGTCTTTCCCCTACCTTTTATTTTTATTTTATTTGCCACACCACACAACTTGTGGGATCTTAGTTCCCTGACCAGGGATTGAACCTGGGCCACGACAGTGAAAGCGCTGAGTCCTAACCACTGGACTGCCAGGGCATTCCTGTTTCAAGGCTTTTTTAAAAGGCTTTGTTAGGCAAGTCCAGAGCAGCCTTCAGTCTAAGGTTGATTTTGCACCACAACTGAACAATAACTTTTGAGTATGCTATCCAAAGCCCATGTGTTATGAACATTTCCACTCTGGCTGGTGGAAACAAATTATCCCTGGCCCATATGAACTTTTAGAATGGTCCTATCTGCTCCTTTTAGTTGGTTCTTTTTCCGTCCTTGGTACTCCCCTGAAATGCATGTGCTGATCATTGCTGATCATCACTCAGCTGAAGACTTGAGGAGAGACCCTCTGTAGTTCTCATTTCTGTACTGCCCTACAATCTAAGTTGCCTTCACTTCCCCAAGCTCCCAGTTCTTTATCCTCAAGTCAAGGAGAATTCTAGGCTCTGGCTACATTTCTGTTTTGCCCTGTGGCCTGGAAACTATCCATTCTGTAAATTGGGGCAATTGTAGGGCTTACCTTGTTTCCCCTTTCATAGTCCTATGCTACCTGGACACAGTCACATGTCCAGTGTCTGAAAACCTTTGTTTCATATACTTTGTCCAGTGTTTTAGTTATTTCAGGCAGGGAGGTAAATTTGGTCCCTATTCCTCCAATTTGGCCTGAATAGCATATATTCGAGATTCATCTATGTTATGTGTTTCAGTAGTTGATGTTTTCTTTTCCTGAGTAGTTGTCCATTACTTGGAAATGTTGTAATTTATTTATTCACCTGTTGATGGACATTTGGGGTTTTGTCTTTTTTTTTTCCCAATTTGAGGCTGTTACGAATGAAACTGCTGTACATGCGTTGTGTTTTCATTTGTCACATTTTTAAAAGATTTAATGGATTTTTTAAAATGAAAATTATCTTATTGGTATTATGCCTGTTTAGACTATTCAGGAACTTTTGTTATTGTTATTAATCTTTTAAGATCCTCACTGAGACTATCAGTGACTTTATTGGACCATAATAACAGTGTCTATTCTGAATACACTTCAATTTTTCCAACACCATCAGTTTCACTTGTACCTGCTATCTGTGTATCTGCCTCTAATGCCCTAGCTTCTATTGCTGCTTCTTCTATGAGTTAGAAACCAGGGGAATTGTGGTTATGAATTAATGAGTCTCTTAGTTTGAGGTCGCAAGGTAAGTGGAATTTAAGACTTAGGCCAATGGCTATTTTGTAGCTCTAAGACACATTTTTGCTTCCATGGTCACTTCTGTCTTTGCTTGAGATGGCTAGAAGTCTGACTTCTATGTAAATATCCTATATGTTGAACTTCAAGTATCTCTTACAAGAACAGGAAATACAATGGTATATTTGATAACTAAAAGATAACTGCACGGTATATAATTTCCAGATTATGGCTTGTTAAATTATAATATTTAAACTTACTATCAGCTTTATTTTGCTGAATTTTCTGTTGTAGGTTTTTCTTAAATTCTTGTTATTTATTACTTACTGTGTATTTTAAGTTGTCATGTGGATTATTCTAGTCACGGAACTTTTGGGGGAAGTCTCCACACATTACTTCCTAAAAGTGCAAAAGAAAAATAGCACACACAAATCTCCCTATACCATAGCTACCGAAAGATATTACATAGAGGGCTTCCCTGGTGGCGCAGTGGTTGAGAGTCCGCCCGCCGATGCAGGGGACACCGGTTCGTGCCCCGGTCCGCGAAGATCCCACATGCCGCGGAGCGGCTGGGCCCGTGAGCCCTGGCCGCTGAGCCTGCGCGTCCGGAGCCTGTGTTCCGCAACGGGAGAGGCCACAACAGTGAGAGGCCCGCATACCGCAAAAAAAAAAGATATTACATAGAGCTTTGACTGGTTTTATTTTTATTTTTTTGCGGTATGCGGGCCTCTCACTGTTGTGGCCTCTCCCGTTGCGGAACACAGGCTCCGGACGCGCAGGCTCAGCGGCCAGGGCTCACGGGCCCAGCCGCTCCGCGGCATGTGGGATCTTCGCGGACCGGGGCACGAACCGGTGTCCCCTGCATCGGCGGGCGGACTCTCAACCACTGCGCCACCAGGGAAGCCCTTGACTGGTTTTAATAACATTCTTTTCTAGTTACACCTTGAACACTGAGGGATATAATGTTCCAGTCACTTCTTAGAAAAAATAATAGGGCTATTCAATTCTGTGGTTATTATTCTACATATGTCACAATGTCTTATTAATAGTTAGCTTGATGTGGCCAAATGGTATGAGAAGGTTAGGTAGCTGCCACCTTATTTCTGCCAATACCCAAAAAAGCACTTCTTTCTGTACATTGATTCTGTATATTCATTAGCATTCAGATACAGTGGTGAAGAAAGCAGGGGCTAGGGAGGCAATATATTTGTCTTTTAAAAAGGGGAGAAAAGAAATAGAAAAATAGGACATTTTCAGACTTGCTCAGGTAGAATATTTGTTTTAGCAAATAGTGTGCTTCTGTCTAGGTTTTGGCTCCCAGACTGACTTAGCAGTATGCAAACAGGCACCTTTTAAGGAACATTTGCAAGTTACATGTATTGAGAGACTTTTAACCTCTTTCTCTAATAAGAATGATGAGGATGATCTTGATGATTAGATGCATTTCACAACAATGATTCTGTAGCAAAAAGTAGTATTACATGTCTGAAGAAAAAGAGAAGGGTAATTATAGTGACCTCCTTGCAGGGACAGAGAAAATTACGATTTTTAAGTCTTTCATTTTTCTTTTAAAGAACAGTTATTTTAGGGACTTCCCTGGCAGCCCAGTCGTTAAGACTCTGCACTCCCAATGCAGGGGGCACGGGTCCCATCCCTGGTTTGGAACTAAGATCCCATACGCTGCATAGCACGGCCAAAAAAAAGAAGAACAGTTATTTTATTAGATATCACACACCTCTTCTGGCAATGCTACATCTGTGCCCTTCTGAAAATGGAAAGATTTTCCTCAACAAAACATATTTGAACTGGCTGACATGTAACTATTTTTAGTTTTATTTATTTCAGTGTGAATATTTTATGTTTTGCTGGAGAAATATTAATATGGTTGATTATGGGATATTGCCTGCTTGGGGTGTTATGTGCTATATGGTATGTTGCCTTTTCAAAATCTGGCCAATTCTGAATTACGAAGCATTTCTGACCCCCAAGGGTGTTAAATAAGGAATCATGAAACTATATTTTGTAGTTTTTATGGAATCCCACAGCCCTTCCTTCAGTGATTCTGGATCGGGGCCCATAATCTATTGTCCTAACCAGTACTACAGGTGGCTTTTTTAGCATGGGAGGTTTGGAAAATAGAGCCTTTAGCTGAATTTCTGACTGCTGATCCACAGGTTGACCATAATCTCTTCTTAGAAGCTAGTTTTCCTACTTTTAGCCTCTCCCACTTTACTTCCTCAAATCTGTTTTTGGAATTAAAAAAACCATTTTTTGTCTTTTAAAAACCTACCGTCTTGCCGGGCTTCCCTGGTGGTGCAGTGGTTGAGAGTCCGCCTGCCGATGCAGGGGATGCGGGTTCGTGTCCCGGTCCGGGAGGATCCCGCGTGCCGCGGAGCGGCTGGGCCTGAGAGCCATGGCCGCTGAGCCTGCGCCATGGTCGCTGAGCCTGCGCATTCAGAGCCTGTGTTCCGCAACGGGAGAGGCCACAACAGTGAGAGGCCCGCATACGGCAAAAAAAAAAAAAAAAAACAAAAACCTACCATCTTGAGGTGGAGTCAAGATGGCGGTGTGGGAAGACGTGGAGTTAGTATCTCCCTATAACTAGGGTGCCTGCCAGCTGCTGGTGGGGGACTCTGACGCCCAAGGAGACGGAAGGAACCCCAAAGTGAACTGGTAGGATGTAGGGGGACTGAGGGGGGAGGAGAAGTGGAGGCCAGACAGAATCAACACCCCTGAGGCTGGAGAGATCAGGAGAGGCAGGTGGAAGGGGCCCCCGGAAAGAACAGGAGAGGAGTGGAGGGTGGTTGCCCTGCCCACTCAGGCACAGGGAGCCTGCTAAGCTCCCAGGCGGGTCCCCTGCTTTCCAGAGCCCCCTCCAGGCCACGTGGGTCCTTGAGGGAATAGGAAGGAGGCCTGGGGAATCAGGAGAGGCAAGTGGGAGGGGCCCTCCGGGAGGAGCAAGATAGGAGCGGAGGGCGATTGCCCTACCCAATCAAGACCAGGGAGCCTGCTGGGCTCCCAGGTGAGGTCCCCTGCCCTCTGAGACCAGAGGTGGGGGCACGCCTGGACCCCTTCTGTTCCTTGAGCCTGAGCCCCACCCCCCACAGCCCCCAGGGCCTTTTCCAGCCCTGTGGGTCCTGAGCATTGGCCGACCCACCGCCCAAACCTCGCCCCTGCTTAGGCCCTGCCTTCCAGAGCCAAGGCCTCACCCTGCCTTTTTCTTTTTCCCCTCCTCTTTTTTACTATTGTGGTATTGATGTACCTTCTGGTTGTTGATTCATCTATACTTTTATTTTTATATTCTTCCTAACGTATCTATTAGTTTCCTAGTCTAATTTTATTTTTTACTTTGTTATTTTTCCGGTTTTTTTTTTGTTGTTCGTTTGTTTGTTTTCTATGCCTCAGGCGGCTTGCGGGATCTTGGTTCATGATCCCAGGGTCCGGCTAAAGCTCCTGCAGTGGGACTCTTGAGTCTGAACCACTGGACTAACAAGAGAACCTCAGACTCCAGGGAATATTCATCAGAGTGAGGTCTCATGGAGTTCCTCATCTCAGCACCAAGACCCAGCTCTACCCAATAGCCTACAAACCCCAGTGTTGGAAACCTCAGGCCAAACAACCAGTAAGACAGGAACACAAATAAAAATAAAAAAAAGAGAGAGAGATGGAAAAAAATACATCACAGATGAAGGAGCAAGGTAAAAACCTACAAGACCAAATAAATGAAGAGGAAATAAGCAATCCACCTGAAAAAAAATTCAGAGTAATGATAGTAAAGATGATCCAGAATCTTGGAAATAGAATGGAGTCATGGACTGAGAAAATACAAGAAATGTTTAACAAAGATTTAGACAAACTAAAGGACAAACAAACAGAGATGAACAACACAATAACTGAAATGAAGAATACACTAGAAGGAATCAATAACAATAACTGAGGCAGAAGAACGAATAAGTGAACTGGAAGACAAAGTGGTGGAAATAACTGCAGAGGAGCAGAATAAAGAAAAAAGAATGAAAAGAATTGAAGACAATCTCAGAGACCTTTGGGACAACACTAAACACACCAACATTCGAATTATAGGGGTCCCAGAAGAAGAAGAGAAAAAGAAAGGGTCTGAGAAAATATTTGAAGAGATTATCGTTGAAAACTTCCCTAACGTGGGAAAGGAAGTAGTCACCCAAGTCCAGGAAGCACAGAGAGTCCCATAGAGTATAAACCCTAGGAAAAACACACCAAGACACATATTAATCAAACTAACAAAAATTAAATTCAAAGAAAAAATATTAAAAGCAGCAAGGGAAAAGCAACGAATAACGTATAAGGGAAACCCCATAAGGTTAACAGCTGATTTTTCAGCGGAAACTCTGCAGGCCAGAAGGGAGTGGCAGGAGAAGGTAGACAGCAGAAGCAAGAACTACATTCCTGCAGCCTGTGGAACAAAAACCACATTCACAAAAAGATAGACAAGATGAAACGGCAGAGGGCTATGTATCAGATGAAGGAACAAGATAAAACCCCAGAAAAACAACTAAATGAAGTGGAGATAGGCAACCTTCCAGAAAAACAATTCAGAATAACGATACTGAAGATGATCCAGGACCTCGGAAAAAGAATGGAGGCAAAAATCGAGAAGATGCAAGAAATATATAACAAAGACCTAGAAGAATTAAAGAACAAACAAACAGAGACGAAAATACGATAACAAATGAAAAATACATTAGAAGGAATCAATAGCAGAATAACTGAGGCAGAAGAACGGATAAGTGACCTGGAGGACAGAATGGTGGAATTCACTGGTGCGGAACAGAACGAAGAAAAAAGACTGAAAAGAAATGAAGACAGCCTAAGAGACTTCTGGGACAACATTAAATACAACAACATTCGCATTATAGGGGTCCCAGAAGGAGAAGAGAGAGAGAAAGGACCTGTGAAAATATTTGAAGAGATTATAGTCGGAAACTTCCCTAACATGGGAAAGGAAATAGCCACCCAAGTCCAGGAAGCGCAGAGAGTCCCAGGCAGGATAAACCCAAGGAGAAACACGCCGAGACACATAGTAATCAAGTTGGCAAAAATTAAAGACAAAGAAAACTTATTGAAAGCAGCAAGGGAAAAATGACAAATAACACACAAGGGATCTCCCATAAGGTTAACAGCTGATTTCTCAGCAGAAACTCTACAAACCAGAAGGGAGTGGCATGACATATTTAAAGTGATGAAAGGGAAGAACCTACAACCAAGATTACTCTACCTGGCAAGGATCTCATTCAGATTATATGGAGAAAGCAAAAGCTTTACAGACAAACAAAAGCTAAGAGAATTCAGCACCACCAAATCAGCTCTACAACAAATGCTAAAGGAACTTCTCTAAGTAAGAAACACAAGAGAAGAAAAGGACCTACAAAAACAAACCCAAAACAATTAAGAAAATGGTAACAGGAACATACATATCAATAATTACCTCAAGCGTGAATGGATTAAATGCTCCAACCAAAAGACACAGGCTCGTTGAGTGGATACAAAAACAAGACCCACATATATACTGTCTACAAGAGACCCACTTCAGACCTAGGGACACATACAGACTGAAAGTGAGGGGATGGAAAAAGATATTCCGTGCAAATGGAAATCAAAAGAAAGCTGGAGTAACAATATCCATATCAGATAAAACAGACTTTAAAATAAAGAATGTTACAAGAGACAAGGAAGGATACTACATAATGATCAAGGGATCAATCCAAGAAGAAGATGTAACAGTTATAAATATATATGCACCCAACATAGGAGCACCTCAATACCTAAGGCAACTGCTAACAGCTATAAAAGAGGAAATTGACAGTGACACAGTAATAGTGGGGGACTTTAGCACCTCACTTACACCAATGGACAGATCATCCAAACAGAAAATTAATAAGGAAACACAAGCTTTAAATGACGTAATAGGCCAGATAGATTTAATTGATATTTATAGGACATTCCATCCAAAAACAGCAGATTACACTTTCTTCTCAAGTGCACATGGAACATTCTCCAGGATAGATCACATCTTGGGTCACAAATCAAGCCTCAGTAAATTTAAGAAAATTGAAATTATATCAAGCATTTTTTCTGGCCACAACGCTATGAGATTAGAAATCAATTACAGGGGGAAAAAACGTAAAAAACACAAACACATGGAGGCTAAACAATACGTTACTAAATAACCAAGAGATCACTGACAAAGAGGAAATTTAAAAATACTTAGAGACAAATGACAACGAAAACACGACAATCCAAAGCCTATGCGATGCAGCAAAAGCAGTTCTAAGAGGAAAGTTTATAGCAATACAATCCTACCTCAAGAAACAAACATCTCAAATAAACAATCTAACCTTATACCTAAAGGAAGTGGAGAAAGAAGAACAAACAAAACCCAAAGTTAGTAGAAGGAAAGAAGTAAAGATCAGAGCAGAAATAAATGAAATAGAAACAAAACAATAGCAAAGATCAATAAAACTAAAAGCTGATTCTTTGAGAAGATAAACATAATTGACAAACCATTAGCCAGACTCATCAAGAAAAAGAGGGAGAGGACTCAAATCAATAAAATTAGAAATTAAAAAGGAGACGTTACAAGAGACACCACAGCAATACAAAACATCCTAAGGGACTACTACAAGCAACTCTATACCAAAAAAATGGACAACCTGGAAGAAATGGACAAATTCTTAGAAAGGTGTAACCTTCCAAGACTGAACCAGGAAGAAATAGAAAATATGAACAGACCAATCACAAGTAATGAAATTGAAATTGTGATTAAAAATCTTCCAGCAAATAAAAGTCCAGGACCAGATGGCTTCACAGGTGAATTCTATCAAACATTTAGAGAAGAGCTAACACCCATCCTTCTTATACTGTTCCAAAAAATTGCAGTGGAAGGAACACTCCCAAACTCATTCTGTGAGGCCACCATCACCCTGATACCAAAACCAAAGATACTACAGAAACAGAAAATTACAGACCAATATCACTGATGAATATAGATGCAAAAATCCTCAACACAATACCAGCAAACAGAATCCAGCAACACATTAAAAGGATCATACATTGGGCTTCCCTGGTGGCGCAGTGGTTGAGAGTCCGCCTGCCGATGCAGGGGACACGGGTTCGTGCCCCGGTCTGGGAAGATCCCACATGCCGCAGAGCGGCTAGGCCCGTGAGCCATGGCTGCTGAGCCTGCGCGTCCGGAGCCTGTGCTCTGCAAGGGGAGAGGCCACAACAGTGAGAGGCCCGCCTACCGCAAAAAAAAAAAAAAAAAAAAAAAAGGATCATACACCACGATCAAATGGGATTTATCCCAGGGATGCAAGGATTCTTCAGTATATGCAAATCAATCAATGTGATACACCACGTTAACGAACTGAAGGATAAAAACCATATGATCATCTCTATAGATGCAGAAAAAGCTTTTGACAAAATTCAACACCCATTTATGATAAAAAGGTTCCAGAAAGTGGGCAAAGAGGGAACCTACCTCAACATAATAAAAGCCATATATGACAAACCCACAGCAAGCATCATACTCAATGGTGAAAAACTGAAAACATTTCCACTAAGATCAGGAACAATTCAAGGATGTCCACTCTCACCACTCTTATTCAACATAGTTTTGTAAGTCTTAGCCACAGCAATCAGAGAAGAAAAATAAATAAAAGGAATACAAACTGGAAAGAAGTAAAACTGTCTCTGTTTGCTGATGACATGATACTAGACATAGAAAATCCTAAAGATGCCACCAGAAAACTAGAGCTAATCTATGAATTTGGTAAGGTTACAGGATACAAAATTCATGCACAGAAATCTCTGGCATTCTTATACACGAACAACGAAAAATCAGAGAAATTAAGGACACACTCCCATTTACCATTGCAAGAAAAAGAATAAAATACCTAGGGAATAAACCTGCCTAAGGAAGCGAAAGACGTGTACTCAGAAAACTATAAGACACTGATGAAAGAAATCGAAGATGACATAAACAGATGGAGAAATAGACCATGTTCTTGGATTGGAAGAATCAGTATTGTGAGAATGACTATACTATCCAAGGCAAGCTACAGATTTAGTGCAGTCCCTATCAAACTACCAATGGAATTCTTCACAGAATTAGAACAAAAAATTTTACAATTCATATGGAAACACAAAAGACCCCAAATAGCCAAAGCATTCTTGAGAAAGAAAAATACAGTTGGAGGAATCAGGCTCCCCAACTTCAAACTATACCACAAAGCTACAGTAATCAAGGCAGTATGGTACTGGCACAAAAACAATATAGGTCAGTGGTACAAGATAGAATGCCCAGATAAACCTGTGCACATATGGGCACCTAATTTACGACAAAAGAGGCAAAAACATACAGTGGAGAAAAGATAGCCTCTTCAATAAGTGGTGCTGGGAAAACTGGACAGCTGCATTTAAAAGAATGAAATTAGAACACTCCCTAACACCATACACAAAAATAAACTCCAAATGGATTAAGGACTTAAATGTAAGACCAGGCACTATAAAACTCTTAGAGGAAAACATAGGAAAAACACTCTTTGACATAAACCACAGCAAGATCTTTTTTGACCCACCTCCCAGAGTAACGGAAATAAAAACAAAAATAAACAAATGGGACTTAATTAAACTTATAAGCTTTTGCACAGCAAAGGAAACCATAAACAAGACAAAAAAGACAACCCTCAGAATGGGAGAAAATACTTGCAAATGAAACAACAGATAAAGGATTAATCTCCAAAATATACAAACAGCTCATGGGACACAATATCGAAAAAACAATCCAGTTAAAGAATGGGCGGAAGACCTCAATAGACAGTTCACCAAGGAGGACATACAGATGACCAAGAGGCACATGAAAAGATGCTCAACATCACTAATTATTAGAGAAATGCAAATCAAAACTACAATGAGGTATCACCTCACGCTGGTCAGAATGGCCATTATCAAAAAATCTAGCAACAGTAAGTGATGGAAAGGGTATGGTGAAAAGGGAACCCTCTTGCACTGTTGGTGGGGATGTAAATTGATACAACCACTATGAAAAACAGTATGGAGTTTCCTTAAAAAACTAAAGTAGAACTACCATATGACCCAGCAATCCCACTATTGGGCATATACCCTGAGAAAACCATAATTCAGAAAAAGATATGCACCACAATGTTCATTGCAGCACTATTTACAATAGCCAGGACATGGAAGCAACATAAATGTCCATTGACAGATGAATGGATAAAGATGTTGCACATATATGCAGTGGAATATTACTCAGCCATAAAAAGTTATTGAGTCATTTGTAGTGAGGTGGATGGACCTAGAGTCTGTCATACAGAGTGAAGTAACTCAGAAAGAGAAAAAGAAATACCATATGCTAACAAATATATATGGAATTTTAAAAAAAGGTACTGATGAACCTAGTTGCAGGGCAGGAATAAAGAGGTAGACATAGAAAATGGACTGGAGGACATGGGGTGGGAGGGGGAAGCTGGAGCGAAGTGAGAGTAGCATCAACATATATACACTAACGAATGTAAAATAGTTGGCTGGTGGGAAGCAGCAGCATAGCCCAGGGAAATCGGCTTGGTGCTTTGCAGTGACCTAGAGGGGTGGGATAGGGAGGATGAGAGGGAGGCTCAAGAGGGAGGGGATATGGAGACGTGTATGCATATGGCTGATTTGCTTTGTTGTGCAACAGAAACTAACAGTATTGTGAAGCAGTTATACTCCAATAAAGATCTATTAAAAAACAAAAAAGCTACCGTCTTGAGATGGAATTTAGGAGACCTAAGTTTTAGTTGCTACTCTGCCTGCCAAGAGCTGTGCAGCCATGAGTGCATCACTTAGCTTCTCTGTGCCTCAGTTTTCTCACCATAAATGGGAGTGTCAAACTAGGTTTCAAAGCACACCTGTATAGTCATATTACTATATTACTCAAAGAACAGCAGGTATTTCTAAGTGTCCGTAAGAAAACGTCCGGGGCTTCCCTGGTGGCGCAGTGGTTGAGAGTCCGCCTGCCAATGCAGGGGACACGGGTTCGTGCCCTGGTCCGGGAAGATCCCACATGCCGCGGAGCGGCTGGGTCCGTGAGCCATGGCCGCTGAGCCTGCACGTCCGGAGCCTGTGCCCCACAACGGGAAAGGCCACAACAATGAGAGGCCCAAGTACCGTCAAAAAAAAAAAAAAAAAAAAGACGTCCGTATTTTCTTTCTTCCTTTGTGCATGATGTTATGTTGATAGAATATGTCATACTTCATTGGAAGTATGTTCTGGCCATTAACATGGACTTAAGAAAAAAAACCTAAACAACTTATTTTTGAATAGGTGATACTTGCATTTAGTAAGAACTTAAAAAACATGCACATATATATTGGAAAGAATTTTCCTTCCACCTTGAGTTTCAGTTCCTCTTTCCAAAGGCAGCCATTGTCCCCAGTTTCTTGTGTGTGCATCCAGAGATTAACTATACGATTATAATAATATGCAACCTGAAACCTTTTTTTTGAGTATGCAGAAAAAACGTGTTAATTGCAGGGGGGAAAGTAGAAAATGGTATGAGAGCTAAAATCCTCATCATAATAAATAGTTTATAGATGATGTTCCAAATTTATGAAAAGAGAAGCAATTAATTTTTAGAAGCATGAGGGTAAAATAGGTAAAAGAGATGAAAATGATTGCTGGGGGTGGCCTGCCATGGCCAGGATATGCAGGGTTTTTTAAAAAAATTATATATCTCTTGACTCTGTAATCTTTTGATAAAAATTAATTTAAAAAGGAGAAAAGAAGAAAATGTGGATAAACAAATGAAACAAAATTGCCTGGTATTGTAACCCCAGGTGTAACCAGTTTACTTTCTTTCACTTTTGTCTATACTTTAAAAAATAAGAAAAATTGACAGGTATCACCCCCGCCCCCAAGAGAAAAAAAAAGGTAAATACGTAAGGTGATGAATGTGTAAATTAACTTGGAATTCTTTCACAAGGTATATCAAATCATCACATTGTACTCTTTGAATATCTTAACAATTTTATTTGTCAGTTATACCTCAATAAAGCTAAAAAAAAAAGAAAGCTTGAAAGAATAGAACAGCAAACACCTGTAACCTATCACAGGTTTAACAGTTTTTAACATTTTTCCATATTTGCTTTGTATGTACTTATGTGTATGTGTGTGTGTGTGTATATATATATATAATTTTTTCTGAATCCTTTGAAACAAATTGCAGATATGACAGTTCACCCCTAACTACTACTACTAGCTAATTACTGCTAAGCATGCATCTCTTACGAGTGACAGTGTCCTACATACCACAGTACCATTATCATATGTAAGAAAATTAACACTAATTTCCTAGTATCATTTAAGTCATAATTTGAGTTTCCCCAATTGACCCCAAAATGTCTTTTATAGTTAGGGTTTTTTCTTATATGCATTTTGTTCTTTTGAACTAAGATCTAACCAGAGTTTATGCATTACATTTGGTTATTACGTCTCTTTAGTCCAGTCCCCCACCTTTATTTTCATGACATTGAATTTTTGAAGACTGTAACAGTTGTCTTGTAGAATGCGCATATGCTCATATGTGTGTGTGTGTGTGTGTGTGTGTGTGTAAATTTTTTTTTTTTTTTGCCGCACCACACGGCATGTGGGATCTTAGTCCCCGACCAGGGATCGAACCCATGACCTGTGCCCCCTGAAGTGGAAGTGTGGAGTCTTAATCACTGGACTGCCAGGGAAGTCCCAGCACATATATTTTTTAAAATAACGAAAGTGAACTTACATTGGACATAGTTTTGAAACTTCTATTTTTTCACTTTAAAGTATTTTATGGCTGTCTTTTTAAGTTCACATTTTCGGTCGTACATTCAAGGATCTTCATAACCTGAGCTTGATATGCTTTTTCAGATTTCTGTCACTGCTGTCCAGCACCATCTTTTCCTCTCCTGAACTATCTGCCATGGTATCCAGTCATCCTCTCTACTTTTATTCATTATCCAGCATTAGTCCAACACAATTAGCTCATATGTTTCCCTCACTTGAAATACCTTTCTAGTATTATATTTGCTTATTTAAGTCATAGAATTTTATAATTTGTTGAGCAGTGTAAATTTTGTAGGACATAAGGCTGGCCTTCAGAGTCCTAACTATGTGACTGACAAGCTGTATGACTTTGATAAGTCATTTCCTTTCTGAGACTAAGTTTCCTCAGCTGTAAAATGAGGGGTCAAGTTAAACGTCATTGAATAGCCCATAATTATCAAGGGATAAGTATTGTAGAAAAGTAAGTATTAGAGTTTAGAAGCAGAGGTGTGTTGCTGTTGGCTGGTATCTGTCATGTATGTGATTGAATTTAAGCGGAATGGTCGTGAAGCCCAAATGAAATAATTTATGTGAAAAGTTCTGAAAATAACGTTATATAAATGTAATGTGTTTTAGCAAACAAAACAGCAGGGTTCTTTGGGTGAGTGGGTGGGGATGTTCTGGGATGCTGATGGTGTAATTATTACAGTATTTTAAAGAGTTTCTTAGAACTTCAGGTGCCCTAATAGTACTACTTAAAACTTTGAAATTGATACTACTCAGTGCTTTCCTAGGTGAGGATAATTATGGATCTGATCTCTTCTCTTGTTCTTACAGCTCTATTATCAAGTCCTAAATTTTGGAATGATTGTCTCCTCGGCACTAATGATCTGGAAGGGGTTAATGGTCATAACTGGAAGTGAAAGTCCAATTGTAGTGGTGCTCAGGTAACAGTTTTTCTTTTCAAGGCATGGAATTGCATGGCATTACTTGGGAGAAAAATTGAAATGTTTAATAACTGATATATCATTCCTTTAGACACTACTCTTTCCCAGAAGAGGGCCTGGAAGAAAATTTGTTAGTCTTTCTCAGTTGTGAGAAATTCTAAACCTTGTTAGGCACTTTCCATTCAGATCCCAAAGGGCTCATGACTTTTCTATGAAATGTTTATGTGAGCTTTATTTTTGGCACATCTGTTAAGAAAGTGTTTCAGTATACTTTATTTTCCTGAAATCCTTCTATCTTCTTACATTCTTTACTTTGGTATATCAGGGCTGATACTTAGTTGTTAATTTACAAGATTATATATCATCTTTACAAATTAAGAATTTTTCTGCAGCATGTTTTCAGTGTCAGTATAGAAGCATCACTAATTATTTCCATGTTTCCTGCTGACCTTTAAATATCACTTCTAAATAGACTTCAGGAATTCTGAGTATATTAATGCCATCTCTTAAAGTGACAAATAGTACTGACTTTTTTTTCTCCACTGTCTTCCTTCCCTATCCTTGTACTCGTACTCTTAGGGATTTAAAAACCTAATTTAGCAACTCATTTTTGGAGAATTACCACTTGGTTATTTAATTGAGTCATTGTAGTTCTGTCTTATTTGGGGCTTAATTATGTAAGCTATCTCGTGTCTTTTCTGGAGATAATGGAGTATAAATATAAAATAAATTGAATCATTAACATTACCTAAAGTCTAGATAACAGTACATTATTCTTAACAAGATGAATCTGACTCTTTCATTGTCATACTAGGATATACTTCCAGCAACAAGTGGTTGGAAGCACTGGGTCTCCAGTATCTTATTCCTCCCTTACTCATACCCATACCCTCTGTCTGAATTTATTAGTAATCAAATGCAACTGTGATTTTAGAGATCCAATGAAATGTCTGGAGTTTATTACCTGGGAAAGCATTTAATGTACTATTCTAGGGGTATAGAGACTTGGGTCTCTACCTTTTTCATTGTCTAACTACAGCCTTGGGCAAGTCATTTATAGACTGAACCATAGTTTCCTCATCTATAAAATGAAGGCTAGACCTAGATGATGTCAGAAGACTTTTCCAGTTTTAAAATTATGTGGCCCTAAGTTCCCAGTCTTGAACTCAGTGGAGAGCTTCAATTTGTAAAGTGTTCAAACACTAACAGAAGGAGAAGCCACACTAATTGGCACTGGGGAAAAGCTGTAGAGAGAAGGCCCAGGGAGGCTTCTTTTGGAGATTCTTCTGGAATTATTTCAGATTGAGTTCTGTTCAGTGGAGATGTTTAAGTACAGTCTAATGACCTTTAAACTGGGAATGATGGAGTGAAGAGGGGATTAGACTAAGCACCTATGGAACATTTTGGTGGTCCTGAAAATATCAGTTGGGGCTTTTAAAAGGAGTGTTTGGATAAGTTATTTGGTAGCTAGGTTATTTGTATACTAAATTTTTCTGATTGTCGGTGTGGAATAAAGAAAAAAAAATGAAAAGAGACCAGGTCATATTAGAAGAGAATCTGGTCAAGACTGGCAGGAGTAGTCATTAGAGAAAGGTAATTATGTGATTTCATAAAACTTCAAGGAATATAATTTTTACCTGGAACCAAATGTGCCTCAGAGGACTCAGGCCATCTAAGAAGCTACTTTTAGGACTTTCGTGAAACCACTGGGGATAAAGACAAAAATACTTATTATTTATTTTATTAACTGAAGTTTCACGGAACATTGAAAACTGATTTTTTTCCCCCTTTGTGAAGCTGAAGTCAATTTAATTTATTTTTATTTTTATTTTTATTTATTTATGGCCAAGCCGCACAGCTTGTGGGATCTTAGTTCCCCCACCAGGGATCGAACCCCGGCCCCCTGCAGTTGAAGTGCAGAGTCCTAATTGGTGGACCACCAGGGAATTCCCCAGTTTAATTTATATATAAATTATTTATATATAACTTCTTATAAAATTGATCGTGATTGATGTATTAAATTTAAAAGTATAGTTTAATCAAATAACAGAAGTTTATCAGTAATTTATTTAATTTTTAAAAAGTTTCCCCTGGTTATTTCTTTAATGATCCTCTTACCACATGCTTTTAACTGTTTTTAATTGCCATCTGTATCTGAATTTTTAAATCTTTTTTTTTTCCTAATCCAACTTTATTCCCTGAATCCACACTCTTGTTTTCATCCTACACTAACATCTCTATCTGGATGTTGACCAGGCACTTGAAACTCCACCTAATAAAAGTAAAATTCATCTCCTTTTCCCAAAAACCTGTTCTTCTTCCTCCTATTTCTGTGACTATCACGGCCATCTGCTCAGTTGCCAATGTTAAAAACCTAGGAGTCATTCTTGATCCCCCCTTCTGTCATAGCCAATTGGCCATCGAATTTGTTATTATCCCTCTCTCTATTCTACCCTTTTTTAGCTGTCCTCCCTGCTGTTATTCTATTTCAAGCCCTCATTTCCTGCCTGGGCTGTTGTAACAACCTTTAAAAAAAATGCTTTTATAACCAGAAAAAAGTTAATATATTTTCATTATGTGAAATGTTGAAATCACAAGAAAAATCTAGATGAAACTAAGTCACCCATAGTTCTGGGATATAATCACTATTAACATTTTAGTCTCTTTTTTCATGTATATTATTTCTTACATAATTGAGTAATTCTATATGCGTATCCTTTTCTCAATCTTTTCCCCTTATTCTCCAGTGTCCATGTTTTTAATAACACTTTTAATAATTACCAAGTATTCACTTGTAAGTAATAGCCTGGACAACTGGTCTCCCAATTTACCTTCTCATCTTTTCCAGTTTACTCATCAATTCACTATTTGAATGTCTTCTATGTACTCTGTAGTTTCTGAAGTGATGTTTCTTAAATGCAAATATGATAATGATACTCCCTGCTAAAATTCTAGAGTATCTCAGAAGCAGTTAAGCACAGTGAGAGTGAACCTCCTTGGTTCAAATCTCACCTTTATCATTTTTTTAATTTACAACTGTAGGCCATTCTAAGCCTCGGTCTCCTTATCTATAAAGTTGGGATAATAATAGTACCTACATCATAGAGTTGTTCTGAAGATTGTTTTTTAAAAAAACTCTTAAAATTGGCACTCTGCATATAATAAGTGCTCGATAAAGATGAGTCATTCACCCGGAACAACTCAGCTTTTTTTTTTTTTTTGCGGTACGCGGGCCTCTCACCGTTGTAGCCTCTCCCGTTGTGGAGCACAGGCTCCAGACGCGCAGGCTCAACGGCCATGGCTCACGGGCCTAGCCGCTCCGCGGCATGTGGGATCCTCCCGGACCAGGGCTCGAACCCGTGTCCCCTGCACCGGCAGGTGGACTCCCAACCACTGCGCCACCAGGGAAGCCCACAACTCAGCTTTTATCTGTTTCATTTATATCATTTTCAAGCAAGGTTTTATTTGAACAAAGGATGTCACTGATTTAAAAAAAAGAGCCAAAATAAAAACTTGAAAATTTCATGTCTAGAATACCTTCTGTAATATTTTCACCAAACACATGTTCTATCTTTTGTCTGAACACCTTCTGAGAAAGGGAACTCATTGCCCCAAGAGGAACCTAAACAAAACTTTTAAGAATAAACATGTACTGAAAATCCATATTTCTAGTGGTTCCTGAATTTTGCTTGTATTAGAATCACTTGGGATCTTTACAGAATACTGATGCCTGCTGCTTCTCTCATCCACAGACATTCTGATTTAAGTGGTTTGAGATATGACCTGAGTATGGGGATTTTTAAGTTTCCCAGGTGATTCTTGTGTGCACCAAAGTTTGGGAACCACCACCATATTCCCTTATGTATGTAGAGGGACCAGAGTCTTCAAACAGAAGTGTTTGGGCTTTGTCATTTTTGCTGTATTGAATTTTATTCCTTGTCTTCTATTTTTTCTTATTAAATTTATTGTTAATGAAAACTGGAGCTCGAGTTTCTGAAAACAATACTGATGGGCTACTTCTTTATGGAAAGAAAAGTTTCATTAATTAGTGCAAATATCTTAGGACCTTTGAAGAACTTGGTATAAGGTAGAACTGGTGAAAGGTAAGAAGACACTAGAAGTTTGTCATCAGTAATTACCATGGAATTGAATTCTTTGCTTGTTTCTGAAATTCTTAGGCAAAAATCTCTGCTCTTGTTCTTGGTTTTGTTTCTTTTTTTTTTTTTTTTTTTTTTTTGCGGTACGCGGGCCTCTCACTGCTGTGGCCTCTCCCGTTGCGGAGCACAGGCTCCGGACGCGCAGGCTCAGTGGCCATGGCTCACGGGCCCAGCCGCTCCGCGGCATGTGGGATCTTCCCGGACCGGGGCACGAACCCGTGTCCCCTGCATCGGCAGGCAGACTCTCAACCACTGCGCCACCAGGGAATCCCGGTTTTGTTTCTTGTTTCTCTTTTTTAAATAGATAAATTGATACCACAAGCATTATTTCTGTCGCTGACTGTTCTTTGACTTGATGAGCTGTTTTTCCTTCTTGTTGGGTTGAAACCATAAGGTCATCTTGGTCTGTATCTTTATAAATGTCAGGAAAAGATGATCCAGTTCTCATCTGAATATCTTTAGCATTTTCAGATGAAGTGAGAATAAGGACAGTGATTATAAAGTTCACTCTTTTATATTCTGTTTGTCACTTGAAATTTTAAAAGGTTAAAGAATTAGTAACATTGCCCTTTTCAAAATTTAAGCTCCTTTCCATAGTAATGGTTGAAATGGAACTAGTTAATGAAAGCTATTAACTAAAGGAAACCTTTAGTATAACTAGTCTGAGGAAACCATATTTGGAAGACAATACACATTTTATGTTGATATATTTGTTAAGATATTAAGTATATTCCAAAGGTGATACTTCTAATTGTTTGTTGCATATCTAACTTTGAAAGTAAATTTAATCTCAGGCTTTCTTTTGCTATTATATTCTTCTTTCCCTCCCAGTGGCAGCATGGAACCTGCATTTCATAGAGGAGATCTTCTCTTTCTAACAAATCGAGTTGAAGATCCCATACGAGTGGGAGAAATTGTTGTTTTTAGGATAGAAGGAAGAGAGATTCCTATAGTTCACCGAGTCTTGAAGATTCATGAAAAGTATGTGCAAACTATATCTTCTCTATTTTAAAACATTTTTATGTTTTAGTGTTTGCAGCATTTAATTTTGATAGCCTAAAGATTAAGAAAGGGTGGGGAACTCCTAGGTCCTTCTTCCAGTCCATTTTTATGAATGTCTGAAGGCTTGGTGAACATTTGTAAGACTAAATACTTATTTAGTAATTCATTTTTCCCTGAAGGCTTTTCTGGAGGGTTTTCTTGGTTCCCTTCCACTTCCCAACCAGATCAGTAACCCTGTCTGTATATAGCCCCAGAAAAAACATGACACAAAGGTTGATCCCAAATAGAATCTTCTGATATAATGGATGAGGTAGCCCTAACCTTTCAAAAACAAACCTTTAAGGCAATCTCACAGATATTTTAAATAAGAATAAATTTGTCAACTTTTTCAAATTCCAAAGAAAATTTCTGAAATCTAGGTCATTCTTGTAAATATAGACTCTTGCGTTTTAGAATTGAAAAAGATATATGTAAAACCTTGAGAATCCCCTGGTGTGGAAGAGGGACATAACAATGAGCAAAAAATGTCACCTCCCTGGGTCTCAGTTTCCCTGTCTGTAGTAGAAAGAGGTTCAGGAAGATGAACTATAAGATCTCTGGGTTCAGTATTTTAAGATAACTTCAAATGGAGTATAATCTGTAAAAATTTTGGATCCCTGTGTTGTACACCTGAAAACTAATATAATATTGTAAATCAACTATACCTCAATAAAAAATAATAATAAAATAAAGTATGCAGGAACAAAAAAAGATCTCTGGGCTCTAAGCCTATGCTTCCCTGTGCAGCTGCATATTCCTCACCCCCTCCATTCCAAGTCTGTAATATTTCTCGTTAAGGAAAACTTGCAGAAGGAGGGAAAGAAAGAAATGAAAAAGGGAGTGTCCTGGAGGACATACAGAGGGAAGTAAAACAGTGGGAGTGATGTAGGTTCTTGAGTATGAGGAAGCCCTAAATAGATACTACCTCATGCTTACCACCCTCTCAAGTAGTTTACATTCTCCACTTCCAGAAGAGGGAACTGTCAACTGTTGGTTTTTGAAAAATCCCTGTAAACATTCTAGCTTAGAAGAGTTCTTTCTTCACTGATAAAATAAAGATCTTACTGCTGTTTTTTTTCCATACTTCAGTATATTGGAAGATTATAATTTTTATATTGCATTCTATTAGTGACTAGGAAGGAATAACTTAGTTTTTTTTAATTTTACTTATATTTATTGTGAAGGTTTATTCAGTACAGGTAGTGTTCTCCACATTCTCAAAGTATATTTGTGTTGTTTGTTCTCAGCACTGCCTGTTGTGAACAAATCAAAACAACTTTCCCCTGAATTTATCAGAAAAAAATCATGCCCTGCTTTGGGTAGAGCAGAAGTTGTCCATTTTTATGTGTGATCCTTTGAAATTGAGTTATTTATTTTAGAATAGGTTTATATATATACGTATGTATGTTTGTTTATTTATCTATATTTATTTTGGGTCTTCGTTGCTGCGCACGGGCTTTCTGTAGTTGTAGCGAGTGGGAGCTACTCTTCGTTGTGGTGCACGTGCTTCTCATTGCGGTGGCTTCTCTTGTTGTGGAGCACCAGCTCTAGGTGCATGGGCTTCAGTAGTTGTGGCAGGTGGGCTCAGTAGTTGTGGCTCGTGGGCTCTAGAGCACAGGCTCAGTAGTTGTGCTGCACGGGCTTAGTTGCTCCATGGCCTGTGGGATCTTCCCAGACCAGGGCTCAAACCCGTGTCCCCTGCATTGGCAGGTGGATTCTTAACCAGTGTGCCACCAGGGAAGTCCCAAGTTTTTATTTTAAAACAGTTATCTTGTTTCAGGACAGGTTCACTGACAGATATATCAATTACAGATTCCTTAAATTTAACAGAATTGTGAACATTTTAAACTGTATGGTATTTGTAATCTGACGTTATTGGTCATTTACTTTAAACATTTGAGATGCCTTCAATTAGCAGGCCTGTTTAAATAACAGATCCTATTAATCTTCTGAAGTTTCAAAATTCCTTTTTTGGGGTGGGGGAAGACTAAAATACCTGGTTGTAATAATCATTTGATTTAATAGTATTAACATTGTTCTTAAATATGGGACCAAAGGACAACCAAAATGGATTAAGTTTTTGTAGTAAATGTGTCCTGAACGTTTTCAAGCTGGTATTTGCACTGTTACATGTTTCTGTCATCTGAACCTTATTTTAAGAAATGAAATCCTGAGCTTTAAGAATAGAGGTAAGAAAAAAGGAAAAAGAATAGAGGTAGGAATTGTTCAGCTAACCTCTCTCTTGTCTCATTCTTCCTTCTCCATCTACCTTTTTTTTAATATAAATTTTTAAATTTATTTATTTATTTATTTATTTTTGGCTGTGTTGGGTCTTCGTTTCTGTGCGAAGGCTTTCTCTAGTGGTGGCGAACGGGGGCTACTCTTCATCGCGGTGCGCGGGCCTCTCACTATCGCAGCCTCTCTTGTTGCGGAGCACAAGCTCCAGACGCGCAGGTTCAGTAGTTGTGGCTCACGGGCCTAGTTGCTCTGCGGCATGTGGGATCTCCCCAGACCAGGGCTCAAACCTGTGTCCCCTGCATTGGCAGGCAAATTCTCAACCACTGTGCCACCAGGGAAGCCCTACTCTTTTTTTAAAATAAATTTTATTTATTTAATTTTTTTTTTTTTTTTGGCACCTGGACAGGGACTTGAACCCTGGGCCCTCAGATTAAAAGTTCCATCTGCTTCTTATGTAACTTTGTAAATATAACATAAAACTCTTTTTTTTCATATATTGAATCTCCATCTTGTGAACATTCTTATTACATTATTATTGTTACACATGATGCTGTGTGAAATTGGAAAGTACAGAATTTCCTGTAATCCTAGCATCCAGAGATAAAATGTTAAGTTGGGGGTCATTCTCTTTTTGTCTTATAAACATATGTTTTCCTCCCCATGCAACACTGGGATCTGCTCAATACTACCTTTTTTTTTTTTTTTAACATCTCTATTGGAGTATAATTGCTTTACAATGTTGTGTTAGTTTTTGCTGTATAACAAAGTAAATCACTTATATGTATACATATATCCCCATATCCCCTCCCTCTTGCACCTCCCTCCCACCCTCCCTATCCCACCCCTATAGGTGGTCACAAAGCACTGAGCTGATCTCCCTGTGCTATGCAGCTGCTTCCCCCTAGCTATCTATTTTACATTTGGTAGTGTATATATGTCAGTGCTACTCTCTTACTTCATCCCAGCTTACCCTTCCCCATCCCTGTGCCCTCAAGTCCATTCTCTATGTCTGCATCTTTTTTCCTGTCCTGCCCCTGGGTTCATCAGTGGGTTCATCAGAACCATTTTATTTTTTATTTTTTGGTTCCATATATATGGTTAGCATACGGTATTTGTTTTTCTCTTTCTGACTTACTTCACTCTGTATGACAGACTCTTAGGTCCATCCACCTCACTACAAATAACTCAATTTTGTTTCTTTTTATGGCTGAGTAATATTCTGTTGTATGTATGTGCCACATCTTCTTTATCCATTCATCTGTCGATGGACACTTAGGTTGCTTCCATGTCCTGGCTATTGTAAATAATGCTGCAATGAACATGTGGTACATGCTTCTTTTTGAATTACGGTTTTCTCAGGGTATACGCCCAGTAGTGGGATTGCTGGGTCATATGGTAGTTCTATTTTTAGTTTTTTAAGGAACCTCCATACTGTTCCCCATAGTGGCTGCATCAGTATACATTCTCACCAACAGTGCAAGAGGGTTCCCTTTTCTCCACACCCTCTCCAGCATTTACTGTTTGTAGATTTTTTGATAATGGCAGTACTGACTGGTGTGAGGTGATACCTCATTGTAGTTTTGATTTGCATTTCTCTAATGATTAGTGATGTTGAACATCGTTTCATGTGTTTGTCAGCAGTCTGTATATCTTCTTTGGAGAAATGTCTATTTAGGTCTTCTGCCCATTTTTGGACTGGGCTGTTTGTTTTTTTGTTATTGAGCTGCATGAGCTGCTTGTATATTTTAGAGATTAATTATTTGTCATTTGCTTCGTTTGCAAATATTTTCTCCCATTCTGAGGGGGTTGTCTTTTTGTCTTGTTCATGGTTTCCTTTGCTGTGCAAAAGCTTTTAAGTTTCATTAGGTCCCATTTGTTTATTTTTGTTTTTATTTCCCTTACTCTAGGAGGTGAGTCAAAAAAGAACTTGCTGTGATTTATGTCATAGCATGTTCTGCCTATGTTTTCCTCTAAGAGTTTTATTTATGGGACTCTCTGCACTTCCTGGACTTGATTGACTATTTCCTCTCCCATGTTAGGGAAGTTTTCAACTATAATCTCTTCAAATATTTTCTCAGACCCTTTCTTTTTCTCTTCTTCTTCTGGGACCCCTATAATTTGAATGTTGGTGCAATTAATGTTGTCCAAGAGGTCTCTGAGACTGTCCTCAATTCTTTTCATTCTTTTTTTTTTTATTCTGCTCTGTGGTAGTTATTTCCACTAGTTTATCTTCCAGGTCACTTGTCTGTTCTTCTGCCTCAGTTATTCTGCTATTGATTCCTTCTAGAGAATTTTTGTGTGTGTGTGTGTATGTGTGTGTGGTACGTGGGCCTCTCACTGTTGTGGCCTCTCCCGTTGCGGAGCACAGGCTCTGGACGCGCAGGCTCAGCGGCCATGGCTCACTGGCCCAGCCGCTCTGCAGCATGTGGGATCTTCCCGGACTGGGGCACGAACCTGTGTCCCCTGCATCAGCAGGCGGACTCTCAACCACTGCGCCACCAGGGAAGCCCTTGAGTTAATTTTTTAAGGTAGTCTTTATCAACTGTAAAATGCACTTTGCTTTCAGTTAAATTTTAAGATTACTAGAAGCCTCATGGTTCTTTAGTAGAATTAAATTAATAATTATCTGATCGAGTAGAATGATGTTTCTATAGACCCTGGCTTGTAAAAGTAGTGCATGTTTGTCGGAGAAAAAAAATGAGAAGCTAGAAGTCAGCTAAAAAAAAAGCCATAGATAGCTGCTGTTTACACCTTGGTCTATCATTTTAGACCTTGTTTAATATTTTTTTTTTACTTTTTTTTTCATATGGTGAATTTCTAACATGCACGGAAGTAGACAAAACAGTATAATAAATCTCCATGTACCAGTCACCTAGTTCCAATAATTATTAATCTATAGCCAATTCTGCCTACATTACCACCTCTTCCCCTTCTCCTGCCTGTATTATTTTGAATCAAATCCTAGATATCATGTGGTATCATATGTGAATATTTCAATAAATAGCTATAAAACATAACCAGTGAGCTTTTAAAGAGTATAACTATAATTAACATTCTTACACCTAAAAAATGAACAATCATTCCTTTGTATCATTAAGTTTCCAATCTTTGTTCAAACTTCCAGTTGTGTCTTAACTTTTTTTAACAATTTGTTTGAATCCAGATTCAAAGAAGGTCCTCAATTGCAGTTGGTTGATATGGCTTTATAATGTCTTTTTTTTTTTGCTGTACGCGGGCCTCTCACTGTTGTGGCCTCTCCCGTTGCGGAGCACAGGCTCCGGACGCGCAGGCTCAGCGGCCATGGCTCACAGGCCCAGCCGCTCTGCGGCATGTGGGATCTTCCCAGACCGGGGCACAAACCCGTGTCCCCTGCATCGGCAGGCGGACTCTCAACCACTGCGCCACCAGGGAAGCCCTATAATGTCTTTTATTTAAATCTGTAAATTCCTTCTCTAACTTTCTTTGTCCCTTGCAATTTATTGGTTGAGGAAACTGGGTCATTCTGTAGTTTCCCACAGTCTTCATTTGGAAGATTATATCCAAACGAAGTAGTTTAATGTGTTCCTTTGTGCTTTGTATTTCCAAAATATTTGTGGTTTGTGTTTATTTTAATATGAAAATGAGATTACACTGTACATGCTACTTTGTAATATTTTTTCACTTAATAAAATTTGTATGATCTTCTGATATCATTAAATAAATTTTCTTCTGTATCATCAGCCTTAATGCTTGCATAGATTTCAACTCCTGTTAGACTTTGTTTGCTTCCAGTTTTTTCTTATTGTAAACAATATAGCTATGAACATCCTTTTAGCTAAATAAATAATTATTTTGATATTGGGAATGATGATAAAATGCCACAGTTCCACAGG
Organism: Mesoplodon bidens; assembly: GCF_964165515.1. Taxonomy (NCBI): domain Eukaryota; kingdom Metazoa; phylum Chordata; class Mammalia; order Artiodactyla; family Ziphiidae; genus Mesoplodon; species Mesoplodon bidens. Next base: position 36,658,890 of record NC_138178.1, read on the forward strand.
AATTTTCAGTTAACATGAACAAATTTTGTACTTTGAAATGGCATGAAGGTATTTGGTGACTTGGGTTTCCCTTACTCTTTTAAGGCAAAATGGACATATCAAGTTTTTGACCAAAGGAGATAATAATGCAGTTGATGACCGAGGCCTCTATAAACAAGGACAACATTGGCTAGAGAAAAAAGATGTCGTGGGGAGAGCGAGGGGGTAAGTATAGAGGGGAGATTTACTGAAACATTGGCTCTCTCGATCATATTGTCTGATCATACACAATTGAATATAATGGTTTGGTCCTGGTTCATCCAAATTACCTTGTGTCCTTTGAAAAAGTATGCTTCTTAAAATGCATCTGAACCTTCAGGTTTACTGCTCCAGAAGGGAGGATATGGGGTGCTATAAAAGAACAGAATATTAGTGATGAGGATGAATTAGAGTGACAATTTAAAAAATTCATCTGTCTGTTTAATTCATTTCAGAAATGTTACTGGGCACCTTCCATGTACTCTGACGTCTAATACTGTGCTAGGCTCTGGGGATCCAGAGCGGTATTAATCCTGCTTCTTGAAACTTTCATTTCTTAAGTGTTTACTGAGTCAGCAACTTAAAGTGTTCATCTAGATTAATTTCATCATGTTGATTTATTCCATATTGTTTTATTTCTAGTTTTGAAATTATTGAGGTCAAATGAAATTTAAAAGTTATATTAAGCCTGTTTATTTCAGATTTTATCAGGAGAACAGATCAGTGAAGGACAGGAATTGTAAGTTACTGGTATGAGGAAGTATGAGATTATTACTACCTTCATGTTATTAATACTATTAACAATAACTCACATTTATTAGGGCTTCCTCTGTGCCAGAGACTCAATCTAAGTGCTTTCTTTACTAGTATTACCTCATTTTAACCTCAGAACAACCCTAATATTTCCATTCTACAGATGAGGAAACACAGACATGTTAAGTTGTTTATCTAAGGTCACACTGATGATAGTAAGTGACTGGCTGATTCCAGAGCCCACCCTTTTAACCATCATAGCAAAATTACTGGTATAACACTTCTGAGAAGGGTAGCTGTTTGTTCTCACTCTTTAGATGCCACGTGGCACTCTTATCCACTGTCAGAACATCTGCTCCTTCTAACCTAGAACAGACACTGGGGATTCAGTGATTCCACTAGCGAACAGTGGAACTGAGGAACTGTGTTCCCATAAAGAAATAAATTCAAGTTATTAAGTAAAAGCTGCCTCAGTTACAGCAGAAGAGATGTTTAGTTTGGGGCCAGAGAGATCGGATCAGAAAAAGCACCAATGTGTTTTGTCTTCGGCAGACCTGGTTTTTCGTGCACGCCTCCAGTTCAAGGGAACTTGATTTCCTATGATGGAGATAAACATACTTTTAGAATTCAAATTAGATTATCAGTGCTTCTGAGAAGTGATAGTTCCCACTTCCCTCAGTTCCCAAGGTGCTGCTAATATCAGCCTCTTAGAGTCTTTTTGCTTTTCCTTTAATGGCAAATGTACAGATTCTTCTAGAAACATGAGGAAATAACAGCCATCAAAAAGCAGAGTCACTTCTTTCCTTTCAGTTCCTCCATAAATATTTAATTTTTTGGTTTGTGTTCTTTTAGCCGATATGTGTAAAGATGCAGATCTTAATGTGTAAGTGTGTATACATAAACACATTTTGTGTATGGGGAGAGAATGGTCACACTGCTTATAACCTCTTTTTTATCCTCCAATCAAAAGATTTATTTCCATATCATCATTTTCAAATCTGTATGCTACTCTACTGTGTGCAGAGAGCATATTTTTATTTAGCCAATCTCCTATTGTCAGATGCCTTTGATTGTGAACAGTGTTATGATGAGCATCCCTGTTACATATATCTCAGTGCCTCTGCCCTATCATTTCTTCACAGTAAATTCTTACACTTGGAATGACCTGGTGAAACATAAGCATATTTTAAGGCTTTGGACAAATTTTGCTGTACAGTTTTATTTGTACTCCTCCCAGAGGGTCTCTTTATCTGGATCTTGATTCTTAGGTGTTCAGTGCAGCTCTGTCTGCTCATTCTGGCCCCCTGTTTGGGTAAAAAAATGCATCATCCTATGGAAGGGTGGAGGAACCAGGCTTTCTTTTACACAAGTAACTTGTCTTTTCTAAAGAATTTTTTAAAAGTCCCCAACTATGTACAGTGTTATTTCTAAAATCCCAACATTGAAAGTTATAGGCCTTTTTCTGGCTGTTAATTAAAAATATGGGGGCTTCCCTGGTGGCGCAGTGGTTGAGAGTCCGCCTGCCGATGCAAGGGACACGGGTTCGTGCCCCGGTCCGGGAGGATCCCACATGCTGCGGAGCGGCTGGGTCCGTGAGCCGTGGCCGCTGAGCCTGCGCGTCCAGAGCCTATTCTCCGCAATGGGAGAGGCCACAACAGTGAGAGGCCCACATACCACACACACACACAAAAAAAATGTTATAGTCTGGTACTCTCTTAATTAAATAATTTTCCATGAAGTATAAACATCTGGGACATGAACAGCAGGAGCACAGAATCTTAACTGTACAAATTCACTTTCCGTTGATTATGTCACCACGTACCTTGACACATAATGAGGCACATCACCTCCTTTTGTGAAAATTGTGTTTATAAAATGCTAAACTATATTTCAGAGTCAGACTGTACCCAAACCTTGGAATTTTTTTTTTCAAACAGCTGCACACTAAAAAATTTTACACTGAAGCCTAAAGCCCTAAATAAAAACAATTTTTATTGAAATATAATTCATATATATTAGGATATAAAATTTACCCTTTTAAAGTGTACAGTACAGCGAGTTTTATTATATTCACAAAGTTGTAAAACCATCACCACTGTTTAATTCCAGAACATTTCCTCACCCCAAAAAGAGAACTTGGTACTGATTTGCAGTCACTCCGCATCCCCTTCTCCCTGCAGCCCCTGGCAACCACTGATCTACTTCCTGTCTCTATGGATTGCCTGTTCTGGACATTTTATATAAACAGAATCTTACAATATGTGGTCTTACAATATGTCCGGCTTCTTTCACCTAGCATAATGTTTTCAAGGTTCATTCATGTTATAGCATGTAATAAAACACTTTTAGAAAGTGAAACTAATACTGAACCAAGTAAGAATAGGGGTGATTCTTTCCAAATTCAGGTAGTTGAAAAACACAAGAAAACCTATTAGTCAAAGATGAGTAGAAAGCAACAGGAAAAGAGGATGAAAGCCTGGCAGAAGATCAGGGAATAGGGAAATATTGACAGCGAAAAGAAGAGTAAAAATAAAGGAAGGAGCAGAGTAATTGAGCTCTCTGTTGACTGAACTCAGTTTTATGGAGGAGGCTTTTGTTTATTTATTTATTTATTATTTATTTTGTCTGTGTCTGGTCTTAGTTGTGGCACATGGGATCTTCGTTGCCACCTGCGGGATCTTCCGTTGTGGCATTTGAACTCTCAGTTGTGGCATGCATGTGGCATCCAGTTCCCTGACCAGGGATCGAACCCAGGCCCCCTGCACTGGGAGCATGGAGTCTTAGCCACTGGACCACCAGGGAAGTCCTGGAGGAGTCTTTTAAAATGTACTTTTTACTTAGCTTGAAACAGACCGTTCCGGGATAGAAACAATGGTCCTTTTTAAGGCAGCTACTGGGGTCCAAACTTCCCAGACGTAGATCCCTTTTGACATCTGACAGATTATTTTCACCCAGAGCATCAGCAGATAGTTCTTCCTTCTGAGGCTCCTTTCTTGGCAGCACCTTTGATCCCAAGAACTCCCGGGGACACGTATTTACCCCTAATGTACCTTCTAGGTGTTAACTTGCCACAGGCTGGTGTTGAGGTTGGCTTTGTGGATGGCATTTGTTTTACTTATTTTAAACCTCTGCTTATTATCAACTTTGCTTTAGCAGAGTTTATCTGAACTCAGTAGGATAAAAGTGCAACTGATTTGAGTTTAAGATGACTGATGATAGCAGGATTATGCACTTGATTAGCAACCCTTGACTGTCTCTGTCCATGGAGGAAAACAGTAGTATAGGTAATTAAATCTTTTGTTTGACTTTGGACTGCCTGTCATATTCTGGCAACCTTATGTTTTGCTTCTGTTACTCCTAAAGATCAAGTTGCTTCTATTTCACACTTACGGTGGGCAAGGAAGAACCACCTTAGGGGGGGAAAATGTTTCCATGGATAACCCATAAGCAGACTATGTGATCATTGTGGTTCTTTGAGCATAGATATCATTGTATGGAGGTAACAGTGAAAGTCTCTACCCATGAGCATGGCTGCTGATTGATCATCAGGCCAGAATTAGCAGTCTGATGTTGTTTTATTTATTTAAAACTTTTTTTAAAAAATATTTTTATTTTATTTTATTTTCTTATTTTTGGCTGCGTTGGGTCTTCATTGCTATGCGTGGGCCTTCTCTAGTTGCGGTGAGCGGGGGCTACTCTTCTTGGCGGTGCGCAGGCTTCTCACTGTGGTGGCTTCTCGTTGCGGAGTGCGGGCTCCAGGTGCGTGGGCTTCAGTAGTTGTGGCACACAGGCTCAGTAGTTGTGGCTTGTGGGCTCTAGAGCACAGGCTCAGTAGTTGTGGCATACGGGCTTAGTTGCTCCGCGGCATGTGGGATCTTCCCAGACCAGGGCTCGAACCCGTGTCCCCCTGCATTGGCAGGCAGGTTCTTAACCACTGTGCCACCAGGGAAGCCCCTGATGTTGTTTTAATAGAAGTCACAGATGCTTTTATAGCTTTTAATCTGCATTTTACTGTAAGGCATTTGCCTTTATGTTCTTAAATTTAGACAGTTTTCCTTCTGAAAGACTGGAAACTGTTGCTTTTATGAAGATGTTATAAGTGAGACAAAAGAAATAGAGTTGTTGCATTAAAAAGAAAAAATATGTGTATTAAAAATATAGAAAACCTTTATCTACCCTCCTAGAGCTTAGCTAGGCCATTCTGTAGTGACTGTTACTTTTCAGCTCTTAGAGGTCCCAGGGGTTGAAAATAAAGCATGGGCCCTAAAAGGGGATGTGATTTGTCACCACATGCCTGTTCCATACATCTTGCTTGCTAGAACTGTGCTTCTTGTACTTTAATGTGCAGAAGCGTCATTTGGGCCCGACCCTCCAGATGTGCTCTGACTCAGTAAATCTGGGAAGATAGAGCAATCTGCACTTCTTAAAATTTTTATTTATTTATGGCTGTGTTAGGTCTTCGTTGCTGCGTGCAGGCTTTCTCTAGTTACAGCAAGTGGGGGCTACTGTTCGTTGCGGTGCACGGGCTTCTCTTTGTGGTGGCTTCTCTTGTTGCGGAGCACAGGCTCTAGGAGTGTGGGCTTCAGTAGTTGTGTCTCGTGGGCACTAGAGCGCAGGTTCAGTAGTTGTGGCGCACAGGCTTAGTTGCTCTGCGGCATGTGGGGTCTTCCTGGACCAGGGCTCAAACCCGTGTCCCGTGCATTGACAGGCGGATTTTTAACCACCATGCCACTGGGCAAGTCCGCAATCTGCACTTTTTTTTTTTTTTTTTTTTGCGGTACACGGGCCTCTCACTGTTGTGGCCTCTCCCGTTGCGGAGCACAGGTTCCAGACGCGCAGGCTCAGCTGCTGTGGCTCACGGGCCTAGCCGCTCCGCGGCACGTGGGATCTTCCCAGACTGGGGCACGAACCCGTGTCCCCTGCATCGGCGGGTGGATTCTCAACCACTGCGCCACCAGGGAAGCCCAAGAGTCTTTCGTTTTGAGGGGAGAATTGAAGTCCCAGGAGGAAGTGAGATCCCCAAGGGAAAGAGAAAAGAAGAGGCCTGGATATTCCAGCATTCAATCAGGCAGTATTTACTGGATGCCTGCTATGTGCCAAGTGTCAAGTTTGGCCTTGAAGATACAGTGGGGAAGAGATTGGCACTGTTTCTGCCTTTATAGAGCTTAGAGTCTAGTAGGGGAGACGGACACTATCCAGCTAGTTAGGCAATTAATTCTGTAATTAAACTCAGGATGAAGACTTCAAAGGAAATATATGAGGTGATATGAGATTATTTAACAAGTGGTTTTACCTAGTTTGAGGGGACAAACTTTAGGGACAAGAGGAAAGCAAGAGCTAGTGAAAAAGCAAAGGTGTAGCAGCCAAGAGGTAGGTAGAGAAAGAGACTGGTATGTTACAGAAACCAAGCAGAAAGATTTCAAGGGCAAGTTTCTGGTCATCAAAGTCAAGTGCTGCAGAGATGAAAAGGAAGATAGGAGCTGAGACTGGTCTTCTGCATACAGTGATTTAAACTGTTCTAGAAGAAGTTTCAGGAATAAGAGAGCCAAAGCCAGATTACAAGTGGTTAAAAACTGAGAGGGTGGTGAAATCTTAAGTACTATAATAGAGCTGTACACTCACTTTTTGGACACTTAACATGAAGTACCTTGTAATATTCTGGCTGTGTTTGCCTTGTCTCCCCAGCTAGATTGACAGCTCTCCACAGGTTATAACAACAAACCCAACCCCTAACACTGAATCAGCATGTGGCATTAGAGTCACCAACTAGAGGTCAGAGACCTCAGATCTGGTACTGGTTCCACCATGTACCTTGCACATGAGCAACTGTTTCCTCATCTATAAAATGGCTGTACCCCTAACTTCCCTATCACATGGGCTGTTGAAAGGGTCTAATAGGACAGTATATACAAATGGATTTTGTGAGCTGAAAATTAGTATTCTATGGAAGATATTGAGAATGTTCAGTAAATGATAACAGCTACGTAGAAAGTTCTATGATGATCAGTTTTTTGTTTGTTTAGATTCGTTCCTTACATTGGGATTGTGACGATCCTCATGAATGACTATCCTAAATTTAAGGTAAGATCCTGTACTATATGTTTCATTAATTTTGGAAACCGTTAAATGGATTACAGTTAAAAGATGGAAGACCAGTTGGATAGTTTAGTGATTTATCATGGTCACAAAGGCCAGTTTGTTAATTAACACTCTCTGACTTGTGGTTCTGTGTTTGTTTTCTAGTATGCAGTACTATTTTTGCTGGGTTTATTTGTGCTGGTCCATCGTGAGTAAGAAATCTGCCTTGCTGTTCCTGGAAGATGCTGTACTTTTTGTTCCTGAATGTTTGGAGTAGATATCAATCTGTGGTTGGTGGAATGGAGAACACATGTTGGCGCTTCTTGGTAGCACTGGTTTGCATTAGTTTATGTTTCCACGCCAGAGTACGTGTGGGCGGGTGCATGTGCATCACAGCGTGCACTCGAGGGGACTTTCAGTCACAGAATTTCATAAGTTGTCATTGTCACACTTTCGCATTTTTGTACATCAGTGAATTTTTTATATTAAAAGGTTGAGCCAAAGCCCCCAGTGTTTGTATTTTGAAGCCAAGCTTCACTTCTAAAGTGCCTACAGAGTTCTGTAAATGAAAATGCAGCTCTGCACGAGTTTGAAACTGTCATTCCTCCTTATAATGGGAATGGCATATACTGAGGTGGTCGTCGTCTTAACTTTTAAAAATTTTAAATAAAAGACTTTGCATATCGAAACCCCTTATCCCTGACTTGTGTTTGTTGGGAAAGCTTTTGATATTTGCTTTCCTGTGCTGGTTCTTAGCACCCTTGGGGAGATACAGGCTTTGATGTGAACAATTCTTCAGCCAAGAAGGTTGTCCTAATACTAACAACTGGTTTTTGTTTGTTTTGTTTTTGTTTTTGTGAAGCAAAAGTAGCCGTTGATATTCGTAAGAAATCTTAGTCATAAAATTGATTCTTCATTAGGGGGTCTCAGATGTGTATAAACCCAGCTGGTTGCCGAGAGGTTCAGAAAATCTCACTTTGCTGTAGACTCATAACCTTTTCTACACTTGAGACGTTCTCAGCTCTTTCTACAAGATGGTAGTGAGTATTAGCATCTGGGGAGGCATGAGGAAGGTGCTGGAGGGCAAGTGTGGTACTTGTTTTCTTTAGACTCTAATTTGCCTGAACCTGTTCTTGTAGGTGACTGACTTTGCTTTTCTCTAATGCAGACTTTAAGAAGGGAAAGTTTAATGTAGTAAAGGCAAAGCCCACCTGTGTTTTTTTCTTTTAATATTGAGACAGGGAAATAGGGAGCATGGGGTAACTCAATGTGTTTAAAGCACAAAATACTCTTAATCCTTTCTGTTCTCTTTTTGTATTAGTGTGAAATCTCAAAGTAAGCAAAATGTTGGGCTAAATGAATGGTTTCTATTATTTGTTCAACTGAGGTGGAAATCAGCCCGTACTTTAATGCTAATGGAATGAGAATAGGGACAGTTAATCTTTTGAAACCTTCTCCTGTAGAGATGGGCCATCCTAAATCCATTATCCAGGCTTTAGCCTTCAAACTTTGGATATGGGTTCTTAATGATATCAACAGAGTATGAAACTTGGCAAATTATTGCTGACAGGTGCTTCTTGAACCTGTCTTTGGGGCCTGTATCATGCTTATGTTTTCTCATGAGCCAAGGAGAGTGCTGAAATGCGCCGCCCCCCGCTCCCACCTCCGTGTGTGGCTGAAAATTGCTGCTTCCTCCATTTTCACCTCCTAGTAACCTGCAGATGATGGGGTTAATTGTTCAGCCTAAATGGTGCCCTGGCTGTTTTTGTACCAGCCTTTCAGAGACTTCTCTGGGGGAGAAGCAGTGTGTGTTCTTTTGGCAAAGGTTGGGATCCCAAAGTTCTTTGTGATCCTAGCTTGCCAGAGGGTAAACATCCTTGTGCTTCTCTCCTCCGCTGTCCAGATTTCTCCTCCTGTTACACTTGTTGGGAGAGAAATGTTAATATTTTCCTCACTTGCATATTTTCACACCCAGTTTTGTAAAATTACTGTTTTTCCTCCTTTGCTGGATGCTCTAGTTTGAAGCAACAGCTAAATTCTCTGAAAAGTAACCAGATCATTTAAAAATATTTCAATCACTCTAATAGCCAAAAATAAAAAGATTATTTGTGGAGGCAGGTACTGTGTTCCCAGTTTTTATATTGTCTAGTTTAGTGCTAAAACATAAGACTTAAAACTGGGAGATTTTATTAGTAAATGTAATGTGGTTTTTGTGGGTTGTTTTTTTTTTTGGCCATGCCAAGCGGCTTGTGGGATCTTAGTTCCCAACCAGGGATTGAACCTGTGCCCCTGCAGTGGAAGTGCGGAGTCTTAACCACTGGACTGCCGGGGAAGTCCCAGTAAATATAATGTATTTCAGAGCTCTTTGGAAATGTAAGAAATGCCAGAGATGTTTAATTTGGTGTTTTAATGGAATTATTAGCTCTTTGAGATTTCACAGGGCAAGTGGGAAGTTAGGAGGGTTTAACCATTGTGAGTGAAGGGAATGGAAGAGGATGAGAATTGATAAAACTTCAAATCAGAACATAATAATGGGATTCTCTGTTGGCTGTTAGTCATCCACTCTCATTAGTCTCTACAGCTTATCTCCAAGTGCCTGTCCTCAGTTATGTTCTCTCTGTTCCCACTGGACACTTCCAGTTGATTGTCCTGTCTTTAAACTTAAGCTCATAGCAGTTCCTGCAAGCTTCCCCTCCAAATTTCCACTTTCCTTTGAAGGAGTATTCACCTAGTTTTTCATTTGCTTACCTTATTTAGTCACTTAAAAGCCAACATCTACCCCTGTCATTCCATTCTCATTGCCATCCCTTGAATCCAGAAACATACTCAGGGGCTCCCTGTTGCTTGTGTGTCTTTATGTCCTAGTTTTCCTATAACATGGCAGTCTGTACCTATTTTAGATCATTTCCACCTGTTAGTTCATTTTACTACTCCTTTCACCTTTAAAAAGTATCTCTTTTTGGACCATAAATTTTGTATTTACCCTACATATTACCTCCGTTTGAAGTTCAAACTTTGAATTCAGCTAACATGAAGCAGCCTTTGCTGTACCACTATGTTTTCCCTTATATTATCTTACACTCTCATTTCTGCTTGTCTGAGTCTCACTTTCTTCACAAAGTAATTGTTCTTCCTCTGTCACTCAGCATTTGAAGACTTATGCTATTTGTGTTAAGTTTGTGGATCTGGACTCAAGTTTCCTCATCGGATTGTAAGTTCCTCCAGTGCAGGAGCCCCATTTTATAGACACCGTACTCTGTTTTCCCAGTAGCATCTAGCAGCATATACTAAATGTTCAGTATAATCATGCATTGGAACCAGAGGCAGTAACTAAGGGTAGCGTTACTGTTGCACTGCTATTCTGGAGCAGAGCATATGAATCATTAAAGTGATTTGTATTTGCCTGTTATTTAGTAAGTACCTTATCTTGGTCTTGGCCAAATTGAAATCTAAAAACTTTATCTCCCTGTGGTTCCATCTAAAACAGCATGGTGCCTTTCTAGAATTTTTTATGTTAACCCTGTTTTCTTCTTTTGTGTGTGTGTCCTTGGTCTCTTCTCATGTTCTCTTTCTCAATGGGAAAAATATTGGCATTTGTCACTTTTCTTAGGGAGTGACAGGCTTCTCAAAGAGCCTAGGCTTGGAATAAAGGCTCTGTTATCCCTGAGCGCATTTCTTGGTCATTTGCATAAGGGTATTACCAAGTCCTAATAACTCCTCAGGTGTGGGAGCTACCCCAGGTTCTGAGGGTACCTTTGTTATGACGTTTATCACTCTGTTGAGCTTCAGAAATTCTAGCTGACTAACTGGATTGTCCTCCTTCCTCAAGATGCTCCTTAGTCGGTATGGCCTACTCAAGCTGTTTTCTGGCCAGGTATATCTTTGTCACTATTCTCCCTTACTATAACCGTAAGTAATACCAGAGAAGTTTCAGAAATAAACAAATATGACCCTTCACAGGTAATTATGGTGAGTCTGGATGTAGAAAGAATTCTGTGTAACCAAGGAACTAGAATATGCAGGGGTTATCAAAAAATAGTGAGGACATTGCCTTCCAAGTTATGTAGCATTCTAGGCCCTCAGGAATTTTCCAACCTCAGCTCCCAGCAGACCCCAGGTTCTCATACCCTTGATATTGGTCTCACTATACAGACATCCAGTCTTTGCTTATGTTGGGTCTCCCTGCCTGGAGTGCCTGCTCACTGCTCTACTTGCTAAAAGCTTTCTCATTCAGGAGACATTTATTGAGCATCTACTCTGCCAGATTTTGGGCCAGGCCCCGGGGATACAAAGATGAGTAAGGCAGGGTCCCTCCTCTGCCAGGAACTCAGTGCCTTAATAGGGGCAACGTGTAAACAAATCTTTCCACATAGGATCATAAGTGCAACGTTAGAGATTCACAGGGAGCTCAAAGAGGGTTTTTTTTAATTCTCAAACAAGATCTCAAGTATATAGTGCCTCCTCAGTGCTGCCTACTCAGTACTTTGTTTATCGCCCTCAGAGTGGTTTGTCTTATTTGTGTCCTGCTCCGCAACTAGCTCCTTGAAGGCATTAAGACAGGGCCAGCCTCTAATTCATCCTTGTATATCCCTTAGTCCCTATCACAGTGCTTTTATACATTTTAGATTTATTTATATGCTGCTTTGTTCCAAAAAGGATTTGGAGTGGCTCATAAAGATACATCCAGTACTATGTGATAAAACATAAAACAACTGAAGAATCTGGTGTTGAAATAAACATGGGAGGAGAAAAGGATAAAATCAAAGGTTAGATTAGTACCTACAAGACACATCAAAAGATTCTGTTGTCTGCTGGAGGAGATCCATAGCATCAGTTCTCAACTCCTAGGGGCTAATGTCTATGCTTCATGGAATGGGTATAAAATGGAAATTTTGTAAAACTTGTAATGATACCCAAAGATCAAGAAATTTCCCTTCTGGGACCTCACTGCAAGGACACTGTGTAATGTTATGCAATTATCTCTATATTAATTAGCCTAATGATTTTCATAGAGCTGTTTCAGAGAATGTTCCTTTAGTATAGGTATAGTTTGGCTACTTCCGCAGAAAGCCACCTCACAAAAAAAAAAAAGATCAGCTACGCATCTAATCAGCCAGGAACCTTTAGTTAGTTTTACTGTAGAACAGTGTTCCTTAATCTTTAAAAACTCATGGTCTTTTATAAGAAACAAAATTTCATACCTCTTCTCCATCCTGGTAAACCTCCTCTCAGGTCTGTTATATCCAACCTCTTATCCTTAGCAGCCAAGAATATTTTATCTTGCTTTTCCTTAAGTTTGCATTATAAAAACGTTAGTTACTCATCTCTCATATACAGTTATATTCAATATGACTTTCAAATTATAGATCCTTGTTCTACTAATCTTAGGAGTTTCTGGAATGCCACCTACTCTCCATCAAGCATCATTTCTGTAGAACCCTTACTTTAATTGGCTGGTTTATTTAGATTGCTCAGCTGGATCCCAGCTTTAATTCAAGGAGTCTAGTTAAAATAATCTGTACTCAGGACTTAGATCAGGCAAGGAAGTAAATCAGCTAGCATGAAGCTTTGATCAGAGTTGTCAGCCTGACAACTTATTTAAGCAAGAAAAGAGAGAATGCTGTATATAACACGTTTCTTGGAATTGGTCAATAGTTGAGGTAGATACGCCAGCATTTTAGTTTATCAAACAAGTCACAATGTAATAGGCATTTTGCCAAGGCATTTTGTTGACTGTTGTGTCAACACCATGGTCTTAGCTGCTATCCAGGGAATCTTTTTTCCCTGTAATGGGATTCAGATTTAAAGCAGGCTTTGCTTTTCCTAGGGTCCAGCTAATAATACTGAGTACTTAGAATTTTCCAGTGCTCTGCTAAATGCTTTTGAATTTATAACAGATTTTTATTTTTTCTCCTTTAGTCCTCAGAATAACTCCATTTCATAAAAGGAGAGAAACTAGAAGTTAAGAGATTTCCTCAGGATCTTCTGGTCCATGGATGGCAGAGCCAGAAGTCTTGCTTTTATCACCTCACAATGATGGGTGTCATACCCAGTTCTTCTACCTTTATAAAATCTAATGAGACTCTTTTATTTGGAATAAACCCCACAATTGCAAGGCCCTTGGGTAGTCTTCTTTAGAAGCCCTAGGTTGTTCTTTCATGGATTTGCTCAGATTAGTAAATCTCCTAAAAATAGGGAGATTCTCAGGCAGATTTCCAAGCATTTAAACCTCTTTGGAGTTTAAAGATTATTTCTTTCAGTTACTGAAATGCCCCCTGAAGTACCTGACTGTTAAACCCAAATAATCTTATGAGTGCTGGGCCTGGGGCTTCTCACTTGGTTAGGTTTTCATAACTTCCCTGAGCGTCTTTGCCATTTAGCTGAGCAGCAGCTGCTTAGCTTTCTTAGCCACTGTTGGCATCGTCATCACTTGCTTATTAGAGGTATCTTCTCTTTTCTTTTGAATATTGCCTTAAAAGTTTTTTTTGTATTTTGGCAATTTAAGTTTCTGAAATAGTTCCTTATCAATGGTTAATGTTCTGATACTCTAGCTACTATGTGTTCCCTCTGACTTTGCGAAATTGCGTCAAATATCCCTGATTCTTTTCTTCCTCTCTTAAAGATTACACTCTTCTCCTGATCTACAGCCCCTTCCCCTTTCTGAAACTAAAGAACAGGACCTGAGATACCCCAGGATATTTCTCTTTCTCTCCGCAACCCATACAGATGGGATCTGTGCTCAGAGGTTTGCCAGAAGAGTGATTTTACACCATCCTATTCTGAGCAGCTCTAAGAGGTTTGTCATCCTTTTTCTCTAGGCTCATTTATGTCTAATTTAAATTTCTGCTTTTTGTTTTCTCTTTTGTCCTCTGTACCTTTCATGTGTTTGATGTCTACACTCTGGTTTTCTCCATTTGTTTAGTTTGTCTGCAGCTAACTTGCTTTTACTTGAGTTAACTCATCTATTAAATGGGCATAATACTAGTCTTTACTACATCAAAATAGTGTTGATGATCAAAGGAGCATGCATGTAAGTGCTTTTGGAAAACAATAACAAAAAAGATTCAGCTGTGAAAAGACATTATTTGTAATTGATTCCAATTTAATGAAATATAGCAATAATATATATGTCCTTTATTTAGAGCAATTTTTAATTAAAAACATGGTGCAGTTTAAATGTTTTGTTGGTGTTGGTTATAAGAGGATTTGCTGTGTATCTTTCACCCCTTAATCATCTTTTGGGTTGTCCTTTGAATCTTCTCTACATCGTCTGTGAATGTCCTTGAATGTTGTAGAAACCTCAGAGGGTCAAGAGTGAGCTCTGGGGACTTCCCTGGTGGCGCAGTGGTTGAGAAACTGCCTGCCAATGCAGGGGACACGGGTTCGAGCCCTGGTCCGGGAAGATCCCACATGCCGCGGAGCAACTAAGCCCGCGAGCTACAACTACTGAGCCTGCGTGCCTAGAGCCTGTGCTTCGCAACAAAGAGAAGCCATGGCAACGAGAAGCCCGCGCACCGCAACGAAGAGTAGCCCCCGCTCACTGCAGCTAGAGAAAGCCCGCACACAACAACAAAGACCTCACGCAACCAATAAATAAATAAATAAATAAATTTATTAAAAAGAGTGAGCTCTGAAGAGCTTCTCCATGCACGTGCATGTGATTCACTTTCATTCTTCCCGGTGGGAGAGAGGACTTGGGGAACAGGCAGTCTGCAGTTGAGATCCTCATTCTAAACTCAGCCCAGCACTCCATGAGGGATCCGACTTGGAAGTGCCGTCTTGGGCAAGCCCGCCTCTCTGCAGTGCCTGATGCTTCACATTCCTGGGACAGTGCTTGATAGTTGGCTGTGGAGCTGCTGCCCTGCTTCTTTCCCCAGGGTCCTCGGAGGCCCCTTTTTTCCTGTGCTAGGCTGACAGATAAAATGATTGTAGGGGCATCTGGGGTCATTTTCACAGCTGTGGTTGGAGCTGCGAGTGCAGGCTATGTCAGAGGAGGCTTGCTTAAGTATAAATGAACCTGTCAGAGCAGAACCAAGGTCCCAAGGTCACCTGCAGAAGAGAGGTGAAACTCTCAGTGCCTGCTCCCTCTCCCCCTTGAGAAATCTAAACCAACTTGATATTTAAATGGGAAGGTAAAACGGGAGTGGGTGTGGTTTAGGGAAAGCAGCATCTGTCCCTGATGACTCTGGGGGCCTGACAGAGTGATCTGAACAAACCCGAAGTCTGATTCCAGTGTGACGTCTGGGCAAGTGACTCAACCTCTGAGCCAGCTTCCAGCTATAAAATGAGGAGAGATAAACCTACCAAATAAGATTCCTTCAAGCATTTAAGTGAGGCAGCACTCAGTACCACCTCCTAATTTCTATGACTGAGGACCAGAGAAGATAGGATGGGTGCTATGATTGATGCAGAGGACAGGGAGGGGGTTGAAAAGGGAATGATTATTATGGGAAGGTGATAAGAGCTATATCTGTACACCATGTCTAAGCAGTGACAAGAATACAGAGAGGTGTAAATGCCAGGGTGGGAGATGAGAAGCAAGGAGAGTGGGAAAAAAGCCTGGGCCAGAAATGGAATGTCCTTGTCCTGTGTGTTCTTTCTGGGAGCTCAGCATGACAACCAGCTTCTCATACACGCTTCCCCTTTTAAGATGGTGATCCAGAGCTAGCAGGCCTTGCTGAGCTAGATATGGCAAGAGTAATAATAGCAAGTACCGTTTTTGAGCCAGACTGGGGAGTAGGTTCGGTCACAGCCACAATATGCAGTGTTTCTGAGAAGAGTCCAAGGCCCAGGGGTTGGTCAGTACCCTGCTCCTCCATCATTCACTCCTTTTGTACTCTGTCTCTCTAATGAGATGGTAAACTTCTGTGGGAGCAGGGCACTATCTTTTGTGTCCCTGCCCTCCTGTGCCTGACATAGTGCTCTGAACATTGGTGTTTAGTAAACATTTAAGCAAAAATAAATGTTGAGAGTCCGCCTGCCGATGCAGGGAACACGGGTTCGAGCCCCGGTCCGGGAAGATCCCACATGCCGCGGAGCGGCTGGGCCCGTGAGCCATGGCCGCTGAGCCTGCGCGTCCGGAGCCTGTGCTCCGCAACGGGAGAGGCCACAACAGTGAGAGGCCCGCATACGGCAAAAATAAATAAATGAATGAACGAATGAACGAATGAACAAATCAATCAATCAATCTGGAGCACAGTGTCTTCTATTCATTAAGTGCTGCCACTGACCTAAAATTTCTTTCCAAGACAAGTCTGGACAGCTCCTTTGGAGGAGGAGAGTGCTGACTTTGAGGGAGTCCTATAGGAGGACTGTTGCTTCCTGCCACAAAATAATTGGGCTAAAAAATGTAAAACTATTAAAAATAGGGCAATGTGGTTATTGCCATTTTACAATTGAAGAAGGTGAGGGTCAGTGAGGTCACACAGCTTGTATATGGACTCTTGGTCCACTGCTCTTTTCACTCCCCTGACCTAAAGATCTGCATCCTGGCCAACTGATAAGCCAGTCTCTCCCAAGCTGGGCGCCCATTTGTGAACGGAGGGTGGGGGAGGGGAGGGCTCGGCCATCCATCGTTCTGCACTTCTACCCTGAGCACCTGCTGTGATTTCCACAGCACCTGGTGAGTGCCGGCTGTGAGAAAGCAGAGAGCTGGGTGAACCCGGTCAGATTCCCCAGGAGGGAAGGGCCGACTGGCATTTTATGGAGCTCCTCTGGTGCCTGGCACTATGCTGGGCACTGTAACGCCTGTGTTACACAGGAGGCGTCCCTTTTCTACCCTTAGAAAAAGGCACAGAGGTGAAGGAACCGCTCGTTGGCCGAAAGCCGTTGGGAACGGTGAGGGAGGGCTAGGGGGGCCGGCTTTGCCCAGGTCCCCAGCTTGAAGGTGGTGGGCTTGGGCCCGAACGCCCTGAGGAAGCGGTGCCCACGTGGGGTTAGGAGTGCGGCAGTGCAGGCTGTGGAGGGGGGCCCCAGACCGAGACGCCCGCCCAAGGTCTGGCGAGGACAGGAGGGTCGGAGGAGGGCGGGGCAGGAGCGGCAGCGAGCGCGCCGGGGGCGGGATCTTCGGGGCAGGCTCCGCCTCCAGGGGCGCGTCAGGGACCTGAGCCGTGGCTAAGTGCACCTGAACTGAGGCGCGGCCGGCTCCCAGCCATGACCCTGCGGGCGCGGGGCGCTCGGCTGCTCGGAGGCCTTCTGCTCTTCGCTCAGCTCGCCGCCGGCGCCGCCCCGTTTAGCTGGGATCTCCCGGAGCCCCGCAGCCGGGCCAGCAAGATCCGAAGGCAACCGCGGGGCAATCTCTGGGCCACCGGTAAGTCTTCGCGGTACGGGCAAGCGCCCCCCACCCTGCTCTGACCCCATTTTCCTTCTCTGGCCTCCCCTCAGCCATGGACACTAGTGTCCAGGCTAGAGGGGACTCTGGAACTCATCTAACAGATGGGGAACTTGAGACCCAGACCCAATGACTTGGTTAAATCACTCACCCAGCCAGTTTAAAGCGGAGCTGGGGCTGGATCCTAAATCTACCTGCCAGCCCGTGCCCCTTCTCTTAGACAAGACTCTACTGAATCTTCTAACTTCTGGTGTGTCTTCTCTCTGCACCTCCATCTTCCAGACACCTCTTGTTCTCCACTTCCTTCTCTGCCGTTCCCCGTCCCTCTTCTAAGCAGACAGGACAACTGGCAGAGTTTCTTCCTGGCCCTGGGGCATCCCACCCTCCTTCCAGCTGTGCCATCCCCTCCACCCCATCTACCTGCTCAGGAAAAGCTGAGGTACAGGCTTTGCCACCACCCGCGGTCTTTGTAGCTCCTGGTGACGAGGAGGAGGGAGGTTGTGTATCTTCTTGCCATGAGAACTGAAAAGTGGGAGAGATGGGGAGCTTTCCTACTGGGATAGGATCCTTGCTCCCTGACTTCCTTGTGCCTCGGCACCTCCTTTCTAGGTCACTTCATGGGCAAGAAGAGTCTGGAGCCCCCCAGCCCATCCCTATTGGGGACAGCTCCCCAAATCTCCCTGTGGGACCAGAGACTGCAGCTGAGTCATGATCTGCTCAGGATCCTCCTGCAAAAGAAAGCTCTGGGCATGAGCCTCAGCCGCCCAGCACCTCACACCCAGGTGAGCCAGGCCCGGGAGAGGCTCAGCCAGGGCTGCCCCTGGATCCAGCATTGGGCTTACGGTGTGAGTGCCCAGCCAGGGTGTGATAGGCCCACCCAAGACAGTCAGCGATGCTAGGCTCTCCCTGTGATCTAGAGCTCAAACGGAGAGGATTCTGAACAAAGAAAGCTGACCTTCCCAGCAAACCCCATGGAACAAAAAGTAGGGGAAGACGTTCCCCTCACCCATTGCCCAGTCTAAACTCACAGCCTGGGATTATCCAGCAGGACTTTCCCCTACCTCCACCCCGGTCTACAGACTTGCCCCACCACAGCTGTCCACCTTTGCTATGCCCTGTATGTGCCTGTTGGGACCCTGAGGCTCAGAGAAGGGTTGAAAAGAGTTAGTCAGCAGCCAAGACAGAGTCTAGACCTTGTTCACCTTGACCAGTGCTCTTCCCAGTCTCTCATCTGCCTCAGTAAACAGTGGCAGGGTTTCTCAAAGCCACACAAGTCATGGCTCCTTACATACTTGAAGACGGCTCTATCCCGCCCCTGTATTGGTTGTCTCCACGTGGTGATTCTGTTGCTTCTCTGAGTAAAAGAAAATCTGAGCGTATGGCTGGGAGTTATCTGTGCTGCTGCCCATTCCCAGAGAGACATGTGAGGGCCCTGAAACAGTCATCATGTTAGGATCGATTTTTCCTTTGGAAGGCACTTCCTGTAGGATCTGTCCTACCCGTCCTTACTAATACGCTCCTGGAGTATTTGTTCTTAGGTGGTTCACGGGCACGTGGTCAGAGTGCTCTGTGTCTTGCGGTGAAGGATTCCGCAGTCGGCAAGTGGCCTGTAAGCGCACGAGAGCCAATGGGACTGTGCAGGTGATGCCTCCGAGAGCATGTGCCCCCAGAGAGAGGCCTCTGGGAAGAAGACCCTGCTCCACTCACCCGTGTGTTCAAGGGCTTATTGAACCAGGGAACCAGGGAACGCTGACAAATCTAGTGTTTTGATAGTATGATCACTTAGTATAATCATCCAGTCCCCGTGATCCAACCCATGCATCAAAACAATGAAATTAAAAAGGAGACTTCCCTGGCGGTCCGGTGGTTGACTTCGCCTTCCAGTGCAGGGGGTACGGGTTGGATCCCTTGTCGGGGACCAAGATCCCACGTGCCTCGCGGCCAAAAAAACCAAAACATAAAACAGAAGGAATATTGTAACAAATTCAATAAAGACTTTTAAAATGGTGCACATCAGAAAAATAAAATAAACCCATGCATCAGGGTCCCTCCGCACGGGGGAAGAGGAGAGCCCAACTGCTGCGTGACAGTCATGAAACTCAGCTGCACGGGGACCTTACCACACTGTGCACAGGCTGGTTCACAGGACCTTCTTATCCTTTTATGGGCCTCTCTGATGTAATTAACACAGGCTGCACAGACCAAAAGTTCCCCTCTGGCCCTTCTGAAAATGTTCGGGAATGTTAGTGCAGGAAGGTATTTGACACTTTCTGCATTTCTGCCCTGCGGTGCAGCAGTTGTTGCTGCTGGGAGTCATTGTGCTAATTCTCTTAGGTCACTTCCCCTTTAGTTGTTCTGATTAATTCCAAGCACTACATGGCTACACACTTGTCTAACTGGAAAATGCACAGCCCCAATTCTGTGCAGGGATGATGCAAAGCAGAGTGTGATACATCTTTCTGGAGCATCAAGTTTATTAACTAGAATTGGAAGAACCAAGGAGTTCTTGGAACAAGAACTCTCCCCCTCCCCCACCAACACGGAAGACAGAAGAGTGGGGGAGGGGAGACATGCCCCAGGAATGACAGTCCAGTCTCTGAAGTCTGAAGTTTCACCCAGGTGGGGGTTGAGGGGTGGACCTGCAGCCACGGTGGCCTCTCTTTCGGTGGCCCGGGCTGCTCCGGACCATCCTCTGAGCTGGCCAGGGTCTTGGATACGATGTTTCTGAAGGCCGTGCAGAGAACAGAGTCATCTTCAACTGGACCGGGTCCCAGGGCATGTGGCAGCCTTACCTTCCTGCCTCGGGTCATCCATGGGGTTCAGGTGGTTTCACTTTATGACGACGCCTCAGCTTGCAACAAAGGTGTTTAGATATAAAGTTGCAGATTCTCCTAGCCACCCCTGGCTTTTTCTGTCTGTGGCCAGAGGGAGTGGATGAGGACATACTCTCAGGCTGCCCAGCGTGGGAGGACCTTCCAGTGTTGGACACACCCGGGGGGCAGCTGGTTCCCTCTGGGGCTCCAATCCTGCTGCTGGTGGACGGGGATGTCCCAGGGCCACACTGGTGGGCTGGGCTGGGGGTGGCAGTCCTCGACTCCAGGCTGGGTGGGGGACAGGCAGGCTCACTGGTCTTCTGCCCTGCCTGCTGGTCTTCCTGCAGCTGCCCATTTTCTCCCTGGTAGAGCCATCTGGCTTTCAGGGTGGACAACTTGGGGCTTAAAGAAGCCTCAAGTTCACTGCCACTGAGGTCCCCGGAAGAGAAGGGCCTCACAGTTATGATGGAGGACCCCACCATTGGTTTCATGGAGCTCACACTGCCTGTTCCTAGGTCTTGGATCTGGTCGCAAGTCCAGCCCAGAGTCCTCACCATGGTCACCTCCGGGTCCTCTTCACAGGGTGGCTGGAGTGGCTCCTTCTGGCCCATGTTCACCCATGGATGCCTCATGAGGTCAGATAAGGTGCCTCTGTCACTGGGGTTGAGGGCAATCATTTTTTGTAATAGAGCCCTTATCTCCAAAGACAGGTAAGGTGGGATGGGGTATTGCCCTCGTAGGATTTGCTCCCGCATCTCCCGGACGTCTTCTCCCACAAAGGGCCGGCACGCAGTTACCATGCTGTAGAGAACTACACCCAGGCTCCACACGTCCAACGCAGGGCCGCTGTAGCTCTGCCCCCGCAACAGTTCCGGGGCAGCATACGGGAGTGTGCCGCAGATCGTGTCCAGTATGCCACTCTCATCACACTTGTTGCTGAGGCCGAAGTCTGTCAGTTTTATATTCATGTTGGCATCCAAGAGGAGGTTCGGTAGCTTCAGGTCCCTGTGCACGATGCCCCTCTGGTGGCAGTGCTGCAGGGCGGAGACCAGCTGCTGGAACGGGCGTCGGGCCTCCGCCTCTGTCATACGGCCGTGGTTCACTAGGTAGCTGAACATGTCCCCCCCACTGAGGTACTCCATCACGAGGAACATTGTCTCCTCCATGTCAATCACCCCCAGCAGTTTTACAATATTGGGGTGATCCAGAGCCCTCATACAGCACACTTCCCGGTAAACTGCCTGGGAAGCTGAGCAGCTCTGCCGACCTTTCTTAATGATCTTCACAGCCACCTGTGTCCCGGTCAGAATGTGCCGGGCCAGCTTCACTTTAGCGAAGCTGCCTTCACCAATGGTGTGGAGGATCTCATACTCATCAATATGAGCCTCCTTGTCAGCGGAGTTGGCTGTGCGGCCCTCCATCATGGTGGCCTGCTAACTACACTGACTGACAGCACTAACTAGCAGTGCTAAAGAAGAAAAAATTGGGGAGGGTGGGAGGGAGGGAGATGCATGAGGGAAGGGATGTGGGAACAGATGTATATGTATGACTGATTCACTTTGTTATAAAGCAGAAACTAATTTAAAAAATTAAAAAAAATAATAATAATAAAGAGAACTATCACACCTAAAAAAAAAAAAAGAAGAAAAAATTTAAAACTTTAAAAGAAATGATAAAGAGAGAAAAAAATAAAAAGGAGAAAAAGGCAAAGAAGAAATAAAAATGAGAAAAATTAAAAAGGCTAGAGAAAAGAGGAAAAAAATCCACAAAATTGCAGAAACAAGGAAAAAACAAGCTAACTGTGGGTCCAAGGCCATCAGGTCACCAAAATTAGCTTCCTGGCCTCTAAGGACAAAAAACCTTGGCCCAGCTGGGCTCTTTTATACAGTTTTTGTGAAGTGCATCACAGTGGGGCACTGTGAGGTCACAGCAAGAAATGGACCCATCACCACTGGGGATAAACCACAGTGGTTTTCTCACTTTTTCAGTTCAAGGCCCCTTTACACTTAGGAAAAAGGATCCCAAAGAAATTTTTCTGTACGTGTGTTATTAGATATTGGTATTCACTTTGTTATAAATTAAAATCTGTAGGATACTTCAGTGGCCTTTTTATTTCTAGTTTGAAAACATGTAATAATTTTAAAGACCTCATAATGTCTACACTTGATCTACAGATTCAACACAATCCCTTTCAAAATCCCAGCTTCTTTGCAGAAATTGACAAGCTGATCCTAAAATTCATATGGAAATATAAAGGACCCAGTATAGCCAGAACAATCTAGAGAAAGAACAAAGTTGGAGGGCTCAGACTTCTCAGTTTCAAAACTGACTACAAAACTGTAATAATAATGAGAGTGTGGTACTCGTATAGCATAGACACATAGATTGATGAAAGAGAGTTGAAAGTCTGGAGATAAATCCATGTATCTGTGTCAACTGATTTTCTGCAAAGGTGACAAGACCATTCAATGGGGAAAGAATAATCTCAGCAAATGGTGCAGGACAACTGAATAGCCACATCCAAAAGAAAGAACCTGGACTCCTAGCCTACAACATATACAAAAAATTAAGTCAAAATTCATCAGAGACCTAAACTTAAGAGCTAAAACAATAAAGCTCCTGGAAGAAAATGTAGCCATAAATCTTCATGCTTTGGATTAGGAGACGGTTTCTTAGATATGACACCAAAACATAAGCTACAACAACAACAAAAATAAATTGGACCACATCAAAATTAAAAACTATTTTTGCTACGAAGGACATGATCAAGAAAGTGGACAGCCCACAGAGTGGGAGAAAGTATTTTAAAATCATATATATGAAAGGGAACTTGTTTCTAAAATATATAAAGAACACTCATACTCAATAATAAAAACACAAATAAACTAATTAAAATATTGAAAAGGATCTGAATAGACATTTCTCCAATAAAGACAAATGGCCAATAAGAACAGGAAAAGATACTTAGCATCATTACTCATTAGGGAAATGCTAATCACAAAGAGAGAGAGTAGTGTTGATGAGGACATGGAGAAATTGGAACCTTAATACTTTGCAAGCGGGAATGTAAAATGGTCTAGCCACTTTGGAAAACAGTCTGACAGTTCTTCCAAAGGTTAAATGTATGGGTTACCATATGACCCAGTAATTCTACTCCTAGGTATGTACCAAAGAGAAACGAAAACAGGTTCACACAAAAACTTGTACATGAATGTTTATAGCAGCATTATTTATAAGAACCAAAAACTGGGAATAACTCAAATCAAACCCATAATACAACTCCAAAAATTGGAAATAACGGACAGATAGATAAATGTGGTGTATTTGTACAATGGAATATCATCTGGCCATTCAAAAGAATAAAGTACTAATATGTATTACAAGGTGATGAACCTTAAAGACATTATGGTCATGGAGGGAAGGCAGACACAAAAGACCACATATTGTATGATTCTATTTATATGAAGTGTCTACAATAGGTAAATCTCTAGAGAAAAAGGTAGCTGAACAGTTGTCTAGACCTGAGGGGGAGAGGCCATGAGAGGAATTGGGAGTAGATGCTAAAGGGTACAGGGTTTCTTTTGGGGATGGTGATAATGTCTTAAAATTGATTGTGGTGATGGTTGCACAACTCTAAAAACCATTAAGTTGTATCTGTTAAACAGTGACTTGTACAGTATGTGAATTATATCACAATAATGTTGTTAGGGGAAAAAAAAGATTGTATGAGGGAAACTGGTCAACTAATGTAAGAAAAACAAGTAAAATGAGAGCCCAAACTCACAGCGTACATCAGAATAAGTTCTGACTTGATTCAAGTGCTCAGTGTAAAAGTAATTAAACTGGACTAGAACTATCAGGACGGGAAAGACCTTTTCAAGCATAAAACAAATTACAGGAAAAATTAATAGGTGTCATGAGTACAGAAAAATTTAAGAACTGCATGTCAAAATATTTTTTTTCTGTAATTGAACTCACCTCAACACATAGCCTTCATTTTTGCTCTGAGCAGGAAAACCCAAACTTGCCCATGGCTTATGGTTTTAAGCATAGTCATTTCTGAACCTAAGCCTGGTCAATTACAGATTGGCCCTGTGCTTTCCCCTTCTGCCCAGAGGTGGTCTAAGTTTCTGGGGGAAAAGAGGAGGAAAGGAGACTTCTGGCTCTGAAGGAGGGCTGTCTGGTCCTTAGAGCTGGGCTTCCATCCTCCTTAACTTCCCTCGGGGACAGCTGATCCCCTGTAGCTAGTCCTCAGCAATGCCGCTGCAGCACATGGTTTTGGAACCCCAGCATGCATGAGCTCACAATGTTGTTTATACTGCATTGTGCTTTTGTTCCAGTGTCCTGGACGTTGCCTGGGTCGCGCTGTGAGGATGCAGCAGCAACAGCATCATATAATTTGTCAACACCCCAACCGTTCTGAGTCCGGCTGTGATGACAGGAGGTACCGGCCCCGCCCTAGGGCAGCACACAACCTCTGCCACTTCAGTAGTGACTATGACCGCCTGAAAGTGGCATCATCTGTCCTCTATACCACCTCTCATAATGGACAGTTCCTACTAAATTATGATTTCTCATGATGCCATCCTCAATAGTATGTATTATACCAAATACTCTTTTTTTGGCAGTACACGGGCCTCTCACTGCCGTGGCCTCTCCCGCTGCGGAGCACAGGCTCCGGACGCGCAGGCCCAGCAGCCATGGCTCACGGGCCCAGCCGCTCCGCGGCATGTGGGATCTTCCTGGTCCGGGGCACGAACCCGTGTCCCCTGCATTGGCAGGCGGACTCTCAACCACTGCGCCACCAGGGAAGCCCAGTGTGTCCTAAATGTAAACTAGAGCGCTCCTCTTAGTGGAGAGGATTGCTCACAAACAAATTCATACTCATACCAGAATATATTTCAAGCGCTTATATAAACGGAGCTTACAGTTTGTTAACAAATGTGTCATTCTTCTCTTCCTTGCCTAAATCGATCTGCTCCAGCTCATCAGGAGAGTGTGTCTTTTGAGGTGCGTGCCTTGATGTGGTGCCGGAGGCTCATGGAAACATGCGGTTTGCTTGCCTCTATTGAGGTTGTGATTCCTCCACCACTTTGCTTAGTCAGCCAGGAACAATTCAGATGAGTTTCCTGTTGAATAAGATCATAACTGTCAAGCCTTTGCTATACTGAAAGTACAGTACAGTAAAAGGCTTGATCCCAGCAAGAAGTGACACCCCACTTTCTCCCACTGTCCACCTTTTTGTTTGTTTTTCTCATTTCAGACCCACCTTTTGGAGGAACCGCTCGTCGGGGGCTTGTGACGCATGTTGGCACACAGGCCCTTGGAGGCCCTGGTACAACAGCCTGTGGTCAGGGCTTCCAGTCTCAGAAGGTGGACTGTGTCCACACGAGGAGCTGCAAGACGGTGGCTGAGAGACGCTGCGAGCCGGGAAAGAAACCCTCTTCCTGGCGGCACTGCCTGGGGCCTTCCTGTGATAGTACGTACCCCTCTCAGGTATTGCGACCACCCCGAAGCCTTGTGCAAACCGGACCGCATGGAGCCAACCTTGTCAGGGTCTCGTCCGCAGGGCCATTCTGAACGGATGTGGTGTCTTGGGACATCAGGAGAGTAGCTGCTTTGATGTGGGTGCAACTTGGTGTCCTGTAGAGAAAAAAATAGTTGACTGAGTAGGGTGGTCGGTGGCCTTCTAACGAGCACTGGGAGCCTCTCCACAGCCTCTTTCTGCCTTGGAGTTTCAGCCCCTCAGACAAGGCTTCCTTGCATGGGATTGGGCAGGTGTGTAAATGCCCTGAAGTTATGTGGGAAATGTAATCATATATATTTTTCTAGGGAGAGGTCCATTGCTTTGATAAGATTTCCCTGGGGTTCATGACACCCCAGAAGCCAGTGCTGCTGTCAGCACTGGGAGGAGCAAGTGGCCTGAAGGGCTGTGATGTCCCCTGAGGGCATCGAGAAGCCACTTGGCCCAGCTAAGAAGTGAGTCCAGGGCACTTCTGACTCCAGTGCCAAGCAGTGGCCCTAACCCAAGCCTAGCTTCTTCGCTTCCCTCTGTGATCTCAGTTTCTGCTTTTCATAAAATCATGCACTTCTTTTTGTAACTAGATCTCTAATGAGCTATGTGTTAAATGGATTTCTTTTTTTTTTTTTTGCAGGAGGCTGCACAGACGCAACTCACCACTGTACGTTTGTAAAGCATCTTAATTTGTGTTCGCTAGACCTCTACAAACAAAGGTGCTGTCAATCGTGTCCAGAAGGATAAAGCTTTGCAGGGGGGTCCTAATACCTCTGTGAAGATGAAGCAAAATGTAAAAGCTCTCTTCCCCATGTAGCTGGCACAAAAACATATAGTTCTTCACAAAAAACCCTCTAGGTTCTACAATCAGACAGAAGTCAATGCAAAATCACCACTATTAAAATTGGGTACTGTCATTTCCCCATGGCCGGTTTTTAAATTCCAACTCTTGTAAATGGTACGTTCCAGGACTAACATAAAACACCGCAGCAGGTGCGCCAGTGCACCTGGGACCTCGTTCTGTCCTTCTAATCAGGAAATCACCAAGATCACCTGTGCATTGTCACGAGCTGCCTCTTCCTGTGATTTATAGACTAGTACAGAGTAGGACATCCTGAGGGCTTGGTAAACACGGCAACTGATGACTTCTCTCA
Organism: Mesoplodon bidens; assembly: GCF_964165515.1. Lineage (NCBI taxonomy): Eukaryota > Metazoa > Chordata > Mammalia > Artiodactyla > Ziphiidae > Mesoplodon > Mesoplodon bidens. The sequence goes on from NC_138178.1 coordinate 36,685,551, forward strand.
GTTTTAGGGTTGCAACGGGTTTATAAGGCATTTACATTTGAGAAGCTCTGGCCAGTAGTCGTTAAGATGTTGGCTCTAATGGCATTTTTTGGACCCTTACTAAACGTGAAAAGGAGACAATCACTCTGGACAGGCTTGTGACCCTGACTGATCCAGGCATCCTGGGGGAATGGCATCTTGTCCTTGCTCTTAGAGAACTTAGGGAAGAAAACACTGAGTAAACATGGCTGCCATTTTCACAACTACGGAAATCGACCTGTGACCAAATGAGGCATCTTGGAAATTAAAGGAGACGGAAAGTTAACCTCTTCTACTGATTTTGAAGTATATTCAAAGCGTTCTTTTGAGAGCTGTGAATGAGACTTTTCTCAGCACTATTCTCTTGCACACAAACAGAAAAACCAAAGCCTTGTTAGACCGAATTTATGCATAAGATAGTATCCCTAAGGATTTTTATTTTGGAAAAATTATGAGAAAGTAATCTAACTATGAAACATGATAGCTGAAAAGAGCTGTTTACAGTAAATAACTGTTTTAATTTGAACTGATTTGTCAGTAAATCCAAAGCGAATTAGCGTTAGACTGGGAGATACAGTTAGGATGAGGAGTTAGAGTTAGGATTTGGTGAATAAGTTTAAGGTTCATTTTAGTTTTAGCCTTGGGTTAGGTGAGAAAAATGGAGGTTAACTTATTGTTAAGGCTAGAGTTGGCTTTATGGATTAGGGTTAGGTCAGAATTGGTTTGGGTTTGGATCGTGCCAATGCTGGCATTAGTGATGACGTCAGGGTGGAGGTAAATTTTGGAGAAGATGTTGCTGCTGAAGGAGCTGGGAACTAGTATTTAATTGTAAGTTCTAAAGCTGATTTGGTTAGGGGGCTCTTACCTTACATTCTACCAGTCATGGCTTCGGATGGCCCACAACCCCAAATAAGTGGTCCTACTTCTTTATTCGGGGTCCCAGCTGCCTGTGCACATGTTGCCTATAGCCTGTCGGCAGCAAAGTGACCTGAAGCAGGTGTGCTGGCCCTAGTCCCTGGTCACTCCTAGGCGAGCAGTGCGCTCTGGCTTTGCATGTGTCTGTGGACAAGCTTGCTGAGTCTCTGCCATATCCTGAGCACCAGGCCTCTTGTTCTAACTGCAGCCTCACTGACACTGGGATGAGCACTACTGCACGTGGAGGGTCTGGTGGTTGGGAACGGGTGTGCGGGAACGTGACGAGGACACACCAGCCTGGGAGCTGTTCATCATCAATCACACTTGATTGTTGAAGGCTTTTCAAATTAAAAGAGAGATCATTTGTACAATACTCTTTGTATATATTTATTATATGACTTAAAGGTGCAATATTTTATTTTGTACAGCATGTAATAAAGACAGGGGACATGTATTTTTCTTATTAACAAAATTTCTTACTAAACTGCTTCACTTTGTATTTAAAGTTGCTATTTTTCATTTGCTGTTGTACCTTTTGTCTTGTTATCATTCAAATGACCTTCCTGTGTACTGTATTTTACTACTGTTTCTATCACCTAAGAGTTACTATTTCTCTTTCACGATCGTGACTAGGAATTCAGAAATAAATGTACTTTGATTATTCAGTGGCATCCTTACAAAGGCAGGTGACTTATTTGCATTCGGGTTCTGGTGGCCTTGGGTATGGTCACCTTGGCTGCCTCTCTGAGTCCAGGAGCAACCCTGCTGGGCTCAGTGCCCTGGGCTGTCTTTGGGGTGTGAGTTACAGGATTCAGAGCGGATCCCACAGAGATTCACTCTCACTGCCTCATCCCAGTCATTCGCTTCCTGTGAATCACACCTAAAAGAATGTCAAGGGCAGGAAAGAGTGGCAAGAAGTTCCAAACGGACAGCCTGAAGCCGGTGTGGAAGTGGGTGGTAGTTGGGAGAGCAGGAGCAGGAGGCACGAGCACACTTTTATTTCTGGCTATTGTGAGGAGGTTAGCCATGGATTTGAGATGTCTGCACAGAGAGACTTTTTAGCAGTGGTTGGTGAGTAACCACGTTTAATAGCTTCCTTCTCTTATACAGCTGATGGGTTTGAACTGCTGGTGTCCACTTATACACAGATTTCTATGACTAGTAAATACTGCAGTATCCAAGGTTGGTTGAATATGTGGATGTGGAACCTCGGATACGGAGGAGCTGAGTATACGGAGGGCCAACTACACGTTATACCTGGGTTTTCCATGGCGGGGAAGGGTGGCGCCCCAACTCCCACACTGTGCAAGGGTCAAGTGTATAGTGCTTCAAGATTAGCAGTGAGTCTTTCTAGAAAACATTCATGGTGCTGGAATTGAAATTCCCCTTCGTTTGCTACAGGCCTTGGAGTTTCCAAGGTCCCTTGATGTAGACAAAACTCAACCATTTTACAGTAACTTGTAAGACTGTGTTAAGCTAATGAGGCTGAGCCACACAGAAGAGAAGCAATGGGACACCTCAGCTACCTCAACAGTGTACTTCCTTCTTTCCTTTCTTTCCTTTCTTCTGTCCTTTCCTCCTTCTCTCCTTGACTCTTTCCCTCCTTCCCCTTCCTTCCCTCCCTCCCTTCTTCCCTCCTTCCCTCCCTCCCTCCCTCCCTTCCTCCTCTAAGGCCTACGTAGGTTACAAGGAGTGGACAGCATTATCGGGACAGTGGAAAAGTTACAACTTTATTTCTAACTCAGATACATTTTTCTAGGAAATCCCCTCTATTTTCTTGGCAGTTTGAAATATTTTGTGATCTTTAGTAACTATGCAAGGACACCGAAAAACTCCAGATTTTACAATGTAAACACTAATGTAAGGCTTGGGTCCACTCTCATGTACAGTGTGATGAAATCCCAAATATTCTGTCTTTTACATGTCAACATTTTGGGATTTTACCATTTTTCCACTATTGTCCTTTATTCTGCCCGAGTTCTAATCCAGGATCCCACATTGTGTTTTGTTGCCTTGCCTCTCTAGCCTCGTCCAATCTGGGATGCTTCCTCAATTTCTTCTTGTCTTTCATGACCTTGACACTTTTGACCATGACACTGACTAGAGGTTTTATCGAATGGCCCTCAATCTGGGGTTATTTAGTGTTTTCTCAAGATGAGAGTGAGGTTATGCATTCTTGCCCTTCTTAGCGCATACTATCAGGGGGAACAATATGTCAATAAGTCCTTTTACAAGTGACTTGATCCTTGGTTCAGGTAGTTTCTGCCATGTTTCTTGTCTATTAAGTTACTATTTTTCTCTTTGTAATTAATACATGCTTATTTCAGAGACAATACTTTGACACTGTGCAAATATTCCACTGTTTCTTAAAGTATTGCCCCTTAATTTTAGCATCCACTGTGGATTGTGCCTACAACAATTATTACGAAGATGTTCTAATTGTGACCTTCTATTTTCTTCATTCCGTCTACTTTTACTAATTGGAATCCTTTGGAAGGGAAGAGTTGTTCCTTCTTCCCCATTTATTCACTTTATGTATATCCACATGGACTCCAGGGGATGCATATATATCTATGTATCTAGATATAGTTATAGATATAGATATCTATAACTATATATAGATATATATATAAGGGTTGAAATCCAACACTATCATTATTTTGTTGCTCAAAGCATTCTAGCTTTGGTCATTGGGAGGGTTAAAAGGTTGATTGCATATACACTAATCCTTGTGTGTGTATGCACGTGCGTGTGCACAAACACACACACACAATTTTTTTCCTGTATCTATGCATTCATACTGAAACCTTGAATGCCAGTCCAGCACATAGGGACATTATTATAGGCTATACCTTTTTCTTGTTTGTAAACTTCTTTCTATGACAGGGAGAAGCCTGGCTTTCATTATCTGCAATATATTTTCTTGGTTTGACCTTATTATACTGTATAAATACCGTATGGTACACATATTTATGGAATCTAAAAAGAAAAAAGAAAAAAGTGGATCTGAAGAACCTAGGGGCAGGTTAGGAATAAAGATGCAGACTTAGAGAATGGACTTGAGGACACGGGGAGGGGGAACAGTAAGCTGGGAAGAAGTGAGAGAGTGGCATGGACATATATACTCTACCAAATGTAAAATAGATATCTAGTGTGAAGCAGCCGCATAGCACAGGGAGATCAGCTCAGTGCTTTGTGACCACCTAGAGGGGTGGGATAGGGAGGGTGGGAGGGAAACGCAAGAGGGAGGAGATAACAGGGATATATGTGTACGTAGACCTGATTCAATTCCTTATAAAGCAGAAACTAACACAACATTGTAAAGCAGTTATACTCTAAGAAAGATGTACCAAAAAAAAAAAAAAAAACTGTTCCATGCCTTCCCATTGTTCTTAGGACAAAGGTAAAAATTCCTGGCATAGGGACTGTGTCTGTCTTGTTCACTTTGTCCCCCAATGTCTAAAATAATGCCTTGCACATAGTAAGTGCCCAGTACCTATTTGCTGCCTGACTGAATACGTGAGTGAAAGAATAAAAGTCCCTCCGTGCTTGAGTCTCAGGCTGCCTTTCTGCCTCATTGCTGTGTCTCCCAGCCTGGTTATTGGATCTCCATCCACAATAGACTTTTTCGTACCTTCGATAGACCGTTCTGTCTCCTGACTCAGGGCCTTTGTACATACTGCTTCCTCTCTTTTCACTTAGTTATTCCTATTCATCTATTTTCAGGGAAACCTTCTAGGCCCCAAACTAAACCAGACCCTGTGCTCTATGTTTTTCTATTTCCGTACCATTCTTCTGCACAGCTCTTACCACAATCTGCCTGTCTTGCCCACATACTGGACCATCAGTTCTATGAGAGCAAATCCACAGCTGGTGTGTTTAACAAGTAATCCCCATTACTCAGCACAGTGATTGCCCCACTGCACACTCTAAAAATATTTGTTAAATGAATGAATGAATGATTGAATAGCATAGTCCCTAGCAGATAATTGACCAGTGATGCTGTGGACGGAAAATACTGCACAACCTAAAAGTCGAGAGGTCTGTTTTATTCGACAGACATTCTGAGGACTTCAAGCTTGGGACATAGCATCGCAGATAATGCTGAGAAACTGTTCTGAAGTGGCAAGGAGGGGATTGGGGAGCCACGATATATAGGAGTTTTTGCAACAAAAGACCAGGTAGTTGGAACATCAAAAGATGACTGTTAATTAAAGAAAATCAGCTATCTCAAGTTAAGGAATTTAGCGCTTTTGTCTGTATGGGAAGATGCAAGAGTCTGGGTTTACTGAAATCATTCCTTTGATGTGCACCTCCACTCTCTGGGGCCAGTGTCCTGTGCTTTCTCATCCTGAGTCTCCTTGGGGTGGTGCACCAATAAGGGGGGCCATAATATGATGGCTTGATGGCTGCAACATCCTTTGTTTACTGATATGGCAGGCAACATTTCAGCTCACAATGCCAAAACCCATAGTAAAAACAACAACAAAAAATCAAACCAAGACAAAACCCAAACAGTAGTAGCACTTACTGAGCACAAACCTGTGAGGCAGACACTATTATCAACCTCATTTTACTGAGGAGGAAGCGGAAGTGTACAGAATGTACAGCTCACTACTCTGTGCAAATGCCCACCCCGGATCCATGATCTGTGCCTTGGTGGAGAAGTGGGAGGTATGGTCACACCGTGAAACAAAAGAGATGCCTCGGAACACGTTCTTAGAAGAGCCGTGGATACCGTAGTCACCTTGACCTCTCTTCCAGTGCCGTAGGCACCTTGACTCTGGCATGAGCTCTTCCTATCCTTCAAAGGAAGAGCTTGTGCAAGAGTCATCTGTCCCTCAGGAAGCAGGAAACTGATGCTAGAATAACTAGGAGGAATTTGATCCAAGAAATCTGCTTTATGTCAATTCTTGATTCTCACAAAGTGAGAATTCACATTGGGAATTTTATCCTTGTTTATTAAGTGCTCTCAAGCCTTTAGCCACTCCTAGAGAAAACAGAGTCATACACTTTCATACCTAGAAGAAAGGGTAGAGATCATCTAACCCTAGATCCCTCTACATCAGGGGTCCTTCACATTTCAGTGCCACGGATCCCTCCGTAGTCTAGAGAAGCCTATGGCTCCCTTCTCAAACAAGGGTTTTAAATCTATAAAAATAAAACATACTTGATTACAAAGGAAGCCAATTAATTATATTGAAATACAGTTACTGAAGTAGTTTTAAATGTGTGATGTAGTAGTAAATTTGCTTCTCTATTAACACACTAAATTATAGGATCTACTAGTACAATTGATTTTGAAATGGTGATGAATGTAATTGCTGTTTTGGATGCCTGCCACAATTTTCATGGCATGTGAAAACAGCTGTGATTTCTATTGGTAACAAAATCACAGGTATTGCTACTACTAATATACGTTGTGGCCTGCATTTTTACAATTGAAGGCAATACTCAATTGCCGTTAGAGCTTAGTGACAATGAGGATGTAATCCTTTTCCCATGCAAGTCCGTGGTTCCCTTGGAGAACCATGGGGCTCAGGTTAGGAACCCCTACTCTGCAGCATCCTGGTGGCAGCTCGAACATCTTGAGTGACAGCGCACCCAGTATCTCCAAGGTGTCCAGGTCCTAGTTCAGTCTCCTATAATCATTATGAACTTTAGGGTCAGGTAAATCTAGAAGCAGTCCCAGCTTTGTTGGCATGTTAGTTATGTGACCATAGCTATTTAACCCTGTGGACATCGCTGTCTTCAATGCAAGAATGGGAACAAGATGACAATTACATTAGAAAACATGCAAATGTCTCAGAGCTCAAAGAGCACATAGGTGATTTAGCAATATTTTCTTCCCTTTGGTTTCAGTGAGTTGAAATGCACCTTTTTGAAGTTTCTGCCTAATTTTGCCCTAGCTCTACTCAATGCCAGCACTTGATATTCTGGGCTGGACAGTTCTCTGTTGTGGGAGCTGTCCTGTGCATTGTAGGACGCTTAGCTGCGTCCCTCGTCTCTATCCACTAGAGTATGGATAAATACTGTTAGGACAACCAAAAATGCCCCCAGACATTGCCAGAGGTCCTCTGGGGAGGGGACAGTGGAGGGAGCCAAAATCACCCTGGGTTGTAAACCACTGAACTATGGGGTTCAAGGCCCCAGATTTGGAGCCAAGCCAGCTTTCATCTCCAGCCTGGCAGAGGGGCAGCTCCTCCATTCTCTGTTCCTGGCGCCGTCCCCATCCCACACCACCTTCCCTGGTACTTCGTTGCTATGTGAAGAAGGCAGTGTGACGTGGTAGAATGGGGGCTCTGGTGACAGCATGCTGGGCTCATAAGCTAGCTACTTAGTACTGTGTGACCTTAGAAATGTCATTTAACCTCTCCAAGCATCATCTTCCTCATCCATAAAATGGGAACAGTAGTGCCCCTCTCCTCTTAAATGAGACCAGTTGTGTCACATGCTGAGCATGATGCCTAATGCATAGAAAGCACTTAGTAAACAGGAGCTGTTGCCAGTCTGTGAGCTTTCTGGCAGCACCAGTGGCTGACTCAACTTTGTGTCCCCCACCATGCCTAGCATATAATATGTACATTTTGAAAGAAGGGAGGGGCATTCCCTACAGAAGGTTCATCCCCAGCCCCATGGGGAACTAAGATCCCACATGCCGCGCAGTGTGGCCAACAACAAAAAAAAGAACCACCAGCCTCTGGAGACCTCAGATGTAAGGGCCATGTGCTCGGGCTGGCTGAGTCTGAAGGCAGACAGTGTCCCCTCCAGGGCCACTGGTCTCAAAGGCCTGAAACATGAAGACCAACTAGAGAATCTCAGAGGAAGCAGTACTTAGCCCTGGGGGGTGGGACTTAAGAAGTGAGGTCTTGGGCAGAGCTGGAGGTGGGGGAGTAAAAACACTGTCCGGCCCAGGGCCAGGCATGGTACTTGGACTTTAATTCTATGATCTCCTTTGACTGTCATGACCACTCTGTGAGGTTGAGGCTGTTATTCTGAGAAAACCACTACCCTGACCCCTCCCAGGCCCTTCAGGGAGAAAGGCACTGGGGGGCCTGCCCCTGCCTACCTCTGTGGATGCCTAGCACTTAGGAATGGCAGGATGCCCCTATCATCTGTCCCCCTGCGCAGGCCAGTTCCTCTGTGTGTTCCTCTTCAGTACAGGAGGGTGCTGGTGCAAATGCTGCAGAAGTGATGCCATTAATCAGGAAGACAAGATGACATGGCTTAGATTGTGCCCACCCAGGGAAGGTGCTGAATGGGATCCTGGCGGCCCCATCTGGATGTAAATCATGGACTCACATCTCTGTTACTCCGTTACTGTGATTTCTGGTTGGGTTGCCAGGAATATCGCCAGTGCAGATGCAGATGATGTCCCTGCTGTATTTCTTGCTTCCCTGTTGAAGTTGTGAATAAAACCCTGCTCTTTACATAGACTGTCTGGTCCTCTCGTTCTACCCATGTTGGAGGGGATGGGAGGGAAAGGAGACTGAAAGACCCAGAGTTCAGTGAGATGGGTCTGGCCCCAAAGAGCCCAGGACACTCCGTGGCACCAGTCTGGCACTGACTCTGGACTCCTACTCATTCACTCATTCAGGAAGCAGGTACTCAACGCCCGCTGTATGCCAGGTCCTCTGCCAGGCGCTTTTCTACTCTCGCTTCTGCCACCTACCGGCAGAGGCAAGTCTCTCCTGTTTCCCACCTGTAAACGCTCCCACCTACACTACACGGTAGGGCTTTGCTTACCTGATTTCATCCTCACGCCAAGCTTTGAGGGGAGTGCCCAGCACATACCAAGGAGAGAGCTGAGCTGGGATCCAGACCCGAGGTCCCCTTACTCTTTTCTCTATCCTTGTGGGATTGCCAGTTAGCAAATAAAAATACAGGACACCCAGTTATATTCGAATTTCAGATAAACAGTGAATAATATTTTCGTATAAGATCTCCTAAATATTGCATGGACATACTTAAACGAAAAAAATTATTCGTTGTTTACCTAAAATTGGAATTTAACCGGGCGTCCTGTATTTTATCTGGCCTTTTCCTCTGATCTGCAAATACCCGGTCATAAAACGAGCGTGTATTTGGTCCCTCAGGCACCGCCCGGAACTGACATCCTCGGAATCCCTGAATTTGCGTCGTGTTTCCAGGAGAGTTTATCCGGAGAATCCCGGACACAGCTAGCTAAGGGTACGGCAAGTCCGCGGCGGCGCTAGGGCACCTCTAAGGCCCCGCCCCCGGGTCAGACCAGGCCGCGCCCCACTCCTCGCGAGAGGGCCGCCCTTGCCCAGGAAGGTTCAGAGGCGGAAGTGGGGTACCGGAAGCGACAGTTGCCATGGAGCCTGCGGAGGACTGGCTGGTGGAATCCTTGCGCTTGTAAATCGTGTGGGCTTGGGACGTGGAATCCGGGCCCGAAGCTGGCTTGGGGGCGGACGGGCGCGGCGTGGAGCACGCAGGGAACCCGCGGCATGTGGGGCGGGACCTGTACGGAGGACTCCGCCTGGGCCTCGGCTCCCGCAGCTGGGAAATGGCACCTTCCTGTGTGCGCAAATTGTGTGAAGTACTAGTAGGGGCAGTGCTTGTGGAGGATAATAATAACATAAGTGACTATTTATTTTGCGCCAGGCTCTGAGTTAAACCTTAAACAAAGATTATCTCGATTCCTCACATCAACCTTGGGAAGTCTGAGTACTCTAGGATTTCCATTTTACAGATGAGGACGAGGCTCAGGGAAATTGTGACTGGCCTGCTCCCAGTCACACAGGGGATGAAATGTGTAACAAGACTTGATCCCAGTTCTGCCTGATTCCAGAGCCTGCGCCCCCAACTGCCGAACCATGCTAACATCTCAGGTTCTTTAACAGCTGTAAATGCCGTGCATCGTGTGATGTTGTGTCCCTATCATGCAGGTACCAGGATTTCCATGCATTCGACCTCTCAGGAGCCACTCGAGTCCTTGAATGGATTGGTGACAAAGGTGATATGCCCTGCCTGGCCCTGAAGAACCACTCCTCAAGCTGGAACTCAGGAGCTCAGCCCAGAGGGACCCAACCCCTCTTCTGGGAACTTGAGGGCCTCTTGGTCACTTGTAGCAATTTCATGGCCCATCAACATTATATTTCTCTTATGAAGATCTAGATCTCTTCCATCCCTCAGTACAAGGCTGCATACCAATGGCAGAAGAGTTTATCTTTGCTTTGGAAGATTTGGCAGAGTGTCTGGACCCAGCCGTGGTCCAGAATCTTTCTAGCACTTTGTCACAGCTTATTCTGCTTCTTTTTCCAGGAATCTTGGTTGCTGGCTATGAAAGCCTGAAAAAAAATGAGATTCTTCATCTGATATTACCTCTCAGACTTTCTGTAAAAGAAAACCAGGTAACTTGAAATATTTATGCTGAGTATATGTGTCTACTTCTACTCATTTATTAAATCTTTATGGAGCTCCTATTGTCTACTAAATATTGTCCTGGATACTAGAAAGAGAGAACCTGTAAGCCCTGGGCCTGCCCTTATAGTCTAATAAAGGGAGGCAAATGTGCACAGAGGTAAGTTGTACAGAAAGTCCTGTGATTTACAGAGGGCTCCTAGAGCAAGAAGTCAATTATACTTTATCAAGAATAGATTTAAGGGGAATTCCCTGGTGGTCCAGTGGTTAAGACGCCACACTGCCACTGCAGGGGGCCCGGGTTCGATCCCTGGTCGGGGAACCAAGATCCCATAAGCCGTGCCACACGGCCGAAAAAAAAAAAACATTTAGGGAGCAATTAGAGTATGAAGTGTGGTTGAAACCTTAGAATGGTTAAGATCACCTAGGATGAATGTGTAGTATATAAAGAATAAGAGGAGAAGATGGCTAAAGACAGAACCTCAGGGAGAACATTTAAGAAATGGGTAGAGGAAGATGATGAACCCACAAGGAGTACTGAGAAAGAATAGTCCTTGAAGTAGGAGCTCAGAAAAGGCCAGTGATCCAGAAGCCAAGAGATAAGAATGTGTCATGAGGAGTTGATAGCTGCCTAATGTTGCTATAAAATCACTCAGGCTCATTGGCTAGATCAGTCCTGCCTTTATTGCCCTTGGGTAAATTTCCTTCCTAATGTTCTTGATCTTCCTCATCCCTACCCCTCAAGCTGAGTCAGGAGCTCACCAAAATTGAGCCTTGATGAGAGACCTGATTTACCTCCCACCTCACCCCTGGCATCCCCTCTGTTCTCTTGTGGACACCTCCTCTTCCCCTGCCTCTGGTTCCTCACGTGGAGAGAATAGAGTCTAGTGGCTAAGAGCATGGACTTCGGTTAGACAGACTTGGGTTCAGATGTATAACATAACCCCTGTGACCTTAGAAAAGTTGCTTAAGCTTCCTATGCCTTGGCTTTGTCATTTTAGAACAGGGATAATTATACTGCCCAGGTCACAGGGCGGTTGTAAGAATTCAACGTGATAAAGTAAAGCACTAAACGGTGGCTGACACAGTGAGCACTGGATAATTGGCAGTTGTATTTTTTTATATTAGTTTATTTATTTTATTTATTTATTTGGCTGCTTTGGGTCTTTGGTGCTGCGCGGGCTTTCTCTAGTTGTGGTGAGCAGGGGCTACTCTTCGTTGTGGTGTGGGGGCTTCTCATTGCGGTGGCTTCTCTTGTTTGCGGAGCATGGGCTCTAGGCGCATGGGCTTCAGTAGTTGTGGCTCGCAGGCTCTAGAGCAGAGGCTCAGAAGTTGTGGTGCACGGGCTCAGTTGCTCTGCGGCATGTGAGATCTTCCCAGACCAGGGATCGAACCCATATCCCCTGCATTAGCAGGTGGATTCTTTTTTTTTTTTTTAATACCATGCATTTTCTTTTTTTCTTTATTTTTTAAAATTTTATTTACTTTTGGTTGCTTTGGGTCTTCATTGTGGTGCACGGGCTTCTCATTGCGGTGACTTCTGTTATTGCAGAGCATGGGCTCTAGGCATGTGGGCTTCAGTAGTTGTGGAGCACAGGCTCAGTAGTTGTGGCTCGCGGGCTCTAGAGCACAGGCTCAGTAGTTGTGGTGCACGGGCTTAGTTGCTCTGCGGCATGTGGGATCTTCCCGGACCAGGGCTCGAACCCGTGTCCCCTACATTGGCAGGCGGATTCTTAACCACTAGTATGTGGATTCTTAACCACTGAGCCACCAGGGAAGTCCTGGCAGTTGTATTTTTATTGCTGGAAGAACCCACCTAACTTCCAGTGCGAGGTGTGGGGAGGAATGGGGCTGTGTTAGTTGGCTGATACATTCCACCTTTCTCTGTTAAGCCTCTGTGAGTGGCTCCTCTAAGAAGGCTTGGAATATAACACTTGTGCTGTGGTGAAAGGTTAGAAGAAAGGTTTTGGATGTGCAGGAAAGAAAGGAAGCTATCTGTGTAAGCAGCTGAGACCAACATTTGCAAATAATAGCACCCTGAGGCCCTGCCCAGAGAAGCATCATTGCCACCTGAGCGGCTTCCGTGGCTTCCTGCCAGGCTGGGATATGGCTCCTTACCTAGAACTTGTCTGAAACGTTCCTTTGGAGAGCGGTCCCCTATCTGATTGGCCACCCCTTTGTATTTTAGGGCTTATTCCCTGAAAGAGATTTCAGAGTACGCCATGGAGGATTTTCAGACAGGTCTGTCTTTGATCTGAAGTATGTGCCAGACACCAGGTATGGTCAGCTCTGTGACCCAGACCTTCCATTCAGGATGGAGTGGCTGGAACTTAAGGGGTATCCTGTATTTTTATCACCACCCCTCCCCATCCCACCTCAGCACAGGGGCACATGGGAGGGCGTGTGCACACACAGATCTGGAATACAAAGAAACAAGTGCTCGGTGGCTTTACGGTCCCTCACAGACCTCTTGACTATGGTAACCCACAGATTGCTGGTGTTGCTCTAGGGAATAGATACAAAGTAGAAGGGATGCTCTTAGCTTCTCAGAGAGCTTGTGGTGGGTAGTTGGGGCTAATAGCTCAGTTGTCAGAGGCCAGGGCCTCTGGGTGAGGGTTCTGTGTTCAGGCTCCCTGCTGGGTCCTCTGGCACACGTCATGCCACGTGGAAGCCAGGGCTCAGTCCCATGACTCTGTGAGCTATGGACCTGTCCCTAAAGGGGAACAAGCCTGCTCCTCCTCTGTTAAATGAGGGTGACTGATCTTGATGACCCCTCCCTGCGTAAGGTCTCCTGATACGGGGAGTGTAGGAATCCCAAGCTGAGTGGGCTGGAGAGGGAGAGGCTGAGGGCTGTGTGCGTGAGCTCCCCACTGTCTGGGCTGAGATTTCCTATCCATCCTGAATAGGTTGCTGGTGACCAGTGGCCTTCCCGGTTGTTACCTGCAGGTGTGGCAGGTTGCGGAGGACAGCGGTAAGTGACTTTGACTCGGCGGGGTTGGGTTTGTAGGAAAGCCTGTTACTCTCACACCTCCAATCCCTAATCTGAGCCAGTTAAGAAACAGACTCAGAGCCAGTGGGAATTAAAATGCAGTATCTACTGGGACTTCCCTGGCGGTCCAGTGGTTAAGACTCTGTGCTTCCACTGCAAGGGGCACGGGTTCAGTCCCTGGTCGGGGAGCTAAGATCCCACATGCCACATGGTGTGGCCAAAAAAATTTTTTTTAAATGCAGTATCTACTTGAATGCAGCAAAGGTGAATTAGCAGCCGCAGCAGTGCACACAAGCCCCAGGTGGAGCTTCCTAGAGCTTCCTTCAGGCATTGAGTTTACCAACCCAGCCAGAGGCAGAGCACCGGGTGAACCTCGGGCCTCTCCCGCCCCAGGCAGGGGCAGAGCGAGGGCAGCAGGGAGGTCACCTCTCACGGCAGGCATTGCTGCTCTCAGGGAGGGAAAGCAGTGAGTGAGCACAAGGCTGGGCTGACCAGTCTCCCACTCAGAAATGTCACTCTGCTGCCCAACGGGAGCAGGAAAGTTGGGAAAGGCGCAGGAAGCGTTCGTCCTGTTCCTCTGGGAGTCGGGGGAATTCCTTCATAGTATCCCCTCCAGCAGAAGGTTGTCGGTTCCCCTGTCAGGCAGGCACCGGAGCCTGCAGCCCTGATCCAGCCCCTGCCATCCCTCCTTGGGTTAGAGCATTGATGACCAGCGTGGAAGCGGGCCTCAGAGGCAAAGGCAGCCACTCTTGGAACTGCCCCTTGGCCTGTGTGGTCCTCTGCCTTGCTTGGATGCTTCCCAGACACCTGTAGCAGCTGTTGGCTTCTCCCCAAGCTTCACTGCTGCAGGAAGGTGGTTCTGGTCCTCATTTGGTTTTTGAGGTCACTGACCCTGTGGACTTTCCTTTGTTGTTTCTTCCTTGTCACTTGTCTTATGCTGTAGCTTCCAGGTGTGTGTATATACTTATTTGTAGTTATGAGTGTTTATTTTTTCATAATTTTATTGAAAGTCACCCATTTTAAGTATACAGTTCAGTGACTTTTTTTTTTTTTAGTAAATTTAACAAGTTGTGCAACTATAATCAGTTTTAAGATATTTTCATGATCCCAGTAAGATCCATCATGCCAATTACTATTAACCCCCATGCCCACACCCTGCCCCAGGCGACCACTAATCTGCTTTCTGTCTCTATGATAGATTGGCCTTTTCTGGATATTTCATATCAATGGAATCATACAACATGTGGTCTCTTGTACCTGGCTTCGTTCACTGAGCATAGTACTTTTGAGGTCCACCATGTCATACAATGTCATAACGTGTATCAGCAGTTTGTTCCTTTTTATGGCTGAACAGTATTCCATTTATGGATGTATCACATTGGTCTATCTGTTCACCAGTTGATGGATCTGATTTTTGGTTATTAGGAATAATGCTGCTAAGAACATTCATATACAAGTCTCTGTGGACATATGTCTTGGATAGACATTAGGAATAAAATTGCTGGATCATGTGGTAAACTTATGTTTGATTTTTTAAGAAACTCCCAAACTCTTTTCCAGAATGGCTTCATCATTTACATTCCCACCAGCAGTGTATGAGGGTTTCTGTTTCTCCATGTCCTCACCAACATTTGTTATTATCTGTCTTTTTTATTAAAGCTGTCCTAATGGATGTGAAATTGTATATCATGTGGCTTTCATTTGCAATTCCTTAATGACTAATAATGTTGAGCATCTTTTTATATGCTTATTAGCCATTCATGTATCTTTGGTAAAATGCCTATTCAAATCTTCCTAAGGGTGTTTTGTTGTTATTTTTTTTCCCCCTAGCAGGCTGAGATAACATGCTGTCACAGGCCCTTTGATATTCCAGTTTTACTGTACATTTTAAAAGATACTTGTTCGGATTAGTTAACAATCTATAAGATGTAACAGTAATATTAATGAGTGTATATTATATTCCAGTCACTGTACTAATCACTTTCCATGTGTGATCTCATTAAATTCTCATAAGTCTGAGAACAAACTCTTTCCCAGAGAGGCTAACTTGTTCAAAGTCACAAAGATGGTCGCAGAACCAAGACTTAAATCTAGTCTGACTTCAGAGTCTGCTTATAACTCTGCCTGGTGGTAACTATAGTTAGATAATAATAATTGATCTCAGTATAGTATGTAGGGGCTCTGAAAAAAAGGTCATAGCGTATTTACTGACTGGCAACATAGTCTGTGCCACCATTTTGCTTAGATCTGGTTCCTGGAAGTAAGATCTACTTATGAAAGGGCACATAATAGTAATAATAATAATTATTATTATTATTACTGTTATTTGTAACAGTAGCTAACATTTCATCATTTAGTCGTTATTCATTGTGTGCTTCCAGTGTGTCAAGCATTGGGCAAGGTTCTGGGGATATAACAGCAAGCACTCACACTCCTTGCTTTCTTGGTGCTTATATTTTATCAAATATTTTGCCCACTTTTTGATTGGCTGTTTTGTCTTTATTGACTTGTCAGAGTTCTTTGTACATTCTAGATACCTGTTATTTATCAGATATATGTTTTGCTAATATTTTCTCCCTGTCTTTTCATTTTCTTAATAGTGTCCTTTGAAGCATAAAAGTTTTAAATTTTGATGAGGTCCATTTTAATAATAAAACAGTGTCATATCTAAGAAATCTTTACTTAATCCATAGATTTTCCCCAATGTTTTTTTTTCCAAAAGTTTTATTGTTTTAGCTCCAACATTTAAGTCTGTGATCTCTTTAGAGTTAACTTTTGTGTATGGTAGGTATGAGGGAAGGGTCCAAGTTCATCTTTTTGCATGTGAATGTCTGGTTGTCCCAGCACCATTTGTCAAAAAGCCTGGCCTTTCTCCACTGACCTGCCTTGGTGCCTTTGGTGAAAATCGGTTGATCGTGAATATAAGGATTTATTTATGGACTCTCCGTTTGGTTCCAGTGATCTCTTTGTCTATCCTTATGTCAGTAACTTATAGTTGTTTTTTATCTTTCCCTAAAAATAGGCTGCGTGGGGCAGCAGTGGTTTAAAGATGAGGGGGGCGCCTTGGAGCTCTTTTGTCCTGACAGTGCCTGGGGTACCAGGTGCCATATAGAACCTGTAGCCCTAGGCCTAGGAGAGCTAGGCCCAAGGAGACTTGCTCTGACACTCATATGAGAGTAGGAAATCAGATAGTTACCTTCCCTTGGATATTAGTGCAGAATATTCCAGAATCTGGAGAAGGCTGGCAAGCTGTTTTCCTAGACGCCTAAAAACGTAGCATTATTTTGGTGAATTTTCCAAGGTCCAGGTTTGACCCACAGCTTTGGTATCTCAGAAACCTGATTCTGTCAGCACACCCAGAACAAATCTAATCTGTTATTAGGGGCAGACGCAGTCACCAGACTCACAGGACTGCTGTATAAACCAGAACGCAGATTTATTAGTTTATAATGAAAAAATAAGTAGCCCTAAAAGTGGAATATTCCAGATCCTTATTCTTTTCCTATAGAAGACCTAACCTAATCAAAGCCTGCATGGTAAACATAACCATAACAAGAGGAATCAGCTCTGAGGCTTCCAAATGATGTTTTCATAAGCTCTCTTAGGCAGAGGGTATAGAACTTGTGAAGGCTTGGCTCTCCAGGCCCTTGGAGGGAGGGCCTGTGGCCTCTCCTCTCAGCTCTGGGGCTGAGGAGTCCACTGAGAAGGTCTTTAGGTGGAGACATACCTAACAGCCGCAGCTGAATGTCTCCTGCAGCCTCTACTTTGAAGTTAACTTCAGTCTGGAGTGACTCTCTCTGCCGTGGACGGGCCCCAGCATTTTCTTGGCCTTTGTGGCTGAACAGCCCCCTCTCATGGCCACCACTTTTCCTTTCGACGTGGTAATACGTTAGCTCAGAACTGCAGGTCTGGAGCCATTCTGACTCCTTAAGGAGTGTGCCTACTGCAGCTCCGACCCGTTCTGTTGGTTTAATCTTCAGACAGCCTTCTTTCTTTTATTGCCCAGTTCTTGGAGGTGCCTCACTGCATCTTTTGCTTTGATTTTGTAGTAGTTTTTCTTTTCATTTGACTAGTTGGTGTGGATTTCCTAAAGGGGGCATTTTAACACTGACAAGAGAGGGGATGAGGAGGAACCTGCATTGCTTTCCTGTTGTAACTACAGAGCACAACTCTCCAGTCAGGAGCTCTGAAGCCTTTGTTTTCTACTGCATCTTTGAAATAGGTCTTTGAAGGCTTTCCCTTGACCTCCTCCTTCCCCGCCGTCAGGGGACAAATCACATCTGAGAACCAGCCCTGGCTCAGAGCAGCAGGTCCTGGGGAATCTGTTCCAGGCTCCTCAGTCTTTGGAAAGGGAAGAGGGAGCCACTTAAGTGGGGCCCGGGGGAGTGAGGCAAGCTGTGCTGGGCTGGTTTGAATCACAGCCTCACTGGCACTCCCCGGAGACACACGGTCCTGAAGCTCAGCTGTTGTGTCTGCTCCGACCTCCGCGGATCCTAGGGTAGAGCAGTTGCGTTCAAAAAGTGTAGACGAAGTGCACTGAGAGTCTGTGGCTTGGGGAGCAGGACTCAAGGGGCCTCTGCATCCTAGCCCAGCCTGGCCGCACCTTCTGTGACTCCTTGTATGTGAACTGTCTCCAGGGAACTGACTGCCACGTGCTTGCTTGATAAGCCGTGTTACTGTTCCTTCTCTCGTCCGTCCCTTCCTCATCCTCTTACCTATCCTCTAGGATTTAAAAATACATAGATCTCCATTTTCTTCAGAGAATGTGAAACCAAACAGTGAGCTCCCTCTTGGAGCAAGAAAATATAAAATGGAAAATATGCATCTCCCTTTAAGTAGTTTGTACAGCAAACTACTTGTTCTGAAGTATGTTATAAATGGAGAATGCAGAGATGGGAACCTGTCTGCTGTCGAAGCAGACTGAGGTGAACAAAGCTAAAATTCGATTTAACCTGAGGGCAAGTATGTCTTTTTAATGTTCAGTGTAAAAAAGATGTGGACTTTCTTGCCGTGTTTGTTTGAAGACAAATACATCTGTGTTATAACCTTGACCTGTTAGGATTTGGCCAGTTGCTTGAGGTCATGGGACATGTTTTTGAAGAAATAATATTACTTCATGAACTCTGTTCCTGTTATTTTCAGTTAAGGTGTAAACAACATCATCGGCGTGTTCTTTCCTTTTCTCTTCCTTTATTTGTTCTCCACAAAACTATAAAAAGCCAGAACTGCTTAGGAGGTTTTGAGATGGCTGCTGTGTGATTCATTATCTCTCATTTGCGAAACAGTTCATAAGACAAATTATAGAGAAACTACAGTGCTTCTGACAGTTTCCAAAAAGTAAACACAACGCACAGTGGTGATGTCTCCGCATCCTCTCTCGCCAGCCATGAGCCCCTGTCTCCCCTGACCTTCTGGCAGGCCTTCACCATGGAATGTTTCAAACCTGCATTAACATTCTTTACTTCAGCTGCTTCCATCTTCCCCCAGATGTCATTAAGGCTGTCAGCACCATTGATGTGTGCGAGAAGGAGGGGCGCCTCTGGCCCAGGGTGGCCATCTTCTCGTCTGCGGCGCCCAGAGTCCTCCACGGGGCCAGGCTCAGCAGTCTGAAGGTGGTGGATCTGGAATCGCAGAAGACCACATACAGCTCAGGTACCACAGCCCCTTGCCGGCTCCTCCCAGCCCCACCCAGCCATGCTGGAAACAGAATCCAACCCTGTGTGCCAGCTGCTGGGGAAACGAGATGAGTGAGAGGCAAGGCCAGGCCTCGGGGGCCCCTGTTCTGGGGCTGGGGAAGGCAGTCCCGGGACCGGCACCCAACCAGCCGGGCGGACCGTGTGAGATGAGAAGGCTGTAGGACGTGGTTCGCTCGGCCGGGGGCTAGTGGGGAGCTGCCCAGAGGAAGGGGCTTGGACCAGCCAACGGCGCCAAACTGCTGGACCCATCTGACTATAGCCACTTTTCTCCTCCCGCCCCGCCTTCCAGGTATCAGTGACGGCGAGTTGCTGAGTAGCCTGCAGGTCCTGGACGCAGACACCTTTGCCTTCTGCTGCACCTCGGGCCGCCTGGGGCTTGTAGACACCCGCCAGAAGTGGACCCCGTCAGAGAACCTCAGGCCCGGCTCTGGGTCCGCTGGAGGGAGGTGGTGTGCAGAAGCTGGGGGCCGGGGCCCTGGGCCCAGCATTGCCAGCCTTGGCTCGGACGGGCAGCTCTGTCTTCTTGACCCCCGGGATCTCTGCCAGCCGGTGAGCTTGGTCCAGTGCCCAGTGTCCACGCCTAGCCCTGACCCAGAGCTGCTGCGAGTGACTTGGGCTCCAGGCCTGGACAACTGCTTGGCCATCTCAGGTACTGCTGAGAGGATTTTGTGTCTGTCACTTGATCTCTCTGTTCCGGGGACTCTTGGGTGCTCAGGAAGGAGCCCGTAGTCCCGTAGTAAATCTGGCCCCAGAAGTTAAAGTTGCTCACAGAAAAGCTCCAAATTAGCTCTCCAGGTTCTTCAGTGGCGGCCCTTCCACATCCTGGCTACCAGACTTCCCCACGTTGGTAGCAGGCCTTTCCTGTCCCAGCAGGAGTTCATTTCTGAGGTTGGTGGAGAGGCTGCAGATGTTAAGACACTAGGACAGCCACGGGCTGCACCAGGGAGAGGTGATAGGGTCTCAGCGGTGCTGCTCAGTCTACTCGCTTTTAGAATTACAGCAAGCTAGCTAGGTCAGCAGGCTCCTGGGTCTGGCCCGGCAGTATCTAGTTGAATGAGGGTGTGTAATGAGGTATCTGAAAGCCGATGGAAGGATCCTCTGATGGGGGGAGAGGTGGAAAGGATAGTTGAGAGAGCAGGAGAGGGTCCTTGGTCATGGCAGGATCCAGAAAGAGCAGAAGAGCAGAACCAGGCTTGGGTAGTTCTCTCTAAAGGCTTCTCTTTCCCCCATCAAGTAGGAGACAAGGCTGTCTGCTGAGAGAGACTCACATGTGGAGGGATTAGAATTGGGGGCAAGTGGAAGAGGTTTGAAAAGTCTCTAAAGCCTCCGTTTCTTGGGGGAAATAATAGTACCTACTTCATACAGTTGTGAGGGTTAAAAGAGAGAATGCAAGATTAGCCTCGGGTCTGGCATGTGATAGATGGACAACAGATGCTTATTGTTATATGCTCCGTGGAGTCATCAGCCGCCGACATTGACGGCAGATGTTACATGCCCTTCAGTTGGCCTTTAATTTTATTTATTTATTTTTTTGGCTGCACCACGCAGCTTGTGGGATCTTAGTTCCCCGACCAGGGATAGAACCTGCACCCTCAGCAGTGAAAGTGCAGAGTCCAAACCACTGGACCGCCAAGGAATTCCCTCAGTTGGCCTTTAAGTATCTTGTGGCTCTTTGATTCCTCATCCTCTAGCCTGTTTTGGTTCCGTAGAGGATTCAGAGATTCAGCGTCAATGCTCGCTTTTCTTGTTCTTCCTCAGGTTTTGATGGGACGGTCCAGGTCTATGACATCACGTCTTGGGGTGGAATGGGGTGCCAAGTAGAACCTCTCTTCACTCACAAAGGTCACATCTTCCTAGACGGCAATGGGATGGACACTGCTCCACAGGTCACCACCCACACCTGGCACCCCTGCAAACCGAGGACTTTGTTGTCTGCAGCAAGTGATGCCTCTCTGCACGTATGGGACTGGGTGGACCTCCATGCTGCCCGCTGACTCCAGCATCTTTCCGCCCAGGCCCTAGGAAGCTGCTGTGTAGCAAGGATATTGATTCTGGATTCAAGTGACCACAGAGCCCTGTTACCAGCTGAGTGGCCGTGGGCAAGTTAACCAGCCTCTAGTCCCAGTTTCTTTATTTGTAGAATGAGACTGGTAATAACTACCTGGCAGGACTGTTGGGAAAGTTAGAAGTAAAATATTTTAAAATAACTGGTAAGCGGACTTCCCTGGTGGCACAGTGGTTAAGACTCCATGCTCCCAATGCAGGGGGCCCGGGTTCGATCCCTGGTCAGGGAACTAGATCCCACATGCATGCTGCAACTAAGAGTTCGTGTGCCACAACTAAGGAGCCCACCTGCCACAACTAAGACCCAGCACAACCAAATAAAAAATTTAAAAAAATAATAATAACTGGTAGGATGCATGGCACAATAAATATTTGGTAGCTACTCTTAGATCTGGGAGCCCTATTTCCCCCAAGTGTAAAATGGCAGCGTTTTACCCCTGTCTGCATTCACAATATCATGGAATCTGAAGAGCCAACGAATGTAAACAGGTTTTGTGAACTTTTTTACAGAAGTGAAAATGTATAGTGACAGATAATCATGAAAAAAGTCAACCCCAGTAGCAATGAAGGAAATAGCAATTAAAATAAGATTATGCCATTTTTATCTACTAAGTTGCCAAATTTTACAAGAGGTTACATGGTACACAATTCAGAAGGTACTGAGGAGCAGCTTGGTTCTTTATCCCAGTTGTATGATGTACCATTGTTCAGTTGAACCATAATTTATATATCCAGGCTTCTGTTACGTGGCAATTAAAATTTTCTAATCCTTTGAAATTACAAGTAGTGTGTACAACTTTTGTATCCATAAACAGTATGTCTGTAGAATACATTTCTAAGAATAAAACTGCTAAGGCAGAGGATGTGAGCATTTTTCAATTTTATAAATACCGTCAAAGTGCCCTCCATAGAGATTGTGCCACTTTATGACTGCAACGATGATGATCGGTTTGATTCTCTTACCTCACCACCACTCTCCTTAGTGGCTTTTTGACTTTGCCAGTCTGATAAATGAAAAATCATTATTTGTACTTTTAGTCTGCATTATTATTTAGTCTGCATTATTTAGTCTACATTATTTGTACTTTTTCTCTTATGTGTGAAGTTGAGACTCTTCACATATTTAAAAGTTTGGGGGCAGCTGTTTTTAAAGGTAGTAACAGGGCTTCCCTGGTGGCGCAGTGGTTGAGAGTCCGCCTGCCGATGCAGGGGACACGGGTTCGTGCCCCGGTCTGGGAAGATCCCGCATGCCGCGGAGCGGCTGGGCCCGTGAGCCGTGGCCGCGGAGCCTGTGCTCCGCAACGGGAGAGGCCACAACAGTGAGAGGCCCGCGTACCACAAAAAAAAAAAAAAAAAAAAAGGTAGTAACAGCCAGGGTGGGGAGCTAGGCATTCTCATCAGTACCACCTGCAGCTGGCGTTCAGGCAGAGACTGGCCACCCTCCTCTCAGGCGGTTCTCACTGGAACACGGCCGTCACCAGGGTGATGCTTTCCAACCCCTGCCCCCCAGGGGAGTAGGCCCAAAGGACATTTCTTTTTGGTGGCCCGTAGCAAATATGAAAGTGTACCTGCATGTGATTCCTCACTGTAACATTTGTTAAAGGATTTTCAGCAATTTTCTTGTTGAAATTATTTGATTACTAGTCACAGTTTGGGCTCTGGTTTTTTTAAAAAATAGCTTTATTAAAAAAAATAATTTAAAAAAAATTTTTTTAAAATAAAAAAATAGCTTTATTGAGATATAATTCGCATACCATACAATTCACCCATTTAAAATGTACAATTTAATGGGTTTTGGCATACTACTTGATTAGTTTTTAAAGATTATGGTAAGATATATCTAACAATTTGCCATTTCCCCCATTTTTAAGTGTACAACTCAGTGGCATTAATTACATTCACAATGTTGCATGACCAGCACCACTATTTATTTCCAAAACTTTTCATCACCCCAAACAAACTGACTGTTGTGGGCTCTGGTTTTTTGGCTTTCAGTTGGGCCTACTTGGTGTATTCTTCAGCTCGGCTCCTATACCAAAATGCCACAGACTGGGGTCTTAAACAACAGAGATTCACTTCTCACAGTTCTGGAGGCTGGGAAGTCCAATATCAAGGTGCTGGCTAGGTGGGTTTCATCCTGAGGCCTCTTCTCTTGGCTTGTAGGTGGCCATCATCTTGCTGTGTGCTCACATGACCTCTTCTCTGTGCTCATGCAGAGAAAACTCTGGTCTCTGTTCCTCTTCTTATGACACCAGTCCTTTCAGATTAGAGCCTCACCCTTATGAATCACTTAACCTTAATTACCTCTTAAAAGCTCTATCTCCAAATACAGTTACATTGGGGGTTATGGGGGTTACATTGGGGGTATAATTTAGCCCATAGCATTTAGGAATTATTTTGAAGTAAGAAAAACCTAATTTTCCAATGAAATGATTTTTTTAATTAATTTAATAAATGTAATGAATTTTGGAGAGATGTAATTAAACAATTTCAGACTCAAGATGTGATCCTTCTTACCATCGTCTGGAGTCTTCTTTCTAATCCTTTTCTTCCCCTCCATCGCCCCATGAGAACTGATTCTGTAGATTCATTTCCAGAAAAAGGTAATTTCTTCTTTGCTGTGCACCATTTCGGCTTAAGCTTCACAGGAACGCTCTGCTTTCAGATAGAAGAGGAAACCTATACGACAAATCAGGGTTTTTTTTTTTTTTCAAGAGAGTTGGATTACCAGCATAGCACTAGCTAAACTATATTATTTCACCAAGTAAAAGAGATGAATAATTTAGAAAATAGTAGAATTGATACATGAATTGAAAAGCTGCTTTTCTAGGGACTTCACTGGTGGCGCAGTGGTTAAGAATCCACCTGCTGATGCAGGGGATGCGGGTTCGAGCCCTAGTCCAGGAAGATCCCACATGCTGTTGGAGCAACTAAGTCCGTGAGCCACAACTACTGAAGCCCGCGTTCTAGAGCCCGTGCTCCGCAACAAGAGAAGCCACCGCAATGAGAAGCCCACAAGCAGCAACGAAGAGTAGCCCCCACTCACCACAACTAGAGAAAGCCCACACGCAGCAACGAAGACCCAACACAGCCAAATTAAAAAAAAAAAAACTTAAAAACAATAAAAGAAGAAAAGCTACTTTTCTGAAAAATAATGATACATCAGTCAGTCATGGTCCAGCCAGGAAGACTGAATCCACACCAGATAATTCAGTGGAGGGAATTTCATTCTGTGGTATCTGAAAGGATGCAAGGGAAGGTGAGGCCCTAAAGGAGGTGGTGGGTGTGTTGCCCAGAGCCCAGGAATGGGGCCTCCCAGCGGGAACTGAGCACAGTGATCTTGCCTGGCTGTGGCTGGGGCCGTGGCAGGATCTGAGACTGCAAACAGCTAGACTGCAGGAAGTACAGAGAAAGAAGTCCCTAGGCTTCTCTCCTTCCACCCTCCAACATCCTGCCTGTGCCATGGACCAAACCTGGCAGGAGCTTGTCAGCAAGGGAGCCTGGGAAATGCAGCAAGCAGGGTACAGGACCGGGATGGATCTGAGGACCAACAGGCAAATGACTGGCACCACAGCCAAACCTCCTCAAGCAAGAAAAAGGAATAAAATGAATAAAGAAAATAGAACAAGGATATCACAACAGATCTAGAGAACAAGAATTATAAGAGAATATAGTGTGCACAATATTAATTTGAAAATCTCAAACAGTTAATTTTCTTGAAAATATACATTGATTTTTATAAATTTCTTTTTTTAGTAGAAAATCTGAATTATCCAATAAGAAAGAAAAAACTATTCAAGGACTAATACCAAAAAGAATATTGGTGGGGGGACAATTTTGTAAATAATTTTTTTTAAAACTTTTAAAGAAGAGAAAATTCCCATGCTATAGAGACTATTTCACATAAAAAATCTAAAAACTCATTTTATGAAGGTACTGTAATCCTAATAACAAAACTTGGCCAAGAAACTGTGCTCAAACACAACACCACACTCTCTCAAGCTCAGGTTTTCATGCTAGACAGTGGCCTCAACACTATACTCCACAACAGTCCTTTTATAACTAACATTTCTTTTCCAATGGGGAGAAATGTACTCATTTTAATGGATTCCAAAATATAGTATAATTTTAAATAAAATAGCCTAACAGGCATAGGTTATTAGAAACAGACACAAGCTACAAAAAGACTAAAAAGAAAGGATACACAAATAGCTTTTAATGTATTGGAAATAAATAGCTTCATTCTCAGTTGTTTTTTTTAATGATTACAAACCAGGAACATTTATATTGTTTATTCCCCATAGACAAACTATATTAAGATTTTGGTGAAAACACTTATTTTTTTAACATCTTTATTGGAGTATAATTGCTTCACAATGGTGTGTTAGTTTCTGTTTTATTCACAAAATGAATCAGCTATACATATATATATATATATATATCCCCATATCTCCTCCCTCTTGCTTCTCCCTCCCTCCTACCCTCCCTATCCCACCCCTCTAGGTGGTCACAAATCACGGAGCTGTGCTATGTGGCTGCTTCCCACAAGCTATCGGTTTTACATTTGGTAGTGTATATATGTCTATGCCACTCTCTCACTTCGTCCCAGCTTATCCTTCCCCCTCCCCGTGTCCTCAAGTCCATTCTCTAGTACGTCTGCATCTTTATTCCTGTCCTGCCCCTAGGTTCTTCATGACCCTTTTTTTTTTTTTAGATTCCATAAATATGTGTTAGGCTATGGTATTTGTTTTTCTCTTTCTGACTTACTTCAATCTGTATGACAGACTCTAGGTCCATCCACCTCACTACAAATAACTCAATTTCGTTTCTTTTTATAACTGAGTAATATTCCATTGTATATATGTGCCACATCTTCTTTATCCATTCATCCCGTCGATGGACATTTAGATTGCTTCCATGTCCTGGCTATTGTAAATAGAGCTGCAATGAACATTGTGGTACATGACTCTTTTTGAATTATGGTTTTCTCAGGGTATACGCCCAGTAGTGGGATTGCTGGGTCGTATGGTATATAACCAATATTTTAAACACCCCTTTACTATCCTGAAATAAAAATTTACAGGGAATATTGATTGTTTACAAACCTAATATCAAAATCACTATAAAATATAAGGGAATAAAATACAAAAGATTCTGTATTTCAATCTAAATGCTCATTCTTTCACATAATGAGGTAATCAGATGCTTGCATGTATGTAGTAAAATCATCAAGAGCAGGACAGCCATGATTATACACCCAGACTGGTGTGCTGCATTTGTGACTAACACCCAAGAGTCAAGGACATGATTTTTCTGAATTGGTGAACAACTCTTTGGAAAGTTCTAAACAAAAGAAAGTACCGTTTTCTCCAGTTTTACGCAGTAGTTGAGTTTCTGGGAAATTCAGGTGTATTAAAGCTGTGCAAAACTTTCCTTGTGTATTTGTAAAAAGTTAGGTTCAGAAAAATGGTACAGATGAACTGGTTTGCAGGACAGAAATTGAGACACAGATGTAGAGAACAAATGTATGGACATCAAGTGGGGAAAGCGGCAGGGGGTGGGGGTGGGATGAATTGGGCAATTGGGATTGACATGTATACACTGATGTGTATAAAACTGATGACCTATAAGAACCTGCTGTATAAAAATAAAATAAAATAAAATTTTTAAAAAGAGAGAAAAAAAGTTAGGTTCTAGGCACACATAATTGTAAAAAGGTTTTCCCCTACATCAGTTGTTCTCAAACTGTAATATGCATAAGAATCACCTAGGGGACTGGTTAAAACACAAACTGCTGGGCTCCGTTCCCAGAGTTTCTGATCAGTAGGAGTGTTACCCAGGGTGTTGTGAGAGAAGCAGACCAATAGGAGTTATTTCACACACACACACACACACACACACACACACACACACACACACACACACACACACACACGAGTACCTGAGGGAGCTGGGTCCACAGTCTCTGTAAGGCTGCTGTCTTCCCATCCATCTGCTGCTGGAGCTTGGGGCCCACAGGGCAGGCAGGAAGGGGACGGCAAGGACCAGCTGGAACCTGTCAACTCTCACTGTCTCCAGTCTTGATGCAGGTCACCTGCACGATTCATCACTGAGCTAAACACGCCCCCGGCCTAGGGGTGGGAGAAGCTTAAGGAGGATCATGGGAAGGTGGAGCAACTGCAGGCAGATAATCCACACTGACCGTGAGTCACAGCCGCACCTGCCCCATTGCCCAAGCGTAAAACCAGAACGGCTGCGGCTTCCCTTCCACCCACCACATCTCACTCAGAAACGTCTCTCGTGGCCCACTCTCCCTGGAAACACACAGGGGAGTGAATTCTGGGGCATGTGGTTCCGCCCAGCCAAGTCGCCACATTAAAAAGCCACCTCAAGTTTGAGGGTGGGGCTGGAGAATTTGCACTTCAGATAAGCTCCCGGGTGATGCCCACGCTGCAAGTCTGTGGACCAGGCTGAGGATCACCGCCCTCCACGAATGCCCGGCAGGACCCTCGTGCAGGACTGCCTCAACAATTGCATTGCATCTACGTGGCCCCCATCACTGCACACCGGGTGTGCCCCCAATTTTTATGACAAGCACGAATCCCCACCTCCAACTGCCAAAATGCTTCTTTGAGAATGGACATATTCCACAAGGAGGAACTCCCGGGGTTCTCTCAGCAATTCTAGGAAGATGCCCCAGAGAACCCCTTAAGGGACCGAAAGAAAATAAGCAATTCACGTTGACATCAGCACAGGATCCAATCTGGCCGTGGGACAGAAGACTCAGCAGCATGGACGGCAGAGAAAGTTCAGGAACTGTTTTGGCCTCACAAAAGCTCAAGGATACAAGGAAGACCAAGCAGCTATTTAGAGAGGATGAAAGAGGAGCAAGCAAGAAACCCTGCAAATAGCAACGTAGAGAAGGTGAGTAATTCGATTTGGGGCAGCTCTTGCATATGTGTGCTCAGAAGGATGTGTTCCAGAACAGAATGTGTCAAGGTGAGAAGGGTGTCACCAAGCCAGAGGAGGAGGCATGTTGAGGCGTGTCCAGGGGAGCAAGGGATACTTTTAAAGGCCGTGTCTTTAGGGCCTCAGCCCAGGCCCTTCTCTGGAACTGCCTCCCACTCTTCCAGGTCCTCTGAAAGTGTGAGTCAGCCACCCCTGCCTGGCCACAGCGGCTTGGCCCAGGGAGGGACGTGTGACCCAGGGACCCAAATCCTTTCACTAGGATGAGCCAATCTGAACTTCTCTCAGAGAATTTGAACTACATAACACAGAACTCCAGTCCACCAGGGAGAGTGGAGTCAGGGCCAAGGTCGGCTCCGCGTGGGCGGGACTGGGTTTCTGGGGAGCAGGAACAAGGGTCTGTGGAAGAGGCCACGCCTCGGAGACTGGGACACCTGTGGAGAAAAGCAGAGGTGAGAAAGAAACTGGCAGGCTGAGACAGGGAGACAGAGAGAGCACGGCACAGGTTGAATGAATGAAGGAAACATGGATCGCCCCTCCCACACGTGATCTCCGTGACTGGTTATTGTGAACGAGTCGAGTCACTGGAGGTTAGGGAGGGAAGCAGGTGTTCCCACAGCCGTGGGAGAAGGAGGTGATGCTATAGGTTCTGATTCTCTCAACTAGCATTTACTGAGCATTGCTGTGCACCGAGTACCATGCTACATGCTGGGATAGGAGATACAGAGATATAGAAATATAGCCCCACTAATGGGGGATTTGGGGGGAACACCCAGAGAGGGAAGGGGTCGTGTGTTCTAGGAGCACAGAGGGCTGAGTATCCGCCTCCGCTTGGCTAGAGACCAGGTGTGATCAGGGAAGGTGATATTTGGATAGCATCTTTCCTTCAGGCCAAGGAGCGGGTAGGGTGTTCCAGGCAGAGGAAACAGCAAAGAAAAGGACAGAAGTGGGAAAAGGCATAGCCCCAGGCTGAGGAGCAAAGGAAGTTGGAACTGCAGCTGAGAAAATGGGCCGTAGGTGGTCAGCATTGGCCCTGTGTGCTGTGCCCAGGCGCTGAGCTGGGAGTCCCTCAAGGATTCGGAGTGAGAGGGCGGGTGGCCATGGCCATGGCCTGGAAGAGGGAGTGTAGGCCTCCTCCAGGCAGGAAAAGCGAGGGCATGTGATACAGCGCTCACACCTGCGGCAGCCTGCCTGTATAGCTCATCTGCTGTTCTGGATTCATTTCAGTGTAGCCAGCCAATGAGTGGTTTAGATCTTCTCTACCCAGTGCCACCCTTAGACTTGGGCAAAATGGATGCCATGAACTAAGCCAGACCCAAAAGGACAAATATACGATTCCACTTACATGGGGAACCTAAAATAGGCCAGTTCATAGAGACAGAAAACAGAATGGTGGTTGCCAGGGGCTGGGGGAGGCGGGCATGGGGAGTTCCTGTTTAATGGGTACAGAGTTTCAGTTTGGGATGGTAAAAAAGTTCTGGAGTTGGATAATGGTGATAGTTGCACAAAAGTGCAAATGTACTTAATGCCCCTGAATTGCACACTTAAAAATGGTTAGGGGCTTCCCTGGTGGCGCAGTGGTTGAGAGTCCTCCTGCCAATGCAGGGGACACGGGTTCGTGCCCCGGTCCGGGAGGATCCCACATGCCGCAGAGCGGCTGGGCCCATGAGCCATGGCCGCTGAGCCTGCGCGTCCGGAGCCTGTGCTCCGCAACAGGAGAGGCCACGGCAGTGAGAGGCCCACGTACCACAAAAAAAAAAAAAAAAAGGTTAAAAGGGTAAATTTTACGTTATGTTTATTTTACCACAATTTTTTTTTTTTTTTTTTTTTTTTTTTTTTCTTTTTGCGGTATGCGGGCCTCTCACTGTTGTGGCCTCTCCCGTTGCGGAGCACAGGCTCCGGACGCGCAGGCCCAGAGGCCATGGCTCACGGGCCCAGCCGCTCCGCGGCATATGGGATCCTCCCAGACCGGGGCACGAACCCGTATCCCCTGCATCGGCAGGCGGACTCTCAACCACTGCGCCACCAGGGAGGCCCTTACCACAATTTTTAAACAGTGGATGCCAGGGCTCCGTGCTTTAGAAGGGCCGGCCCCTCTCCAACCCTCCTCTGCCTGCGCCCTTGTCCTATGGGCTTTCAGCATTCACAGGCCTGAGAGAGGCTGCCCTTCCCTAATGGGCTATGGAAGGGAGTCCACAGACTAACTTTGACCGTACACAATCATTCCCATATGTACTGACTTCACAGCCTGACCCCACATACGCTGTAGCTACCAACAGTTTGCACGGTTGGGAGTCAAACAGCTCAGGGCCCAAGTCCCAGCTCTGTGTTCAGTTTCCCCCTCTGTAAAATGGGCCTAATCATAGTAGCACCTCATGAAGTGACTGAAATGGGTAAATGAGCCCCTGCAATAACGTGGTTAGAGGCCTGACACACAAGAAATGTCAGAAAACTTGGCTCCTACTAGAATATTCACTCTGTGTTCTTGACTGGAGGACTGATTCTAGCTGTGTTGAAGAGAAGTGAAGGGAGAAGGTCATGTTCTCTGAGGGTGGTGCAAAGTTATCCAATCAGGTGAGTGGGAGCTCCCTGCCCTGGGCTGAGTCAGCTGGGAGGCCTGGGTCACGCTCACCAGACAGTGGTGTCTGCAAGTCCCATGTGGCTTATTATACTCTTTGGAGACATTAGTCTCACACAAGTCTCTGCCCTGGGGCTTAGAGTCTCATAATAAATTTGATTAAAATGTCTCTCCCTTTGACCATTCCACTCACAGGATTCACTTAGAATTCATTTATCTAATGGGTTAATATTTTGCATCAGCTTTGGCTAAGCAGGATCAGTGCCCTGAGACCCAACTCCAGTGTTTCTTGCTGTCTGTAAATGAGAATAAGGACAGATATTTTTGCTATGAGTTTCTTCGATAAAAATTTGGCAATGCATAATTTGTGTCACCTATTGAAACTTTTATAATAAGTGAATTTTATGCATCCCCAGTTATAACTTTTATTGTTTTTTTCTTGAGGGATTTTCAAGTAAATAGCTTCCAAAAGCCACCCTGCTTGTCTGGTTCAGATACTTTAAAACCATAATTATGAGTTTGAATTGAGTTAAAAATAAGAGCCTCCAGAGCTTAGCTCATGCTGAGCACAGTGGTAGGCAAAAAGGTAAAACACTTTTGAGCAAGAGAAAGAATGGCTACAGTTTCAAATAAAAAATTAGGACACTGTAAAAAATCATCATATTACATTTGGTTCACTGGGAGACATCTCCATGCGACTACTAACCCACACTTAACTCACTGTTGTAAGTACTCCATGTAGGAGTACTAACAGCAAACGTTACTTAAAGCAACTAACATGTCACATTGCTCTAAGGACAGTAAAATACATATGAAATATCTACAATCTCCAGCTCAACTTTCCCTTATTTTGCTAAGGGGAAAAACACATGTGAGATGAAATTGTATGGATATTATATTTGAATCTTCTGGATCATTCCAAAGTATGATGGCAAATTTTCTAAAAGGAAATCTGGTTACTTCCAAAGTATTTTTATAATGCAGAGCTACACTAGGTTTTAGTATGATGAATTTCTACCAAAGTGAAGACTTTCTCATTGAAAAGAGTGAAATTATTGAAAATATTCCATATCAGATTTATTTCCTGGCTATACAAAAATCTCTAAGCTGATTTCTGGGATACTTTTGTTGTTGTTGTTTGTTTGGCCATGCTGCACAGCTTGCAGGATCTTAGCTTTCCAACCAGGGATTGAACCCGTGCCCCCTGCAGTGCAAGCGCGGAGTCCTAACCACTGGACCACCAGGGAACTCCCAGGGATACCTGGAAAAACCATCTCCCAAAATAGGCTCTTTGAAAAGTCTCCTCGATGGCAGCAGATTGACATCCTTTGAAGGGATGTCAATCCCTTTTTGGAAAGGAGATACTGGGCAGAGTCACCTCTCGTGGATAAGGGAGGTGATCAGTCTAGACAATAAGCAAGCTGTCTTTTCTGTCGGTGTTTATCAAGCCTTCCCCACATGTATCTCTGTGTGTTGGAGATACATGGACATGAGGCTTTCTAAGGCGGCTTGAAGACAGTTCTTAAAGGAAAACCCAAAGGATGTCTTCGACAATGGCAACAACATAAAAAGTCCACAGTGCATCAAAATGACTACTTTTGACAGATACTTATTTAGATAAGTTATGTTTTTTTAAAGAAAGACTAATTACTTCATAATCATGCTTTATAAATCTACTTAGATAAAATTGTACTATGTGTAGATTGTGCTTTGTTTTATAATTGATGGGTTTCTGGAAAGTTGTGGAAAATACTTTAAAATCAAACACACAAGGAAATTATTTTAAGAGGGAGAAACTGTGTTCCATTTATTTCCAAGCACCATTTGCTGTGTATGTCAGAGGCCTTCAGGGACTCTGCTCCCAGAGGGATGCCCAAATCTCCAGAACCTGTTGACCTGCTCTCGGCCTCCCCCGTAGGACCTGGACACCTGAGCACAGACAGGAACTAGTGAGCTTGTCAGAGGCAGGTGATATAGCGGTAAATTCTCCAACCAGGAGTCTTCTTAATCAACGCCATGGTTCCTAGTTATTGCTCTGGACATATTTACAAACAGAAAAGACTTTACCCACTTTATTACCCTGGTTCACGATCTTCTAGACCCGGTCTCACACTTTTAGGATACGGTATGAGCTTTAAAGCTCTGCAGCAGCCCTGCTGGCAGTTTGGAGTAATTCAACCATGCAAAAATTCTACTTAGGTTGAATCATGAAATTGCTATTTTTTTTTTTTTTTTGAGGTACATGGGTCTCTCACTGTTGTGGCCTCTCCCGTTGTGGAGCACAGGCTCCGGACGCGCAGGCTCAGCGGCCATGGCTCACGGGCCCAGCCGCTCCGCAGCATGTGGGATCTTCCTGGACCGGGACGTGAACCCGTGTCCCCTGCATCGGCAGGCAGACTCTCAACCACTGTGCCACCAAGGAAGCACTAAATTGCTAGTTTTATAGACCAAAAATGGCAGTCTCCCATGGTTCAACCTAATATGTTGGAGGAAGAGTAGGGTATGGTTTAGAAAGTCAGCCTTTAGCATCAATCTTTCCTCCTTTTCCCTCCTCCAAATAACCCAATAGAATGCTTTCCTCTCAAGTAACTCCATGTAAATCTAAGACAGGGGATGTAGGGAAACACAGACAGTTCCTAGGTTCCAGTCCTCCCAGAGGGAGAACAGGGGAAGACCTTTAGAAATGTATTTAGTTCATAAATAAATCCCTGTCTAGCTGCCCAGTGCTGGGAGGAAACTGCTCAGCCACTGCTGGTTCTACATCATTAATGCCATCACCACGGGAGGGCAGAGCCGCCTCCGTCCTGGAAGGATAAGGATCTCACCCTCGCATTACCATGCTGTGAAAATTAAGGCACAGAATCACAGTGAAGACACATTGAGATGGTGATACAGTCAGATTCAGAACTAGTCTCTGAAACCTCTGGAAATCAGCTTCCATTTTAACAGCACGGACAGGAAAGCCTTGAGTGGTATTTCATAAGCCCGGTGGGTACTGAGTGACAGAAAAAATACGGCCTGTTGGACTGGGATTTGAGCTCTCTCTCCTTCTCCTGTGGGTGTCATGGTGTAGAATCAAGGGCCATACAAACCTGTTTTGGGGGTAGATTCTGCAGTGTTTTCAAGATAGGTCCTCTACACCTAGAGTCTCTCCCCGGCGTGGGCTCTCTGATGTAAACTAACACGTGAGCTATTGTTGAATCAGCTCCCACACTCAGCACATCCATAGGGTTTTTCTCCCGTGTGGATTCTCTGGTGAATAATAAGACTTGAGCTCTTGATTGAAGCTCTCCCCACATTCCCCGCATTTATAGGGTCTCTCTCCAGTGTGGATTCGCCGGTGGGTAATGACGTTTGAGCAGTCACTGAAACGTTTCCCTCATTCCAGACACTCATAGGGTTTCTCTCCTCTGATGGCTGGTGAGAGTGGAACCCTTACTGAACGTTTTCCCAGGCTCGGGGCACTGGTAGGAGTTTTCGCCAGTGTGCGTTCACCAGTGTGTCCCAAAGTGCGAGCCGTTGGTGAAACTCTTTCCACACTCGCTACACTTACGGGGTTTCTCTCCCGTGTGGATTCTCTGGTGCATAATAAGGCCTGTGCTCTGCGTGAAGCCTGTGTGGCACTCCCCACATTTATAGGGCTTTTCTCCTGTGTGGATTCTCTGGTGTGTGATGAGGTCAGAATGATCACTGAAGCCTCTCCCACACTTGGGGCATTTGTAGGGCTTCCCCACCGTGTGGATTCTTTGGTGGCAAACCAGATATGAACTTTGGCTAAAGCTTTTCCCACATTGGCTACATTTATACGGTTTCTTTTCTTCAGTGTGGGCTAATCCGTGGACAGCTAAGTGTGAGCTCAGGCTGAAATGTTTTCCACATTCACAGCATATATTGGTTTTTTCTCCAACATAGGTTCCCTGAGGACCTATGAATTTACCTAAGTCTCTTTCTGGAGGAGAAGGCGACTCTTGTCCATCTTCTAAGGATATTTCCCACTGCTTCTCTGCCCCATATTCACTTTCCCAATCTTTCCTCCAGTTGAGGTATTGGGAAACATCCATGTTGGATCTTCCTAATAACACCCCAGGTAGTTTTACTGCCTCTGAAATGTCCTGGCTTGAATCCTCTTCATTCTCTCTCCTTGTTTCAAGATCTGAAAGAATGAAATGAAACTGCAAAGGTTACCTATTTTCTGATTCAGAAGAATGGAAACAATGTGAAAGAGGTCCTTACTGGTCACTTAAAAACAAGTTATTGGTGGTGACAGACCTTAATCAATTTTCCATT
This sequence comes from Mesoplodon bidens, assembly GCF_964165515.1. Lineage (NCBI taxonomy): Eukaryota > Metazoa > Chordata > Mammalia > Artiodactyla > Ziphiidae > Mesoplodon > Mesoplodon bidens. The sequence goes on from NC_138178.1 coordinate 36,720,448, forward strand.
AACCAGGAACAAATAAGCTGGAATATGGCTGAACCATCGTCAAGACCAGCAGACATCCAGGCCTCACTCACTCCCCCAGCTTCTAAGCAGGAAGGTCATGTGGAGAAAGGCTGGTGGCAGGTCCAGGCGCACTTCTTCCTCTTCAGAGTGGCTCCCCGCTCCTCAGAGGCTCGGTCCCCAAGCTCAGCTCCCCCATCCTCCCATCACCTACGAACTGGCAATCGGTACTAAAAAGCCACCTTTCTCTTCCTGATACTGCCTTCTAGGTAGAGGGACGCGCCTTAGAATAACTCTCCTGGCCATTCTCCATCCCCTTCCTTACAGGTGGGAGGAAAGACTTCCTTGGTTAACAAGCAGTTGGTGTACATGGCTCAGAAGATCAGCAGTGAAGGCTCTATCCCTGCAGGGCAAGGCGGTGGTTGCCCAGTGCTGCCTGTGGCTCAGTTCTGGGGCTCTGTGTGACCCCACAGCTAAGCCACACCCTCAAGAGCTCCACCATTTAGAAAGCTGCCATTTTGATCTCAATGTCTTCCTCATGTCTCTCTCAGTCGGTCTAGAACCTGAGCAGGAGAAGAACAGTTCTATTTATCAGATCGCCTGAAATTCCAACAAAATGACTGAGCCCCACCACGGAAGGGAGCTCATCTTAATCATGAGAAATTCACCCCTCCAATAATCTAAGGTTGACTGTAGTTTTAATTTGGGGTCATCCATGTTCCCTTTTTCTACTAACCTGGTTAAGTGATAGTTAATTAAAATTATAATTCAGATAGAAATTTAAGAGAGAAATCATAAACACTAATACTTTGTTTATAGCTACATATTCCAAGGTAACTAAAAGAGACCAGGCTTTCTTTTCTGTTCTTCTCACAACTCCTGTGGTTTCAGCACCACAGAACAATAACCAGGGAAGATCAAGTGCCTGGGTTCCTCTCCCGCCCTTGCCCAGTGCTGGCTCGTCCATGTTCAGAATTCCAGGTCTGACTTCTTTGTTGGTAAGATACTAGCTTTCACTCATTTCCCACCTGCACAGGAAGTTTTCCGAATTTCCTTGAAATCCTGGAGACTGTCCTTCCAAAGTTCTTCACTTCCCTCCAGACTTGAGACCCCATCTGACAGGGGAACTGGAGGTCCTGCCCAAGGAAAACCAAGAAGGGACATGGGGTTCTTATGTAATTTGCCTTCTGTTCTCATATCTGGAAGTGGTAGGTGGGATGAGAATGGAAGCACGTCTCAGAAAGGTCTAGCTTTCAGAAGAAAAAGTTAATGACTTAGGAAATTTTCCCCCCTAAGTTCAGCATACAGGGCAATGTGCTTATGTATTTTAACAATAATTGTAACAATGATGACAATGAGAACTAACATTTGCTGAATGCAAACAATGTAACAACCCAGGGAGGTAGATACCATCACTGTGTCCATTTTGCAGATAAGAAAGTGGGGGCTGGGTGTTTAACCAAGGCACCCGGGAACAGACAAGTCTTTAAAGTGGCAGACTGTTATATATAATATATGCAGAGTTCATATCTATGGGGCACTTTAGGTGGAAATAAACAACTGAAACTTTAAGTAACTCTCCTGTTTCTCTAACATTGTTACTAAAAGCAGGCAGGGAGATCCCTTTGCTGTCGAGCAGAGCAAAACCCTCAAAATCATCTTCCTGAGTCACCCTGGACTATTGGTTTCTATCAGTATTTAAAGGTAAGCTGCAAACAGTGTTCCGCTATAGAAATCAACAATTTTCCTCCTGACAAGGCCATTCAGATACAGACTAGTGATAGCAGTGACAGACGATAAGCATGTCTCCTGATTCAAGGTCCCTAATCTTCCCGTGGGGCTTCCTCTCTCCCACTGTTCTGAAGTGCACTTCGGGGAAGAGAGCTTACCATTGGGATACCCCCTCAAAGCCTGGGGGCCGAGGCTCCCGAGCTCCTACTGGGGCTCCTCTGTCACCTCATTACCATCCTGTCACTACCTTCTGGTTCTCTATGGAGTCCCCTCTAGTCCACAGAACGCCTCCTGCCACCTCAAAGGCATCAAAGGTGTTGGCCAGGGTCCAGGGACTCACCAGGGCATCCATCTCATCGTAGAAGGGGCAGGTGCCTGGAGTGTGGGTGCTCCTGGCTTTGCGGTAGTTAGTCTAGAGGTTTTTGAACCGGTAGCGACACTGCTCCAGGGTCCGCAGGAAGCCCTGTTCCCGCAGCCGCTCAGCCACAATCCGGTACACCTGGCGGTTCCGATGGCACGTACGGAGCTTCTCATGAATCCAGGACTCACTGCGAGTTTCCAGGAAAATCTTGGTTTCCTCGTAGCCCCAGTGCATCCCTGCCACCTTCTCATCCTCCAGGCCCTGCCACTCCAGCTCATCCCCCATCTTGGCTTTTCTCAAGATGGGCACGTGGCCAGGCCTGACTCTGCCCCAACCCACCAGGGAGTCTCACACTCTCCTTCCCTCTGGAGTGCTGAAGACCTGGGCTCTGTGGCTTTTCCTCCTACTCCACGTGGGAGCTCACACAGGGTCTGTGGGTTGAAAAGGCTGTTTGCAGGGAGACAAGAAGAAGACATAATGGTTGGGTGAATCTAGTAATCCCAACCACTTTATATGCCAGGGAGGGGAGATATTAATTTTTTTTTTTAAGTCCAAGGGAGGGGGGGCTTCCCTGGTGGCGCAGTGGTTGAGAGTCCGCCTGCCGATGCAGTGAACACGGGTTCGTGCCCCGGTCCGGGAAGATCCCACATGCCACGGAGCTGCCAGGCCCGTGAGCCATGGCTGCTGAGCCTGCGCATCCAGAGCCTGTGCTCAGCAACGGGAGAGGCCACAGCAGTGAGAGGCCCGCGTACCGCAAAAAAAAAAAAAAAAAAAAAAAAAGTCCAAGGGTGGACTTCCCTGTGGCGCAGTGGTTAAGAATCCACCTGCCAATGCAGGGGACATGGGTTCAAGCCCTGGTCTGGGAAGATCCCACATGCCCAAAATTAATTAATTAATTAAAATAAATAAATAAATGCAATGAGTGGGACAGGGAGGAGAGAAAGCAAAGGAAGAACTAAGCTACCATTTACTGAACACCAGGCACTGCACTGGAAACTTCACATTTCCTCAAAATTCCCGTTAGTATGCAGCAGAGCTGGGATTTGAACTCAGGACTGTCTGAATCTGAAGCTTTTGTTTTTCTCCCACTACACAATCCTGCATACCATGAGGACGAGATCCAGATACCGAAAGAAGGAAATAACCATTACTTTTAACACAAACAAGCAATCTTAGAGTCAAGGAAAAGAATGACTTAATACAACCCCTCACTACCTCAGCTGTGGCGCTGCCTTACACAAGGAAGGAGATTTGGGCAACATTTTTCAAGCTGATGAAATTTTGGAGCCTAATCTATAAAGTTACTGGGCCTGCCCGCTGGGTAAAATTCCTATGGAATTTCCAATAGGTAAGAGAATTGGTGCAAAGGGCCCTACTCAGTAGTAGAAGGTGACCTGAGTAAGAGGAATGTCTGGCCCACCTGGGAGCCGCTCATGGCCCCCTGGTCACAGCTGTGCTCCGGAGAAAGAGCCAGAGCCTGAGGATCAGGCAAGCCTGGGGGGAGAGAAAGGAGCCATTAGAGGGAATGCTTCTTGGCCCCACCCCAGGGACCAGCCCAACTGGTTTGTAAACAGAAGAGTCTTCCTCCTTCTCTTAGTGTCTGCTTTGTCCCATCAAAGAAGGACTGGTGAAAAAGCAAAACAACACATTTCTCAAAGGAGAGTTCCAGATTTCCCTTCCATATCCATCCACATTACTGACTGTCAGCGTTTTATGCTTTTCTTCTTCAGTTTTGGTAACACATGTGAATCATCTGAATTGGTCTGGGGACACATACTTGTTTTGAGAATTACTGCACTCTAGTTTAGCCCTACCTTGTGCCTTTCCTACCACCCAGGCCTAAAACTGGTACCCACACCTTACCTCCTGGGACCAGTAAGGTCTCACTCACATAAGGAGAGGTGCCACCAGCTCTGCTGTGTAGTTTTACAAAACATGCCGACCAAGGTTCTTCTTCCCTTTGGAGGTGCCTGTTGAGGACCCCACAGATTCATGTGGTCAACCTCAGTTTATATGCCACATCCTCCCAGGGAAAGGAGCTGTACCCTCTACCCTACTTCCTGCACTCAGGGAGGGTTTCGCGCCCTCCCCACAGAGGGTCCCTTCTCCCTCCCTACACTGCAGCTGCTTACCACTCTCGTGGAAGGATCCAAGTTTTACTTTGGGGCTGTGGTTCATTTGGTCTTCTGGTTCTGGCTGTGAGCTCTTCACCACTGCCTGGAATAGATACATGGATTCTGTCTGTGCTTGCTTGCTTCAGATGGATGTTTAGGGGACCTAGTACCGATCCTGAGGGTTCCTTCTCCTCTGACAGCACCTCCTGTCCCTGTTCAAGGACTGGAAATGGTCAGGATTCTGTAGGCACTAAAACTTAATCATCCCCAGACATAAAGAAGCAAAGGGGGAACTCAGTCTTATGCAAATCACTGCAGGGGCAGTAAAGAGTGTGGATGTGTGGGAGATGCTGTGGAGATAAGATCTGGAACCCAGGCCCACTGCAATCTGCCCACCCAGCTCTCCCAAGGCTGCTCCTGTCAACCTCTAGGCAAAACTAACAATACAGAGAGAGCAAGCAACAAGGCAGCTATTTTGCAACAGGACCTAAAGGTTCAATAATGTCAATAAAGACCAGTGAAACCCCTTGCTTCAGGCTGGCTGCTGCTGAATGAGAGCTGTTCTCCAAAGAGAAAATAGGTTGTATCCGCTCCTCCTGGATCAGAGTGGTGCTCAAACTATTTTAAACAATTCTCTTATTTACTGGTGGGGACCAACACTCAGAGCAACCCATGTTGTGCGTCCTCTGAAAAGTCAGTCTGAAAATGGAAGGAAAGTTGCAGCTACCAGGCCCAGGGAATAAGCAAATTCCCTGCTGACACCAACAGCAAAGTGTACACATCACCCATACTGCTGGGAACCCAAGGTGGCTCTGTCTCTCACATTCCTCTATTTTAACTACTCAGAACTAAGTTTCCATATCTCCCCTGCAGCCCCAGTCTTCCAGGTTCTTTTTGCAAGTCTTCCACCAGAGCCACTGCCTCCTCTCCACTCTCTGGATGTTTTTGTCTAACCCAGATCTGGATCTCCTGGGGAAGGACAGACAGGAACTGTTTCAGGACTAGCAACTCCAGGATCTGCTCTTTCATACACTTCTCCGGTCTCAGCCACTGATGACAGAGCTTCTGGAGTTGGATGACTGCCTCCCGGGATCCTGATGCTTCTTGATAGTGGAAGTACCAAAAGTGCTGGCAGGAGGTCTCTGGTCCAGGGATACTCCCTTGAAAGAAAATTTCCTGCTCCCAGTGGGAATCTTCTTCCAGCTTCACTGTTTGGAGCTCTTCTTGTACTTGAGAAGTCTGGATTTGCTCAACCACAGCTACAGCCATTGTTCAGATCAGAGAAGAACCCTGCAGCTGTGCTCTGAAGTTCAAACCTCTTCCTTTACTTCACTGGGAAGCCACCTTTTGATAGGAGTCTAAGTAGAACTTGAAATTCTAGAGCCAGAGACATACATTACAGAGTGAATTCTAGTGAAAATCACAAGGGTTAGCCCAGTGGGATTGAGGTGAAGAAAAACCTTCCTGTTCCTCCCTCCCCATGTCCTGATGCCCATGGAGTCTGGCCCTCTGTCACTGGGGAGGCAGCTCCAGAAGTCTGACAGTAGGGGTCAAGGGCTGGTGGTCTGGTTGGAAAGCAGAGGAACGTGAAGCTGTGTTTGCAGAGCGATTTCCTGAACCCCAAGAAAAGGCCAATGATCCATACAGAAGAATGAGGATGAGCTGATGGAGATAATGGGGACAATAAATTGCTCATTCTCCCAAGCCACTGGTCTTCAGAGTGTTGCCAAGTACATGCAGTACAAGAGCCAGACGGCACACAAGGTAGCAGCACCTTGGAGAGCAGAGCCTGAGTGGAGCCCGCTCTAAGCTTCAGAGATTCAACCGCTCCAACCCTCAACTGTCCTCGCCTCTGGGTGGGTTCTCAGATTTGGGCGGGTCCTCTCTGGATTCCTCAGTCTTGGCATCATAACTCTCTCCCAAACAGGGAGATTTACCCTGGTTAAGGTTACAAGATGTAACAGCAAGGATAATAAGATCACAGACTCACAGGATGTTACAGTTGGAACGAAAGTTAAGAGATAGTCAGGCTTCAACTCCCTCAAAGCTGAGGCAGTCACGGCTCAGAGACCCCCAGGAACTTGCCCAAGGCCACAAAGCTGGCAGGAAACGGGCAGTGGCTCAGCCCGGTGGCGGTGGACCGGGTGACTGGCCCGCAGAGCGTGACCTACACTGGAAGGCTACTCTGCCCCGCGGGCGACCTTCTCTAGAAGCTTTATGGGGTAAACGCGGGCCCTGGGGACAGGGTCATCCCCGCCGGGCCAGGTGGGCAGAGAGAAGGAGGACGCCACCAGCATGAGGGGCGCATCCTGCCCCGGGCTCTGCTCGCGGGGACGCGGGACGCGGGACCCGGCGTCTCCGCCCGGTCACGCCCAGCCCGCGCGGGCCCAGGCCCGAGGTGAGAGCCGCTCCCGTCCGCCGAGGCCCTGCGACCACTGGAGGGCCCCGACTCCGCGGTACCTTCTCTGTGGGCACGCAAAGTAAGTCCCCACACGACACTCCCACCCCGAGACCAGACACCTAGTACAGACCCTCGGACAGCCATAAACACCGGAAGCGGAAATGCGAGCCCCAGAAAGACTGGGGCTTGGCCGGACTACATTTCCCTTAGGCCTACACCAGGGCCTGCAGACTGACAGCAGGATTAACCAGTAATCTATGCGGATGTCTTGGGCGCCCATTTGTTTCAGATGAATCATTGACGACGGGTGGGACTTTAATACACGCCGGATTTGGGGGTGCGGAGCCGCAACTATAATCGTCGCACGTGGAGAGGGTAGTCCTGCCTCGCCTCTCCCACCCCAGTGATAATTTGGGGAGGTGGCGTCTTCTCACCTTACTCCGCCCGGGGACCACTGAAAGAGAGGCCCTTTCCAAAGCGTTTTCCCTTACTGTTGAAAGCGGGTGTTTATCCCTGTTAATCCGTATTTAATCCTATTATACAGGTGACTAAACCCAGGCAGCTTGGACCCCAGGTCTCTCTTAGAGTGGCGCTGAAACTCCAGTTCAGATGTTTTGCCTCTTAAAGTACTTTTCTGGCATAGTTGCCCACTGTGCTAATGCTTCACCACTATCCTCCCCCTTGCCTAACACACACACACACACTTCCTCATTTCCTGCGTGCACGGTCCTGGGTGATTCAAGATGAATATCATTGACGCTTATTCATTTAACAATCAATTGTAGAGCAGATACTTTGGGACAAGCGAAACACTTCCTCCTCTTAGTGCAGCCCCTACTCTGCACTTGGCAGAGGATGCATTTTCTAAAATGAAATGGTGAACAACTCCAATGCAGTGTGATAAGTGCTAAAGGGAGGTGCTTTAAAGGAAAAGACTGGAAGGAAATACTGGAGAGCAGCTGGGAGAGCCCAGGAGGAAAGAAGGCGCACCCTCAGGGAAAAGGGGGCAGGAAACTATACTTCACTTATGCATATTTTATCTGGTTTGCTTCTGACAACAAATTTTGCCTAGTTAGGTCTCACTCCCTATTTAACAGATAAAAGATCTAAAATTCAACAAAAGGTGGGTGAAGCTACAATTCCCCCCAGGAGGGGCAGCCTGCGGTGGGGCAAGGGAAGAACAGAACAACAAGGGGGGCTCTCTGTAGAGTCCTAAATCCAGTTACAAGTCTGGGCCATGGAGATTCCTTCTAGCCTCTTGATTTTAGTTCCAAGAGGGCTAATGTGGAAAACTCAGGCCAGCGCTTTCAGGATGCACACACAGCTAGCTTTCAAACCAGCCTAGCCCAGAAGTTCCAGAGAGCTGCCTCAGGGACCAGTGAGGTGGGGCAAAGACCCAGCCTGGGAGAGCGCTTTGGGTTCTCACCATCCAGTCACCAGAGCATCTCTGCTTTTACATGTTTTCTATTGTTGCAAGATTTCACTTGAAAAAGTGGTTCCACTGTTACAAAAAGAAAAGGGAAAATGACTAACCCGAGTATTCCATGTGCCATTCCCTTAACTCAGGGATCTCCTGAGCCAATGGAACTTTCACTGGAAGCAAAATCAAACCTGGAAAGGGTCATCCGAAACCTAGCTCCTATCACCTTCCCCATCAACACCACAACCAATCCTCCAAACGCGAAGACTTGCATACGTGCCCTCGAGCTGCGAGCCACACTCCCCAAGGACTGGGACTAGAGGCCCCCCGAAGAGTCTACACAGATGAGATATTTTCCCAGCTAAAGCTTTCTGGTCCCTCAGAGGACAGTTGGTCTCAGAAACCTAGAAAGGTCTATTCTTTGGTGAAAGCAGGTTCCATTCGATCTGAGTTATTAATATTACCACAGACAGTAGGATTTCAACGTTCACCGCCACACTGAGTGATTTCGAGCAGCCTTCTGGAACGGGAAGTGCAAGCACGGGCATCAGCTGAGCAGGTGAGGAAAAACGAGATCTCCAGAAGTGATTTGCCCTAGTCTTGCTGCTAGTTAGGGGCACAGGTGTGTCTAGAACCAGGCCTGTCAGGTCTCTTTGGCTCCCAATACCCCGTCTGCTGCGCCACAGATCTCAGGACAGGAACAGGAGGGAGACAGGCAGGAGCTAGTGACGCAGAAAGGCAGCATCACATGGGACAGCTGAGAGAGGCAAGTGACAATAGTGCTGAAACTCTTCAGCAAGAGGGTGGTTTCTAGACCATTGATATGTTTTGAAAAACATGGCACAGAGGGATTTACAAGCAGTGTGTAAGGAGACAAGGGTTTTGAGATGAAAGAAATAAGCGTATCCTCTAAGAATTCAACTAATTACAGCCAGGTGTACTGAGTGGAGACCACTGTCTCCTAAGCCCACTGGATCGTCCACTTAACTCCAACTTAACCAGTGACACTAACCTGTCTGTGGAAGGGGGCGTGTTCATCAGGGAAACCTGGAAGAAAGTGTTAACGAGGGCTTCCCTGGGGCGCAGTGGTTAAGAATCCGCCTGCCAATGCAGGGGACACGGGTTCGAGCGCTGGTCTGGGACGATCCCACATGCCGCGGAGCAACTGAGCCCGTGAGCCACAGCTACTGAGCCTGTGCTCTAGAGCCCACGAGCCACAATTAGTGAGCCTGCATGCCACAACTACTGAAGCCTGCGTGCCTAGAGCCCGTGCTCCACAACAAGAGAAGCCACCGCAATGAGAAGCCCGCACACCGCAACGAAGAGCAGCGCACACTCGCCACAACTGGAGAAAGCCTGCGCACAACAACGAAGACCCAACGCGGCCAAAAATAAATTAATTAATTAAAAAAAAAAGTTAACGAGGCAATCTTGGGGACGGAGCCGACAGCGCTGGGGGGTGGGCAGGGAAGAGAAGGGGATTTTTTTTTTTTTCAGTACGCGGGCCTCTCACTGTTGTGGCCTCTCCCGCTGCGGAGCACAGGCTCTGGACGTGCAGGCTCAGCGGCCATGGCTCACAGGCCCAGCCGCTCCGCGGCATGTGGGATCCTCCCGGACTGGGGCACGAACCCGTGTCCCCTGCATCGGGGGGCAGACTCTCAACCACTGCGCCACCAGGGAAGCCCCAAGAGGGGGATTTTGAAGTGCAGCATTCATCACCCGAGGGGGGTGCGTCACATGACTCCTTTCTTTCAATCCGTGCTCACCAGCCACCGTCTGATCACAAAGCCACCATTTCAGTTTTCAGTCACTGTAGACCAGGAACAAGGGGTGCTCTGAAAGTGGCTTGGGATTGGAGATCCCCAATGTAAATGAATAATAATTGGGCTTCTGGAATATTGGTCTCTTGGAAATTTAGTTACCAGGAGCCTCCCACCCAGTGTCTGGTCATCTCTGGGTGCCTGCACCACGAAACCTAGGGACTGGAACTCGTGAGTGGTAAATCTGCCAAGATGTGCCACCCCCTGAGGCATCCTGGCAGGCCTCCTGCCCTGACACCAACAGTGTAAACAAACGACAGAGACACTGTGCCTGCCAAGGCCTGTGAGCTGTGAGGGGCCTGGGCAAAGTGTTTCCTTGGAGCCAGGCCTTCCTCCTCCCAGCAGCTGTTCTTCTACAGCTGCCGTGGGCCTTTGAATGGATGGAAAATTCACAGAGTTGGGACACTGGGAAGAGTGAGCAGGGGCGAGGGAGTGAGGGGCAGGTAGGCCCAGGAGCCACAGCCTCTGCTGATGCCAGAGGCAAGGGCTCAGTTGCACCAGTGGCTGGGTGGAGCGACAAAGGGAATCAACCACAGCCCCTACTCTCCACCAGGCTCTGCAACCTTCTGTCTCACAATCTGAGCATCATCCGTGCGATTCCACTTTCACTTCCTCTGTGGCCACGGGCTATTTTATCAAGTCAAGAGGGTGAGAGAAAGGAAAAAGACTCTAATATTCTGTCCAGAGATTTGAAATAGCTTAACAGGGCCAGGCAGCAGGGAGGTTAAAATGGCCCTGCATTTGAAAAACTCCAGGTCTGTCTGTGAGAGACTGTGGGAAGGGCAAGCCCAGCACACTGGGCCCCTGCACAGCTCCCTGGTTATGAGACAGGACTCCCCATCAGGGATAAAGGGTTGGGGAGGGCGACCACCAGTCACGTGCAAGGAAGGACCAGTTACAGTTGTGGATCATCTTGATACTAGGGGAGTAGCCAATATGCTGTTCTTATTTTAATGTTTTGTTATTCTCTCCATTTGTTCGTTAGGTGTTTCTCGTGGCTGTAATAAGGCAGCGGGGTTATTGACTTCAGGAGTTGAGTGGTTAAGCTACAGGTGCAGGGCAAGGTACCTGCTGAACCTCTCCTCTGAGTCTCCACTTCCTCATCTGTAAAGTAGGGATACTTACCTACCTCATAGGGTTGTTGTCAGGATTGAGACCCACATGGAAAGAGCTTAGCACAGTGCCTGTGCAGAGTAACCCTTCCATAAATTGTGTTACACTAAGCTACTATGGCTTATTGTAAACCAGAAATGCAACCCAAAAGGAAATAAAATTCCATGAAAAACAAGAGGAAGTCTCATGATGACCTGCCTCAAAATGTAAAATCTCTATTAAAAGTGAGGGTGTGTGGCTAGTGGCACAAGTGTGGCTAGAGCCAGGTCAGTTCAGCTCCCAACACTCCACCTGCCCCACTGCAAACTTCAGAACAGGGTCAGGAGGAGACAAATTACTGACCCAGAGGGGACCTGACGGGGGGACTTTGGGGTGCTGCTAAGTTGTTTCTTGACCAGGGTGCTGGTTACACAGGTGTGTACAGTTTGTAAAAATTATATGAGCTGTACACTTATCTATGTGTTATATTTCCCTTCTTCTTTTTTTTTTTTTTGGCTGTGCCGGGCAGCTTGTGGAATCTTAGTTCCCTGACCAGGGATTGAACCCACACCCCATGCATTGGAAGTGTGGAGTCTTATCCACTGAACCGCCAGGGAAGTCACTGTGTGTTATGTTTCAACAAAAAGTTAAAACAAGAAGAACTGTCTCAGGATATAGTTATACGAATACCCTGGGATTAAAAGGGTGAGAGTAAGATAAAGTCTCCAAGCTTCACTGCTTGCCCAGAGAGAAGAGAAATAGATGGTGTACTATGGACTGAGCTATAAGAAAGGGGATGCATGTTTTTCAATGACTTTTGATGATCTGTGACATTTTGAAAATAAAAGCTTTTTCGTTAGGATTCTGGTTGGTGGGTTGGTTTTTTTTTTTTTTTTTTTTTTTTTTTTTGCGGTATGCGGGCCTCTCACTGTTGTGGCCTCTCCCATTGAGGAGCACAGGCTCCGGACGCGCAGGCTCAGGGGCCATGGCTCACGGGCCCAGCCGCTCCGCGGCATGTGGGATCTTCCCAGACCGGGGCACGAACCCGCATCCCCTGCCTCGGCAGGCGGACTCTCAACCACTGCGCCACCAGGGAAGCCCGGTGGGTTGGTTTTTATAAATGTCTTTCGCTGTGTCTCCATTCACTGATACCAATAAATTAACTGAGGTGAAAGGTCACTGAAGTTAAAACTAACTTAATCATCTTACCAAAGGGAAGTGTAGGAAACTTAACGCATTTTCCAGGTCAGAATTTTGGGCTCCATCCGCCTCTTGCATTTACATACAACTGTATGGAGAGAACCCAATTGGCAAATATTTATTGACTTCCTATCACATGCCAGGCCCTGCTCTGAGTGCTGGAGAGAGTTTGGAACCTCAGTAGGGGTGTGAGCATAAAAACTCGAAGAGGGACAGGGCAGAATCATGTAACAGGTCAATGCAATGAGAGTCACAGGCACCGAAATTGGAGAGCTCAGGGGTGTGGTGGGCAGGGTCACGTCTGCCAGGCAAGTGCAGGGAAGACCTCACGAAGGGGGTGGTACCCAGGCTGAGTCTTCAAAGATGTGCAGGTGTGCCCTGGGCAGAGAGGGCAGCCCAGCAATCCAGAAGAGGGAGCAGAGTGAGCAGAGAGACGAGGCCCAGCAGGGCACACTGAGGGGAGCTGCCAGGGGGCGAGGATGGTCAAGGGCATAGAGGTGTGGTGACGAGGGCAAGGCCAGGTATGAACGTGAGGTTCCACAGAGGCCCCCATCAGGAAGACCTCATCTGCCCTCCAAGGCCTGTGGCCTCCTTAGGGGGATGGGGGAGCCCCGGAGGGTTTAAGCTAGGCAGTGACAGGCTCAGTTCTTTGCTGTGGAAGGACGCTCACTCTGGCTACAACACAGAGGATGGAGTAGCGGGAAGCAGGGCCAGAGGGAACTTGGGGCACCAGGAAGGGGGCTTTTGCAGTGTCGGGCAGGGGTCTGAACTAGGCCAGGGGGGTCGGGGCTGGGAAAAGTTGAGAAGGGCTTGGTTCCCAAACAGGTCTAAGGGATTCGAGGGAAGAAGAGTCTTGGACGACTCCTAGGTTTTTGGGTTGGGTGACACCGAGTGGATGGCAGTGCTACTCACAACGAGGAAACACACCTGTGGAACCAGCACCCTGATCAAGGGAGGCAGGTGGGGGACTTGAGTTATGAACATGCAAGTTTGAGGCTCTAGGAACAAGGGCAGGAGGTGAGTAAGTTGCAGGACGAAGCCAGTAGAGAGGGATAGACTGGAAATCAAGAGAGGAAATAGCAGATGAGCAAGGTCCTGAGTCCTGGAGGGAGGTGACGGCAAGTGACAGGTGGAGATAGATGACTATTAAACCAAAAGCACACATCTCGGCTGAGCCCGGAGGCAAGGAAGTGACAGGGTTTGATACACAGAAGTTTGCTGGTTGGGACACTGAGGGAGGCCACACTTGGCAGGTTCAAGGTTCTCAGAGGTGAGCAGAGCCTGGGGGCTGGCGTGGGTCTGAGGGCCAATGGGTACAGGGCGGCCACTGCGGGGCCTGGGAGAGGGAAGTGACCAAAGTCACGTGAAAGACTTGCTGAGGTGGGCCTGGGGGCCACGCTGAGGGTAAAGCAGATGCCTTTAAAAAAACCATTTACTGTAGGTTTTTAATGGTCCCAAGGCTGTTCCCATGAACTTAGAAACAAACTGGTAACAAAAACTCGGTCCCTAAATATATGTACCTTGAAGGGGAAATAGTCTTTGTTATAGAGACACAGGTGTAATTGAGTTGTGAACAAAGATGTGGCAGAGGCAGATCTTCCGGGGGGCTGGGGCTTCTTGACGGTTTTTTTTAGGGGAAGAAGGCTGTGTCCTTCCATCCGACACATCCAGCATGAAGACCCCTCCTTGCCTCTGCAGACCCCCTCTAGGTGCAAGAAGGACAGGAAGCAATGGGCTCTCAACCTTTCTAGAACCACCATTTGTCATTTCCCCAACCTGGTTCCAGTCTAATTCTGCAATTTCAGCTAATCTGGTTTCCTTTCTTTCCAGGACATTTTGTGTTTATACCAGGTAGGGAGGAATAAAACAAGAAATTTAGTTAGAAAGGTTTAAAAACCTTAATATCAATTCTTTTCTCAAGTTGAGCTTAAGGGAAAGAGAAAAACCACCATCTTCTACAACCCAAATTCCAGAACTGAATGCCACCTAGGAAACCCTCCTGTCCACTCTCCCTTACAGGCAGGGCAGCTCTTGTATCTTCCCAGACAGATGGAAATCTTTCTCCTAGTAAAGCGGCATGATGACGGGTAACGGGAACTTCTTGTTCACAACCTTTCTCCAGCACCTAGCATGGTGATGGTACACACGCCCTCAGTAAATGTTTGCCCTGTAAGTGAAGGAATGGAATCGGTGACGGGGATTTCACAGCCTACGTGGTTTGGTGTAACAACTGCTACTGCCCAGAGCTTCCTTGTGTCTAACTTAGTTGATTCTCCTCCCAAGGAGACCATTGGGAATCATCTGGCACCTTAGCCAAAGCTGCCGCTCCAAGTGTTGGTTGACAGACTGGATGCAGAGTTAGCAAAGAGCAGTGGAGAGGTGGGTGCACTGGTCAAGCACACAGGACTAGGTTCACCCAAAGGTGTGCTCTTTGAAGCAAGTGACTTCTTTCCCCCTAAAGGTCTTGGAACACTTCCAGCCTGGGGCAGGAGGTGGGTGGGGTGGGGAAGTGAGATATGGGTTTGTCAAGTTCGGGTTTTTAACACATGTGAAAAGACAGACTCAGGAAAAGAGTGGGACTCAAGTTTATTAGGCAATTTGGAGCATCCACCCTGTAAGAACCAAGGTGTGTTCTGAGGGCAGGCCCTACGTGTAGGAGAGAAAAGCCTATTTACCCTCCTCTTCCCTCCTAACAAACCCCTTCACCTGCTATCATCCTGTCTTTACTGTTTCACAGCTCATGGACCCAAGAAGAAAGCCCTGGTAGCATCCCAAGATCAAGGGCAACATCTGTAGGACAACTCTTGATTCAAGCCCAAATCTCTCCAGAGTACAGGTGATGTGTCCTCAAAATCAACACTTCCTTAAAAATAACGTTCTTGGTATACAAAAGCTACCAGACAGAATTCTAGATCTGCATATATAAGATAAAAACGACAAGTGCACAGAGTGATGATTACGGGGCCATGTATCTGGGGGGTAAAGACACAAGGCGACCCTGCAGAGTGCAGGACTGTTTCACCCTGAACAAGACAGAAACACCATCCACCAGGGGGAGGCAGCTGGCGGCTCTGACTTCACCTCACACTCAGAAACTGAAACCCTGCAAGAATAAACGTGTCCCCGCCGAACCACAGCCGACTTACCCCAGGACAGTAAGCAGAGACAAGAGCAAACACATACATCTCCTCCGTTTATGCCTTCCCTGGCAGGCCCTGGGCAACTCCTATCAATGGAAAGGTACCGGGACACTGCTTCTGGGCCAGACCCCCTCGTGTTTCGGTGTTCCTGACACTTTCTAGAACGAGAAAAGGGCTCTAGCTTCATGCGGATGACTCAGAATTGGAGAAGCCCCTCCACCTTGACCCAAAGTCAAGCCCCAGGACACAAAGGCAGGAAGGGCCAGTTCTGCAATGGCAGGGGTCCCGGGATGTTAGCAGCTCGGGTGAACGCACTTAGCCCAACAACTGGCAGCAGAACGACCAGACACCACCAACAGGTTTCTGGTATTTCTCTAAAATGTGGGCCATGCTGTCTTCCGTTCCACACAGAGAAATCTCCCCCCTGTTCTACCAAAGAGGAAACTGGGGCACAGAGGATCAAGAGAGAAGGACCCAATCAAGTCGAGAAACGTGACAGAAAAAGGCCCAGCTTTCCGACCTTCCATTCCTACGCTCTGTTCTCGGGGTTTGACTCTAACCACTAAGACGATGGGATCCTAGAAATGAGGGTGAGCAGGGGTAAGACTCTGGCAAAGATCCCCAACAAGGCTTTAGGAAGAATGGCTCTTCTACAGACACACCCCTGTCTGGGGGCAGAGTGGCAAGTGCCCTCCTGGGCCAGTCCCTCACCTTCCCTCTCTGCCCCTTCAGTAAAGTTTCTCCTTCATGTGAGTTCTCTGATGTGTGATAAAATTGGAGCTGTTGCTGAAGCCTTTGCCACACTCGGGGCATTTGTAGGGCTTCTCCCCAGTGTGGATTCGCTGGTGTATGATGAGGACTGAATTCCAGCTAAAGCCTTTCCCGCACTCGGGACACCTGTATGGCTTGTCTCCCAGATGGGCTCTCTGATGCATGACCAGGATGGAGCCCCGGCTGAAGCTCTTGCCGCACATGAGGCATTTGTAGGGCTTCTCACCCGTGTGGGTCCTCTGGTGCACCACCAGCTGGGAGCGCTGGCTGAAGCCTTTCCCACACTCACTGCATTTGTAGGGCTTCTCACCCGTGTGGATCCTCTGGTGCTTGATGAGGTTGGAGCTCCAGCTGAAGCTCTCCCCACATGTCAGGCACTCGTAGGGCTTCTCGCCCGTGTGCATCCCCTGGTGTGCAATCAGGCTGGAGCTCTGGCTGAAGCTCTTCCCGCACTCCCCGCACTTGTAGGGCTTCTCCACCAGGTGGGTCCTCCGGTGAGTGGCCAGGTTGGAGCTGCGGCTGAAGCTCTTCCCGCACTCACTGCACTGATAAGGTTTTTCTCCCGTGTGAGTTCTCCGGTGGGTGATGAGGGCCGAGCTCTGGCTGAACCTCTGTCCACAGTCGGGGCACTTGTATGGCTTCTCTCCTGTGTGGATCCTCTGGTGCCTGATGAGGTTGGAGTTGTAACTAAAGCTTTCGCCGCATTCTTTACATTCGTAGGGCTTCTCTCCCGTGTGGATCCCCTGATGCGTGTTCAGGCTGGACCGGTTGCCGAAGCTCTTGCCGCACTCGGGGCACGAGTACGGTTTCTCCCCCGTGTGAGTCCGCTGATGGGCGATGAGGTTGGGGCTCCTGCTGAAACTCTTGCCACACTCGGCGCACTGGAAGGGTTTCTCTCCCGTGTGGATCCTCTGGTGGGTTATGAGGTTTGCACTCCGGCTGAAGCTTTTCCCACAGTCCCTGCACTTATAAGGTTTCTCCCCGGTGTGAGTAGTTTGGTGTCTACTGAAGTTGGAACCATCACTAAAGCTTTTTCCACACTCGTCACATTTGTAGTATTTCTCTCCTGTGTGGGTCCGCTCGTGTGTGATGAGGTGGGATTTCCGGCTGAAGGTTTTCCCACACTGGGGACACTCATAGGGCTTCTCACCCAGGTAGGTGCCCTGAAGGCCTATGAGCTGTCCAACTTCCCTGCCCTGGGGTGGCACCTCCCCATGGTCCTCCCCCGGGGTGTTTCCCGGGGGCCCCCGGGAGCTGCAGTCTCTCTCCAAGTCACTTTCCCAGTCAGATTGTGGAATGCCTTCCCCCTCAGGCATTTCGGAGAACATTTCATGTGATTCAACATCCTCAAATATGTCTTGGTTAGAGTTCTCCCCATTTTCACTCTGGATCTCAAAATCTGAAACAATGAAGAAAATTGTACAATTTGTACTCAATTTCCTGTAATGATGAGAAAAGAAAACCAAAGGGGAAATTTAAAATGAATTAAACTTTGAGTGAAAATAAAAAGGCTAGAGAACCCTCAAAACTTAAAAAAAAACAAAACAAAAAACAGGTTTATTTCCTTCTAACTGGTTATCCAGTTGCCAGGTCTCATATCTTTATGGTGATCACCCAGAATTTCTAAGTCTTAAAGATGTGGGTTCCAGGTCTCTACCTGTTTCTCCACTGGGAAATGAGATCAGGTGGGAATTTTCAAATTCCTGATCAAAGGAAAGCAACAGGGTACACAGTCCCCAATACTCACCATGGTGCTCGATGCTTAGTAGGTGCTCTATTAAATTTGATGAATGAATGAATGAGTTTCTTATTGGTACCACAGATATTCCCCTAAAGCTCAGTCTCCTTTCAAATGGAGCTTATATAATAATTCTGTGCATTAAAATGTCTGATGATTATAATCTTATTAGTTGACATTTAAGTAAGACAGAGACAAGATGACAGGGCACCAGCAACAAGGACTCTAGGTGTCTATACACATGACTGGAACCAAGTAAGTGGGCAGTTAAAAGAGCCCTCAAATTTGGGGACTTCCCTGGTGGTCCAGTGGTTAGGACTCTGCACTTCCACTATAGGGGCACGGGTTTGATCCCTGGTCAGGGAACTAAGATCCCACATGCTACGCAGCCAAAAAAAAAAAAAAGAGCCCTCAAATTTACCTGCAGTGAGAGTCTACAGATAGATCTCCCATTGGTAATACAAAATATCTACCTTCCAGAAACTTGCCAAACTACTGCCCAATACTTAGCAAACGTTTGGGTGAAACAAATCATGAGGGAGGACTGCTGGAAGAACATGCATTCCCTCCCTGAAATGATAGACTCTAAAGTCTGTCCCAGGATTAAGCCAGCAGAGCTGTGGGCCTGGATCACACTGCTCTGACACCGGCAGAACTGTGTTCACTGAACTGCGTGTTGGTTTAATGGCTCTGGCTGACACTGATGAACACTCTAAGAAGGGTCATTAGAAATTAATCACAGACTTCCCTGGTGGTCCAGTGCTTAAGAGTCCGTGCTGCCACTACAGGGGGCACAGGTTCGATCCCTGGTCGGGGAACTAAGATCCCGCATACCGTGCAGCACAGCCAAAAAGTAAAAAATTAAAAAGAAATGAACTTCTATCAACTAACATGACATTGTTAATCAATATTTTAAAAAGTAAAAAATAAAAAAAGAAATTAATGGCTGTGTCAGCTACAAATTGGCACTTACCATCTACCTCTACAAGGACTAAATCACATGCTGCTGCAGCTGCTGACTTTCAACTCCCCCTGAAAGGAGTTCAGGGTGGAGAGCAGAAATGAGGCCCTCCGTGCTCTGGGAAAAACTGGCAGAACAGGTCTTCAGATAGTTAATATTTTCAGGAGACCATTTTATGAGCCCAATTCTTGCATCTCCTCGTATCTAGAAAAGCACTCAATTCCTTCATGGTGACGTCTGCTCCTTGGGACTAGCAGTAAACTTCACGAGACTAGCAAAAACCTTCTGCAAAAAAATATGTGCTTGATTGCAATATACTCCCCCTTCACCAAAATCACATATATACTGACCTCCCCCATTACGTCTGGAGCAGTTTCTCAGAGCTACCTGAGATGCTGTCTCCCGAGCCATAGTTCTCATTTTCTCCCAAATAAAACTTAACCCTCAACTCTCACATTGTGCACTTTTTTAAGTCAGCAGCTGTCAGGAACATTAATGCTGCCAGGAAGTTGTTGATGACATTGTTTATACCACACAATATCCTCTTGATCGGCCAGAGGAGGAAATTTCTCTCTGATGGAAATATGAAAAGGAGCTGCTGCTCTTCTGAGTGATCTGTGTCTGCCTCATGCCCCTGACTGTGGCTCCCTCTTTGCCTTGCCTGCTTGGAAGCTTGGAGCCAGAAGCTCAGGGCAGGAACACTGGATGTTTTCACAGCATGCAATTTGTTCTTTCATTTCATTTTTTCCTTCCCAGTATTTTCTTCTTTACTATAATTTCTTTGTGCTCTATTTCTGTAAGGTATCTTCACCCTTTTTAAAAATTCTATAGAGTATACAGAAGTCAGTCAATGCTTTTATTGATAAAGGTGATAGCCTGATTATTACTAAGACCTAACATCACACATTAGACCTCATAAGAAAGTAGTTCCATTCATAGCAAGGAAGACAATTAGCAAAATAATTACACAAAGTCCTAGTGACATTTCCATTGTTAATGCTGATAAACTGTTTAAGGTTAGATGCTCAATTCAGTGATTATTAGTCTCTATAAGTTAATGTAAATTTCCATATATGAACATGATACAATGTGGCCTGCATATCTCAGGTTGAACCTTGGTTCCACTCATGTCTTTAGTCAAAATAAGATCTACTTAAACTTGTAATTAAGCATATAATTACATTTCATGCTCACACTGACATACATGCTGCTGGTAATCTGTGGACTCCTATAATTGCCCTCTGGCCCCCCTCCCCCAGATCTCCAGGGGATGGATACAGGAATGAGGGGCACCATGCAAGCTCCCACCTGGCTAGGGCCAGAAATTCTGTGCTTCCTCAACATCCTGCAAGACTGTTCTTTTGCAAGTTTCTATCACAGAGCTCTGCTATTATCTCTTCTATAAGAACCTCCAGGCTGAGGCCCTGATTCATTTTCTTCAAGCTAACATGACCCAAAACCCTTTTGTGATGACCTTAGTAGTTGTTCTCTTCCGAATAGGGACAGTAGTTAATAAGGTTTTTCATTGCCCTAAAATCAGAACTGGTATGTTCCAGGCTGAGCTCAGAAGCAACAGGGAAAACAAAAACTCAGACTTTGTTTTCAGTGAGATCAGGAGGGAGATTAATTTGCAGACAACAAAATACATGTAAGGGCTTCCAAAAACAGCAGAGACTGGGCAGAAGCCAAGGAGGGAAAAAGTGACGAGAACAAGCATGGAAAGTAGGAGGGGGGCGCTCTTGGGGGCAGTGTCTCAAAAAGCTCAGGCAGAAAATCACTTCCTGAGGGTCAGGGACTCACCCTCAAGTGCATCGGTACATTGGGAACTGGGGTGAGCAGGGCTGGCTTCTTTGATCCGGAGAAGCAAGGGAGGTGAGGCTACAATTATACAGAATCACACAGATGAGCTGTGTGTGCAGGAAGCTTTCTGTTTCTGTAAAGCAGTGGAGAGAGCCTTGACTTTTCCAAGTGAATCACGGGAATTATTGTTACTGAGAAAAATGACCATTTTTCATCCCTAAAAAATGTTAAGTGAAGCAACTGCCTCTGTGAAGGAAGACCACAAAGTAGAAGTTGAGAAGAGACAACAGGAATAGAGGAAATGTGAGCTGGGAAGAAGGGAAAAAAATCCAGAGAAATGAAGACAAAACGGGGAGGAACACAAAGGAAAATAGGCACCTTGGAAAGCACAGGAAGGGAAAGGGAGAATTGAAGTGAGATGGAAACATAGAAAGAAGTTAGAAAGATTAAAGACCAAGGGGGGAAAGCGGGGCGGGGTGGTGGTGGTGGGATGAATTGGGCGATTGGGATTGACATGTATACACTGATATGTATAAAATAGATAACTAATAAGAACCTGCTGTATAAAAAAAAATAAAGTTCAAAAAAAGATTAAAGAGAATGACAGAAACCAAAGTGAGATAAAAGGAGAATCAATAAATATATAACTATAGTTCTCAAAAAAGGAAACTAAGCCAAAGGAATAGAACAAATCCTTCAAGTATAATCTATAAAGATAGAAGAACCCTTGATGGGACTTCCCTGGCAGTCCAGTGGTTAAGACTCTGCACTTCCAACACAGGGGGCGCAGGTTCGATCTCTGGTCAGGGAACTAAGATCCCATGTGCCCCGTGGTCAAAAAATTAAATACGTAAATACATTAAAAAAAAAAAAAAAAAGATAGAGGAACCCTTGAAAGGTACACTGGGTGCCAAGGAAAACTACCCCAGGGTGGTTACTAATGAGACAGGAGACAACAAGGTAAAAAGATCAAATCACTTATATGGGGGAAGAAAATCAACCAGTCTCAAATTTCTCTCCGGTAACATTCAATCCCTGCAGATCGTACAGCAAGAGCTATAAGACATGCAAGAAAAGAAAACGGATGTCAAGGATTTTACGTTCAACAAAACTGTCCTTCAAGCATAAAGTTTACAGGCCAACAGCTCTGAATATACACAAGTTCGCAGAATATTGTTCCTATGACCCTCCTTGAGGAAACTATTGGGAGATGAATTTCCGTCAACCACGAGACAAAGGCAATGCTAGAGCAAAAGGACTGGGGCTGAACAGATACATTTAACTTTAGAACAACGTCTAAAACTACTGTGGCGATTAGAGTGAAAAAAGAGAATGTAAATGTTACATAGCCATGTAGAAATGACATGCTAACCAAAATTGGGGTTGTGAGGAAGAAACTGGGATATAGGATATATTCATTAACTGCCTCATCTGTATACCTGGGAGTTCAAAGTTTATCATTTAAAACTGGCAAATCATGTAACTGAAGTATAAGAGTCTTTAACAGTACAAAAATAAACATTATTGTAGATAAGATTAATGACTGAAATGAGGGGAGTAAGGCGGGGAGCAACTATCTCTGTCAAATGTTAAAACATAAAATCTCAATACAGTAAGTCCCCTACATACAAACCTTCAAATTATGAACTTTCAAAGACATGAACGTGCCCCTGGATGCCAGCTGTTGTACTATACTACTGTACTTTTCAAGGTACTGTACTTGAAAATTAAAAATGTTTTATTTTTTGTGTTTACTTGTTTGTTATGTATTATTTGTGTGAAAAGTATTATACACCTGTTACAGTACAATACCACATAGCCGATTGTGTTAGTTGGGTACCTAGGCTAACTTTGTTGGACTTAATGAACAAACTGGACTTACGAACATGCTCTCGGAACAGAACTTGTTTGTACGTAGGGGACTTACTGTAATTCAAACATTAATAGACAATCAGACCAATGAAACAAAACCAAACCTCCAGAAATAGACTGAACGGACATGTGAATTCAGAATTTAATACATGTGAATTCAGAATTTAATTCAGGTGGCTCATGAATAGACAGACCAGTGGAACAGAAAAAAATAATCTCGTGGAACAGAAAAAAATAATCTCTATGACCATGGGAATCTAGCATACGTTGAATATAAGGGTAGCCTCTCAAATCCATGGAGAAAAGACACCACATCCAAAAGACACCAGCATTCATGATGCTGGGAACAACCAGTTAAGTCAAATAGAAAAATTTCAGTTGGACCCATACCAGGACAAATCTCAAATAGATCAAAGATTTAAAGGGAAAAAAATTAGTCCTGAACTATTAGACAATGAGAATTCCTTTATGATCTGGGAGCCTTTAAACATGATGCTTAATTTGTGTGATTATCTTCCTCTGTCACCTCACTGCAGAGGCCCATCTGAGCAGAATCCAGACCCAATAACCCCCCCACTGTCTGCTGCTTAAGGACCAGTCCTATCCTCCTTTACGTAGACAAAGATTCAAGACTGTTATACTCCAGGGAAGGCCAAAGGAAGGTTGAGAGTTCTTTTAAGGTTGATCTCTGATAACACAGAGGCACGGGAGCCTTTCTAAAGGACAGAAAAGAGCACCCTTCGGGCAATCTGACTTAACAAGGGCCTCCAAATGGGAAAAAAAAAAAAATCACTGAGCTGGGAAGGATGAGGGATCCTGGTTCCTCCCAAGCTCCTCCTCAAGAAAAGGTGACACTGGTGAAATCAAGAGTATAGAGTACATTCAACTGCAGGCAATTCTCTTTTTTTGTTGGTGGTCAATTAAGAAAATGAAAACTCAGAAGCTGATGTGGTCAGATAAAAGGGGAATAACTTCATCGACATGTTAATGAGTAGAGATGGGATGAGATGGTAGGAGCTGGGAATTTTCTTTAAAAAGGAACTTCACCAGTAGAAAGAGTGTTTGCTATTTCAAAATGAGCATATTTTGTGGATGAGACTGGATACAGGGAGGCAGGCTTCTGAGGAAGCAGGCTTGTGAGCAAGCGGTTGGATGGCCAGATCTCCAGTAGAGAAAACTCAGAGATGAGTCAGGCATTAAGGAAATAGGAAAGAAGGGGTCTCATTTTCTAAATGTTTTGATCTCCCCTGAAACTACTAGAGCAAATTCATAGAGACAGAAAGCAGAATGGTGGTTGCCAGGGGTTGTGGGGACAGAAGGGGAGTTAGTGGGGTTTTTTAAAATAGATTTTATTTAGTTATTTATTTTTGGCTGCGTTGGGTCTTCGTTGCTGCGCACGGGCTTTCTCTAGTTGCAGTGAGCAGGGGCTCTTTGTTGCGGTGCGTGGGCTTCTCATTGCGGTGGCTTCTCTTGTCGTGGAGCATGGGCTCTAGGCACGCGGGCTTCAGCAATTGTGGCGTACGGGCTTAGCTGCTCTGCGGCATGTAGGATCTTCCTGGACCAGGAATGGAACCCGTGTCCCCTGCATTGGCAGGCGGATTCTTAACCACTGTGCCACCAGGGAAACCCGGAGTTACTGTTAATGGGTATAGAGTTTCAGTTTGGGAAGAGGAAAAAGTTCTGGAGATGGATGGTGGTGATGGCTGCACAACAATGTGAACGTACTTAATGCCACTGAACTGTACACCTAGAAATGGTTAAAATGGTAATTTTATGTTATATATTTTACCACCATAACAAGAAAAAAGAATTTATGGCTCTTATATATCATTTTATGTACTCTTACCAAATTTAAAATAGTTGATACATTACTTACTAGAAAAATTCTGGAATTAATTTTAAAAGATGAAGTTAATGCTCAAAAAGGCAGAGATTTCTTAGAAACACTATTCAATTTCTGATGGCCTAACAGGCAAAAGAATAGTATCTTGCTTTAATGGGTATTTCCCTGGTAATTTGTAAGGTTGAACATCTTTTCATATGGATATAATGTTTTTATTCATTTTTAAATTGCCGGATCATATCTTTTACCTTCTATTCTACTGGGTGGACAGTTTCTTATGAATTGTAGATGCTCTTACAGAGCAAGATTTTGACTCTTATCTGCTACACTGCAGACTTTGTTGCAGATATTTCCTCCTCGTCTGTGCACTGTCTTTGAACTTTGTTCATAGTATCTTATTTATTTATTTATTTATTTATTTATGGCTGGGTTGGGTCTTTGTTGCTGCACACATGCTTTCTCTAGTTGCGGGGAGCAGGGGTTACTCTTCGTTGTGGTGTTCGAGCTTCTCATTGTGGTGGCTTCTCTTGTTGTGGAGCACGGGCTCTAGGCATGCGGGCTTCAGTAGCTGTAGCATGCAGTCTCATTAGTTGTGGCTCACAGGCTCTAGAGCACAGGCTCAGTAGTTGTGGCGCACGGGATTAGCTGCTCCGCGGCATGTGGGATCTTCCCGGACCAGGGCTCGAACCCGTGTGCCCTGCATTGGCAGGTGATTCTTAACCACTGCGCCACCAGGGAAGTCCCCACAGTATCTTTTTAATATAAAAGACTTTTTCTATTTCCATGAGTTCAATTTAGCTTTGACGATTTCTGTCTTGTTTAAGATTAAGAAGTCCCACCCCACTGCAAGATTACAAAAATACTCTCCTATAGCTGATTCCAGATCTTTTACAGTATAGATCTATAACTCATCTGGAATTGATTTCTGTATATCTTGTGAAGTAGAGATCCAGTTTTAGTTTTTTCAAAAGGGTCAGACCACTGTCCAAACGCCATCCACTGAACGGTCCATCCACTGAACGATTCCTGAATTGCCATAGGGCCCTTATTGGTTACTAGACAGTTGCAGCTCGGTCTAAATCAATGGATCTTGTATTTTCCTGCCCTTGACATGGGCTGTAGACTCACATGCACAGCACATTCCCATTGAATGCACAGGGCCACGTGTGTCCTCCTGCCTGGCCAGAGGCCTCTGCTTTCTCTCCCATGCTAGAAAGCGTACCAGAATAAGTGTAAGAAAAATTGCTGTCAATATGGGGATAAGACTGAATTTGCTGTAATTTATCTATAACAATGCGATAACTGGTTACAAACTTCGGTGCTTTAATGTGTGTTAAGCTCAGAATTCTTGTAAGGTCCCTTCCCCCTGATTGTGACATACCGCTGTGTCTCAACACCATGGTCAGAGCCACTGGTCTAAAATGCAGAAGTGGGTCTGTAATTCTGATACAGCTGATGCCCAAGTGGGGCTCTCCTTATCGGGGCGCTGCCCTGGCAAGACTGACAGGAACCTGATAGCGCCTGAGTGACTGGGACTGTTGTTCCCCCTGAACTCTGACTGCCTGAAAGACAAAGCGCTGGTAAAAACAGCAAGGAGCTGTTATTGGTTTAAATGAATGATTGCCAAACAGTTACAGTTATAATGTTACATCTCTCTGAGAGTTCTGTATGGTATACACTTCAAATATTTAAGTGAATTGCAAGTGTTTTTGTCTTAAAACTGAGAATTGTGGCTTTAAAAAGACATATACCTTTACAACCCTGTACCACTTTTCACTCCCCTTATTAATAAAAATGAAAGTATTTGTTCATTTGCTGTCACCAATGGAGCTGGTGCTGGGCCAGCAAGCTCAAAATAGGTAAGCTGCTGCCTGTGCCCACCAAAAGCCAGGTGTGATGCTGAAGATGGCTGGAGAGGTCAGCTGTGACTCTCAGCTCACCTGTTGGACAAGAGTAGGTTTGAAGTTGATAATCTCCATCCTGACTAGTCTAGAGGAGTGCTTCTCGAACTTCATAGTGCATATGAAATCACCTGGAGATCTTGCTAAATGCAGATTCTGCTTCAGTGGGGCTGGGCTGAGACTGAGGTATGCCTTTCTAGCAAGCTCCCAGGTGACACCTATGTTTTTGGTGCATGGACCACATTCTGAGTAACAAGGCTCTAGAGCAGTGGTTTTTAAACTTCACTGCATCTTAGAACCACCTGGGAAGCTTTCAAAACTCCCTTGCCTGGGCCATACCCCATGCCAACTAAATCAGAAAATCAGAATGCCTGGAGTGGGTTCCAGGACCCCAATGAGAAGTCTGAGAACCAGAGGTCTAGCACAGTGGTTCTCAAACTGGTGGCTGAATCAGGATCACCTGGAGGGCTTGTTAAACCCACGTGCTGGACGCCGCCCCCAGAGTTTCCGGTTCAGTAAGTCTGAAGGGAGGCCCGGGGATTTCATTTTTAACACACTTCCAGATGATGCTGATGGCACAGGGACCCCACACTAATGGTCAGAGGATTTATATGTCACGAATCTATCAATTTTGAGCCCCATAATTTCCCCTTTGCTCCCCTCTGATGGCAGCAGTTTCTTTTTCGGGTGGTGGGGCTTCTATGAGATGAAATGAATCTGTTAGGGACCTCCCTGGCGGTCCAGTGCTTAAGACTCCGAGTTTCCACTGCAGGGGGCTTGGGTTCGATCCCTGGTCGGGGAACTAAGATCCTGCAAGCAGCACTATTCGGCCAAAAAACAAAAAAGAATCTGTTAGGAGAGGAGCATTTCCCCTTTCAGCCTGATGCTGCAACCACACCGGTCTGGGGTTATCTTGGGGAGGCCGCTGCGGCATGAGTTCACTGGTCTCCGGGCTCTAAAGGTATTTTTCCGCTTACTTCATACAGAAAGTGAGATGAGGGTGGGTAGAGCAATTAGAGAACAGTTCAAGGATAAGCTGTCTCAACTCTAGTGACTATACTTTCTGAACCGAAAATTAGGCCATACAATTTGAGAAATGACTTCTGGCCCCAGAGCCCAGGCCTCTTACAGACCGATGTGAGACATTCTGAGAGGTATGGTTTGGCTGCCAGCTATTGGAATTTGAGACATTTTGATGCTTTACAAGGACAAATATTTTATACTCAAGATTGCCCTGGAAAATTGGGGTTCTCATTCTCCAAGTCACCAGAAAAAAAAAGGAAGTGTATTGGGTTTTACATCAGTAATTTGTAACCAGCAACACAGGTAACTAGTGCTTTTCGTAAATGGTCTTTCAACAGCCTGTGAAACAGGCTAAAAACACAGCTGCCAGGCATGAACCATGTAGGCCAATCTCATCTAAAAAGAAAGAGTGCAAGACTTCCCCGGTGGCACAGTGGTTAAGAATCTGCCTGCCAACGCAGGGGACACAGGTTCGAGCCCTGGTCCGGGAAGATCCCACATGCCGTGGAGCAACTAAGCCCGTGTGCCACAATTACTGAGCCTGAGCTCTAGAGCCCGCGAGCCACACCTACTGAAGCCTGCACGCCTAGAGCTCATGCACCGCAACGAAGAGTAGCCCCTGCTCGCCGCAACTAGGGAAAGTCCATACACAGCAACGAAGAACCAATGCAGCCAAAAATAAATAAATAAATAAATTTTTAAAAAATAAAAAGAAAGAGCACATCACTGGATGGATGGTCTCCACAGGACCAGTGATGCCCTACTGCGGCTTCCACGTCCAGCCCACAATAGTTTCATTTTCTCTGGCATTTGCGCGCTGGTGGCCACATCCAATACCAGCTCCCCGGTGCAAGAGACCTCCAGGCAAATGTCCTCCCTGGGGTGTGGATTCACCATACCTTAGGTTTCCAAATCCAAAGCTTGTCCCTTCAAGTAAATGCTGCCAGTCCCATGGACTACTTCTACCAGTTTGGCTGGATAACAAAAGGTGAAAAAGGCCACCTACTGGTTTATTCTCAGGCCATGAAGGGAGATATCCTTGAGCCCTTGGAATTTGAGAAACGGCAATAGCACTCATCTCCATACTCAGAAACATGTTCTCTATGTTTATAAACATCTTTGTTAACAGCATAAATATGATAATATTCACTGAGTTTGCTGAATATAAACAAAGGATTAATCACTGAGTTTGCTGAATATAAACAAAGGATTAATACAGAGCTTCCAAGAACGAAAACCTAAGAGTAGATGCTCTCTTGCTGGACTAAGCTGCTTGACTTGCCTACCGGCCTGAGAATTCTCCCAGGTCTAAGCTGCAGTCCTACCTAGTCTCCCTTTCTAGATTTGGAAATATCCCTGGCTACATTCTGCCAACTTGGGGCTTGACCTTATTTTTTTATTTTTTAAGATATTTTTGATGTGGACCATTTTTAAAGTCTTTGAATTTGTTACAGTATCGCTCCTGTTTTATGTTTTGGTTTTTTGGCCACAAGGCATGTGGGATCTTAGCTCCCCAATCAGGGATTGAACCTGCACTCCCTGCACTGGAAGGTGAAGTCCCGACCACTGAACCGCCAGGGAAGTCCCGACCCCATTTTGTTTTAAAACAAAACTTAGCTTGGCTTTCTCAAGGAGAGGCAGATAAGCCTGGAAGGAAGCAGCTATCTGCCTCCTTCATGGACCCAGCAGGTGAGCTTCTCCACACCTGCAGGGAGGCTGGAAGGATTCATTTCCTCATCCCAACAATACTTAACTGGGTCCCCACTATGTATAGGGCACTGTGCTGGGTACTGTGAGAGCTTAAAAAAAAAAAAAGAAAAAGGTTAAGAAAAAGATAGGTTCCTTGACTTTGGGGATTCTATAGGTTCCTAGAAGAAATAAGATGAGTATTCATACAAGACGGAATATGATACAAAGCCAAAAGAGGAGGAGAATCCAAATGTTCTGGGGGAGATGACTTCTAGCAGAGGTGATCAGAGATGCTGTCAGGCGGGTGGAACTGGGGACAGGAAACAGGGGCTGGAAGTAAGGACAGCTTTATGGAGCAGGTTTCCAAAGGTGTGCACTCAAAGGAAGACCAGGATTTTATCACACAGGGATGGACAAGGCTACTCCAAGTCAAAACTCAGGAGCACAGGTGAATGCCAGCAAGGACAGATTATGTTCAAGAAACAGCAAGATCTGGTCTGAATGAAGCAAGAGCTGTGGCAAGGGGGTCAGAGGAGGACCAGCCATGGGCACCTGGGCCAGGTCACACAGGGCCACGGGCTGCAAGCAGAACAAAGAGGTCATGGTTGATTTGGAGACACTGGGGAGCTCAAGAAGATTTCTAAGCAGGAGAGTGCCCGATCACTCAGGGAGGAGTGGAGCAATGCAGGGGAAAGAGGCTGAAGGCAGGTTCCCTTTGGAGGCTGCTGCGAGAGTTCAGGTGAAATACCAAGAGCCTGAAATAGGGCTGGGTATGGGGATCAAAATGCCCTTGGGAAACACAAAGAGAGATGAGCTTTACCACTTAAACTATTAATATAGGTCCAATCTCAACTGGAATTTTAAGATATTTTAACTGTGAACACCTAGAGGTGCCTGCTAGTCAAATATTAAACAACCACTGTCTAACCAGGCCTTGAAAATGTGCTGGGTAAATGTGACCAAAGGTCCCGAGCTGGACAAACAGTCTAGAGGTCAAGTGGTCTTATGTTGAGTAAATGTTTGAGAAGGGATGGAGATCACTGCAGAGGTTCCTCTGAGTAATCATAAGGCAGGTCAGGAGCATGTGTTAGACAAATGAAAACCAACCAAGATGATCTCAATGGCAGAAATGAGACCACTGACAAGCCCACTCAGTCTGAGACATTCCCCATCCGGGATGTCCCGTGAAAGATGAAAGGCACAAAGCCCCTCCAGCAAGCCAGGTGGGGAGGACTGTCACAGTGGGAACCTGTCATTGCCTCAGAGACACCTGATGAGACTTGACACCCTGCTTTGTGACTTCCCCAACTGAACAGTAACCCCAGAGGTTTCTCCTCAGCCTTCCACCTCTTTGGCCTCTCTTTAGCATCTCACTGAAGAGCCTGAGGTTCATCACAAACTTGTTACATAGTAAACAAGGTTTTTAAATAGGATGAGAGGCTTTTGCTTTTTTAAGTAGGAAGAGTAAAATTAAAAGCTATTTTTCAGGGCCAAAGAAAATCAAGTATTTTGCTTCAAATAAAACCTGGGATCTACCAAACACACGTGGAAGCAAACAGACTGGAGTTTGAATGCTGGCTCCACCACTAACCAGCTGTGTGACCTCAAGGAAGAGCTTGACCTTGCTGAACTTCCATTTCCTCATCTGTAAAATGACAGTTCCACCCACCTCATGGGATTATCAGCGAGATGGACATGAAAGGTGGTCAGTGAAGGCCTGGGCTCACAGGTGGCCCTCCATGACCACCCTCTTCTCCAAAGGACAGCTTTATACTCACATCTCCCAAGTCCCTGGGCATTGTTACAACTCTGTCCCCAAACCACCCTCCCTTTCCAGCCTTCTGAATCCTCTGGACTAGATGCCTCTGAGTTAGTCACCTTTGTCTTAGTCCTCATCTGCAGCCCCTCTTTCCAACATCCCACCGGCAACTATGACTTTGCATCAGATGTGACAAAATGCTTAAGAACATGAGCCACGTCCTCAGACCCCTGAGCTGGCATCCTGGTTCAGCCTCGTACTAGCTGCGCGATCTTAAGGGAGTCACTTATCTTCCCCGGTGATGATAATTCTGCTTGTCTCCAAGCTGCAGCACGGCTTCCTGCACCCAGGAGTCGTCTTCCAGGATCATGGTGGCGACCTCCTCCTCCTGGTCATCTTCCTCTTGAGGGACCTGGACTAAGGGGATCAGGGGAGTGGCTCCTCTCAGCACCTCCGAGGCCATCATCCACGTTCTTGGGGGGAATCACTCAGGCTTCTAACCTTGACCTTCAGTCTTCTCCAGCCAGGTTCTCTGAGAGTTTACGTGAGTTTTGCATATCAGATGCTAGGCACACTGGCTGGCCCACAAAAAGGATCCATCAATGCTGGCTAGGGTTACTATTAGTTCTTTCTCACATGCGTCCAGTCTCCTCCTCTTCCCCTGCAGTCCCCACCTTGGACCCACCCCTATCACTGCCCATCTAGCATCCAGACGGCTTCCTGGCTGCTCTCCTCCCTCCGGCCTCTCCCTCCTGTAATCAAACCTGCATCCTGTTGCTAAGCTCAGCTTCCTCCCATGCCCCTGGGGCCCTAGTTTAGAATTTGCTGAGGTCAAAGACATTTGGTCTAAGCCTCACCCACTCTTCCCCAAGACCCTACTTCCTACTCCTTCCTAAAAACACACTTTCCACGCCAATCAGCCAGCCTTCCTTATGGTCATCCGAACGATCCCACACGGGTCCACCGTTCTGAGCCTCAGCTCCACTGGGAGGCCACACCCTCCCCCTGCCCAGCGCCTTTCCAAACCCCCCTCCAGCTCAACTCCTGCTCAAGTGTCACATCCTCTGTGAAGCCTTCTCTGACCTCTCCTCTCCTCTCCCCACTCCGTTCCCTGAACGTGCTCACAAAGGTAGCCATTGGTTCCCGGGGGTCCTGAAACAGTCCTAGGGGCACAGCTAGATCTGAAGTAAATTATCTGGTAATCAAGGCAGTCCAGTTTACAACTGAAGACCAGAATGGAGGCAGAGTGGTTGAATGGCGTGCGTGGGTCCCACAACGTATTAATAACACAAGAGACAAATATATTAACTGTTGCAAAAAGCTCAGGTTTGGAATTACTCTTTTAAGAGCCTGGGATGACTTTATACCACAGATAAGTCCCCAGTTATTAGCTGGCTTACTCGTCATTCACCTTGATTTCACAAAAATAATCACTTTTTTAAAACAGGATTTGGTTTTTCTAATTGCTGGAACTTAAATATTTGGAAGTTTACTGCACAACCGGGTGAAAGTGCCAAGGGGTGGTTTATGGGGGTCTTCAGCCCCTCACCCCATAACCTCCATCAGCTTCCCAACCGCTCCAACTACACACAAAAAAACTGTGCTAACTACCGTAAATTTAGCTCTGAGAATGGTCCTCTAAGCCCCTCTTCTACTGAAATTCTGGAACTGTCACTGCACACAACCAGGGCATTTCGGGGTGACAATGTGCTGATCACCTGCAGACAGAGCAGAGGGATGGGGCTGACCCGAACTCAGTTCTGGATACCACCTTCTCCTCCTCTGCAAACACCACACTCTTCCATCTCAGAGGGCTGCTCCCACCCTCTCCCTACGAGGTTCTGCATCTCACCACTGTCCTGAAGGGTCTGGGTCAAATCTTCCACCAGGGCCACCGCCTCCTCGCTGCTCTCGGGCCGATGCTCTTGCAGCCAGGCCTGAATTTCCCTTGGCAGCATGGTCAGCATTTGCTCCTTAGTGTGCACCTCTGGCCTCAGCCAGCGCCGGCAGAGCTCTCGAAGACGGCCAAGGGCACCCTGTGGCCCTCCGGCCACCTCTTCATGGGGGCTGCCCTTGCCGGCGCTCTGGGGAAAGGGCTCTGACTCAGGGCCATCTTCCTGCAGCACAGCTTCCTGTACCCAGGAGTCGTCTTCCAGGATCATGGTGGCGACCTCCTCCTCCTGGTCATCTTCCTCTTGAGAGACACAGACTAAGGGGCTCAGGGGAGTGGTTACTCTCGGCACCTCCGAGGCCATCATCCACGTTCTGGGGGGAATCACTCAGGCTTCTAACCTTGACCTTCAGTCTTCTCCAGCCAGGCTCTCTGAGAAGACAGCACCCTCCTCAAATTTCAACAAGGAGTCTGGCTAAGAATGAGAAAGAGAACTAGAATCAATAAGTAAACTGTCCTAAAACAATCTAACTCATAGCAGCCCAGGTCAGGCCACCAAATGATTCTTACATCCGCAAATCAACAGAAGTTTCCTGTCCCTCTTAAAGGAAAAATGGCTTATTCCTGAAAACAACTCTATGGCAAGAGAAGTTAAGAAGAATCACAAGCACAAAAAATGAGTATTTTTCTTTCCAAAAGACCAAAGCATGAGTATCAGAAATTCAAAGTCCTCGCAAGAACCCAGGACTGAGTTATCCTGCCCTAAGTCAGTTCAGACTTGCTGCAGAGTGACCCTGACCTAACATACAACTCAGTCACACAACCTCACTGACCACCTAATAAGTAGAGATAATAACACCTATCCTTCTTATCTGAAGGGGACCTCTCAAGGATTTGCAAAGGATCAGATGTCAACACACTTTGACGCTCACTGGAAGGAAGGAAATACCTCAACTGCATTATTACCATATTTTAAAATATGAAGTTTTAAAATGTTTGTACTCTTAGATCCAGCCTTGGCCCCTCAGGAATTTATTTTTTAAAATAACCATCTTTGTAAAGAGAAATTTATTTGCAAGGACACACAATCATAGCATTGTTTCTAATTGCAAAAAAAAAACTTGACACCTTAAAAATCCAGCAGCAGGAGAATGGTTAATTATGACACATTCATACAGTAAAATGTATTAAAAACTATGCTAACGTGGGACTTCCCTGGTTAAGAATCCTCCTGCCAATGCAGGAGACACGGGTTCGAGCCGTGGTCCGGGAAGAGCCCATATGCCACGGAGCAACTAAGCCCGTGCGCCACAGCTACTGAGCCTGCGCTCTAGAGCCTGAGAGCCACAACTACTGAGCCCGTGTGCCACAACTACTTAAGCCCACGCGCCTAGAGCCCATGCTCCCCAACAAGAGATGCCACCGCAATGAGAAGCCCGCTCGCAGCAACTAGAGAAAGCCCGCGCACAGCAACAAAGACCCAACGCAGCCGAAAATAAATAAATTAAATAAACAAATAAATAAAATTAAAAAAAAAACTATGCTAATGTATTAATGGCTACCTTTTGAGGGACCGTTACTGAGAAGGGGCTCAGTGGAGCTGGAATTGTTCTATATCTTGATTTGACAATGGTTGCATAAGAACATACATATGAAATTTAAGATTTGTGCATTCTGCTCTATGTATTTTTTTAAATTTTAAAATTATGCTGACAGTAATTATTAATCATTAATTATTTAAAATAATCCTCATAATATGAAAATTAATGGATAAAAACAAAACCAGCAAGGCAGAAAAACCATAGACACAGTATGACCCCAATTCCTTTTAAAAATGAACACATACACAAGGAAAAAAAAAAACCCTGGACAGAAATTCTACAAAATGTTGAGAGCAGTGAAACTACAAATTATTTAAAATAAAGACTAAAAGACAATGAAAAGTTATTTTTAAAAATCATCACTACATCGTAGACTCAGATAACCCCCACACACAAAAAAATAGGGAAGGAAAAACTTTTTTTAAAAAGAACAAAAAAGAAAAGCTAGTGGAAACACCGAAGCTCTCAATATGTATTCACCAAATGGCTAAAAGAAACACAGGTATAACACAACTCTTAACTGGGAGCCCGGGAAAACCGTTCCTAGTCAGTTAATTTGCTGTCTCACCTGGAGCAAGCCACGCCCCCTCTGAAGCTCAGTTTCCCCATCTGTAAAATGAGCTGCTCGGGATGTCGTCCACTGTACCTTCCAGTCTAAACACTGCGCCCCTGGTTGGATGTACACGGAGCTCACCGCTAGGGAGAAGAGTCCATGTCCGGTCGCTGAGCCAACCAGGCGCCTAAACCGGGAGAACGGGGGCCCGCGGGACGGGGACAGAGCCCCCTATGCCCCTCCCCCAACAGGGCTGCCCGCACTGGCTCCAGGCCCGTTATCCCCTTGCCTCGGGCTACTCTCCCGGCTCGCGCGGCTCCAGCTCTGGCTCTCTGGGCTCACCTCTCCAGAGACCAGATGCCAATCCCGCGGTCGCTCCGCGCGCAAAAGCGCCCCCGGGCATTGCCCGGCACCTCCGGAGTCAAGGTGGCTCAAGCCCGAGGGGCACCGAGAACAATGGACGGGAGAGGCCCGCCCTCCGCCGCGCTCATTGGCCACCGAGAACTGCACCTGGAAACTCTGCTTTCCTATTGGCGGGTACGGACCCAGCCGGGCGGAGGGAGGGAGCCTGGGCCAAAGGCATTGTGGGAGATGTAGTCCATCGAGCTGACCCCGACCGCGGGGCAGGGAGCAGAGTTTGGGGTTGATAGCCTGCGCAGTGCGAGAGGGCCAGAGGAAGGAAAATCTGCCGACTGGCAGTCAGGACCCCAGTGTGGGCCAGAGCTGTGACCTGGGACCTCCATATAGTTCTCTATGAAAAGGGAAAGTTGAATGGAAGCTCCCTTTTCAGCCGTGAACTGTGAGGCAAGTAATTTTGTCAGGCCCCTCGACGGCCGAAAGTAGTCCCTGAGCAGGAAAGGAATCCGCGCGGGAGAAGTCCCTTCCCGCCGAGCTCGGCGCCCCTCCCACAGCTTGCAGAGCCACACTTGCACCTGGCTTTTGCACACCCCTTTGTTTTCGCACGTGGTGTTTCAGGGTCTGGAGGAAAGCCCTGTCCCACCTCTTCTGCAGCAGAACTCCCATTCTTTCGTCTATCTCCTCTTGCATGGAACCCCATCACCACCTCCCTCGCAGGGACACCGCCCCTAGCACACATGCTCGAAGTCTCCATTTCAGTATCAATACTTACCCAGTGTTACTTATTGTCAGTGTCGACACTGGGAGGTGAGAGTGGGAGATTGGCCTCTACTGCGGGGTTCCCACGGTTGGCGCTTTTAAAGAAATGGCTGCCCCATGACAGCAGGTGAGTAACTGCCTGGAAACCCAAGGGAGAAATATAAGAAAAGAGAGAAAGACACTCTTAATGGCCTGTGACAGAACAGTGGTGTATTTTTGTACAGAGCAATTATTGGGGGCATGCACAATTAAATGACTACATTTGTTTTAATTTTCATTTAAATTTCATTTTCATGAAAATTTTCATTTCATGAATGTTTGAGAAATGTTTCATGATTATTGGTGATTTTAATCTCATTTTCTATTAACTGACTATTCCTATCTCCTTCTCTTCTTTTAAATTGAATTGACTTATAAAAGCTCTTAGTATATTAAGAAAATGATTCCTTTGTTTGTCACAGAAGTTGCTGCTAGTTTTCTCACTTTGCTGTTTGCTTTTTGCTGTTTTTTTTTTTTTTTTTTTTTTTTTTTTTTTTGCGGTATGTGGGCCTCTCACTGTTGTGGCCTCTCCGGCTGCGGAGCACAGGCTCCGGACGCGCAGGCCCAGCGGCCATGGCTCACGGGCCCAGCCGCTCCGCGGCATGTGGGATCTTCCCAGACCGGGGCACGAACCCGCGTCCCCTGCATCGGCAGGCGGACCCTCAACGACCGCGCCACCAGGGAAGCCCTGCTGTTTTTTTAAATTTTTTTTTAAAGGGCTTCAAATGCTTGGCTTTTATTTATTTATTTATTTATTTATTTATTTATTTATTTATTTATTTTTGGCTGTGTTGGGTCTTCATTTCTGTGCAAGGGCTTTCTCTAGTTGTGGCAAGCGGGGGCCACTCTTCATCGCGGTGCGCGGGCCTCTCACTATCGCAGCCTCTCTTGTTGCGGAGCACAGGCTCCAGACGCACAGGCTCAGTAGCTGTGGCTCATGGGCCTAGTTGCTCCACGGCATGCGGGATCTTCCCAGACTAGGGCTCGAACCCATGTCCCCTGCATTAGCAGGCAGATTCTCAACCACTGCGCCACCAGGGAAGCCCACTGTTTTTTTTAAATATAGAAATTTGACATGTTTATGGCGTCAGATTTGTCAGTCTTGTCTCTTTATAGCTTCTGAGTTTTGTGTCACTCTTAGAAAGTTCTGTCCACAACTCTAAAGATTATTTGAATTTTACCCATTTTTCAGTAATTAACCTCTTTAAGTATAAAAATGCAAAGTGAGGTTCAGCTGTTGAATGCTACATCCCTGGTATGGTAGCATCTTAATTTATTAGCCCAAAGTGACCACATGCAGACAGCCCCACCTCCAGGCTGGCCTAAGAAGTCTGCACTGAGTGCCCGGATGCAGAATTTCCAGCCACCACCTCTCCAGTGGTCAGCATTCCTAGAAAGCAAGATCTCCAAAATGATTGAGGATGATAATTCTTGGACATGATCTTATATTAACAAAGTTTGTTTCTCCACTTTTTCATCCTCATGAGGAATGGAAATTTACACAAAAGGGAAAATATTTGTTTGCTTGGAGTCGGGGGTGAGAGGGTGGGATACAGCTGAAACTTCCCAGCAGCCTAAGGGTTCATTTTTCTCTATTTCTATCCCAAGCCAACTCATGACCACAAGAAACTGGCACCATCTTGTCACAGGAGAATCCTGGACCCAACCATCTCTGTCCTGTGCCTGATTCTCTGAGAAGTTGGTCCTGGCCAGTGTGAAATTCCTTACATTTAGATAGAGAGCAAGTCACATTTAAGACCAAATTCCTGGCATAATGGTTCTGGTACCCAAGCCAGTGCCCTAAGACCAGCCTGGGGCAGCAAGCAAGCCCGGAAACACAGCCCAGTTCAGCGAGTAGGGTTGGTCCTCCAAGTGATCCTTTCTCCATCCACCAAACCACAAGGATGACAGAGGCTCCGTTCTACTAGTGAGCACTCTTGATTAAAAGCTTCAAAGGACAGCTCTGGCTAACTTAAAAAGGACTTAATTGAAAGAATATCAGGGAACTTACAGAGTAAATGGGAGGTGAAGTATCAGGCTTGAAAATAGTTAGGGACCAAGAAAAGGAGAGTAAGGCCCCCCAAACCACAGCAACAATCTCTTAGCACAAACAGCCCAGTCTGCCCACCCCATGAGCTGTAGTGATGCTACAGCCATCTCTGTTTGCCTGCCTTCTTCTCAAGGTTCCAGACCAGGGAAAGAGTATTTGGTTGGCTGAGTCTAAATCACATGCTCACTCCCTGGACCCACCAGAGGAGAGGGGATTGGATCTGGCTCCTAGATTTCCTTACTGTTACCCCCACACAAAGGTGAGTTCCCCAATCTGGAAACTGAAGGCCTCTAGGAAAAACTGGACAGGCAGAAACTACATGTGTCACTACTTGTCTTTAGATGTTGAGTGAGAAGGAAACTCACCCCAAGGAATGCTTGGCCTAAGGCCTTTTGGGAGCTCCCAACTCATCTCAAGTTGATGGAGGTGAAAAAGATGGGGATGGGCAATCCTGCTTTCTGTAGCACCTAGTTAAAATCAGGGCCAATGGGGACTTCCCTGGTAGCGCAGCGGTTAAGAATCCGCCTGCCATTGCAGGGGACACGGGTTTGATCCCTGGTCCGGGAAGATCCCACATGCCGCGGAGCAACTAAGCCCATGCACCACAACGGCTGAGCCTGTGCTCTAGAGTCTGGGAGCCACAACTACTGAACCCACATGCCACAGCTACTGAAGCCCACATGCCTAGAGCCCGTGCTCCGCAACAAAGAGAAGCCACCGCAATGAGAAGCCCGTGCACCACAGCAGAGTAGCCCACGCTTGCTGCAACTAGGGAAAGCCCTTCACCACTAGAGAAAGCCCACACAGCAACGAAGACCCAATGCAACCAAAGATAAATAAATAAATAAATTTATAATTAAAAAAAAAAAACAGGGCCAATGACACCTGAGCACGTGAGGCAGAGGGGCCTTTGGGCCTTGAGGATGCAGGAAGTAACTCCCCCTACCCAAGACCCCCATCATTGCTTAATCTGTCCTCTGTGACAGAGTAAGAAGGGAGACTGCTTTGGTTGTGCAAAAGGTGTGTCTCATTTTTGCGAGTTGTCTCATTGTTGCTTAGTGGCCACAGAGCCCGGCCACTAAGTGTGATTAGGAAAAGATCATTTAAAGGGACAGTGTTGTAGGATGCTGTAAGACCAGCCTAAAGAAAAAGAAAGGGCTAAAGAGGGGCTTCATCATAGGAATACCCAGACAGGAAGAGAAACTAGAGAATGGGATCAGGGAAATATTTATTTTAAAGAGAGAAAGGTGAAATTCGGTCCAAGGAAGTGTTACTTAACAATTGTGAAATTAAGTATCACATGACACATACCTGTGTAAAAAGAAGAGCTAGAGAAGGATTTTTTCTTTTTTAGAATGGAATTTTTTTACCCCCAAGACCAGTATCTTTTCCTGTTTTTTATGAATGGTTTGTATTTAGTGTGGCAGAGGGAGGCCCTTTGGACCTCTTGTTGCCCCTCGGCAGATGCCGACTTTTCTCTTTCTCAGCTGTCTTGTGCTGGCCTGGGCTCCTCTAGCCCGTTGGTGCCAAGAAGGAAAATGGATTTACAACCTCCGGCCCATTCCCATGCCCTATTCTGAACTGCTCTATTCAAGGATATTTCTGGGGAGACACAAGTGTGCTCTGGGCTGGACATAATGACTCAGAAGGTGGCCTCAGTGTGGGGTGGTGCTTGCCGGGACACAGAGGCCCGGGTGGCATCAGGGGTGGCTTGAGGGATGTTTTAGAGGAAATCTAGCTCCATAATCTTCAGTGTCCCCCAAGCTATTACAGGTAAAGACTAATTACAAAAAACAGGAAGAAAAAAGGAAAAAAATTAAATACCTGCATGTTCGTGCACACACACACATACCACGCCACATACTATACACACATCACACACTACACACACTAGTGTATCCCTAGGCTAGTTCATAGGAAGAAAATTATCACTAAAATACTTAGTTGACCATTGGAAAGAGAAAAAAAAATTTTTTTGGAGACCTTTAGTAAAAGCTTCCAATGCACTTGGAACCCAAAAGAGGATTCAGAGTCTAACTGGCTTGTCAAATCAGATTGCTGCTCCTAGATACTTCTTTACAAAATTATTGAAGCCACCGACTATGATATTTACTGAGCCACATGGCCTGGGACGTAGAGAAATCCCCAGAGAATGGTTTGGTGCCATAAACTTTCCCCTAATGGACTTTTACTACTGTGTGTTTGATATGCTTTACACACACACACACACACACACACACACACACACACACACCCAACTTGAATTTTTGTAAATTATAAAACTAATGCACTCAGAATCAGGAAGAAAAATAAATTTGAAAACACAAAATTAAGAACACCTGTGAAGGACTTCCCTGGTGGCACAGTGGTTAAGAATCCTCCTGCCAATGCAAGGGACACGGGTTCGAGGCCTGGTCCGGGAAGATCCCACATGCCGTGGAGCAACTAAGCCTGTGCATCACAACTACTGAGCCTGCACTCTAGAGCCCCCAAGCCACAACTACTGAGCCCACGTGCCACAGGTACTGAAGCCCGCGTGCCTAGAGCCCGTGCTCTGCAACAAGAGAAGCCACGGCAATGAGAAGCCTATGCACCGCAACGAAGAGTAGCCCCCGCGCGCAGCAGCGAAGACCCAGTGCAGTCAAAAATAAATAAATTTGCTTAAAAAAAAATAAAAACATCTGCAAGGCATAGTAGGCCATAAATGAAGTCAGAAAGAAATGACAAAGTGGGGGAAATATTTGTAACGCATGTGACAAACCAAGGGTTAATTTCTAATTTACTATGAGTTTATACAAATGAGTACGAAAAAGACCAAGAGCTCAATAGGAAAATGGGTAAAGGATAAGGGTAAGAATAAGCAGGTCACAGAGAAAGAGGGAGAGAGAGAGAGGGAGAGAGCACGCTCAACCCCACTAATAATTTTTTAAATGCAAATCAAAACAAATATAGATGCCATTTTTCTCCTATGCTATTGGCAAAAAATTTTAAGTGTGATAATACACAGTAGTGTTGACAGCAAGGAAAATAATTCACTCTCCTACTGTTGGTGGTAGTATAAATTGGTACAGTCATTTTGGAAGGAGAACCAACAATTCTATTGCTAGGAATATATCCCATGGATATAATAATAAAAATATGTCAAGATATATACAAGAATGTTTATTACTGAATATTTATAACAAAATTTGAAATAATTTTAATGTTTATAGACAGAGGCCTAGATAAATAATGTTTGGAATATCTTTCCTTGGAATTCTATTGCCTTTTAAAAAATGAGATTGATCTCTATATGCTAACATAGAAGGATCTCCAGGTGGGTGAAAAAATCAAGGTGCAAAATGCTGTGCACATAATATGATACATTTTATGAAAAAATGTAAAGGAAAGAAACATTTACTATACATGCAGAAATTTTTCTTGTTGCATACACAAGGAAGTGTGAATGGTGAGTAGCTCTATCAAGAGTTACTAGAAAACAGGAGGGAGACTTTTTTACTTTTAATTTTATAGTTTCCTAATGTTTGACATTTTACCATGTGTGTGCATTTATTTATTTTTTTCATTAAAAATAATGTTGAGGAATTTTGTGTTATTTCTTCTTAAAACTTTTTGTATTAAAATAAAAGTAATTATGAGGATGTGGAGCAACAGAAACTCTCATTCATTGCTGGTGGGAATACAAAATAGTACAGCTACTTTGGAAGATAGTTGGGTGGTTTCTTGTAAAACTAAACATAGTCTTACCATATGATCCATCGATCACACTCCTTGGTATTTACCCGAAGGAGTTGAAAACTTAGGTCCACATAAAAACCTGCACACAGATGTTTAAGTAACTTTATTCATAATTGCCCAAACTTGGAAGCAACCAAAATGTCTTTCAGTAGGTGAATGGATAAACTGTGGCACATCCAGACAATGGGATATCATTCAGTGCTAAAAAGAAATGAGCTATCAAGTCATGAAAATGTGTGATAATACACAGCAGTGTTGACAGTGAAGGAACCTTAAATGTGTACTACTAAGTGAAAGAAGCCAATTTGAAAAGACTCCATACTGTATTATTCCAACTATATGGCACTCTGGAAAAGGCAAAACTATGGAGACAATAAACAGACGAGTGGTTGACAGGAGTTAGGGCAGGGAGGGCAGGGAGGAATGAATACATGGAGCACAGAAGATTTTTAGGGCTGTGAAAATACTCTGTGTGAGATGTAGAGAACAAACGTATGGACACCAAGCAGGGGAAATCGAGGAATGGGGGAGTGGTGGTGGGATGAACTGGGAGATTGGGATAGACATATATACACCAGTATGTATAAAATAGATAACTAATAAAAAGAATAAAGATGCTGCCTGACAAATGGTAAAGAGAGAGACAAATAAGAAAAGCTCTCTTGTCGCTTGTCTTCATAGCTTCCTGCTTTGAAAGTGGTCCTGTGAGGTCATAGGATGCCCAAGGCTACAGTAGCCGTTTGGCATGTGAAGGAGGAAAGCTTGAAGGTGAGAAGTCAACACAGATGATGGATTAGGAGAGAAAGAACTTGACATCACAGAGTCGCTGGACTCATCTGGAAACTTACTACCTCTAGAATTCTGTTATATGAGATAAGCATCTATTTTGTAAAGTCACTGCTAGTTATATTTTCTGCGACTTGAGGCCAAAAGCATCTTATTCTATCCTAGCAGCAATGTAACAATTCCATCTACTTCCTAAATAAAGAAAGTTTGTGTTGAAAAGAAAAAAGAAAAGAAAAAAAAAGAAAGAAGAAAATACTCTGTGTGATACTATAATGATGGACACATCCAAACTCATAGGATGTACAACACCATGAGTGAACCTTAAGGTAAATTATGGACTTTGGGTGATTATGATATGTCAGTGTAGGTTCAGCAAGTGTAGCAAATGTACCACTTTGTTGGGGGATGTTGATAATGGGGGAGGCTATGCATGTGTGAGGGCAGGGCATATACAGGAAATCTTTGCACCTTCCTTTTAATTTTGCTGTGAACTTAAAACTGTTATAGAAAATTAAGTCTTCAAAAAGAAAAAATTAAAAATTTAGGGACTTCCTTGGTGGTCCAGTGGTTAAGGCCCCGCGCTCTCAATGCAGGGGGCCTGGGTTTGATCCCTGGTCGGGGAATTAGATCCCACATGCCACAACTAAAAGATCCCTAGCATGGGGCTTCTCTGGTGGTGCAGTGGTTGAGAGTCTGCCTGCCGATGCAGGGGACACAGGTTCGTGCCCCGGTCCGGGAAGATCCCACATGCCGCGGAGCGGCTGGGCCCGTGAGCCACGGCCGCTGGGCCTGCGCGTCCGGAGCCTGTGCTCCGCAGCGGGAGAGGGCACAACAGTGAGAGGCCCGCGTACTGAAAAAAAAAAAAGATCCCTAGCATGCCACAACTAAGGCTCAGTGCAGCCAAATAAATAAATAAATATTTTTTTAAATTAAAAAATTACAGTAGCATACCATTGTTCACCCTCTATGAGAAAAATAAATATTTCTGTCAAAACAAAAAAGCAAAGTGATATATAATTATTGTTGAAATTTTGGAAAATACAGAAACCTTTAAAAAGGTAATAAAAATGATATATAATCTCCACCCAAATATAACCTGTTACCATTGTAGTGGATTTCCTTTCATTCTTTTTTCTATGCATATGAATGTGGCTAATCGGGATGTCTTTAAACATTTTCCAAAGTGAA
Organism: Mesoplodon bidens; assembly: GCF_964165515.1. NCBI lineage: Eukaryota > Metazoa > Chordata > Mammalia > Artiodactyla > Ziphiidae > Mesoplodon > Mesoplodon bidens. The sequence continues at coordinate 36,764,043 of NC_138178.1, forward strand.
TGAAACTAAAACTAGCTCTAGCCTTTAACTACTGAATTAGCCCATTACCCCCTTCTTGGAGTTTCCCCTTCTCTTGGACTGCCCAGGGCCTTGGGGTTTATGTAACCCACAAAGGAGTCCTGTGGAAGCTAACACTAGTGGGAGAAAAGCCCAGACGTCCCAAGCTCTGGACTGTGGCTGTTTCTGCACTTGCTCCTCACCACCACAAGGTGTCGCTCTCCGATGCCCGTGCAGGTTCCCACCAAGGTGACCCTGCAGGCCAGTCCTTCAGACAGGCCTGTTACGGGATTCCACTCCCTCAGGAGTTTTTTTACCAGCTCCCAAGGCTTCATTCTTAGTTCCAGCCGTTTCAGGCCCCACCAGTCTCAGTGTATTGCTTAATTTTTAATTTTATTAACAATATTTTTAATGTCCACAAGTTTTCGCAATTTGTAATTTTTTAAGATTAAAAAAATATTTTCAACTGAGATAAAATTTATATACAATGAAAGGCACAGATCCGATATCTAATTAAAAAAATAAAGATGCTGCTTGACAAAGAGTTTCAACAAGTATATATGCCTTGATGTACACGTCTTTGATTTTTTTTTTTTTTTTTTTTTGCGGTACGCGGGCCTCTCACTGTTGTGGCCTCTCCCGTTGCGGAGCACAGGCTCCAGACGCGCAGGCTCAGCGGCCATGGCTCACGGGCCTAGCCACTCCGCGGCATGTGGGATCTTACCAGACCAGGGCACGAACCCGTATCCTCTGCTTCGGCAGGCGGACTCTCAACCACTGCGCCACCAGGGAAGCCCCGTCTTTGAGTTTTATTTATTCAGATTTCTTGGTCTTCTCCTCCAGTGGTCACTGTTAGGAAAAAGTGAAAGACTGAAATGAACCAAAAAAATAAAAAATAAAATTTTAGAGTTACTGGCTGCCTCATCTAGGGTACCCTTCTTATCTCTGCTTTTTTGTCTTTGATCTATTTTGCAACTCTGCAAGTTGTAGAAAACCTCTGTTAATATAAATTATTCTTGTCCATAGAAATGCAAATTAGTTGTGTCTGGTAGAAGACAATTGGTTGTTGCCCTGTGGATAGATATACATTTGCATCTATTTATAAATTCATTTTAGCATTCCTTTTCTGCTTACATGTTTCTGTGTGTGTGTAGTTCTTTGAATTCTCCTGTGAACCAGTTATAACATCTTACTGGTTCCCTGATTAATTAATGAGTTAAATTAAAATCCTTGACGTGTTCATTTTATATCTGCATGAGAGTCATGGTTATATCCTCTTTTTTTTTTTTTTTTTTTTTTTGCTGTACGCGGGCCTCTCACTGTTGTGGCCTCTCCCGTTGTGGAGCGCAGGCTCCAGACATGCAGGCTCAGCGGCCATGGCTCACGGGCCCAACCGCTCCGCGGCATGTGGGATCTTCCCGGACCGGGGCACAAACCCGTGTCCTCTGAATCGGCAGGCGGACTCTCAACCACTGCGCCACCAGGGAAGCCCATCCTCTTTAAAAAATTATCTTTAAACATCACCCATATTCAAGGCATGGGTTAATAGGTTATGGCCTGGATTCATTCTGGAGACAGTTTATTTTCAAAGTCAAACTGAGTTTTAAAAATGCTAGGACAGGTACTTCCTTGGTGGTCCAGTGGTTAAGACTTCACACTTCCACTGGAGGGGGTGTGGGTTCCATCCCTGGTCAGGGAACTAGGATCCCACATGCCGCGCAGCCAAAAAATAAATAAATAAAATAAAATAAAATAAAATAAAAGGGCTAGGACAAGACTTAACAGTTCATAACTATGAATAATCACCAAAAGCTAGAATTCCTTCTTGTGCTTAGAAAACATAAAGAAATGTATTCATGTACATTTCCAAATTTCCAGTAAAACAAGGTGAAGTCCATACACTGTAGTCTTTCTGTTTTTTTGTTTTTGTTTTGTTTCTCACCCAGCCTCTTCTCAAGGGCTTAAAACTCCAGTGAGCCGTTGGGGAGTTCCTGGAGGGCAAGCACTATTTTCATTCATATCTAGTAATGAGCTCCCAGTTGACTCAAAACATTTGTGAAATTAAGCGATTTCCCTAATGATGCGAGAGTTTTTATGTAAGGGAATCAGATGGGCCTCAAGGAGGAAGGAGAGAGAAGATTCTCCCCCCACACCCCCCAGGCGGACAGCCCAGGGCACTAGGCCCAGATGTTTATGTCCCTCCCTTGTCTTCCCCATCTCTGTCCCACTCCACAGGCAAGTCAGATGGCAGAACCCAGCACAACAGGAGGAAAAAGAGTGACATGGAACCGGGGTGGGAAGACAAGCCCCTCTGGCTAGGCAGTGTGGAGGCCACTTCTGCCAGACTGAGAGCTGCACAAGTAAAGGCCGGAAACCCCCTGCATGTGGGTGAATTAGAATGTTGAAAAACAGGAATTCCAGGGCACTAGCAAGAACATGATTAAAAAGCCGACCACAGAGTCTAGACTGAGTAAGACGCAGCAAGGGAACAATAAGCAAGGAAGCAAAAGAGGTCCCAGTTATCATAAGGGTGGGGGAGAGATGGAATAAGGAGAAGGGAGGTGAGGTCCTGAAGTGGAAGCAGGTTGCGATGTGGCCAGGCCTTTGGAGGTTGAGTAGATGGAGGTAGAAGTCGCTGGAGCAGTGGAGGCCAAGGGACCATGAGCACAGGTGGTGGAAATGTAATCAACATGCATCTGAGGTCACTGAGGATGAGGGCAAGACACTGGGATGAGAGGAGCCGGCTGGCCAGGTCCCAAAGCCATCAGCGAAGGCCGCAGAGAGGCCAGGAGCAGAGGTTCTCAGCTAAGGTGTGGCACCCATGCGTGGTGTGGTCATTTTGAGGCAGGAGATAGATGGTCCCCATGCTGAGCAGCTGGAGTTTCTCCCCTGTGGACAGATACTCAAAAAAAAGAGGAGCGAGAGAGGAGATGACCCCTGCCCAGATAAGAGATAAAAGAACACATATTTTTCATTCTCGAGGTCAAGGAGACCTTCCCAACTACACATGCACAGAAAGGTTCCTTGGAGGTCAAAAGGGAGGTGGCACCACCCCATAGTAAGTGATGTCAACCTACACATAGGCCTCTTCGCTAGAATCCATCTTGGCTAAGAGATGCATGCACACATGGGAGGACCCTGAGATAAATCAAATATGTACTCAGAATCAGGCAAAGCAAGATGATTGGCCAAAGGAAACCTGGAAGAAATGCCCCCTATAAGTGATTCAAACTACCATGAGGGCACGCCTCTCTCTCTGAGCCCACCCATGTGTCTATCCACACATACTCTTTTTCCTTCTGATAAACACTTTACTTGTTTCACTACTTTCTGTCTCTATGTGGAAATTCATTTCTACACAGCTGATGGGCCAGGGCTTTGTCACTGGCCACTGGTCCCTGGTGGTCTAGCGGCTAGGATTTAGCACTCTCACTGCCGTGGCCTGACTTCAATCTCTGGCTGGGAACCAAAATTCTGCTTCAAGCCACTGCAGGACGAGGCCACCTGAGGTGAATTTGAGGGGAATGTTGGGGCAGCACAACCAGCATCAGGAGCTGTGCTTCAGCTGACTTGTGCCACCATCCATGGAGCAGCTGCAACCCCAAATCTAGATGGCAGTGCTGGGGGGCGGGGGGCAAAGATTGGTGGGTGACGATGGAGAGGCCGTGTAGCCATCCTGCTGATATGTAACTATTGCTGGAGTTTGGGGGAGGTCAGTAAACGACTCCCCTCTTTCCCTCACCTGAGTTTAGCATTCATTGAGAGATGGATTCAGGAGGAATTCATTCAGATGGATTACTCTCATTCAACAAATATTTTTTATTTATCTTTTTCTAGGCTTTTTTCCTTTTTTTTAAAATTGGGTATAGTTGCTTTACAATGTTGTGTTAGTTTCTGCTGTACAGCAAAGTGAATCAGCTCTATGTATACATATATCCCCTCTTTTTTGGATTTCCTTCCCATTTAGGTCACCACAGAGCATTAAGCAGAGTTCCTTGTGCTATACAGCAGGTTCTCATTAGTTATCTATTTTATACATATTAGTGTATATATATCAATCCCAGTCTCCCAATTCATCCCACTCCCCCTTTCTCCCCTTGGTGTCCGTACATTTGTTTTCTATGTCTGTGGACCCAGCAATCCCACTACTGGGTATATACCCTGAGAAAACCATAATTCAAAAAGACACATGCACCCTAATAGTCATAGCAGCCCTACTTACAATAACCAGGTCATGAAAGCAACCTAAATGCCCATTGACAGGTGAATGGATAAAGAAGATGTGGTACATATATACAGTGGAATATTACTCAGCCATAAAAAGGAACAAAATTGGGTCATTTGTAGAGACGTGGTTGGATCTAGAGACTGTCATACAGAGTGAAGTAAGTCAGAAAGAGAAAAACAAATATTTCATTTTAACGCATATAGAAAAATGGTACAGATGAACCTATTTGCAAAACAAATATTTATTGAGTATTATTTATATGTGCCAGGATGTGCCAATGATTCAGCAATGAATAAAATAGCAAAATCCTTACCCTCATCGAGCTTACATTCTGGTTGAAAGAGATGGACAATAAATTTTAAAAAATAAGTAAAGCACATGGTATGTTAGAATAAACTAAAACAGAGAAGAGAAATGGAGGGTGTAATTGTGAACAAGATGGTCAAAAAAGGCCTTGCTGATAAGGTGAGAAGTAGGAAAAGACTGGAAGGAGGAAAGGGACCATGCCTTGCTGATATCTAAAGGAAGAGCATTCCAGGCAGAAGACTGTAAGTGCAAGGGCCTGGCCTATTTGAAGACTCTAAGCTAATCGTGGTGGTCCTATTTTCCTTTCTAGTGACTGGTTTAAGGGGTGAACAGTGACCCAATTCTGACCTGTGAGATGAGAAAGGTAATCGGCATGGGGGCTCCTGGGAACAGTTTCCATACTCTGGAGAGATGGTCCCATTCTGTCTATGGACTTTTCTATAGCTGATGTGATGTCTGAAACTGTTGCAGCCATGTGTGGCAAAAGGGGAAGCCAGCCTGAGATGGCAGAGCAGAAAAATAGAAAGAACCTAGGTCTTTGATGACATCAGTAAGCCACTGCTCGCGCCAAACTTGGAGTTTCCTTAAGACTAATGCAAGATCATGTCAGCCCTGGGTAAGGTGAGGTATATGGTTCAATAAATATGTAGGTTTATTATAATGTCTGTAATGTCAGGATATTATATGAGAATCCAGCTATTACATTTTTCAAGCAAAACCTTATGAATTTGTCACTAAGCATATGAAAAGATATGCAAATTCACCAATAATCCAAATATACACATTAAAATGAAATATCATTATATGAAAATAATATTGGCCAAAAAAATGTTGGTAATACCCAGTCTGATGAAGATCCAGAAAAACAAGCACTTTTTTTTTGGCCACACCGCATGGCTTGCGGGATCTTAGTTCCCGACCAGGGATTGAACCCCAGGACACAGCAATGAAAGCACCAAGCCCTAACCACTGGGCCACCAAGGAACTCCCAAAAAGCACTTTCATAGACAGTTGGTAGAAGTATAAATTGAGCAAGCCTTTGGAATATGATTTAGCAGTATCTATCAATATTTTATTTATTTATTTTTTTTTTTTTGCAGTATGCGGGCCTCTCACTGTTGTGGCCTCTCCCGTTGCAGAGCACAGGCTCCGGACGCGCAGGCTCAGCGGCCATGGCTCACGGGCCTAGCCGCTCCGTGGCATGTGGGATCTTCCTGGACCGGGGCACGAACCCGCGTCCCCTGCATCGGCAGGCGGACTCTCAACCACTGCGCCACCAGGGAAGCCCACTATCAATATTTTAAATGGGCAGAACCCTTCAAATCAGCTTTGGACTTCTCGGTATCATAGGAAAATATTCATGCATATAGAGACATGTACAAACAGGATGTAATATAAAAAAAACTGGAATCCACCTAAATATTGTTCAATAGTGGAGTGATTACTTTGATTATGATAGAGGCATATTGTTTAATTCTAAGTACAGTCGATTCTCACTATTTACAGTATTAAAAAAGAGACCCAAAATGGAGTTATTTGTGCTAAGCCCAAGTCACCAAGCCAAAACTTAGTACCAAACCTAACTGCAATTTCAATCTCCCATGGAAATGTCATCTTAACCGGTCAGTCTTAAGAATTTAATTAATTCTTGGAATTTCCTGGTCAACAGTAGTGTGGTAATCTCCTGGTAGACCCCTTCCATCCCCCAGAAAGATAAGGTCATCCACTTTTTTCCTTGTCGCTACCCCCTTTTGTCTATAACAACTTTTCTTTTTCAGCAGCTCTTTGGAGCTCCTTTCTGTTTGCTAGATGGGATGCTGCTTGATTCATCCATCATTGAATAAAGCCAATTTGATTTTTAAATTTACTCAGTCAGGGCTTTCTTGGTGGTGCAGTGGTTAAGAATCTGCCTGCCAATGCAGGGGACAAGGGTTCAAGCCCTGGTCTGGAAAGTTCCCACACGCCGCGGAGCAAGGAAGCCCATGCGCCACAACTACAAAGCCTGCAATCTAGAGCCCACGAGCCACAACTACAGAGCTGAAGCCCGCGTGCCTAGAGCCCGTGCTCCACAACAAGAGAAGCCAACGCAAGGAGAAGCCCGCGCACCACAACGAAGAGTAGCCCCCACTCGCCGCAACTAGAGAAAGCGCAGCAAGGAAGACCCAACGCAGCCAAAAATAAATAAATTTAATAAATTAAAAAAAAAAAGATTTACTCAGTCAAATTTTGTTTCTTAACAACAGTCATTATGTTCTATAAAGCCACTGCAAACACTGAATTAGCAAATATAGAACAATCTCTCCTAGCAGAAATACAGGGTTAGGTTCCTTGGAGCCTCTAGTCACAACATTTTCATCAACCAATCAACATATAACCTTGTTTTGTGTGTGTTTCTATTTAAAGACACCTTATTAAATATATATTTCTTACAAATAATTGATTGCATAGTCTTTCAATGATTTAGAGGCAGAGCTTTGGAGGGTATTTGAGTTATACGGGCTCATTTGCCAACGTCCTTGTAAAACAAGACATTTTCATCAGCATTGTAAACCTGCTCTTCCACATAACATTTTTGCTCTATAACATTTAGCAGGTTTTTAAAAAATTCTTCCATAGCCTCCTGATCTGCAGAACTAGCCTTGCCTGTGAATTTAACATTTTTCATGCCCTATTGCCTTTGAAATGTTTCAACCAGCCATCATTTGCTGAAAGGATTTAACACTTTTCTGATTCAACGTGACTATAAATTTCTTTGTCTTTCAAGCTTCACAACAATGCTGTCAATTATGTTATTGTATTGCTTGTCATCTCATGAATCTATAAATTTAACTACTTGTCTGTCTTTTCCATAGCTTCATCACACACTATAAATGCTACTTTAGCACTTGGAGCAGACTCATGTACAGATTGGCCAAATTCCTCTTCCTTTTTCTAGGTGTAAGGTATTGTTGATTCATTAACATAGACCTCACAGCCAAGGACACTCTGACTCATGCCTGAAGGGAGCTTATCTAACCCACATATTTTCTCCATAAGGCACATCCCAGCCTTCTTGATCCTAGGAACACTACATAGCATTACAGCACTACGCTTGGGGGACTTTTGAAAAGTGAAATCAACAACAAAAAGCACACACACACAAACCTGGCATTAAATAGACCACACAAAGGACACTCGTTTGCAGTACGAGAGCTGAAGCTGGAAGGCAGAGCATGGCCTTGTTCAACCTTAGCTGGGAATACGCTCGTCAAACGACTCAAATTTTTTGCAGCTCTGCACGTGTCTGCAAATGACCCCATAAGTGCTATGAGTATTGATTTTGGAGTCACAAATAAATTTTCAAGAGTTGGCAAATTTACAAATACGGAATCCGTAGATAATGAGAATGGGCTGTACCTATTAAAAAGAATAAGATAGGGACTTCCCTGGCAGTCCAGTGGTTAGGACTCCATGCTTCCACTGCAGGGGGTGCAGGTTCCATCCTTGGTGGGGAAACTAAGATCCTGCATGCTGCACTGGCTCAGCCAAAAAAAATTTTTTTTGAAAAAAGCATAAGATAGATCAGTATGTATTTGCATAGCAGGATGCCCATGGTATGTTTTTAAGTGAAAAAAAGAGAGTTTCAGAACAATATGTATAAAGGTGGAAAAAGCAAATGCTTATAAGGGCCATGCAGGTAACGTAAAATGATGAGGTGGGCGAGGGGAAGACATCTGGGAAGAGTGGGGACTGGGGAAGAGGAGAGCTCATCCCACCTGCAGGGGGCAGCCCACTGCTCACTGATAATCAATTGTTTCCAGGCAGAAGAAGTGTGATGCCTTATCTTCCAGGTTTTCAAGATGTTCATGGGACTTCCCTGGTGGTCCAGTGAGTAGGACTCCTTGCTCCCAATGCAGGGGGCCTGGGTTCAATCCCTGGTCAGGGAACTAGATCCCGCATGCATGCCACAACCAAGAGTTCACATGCCGCAACTAAGAAGGCTGCATGCCACAAGTAAGACTCGGCCCAGCCTAAACAAATAAATAGAAATAAATCTTAAAAAAAAAAAAGGATTTTTATGAAATACCCCAATTTAAAATGTTGACAACTTATTTCAAATTTAAAAAAATTCTATGTGAGTCAAACAAAACCCATTATAGGCTACATTTGGCCTACAAGCTGCCAGATTGTATTCCCCAGTGTGGGGTAGTATGTATGAGAAAAGTACAGATATAAACAGAAAAAAAATCTGAAAAGATACACATCCACCAGACCATTCACAGTGGTTACCTCAGGGTAGAGGAAAAGAATAGCGTTGTTGAAGGCAGGGGGTGGGTCTTCATCTGTTCTGTATTGTTTGAGACCTTGGCCATGAAAGTATAGTTATATATTATCTACTTTAAAAGGGAAAAAAGCCCTATGAATTAAAGGGCTGAGTATTATTCCTGTGGCCCCTGAAGTTGGGCAGTATTAGTGCCCTCTGCCTTAGACAGCAAAGATTGTATCTGTATTTCTAACTTCCTTCTTTTTTTTTTTTTTCAGTTTCTGGCTGCACCACACGGCATGTGGCATGTAGTTCCCCAACCAGGGATGGGACCTGCACCCCCCCACACTGGAAGCCCAGAGTCTTAACCACTGGACCACCAGGGAAGTGCCTCTAACTTGCTTTTTAAGTTACCATTGTTTTACTTATTTAGAGAATGTTTGTTTTCAAGCAATATAAACCCACTCAAAATAGTTCTGGACCCGGACTTCCCTGCGGTCCAGTGGTTAAGACTCTGCGCTTCCAATGCAGTGGGGTGCGGTTCCAACTCTGGTCGGGGAATTAAGATCCCACATGCTGGGTGACCAAGAACAAACAAACAAAACAACAGCTCTAGACCAAAGGAGGATTTGGTACGAAGGAGCAATCTGGTGGCATCCGGCGGCAGCAATGAAACCAGGCCCACAGGGGACTAGAAGTAAATGCTAAAAGCCATGTGGCCTGGCCCCAGAGCCAGCCTCCTTGGCCTCCTGAATCTGCTACTTTCTGACACTTGATTCATTCTTCTGCTTGGTAAGCCTGCTTCTTTAGCTCATGCCTGGGGTTTTTGTGGCCTCTTGCACCCTCGAGTAGGAGTCTGGTAAGTCGTATTTCTGGGACAGAGAATTCGACTGTGGCCAGTGAGTTCTTGAGCTGGACCAAATATCCTCTCCCCGTTCAACCACCTGTCAAGGGAAAAGTGCGATCCCCTGGCGCATAACTGGCTCCCAGGCGGGCCCCACTGCAGCAGGGAGGGCGTGTCTCAGAGATGGAGGGTGTGACCTGAGGAGGGGCCTCAAAAAGCCTCCACAGGTGCAGCTACAAGTTACATGTTTATAGGCCCTGTAAATGCTGGATCTGATAGAACATGTTAGTTCATCAGGGAGATAGCAGAGTGAAGTAGCCAAGATCTGGGATTCTGGTAAGGGGACCATCTCTCCCGGTTTCCCCAAAATTTGGGCTTTCAGTTTTAAAACCAGGATAGTTTTTAAGAGTTTTCCAGGATGGGGAATATTCACTCCTCAAACTGGGAAAATTCTAAGCAAATCAGGATGAGTTGTGCCCCCTAGGTCTTGGAGTTAGATTTGGTTTTGAATCCTGGCTCAGCTGCTATAGCTGTGTGACACCGGGCAAGTCATTTTATCTCTTACACCTCAGTTTCTTCCTTGTAAAATGAGAATAATAATATTTCCCACCTCATAGAGTGAGATAAGCACTTAGTGAGAACTCAATAAAGTAGGCAATTAGGTAATCATACACATGATTAAAAAGTAGAAATACAATAAATGGAGAAAAGTAAATCTCACTCCCACCTCTATCCCTCAGGACACAGGTCTCCTCCCCAGAAGTAACCACTCTTAACAGTTTCTTGTGTATCCTTCCAGAGATAGTCTGTGAATTATAGGAATATGTATACTGATCTTTTTTTATTTAAAAAAAGATATTTATTTAATTTATTTATTTGGTTGCACCGGGTCTTAGTTGTGGCATGCAAACTCTTAGTTGTGGCATGCATGTGGGATCTAGTTCCCTAACCAGGGATTGAACCTGGGCCCCCTGCATTGGGAGCATGGAGTCTTAACCACTGGGCCACCAGGGAAGTCCCAACTGATCCTTTTTAAAATATAAATGTTAGTAGACTACACATTCTGTTCTGCTGATAACATTTTTTTTCATGTAATACTCTATCTTGGAAGGCATTCCACACCAGAACATTTAGATCTACCTCGTTATTTTTAACGAGTACATAGTATTCCCTGGTATGGGGATTTATAATTCCTTTAGCCAGTCTCCTACTGATTGACATTGGGGTTGTTTCTAGTCTTTGGTTAATTTAAACATTATGGCAAACAATATAATATTATCTTGTATACACATCTTTGTGCACATTCATAAGTGTGTCTGTAGGATAAATTCCTAGATGTAGAAATACTGGGTCAACGGAGCTATTATTTTTTTTTTTTCTTTTTCTTTTGCGGTATGCGGGCCTCTCACTGTTGTGGCCTCTCCCGTTGCGGAGCACAGGCTCTGGGCGCGCAGGCTCAGCGGCCATGGCTCACAGGCCCAGCCGCTCCGCGGCATGTGGGATCTTCCCGGACCAGGACATGAACCCGCGTCCCCTGCATCGGCAGGCGGACTCTCAACCACTACGCCACCAGGGAAGCCCCACAGGGCATCTTTGAGAAGCCAGATAAAGCTTCTGCAACTCTGAGCATTCTGTGGGGGGCACCCTGTGGAGGAGGGGAAGGAGGAGGGATAAATTGATCGATAGGCTGCCGTCTCCCACTGGTCAAAGTTTGCCCCTCATTGTGTCAACTCCTCCTCTCTTATGAGTGGAGCAGCACTACTCGGGCAGCCACAGAGAAAGCTAGAACCCAAGACAGCAGGGTCAGGCTCTGTGGCCAGTGCCACTCTGCAGGTGAGTCAGTGTGCATCCATGGATTTTGAGGTGGTCCACTGGGTCTCTTACATCAGCAGCAATAGGGGACCCACATGGCAGAGGATAGAAGCATAGATGATGGTATGAGGCCTGGCATTGTTGTTTCATGCCCTCATGTCACATGAGGAACATGGAGCAGCCGCCACAGAGCAAGTCATTCATTGCTAGTGTTCTGGCCAGAAAGCAAGGCAAGTGCAGGACTTGTAACGGCACATAAACTGAGTCTGGTACAGATGGGAACGTTGCCATATTTCACTGACCCTGGGATGTACATTTATAAACTTTTAGCATCATTGAAATCAGGATGCATTTTACAATTGACAGCATGTCAGAGTGTAACTAGCAGTTTTGTTCCCTTTCTTGGTAGTACATAAGTGGCAGGTTAGATGAAATACATTAATTTCTTTAGGCTGATGTGTATCAGTGCGTCTCTTGATACCCTGGGCCCAGAAATGTTCTCACAAAAGAGGCATTCCCACCTTCTATGGGAAAGACCCTTAACAGGGAAGAGCAATTAGCAAATTCATAAATCAGGAATCTCGAATTTCCATTGTCAATAATGAACTGTCCTTATGGTTAATATGACCATTCATTGTTTATAGGTATCCGTGCCTGAAAATGTTTGCTTAGGTCAAGTCCGAGCTGTGAAACAAAAGTTCTTTCATGTGTTCATGGTGAGTAATGGCTTTAATGAAGACAGAATTCCATGCTAAAGATTAATAAATACTTCATTAGCCTTGACAAAAGAAGTGTGACATCATGATTCCACTCTTTTAGTTTTTTTTATTTTTTGTGTTATGCAGGCCTCTCACTGTTGTGGCCTCTCCCGTTGCGGAGCTACAGGCTCCGGACGCGCAGGCTCAGCGACCATGGCTCACGGGCCCAGCCGCTCCGCGGCATGTGGGATCTTCCCGGACCGGGGCACAAACCCGTGTCCCCTGCATCGGCAGGTGGACTCTCAACCACCACGCCACCAGGGAAGCCCCACTCTTTTTTTTTTTTTAAGTGTGTATGAGTGTGTTTAACCATTATGTTTCAGGTGTGTGTTTATATTAATATCCCAAATTGTGATGCTCTAAAGTGTAGTCTTTAGAGACTAAATCCTCACTACTCAACATGCGGTCCTTGAACCAGCAGTATTGGACAACACCCAGGAGACTGCTAGAAATGCAGAATCTCAGGCCTCAATCTGGACCTGCTGAATCCAAATATGTATTTAAAATAATGCAAGCTCACGGGGACTTCCCTGGTGGTCCAGTGCTTAGGACTCCACGCTTCCACTGATGGGAGCCCAGGTTTGATCCCTGACCGGGTAACTAAGATCCCACATACCGCAACTAAGCTGGAGCACCGCAACTAGCAAAGTCCAGATGCTGCAACTAGAGAAACCCGCGTGCTGCAGCAAAGACCCAGTGCAGCCAAAATAAACAAATTAATCAATTAAAATAAATAAAATAAAATGCAAGCTCCCACAAATAAACAAAATATGGTATATCCATACCATGGAATATTATTCAGCCATAGAAAGGAGTGAAGTACTGATACATGCTGTGATGTGGATAAGCCTTGAAAATGTTATGCTAAGTGAAGGAAGCCAGACACAAAAGGCCACAGATCGTATGATTCCATTCATATGAAATGTCCAGGATAGGGAAATCCATAAGACAGAAAGTAGATTAGTGTTTGCTTAGGGAATGAGAGAAAGGAGGCACTGGAAGTCCCTGCTGATCGGTAAGGGGTTTCTTTTTGGGGTGATGGAAATATTTTGGAATTAGGTGGTGGTGATAGTTGCTCAACATTGTGAATATACTAAAAACCACTGAGTTGTACACTTAAATTTTTTGAATATTATGTTACATAAATTTTATCTCCAAAAAGTGTTAAAAATGACACCAAATGTAGCACATTGCCTGCAACCTTTAAAAAAAATCATATATTGCTTCCTTTTGTTCCCACAGGATAGGAAAAGAAAATGCTGCTTAAATCATTATATTAGAAAGAAATGCCATCTGATATTTATTGTTCCCCAAGTAGTACGACTTAGAAACCTTTGGGATTTATTTTGTATCCTCCATGTAAGGGAATGTAAAGTAAAAGTTCCCCCATAAATAGAGTGCTGTTGTTAATGTCACTGAAGGAAAAATGACCAAAATAATAAAAGGTGTTTAAAAATGAAAAAAAAAAACTCGCTCCCCAGGTGATTCATATGCCTGTTCAAGTTTGAAAACATTGCTCTAAATCCCATCTCCTTGACTGCAAGACCTCAGTGTCCTTCCCCACCCTCACCCGGAAAATTCTTCCTTTTTTTTCTCAGAATCCCCAGAAGTGGCACTATTTCACTTGTTTTGCGCATCCCATGTCCTCCTCACCCCTGGCCTGTCTGCGACAGCCCTGAATCAGAGAGCTGCTCCACCAGGCAGCATTACCATCGCCCACGGGTTAGGAGAGGACCGTCCTTACTCCAGGTCTGGATTGCATGGCTTCTCCTGTGCCCTGAAGAGCACTGCCAGTGGCCAAGGTCAAGGTCAGCCTCTGTGGAACATGGTTTTCTGTTTCTCGGTCTACTGTCATGGGGTGGCAGAAGAAATAAGGCAGACACCTCGCTATTCCCTAAATTGTCTTCCTCTCTTCTCCTCCTCCCCAGGCACCTCTGCATCAAAAAACTCCTCTCTCCTCCTTCAAATAAAAAAGGAAAAGATACCAGATGCCCACACACTTAATAAGAAATGGAGTAGGGAAAGAAAGGGAGGAGTCTCCTCTTCCCGCCTGAGATATCTGAGCTCTAGCTTCTGCCCAGCTAAAATTTTCTATCACACACACACACACACACACACACACACACTGACATGTAGTAAAATATCAACAGTAGTTTTTTAGTGGGTGATAGGATGTCTCTCTTCTTTCTAATTATCTATATTTCTAGTTTTTCAAAAATGAATGAATGCATATTACTTATATACTCATAAAAATAAAGTGTTTTGTTAGAAGAAATAAGAAACTCCCCATGATGATGGAATATGTGATTTCAACATACATTTTTAAGTAGAGAATTTCTGTCTTGCAAAAATTAGCCTCTGAGGGTCACAAAGCCCTCCTCAGATGGTTCACAGTACACAGAAAAGTCTTTTATATGGGATGTAGGGTTACCAGAGACAGGAAATGAAGTTGGTTCCCAGATCTTGGCAGGAGGTGTGGTTGGGAGGCCCTCTAGAAATCTCAAGCTTCCCTCTAAATGAGGACATGCTGAAGTCTACCTTCAGTAAAAGAGCGGGTTCTTAAGAGAACTACCCCATTATTACACCAATTGATGATAATCCATGCCTGATCCTTTTTATCACGTAGACCTAGGCATTAGATGCTTTGTTTTGAATCTCTACCAAGGATTTGAATTGGTTAATTATCCTGGAAGTGATTCGGCTTAAAAGGGCTTAAAATTTTTTTACTATTCTTTATTATTAACAAAGTTAATAATTTAAGTTTCTCATTTTGTTTCTAACTTTATTCCCTTTTATGTGAGTTATCTGAACCTTTTTCACTAAGTTTAAATGGGTCATTCTAAAATATGGCATTAAAAAATGTGTTCACTGAGGAATATTTAAAATACAGATAAGCAAAAAGTATTTCTATGTTTATGTGTATACACGTGTGTGTGTCTGTGTGTATGTGCGTACAGATGCTTGGATATGTTTTTTAATAGAAATGGTGCATTAGTGGGGAATTTTAAAATTTCGAGTGCCTGAACTGTATCATTCAAACTGGCTTAGTCAAGAAAAGAATATTTATTGACTCATAAAACAAACCTAAGAAAAGTCAGGGTTGTTTCTGGCCTCAGTGACCAAAGACTCAAATATTCTCAGGGCTGCCTCCTGGCTTCTGCTCTTTGCTTCCCTCTCTCTGCGTTCACCTAATTCTCTCAGACTGAAGTTCGGCTTGTGGGAAGCAAGGCTGCCAGTAGCCTGCAGCTTCACATCTTCCCATTTTCACTTCCAAGAAGGAAAAGGTCTTTTTCCTTTGGTTCTATCTTAAAAAGTCCCCGGGGAAGGTCCCTGACAGGCTCAGCTTGGGTTACTCACATACTCCCTGACAAATTGTCATGGGCAAGTTGGTCCAGTTCTGTGATTGCCTCAGTGTTGGTCAAGTGCCACCTCTAATCCAGACCCTGTGACAGGGGGAAGGTCACGTAATCAGATGGCAGTTCCCATCTGAACCACTGGGTGCTGTTTTCTAAAGAAAGGTCGGGTGCTATTGCCCGTAGAAGGATAGTGTGCTGGTAGACAAATGACAGATACTCACTACATACAAATGGGATTATATTTCAGTAACTGTTTTGCGACTCATAAAAAAAATTTCATTTTTCCATGTTCTACAACATAATTTCAATGATAATAGAATTTAATGGCAGAATAGTATTCTATTCTGGAATGCAAACATGACAACTGGAAGCCATGAGGACAAGAGCTACACACTAAGGTTGGCAGAGCAGGAAGAGAGGACACCTAGATCCTTGATATCATCTCAGAGTCACTGCACCAGCGCTACACTTCTTCTTGTTTTTTGGTTTTTGGTTTATTTATTTATTTATTTAGGCCGCACCTCGGGGCATGTGGAACTTCCCTGACCAGGGATGAACTGGCATCCCCTGCACTGGAAGCGCGGAGTCTTAACCACTGGACTGCCAGGGAAGTCCAACCCTACACTTTTTTTTTTTTTTAATACATTTATTTATTTATTTATTTTTTATGGCTGCGTTGGGTCTTCGTTGCTGTACATGGGCTTTCTCTAGTTGCGGCGAGCGGGGGCTACTCTTTGTTGCGGTGCATGGGCTTCTCATTGCGGTGGCTTCTTTTGAGGCAGAGCATGGGCTCTAGATGCGCAGGCTTCAGTAGTTGTGGCACATGGGCTCAGTAGTTGTGGCTCGTGGGCTGTAGAGCACAGGCTCAGTAGTTGTGGCTCGCGGGCTGTAGAGCGCAGGCTCAGTAGTTGTGGTGCACGGGCTTAGTTGCTCCGCGGCATGTGGGATCTTCCTGGACCAGGGCACGAACCCGTGTCCCCTGCATTGGCAGGCGGATTCTTAACCACTGCACCACCAGGGAAGTCCTACACTTCTTGATACATGAGAAAAATAACACCTGATTTGGCTAAGCCACAGTGGTCAAGTGCTGTTCCCTATAAATGTACTTCCAAGCAGCCATTAAAAGTAGGCCAGGAAATTTATCATCAGTGAAGGGGGATGGGCAGTGATGATAAGAACCCCAGAGAGGTTGAAAGGGAAACTGAAATAATGGAAAGTACAGCCTATTTATTTTTTTTGAACTATTAAAGGAAACTGACCCATAAAGCATCCCTGAGTCAACATGAGGCAGTTACAGCAGGGTGGAAATGGCAGCCACAGCTGAACTGAGCAGAAAGAGGGTTAGAGGTAGTACCCAAGGCTTCTTTGATGCTATGTAGCATGAAGGGTTCCAGAAGTCCCTAAGAGCTCCCAGTGAGGGGGATGGAAGCAGCTGAAGCCGGAGCTAGGAAGCATCCCAAAGCGTCACCATGTGATCCAAGGCTTCTGGGTAGCAGACGAAGAAGGCACCAGAGAAAAAAGACCACCAGGCTTGAATGGGGAAGGAGGGGATGCGACCAGTACAGAGGCCAGAGCAGAGATCTGGTAAGGCGTGAGCTGCACCTCAAGTGGAGTGAGCAGGAGCTGGTGGAGAAGATCAGCTGGAGAACCAGGGTCCTTTCTCCTTGCACCTAAATAACATCTTGGGAAGGGAGTGAGTGGAGGGAAGACCTTTGGAGGAGACAGCTCTCAGAGGGAATATGAATTTCAAATTGACTAAGATTTACCCAAAAGTAGACTTTTTTTTTTTTAACCCAGAAGGGACTGTTAACTGGTAAGCTGAAGAACTGCCCAGTAAAGAGAATCTCCTGAGAAATCTAAGTTCAATTATAGAGATATTTTTTAATTTTTTGTACATTTGGCTCATAATGTATGCATTGTGACTCCCCCCAACAACAAGTTCCCCATACATATAGATCTCTACTATAAGTTTCCTTAAAGAGGTGTCCCAGGAGTTTGACATTATGTCACAAGGAAAATGTCCTAAAATCTGCTTTAGACCTGTGAGAGCCAGCCACAATGACCCTTGCTTCCTAGTTTTCATGTCCTTGTGTAGTCCTCTCCCACACTGTACCAGGGTTGGTCTGTGTGACCAAGAGCATATGGCAGAAGGGGTGGCGTACCCCTTCCAAGATTAGGTTCCTATCTCTCGTAGATCACTCACTCTGGGGAAACCAGCTGCCCTGTTATGAAGACAGGCCTGCGTGAGGAAACAGCCATATGAGTGACCTTGGAAGCAGGTCCAGCCCCAGTAGGGCCTTCAGATAACTGCAGCCCCAACTGACATCTAGACTGTAACCTCATGAGAGACCCTCAATTAGAGACACTCAGCTAAGCTGACTCACAGAAACTGTAGATAATAAATGTTTGTTGTTTTAAACTACTAAGTTTGGGGGTAATTTGTTATGCAACAATAGATAACGAATATACTCCCTCTCATAAAAATTTCAGTTATAGCACCTGCCAAAAATCTTTCTCTTTTCATTCTCCAAGAGGTCCTTTCACAGTTTTGCTCCCCTCCCCCACTTCCTCCTCTCTGCCACATTCTTTTTTTTTTTTTTTTAATATTTATTTATTTATTTTGGCTGCGGCCGGTCATAGTTGCGGTACACAGACTTCTTAGTTGTGGCATGCGGACTCCCAGCTGTGGCACGCATGCATACGGAATCTAGTTCCCTAACCAAGCATCAAATCCAGGCCCCCTGTATTGGGAACTCGGAGTCTTACCCACTGGACCACTAGGGAAGTTCCTCTCTGCCACACTTTTAAGCACCCAAATCCCAACAGCTTATGGTCCTCTCTCCAAGTGGCCACCTGAGGTACATGGTCTTGTTTTCTCTACTGACTTCCTTGTGGAGACCAAGCTTCTCTGCCCCCCTGCCCACCCTTTCCACCTTCTCCCCACACACCTGATAATGGTGAATAAGAGACTGGGGCAAAAGAAATAAGCCAGAGAGAGAGAGAGAGACAGAGACAGAGACAGAGACAGAGACAGAGAGAAGGGGCAGGTGATAGGCATCAGCCAGATTCTGTGATTCTTCATTCATCTTCCCTCCACACTCCCTGCTGATTGATTGAAGAACTACAGAATCTCCCGGGGTGGCAGAATACCAGAAAGACTCCTGAGAGGCCTAGAGATGCCTTTGATTCTCTAGGGCCTGAACTATGTTCCAGTCACATGAGGCCTGGAAACCTCTAGGTTTCCTGGACGTTTCTTGCTGTTCCTGCAAAGCAAGACCAGACATTTGTTTATAGTGGACAGAATTCCCTAAACCGCGATTGTGGTTATCTCGCAGATGACTACAATTATACAGCAAGTACTAACTGAAACACCACTGGTTATATAAAAAAAAGAAGAAAAGGCAAAATATTACTTCGTATTTAGTGCCTTTTATGGTTTATCTCCCCTATTGGACTGTGAGCTTCATGAAAGCAAGGATCACGTGTGATTCCTATGGGTAACCACAGTGCCCAGAACAGTCTTGAGTACAGAACATTCCCAGTGAATATTTGTTAGAAGATGCACCATACATGTTTGTTGAAGGAATGGTTGAATTAGCATCAAAGGAGTCTTCTGCATTAGCCCATTGGCTGGTAATTCTAAGCTTTTTACAGTTCATTGCAAAATGTACTTTCCTTTTTTCAGTTGGAGTGAATCAAGAGTAGACAGGTATGTTTTTTTCATTGTGAGGAAAGGCTTTTATTATTTTTTAGGTTCCCCCCCGGCCCCCCTGCAAAGAGAGCCAACACTGGCTCTCGCGTAAGATCCAGGAGTCTCCGCAGTTTGGAACCCAACACCACATTTCCTAGAATACTTGACGCCCTCGCAGGCCTCCTTTGGCTATAATGGAAAAGGGATATGCCTGGGAACTGTGCTGCTAATAGAAGGAAGCAGAACGTCTGTTTTCCACTAACGGCTCCTGATTGGGGTTTGTTATGCCCAGTCTGAATTGGCCTGGAACTTGGGCGCGGCTCTGGCCGTCCCGCGGTAAGGCGGGGGACCCAGCAGAGGCGGCTGCACCGCAAGGTTATAGCGCTGAGCTGCTCCACGCTCTGGAAGGTGCCAGAGCGCGGGAGATGCTGTGGTTGGTAAAGGCTGCTCGGCGCTAGTCAGGTGAGGCCCGGAGGTTCGCATCTGCAGATCCATCTTTGGGTGTACAGTCTTTGGATCCTCTTCTCAGCTCTGAAGAGGCGGTTCCAGCGGTCGGGTAGCTCGGGTGAACTGGGTTTAGCCCTTGTCACCGCTCGGAACTGGGCGTCCCGGGACTCCCAGTCCTTTGAGGTCTTGCTCAGGACTACATTTCCCAAAAGGCTCTGCGGTGATTGAAAGCTCTATCAGCCTATGGACGGGGGAGACTTCTTGCCCCAGAAACTGAGAAGCCAATGGCAAGAGGACGGGGGCGGCATTTTCCGGCTGCTCGCTGTCTTGTCCAGAGTCCCACCTGTGTCCCCACAGCACTGTCACGAATCCCAGTCGGGTTCTGGGTGGGACTGCCACGGCGTTGCGGGCCGGGTGCGGCTCGGCGGTGGAGGACTCTCACTTCGTGCTCCATCCCGGTCTGGGCCCCGGGGCGGTGAGTGATCCGGGGAAGGAGACTGCGGCTGCAGCCCGGGCTCTGCCGAGGGGCGTGGATGGGGCTTGCCCGCCGCCCCGACGTTGTCTCTGCCGGGTCCCCGCGCTCGCCTGTCCGAGCCCGCGGGTCTTGCTGAGGAGTGGGGAGAGGTAGCTGCGCTTTTCTCTGCCAGTGTCGGGATAGCTCATCCTCTTAATTTTTTTGCTCCTCGGTGGTGGTCCTCTGGTTTCAGTTTAGCTTTGCGACCCTTTGACCGCTGCACCTAGATTAGGGCCTACAGCACCGCGAGGGAGGAGAATGGGTGTCGGCCCTACCCGTGAGGTCATGTTCCTATTAATAAACCTGGTGAACAAACTAGTGCTTCTCACAATGGCACTTAGTCACAGCACCTCAACGGTCTAGGGCCTTTGAGGTCTCCTGTACGGGGAGCAGGAGACCGGGTGGGAAACAGGGTTTCTCTAACCTTGGCTAAGAACTCTCCATCCCGCTGTCTCCTGCAGGTGGGCCCTGCTGTTGGGTTTTGTAATGAATGGAGAAATAAAATGTATGCTCAAAACTCATTACAGTTTTCACTTCCTAATGACATTATTTTTGTTTGTTAAGGTTTTAAACCAGAGAGATGAAATGTATTCCCACGGCTTTTAGGCTCCTAAAAACGCAGTACTTTATAAGTGACCAATAGCAATATGTGTAAATGCATAAATGTTTCCAGGAAAAGTGTGTGTATTCTAGTAGTGCACAGGTGCTCTGATTGGTGAGACAAAAGATGTGAAAGAGGGCTTCCCTGGTGGCGCAGTGGTTGCAAGTCCGCCTGCCGATGCAGGGAACATGGGTTCGTGCCCCGGTCTGGGAAGATCCCACATGCCGCGGAGCGGCTGGGCCCGCAGCCTGCGTGTCCGCAGCAGGAGAGGCCACAACAGTGAGAGGCCCGCGTATCGAAAAAAAAAAAAAAAAAAAAAAGATGTGAAAGAGTAAAAGTTCCTCACCCCGGTCTGATCCATCCTCCACTGAAATGCAGAATTCTTTGTAGGAGGTTCATCTGTTCAATCAGCTGGCTGACTATATTTGTTTTTAGTGGAAACTCTTTAAGGGGGAAAACAAACAAAAAAACAAACATTATCCTATATTACTTTGTGACTCCTAATGCCTAACAGAATATTAATTACTGAATAAATTACTGATCCATCCAGTAACCTGACCATCTCCCCCGAAATAATTTTTTCATGATAGTGATGTTAATTTTATTAATGTGTTAATGATTGTTTTTAGCCCCCAAGCATTTTGTTTTGTGCTTATCGCCATTGAATTTCACTTAATTTTACAGCTTATCCATGTTGTTTTTTAAAATCCATGTCTTTTTAAGTCCCATTTCTGACTGCATTAAACCTTGAAATAGAATGATACCTAGGGCAGTTCCTTTTGGGCTTCTGCATAGTTTGTCCCTTGAAGTTGACACTAAATCTACAAGCCAGGAAAAGTCAGCTATTCTCATAACTAATATGAGTCTAATGAAGTCTGCAATTTCCTACCTAGCCGAGGAAAATGTAGTTGGAGAGAATCCAAAGCTTTCCAGAAATCGGGTTATACCTGTGCACTCTCTCCTCTGTTTATCTTGTCCATCATGGACAATTTGTTCCTCAAAAAGTTAATGTCTCCAAAAGACTGAGTGTTCTGCAGATGTGTTTGGGAGGCCCAGGCCTCATTTTGTGATGAGAAAGTTGGCCAAAGGAAAGATTATGTTAAAACAGAATAAGAAAAGCATCCCTTCTGTGGTTGACAGCATTTACCTCAGAGCTATTCCAGTCAGCGGGGTTTTGTTTAGGTATGTTGGGGCCATAGTGGCTGTCTTTTGGTTTTGAGACAATGGTGAGAATATCTAAAGAGCTCTTAATGCATACTGAGGTCTCTTGCTATAGGAACTGATGATGTGGCTGGGGACTTCAGGGATGAGTGGATTACCTGGACACTGCTTAGAGAGTCCTCTTCAGGGATACCACCCAGCACAGTTAGAAGAATGGGCTCTCAAAGGGTAAGGATGCTACTCTCCTTTATCTTAGATATTTTGAGAGGGCTCAGATCTGAGTGGTCTCTAGGGTTGTTGGTCTCTTAGAGCTTCAGATCTCTGTGAGAGTAATTGTTACCTCCCTGGCAGAAAAAGAATGACTTCCATTTTTATGGCACTTAGTAGTTTGCAAATTTATTTGATATTTATTGTCTTACTGATATCTCACCATAACTCTTTGATGTATTTTCATCCCCCTCTTCCAGCTCAGGACCCTGAGACTCAAAGTTAAGTGGCAGAGGTGAGAGTTCAACCCAGGTCTTCGTGGAAAAGGGAGAGCTCTCCCCATGGTTTTTTTCCTGTCACTTAAAAAAAAAAAAAAAAACCCTCCAGTGCTCTTTCTAAAATACTGTGACAGGACTTCCCTGGCCGTCCAGTGGATAAGACTCCACACTCCCACTGCAGGGGGCGCCGGTTCAATCCCTGGTCAGGGAACTAAGATCCTGCACGCTGCACCGTGTGGCCAAAAAAAAAACAAAAAAAGGGGGGAAAAAATACCATGGCAATGCCTTCTCCCTGCTTTACTTCATATCTAATACGCAAATGATACGTACTCAGAAAAAAAAGGCAAGCAAAATGAAAACAAAAGTCATCCATCCCACTGCTGAAGAGTTAACGATCCTTCCAGCCATTTTCCTAAGCATATATACAATTAAAAAAAAGAAAAGAAAAGAAAAAAATTGGGATCATACTGAATATTCAGTTGTAAATCTTACTTTCTTACACATTGTATTGCGAATATATTTTGACAACAATAAATATCTGTACATTACTTAAAATAACCACTTAGTATTTTGCTTTATGGAATACAGCAGTTACATTAAATTGAACCATATATGTGACCATTTTTTGACCACTTTTTACCTATAAACTGACAATTTCATATGGCTCAATCAAATGTAATTACTTCTTCGTTGAGGGACATTTAGGTTATTTCAAATTTTCACCTATATTGTGATGATGATCTCTTAGCTAATTGTCTTTTTGAAAGTATTGTTTATTGAAGTGTAATTAGTTAATAATTAGCTAATATATCTTTTGCACAACTTTCTTTCTTTTTCTTTTTTTTTTTTGGTTTTACTTTTTTTTCGTTTCCTTAGGATTCCCAGAATTAGAATTGCTGGGTTTGAGAATAGATTTCTAAGGTATTTGGTGTTTTTGCAAAATGCCTGCCAAAAAGATTGAATCAAGCTATTTATTTCTGTTAGCATTGTATGAAAGTGTCCATTTCTTCATATTCTGTCATGGTAGGTATCATAATCTAAGAGTCTGGGTAAAATAATAGTGATAGCTAACATTTACTGACGACTTAATCACTTAATCCTCATGACAACTCTGTATGGTGGGTTTTATCATTATCCCTAATTTATAAATGAAGACACTGAGACACAGAGAGTTTAAGTAATTTCCTGAGGTTACACAGCTAGTAAGAGGCAGAGTTAGGATTCAAATTCAGGCAATATGACTCTTTTTTTTAAATTTTTTTTTATTTTTTGCTTTATAACAAATTTAATCAGTTATACATATACATATGTTCCCATATCCCCTCCCTTTTGTGTCTCCCTCCCACCCTCCCTATCCCACCCCTCCAGGCGGTCACAAAGCACAGAGATATGACTCTTGAGTTTGCACTCTTTACCTCTACACTATATTGCCTAAGTGTATCATTGTTTTAATTTGAATTTCTTTGGTTAATGTTGAGGTTAAAAGTTCTCCATATATTTATAAGCTGCTTGTATTTTTTCTTTTCTGAATTGCCTATTCATGTTCTTTGTCCATTTTTTTGTTTTTGTTTTGTTTTTTTCTTACAAGTGTTTTTCTTTTTCTCATGGCAATACCGACTGCTGCCCTTCTGGGAAAATTTAAAAAGTAAACATGGGGCTTACCTGGTGGCGCAGTGGTTAAGAATCCGCCTGCCAATGCAGGGGACACAGGTTCATGCCCCAGTCTGGGAGGATCCCACATGCGGCGGAGCAACTAAGCCCGTGTGCCACAACCAGTGAGCCTGTGCTCTAGAGCCCACGAGCCACAACTACTGAAGCCCACATGCCTAGAGCCCGTGCTCCACAACAAGAGAAGCTACCACAATGAGAGAAGCCTGTGCACCACAGCTAGAGAAAGCCTGCACACAGCAAAAAAGACCCAACGCAGCAAAAAATAAAGAAATAAATAAATAAAAAGTAAACATTATAGTTATAGTTAACTTCCTTGATTCTTTCTAAGGGGGAGGTCATGGCAGCTTTGTTTTGATAAAATTATATCTCCACATGGGTTTAGCCTTGTGCCTTGAGAGATGAGTTATTGTGCTTATTCTAGAGTTTCTATCACCCAAGTCTGATTGTTTTTTTCAATGGGAGGAAAAGAGCTTTTTCTCAGCCTCTTGGGGAGAGCACCCTTTTTTATCACTTCATCATGGCTGCCCTTTTAATGAGACTTAACACACATTAGAGTTTCCTGAGGTGTTCTCCTCCACCTAGGGAAGAAGGGGGGATTGCATTTTGCTCAGGCCTTGTGTGATGGCTTACATTAACATCCTGTGTTCACCTTCCTTACAGGATTTCTAGACCAAGTGCAATCTCCCAGCTAGAGCAGAAGGAAGAGCCATGGGTCTTACCACTCCAAAATTTTGAGGCGAGGAAGATCCTGAGGGAAAGTCACACAGGTGAGATGTGTTACCCAGTGGGCAGAAATCTAGCATTTCAGCCCTTGTTTAAATGAGGAGTCTGGAATGCTGCCCTAGACTTTTGGTCTTACTATTAGAAGGTTAAATTTGACTTCCTGGGCAATCAGTCATTGACCAGATAAAGTCTTCATTTTAAGTAAACATTTCACTTTTGTCTAGACTCTAACATCTTTGAAAGGAGTTGCCCAATTTTGACAATATGTGGTATACTCTTGATATGAAGGTCCCCTCAAGATTCACCTACCATCTTAAAATAAAAAGGGCTTAAGAATTCATGTTTTCTGTAAGCTCAATGATCTTCAATAAACTTTTCACAAAGTGAAAACGAGAGTAGTCAAACTAAATGTGGTCTGTTGCAAAAACACTAATTTTAATCTTTCTTGCTGCTTTCTGATGATCTTTCCTGATAAGTGATAACTTTATTCTCTGTTACTTCTGTTAATTTTTCAGATTTTAAGAATCAGGTGGTAAAACTCAATCAGGACATTTCTGAAACAGCAGAACAATGTGGAACATCCTCAGAAAGGGCCAAGAAAGATATTTCTCATACTCCTCGTTGGGGAGGAAACTGGGCTAGGGGTCTTGAATTAGAAGGGCAGCATGGAACCCTTCTAGGAGAGGGCGAGCAGGAGCCCTTTTCACAGGAGAAGGAATTAAACAAGCTGCTGGAAGGATATATAGGAAAGAAGCCGGTGTGTGCAGAATGTGGAAAAAGCTTTAACCAGAGTTCCTATCTCATAAGACACCTAAGAACCCATACCGGTGAGAGGCCTTATAAATGCATGGAGTGTGGGAAAGGCTTCAAACAGAGTTCAGACCTTGTCACCCACCGCAGAACACACACAGGGGAGAAACCCTACCAATGCCATGGATGTGAGAAAAAATTCAGCGACAGCTCAACCCTCATCAAACATCAGAGAACCCACACAGGTGAGAGACCCCATGAGTGCCCAGAGTGTGGGAAGACTTTTGGACGGAAACCACACCTCATAATGCACCAAAGAACCCACACAGGAGAGAAGCCCTACACATGCCTCGAGTGTCATAAAAGCTTTAGTCGCAGCTCCAATTTCATCACCCACCAGAGGACCCACACGGGAGTGAAGCCTTACAGGTGTAATGACTGTGGGGAGAGTTTCAGCCAGAGCTCGGATTTAATTAAGCACCAGCGAACCCACACAGGAGAACGGCCCTTTAAGTGCCCGGAGTGTGGGAAGGGCTTTAGAGATAGTTCCCATTTTGTGGCTCACATGAGCACTCACTCAGGAGAAAGGCCGTTCAGTTGTCCTTACTGCTACAAAAGTTTCAGTCAGAGCTCGCATCTGGTCACGCACCAGAGGACACACACAGGTGAGAGGCCTTTTCAGTGTGACAGCTGTGGGAAAGGATTTGCCGACAGCTCTGCCCTCATCAAGCACCAACGGATCCACACAGGAGAAAGACCCTATAAATGTGGCGAGTGTGGGAAGAGCTTCAATCAGAGCTCCCACTTCATTACCCATCAACGAATCCACTTAGGAGACAGACCCTATCGCTGTCCTGAGTGTGGCAAAACCTTCAATCAGCGTTCCCATTTTCTCACACACCAGAGAACACATACAGGAGAAAAACCGTTTCACTGTAGTAAATGTGACAAGAGCTTCCGACAGAAGGCACACCTTTTATGCCATCAGAACACCCATTTGATCTAGGAAATAGTCTTTAATGGTTCTCCTCCCTTCCAAATTTCCATTGCTATTATCTTTAAGCGCTCCAAATAGAGAAAACCTGAAACTGGGTGTTGACGGCTCAAGTCGGGCCCTGATCTGTTTCTCTTTTTCCGTGCTTTAATGGTGAGGATAAACCTACAGGGTCCAAATAATGTTCTAAACACAAAAGGCATTCCTTCAGTGTTTTTGACTGACTCTTAGACAGAAAAATGTGAGTTTAATGCTTGATGCCTTGTTACTAAAAGAGAAGTGAGATAAATGTAGTCACATTCTCATCATTAATGATTCATATTTGAGATCTTATACAAAGCCCTTGATACAATGCCTGGCCTTTAAAAGACACTCAATACAGGGTTGGTTGCTTTTATCAGCCTTATTACTCAATAAGGAATTTATTATTGCAGCCCCACAAGCCCAGAACTTGCAAGAAATTAGACTGGAACTAGAAGATTCGGGGTGTGAACACATAGATTTAATAAAACAGAAAACACTCTCCTAATCCAGTGCTATGCAGTCACCAGATGTCTCACTGCCATGACAAGGCAGAATTATCGTAGAGGATGTCTGCAGTCTTGTGACTTGGAGACTAGAAGAATTTTAGAAGCTCTTTGTACAGCAGTGTATGAGGTACTCCCCCTGGAGGTTTGCTGCCATCTGAGGCATAGAAAATATCCTGTGATGAACAGCCCAGAGGAACCTGGATGAGGACTGTAAAATTGTGGAAGCAAAGTTGCTGAGAATGTTAAATGATATTGCAGGGATACTTCCTGGCATTTAGCTGAAGGATGTAACCCTTGTTTTGTAATTTGCTGGGTCACTGGCCCTTTAGTTTTAAGTTAACGCAAGTCTCTGATCCTTTTAGGGTCATTCATTTTATGCACTAGCATAGTCCTCTATTTAATTGAAGATATGGAGGGAAGGCAGTGTGTTCGAAGGCACAGCGACTTCATTGAGAAGGTGAGGTGTTTGTGTCTTGGCCCCTTGACACCTAATTTGGCCAGACTTTCCCATTCTCTCAGGCCCTACCTTACTTACCTCACAAGGTATTGTGAGGACCTGATACATATACACACACATGCACACACACACAAGCACTTTTTTGTTAAACTAAAGTGTAATACCTGTAAAGTTTAATGTTACAGTATTGTTGCCAGTGTCTCTTCTTCCAAGGAGCTGTGGCTAATATTTCCGAAGGTGTCCCACTTTCTCTCATATTGAGGGACTTCTTTTTTTACCTATTGAAAACCTAAGGCCTTCAAATGCTCAACTCATTATGTGACTCATTACGGGTCACGTGATGAGCTAACGGAAGAGCCAGGATCTCTCTGCAGGTCTCCTCTTCAACAACATGGAACAGACCAGCTCTGGGATTTGTTAGAGTGTCTCTGAGACACCACAGGCCTGGAGGACCCATATTATATCCATCAAACCACTCTGAATTTGGAAATGATGGAGGGATGTAGCCTAAGTTCCCGAGAGCTTTATAGGGTCCTGTGCTGGGGTCCTGGATCCTCATGGCAGATGTAAGTGGTTAAGGAGGGAGTTGGGTGTTGAATACTCCGGAGAGAAGAGTGGGGGACTGAAGGTGTTTTCTTTCAAGCTTTCCTGTGTCAATACAGACTAAATTAATACATCAGCCTTGGAACACTAGTTCTCTTCCATTATATGGAGTGCCACCTAAGTGCTGTAACTCATGGGGGGATAGAACTCAGCTGATAACCTAAACGCTTTCTTTAATAGGTAATTATCAGAAAAAGAAAAATCTGGTTAATCCAGAGCTGTAAATTCTTAAAATGTGAGCCCAGACCAGTAGCATTATCATCACCTGGGAACTTGTTAGAAATGCAAATTCTAAGTCCCCACCCCAGACCTACTGAACTGGAAACTCTAGGGGTGGGGTCCAGCAATATGTGTCTTAATAAGCCCTCCAGGTGATTATAATGCATACTCAAGGTTGAGAACCACTGCTTCAAAAGGTAGCTCTTCTACAAAATGTAGACACAGTACTATTATTGCTCCTACCAAAAATGAACAGTGATTTTGTAATCATCAAATACTCCAGTCAATGTTCACGTTTCCCTAATTATCTTGTGTTTTATTTATTTATTTATTTACTTACTTACTTACTTATTTATTTTTTGGCCTTGCCGCATGGCTTGCGGGATCTCAGTTCCCCGACCAGGAATTGAACCTGGGCCACTGCAGTGAAAGTGCCGAGTCCTAACCACTGGACCGCCAGGGAATTCCCTGTTTTTATTTTTTAGAAACCAAATAAGGTCTCTACATTCAATTGGTTGATATATTGCTTACAGAATCCTCCCTCTTCTCTCTCTCTCGTTTTCTTGTATTTCATTTGTTGAAAAAAAAACCTTGTCCTTTAACTGTCTCCCACAGGTCTGTATTTGGCTAATTCCATCCTATGGGGGTCCTTTAACATGCTCCTCTGTCCTCTGCTTTCCTAATATTGGTAGTTGGATCTGTAAACATGATCAGGTTCAGATGTGGGAGGGGGGGCAAGAATACTCCATAGTGATCTTATGTAACTTCTATCAAGAGGTACCTGGTGTTTTGTTTTTGTTTTTGTTTTTCTGTCTCTTTTCTTGTGATGTTAGCAACCATCGAAAAGCCCTGATTTCACTTCAGTTTGCCAAATGATGATATTTTAAATCTGTCACTCCTTCTTCATTTATTAGCTGAAATACTTCTGTAAAGAGAACTACCCCTAATCAACTATTCGGTTTCCCTGAGGTACAGTTTGTATAGGAACAGCACAACAGCTGAAAACAGGAGAGGAAATTACACTCCCATTAGCTGGGAATGGTTCTACATCCCTTTCATGGTAATATGAGAGTATACCATCTTCATTTATCTTATCTACCCAAGCATTGTTCTAAATCAAATATGATCAGTATGTTAAATAATAACAGCAATAATGTATAACAATCAGATCAGAAGATAAGGAAAAAAGCTGGCAGGCAGAGGTACAGGTAGTTGATGTGAAATCTAGGGGTACCATCTCTCCAGGGGAGGAAGTGTTTCGGCCTGGGGCGGGGGTACAACAGGGAATGAGAGAGTTCGGACATTCTGAGAATCTGGCACTGGATTAATGTGAAATGTCCTAGAAGAGTGTCCTGCAAGAAGGAGTCAGTTAGAGGACATGGAGGGACACAAAAGCTGCATTATTAGCACAAGCAGGCATAACCCTCACCCCAGCTAGGAATGTGATGTGTGCTCATGGTCTGTGAGCAACTCTAGATTTAGGAGGCAGGGTGTGGAAGCAGCACAGAACCAAGGGTCTGAAGAGCCAGCCTCTGGCTTTGGTGAGGTTATTTACTAGCCAACTGGTTTTGGACAGGTCAGTTGATCACTCTAGGCTTCAGCCTATCTGAGAAATCAGAAAAAACATCTTTGTCTCTAACACTTTACAAATTTGGGGCTCTCACAGACCCTAGGATCGTCCACATTGAGAGCAAGCGCTTCCACATGGGCACCTTCAAGCTCTGAGGGGATAAAAGCAGGTCGTTGATAGTCTGGCTCCCTCTCTCTCTCTCACTCCTCAGCCCTCCCCAGGCTCTGGCCCCTCCTATGCCGACTTCCTAGTAGTATTTAACAGACAGCTCACTGGCTTATAACATAAATGGTCTTTTTCTTTCACCCTGTTTCTCATATTGTACAGATGTGTCTACCTTATAAGATGTGAGCTCTTGAGGGGCAATGCATGACTTGCTTTGCGGTTCTGCTACCTGCCCCCTACCCCGCGCCCCCCAGCCATGAGCAGGGAATACTTAAATGGTATTGGCAAGAGTCAAGATGACTGACTTTTCATAGTTCCCTTTGTTTCTACCCTATGACTGGGCTTCTTGCACATTCTCCACACCTCCTCTCTCCCTCACTTCAGAATCCACATCATCACCAAGCCCTATCAGCTTTACCTCCCAGATTCCTCTCAACCCTATCTGTCAGCCATCCCATCTCCACCACCAAGCTCTAGTCCCAGGGGACCACCATCTCTTGTCTGAATTTCTGCAGAGGCCTCCCAACTGACGTTGCAGATTTGATTTGATTTGATATGTTTATTTTTATGTATTTATTTTTGACCACACCTGGCTGCATGCAGAACTTCCCTGACCAGGGATCGAACTGCAGTGGACACGTGGAAACTTAACCACTGGACCACTAGGGAAGCCCCTCCCAGATTTTTGCTCTGATTTCTTCTCACAGAAGCCAGAATTAGATTTAAAATCCTAAATCTAATCATATCACCCATATGCTTAAAACTGGCAGCTTCCCATTGCTTTTCGGATAAAGGCCTGAGACTTTATCCAGGCCTACAAGGCGCCCCCCTCAGTTTGACACACCCTCCAGCCTCTTCTGATATCACCTTCCCTCTCACTCACTTGCGTTCTCTCTGTTCCTTGATCACAGCGAGGTCATGCACACCTCAGAGCCTTGGTATTAACTGTTCCCTCTGCCCAGAATGTTCCTTGTCCAGATCTTTGCTTAGGCTTCTATTTGTCAACCAGGTTTCAGCATAAAACTTACCTCCTAACAGAGGCTTTCCCTGACTATCCATCTAAATTAGTCCTCTTCCCCAACAGCCACTCTCTATCACATTATCCTCTTTTATTTTCATCAAAGGCCTTACACCTTCCTGATCTTTTCTTGTTTATTTATTTGTTTTGGTAAACTTCATGGGGGGGAGGGAGCCATTTCTCCTATTTGCCATTCTTTCCCTGGCACCTAAAACCGTGCCTGCTATGTAGTAGGTGCTCAGTAAATGTTCATTGGATGAATTAATGAAGGCATGCTCACAGGCAAGGAACTCGTGCTAGAAAAGCAGCAGTGTGAGACAAAGCGGGACAGGTGAGGGAGGGTCACACCAAGAAGGCTCTTAGTTGCCAAACTGAGTTTGGATATTATTCTCTGGGGAATGGAGTGTCTGTCACTGATGGTTTTCCAGTAGAGGAGAAGCATGGTCAGCATTTGAGGAAGTTTGATGTGGCAGCCATGTGTAAGTCATATTCAAGAGAGAACAATTAAAGACATTGCTTCAATCCATGACATAAAGAGCTTAGTGTCTGGCCCATAGTGAGTCTCCAGTAACTGAATGTTATCACCAAGCACTGTGGCAGGCACTGGGAGATACAGAACAAAAAGGCAAGATCAATAAACCTTTCTACCTCAAAAGAATTCTTCCTAAACCCTTCCCTCCCCTTTTTGTCAAACTTCCATTAATATTAATATATATTATATTCTCAGGGCTGTCATGTTTAGGCTCTTTTAATCACGCTTCCCACCTCCAGCATGCCTCTGGCTTAGATTTCGCTTTCCCCCGTTTCCTGTATTTTGCTGGTACCAAGTCACGTAGCTTCTGCCTTCACACTGCCCCCACCCCCTTAATTGTAGAAGCACCACGTGCTTTCTGTAAAAATTTCCAAAAAATACAGAAGCGCCCAAAGTAAAAAAATGGAAATGCCTTGTCTTTTCCTCATTCCTTCCCACAACCTCACTCCCCGGATTTCAACTCTGTGATAATCTGGCATCCCAAATCTCGTTCCTAGCTCCTCTTTTCCATCCTCACTCCAGCATTTGAACTAAAGGGATGGTTTTCCACCTCTTCTCTTTGATTTTTCCCTTCAGTTCAGCTCGAAAAACATTTATTGAGTGCTATGTACAAAGTCCTACACCAGACACTGGAAGTACAAAGACAAAACAGTGAAAGAGGTCCACGTTTAAAAAGCTGTTATACTTGGGCAAGTTACTTACTCTCTTTGACACTTACTTCCTTATCTGTAAAATGGGGATAAGCTCAGTACATTCTTTACGGGGTTGGATGAGGATTAATGAAATGATACATAGAAAACTCTTTGCATATTACCTGGTACATTGTATCTGCTCTATAAATGTCAATGACAACAATGATAATGATGATAATCTTTGTCTGAGGAGTTTATAGTTTAATGAGGAAACTTGAATAAGAATTACCTAGGTGAAGAAAGATGGGAAAATATTTTTGGAAAAGCAGAGACAAGCAGTTTAAATGAAATTAAAAGATAGAGGTAGAGAGCTAGAAGAATAAAAAGTAGCAGCTTGGACTTATCCTCTAAGAATATTTCTCAAAACTACCTGCATTAGTCCTACTCAGGGGTGCTTGTTTAAAATGCAGATTTAGTGGCCCCACCTCCAGCAAATTTGGTAAATTCACACAGTGGAAATGTTGAATACATCAGGAGAAATGAACAAGCTACAGTTATAAGCATTAACACAGATAAACCTCAATAACTCAATATTAAGCACAAAAAATAAGACACAGAAAATACATACAGTAAATGTCAAAATACAACAAAGACTAAAACAGGCAAAACCAAATACTATATTGCTTAAGTAATAAGGACACACAAACTGCAATGAAAAAATGATTTATTAATATAAAATTCAGGGTAGAGGTTAACTGGAATGGGGAAGAAGGGTGCTAAGTTTCTATTTCTTAAGCTGGGTGCTGAGCACACAGAGTTTCTTTTTATTATAATTCTTTAATATGCATTATTTATATACTTTTTATTTACAAGATATTTCACAAGAAAAAAGCAAATAGGAAAACAGAATAGTCTTCCAGAGACTGACCTTTTCCACTTTTCTTTCTTTTAAAAATATTTATTTATTTATTTGGCTGTGCCGGGTCTTAATTGCCACATGTGGCCTTGTGAGATCTTTAGTTGCAGCATGTGGGATCTAGTTTCCTGACCAGGGATTGAACCTGGACCCCCTGCATTGGGAGCGCAGAGTCTTAACCACTGGACCACCAGGGAAGTCCCTGACCTTCTCCACTTAAACCTCATAGAGTTGAGTTATACTAAGAAAGAAGAGAAAAAAAAAAAAAGACCATCCAAAATGCCTGGGTCTAAACAGACACCAGGCCAATCTCCTCCATTTTTTCTCAATCACACACTCACAATTTCTCACTTTTCCTTCAGCTAAAAAACAAACCCTCCCTGTATTGTATATCAATTAGTGCAAACGACCGTTCAGAAGATTACAAGCCCACCCTCCTATAAACAGCCAAACTCGTACCGCCTGTCTGAATGGAGGATGCCCTGCTATATTAATAATGCTCTTGTGAACATCCTTTTTTTTTCCTCTCAGAAAAAAATGTTTCCACATTTTAGATTATTTCCACAGGGTGTGAACATTTTACAGCTCTCGTTGCTTGCTGCCAAATCGTCTTCCGAGTGAATTGTACCAATTTACAATACTACCAGCAATAAATGACTACCAGTTTCACCACACCCTCATCCTCAAAAAACATTTTTGCTAATTTAATAGATTCTTACATCTTGTTTTAATGTACATTTCTTTATCAGTGAAGTTGAACGTTTTTTCCTGTGTTAGCTTCTTTATTTCTTCTGTTGTTTGTCATTCTTGTATTTAGGGTATAGGAGCAGAATCAAAGAACTCCACTATTTGAGGAAGTTACTTTTTTCCTGCTCCCTTCCCTTCCCCTCCCTGCTTTATTACTTTTTTACTTCATAAATTACACATGTTCATTTTAGAAATATCAGAAAATATAATTAAGCAAACAAGAAAGGTAAAATCACCTATTACCCCACCTTCCAGAGATAATCACTACTGTTTATTGTACATCCTTTTAAACTTTTTCTCTAACAAAGATATTCACAAACATATCACATAACCTTTCTGAGCCTGTTTCCCCATCTATAAAATGAGAATACTTTTCTTCAAGTTGATAATTAAATGAGCTGGTGTATGTGAAAATGATTTATACGCTGCAGGATGTTATATAAGTATAAATGCAAGTTGCTGTGCTTATTCCATAAAATACCCTTTATTCTGCCAAACAGAATGGTGACACTTTGTTCCCTGAATGTAGCCTGCCCTCTCCAGAACATTCTTCTCTCTAGAATGACTTTCTGCCTCAATTCTTCAGACTAAACAAGGATTCACTTATTTTTTTTTAATTCAATATGTAAGATATACAAAAGGGGGAATTCCCTGGTGGTCCAGTGGTTAGGACTCAGCACTTTCACTCTCATGGGCCAGGGTTCAATCCCTGGTCGGGGAATTAGGTTCCCACATGCCATGTGGTGTGGCCAGAAAAAAAAAGATATACAAAAGGTATAAAGAGTAGAGCAAGAGCAACCATGTACCTACCACGCAGCTTAAGAAATTTCAAAAAAGAAGGAGAGAAAGAAAGACGATTTTATACTTAAAGTTTACACCAGTACACTAAAGTTTCCTGTGAACCCCTCCCCAAATATAGCCCTTCTTTCACTATAACCCATACTTCACTCTCCTGAATTTGGTATTTCTCACTCTTATGCCTTTATATTTATTTATGCTCTCTGTCTCTCTGTATATATTTGTATGGAGATATTGATATAGATCCCTAAGCAATGTATAATATTGTTTTGCATAAACTTGTTTATATGGTTTATGAATGAGTATCAAGGTAAGTATCCTGTACCACCCCAAATATTACGTTTGTGTTGGTACGTATACTTAATTCATGTTGGTCCATATACTTAATTTCCTTGCTTTAATATTCAGTGTGTAATCACAGCACAATTCATCTGTTTTCCTGATGATAGCTATTAGGTCATTTCTGGTTTTTGCTGTCACAGGTATTTCTGTGTATTTTGGTATGTCTCCTTGCATACATGTGTAGGAGTTTCTCTGGGTATACATACCTAGAAGTGAAATTCTGAAGTCACAGGGTGAGTGCATCTTTAGCTAGATATTGCCAAATTATTCTCCAAAGTGGTCGTACTAATTTCCATTCTCACCAGAAGTATATAAATATTTCCGTTACTATTCTTTCTTGTCAATCCTTAGTTTTGTCAGACTTTTGAATTTTTGCAATCTGATGGGTATGAAATAACATTTCATTGTGGTTTTAACGTGCATTTCCCTGATTAGTAGGGAAGTTGAACAACTTTTACAGGTTTATTGGCTGTTGAGTGAATTCTATGTTCATAAAGTACCCATTCTTTAAATCCCCTTTAAAACATTCCCTCTCCAGGAAATATTTCCACATCTCTTCCATCAAGCACATGGGTTCTCCTTTGGATCTCTATAACCCTTTCCATATCTTGGGTTTCACCCACTTTTTATTCCATCTTGTACTCTCACTTGTATACTTGTCTAAAGGGCAGAGACTATGTTTAACTCAACTTCATGACCACATTAGTACCTAAGTACAACATTTCATAAATCTTTGTTGAATCAAATCATACTCCTTCCCAGCTTATAAAATCTTAGTTTCCTATTGTCTATAGGGGAGAGTTGAATCTCCTTAGTATAGAATTTAAGACCCTTATGTGGGCTCTGGCAACAACTTTCCTTTCCTGACTCTTCTCCTGGTATGACCCTGCCTTCTGCCCCAGATACTGGGTTCTTTGTCCACAGTGAGGTCCCAGTACTCAAATGTTTGGCTTCTCTCCTTGCAGTCAGGATGGCAGGTTGATCCCACCTGTTTTAGCTGCCCATCAGATTATAAGAGAAAATCTAGGGATCCTGAAGTTAGAAGCTTGCTTTTATTAATGAGCAGGGATTTTGCCCTGAATCTGTCATTTGTGTACTAAGAGTACATACATTTCTTTATCTAGGTGGCTTGGGTTCAACTGAAGAAAACCCAAAGCACTTAAGTTCAGCACCTTAGCCTAGAGTCTAGGCCTGGTTGCAGCCCGTCCTACCTCTTCAGAGTCAGAGGCATATCACAAACAGAATATATGAATACATGCCCAACCCACATTGTATTTTCCCAACTGATTCATTTTAATTCAGTAAACACTTATTATTTACCTATTACATCCAGGCTCAGTCCAAGGTGCTAGTGATACAGATATAAACATGACAGTTCTCTCAAGGAGCACATAGAGTAGTTGAAGGAGACAGACATAACAGATACATATTTTCAATACAAAGAAGAATATGGGAGCCACAGAAGGGCTATCTTGAGAGTCAAGGAAGACTTCCTGGAGGAGACGTCACTTAGAGCAATTAGTATACGAATGAGTAGATGAATACAAGGCACGATCTTGAAATTAAACTTTCTTTAAGCTTCACGCATGAATTCTGCCACATAAGACACTCTGATTCATGGGATGTTGCCAGTGATTCCTGAACTGAACAATGTGATTGGTACTTATGATTTGGAAAGCCCATCTCTGTATTGTGAGGAGGCAGTTCCAACTTGGCCATTTTCCTACCAGTCTGGACATGGGTCAGTTAACTGACTGTTGTCTTAGGGAGAAACATGGCTACATATGTGTGTCTCTCCCATTTTTTTTTTGTGATAGTTTACATATATTTGGAGTCTCACAGTATTCTACATTGCCCTATTCTGGAAATAAAAATGGTAGTAGAAATGTCCCCAGTTTGCCTGTAATCTTATGAGAGGCCCAGGAAGATTTTTCCATACTCCACTTCTGGAGGAACCCATAGGAAAGTGGAATTCCACAAAGGAGGTGAGCATTCTGCCATCTGAATACCAATCAAAGGGAATGAGGAGTGACAAAGGAAGAGGGTATTTATAATCCCTCTCACCAAAAGGGTCTACCCATTCCCCAACCAAAAATCCGTGGTACCCAAGGAAAGAGAAAGTCATACCCTCTGCAAGGATGGGGTGTCTTTCCAAAGAGGTTCCACTTGAACATTTTTTTTTTAAGATTTTTTGATGTGGACCATTTTTAAAGTCTTTGTTGAATTTGTTACAATATTGCTTCTGTTTTATTTTTGGTTTTTTGGCCACGAGGTATGTGGGATCTTAGCTCCCTGACCAGGGATCGAACCCACACCCCCTGCATTGGAAGGCGACGTCTTAACCACTGCACCGCTGGGGAAGTCCCCACTTGGACTTTTTGAAGCATCATGTGGCTTTAGCTCTTTGAGGAGGCTGCAGTGAAGTGAGTTAGGAAGTAAGCAGGCCACATACACACCTGCACATGCACCATACACCATACATTTTCACAATTTCCTGACTTTGTTTACATTGTTTCCCCAACTTGTGCTTTCTCATCCTTTCCACTGGCCTTCCCTGGAAGCCTTGCTTACATGACACCTCTTCTAGGAAATCTTCTTATATCACCTAGTAAAAACCAACTGTTCTCTGATCTGTACTCCCTAATCTGTCTTGATGTCTAAAAGTTCCTTGGGAGTGCTTTGCCATGTCTGGGCATCATGTTCTTGGCAAATGGGGCCTCACAAATCTTTCAACTCAGCTCACTAGGTAGCCCCTACCATGAACAAGGATTGGCATATCAGCACACAATAGTGTTCATATACATGGGTTTTTTAAAAATTTTTATTGGAATATAGTTGATTTACAATGTTGTGTTAGTTTCTGCTGTACAGCAAAGTGAATCAGTACACATCTGCATATATCCACTCTTTTTTAGATTCTTTTCCCTTATAGGTCATTACAGAGTATTGAGTAGAGTTACCTGTGCTGTACAGTAGGTTCTTATTAGTTATCTATTCTATATATAGTATATATGGGTTTTGGGTCAAACGCATTTCGAATCCTGCCTATGTCACTAATTAGGTGTGTAATCTTTGGAAAATTAGTTAACCTTTCTGAGTCTCAGTTTCCTCATCCTTAAATTGGAGAATTCTACTATAGTTGACCCTTTAACAACTCCTAGATTAATCTTCATGTAATGTATAGTCAGCCCTCAGTATCTGCAGTTCCTCAGCGTCCAAGGATTCAACCAACCACCAACCATGTAGTTCTATAGTATTTACTATTGAAAAATATCTGCATATAAGTGGACTTGTGCAGTTCAAACCCATGCTGTTCAAGGGTCAACTGTAGTTTCTGACTCACAGGCCAGTTGTGAAGATCAAAAAGGTAGTGCATATCAAACATTTAGAAGTGGACCTGGAGGGCACTCATTACAAGTTAGCTATTGTTACTAGTAACTCATGGTCATCCTTGTAGATGTGTAAGAGGCTTGCCATGAGGGAACCCTGCTCATGCAGGCTTGTCTCAGTATCCAGTCCCATGGAAGAGTCTCGTATTCTTTGCCCCATTTATCTCTCTTTTCTCCATACCTTGATCTGGCTACCTCCTGAGCTCATGGATCCTAATATATCTCTTGATAGGTCCTTGTATTGTCCTTTGCCTATAGCCTTGAGACCGCAGTAATGTCTTGTGGCTTATTTTAACCCCAGCCCGGAAGCCAATGCCAATTCTAGGCTGACTTCCTGGCTTCCTCCTGCAACTTCTGAGCCTGTTGTTGTCAGCTGTCCCTAGACCAGGACCTGGGTGTTCAGAAATGTTTGTTGAAAGGTTTCCAGAGGCAATTAGGCATGTGCAAGAAGTGAATGAACACCTTCTCATTGATATGCTGTCTAAAAACTGTGAGCTGGTGTTGAATGGTGATTCGCCAGAGATTTTAGAACCAGAAAGAAAGACCTAGGCTTGATTCCCAATTCTGAATCTTATGACCTTGGGCAAATAACCTTTTTGTTATATTTTGTTATAAAATGAGAGTAACTATATCTCTCTCATAGGATTATTGTAAAGATTAAATGAGACAATAAAAAGCACCTAGCCTGTTCTAGAACATGGTAAATAGTTAGTAAATGGTTGCAATTATAAACACATAGTTAAAAAATTTTGCTCCTTTCTGAAAAACCGTGAGGTTGAAGAAGTGTCAAAAGTCAAAATACCTGGCAGGAGGTAAGCTCAGACACAAGGTCCGGGATATCTAAATACCTGAAATACAAGGCAAACTAGATTTTCTTCCAATGAAGAGACAAAGGAGAGTTAAACAGTGATAGATAATACAAGGTTTAATGAAGATGAAAACTGGCTTTCAATAGAGACCCACTTCATGGTATTCTATAATTTGCTATGTGTTATCCCCTTTGTTCTGGTGCTAGCCTTAGTTTACCCAAGTTGTTCAGTCTATAGGAATACAGAGAAATGAGATCAGAGATTGCATAGGTCAAATGGAGTACTCGCTTTATTACTGGCTACTTCTGCTCAAAAGACTCATTGAATATATGGAGACAGACTTGTCAGAGAGGAGCAGGGTGCCCAACTAGCTCATAATTCTTTTTTCTTTTTTTGCGGTACGCGGGCCTCTCACTGTTGTGGCCTCTCCCGCTGCGGAGCACAGGCTCCGGATGCGCAGGCTCAGGGACCATGGCTCACGGGCCCAGCTGCTCCGTGGCACATGGGATCCTCCCAGATCAGGGCACAAACCCGTGTCCCCTGCATTGGCAGGCGGACTCTCAACCACTGTGCCACCAGGGAAGCCCTCATAGTTCTTTTAATGCAAAATTTTATCATCAGCATATTTGGCAATACTACCTTTGAACAACCTTATTCCCCTCTCCATACACCCAAATGTCCTAGGACATATGTATTAGTTTTCTATTGAAGTCTGAGCAAGCTTGACTGGATTTTTTGCTCAAGTCTTATAAGACCAAAGTAAAAATGTTCTCTGAACTGGGCTGTTATCTTGAGGATCTGGGGAAGAATCTGCTCCCAAGCTCATTTAAGTTGTTGACAGAATCAAAGTTCCTTGCATTTGTAGATCTGAAGTCCTTGTTTCCTTGCTGGCTGTTGGTCAGGGGTCACTCTCAGCTCTCCAAGGCTGCTCTCAGGTCCTTTCCATGTGGCCCCCTCCATCTTTAAAACTGGCAATTGCCCATCAAATCCTTCCTGTGCTTTGAGCCTCTTTGACTTCTTCTGCTACCACCTAAAGAAACTCTGCTTTTAAAGGGCTCATGTGATTACCTGGATAATCTCCCTACCTTAAGATCAGCTGATTAGTAACCTTAATGACATCAGCAAGAGCCCTTCAAAACAGTACCTAGATTAGTGTTTGAATGGATAACCAAGGATGGAATCTTGGGCATCATATTAAAATTCTGCCTACCCCAGCATAGCTACAACCTCCTGAAAAGCTATCCCTCAAATTAATTCCTTAACATTTTATCTTTGAGAGTGTTGAGAAGCTATAACCTCAGATTTTCCAGCCTCTTATAAAAGAGGCTATATGTATCCAAAACCCTATATGTATTCATACAAGACAAAGAACCAAAGCAGTCCAAAGTGTTGCCATCTGTCCTAAGGAATCCATCCTTCTGGAGATTTTCTATATGAACCATATAAAAAGCAAATCTTAGAACTCCAACAGTAAGGATGCTACATTTGTTAACTATTCACACGGGGTTTATTTACCCAAATTTCTGTCTTTGAGAAGTTAATGATCTCTCTGGGAAGATTGACAGGTAAATA
Organism: Mesoplodon bidens; assembly: GCF_964165515.1. NCBI lineage: Eukaryota > Metazoa > Chordata > Mammalia > Artiodactyla > Ziphiidae > Mesoplodon > Mesoplodon bidens. The sequence continues at coordinate 36,804,923 of NC_138178.1, forward strand.
ACTAATTGTAATTCTATGAGTTAAGTGCTATAATAGAGCCATATAAAGGTACACACTTTCTGGAATTGAAGATACTTTTGATTGTGGGGTACACCATCAAATTCCAACAGCTTTTTGGGACATTGAGAATATCTTATCAAATGTATATGTTTTTAAAAACTTGATTGACAGTAGTGTACATTTATCACTGGGATTACTTACTAGCCTCTTCTCTAAATCAAAGTTGGAGCCAAGCTTTCTGTGAAGAGTCTAACTCTATTTGGATCCACTTAGCCATTCCTAAAGCATGAATCTGTCATCAATTCCAGCTCTGAAAATTCTCTGATCTTTTCTGAGAAATTAGTTAAATTAACACATCTACAATGACAATTACGGTACTTTCCCGTCTACTTCTCTACCTGGCGGGCCTCTCACTGCCGTGGCCTCTCCCACTGCAGAGCACAGGCTCCGGACGTGCAGGCTCAGCAGCCATGGCTCACGGGCCCAGCGACTCCGAGGCATGTGGGATCCTCCCAGACTGGGGAATGAACCCTTGTCCCCTGCATTGGCAGGCGGACTCTCAACCACTGCGCCACCAGGCAAGCCCTGGCTAGTTTCTTTTAATACTGGTTGTAAGACTATCCTGACTTCAGAAGTATTAAAAATGTGAAATGGGACATTTTTTTGGAAGACATATGCTTTCTAAGTGTTATGGGAAATAAATGAGGAAGTGGTTAATTTTGCTTGGGGAGGAGGTGACATTTGAGTTGAGTCTGGGAAGTTGAGTAGGAGTTTCCCAGGCAGATAAAAGGCTAAAAGTTGTCCCAGGCCAAGAGAAATCTCTATTATGGTGCTTATCTGAAGCTATTCTGTTAATATTGCTCCACTCCCATGAATCTGTAAATTCCTTGAGGTCATGAATGAATTCTATCTCCAAAGCAACCCATTAGTTCATTATTTTGCCATTTAATTTTTGTTTATTTATTCATTTTGTATTCACTAACTTTATTCATATATATACTTACTGACAAAATAATATTTTGAGTAGCTCATTTAGAAAATTTGGTAAATATAAAGAAGCAAATAAACAAATCCCATACACAAAGCCACAAATCCGTTGTAATTCCCCATTTGGAGAAACCACTGTTACTATACTGGTGTATGTGCTTCAAGCCTTTTTTCTATTTATATGTACATCTATATCTATCTATCTATATATATATATATTTTTTTTTTTAAACTTATTTATTTATTTATTTATTTTTGGCTGTGTTGGGTCTTCGTTTCTGTGCGAGGGCTTTCTCTAGTTGTGGCAAGTGGGGGCCACTCCTCATCGCGGTGCACGGGCCTCTCACTATCGCGGCCTCTCTTGTTGTGGAGCACAGGCTCCAGACGCGCAGGCTCAGTAATTGTGGCTCACGGGGCTAGTTGCTCCGCGGCATGTGGGATCTTCCCAGACCAGGGCTCGAACCCGTGTCCCCTGCATTGGCAGGCAGACTCCCAACCACTGCGCCACCAGGGAAGCCCTATCTATATTTTTAAAGCAAAAGTGGTATCATAATATATTTATTAGTTCATAATGTTATTTTCACTTAACCATCATATTAAAAATACTGATCATTGTTTGCCTACCCAGTCTCCCATTGAAGGAAATAATGCCAGCTCACAGTTTGCTATTCTTAACTGGCTGATTCCCTGACCCCAGCTAACTGAACTAAAGGATTGGCATCTGATCCAAGGACAGCCCACCTGTAGGTGGTCAGAGACATACTCATCGGGTGGAAAGATGAGCTAATCCAATCAGATGCCCCTGGATTATGAAATTGGGCAACTGATATCCTCAATGGAGGTGATAGTGTAAGGATGCCATGGCCTTCCATCAAATAGAAGCCAGAGTTGTGAGGGAGCACAAAATATTAGAATGGAGGAAGCTGGTTGTCAAAGAGAGGAGGGTAGAGTAGACCTGTGGAGAAGCCGAGAGGCCCAGAGGGACAGAGCCATGCCTTCAGGCTTCTGTTAGTTCTGTTTTCTCTTGCTCCAGTTCTAGTCCTTATATAGCTTTATTATAAGTACCTCCCTTCCAGCCTATTTTCCTCTAGAGGTAAAAAAGTGCATCTCTGGAATTCCCTGGCTATCCAGTGGTTAGGAGTCCGTGCTTCCACTATAGGGGGCACAGGTTTGTTCCCTGGTGGGGGAACTAAGATCCCCCATGCCGTGCAGGGCAGCAAAAAAAAAAAAAAAAGAAAAGAAAAGAAAAGAAAAGTGGGTCTCTATTCCTTGTAGCCATTCAAGCCTGACCAGAACCATAAATCATGACTTTTATGGCTGTATAGAATTCCATTGTGTGGAGTTGCCATCACTGAGTAAAAAACAAACAAAGAAAAACAATCCAGTGGCAGGCATTTAAGATATTTCCAAAGAGCATCTTCATCACTAATTTTTGCACACTAAAAAATAACTTCTTTACGATATATTCCAAGAAGTAAAATTTGTTGTTTGAAGGATGGCTGCATAACACAAAGTTGGACTTCAGAAAGGTTATACCAGTTTACAGCCAAACCAGCAGTGCATGAGAAAGGTTGCTTTTTCACCCCTTTGCCAATAGTATCAATTAAAAAAACAAAAGAAAACATTGCTACTCTGATGTCAGTTATGACCTTAATGTGAATTTCTATGAAACTTGTATTTATTGACCAGGCATGTGGGTTTTGTCATTAGACACACCTGGGTTTGAGTTCCAGCTCTGCCTCCTGCTGTGTGGCTTCAGTTGAATTATGTAGTTCTCCATTTTCTCATCTGTAAATTGGAGATAATAATAGTTCTTTGTTGGATTATTATAAGGCTCAGATTAGAAAATAAATCCAAAACACAGAGTCCAGTAAAGCCTCAGTACATTTCAGTTATTATAGTTATGAAGAATGACTTAACTTGTGACAATCAGATAAAGCTATTTGAGATATCTGAAACTCAATGGGATATTAGTTTAAATACCTGTTAGAATTGTATGGTTCTAGGAATAAGAAAGAATGCAAGAGCCCATTAGTTTCATAACCTTTATGATTAGAGGGGAAATGCATTTACACATTTGAATTTCATCCATTACAAATGTCTTTAGAATTAAAATAAAAATATGTGTATATCTTAAGAGCCAAGAAATATAAAACAAAATCAAAAGGTAAACTGGGTAGTATTTGCAGATTTCTAAGAGTAGTCAGAGGATGAGGTAATGAGTTTTAAAGTCTATAACAGAATTTTAAAAGGGGCTCAAAATATCAGTTGGCATAGTGAGAAGAATGGCTCTGAAAGTCTGTAGCTCCAGAACTTATGTTAGGTAGAAAACCTCTGATCAGGGAATTTGCTGGCGGTCCAGCGGTTAGGACTCAGCACTCTCGCTGGTCAGGGAACTGAGATCCCACAGGCCGCTCAGTGTGGAGTGGTGGTGGGGGAATGACACAAACAAACAAAAAAATGTCTGATCAAAAGTAATCTTAGGGCCTCCCTGGTGGCGCAGTGGTTGAGAGTCCGCCTGCCGATGCAGGGGATACGGGTTCGTGCCCCGGTCCGGGAGGATCCCATGTGCCGCGGAGCGGCTGGGCCCGTGGGCCATGGCCGCTGGGCCTGCGCGTCCGGAGCCTGTGCTCCGCAAGGGGAGAGGCCACAGCAGTGAGAGGCCCGCGTACCAAAAAAAAAAAAAACAAACAAACAAACAAACAAACAAAAAAAAACAAAAAAAGTAATCTTAATTAACTAGGCTGAAACTGTCTTTCTTAGCAGTTCTGTGTCTTTCAACTCAGAAGCTTTAGAATTAAGCACAAAAAGGCTTTAATGGGGGTAAAAACTATGTGATTAATATGTTGGGGTTTAGAAGAAATATGTGCATATTTCACTTTTTAGGCACTTGCAATGTTTAAGAAAATTTGGCTTATTAGAGTGATGGTCTTATAACTCTTATTTTTTATTTATTTATTTTTTTGCGGTACGTGGGCCTCTCACTGTTGTGGCCTCTCCCGTTGCGGAGCACAGGCTCCGGACGCGCAGGCTCAGCGGCCATGGCTCATGGGCCCAGCCGCTCCGTGACATGTGGGATCTTCCCGGACCGGGGCACGAACCCGTGTCCCCTGCATCGGCAGGCGGACTCTCAACCACTGCGCCACCAGGGAAGCCCATAACTCTTATTTTAAATGTATAATTGAGTTAGTTTTAGACTTAAGGTTTTGAGTTGAAATTTTACTGCTTACACATGGAACTGGGTCATCTAAGAAAACTTTAAATTCATTATATTTGTAAGTATATTTGATTTATAAGGATTGCTAAGCTTTGAGAAGATTCCAGGCTAAACAACTGAAGAAATTAAAAAGAAAATCTAATAGATTAAGTTTATAGACAATTTTAAATGTTGGAAGATGTTGAATTAACTAACTTTGTGAATGGGACCAAAAGTTATTCTAAGTTTCTGCAAAGTGATTGGTAAAATATGCTAGACTTATAAATAGAATAATAAAATTTGCAAGCTAAACTTAAAAGCTTAAGAAAGAACTAATTTCTGAATTTGTAACAAATTAAATCTTTGACCATTTTTTAATGGGGGTGTTTTGTTTTTACAGGTTTTCAAGTATTTCACTTTACTATTTTGAAGGAAGAATGGATAAACTGAAAATTGCTAGAGCAAACAGCCTGGAGTTAGGTTGTGAAGTGGCTTATTTGGCATGGTAAGGAATGTGGACCATATCCTGAAGGAAATATTAGGAAAAGACTTTGAAAAGGAAGAACACGACCGTATTTGCACTTTAGAAAGAACATGCGGGTGACTGTGGGGAGTTGGTTGGCAGAAGGGAGAACGGAGATGATGTAATCACAGTGGAGACAGACACAAAAGCTAGACACTTCAGTAATAATACCGATTGCATGTAGGCCATGAGGCAAGGAGCCTAGTGTGTCCCAACTGCGAACTGAGCACTATATAAAAACGGGAACAGGGTCAGTGTTCGACACGTTAACTTTAATGTGTCTGCGGAATTCACAGGTTTAAAATGTCCATTACACGGCTGAAAATAATGAGTTGGGGCTTCTAGAAAGTCTGGTCTGAGATATATATTTAGGGCTCTTCAGCAGTTTAAGGTGAGTGTGGATAAAGTTATTCAGAAAGAGTGGGCAAAGAAAAAACAGAAGACGGCTGAGGACAGAATTCCATTGAGTACCAATATTTTAAGGGCAGGCCACAAGTTGCAAGGGGAAGACGCATCCCTAAAAGGGGCAAAGAGTCCTCTAAAAAGAAGAACTTGCAAAGAATAGTGGCAAGGAATCTAAGGGAAGGAAGTTTGGACAAACACAATTCTCCTGCTTTAGCATATCCACTTCTCAAATGCTAGAGGGGTTAAGCAGTTCAACTCTGGCGACTGCTGGCGGATCTGGGAGAAGGCTGAGTCCAGACTGCCAGGCTGTGCGGCCCCTTACGGGAGTTTGGGTCCTGCATGTGTCCCCAAGAACACACTGGGCCACTTCAAAAGAGGCCTTCCTTGAGCCCTTTGGTGCAGAAGAGTTTGGCTAGGCAGGCAGGGGAAGGTAAAGTGCCCACGTTTTTTATTTCAAGCTACGGACACTGGCGGTCTTTCGCAAGAGGTGCGGATGGGACGGCTGCCGGCTAGGGAAAGGATCCAGGACCGGGGCGGGTCTCGCCGTCGGGCGGCGCTGGCAGCGAGTACAACTGGCGAGCCGGCTCCGCCTTCCTTCTTCCGCCTCCTGAGGGCGTTGCGGGCGCAGGGCGGGGCTAGGGGCGGGGTCGGGAGGCCCAGGCCCCGCCTCCTTCCGTCCGCTTAGGTCGGCGCGGCAGGGCGGGGCCGCTGGGGTGGGGTCTGAGGGTGGGGCCTGCGGCGCGGGGCGGGGCCACAGGGACCGGGGCAGCTCGAGCAGTCTGCAGGAGCTGTAGCAGCCGCCGCCCGCGCTTCCAAGGTTTTGCGGCTTCCTGCGCTGAGACCCGGGCTCGGCCGCCATGTCCGCAGCGGACGAGGTTGACGGACTGGGTGTGGCTCGACCACACTATGGCTGTGAGTGTGGGCTCCGCGGCGCTGGGGTCTCGGGGCGGGCTCGCTGCCTCTGAGGCGCCGTTTTCCCGGGGGCTCGCCGGGCGGGTGGGGCAGGGTGGCTGTGGGCCGCGCGGACCCGGAAGAGCCGGTGCGGCGATTTGGCGGGCGCTGAGGCCCGCAGCCCGCGCCCTCTCTGTCTCCGAGGCGGCGGGGAGAACCCAGGCGGCCTCCCCGCCTTGTCCCGGGCGCGGCGGCTAGAGGGCCCCATTCAGCGCCTCCCGACTCCCAGCTCGACCGAGATTGGGGAGACGGCCTAGGGTGAGGTGGCAGGAGGACGGTGCAGGGCGTGTCCCGGGGACCGGAGACCCGAGACGCGGGCTTCCTGGGAAGGTGCTGCCCGAGTGCTGCCTGCGAGGTAGACCCAGGGTCCAGACCTCCTCGGCCCCAGGCTAGCTGAGAGGTGCGGCCCTGGACAAGTCACTTCAGCTTTCTCGGTCTTAGTTCCCTCGTCAGGATCTCAAAAGTGAAAAAACAAACAAACAAACAAACAAAAAAACCCAAACCTCTGACTTCCTCATTTTCCGAACCTCATTTTCTGTCCCTGTCCTGGGACATCACTGAACTGCAGGCGGGATAGTTACCACTGGCCAAAGGAGAGTCCTTTAGAGTCTTGAGGTTTTCCATTTTATTTTATATTCTTGCGAATAATGTTATGTTTTAGGATAATTTCACTCAACAGTTACATGCGAGGTATTGTGTCACGTTTGTGACATTAAAGATTAGTAAGAGCAAGTCCGCTTTCAAAGAACGTTTTAATCAGAGAGGCGGGCAGGTGTATTATCTAATGATAATAAGGAGGGATAGAAATAAAGATGCCATGTGAACTAACTCGGCTTAAACAGTAATGTGGGTGAGGAGGAGGGGCTTGGGGAAGGCAGTAGGAACACAGATAGGACCTTTGATCAGAGCCTTGCAGGATGCTGTGTAGTTTGACAGGGCAGGGTGGGGCAAGAGACAGGACGTGGAGAGAAGAGCAGGAACTAAGGTATTGACGAGTAGAAGAGCACTGTGTGTGTGTTGGGAGCTGAGTGGTGTGGAGTGCACAGTGGTGGGAGGGGGAGGAGGGAGAGGGAGAAGAGTTACCAAAAGTAGTTGGGGCTAAATTGGGAAAGGCATTGAATGCCAACTCCAGGAGTTAGGAATTTATTCCATATCCTGGGTGCCCACTAAAGGAAGCAGATTGCTTTGAAGTTAATCTTATAGGCTCTTGAGACAGACTGCCTGGGTTTGAATCCAGACCCCACCATTTATTTATTAGCCGTGGGGCAAAGGTCAAGCAGCCTCAGCTTCCTCATTTGTAAAACAGGAGTGATAATCACAGGATTGTTGTGGGACTTCCATGAAAGAATGCATGTAAAATGCATAGTACAATTACTGCCACTTAGTTCTCAATGACTGCTGGCTTTAGTGATTCATAAAAGCGTGGGGAAAAAAAGACCATGAACAGCTCTGGATTTAGAGAGAGTCTGGCAGATAGACCAGCACAAATTTGGACCAGAATCTCAAGTCAGTATTTTTCAAGTCACACTGAAATTTAGTACATGTTCATAGTATTGTACTTTTAAACAAAGATTAGGATGAATATAGTTGAAACCCCATGGTTCCTGTCTTAGGAAAGTCATTGTATTGATAGTACCGCCAGCTGTCTACATGTTACCCTGACTCTCTAGGTGACTAGCAGGAATTTGATGCTATGGCATTCTTTTATCGCTCAGGAAGGGTACAGATTCCTGTGCTTACATTCTTTCTTTCATGTTTTAGCGGTCCTGGATAATGAGAGACTTACTGCAGAGGAGATGGATGAAAGGAGACGTCAGAATGTGGCTTATGAGTACCTTTGTCATTTGGAAGAAGCAAAGAGGTAAAGGTTGGCTGGAGAGAAGATTGGGAGAAGGGAGCTGATCTGGTGTCAACAAAGATAAAGATCTCTGAGTATGTTGTAGGTGTGACTGTGAGAGGCAGGTAGTTTGAAGGAATAAGTAAGTACAGGTAGGATATTTTTTTCATGGGAGCAAGTAGCCTTGATGGCAGTTCATCATGAAACAGTCTGATGGGCACCTACGCATACTGAAAAATTTCCAGATTTGTGTTGTTCAGTTTTATGCTTATGGTGCATGTTTTGGGCACAACCAGCTATAGTGAAGAAAAGCAATTTTAAGGTTTGAAGTTTTTGGCCTTAATGTTTCACCGGTTCTTCGCTGGTTTTGATTTATATATGAATTGGGTCCATTCTCCTCTTGGTAGTGCTCTGGGTATGGATCCATCCATTCGGCAATATTCAAAGTCTGTTTACCAAAGGCAGCGTCCTCTGCATTCTTTGTGACGTGAATGTACAACTGCTGTTTTCATTTTTCAGATGCTCCAAGACCTTGTGGTCTTATTCTTAGAGTGTCGATTTGCTATCAGTAGTTCATTGCTTTTGTTCTGGTGCTTGTGTTGTTTTGCAAAGTCCCAGGGTAGATAGATGTAATTACAGATCATGTATCCTATAAGTGAGCTTTGGTGGAAAAGGCCAGCAAGGGATAATGAGAGATTTTGTGGTTAAAGTCTAATGAAAATCAAGGATGTTTCAAATGGTGCTAATAAACAAGAGTGTTTTTTGTCTTGTTTTGTCTTTTTAGTTTTGAAAATCTTAAACGCTACAGGAAAGTCCAGAGAACAATACAATAAACATCCATGTATTCCAAACTAGCAAATGTTAGCCCTTCCGATTTTTTCCCTTTTCTCTCAAAAGACATAGTTGGAGTCCCCTTTGTGCACCTCCCTGGTCCTATTCTCCTTTCCATTCCTGGGGCTACCACTAACATGCATTTCGTGCATCTTCTTGAATCCGGGCTTCTTTTCTTTTTTTTTTTTTTTTTTTTTTTTTCTTTTTGCGGTATGTGGGCCTCTCACTGCTGTGGCCTCTCCCATTGCGGAGCACAGGCTCTGGACGCGCAGGCCCAGCGGCCATGGCTCACGGGCCCAGCCGCTCCGCGGCATGTGGGATCCTCCCAGACCGGGGCACGAACCCGTATCCCCTGCATCGGCAGGCGGACTCTCAACCACTGCGCCACCAGGGAGGCCCCGGGCTTCTTTTCTGAGCTTAAAGCCCTTCCATTAGACTGGGAGAGGTTTGTGAGGGGATTAGTGATGATTTAGGGGGAGAGAGTGGTAATAACACTTGTTTTTCTAAGTGGAAGGTTAGACCGAAGGAGGTGAATGTGTTAGTAGAAAGGGGGATGTTTCTCATACAAAGTTTGTAAGGATCCCGTGAACAAAAATATTAAGTCCTCTGCTACTTAAATTAGGGACTAGATCTAGTTTTGGAAGGTAAACAGTTTAAAAGCTGTAGCTGGTATGAGAGACCATCTTGGGCTCTGTGAAGTCTTGGTGTCTTTGTTGGGGTGACCTAGGGGTGAGAGAAAAGGGCTTCAACCTACCTTCCTTCCCCTGTCAAAAGCTTTCCTGCTTTTAATATTGGGTTTCCGCAGTAAAATTCCCTTTTTTAAAGAGGGTATCTTGGCTAACATCCCCTTGCTACCACTAATGCAGTTTCACTGTTATTATTATTATGATTATGATTATGATTATTTTTAATTTGGCCACTCCACGCGGCTTGTGGGATCTTAGTTCCATGACCAGAGATCAAGCCCATGCCCTCGGCAGTGAAAGCACAGAGTCCTAACCAGTGGACCGCCAGGGAATTCCCCAGTTCCACTACTAATCTAGTTCAACCATCTCATTTCAGTGAGGAAACTGAGGCCTGAGTGTCCACGGTCTACTTGTAGTTTTCTTGATTGAAGAATAGTTTTCAGCATTTTATACGATGGTTTTTAACCAGGTGTGTACATTAGAATCATCTGGGGAACTTTAAAAAAAAAAAAAAAGGCTATCTGGGCCTTACCACAGAGATTCTGGTTCAGTAGATCTAGGCTGGAAGGTCCAGATACCTGTATATTTTAAATGCTTCTAGCGGTTCTGATGGTCCCCCCGAGTAGAGAAATGAGATTGAAAACATTTTAGAACTCTACCTTATGCTAGGTTATGATAGCCTGGATAGGATGATGTCCTTTATCACATTTCCTTCTTCAAGCACTGCACTACAAGAGCACTTCATTTCCGTCTACTCCAGAGCATATTCTTTTCTGTCAGGTGTTTTTTCCCCAGAATAGAAGAATATCCCATTTCCTTTAAAATCCATCCAGGGACCATGATCCCCTGGGACGTTTTTTAGTTGGGTGCTTGTGCATACTTAGGAAGTGACTAAGGCAGTGAGACATTTGTGATAGTCTTTATTTTCCATGCTTTTGGTTATAAGGGAGAGCATAGTAGCGGCATATTGTCCTACCACACTCTGCACTTTGGCCTCACATCGAGGAAATGTGCCTGGTTTATTTATGGAGGCAATCATGTAAAATCTGGATGCAGTGATTTTTTTGTTTGGTTTTTTTTAAAACTTTGATTAGAAAATCAACTTTGGAAGCACCTATTTAGACTTTACAACTAGAGAGGGCTAGGAAAAGAAGCCCGGGAATGTCATACTGAAAAAAGAAGACCGGGGTCCCTCTTGGCCACCTGATGTGGCTGCTGCCACCCCTAAAAAGTGTTCAAGGTGCACCGCAGACAAATCACATGCTCTTCCTTATTAGCTGCAACTTCAGCTCCCAGTTGTGTCTTCTACCCTGGTGAGCTGGGTTGTACCTTGTGTGCTACTGAGGCCCCTCTTTACCCTCTAGCACAAGTCCATTTTGCCTTTTTGGATTGGCCCCATCCTGTTTCCTTCATAACCTCCACCCCTCCCAAGTTGGAGGAGTCCCAAGGTCTGGAATTTACACCCACTCCAAGGCCAGGAAGAAAGATCGCAGAGATCCAAGGGAGAAAAGGTTCCCCTCTTTAGTTCTATTTATAATACTGCTACTCCTCCCACTAAAAGCTCCACCTTATAGCACAGTGGCCCCATTGTGTATCCTAGGGCACTCCATTTTCTCCCGTACCTGTAACAGCTCTTTTGTGGGAAGAGAGGAGAGTGTGTAGAGAGGGAGAGCATATAAATGTGTGCAGACAGGGAGTATAAGTAAGAGTGTATGTAGAGAAATGAGAACGTGTTGTGAATTTCTGTTTCCCTAAGAGGTTAAGCGAGAAAATTTAGGAGTGATTCTATAAAAGTATGCACTTTGAGAATGCTTGCGAAATAGAAAATATAGAGATTCTGCTTTTCTTTATTGTTTGGAGAGTAGTTTAAATATGGAAATTAAGTTATTGGTCTAATGAAATATCATCTAAGGATTCAGGGTTTTATGCTAAGGGCTGCAGAGCAGACCAAGGACTTTCTAAAGCAAGACATCTTAAATTATGTATTTATGCTTAAATGTGGGTTTAGTTTTATCCTTTTGCCTGTTCTGATTGGACTTTACGTTTGTTTTTGCTAAGGAGCAGTTGTATAGTAGAGGTAAATAGCATTTTCACTCAATTGAGAGAGGTGAGGTTTAAATATGTGAGATATGGTAGGTGCTCAGGTCTTGGACAGGAAGAAGTAATAGATCAGGGACTTCCCTGGTGGTGCAGTGGTTAAGAATCCTCCTGCCAGTGCAGAGGACACGGGTTCGAGCCCTGGTCCGGGAAGATCCCACATGCTGTGGAACAACTGAGCCCACGCACCACAACTACTGAGCCTGTGCTCTGGAGCCCGCAAGCCACAACTACTGAAGCCCGCGCATCTAGAGCCCGTGCTCCCCAACAAGAGAAGCCACTGCAGTGAGAGGCCCGCGCACTGCGATGAAGAGTAGCCCCTGCTTGCTGCAACTAGAGAAAGCCCAGGAGCAGCAACAAAGAACCAACACAGCCAAAAATAAATAAATAAGTAAATAAATAAAGAGAGAAAGAGAGAAAAGAAAAAAAGAAAGATTAGAAGGTTCAGGTGAAAAGAACCAAGAAGAGAACATAACAGGCAGGGCAGAAGAGGGCAGTCTGCAGAGGAGGAGAATGTATGAGTAGTCCTAGAAATGGGAGAAAATTGAGTTAGGTTAAAGGTCACAGGAGGAAGGTTAATTCCAGCACTCCCCGAGTTTAACAATTTAGGAATCCTTCTTTCAGAGGCTTGCTGGTATGTCCTTGTGAGCCTGTCATGGGCCACCTTCCTCCTGCTCAGTGTCCATACCCCAGCTCACAGAGCAGGGCACACCCCTCCCCCCACAAGGGGTGGAAAGTGAAGGCTGTGGCTGGCTGGAGACTGTCAAAAACCATGTGATGTTAACAAGAGCTTAACACTAAGTAGAGGCACTTTACCTTCTGTAATTTAGGGGAATTGAAAAAGTATCTTGGAAAGAAATCAGCTCTTGAGAACAAATTCTCTTTTGTGCGTATGCATTTGTTGTTGGCATCGAACATTTTCCAGGATGGGCTCATCAGATCTCCTCTCCTCTAAGTGGAATCAGAATTCCAGTAACATCTGGATATATTAGGCTGGCACACTGTGATCATGAAAAGAGAAATTAAAGACGTTTAACTAGAAGCTTGCCCACTAGCTTCTAGAATTCTCAAATGAAGGAATATCAGTAAGATATTGAGGAGACTCATTTTTAGATTGACCCAAGCTTTCCTTTTGCAGATGAAAAAACTAATCGCTTCATGAGACCCAGTATGATTAAGGGGCCACAAAAAACGTAGCTTTTTTTTTTTTTTTAAAGACTTATTTGTTTAATCAGGATTTAAAGCTTAACCTTGAAACACACACACACACACACACATATATATATATATATATATTTTTTTTTTTTTTTGCGATACGCGGGCCTCTCACTGCTGTGGCCTCTCCCATTGCGGAGCACAGGCTCTGGACGCACAGGCTCAGCGGCCATGGCTCACGGGCCCAGCCGCTCCGCGGCATGTGGGATCTTCCCGGACCAGGGCACGAACCCGTGTCCCCTGCATCGGCAGGCGGACTCTCAACCACTGCGCCACCAGGGAAGCCCAAACGTAGCTTTTTAATGGTACTTTGGGACTACAAGCTGGATACATTCATGTATTTATGATTATCAAGGAGAAGTATGGGGTGGGATTTATTCTTAACTCTTAAAATGGTGACATAGATGAAAATCTCTTTTTTTTAAATTTTTGAACTTTATTTTATTTTTTTAAACAGCAGGTTCTTATAGTCATCCATTTTATACACATCAGTGTATACATGTCAGTCCCAATCTCCCAATTCATCACACCACCACCACCACCACCCCCTGCCGCTTTCCCCCCTTGGTGTCCATACGTTTGTTCTCTACATCTGTGTCTCAATTTCTGTCCTGCAAATGGGTTCATCTGTACCATTTTTCTGGGTTCCACATATATGCATTAATATACGATATTTGTTTTTCTCTTTTTGACTTACTTCACTCTGTATGACAGTCTCTAGATCCAGCCACGTCTCTACAAATGACCGAATTTCATTCCTTCTTATGGTTGAGGTATATTCCATTGTATATCTGTACCACATCTTCTTTATCCATTTATCTTTATCCATTCATCTGTCGATGGGCATTTAGGTTGCTTCATGGCTATTGTAAATAGTGCTGCAATGAACATTGGGGTGCATGTGTCTTTTTGAATTATGGTTTTCTCTGGGTATATGCCCAGTAGTGGGATTGCTGGGTCATATTGTAGTTCTATTTTTAGTTTTTTAAGGAACCTCCATACTGTTCTCCATAGTGGCTGTATCAATTTACATTCCCACCAACAATGCAAGAGGGTTCCCTTTTCTCCACACCCTCTCCAGCATTTGTTGTTTGTAGATTTTCTGATGATGCCCATTCTAACTGGTGTGAGGTGATACCTTGTTGTATACCTCATTGATTTGCATCTCTCTAATAATTAGTGATGTTGAGCAGCTTTTCATGTGCTTTTCGGCCATCTGTATGTCTTCTTTGGAGAAATGTCTATTTAGGTCTTCTGCCCATTTTTCGATTGGGTTGTTTGTTTTTTTAATATTGAGCTGCATGAGCTGTTTATATATTTTGGAGATTAATCCTTTGTCCGTTGATTCGTTTGCAAATATTTTCTCCCATTCTGAGGGTTGTCTTTTTGTCTTGTTTATGGTTTCCTTTGCTGTGCAAAAGGTTTTAAGTTTCATTAGGTTCCATTTGTTTATTTTTGTTTTTATTTCCATTACTCTAAGAAGTGGATCAAAAAAGATCTTGCTGTGATTTATGTCAGAGTGTTCTGCCTATGTTTTCCTCTAAGAGTTTTCTGGTGTCTGGTCTTACATTTAGGTCTCTAATCCATTTTGAGTTTATTTTTGTGCATGGTGTTAGGGAGTGTTCTAATTTCATTCTTTTACATGTAGCTGTCCAGTTTTCGCAGCACCACTTATTGAAGAGACCGTCTTTTCTCCATTGTATATCTTTGCCTCCTTTGTCATAGATTAGTTGACCATAGGTGTGTGGGTTTGTATCTGGGCTTTCTGTCTTGTTCCATTGATCTATATTTCTGTTTTTGTGCCAGTACCATATTGTCTTGATTACTGTAGCTTTGTAGTATAGTCTGAAGTCAGGGAATCTGATTCCTCCAGCTCTGTTTTTTTCCCCTCAAGACTGCTTTGGCTATTCAGGGTCTTTTGTGTCTCCATACAAATTTTGAGATATTTTGTTCTAGTACTGTAAAAAATGCCATTGGTAATTTGATAGGGATTGCATTGAATCTGTAGATTGCTTTGGGTAGTATAGTCATTTTCACAATATTGATTCTTCCAGGAACATGGCATATCTCTCCATCTGTTGGTATCATCTTTAATTTCTTTCATCAGTGTCTTATAGTTTTCTGCATACAGGTCTTTTGTCTCCCTAGGTAGGTTTATTCCTAGGTATTTTATTCTTTTTGTTGCAATGGCAAATGGGAGTGTTTCCTTAATTTTTCTTTCAGATTTTTCATCATTAGTGTATAGGAATGCAAGAGATTTCTGTGCATTAATTTTGTATCCTGCAACTTTACCAAATTCATTGATTAGCTCTAGTAGTTTTCTGGTGGCATCTTTAGGATTCTCTATGTATAGTATCATGTCATCTGCAAACAGTGACAGTTTTGCTTCTTCTTTTCCAATTGTGTTCCTTGTATTTCTTTTTCTTCTTTGATTGCTGTGGCTAGGACTTCCAAAACTATGTTGAATAATAGAAAATCTCTTTTTTGTGAAACTTAGTGCAACTGCCTTGGACAGACTCTATGGTAAGAAGTGGGTTGTCTTTAAAAGTGATTCAAACCAAGAGTGCTTTTTCATATTATTACAATGTTACAAATGGGGGGATGTGTTCCTAGCAGCCAGGAAAAGCGACTCTACAGTGTAGCTGAGACACTTAGCAAAATTTACAGTTGAGAAAGGTGGGCAGTTTCTGGTATATATTAGGCAGTCAACTAGTTCGTAGCTGCTGTGATAACTAAGAAAAGTCGTATTACTGTAATCTCATAACACTTATAATGAAGTCAAACAAATTTTAAAAGCCTGAATAAAACGTCATTGAAAATCTTGACTGTTGAGATACGCAAAGTGAAAAGAACAAGGACTTTCAGTTTTGGCAGGTGTAAGTTCTGATTCTGGTTTTGCAAGTTACTTAACCTTAGGGAGTAGAGCCTAAGCTTGTACTTTACAGAATGGAGATACTGTGCATCTTAGAGAGTCGCTGTGAGGGCTAAGTGCCTGGCACAGTGTCTGAAATACAGTAGGCACTTGATAAATGTATTCATTATCCTGGTCCTTGGGGCAAAAGCAGATTTAATATGAAGATGAAGAGGCATTCATAAACTTTTCTGGGGAATTTTCTGGGCATTTTCAAGGTTCTAAATGTTGGTAGCTCTTAGTTTTTTCACTTCATACTTAACCTGTTGTCTGAAGGGAAACACCAGAAACAGAGGATACCTCTAGG
Organism: Mesoplodon bidens; assembly: GCF_964165515.1. Lineage (NCBI taxonomy): Eukaryota > Metazoa > Chordata > Mammalia > Artiodactyla > Ziphiidae > Mesoplodon > Mesoplodon bidens. The sequence goes on from NC_138178.1 coordinate 36,820,869, forward strand.
GATTGGAGGGTATGAGAAGACTTTTCCTTTTTACTTAATGCTTTTCCGTATATTTAAAATGCTTTTTACGATGATCATGAATTTTATAATAAAAAAGGAATGGATTAAGAAAAAGGAAAAACTGAGTATATAATTTTTAGATAACGATGATCACGAATTTAGATTTTTAAATTGCTGTATTGTCATCTTAATTACTATTTTCAATGGATACATAATGTCCATAATTTATTTAGGCTTATTCCAAAAGTTGTATTGCTTTGATTTCTGGAAAGAGTAAACATTTTCCCATATATTTCTTTACCATCTTTATTTTATGCAAGTTGTTGATGACGTTTGTCTGCTAGGGTCATGATGTTGACTTTTGTGAGCTCTCTTATAATATGGGTGTCAACCTGTGGTATTGCTACAAACATTTTCTCTTGATTTTCCATTTTATTCTTTCACTGTATGGAAGTTTTAAATTTTATGCAGTTTAAGTGTTAATCTTTCTCTTGGTAATTTCTTCTATTTAGATAGTTTAATTTCTGTAAGGCCTTGCTAAAATTTGAAGTTTTATATTCTGTTAACTTTCCTATGATATAGTTATTTAATTTTTTAAACATCTAAGTCTTTAAATTTCATGGTGTTTCTAAATTATTCTGATATTACTTAAAAATAATCTTTTACTACCTGTTAGCAACTGACATCTAGTATGTCAAATATTAAATTACATAAAGTTCTGTTTCTAGACTTTTTATTCTTTTATGGTGAACTGTATTTCTTTTTGGGTGGCAGGGTAGGGAGTGCTGTACCACGAAGCCTGGGGGATCTTAGTTCCCGGACCAGGGATTGAACCTGGTCCCACGGCAATGAAAGCACTTAAAGCACTCTTAAAGCTTAGAGTCCTAAGCACTGGCCCACCGGGGAATTCCCTTCATTTTTCTTGAAGAAATGTGTGACTTCATTTTCTTGTACTTATTAATGAGAAACAACATTTGAAACTAGCTTGATTTTTACTTCCAGGAAAAGTAACATTTTTATAATACTTTTTCATAATTTGAAACTTGTAAGAATTCTTATTTCTTAAAGTTTCCCCATGTTACATATTAGAGTTGATACCGGCTTAGTAATTTAGCCTGTACTGTGAAGACTCTTCTTGACTTGTATCTTTTTTTTTTAAGGGATTATTAATACTGCTTGACTTTTATTTATTTTTAGACATATCTTTTTTGTTTGTTTATTTTAGCTCTAGGAAATTGTTATATCTTTAATAATTGGTTCTAATTCAGTAGTTCTGTCTTGGGGGTGCCTGTTGGTGGGTTAGATCTGCACAGTGTTTTTCAATTTTTTTGCGGTACGCGGGCCTCTCACTGTTGTGGCCTCTCCCGTTGCGGAGCACAGGCTCTGGATGCGCAGGCTCAGCGGCGATGGCTCACGGGCCCAGCCGCTCCGCGGCATGTGGGATCCCCTGCATCGGCAGGCGGACTCTCAACCACTGCGCCACCAGGGAAGACCTGCACAGTGTTTTATGGCTGATCTTCATTTCGTTTAAGTCAGCTTTCTAGATATGTGTCCTACATATATATCTTCTGTTTGACTAACTTGATTTTCCTCTTTGGTTCTGTTAATGGTAATTGCTTTGTCCTATTGCAATTTTCAGTTTGGACTATTAACTCCTTTTCCCTCTCTCTTCTTGTTAATAGATCAAACGGTTTCTGATTAGCTCATGAAGAATAGTGTGACACATATAGGATCCTTTTCAGGTGGAAAAAAGGAGCTTGTAGCCAAGAGAGTTGTTTACTTTACCAATTCCCCTTATTTTCATTAAGTCTTGGAGTGGATGTCACCATAGGAAATCTGTGTTAACTGGATTGTCCACCAGTCAAGGTTAGGAAAGTCTGGGTGGGCTAAGTGGACCATTAGTTTGACCTAATCTAGCATATATTTCTTCTAGTCTTAAATGTCAAAGCAACAATTGTTTATATATTTTGATGTTCCTAATTGAAAAACCAGTAAAAATATATTTGAGGGCCTAAGTTGGCATTGTTCTAGGAATGTGATTTTTCTGGCTTTGCATGATGATCTGTCTCTGATTTCTGTATAATTCCTTCAGTTTCACAGTTTAGCAGTGGGGATACCTTTTGGTAGCAGGACCTGTTTTGAACATTTTTAAGCCATGTGGTATTTGATGGACTCAGGGTTGTTTCCAATTGTGGCTGCTAAATAAACCCTTTCACAGGAAGTATTTATGTAAGAAAGTGCTAGTAGGCAAAGTGAGACCATCCGGAAGTGATTCATATGACTGGTGTTGTTTGTTTAATTTGGGACTTGGTTGCCTAGAGACCATATCTTTGAGCAAGCTGAGTGAAGTGCCACATGAATGCAGAGGTCCCATTGCCTACCTGATCAAATCAGGACTGCTGTTTGATTTTTCTTTTGACAGAGCTTCTGGTAATCTCATTGATCCCTGTGCTTTGACAGTGTGTGAATCTAAAAATCTTAAACATATAAATGAAAGATCTGGTTAATGGTTTATGTTGAAGAGAAAGTCTACTTGCTTAAGTTTGAATGTTTAAAAAAATTTTTTCTTATAATTGTACGTTGGGAAGAATTATTTTTCAATAAGGTATTTTATTATATAAACCTCAATACTTCAAATACTTTACACCAGCTAAGAGGAAGCAAAACAAAACAAAACCCCCAAAACCAAAAACCAACCCTGCGATTTACAAGGACATCATGGTATACAATATCACCTGTCTGACCCAAGGTCAGTGTCCTTCCCCTCTCTTCTCCTTCATCATCATCATCATCATCAGTAACATTTATTGAGCACTTATCATGTGCTGGGCACTGTGCTAAGCACTTCATATGCATTGTCTAATTAGCTATTCTTGAAGTCCCATGAGGTGCTTATTCTTATCTACATTTAACAGAAAAGAAAGCAAAGCTCAGAGAGGTTGACTCGCCCATCTCTTAAGTGATAGATCCAGATTTCAGGCTTGGCAAAGACTCCAAAGCCTTTGCTCTTCCCTGGATCAGTCTGTCACTGCAGCACTACTTGTGCTTCTAAAAATAATAACTACAGCAACAGTATCTTCCAGTAATTAAACAGAACGATGATGTACTTTATATACAACATTATGGTGAGATAGGCATTATTTTTATTTTAAAGAAGGAAAAAAATGAGTTAGTGTCACGTGTTTCAAGGTCATGTAACTGTGGAATTCAAGCCCAGGTCTGTGTGACACCGTCACTACTGCTGTCAACCTCTACAGGCACTAAAGGGACAGCATTTAAGTCCAAAATTAAGTCACCTAGTTCCCAGACATTAAACAATTGCCTAGCTGTCAAGTGGGTGAGGGAATGTGAGCTGTTTCCTGCTTCTAATTGCAGTCTCTTTTACCTGCCACTCTGCCTATATGAGGGCAGTTCTCTGATTTGTCTCATGTATTTTTTAAAAAAATATTTATTTATTATTTATTTGGTTGCACTGGGTCTTAGTTGCGGCACGCGGGCTCCTTTAGTTGCGGCATGCAAACTCTTAGTTGAGGCATGTGGGATCTAGTTCCCTGGCCAGGGATCAAACCTGGGCACCCTGCATTGGGAGTGCGGAGTCCCAACCACTGTGCCACCAGGGAAGTCCCATGTCTCATGTATTTTTGTGTCTAACAAATTGTTGGACTCTGTCTTACACTTTTTCTTATTCACTGCAGAGCTAAAGATAGTGATAGACATAAATAAGTAACAGTTAACTGATTGATGAAGAATTTGGGCATGAATGCTTACAAGAAATAGAGTAAACATAAAATCTAAGTGATTTTTATAGGTGTCTAGGAACATAACTGGTCTGTGAAAAATGTGTATATTTAACTTCTTTGACCTAACTCCTGCTCACTAAGAGGCCTCCTGGAGTTGGAAATGGATGCAGTAGAGGTTATATGGTTACATACAGTGACTCTGGGGAGACTAGAGAGTGCCTGGTTGGTTTTCTTCTTTCTGGCACCTATTTTTGATTCAGCTTAGAAAGGCATTCCTTCTTCCCAATTGCTTGTTTTTTCAGTAGTGACCTCATGCAGACAGGAGTGGCATTGGAAATTGCCTTGGATTGTTTGGCAAGAATTGTATTTTTTGGTGTTGTGGGTGGAGGAAAGGCCTGCCTCAAGGCCTTTATTTCTTCCTTATTCTGAATACCTTCCTGTTGACTCATTGGAAATCATAACAAAAAGCAGAAGGATCATTGGAGAGGCAGCTGCCAGCCCAGGGCTTGGCTTCTGTTGGGGCAGATGTCTGCGGACTGAGAGAACTCTGGCTTTAAGAAAAATTGGGAGACGTTTGTAGTAGAAGGAAATACTATTGTTGTGATAGCTATTTATCCATAAGGTAGAAAGTATCAGCCAGTTGCTAGGGGTCATTAATCAGCAACATAAAAAACTAAGAATATTTTCTTGAATAGGATTAATTAGTCTTCCTTTAAAATTGAAGCAGAGGAACTGAAGTGTAAAAAGAGGGAATGAGGCAAAATTAGAAAAGGAAAAATTGAAAAGGAAAAATACCTATGATCATTAAAAATAGAAAAATGATATAAAAATAAAAAATAAAATTTAAGGGAATTCCTTGGTGGTCCAGTTGTTAGGACCCCAAGCTTTCACTGCTGAGGATTTGGGCTTAATCCCTGATCAGGGAACTAAGATCCCGCAAGCTGAACGGCGTGGCTGGAAAAAAAATTTTTTTAATAGAAAAAGTCTTGTGGTATAGCAGGTCATTTTATTACAAATAACATACATCTCAGATGACCTTTAAAACAGCTAAAAGGAGACAAAAGTTACTTACCACTTACATGACTATTACAACAAAATGTTTTGCTGCCCTGAAGACATATTACTATGTCATTACTTTGGACAGTGCTTTTTAATCATTGCTAGTTTGAAGAGGTAGTGCTAGACAATGGCTTGACTTTGGGGGTTTTCCTTTAAAAACTTGAGAAATACCCACAAAAATGTGTTTTAGGTGGATTTGGTCTCAACTTTTAAAACTTTTTCTTAATCATTTAAAAATAGGTAATATATGGATATGACACTTAATTCAGAGGCTCTGCTAGGATATTCAGTAAAAAAAAAAAAAAGAAAAAGAAAAAAGTCTCCCTGGTCCTGTTTCCCAGCCACCCAGATCTTCCCAGATGGAACCACTGTTATGATTGTATATCCTTCCAGAGTCTGTGCATCTAAATACAAATCCCTTTTGTTTCCTCGTATAGAAGTGATAGCACTGTACATTCTGCTTTGCATCTTGTAACATATTCCACGCGAATATGTTATAGTGCCTCAGTTTTGTTCTTTCACAGTTGCATGGTTTTTCAGTGTATGGGTTTAACCCGTCAGTGGATGTTCCCCCCCCAGCTTTTTCTCTTATCAGTAATGTTGTAGTCAGCAACTTTGTATGTCTGTCATCTTGCACTTGTGAGTATTGTAGGATAAATTTCTAAAAGTAGAATTTCTAAGTTAATGGGAATATCTGCATTTAGTTTTGATAAATATTGTCAGTTTGCTCTCTTTGGAGGTTGTACCAGTTTATATGTACATCAGTGATACATGAGAGGGCTGCTTTCCCTATGATTTCACTGACCTAGAGTATCATAAGTTTTTTTTTTCATATTTATGAATTTCATAGGTGAAAATGGTATTTTAATTGTAGTTTCATTTTCATATTATCTTACTCTGAGTGAAGCCAAGCATCTTTACATATGTTTAAAAGCCACTTGTATTTCCTTTTCTGTCAACTGTTTTGGCAGAATCCTTTGCTCATTCCCTGTTGTGTTATTGGTCTTACTGATGTAAGAGCTCTTTTTATACTGAGGAGATTGATCCTTTGGATTTATGTGTAGTAAATAATTATTCCAACTTGTCTTTTGATTTTAAGGAGTTTAAAATAATTTAGAATTTTAAAACATATCTGATTTTACTAATCTTTTATTTTTATTTATTTATTTATTTTATTGGAGTATAACTGCTTTACAATGTTGTGTTAGTTTCTGCTGTACAATGAAGTGAATCAGCTATATGTATACCTATATCCCCTCTCTCGGACCTCCCTCCCACCCCCCCCCATCCCACCTATCTAAGTTGTCACAGAGCACCAAGCTGAGCTCCCTGTGCTGTACAGCAGGTTCTCACTAGCTATCTGTTTTACACATGGTAGTGTATTTATGTCAAACCTAATCTCCCAATTCATCCCACCCTCCCCTTCCCCACCTATGTCCACATGTCCTTTCTCTACATCTATGTCTCTATTCCTTTTATTTTTAGCTTTTGGGCTTTGTATCATTTTTAGAGAGTCCTATACTGAGATTATACAGAAACATTCCCCCAGGCTTTCTTCTAGTATTTTTAGGTTGTAAAGAATTTTAACATTTGACCCTTTGATCCATTTGGAATTTATTTTGGTGTGAAGAGTGAGGTAGAAATCCTGCTTTATTTTTTTTTCTCTAGTTGGTGTTTGGATAGTATCTTAAATATTGAGCACCAGCAATGGCTCTCTTATGAAATGTGCTCTGGAATTTGCCAAACTCTCTGGTCTATGAACTGAGATTTAATTTTTAATTTTTTTTTTCAGAACAAGGCAGCTTCAACTTCTGAGATTTTCGAAACATATGGCTTAAATATCCTTTTAGAAAAATTAGCTAGAAGTTTCCAGAGTTCTTTCCTCCTCCCTCCCTCCCTCCCTCCCTCCCTCCCTTCCTTCCTTCCTTCCTCCCTCCCTCCCTCCCTCCCTTCCTTCCCTTCCTTCCCTTCCTTCCCTTCCTTCCCTTCCTTCCCTTCCTTCCCTTCCTTCCCTTCCTTTTTTGGCTGCCCTGGGCCTTAGCTGTGGCACCACACGGGATCTCCGTTGAGGCATGCAGGATCTCTCTTTTTTTTTTTTTTAGTTGCGGCATGTGGGCTTCTTAGTTGCAGCATGCAGACTCAGTTGCGGCATGCATGCGGGATGTAGTTCCCTGACCAGGGATCCAGCCCAGGCCCCCTGCATTGGGAGTATGGAGTCTTACCCACTGGACCACCAAGGAAGTCCCCAGATTGCTTTCAAACAAGTTGTATTATGTTTAAAAGATTAATAGTGTAATGAAGTTGGCATTGAGAAAACAGGTTTTGGATGAACAACTTTGACATATATACTGTGAAGAGATGAATAGACTTGTCAAACTAAAATAATTTATTCTTTGTGTTAAAGGAGAGTATAGTTTTGAGGAACTTTTGAAAACTGTGTAGCTGACTTCTGTATCACTATTTTTTTAAAAAATAAATTTATTTATTTATTTTTGGCTGCATTGGGTTTTCATTGCTGCACACGGGCTTTCTCTAGTTGCGGTGAACAGAGGCTACTCTTCCTTGCATTGTGCAGGCTTCTCATCGCGTGGCTTCTCTTGTTGCGGACCATGGGCTCTAGGTGCATGGGCTTCAGTAGTTGTGGCTCGCAGGCTCTAGGGTGCAGGCTCAGTAGTTGTGACGCATGGGCTTAGTTGCTCCATGGCATGTGGGATCTTCCCAGACCAGGGCTCAAACCCATGTCCCCTGCATTGGCAGGTGGATTCTTAACCACTTTTGAGGCATATTCTATTAATTTCCTCTCATTAAGGAGGAAAGGTTTTGGTGGTCAAATTTGTTTCAGAAATACTGGATTAAACCAAGTTAAATAGATTATTTAGCTGGTGGACTGTCTAGACTATCATGGGCTGTAAATTCTGAATCTCCAAGGGAGAGGATAGTGTAAACAATATTTCTCCAACCTAGTTTACTATCAGACTCTTTCCTCACAGGTTGTCTTTCTTAGGACTAGTGTTCCAGGGTATACTTGTTTGGGAGCTCTCTCAGAATATTGAATCTGTGGGACTGTTTCAGCTAAAAATTTGAGACTTGTTCATGGTCAGTTCTTAAATTAACTGTTTTATGTTTTATCTGTAGTTTCTTTCCTTTCTCCATTAAGTTCTCATGTTCTTGGTTGATAGAGCTTAAATTAAAGCCATTATTGTATTAATTGGGTAGGTGTAATTGCTGAACTGTCGCCAGTGATCTTTAAGACATTGTGAAGAACAAGAGTGTGTTTTTTTTTTTAAAAATGGAGTATTGAAAATGTACTAGTTATTAAAAAGGAGAAGATATCACAAATTCTAGTCTAGTGAACTCATTTCTGGCAAAATTCCATAGCATGTATTTTGTCAAATAGATGGCTTATGGTGAGAAACGAAGGGATGCTTGAGAGTCAACCAGGACTCCCTGAGAAAGGCCCTGTCACAGTAACATCATTGCCTTTTGGACAGGGTCACCAGATTGGTGAATCAGAGAAACAGTAATGTCTAGATTTCAGTAAGGCATTTGAAAGTATGCCTTGTGATACTTTCACAGACAGATTGGATAAATGTGGACTAGACTGTAATGTAATTAAGATTTGTAGCCAGTTGAATAAATCATCTTCAAAAAGGGCTGCTAAATGGTGAGTAACTGCTTAATGGGTAAAGGATTCCTTTTTGGGTGGTGACAATTTTCTGGAATTAGATAGTCATGGTGGTTGCACAACATTGTGAATATACTAAAACCCACTGAATTGCTTACTTTAAAAAGGTTAAAAATGGTGAATTTATGTTACATCCATTTTAGCTCAGAAAAAGGAGCTGCTAGATCTTTAATTCAAAGAAAGCTCAGTAGGTCATGTTACAAGTAAAACATTTGTGTTGGGACTTATGCATGCGTCAGTGGTATGTTGATCAAATCTTCAGTTGTGTTGCTGGGATGGTTAATACACTGCATGAAAGATTTTGCTTTCAAAATACCTTGAATCTAATGATGAAATTTAATAGTGAGAAATGTGTCATCCTGCATTGAGGTTCAAAAAATGGAGTGTCTAAATGCAGGATAGAGAGACAAGTAGCGTTAGTAGGGACAGGATTAGTGGGGAAAAAAACAAAATGAAACAAATCTGAGATGTTTATTAACTCACTAATAGAAATGTGGTATATGCAGCAAAGGAAACAATGGTTCCATTGTCCTCTGTACTGATCAGAGGCTACCTGAAGTTGGTTTTCAGTTCTGGAGGGACCTTGCTAGTCTAGAGCAGGGATGATAGATATGTGGTGGGCTTCCTTCACACCCATGGCAGGCACTGCTGATAGATCGGAATCCTTACCTGAGGAACCACTCCAGGCAGTGGGTGTTGGTCCACTAGTTGAGACTTGGTTGTTGCTCCAGGACTAGAGCATGTTGGATGAGCATGTCCAGGATTAAAAAGGGTCTAGAGATTATGATGTATGAGGAATTATTGAACAGATCATTTAATATGGAAACAAGATTTAGAATATATTGAGACTTCCCTGGTGGCACAGTGGTTAAGAACCCGCCTGCCAATGCAGGGGACATGGGTTTGATCCCTGGTCTGGGAAGATCCCATGTGCCGCAGAGCAACTAAGCCCGTGCACCACAAGTACTGAGTCTGCGCTCTAGAGCCCACGAGCCACAACTACTTAGCCCACGAGCCACAACTACTGAAGCCCATGCTCCTAGAGCCCGTGCTCCGCAACAAGAGAAGCCACCACAAAGAGAAGCCTCCACGCAGCAAAGAAGAGTAGCCCCCGCTCACCTCAAGGGAGAAAGCCCGTGCGCAGCAACGAAAACCCAGCGCAAAATAAAATAAATTAAAATAAATAAATAAATAAAAATTAAAAAAATTTAGAGAGAATATAGAATCATAGAATCTCAGAAGATCAACCTCTCATCCAGTATAGGAATTTATTCAACTGTTAATATTTTGCTGATATTATTTTTAAATTCCTGAAAAATGGTAAAGGGGTTCAATTTATCATATGTGGTACCAGAGGAACAGAACTAGGCAATGGAAATCTGCTTAATACGAGGAAGAACGTTATAGCAATAAGAGGTTTCCAAAAAAATTGCCCAAAAACTTGCTTTGAGAAAACCCATGTTGCAGATTTTCAAGCATAGACTGTATAACGGTTAATGGAAGATTATGTTCTAACCTAAGTGCTTTCTCAAGTTACTTAAAATAGTTTTTATTTTCATTTCTTCTTATTAAAAGGTATTTTTATTTTGAATGACTTGATAATATTCCATTGCTCTTTTTTTTTTCTGACATGGCTAAAAAATTCGGGAAAAACACCTCCAATACAATAAAACAGGTAACAATTTTTTGAACTCCTCCATTGTTCAGGACCCTCTGGTAGAACTGGAGAAAATGTGAAAGTATAACCCAGTCCTGCCCTTAGGGGACTTATGGATTAATTGGACAGTCAGGGTATAACCTTTTGAAAAGTTACTCAACATCGAAGGATGAAAGATCTAACTGATGTCACAAGGCAATATAGATTGCCAAGGAAATGATGCAAACAGTTAATGTGTGAAAATTTATCTAAGGGAGAGATTATATTATGGCTGAGTTTTGCAGTATAGTCTGAAATTGTATGGCAGAGAAGGGACAGCATAACTGTATGTCTGTTTGTCTTACTCTTTTGTGCTTCTTTAGACAGTCTCTTTAGTGAGACCGTCTTTTTCTACTTGTTGGTGTCCAACAGCAGCTCCTTCCACAGTGCTTTTCACAAAGTAGATGCTCAGGAATATCGTTCCGCTGAATTTGTGAAAAGTTGTGTGGAATGTGGGAGCTGTGGTGGTTAAGAGAATTTCAGTATTGATGGCGATGAGAGTTTAGGGTAATTTCTTTTTCTTTTATTATTTGGCTGTAATTGAGACCAGGACTGTGGTCCTCAAGCAAGAGAGAAAGGACGGTTTGTGTCATTCAGCAGTTTTTTTGTTTTTTGTTTTTTTTTTTGCGGTACACGGGCCCCTCACCAAAGCGGCCTCTCCCGTTGCAGAGCACAGTCTCCGGATGCGCAGGCTCAGCGGCCATGGCTCACGGGCCCAGCCGCTCCGCGGCATGTGGGATCTTCCCGGACCGGGGCACGAACCCGTGTCCCCTGCATCGGCAGGCGGACTCTCAACCACTGCGCCACCAGGGAAGCCCTCAGCAGTTATTTATTGAGCACCATGCTTCAAATAGAAATCAGAAAAGGATTCCACCCTTATGTCCTTAAATAACATTAAGAGGTAAAGAGATACAAAGTGCTGTAAGAAAGTCTAGAGGAGGGACTTCCCTGGTGGCACAGTGGTTAAGAATTGGCCTGCCAGTTCAGGGGACACGGGTTCCTGATATGTTCTCACTAACGACTAGATCTGAAAATTAACTTTTTGGCATGTTTTCGCTCTACAGCCTCCTTGTTCCCCTGGGCTCTGACGGCTGCTGCAGTAGGCAGTGACTCAGAGAACTGTTTTTTTGCAAAGAAATATGTGCCTGTCTTCCACCAAGTAGAGGACTCTCACCTGTTTTTTTTTTTCTCAAGAGCTGCTCACAACCAGCAGTGACTAGGCTGAGACTTGAGCTCACTTTGAAGTCTTTTTTTTTTCTATTTAGTGTTAAAAGGTCTTTCATGCTTCATGATATATGGTAAAGTAGAGGTGGGTGGGTGGGTAGGTTGAACACAGTAATGTTTCACTAGGCTCTGCTTCTGAATACTTGGTCTGAAAGTAAGTTAATCCTATTCACTCAGGGACTTTTTTTTTTCTTTTTAAATTTCATTGAGGTACCGTTTACATACCATAAAATTCTCTGATTTTCAGTGTATAAGTCAACAATTTTTAGTAAATTTACCAAGTGGTGCAACCATCACCATAGTCTAGTTTCTACCGCTCTAGTAAGATGAGGGACCCTTTTGAAATATGATAACAATTAGACATTTAATATTGGCAAGTAAACTTGACATACCTTGTCCAGTTCAGCAGAGTGAAGTGATTTGTTCAGGGACAGGTCTGTTTTAGGTATCAAGAAACACAGAGGTTAACTAAGTTAACTTAAGACGAAGAAAAAAAAATCCCTTCTGTTTCTCACTATTCCTATCGCTGTTCAGATTGGTTTAATTCATACTCAGAAGTTTCTGTTAAAACAGATACTATCAAGATTTCTCATTTTGCTTGTATGGCTTGGAAGACTAGCCTTTGTCATTTCTTGCCTGGGTTACTGCTGTACTTTCTTTAGTAGTTCTGCACCCCTTAATAGTCCCCCCTCCTAATCCGTTGTGCTTGGAGTGATCTTTTAAATCAGATCTAATCATTTCCTTCCTGTTTCAAATCCTTCAAAAGGTCTGTACATTCTCTTCCTTTAGCTTGACGTGTTCTCCCCCATGCACGCAGACGCGCGCACACACACACACACACACGTCTTTCAAGGCATAAATGTCATTTTCTCTGGGAAACCAGTTCTCATTCCCCTCCCTCTTCATATGGTGAGGAATGCTTTATTGAATAATAAACATTCTTTTTTCTCAAGACTTGTTTTTGCCACACTGTACTGAAATTACTAGGCTGTTTCCAGTGCCTAGATGGTACTCAAATGTGTTAGCGACTTAGTAAAATCCTATTTACAAGGAAAGATGGCCCAACTTGGGAGGTTTTTAGCAGTGAGTAATGCTGACATTCGGCAGGCGGGGGTGGGGGGGCCGGCGTTTGCTCTGCAAACTGGGTGTGGTGCCAGCGGAGCTGCTCCTGGAGGAACTGAATCTCAGTGGTTTGGAGTAGTCAGTTCCGGCATTGGTATGTTCCCCTTCTGTATTGCACAGAGCCGGGAAACCACTGAAGTCATGTGGTCTGCAGGACTTGTTCAACTGGTTTCACAGACCCCTAATTCAGATTCCCACCCTGATTCTTTTCTCCATATGCTCTTGGTCTGGGCTTGTTTTAAGGCTTACCATACTAGAGTTCTCTGAATAGTCATATCTTTGTCTTGCTGAGTGGTGGAATGGATAGGGCCAAGTATATGCTCTCTTTGACAAATGATATCAATAAGACAAAGTAGACAGGTATTACGCAAGTTACTGGGTGTCAGGCTCTAGAAGTAGGTTTATTTCTGGGATCTAGCTGTCCCCCATGCGTACACAAACACGTTGCTACCATTATTTAGAGCCTACTAGTGCTTGTATACGTTATCTCAGTCTTCACAACAATCTTATGAGAGTAGGTGCTGTTCCTAATCCTGTTTTACAGACAGGAAACTGAAGCTCAAGAGAGGTTAGTTAGATATGTCATTCTTGCTCATTCTTATTTCCTTCTTTCTCAAGGAAGAAGTGGGTATGTTCCTTTCCATAGATAACTGCCCACTGTGTTCTTCAGAACCTTCTTTTTTATTCCTTTATTTCTTGTGTCTTTAGTCCCTCTTTCTTATTCTTTTCTTGCAGGGCACAAATATGTGCCTATTCCTCAGTTATTTAAAAAAGGAGACAGAGACGTGCCGCCACTTCAGACTAACCCTTTCTTTATCCCCCCATCTCTCTTCTTCCCTTCTTAGACTTCTTGAAAAAGAACTCTACATTTTCTGTCTCTAGTTCCCTACTTCTAGTGAGTTCTCTAGTTATAATAATCTGATCCTCCTGCCTCATCACTCCACTGAGACTCCCCGCTATTGGGGTCCCAGATGACCTTCTTCCTTATTTGCCATATCCTTTTCTCTTTGCCACCCATCTCTCTGCAGCATTTGAAGTTGGTGACCTCTCCCAGCTTCCTGAAATTTTTTTTCTTCCTTGCTTGCCATCACGTGATTCTCTCATAGTTCTCATTTTACCATAGTAACTGTTCTTTCTCTGTAATATTCGCCTCTTAAATGTTGGTGTTTTTCCAAGGCACAGTCCTTGAACTTTAAAATTTGTCTCTACAGCCTTTCTCTGGGGAGCTCGTCCACTCCTGTGGTGCCACTTCTCTTTCTTCTCTCTTTTTTTTTTGGCTGCATTGGGTCTTCGTTGCTGCGTGTGGGCTTTCTCGAGTTGCGGCAAGCAGGAGGCTACTTTTCATTGCGGTGCGCAGGCTTCTCATTGCGGTGGCTTCTCTTGTTGCGGAGCACGGGCTCTAGGCATGTGGGCTTCAGTAGTTGCAGCACGCGGGCTCAACAGTTGTGGCACATGGGCTCTAGAGCATGCGGGCTTCAGTAGTTGTGGCTGGTGGGCTCAGTAGTTGTGGTGGCTGGCGGGCTCAGTAGTTGTGGTGCCCGGGCTTAGTTGCTCCGTGGCATGTGGGATCTTCCCGGCCCAGGGATTGAACCCATGTCCCCTGCATTGGCAGGTGGATTCTTAACCACTGCGCCACTAGGAAAGTCCTGGTGCCACTTTTCAAATCTGGGTCCCTGGTCAAACCTGGTCTCTCTCCTGAGTTTTTCAGACTTGTATTTCCAACAACTGGTAGGATGTCTCTACCCAAATGTATCATTGACCTTTTAAGCTGAACATATTTCAGGCATGGACTTATCATTCTGGCCTGCTTCTCCTTGTGTTCCCAGCCTTGTTTAACGGCATAATCTTTTATTTAGCCATCCATGCCACAAGTCACCAAATCATCTTTTAAAAATAAAACAACCTTTTTCCTTTTATTGAAGTTTTTGTAAGTTTCCTATAGATGGTATGTGTTGCCAGATTTTCTTGTGGAACAGTGTGAGAACGTTGAGTTTCCCCACATACTGGACAATAATAAGCTACGATCATTCTTTTTTATCTTTGCCAGTCTGCTAGCTGAAAATGGTGTTATTGTTACTTTAATTTGCATTCCTTTGATTAGTAGTGAGATTAAGTTTTTTTCCCATAATTGCTGGCTACTTATATTCTTTTGTGAATTGCCTGTTTATGTTTCTAGTGCATTTTCCTAGGGAAATATTTGTCATTTATTTTAAGCATTAAAAAATATATATATGCATCTAAAGATTATGGGAGGGCTTCCCTGGTGGTGCAGTGGTTAAGAATCCGCCTGCTAATGCAGGCGACATGGGTTCGAGCCCTGGTCCGGGAAGATCCCACATGCCGCAGAGCATCTAAGCCCGCGAGCCACAACTACTGAGCCCAGGTGCCACAAATACTGAAGCCTGCACGCCTAGAGCCCGTGCTCCACAACAAGAGAAGCCACCACAATGAGAAGCCCACGTACCGCAAGGAAGAGTAGCCCCCGCTCGCCACAACTAGAGAAAGCCCGTGCACAGCAAAGAAGACCCAACGCTGCCATAAATAAATAAATAAAGCTTTATTTTAAAAAATAAGTAAATAAAGATTATGGGAGAGGGCACTTCCCTGGCAGTTCAGTAGTTAGGACTCCACGCTTCCAGTGCAGGAGGGGTGGGGCACAAGTTCAATGCCTGGTCGGGGAACTGAGATCCGCATGCCATGCAGCCAAAAAATTTTTTAAAAATTTAACAAATGAAGATTATGAGAGATTATTAGCTCCTTGTTATAGGTTGCAAATTTTCCCTCCAGCTTATCTTTCAAATTTTTTTTTTCATTTCCTTGTAGAAGTTTAACTGCTTTTATATAGACAGTTTATTTCCCCCTTTTCAAAATGATTTCTGCCTCACAGTCTTGTTTGGAAAGGCCTTTCTCATTTCAAGATTATACAACCATTCATTTATTTTTTTTTCCTCCTTTCATTCTTTTATGTTTTGAAACCTCTAATCCACTTGATGTTTAAAGTCAGTAGCAAAATGTGAGGTCAGGAGCTAACTTTGTTTTTCTTTTCTTTTCCAGTTGTCTGTTAAACCTCATCTTCCTCAGTGCCCTTCTAACCCCCACTCCCAGCCATCTAACAGATTGTCAAATGGGGTCAATTCTTCCTTTGAAATTACTCATCATTTTTCTTTCTGTTTCTGCCATTGCCCTAGTTGGAGACCTTATTATCTCTCACCTGGATTCCTGAAGCAGTTGCCTAATATTTCTCTGTTGAATCTATCTTCCGTGCTGTTGTCCTAGTTACCATACTAAGTGTCAGATCTGACCAAGCTACTCTTCTATTCAAAAACTTTTGTGGAAAAAAAAAGAAAAAGAAAAGAAAAGAAAAGAAAACAAACAAACAAAAAACTTTTGTGGTTCCCCTTGCCTGCAGATTAAAATTCTATTGTTCCAGGTACATCTCCCACTCCTCTACCACAATGATTTGTCATTCCCTAAATATGCCATTTGTTTTCATGCCTTTTTGCCCTCTTTTTTATGCTGTTCTCCTTTATCTTAAATGTCTTTATTTCCCATTTTCACCTTTTGAATACAATTTATCTTAAAAGCCTAGTTCAAATATCATCTACTATTGTAGCTAGTAGTTTAAGCATCTCTGTTCCCAGAGGGTGATTTCCAGGTAGTTAGCGCATTTTATGCCACTGGTAAGTGTTAGAAATGTTTCCTAAATGGATATTTAGCTGTCAGAGTAGATTTTTTTTGGAAAATTGATTTAAAATGTGAATAAAACAAAGCTTTATCAAAATACGCTAGATATGAAAGCTATATCAGGACTATTTATAAGAATTATTATGCAATTATATTAAAGGTAGACTTTTATATAAGCACTTTTCACACTAATTGTGTCAACTTCAATGTTTAATATTTTATAGGCCTCTCTCTTGGTCCTTGGTAGAGTGTTGTTAATGAGGTCATGCACTGTGGTTTAGGGTGCTTCAGGAGGCCCAGCTCCAGAACTTGAGCTTTTATTAGTGAGTATTAAGGAGGGTAGTAGCTTTTATTATTTTTGAATAAATTGCTGGAATGTAGCACCTCAGTTTGCACTTTAGCATCACACCATCTTGGGTTCGAGTGTGAGCTCAGCCACTTACTAGATGGGTAATCTTGGACAAGTTACTTTACTTTGAGGAGCTCATAGTTTTCTTATATCAGTAAAATAAGAATAGTAATACTACTTACCTTATGGGGTTTTTGCAAGGATCAAGTGAAATAATGCATGTAAAGTATTTAACTTAATATCTGCCAGGTGGTGTTAGAGATTTTTTTTTGGCGTTATTTATAGAAAATGAACCATTTAGATATTACTGTTTTCCTGTTTAATAGTTGTGTTTCAGATAAGATGTCACTTAAAAATTTTTTTTTTTTTA
The DNA here is from genome assembly GCF_964165515.1 of Mesoplodon bidens. Lineage (NCBI taxonomy): Eukaryota > Metazoa > Chordata > Mammalia > Artiodactyla > Ziphiidae > Mesoplodon > Mesoplodon bidens. The sequence goes on from NC_138178.1 coordinate 36,837,798, forward strand.
GTAATTTTCATTTGAGCTAGATTTGTTAAAGCAGTTCTAGGGTTAAACTTGAGGAGGAGAAAATGTTGAAAGTTTAATCCCTTTTTGTGGTAGGAAGGACTAACAACTCTATTCTCCGTTTCCTTCATATAAGAGTTTTGTCGCTGAGTTCTGTCTGTGGTCGTGGCTGAGAGACCTGATCACAGATTGGGTGTGCTGGTGTCACCACTTGGTATAATATTCTCCGAACTTTTTTTTTTTAAGTGACTTCTTTGTTAAAACATTTGTACTTGAAGAAAAATTTTAAAACCCCACATTGTTGCCAAAGTGATTTTCTGAAAGAGATCTGATCAGATCACCTCCCACTTAAAATTCTTCAGCATCTCTCATGACAGAAGAAAAGGTTTCTTTCCTTTCTGACAGACAGGCATGACAGACAGGCCTTGCACCATCCAGCCTGCTCCTTTTTTTCATCTTCATCTCCTGCTTTCCCTTCTAGCAATGGCAGTGCTGAACTACTCCGTAACCCACCATTTTTTCTCAGCCCTCCCTGCCTTTGTACGTGGTATTTCTTCTGCTTAGAGGCCTTCTCTGCCTTGGCCATTTGGTGAACTCCTCCTCATCATTCTTTAAAACCCATTAATATTTGTGCATGATGTGAAGCTGGAAGAGAAGTTGGTATTTTGGGTAACAGAATTAGGATCCCAAAAGGTGTTGACATTCGGGACAATGGGCTGAATCAAACATGAAGAAACATAGTAGAGATGAGTGCAAATAATGGTTCTAATATGGAGCTGCAGAGATCGGGTTTAGCAGCTGCATGTTTGGGGAAAAAAATACTAAGAATCTCTGTTGAGTGGAAAAGTGTTGTAAAATAATTTAATTGAGGCTTTGTCTGTGGTTTTGGAGTGTTCAGAATGAAGGAGTGATATTCCGGTTCCATTTCAGGCCAGTCAGACCACACCTGGAGCATAGTGTTCAGAGATGAATGAGAAAGATGCGAGGGGCAGGGAGTCATGTCTAACACTAGTAGTGATACCAGCTAATGCTCTGAGCGCTTACTCTATTCCAGGCACCGTTCTTAACTCTTTATGTGTGTTATCTCTTTTAATCCTCACAATTGTCCTCTGAGGTAGGTGCTGTTCTTCTCTTTTCATGAAGAGTTCTTGAAGGAACTGGAATCATTTTACTGACAAAAGTGTCAGCATGTGACTCATCATATGAGGGGAAAGGAGGAAAAGCACAAATATTTTTTAAATACCCAGCCAAGCACTGTGCTAAGCACTGTATTTTACGTGTAATCTTATTTAATCCTCAACAACAGCCTTATTTGGAAAATATTGTTATTCCCTTTTAACGAATGAAGAAACTGGGTAAGTGACTTGCTGTCTTGATAAGTAACAGGGACAGGATATAAATCCACATCTTCAAAAGTCCCTGGCCAGTACTGGTCACATTATATTTTAATTCCATATGTTGCCTTGCTCCAGAAGGCAGCTTAGGGTGTCAATGGGGAGCTAACTGCTGGCTTAATAAAAACTTTTTGGCTACTAGAATCCTGAGATGAAATGGGTTAACTTGAATGTGTGATTTCCATGTCAGCATCAGTGTGCAGGGTCAGCCTACATCATGATTTGGCCAAGATGTTTTGGAAGCATTCAGACATTAAAGTGGGGGAGGGAGTGGAAGGTGAGAGGGGAGTGCAGGAGTTGGGGTAGACTGGAAGAGCTTTAATGAGCCTTCCAACTGTGAAGTTCTGTGACTATTAAGACAGTTTTAAACATGAGAATTGTGTTGACCAGTGACTTTTCTTTTGTGCATAGATTGATTTATTTGTTAAATTTCTGCTTTACTGAGGTATAAATAGCATGTAAAATTATAGGATATTTAAAATAAGTACATTGTGGTGATTTGATGTATGTATACATTGTGAAAGGATGTAGTTAACATATCCATCACCTCACGTGTTTATCCTTTTTTTTTTTTTGGTGAAGACATTTAAGTTCTACTCTCTTAATATATTTTAATTATACAATATAATGTTATCACCTGTAGTCACTGGTTTATGTTAGATCCTCAGATCTTATTCATCTTAAAGCTGAAAGTTTGTATCCTTTTACCAACCTCTCCCTATTTTCTCCACACACTACCTCCTGGCAAGCACTAAAGTTTGACTTTTTTTTTAAGAGTCCACGTTTAAGTGATACCATACAGTACTTGCTTTTCTTTGTCTGGTTTATCTCACTTACCATAATGCCCTCAGTGTCCATCCATGTTGTCACAAATGGCAGGATTTCCTTCTTTCTCATGGCTGAGTAATATTTCTTTGTAGACATATACCACAACCTCTTTATCCATTCGTCCATTCCTGGGTACTTAGTGTTTCCATATCTTGGCTATTGTGAATAATGCTGCGGTGGACATGAGAGTGCAGATTTATATTCGATATCCTGTTTTCATTTCTTTGGGCTATACAGTTATCCCTCCATATCTGCAGGTTCAGCATCTGTGGAGTCAATCAACTGTGGATTGAAAATATTCAGGGAAAAAATAATTTCAGAAAGTTCCAAAAAGGAAAACTTGAATTTGCTGCTTGGCAGCAATTATTTACATAACATTTACATTATATTGACAACTATTTACGAAACATTTACATTGTATTATGTATTCTAGTAACGTACAGATGATTTAAAGTATACAGGAGAATGTGCTTAGGTTGTATGCAAATACGATGACATTTTATGTACAGGATTTGAGCATCCTTGGATTTTGGTACCTATCTACGTGGGTCCTGGAACCAATCCCCTGTTGATACCCAGGGATGTCTGTATACCCAGAAGTGGGATTGCTGGATGATATGGCAGTTCTATTTTTAATTTTTTGAAAACCTCCATATTGCCTCTGTAGTGGCTACACCAATTTATATTCCCACTGTTGGCTGAAAAAAAATGTACAACCTAAAAGGTGAGAATTACGTTTTATTCGGCAGACTTAATGAGGACTTAAAGCCCAGGAGACAGCCTCTCAGATAGCTCTGAAGGACTGTTCCAAAGAGGTAAGGGAGGAGCCAGGATAAATAAGAGTTTTTTTGAAGAAAAAAAACAAAAAACGAAACCCAAACCAGGTAGTCAGAACATCATAAGATTACTGCTATTAAAACAAAACAAAACAAAACAAAACAGGGCTTCCCTGGTGGCGCAGTGGTTGAGAATCTGCCTGCCAATGCAGGGGACATGGGTTCGAGCCCTGGTCTGGGAAGATCCCACATGCCGCGGAGCAACTAGGCCCGTGAGCCACAACTACTGAGCCTGCACGTCTGGAGCCTGTGCTCTGCAACAAGAGAGGCCGCGACAGTGGGAGGCCCCGCGCACCGCGATGAAGAGTGGCCCCCGCTCACCGCAGCTAGAGAAAGCCCTCGCACAGAAACGAAGACCCAACACACCCAAAAATAAATAAATTAATTAATTAAAAAACAAAACAAAAAACCCAGACATCTCAAGTTAATGAATTAAGTGCTTTTCTACTTACGGGAAGATGCAAGAGTCTGGGCTTATTGAAATTATTCCTTTGATATGCACCTTATGTAGAGCCAGTATCCTTTTTTTCTCTCTCTTGAACCCCCTCAGGGTATACCGTTGAAGCTGGATGTAGAGGTTCATGGCCTGGTGGCAGGCAACCTGTTTTTCTCCATCCTGAATTCCCCTTAGGGTGCACCGTCAGGGGCCGCTGCAGTGGCTGATGGCTTGATGGCCTCAACGTTCTTTGTTTACTGAAATGGCAGAGGACATTCTTTGTCTACACCACCAGTAGTGCACAAGGGTTCCCTTTTCTTCACATCCTCACCAACACTTTCTTTCTCTTGTCTTTTTGATAGTAGCCATTCTAACAGGTGTGAGGTGATGATAGCTCACTGTGGTTTTGATTTGCATTTCCCTGATGATTTAATGATGTTGAGTATCTTTTCAGGTACCTGTTGGCCGTTTGTATGTCTTCTTTGGAAAACTATTCAGTTCCTCTGTCCATTTAAAAATTGGATTGTTAGGGTTTTTTTTGCCATTGAGTTGCATGAGTTCTCCGTATATTTTGGATTTAACCCCTTATCAGATATATGATTTGCAGATATTTTCTACCATTCCATAGGTTGCCTTTTCATTTTGTTGGTGGTTTCCTTTGCTGTGCAGAGGCTTTTTTAGTTTGATATAATCGTCCTTGTTTATTTTTGCTTTTGATGCCTTTGCTTTAGGTGTCAAATCCAAAAAAGTCATCTCCAAGACTGATGTCAAGGAGCTTACCCCCTGTGTTTTCTTAAAGGAGTTTATGGTTTCAAGTCTTGCATTCAAGTCTTTAATCCATTTTGAGTGGATTTTTGTGCCCAGTGTAAGATAAGAATCAATGCATAGATTTATTCTTAAATATATTTATAAAGTTAATTTAAATGCTTAAGTTTGATAAGGAAGCTTTGTGTCTGAGTTGAGAATTACTGGTGGTCTTGCAGTTAAACTGAAATATTTAAAACCCTATTAAGAACTTGGAGAGATACCAGCCTTTTTCCTGCATGGGATATCTGAAACTTTGTCCTGTTTAGACAGCCCTGTGGAGCTCAGCTCTGTTAGGCTTTTGGGGTGATGTGGTAAGAGCAATAGTGGTTTAGTGAGAAGGATTCTAAATTAGGAATCAGGGTCCTCTTATCACACCTTTGTCACTAGCTAGCAGGTAACCTTTGATAGGCCTTACTCTTATTTGTAAAATGAGAGAGTTGTACAAATAGGTACAGCCTTTGGGTAAGCTTTTGAGCAATAACATTTTTTGTTTTGGAGTTTCCAAAGGAATTAATTCTAAATACGGAAGAACATTGTGTACAAAGACGTTCTTGCAGAATTATTTAATGGTTGAAAACATTTAGAAATGATATAAATGTCCAACATAGGTGAATGATTAGCATTTGGTAGAATTTTAATGTAACTCAAAGTCTTGAGAAACTGTATAGTAACATGAAAAATATTCATAAAATGTTGAGAAATGTTTTGGAATTTTCTTTAATGGATATGTGTTATATTGGGGGGAAAACCCCAAAGGGATTTGCCCTAGAAGTGCATTCAGTTCCTTGCTTTCACATTTTGTGATGCTGTGAGTTTGTGGCGGAGGGGGAATCTCAGATGGGCTGTAGAGAACAGGAGAATTTGTTGCATCTTCTCAGAATTATAGTAGAATCCAAACTGATGCTAAGATTAAGAATCTAGTAATATAGCACCCTACTTAATGCTGTTAATTTTTCAAAGCAGTTTGGTCCTAATTTAACTAACTTTATTCTTATAAACAAACCAGGTGATTCTCTGCTGTGGAGCAGAGCTTAGAATGGAGGGTGAGCCACACAGGGAACTGGAGGGCAGTTCTGGGCTTGCGGGGGTTGTTTAGAGACACTTCTGTGCTTTGCCTGTTTCCTCTAGCTCTCGCTCTCTGCTTATTCCTTTTCACCAGATCACAGGTAGCTTTTCTTCAGGCCTGACACTTGTGTGATATTTAGGGTATTCTACTCTGCTATAGAAAGCTTGTGAGTCTTGTCATCAGTCAGGACTGTTTTATAGCAGTTAGACAAGAGAAGACGAAGGTAAAGGATTGTGGGAGGTGCGGCTGTGGTCTCTCCTTTTACTCTGATTTTAATCCAGTGATCTCAGAGGAGAGGAGAACCTAAACAGCCCTGGTAGCTGGCTCTGATTCAAGCCAAAAGCACTACTGTGTTGTTTATCCACAGTCTTCCCCATTTTGAGAGGAAAATAAGTAACTTTTTCTTCATACTCTTATGTGGTAAAGGGCTGTTTTGGGCTTAAGATTTATTCTAGGTTTGTCCCTGTTAATGAGAAGATAAGTTAGACTGTCCCCTGAGAGCAGGGATTGCCAAGAGCTGTTTGCTGTATTCTTTTTAGCAGTAAAATACTGGATGGACGATTATATGAGATGTGTCCTTAGACTACAACTATTTTCCATACCATTGACCTATGTTCTTTTCCATATTGCCCTATGGTCTTAGGCTCTAGGAGAAGCATAGTTTGGATTTTGTAGCTGCTACAAATTGATATCTAATTTAGTTACTATGGTAACTCTTCTGGAAAATTCATTCCTTTCTTCTTTTTCCCCTTATGACATTTCAGTTCTACTACCTAAAAGAAAAGCCAGAAGAGAAAACTTAATATCATTGGGTGTAGGAAATAACCAGAAAATTCTCTGGCCCATTCATCTATCCAGCTAGTATTTATTTAAGTATCTACTATGTGTCAGACAGTATGCTAGCTGCTTTAGAAGTAGAATAGATTTGAAAGTGAGGTTGAGTTAACTATTCTATAGAACTTGAGAAAAATAGGAACATTGTTGCTTTTCCTTTTTTTTTTTTTGGTGAGAATCTTAGCTCCCAACCACAGATTGAACCTGGCCCTGGCAGTGAAAGCACTGAGTCCTAACCACTGGGCCTCCAGGGAATACCCTCATTATTTTTTAAAGATTCTGAGTGGTAATCTCAGTTTGAAAAGATAGAATTAATACAAGAAATTTTATTCTGAATTATAAAACTAATAATTTTAAAAGTATGTAAATTCAAGTTCTATTGTATATCTTTTCAGGCAATTTTATTAACGTAAAGAATTATATAGAGGGCTTCCCTGGTGGCGCAGTGGTTGAGAGTCCGCCTGCCAATGCAGGGGACACAGGTTCGTGCCCCGGTCGGGGAAGATCCCACATGCCGTGGAGCGGCTGGGCCTGTGAGCCATGGCCGCTGAGCCTGCGTGTCCGGAGCCTGTGCTCCGCAACGGGAGAGGCCGCAGCAGTGAGAGGCCCGCGTACCACAAAAAAAAAAAAAAAAAAAAAAAAAAAGAATTATATAGAAACACACATAAATGGGATTATAAATACATTTATATATTATTTGGTCTATTTTTCTATTGGTATGTTAGAATTTTCTTATAAATTTTCATGGGTGTGTGTGTGTATAAAATATGGCATATTTAAATGTGGCTTCCAGTTTTATTTGTCTTTTAATTTAAACTTTAGGTATCAATTAACATTATAAATGTTTCATTCTTATGTTGTCCCATTTGGCAGTAAATCTAGCTTTTACTTCAGTTTGCTGTATCTTTGGATTTTTTCTTTCCCCATTTGGCTTTCCAAAGATTTATTACTAGGGAAACAGACGAGGCATCATCTAGTGGTCCCCCCCAACCCTCGTAAAGAATGGTAAAGAATTTGGGGATACAGTAGCCTTGTAAAATTTGAGTAGCATACTTATAAGTTAGGGGTTTTCAAACCGGGGTCAATGAAATCCCTGAAATTATATATTAAATTTAATTATGTATACATTTTTGGGGGGAAGGATCTGTAGCTTTCCTTAGATAGTCAAAGGATTCTGTGATTCAAAAAAAAGTTTAAAACCATTGCCCTAAATGACTTTTTTAGTTAACTACATTTCTGTTGGTAGAAAATATATGCAAATAAACTTGGCTTTGTTGTATCTTGGGTTCCCTGAAATCTTGTGAGAGGTGTCGGAGGGGGACAATATAGTTTTCCGTTACAACTTCCTTTCCCCTCTAAAAAAACACATAAGAATTCACTTTTACTGCTTCCATTGGAGTTTCCTTAAGTATTTTAGGTGAGATGATTGACTATTTTGGTAACCCCAAAACAACTTTAAAATCTGAACCTAGAAATTCACTATGGATGCTGAATTCTCAAACCAGAAGAGATCCTCAGCTGCAAATGTAAGTTTCTGAACAGTTGAGAGATGGTGGCTTCAGTTACAAAAGGTTTTTCTTAGGAATTCTTAAGGCGCAACTGAAGGAGTAAGGGAGACAGTCTGGGCTGAGGCTCATGGGGCATTTAGGACCTGGGGAGCCAGCTAGCTCTCTTGCTGCAGGAGAGGAAAGTAGGGTGGAGAAGGGGGTGGCGTTTATACTTGGGAATTTTCCTAAGTTCCCTGCCTCTGAGATCTGACTGGGCCAGAACAAGGATGTGTGTGAAATTGAGTCTTCAAACACTATCGCTTATGTTCAACTTAAACTTTTCCAAGGAGAATGGAAATTAAGCTTGAAATTTCTGAAGAGGGGAGCGGTTCATACCTTTCCTCTCTTTTCTCATGTCCTCCTTCCTTCTGTGCAGGTGGATGGAAGCATGCCTGGGGGAAGACCTGCCTCCCACCACAGAACTGGAAGAGGGGCTTCGGAATGGGGTCTATCTTGCCAAACTAGGAAACTTCTTCTCCCCTAAAGTGGTGTCACTGAAGAAGATCTATGATCGAGAGCAGACCAGATACAAGGTGAGTCCGTCCTTGCTTGGTGCTTAAATTTCTGTAAACTTGAGAGAGAAGTTTAGCATACTTTATCCTGTGAAAGAGTTACTGAGAAATATATGTAAGTGTGTTCCAACAAAATAAAATACCTGGCAGAGTGGAGAAAATTCAGTGCAAAGTCAAGATACAGTAGTAAAAGAACTTAAGCTGTCCATATTTCTGGCGCAATTCTAATGAATAATTTGTATCTAGAAATTTTCATGGTCCTTGATGAATTTTTTATTTCTTAGAAGATAGGGGAAGTAACTAGGGGAATTACTACTTCAAATCTCATTTTAACCAAGCTCTGAGATTTGTTGGCAAATTGAAAGCAATAGCAACTTTGGGGGAAGAAAATCACCCCATGATATTAAAGTTTAAGGTAAAATGGGACAGTGATCCGATTTCAGAAAATTGAGATAAGTGATTGATTCTTGTGGCCCATGACCCTCAAAAAGAAGACTGCTTTAATTAAGTTGGGATGTTGACAAGGACCAAATTCCCGTTGCTCACAGAGTTTCTGTGGGGAGCTTTCCTAAGAGCTCTTATCTGAAAAAAGGATGAGTATAGAAGATAGTGGAAGATTGCAAAACCAAGAGCAAATATGTAAGAGGGGTCAACTGTAAGAATTGGGCAAGAGCTCAGAATGAGTTAAGGATGAAGACAGAATCAAAAGAGTTGGTTTTTTTGTTTGTTTGGCTTTTTAATATTTAAATTAAAAGGAAAACAAGGAAATTATAGGTCTTAAGCCAAAATTAACATCCCAAATAGAAACTTTTCTTCATCAAAAAGCAAAGACTTATATTCTGAGTTTTAAATAAGTGGTTATTCTGAAGACACCTCCTGAGCTGTTCTGCTGACTCTAAAAAATGTGTGCAGAACAGGCAGACAGAGCAGTCTCCAGCAACAGTAAAGACAATAGCCTACACCTCTAACCATCTTGAGGGTAAACCTTCCTAGAAAACAACAGGTATAGAGGTTAAGAGGGGGGTGTTTATATGTGTAGTATGAAAATACCTCATTTTGGGAGTATCTTCTACTTGCCGGACAACACACTGAGTGCTTTATGTACATTTTCTCAGTTAATCTTTCCAACAAACACAAAGTAGGTGTTAAAGTTGGGGAAACTCAGAATCAGTAGGGTGAAGTGACTTGCCCAGTGTCACCAATAGATAACCAAGTCAGGAATTGAATCCAACATAATTGAATTCCAAAGACCATGTTCTGCTGAGCACACTGTACACAGGAAGATTCTCCAGATGGTTCTTAACTGAGAAGAGCTGAGATGTGGATTTGGCTTTTGGGGATTAGAATGTGTAATGATACAGACAGACCTTAAGTTTAAGGGGACCATGTAAAGTCTTACAGGGAAACTTTTATTGATACAAAGAGTATTTATTTAGTATTTGCTTCAATATTGCCAAACCGTGCCTAATGGTCTTTTATTTGTTCCAGGCAACTGGCCTCCACTTTAGACACACTGATAATGTGATCCAGTGGTTGAATGCCATGGACGAGATTGGATTGCCTAAGGTAATTTATGTGATATTCATAGTTCTGGCTGTTTGGCATAACAGTTCTCATTCTACCTGTAAAATTATTCTCAATTGATTCTTTGGCGATATATATATATATAGATCTATCTATCTATCTATATTTTAATACTAAAGGGTCACTTCAGTTTGTTTTAGGAAATAGCTTTGTTCTTTTTCTTCTATATTTCTCATCCCTGCTTCACCTCACCCTAGAGAAATTCCCTATGATGTCATTTACCTTTACTACACCAAATTATAAACATTAAAATTCAGGGCTTCCCCGGTGGCGCAGTGGTTGAGAGTATGCCTGCCGATGCAGGGGATACGGGTTCATGCCCCGGTCCGGGAAGATCCCACGTGCTACGGAGCGGCTGGGCCTGTGAGCCATGGCCGCTGAGCCTGCACGTCCGGAGCCTGTGCTCCTCAACGGGAGAGGCCACGGCAGTGAGAGGCCCGCGTACCGCAAAAAAAAAAAAAAAAAAAAAAATTAACATACCATGAGGGAATTCCCTGGTGGTCCAGTGGTTAGGACTCAGCACTTTCACTGCCAGGGCCTGGGTTCAATCCCTGGTTGGGGAACTAAGATCCTGCAAGCTGAGCAATGTGACCCCCCCGCAAAAAACAAACAAATTCACACACCATGAAATTCACCATTTTAAAGTGTGCAGTTCAGTGGATTTTATTTATTCACAAAGTTGCTACATTCAAGTTTGACTTTAGGAAACATAAGGAAATATTTTAGAAATGTCATCTTCCAGCTTCAGAATAACCAAATTTGTAGGTAATATGAAGGGTTTATTTTATATTTCAAATTGTAGAGGCAGTATAATGAGATTTACTTCTTTTATCTGGTTTTGGAGGTGGCCGTAGGTTTGTTTTTTGTTTTTGTTTTTTTGACAGCTTTATTGAGGTGTAATTGATTACAGAAAAACCATACATATTTAATGTATACAATTTAATGAGTTTGGAATGATAGCTGTAGTTTTGATATGGGAGTGTGCATCCTTGAGTATTTTGCTCAAGAGTTTATTTAGTGCTTCTCTTAGTGAAATTGCCATCTCAAGTGTTGGGCTGCACCTTGCAGGCCTGCAAGCCTTTGTAGTTGCCTTGAGAATGAGGGAAGAGCCCGGAGACAGCAACAGAGACATCACTGGTTTATTAGATAGGGGATCTCAGCTGTCCGAATCAAGGCTCTGGAGTGACACCCTACCGTGGACAGCAGGCAGTAGGCAGAACACGGCAGCAGTCTTTGCTACTGGGGGTGGGGATGAGGGGGAGGAGGAGTTTACCAGTTATGGGGGAATTGACGTCAGTTTGGCTCATCAGTTAGTTACCAGGGAAAGCAGCAGAGGGGCATGTCCCTCATAGCCCCTTGGGCAGAGTTCTTCCCTTTGATAAACTATCATAGTGGAGCCATTCTGATCTAAAGATCACTAACATTTACTGATTAGGCTGTATAATTAAGAGGAAATGTCAGCCATATGAGTAGGGTATAGGTGAAGCAGGGACTGGTTGAGTAGGAGATGTACAGAGAGCAGGAGAATAGCCATCTTGGGTGGCCTGATCATACATCTAGCTACCTAGTCCTACCTTGAATCCGTAGAGGCCCTGATACAAGTGTCACTGTTAGAGGCATGGACAGCTTTTCCCTGTCCTCTGACCTAAGAATTCTACTTCTAGGAATTTATCCCCACTCCCACCCCACCGGCTCAAAAAAAGAAAGAAAAAATTAGACAAGCACAAAAAATGTATATGTAAGGATTTTTCAGCATTGCATATGATAGAAAAAAATGATAGCAAACCACATATTCCTTTACTCAGGGTATTAATTGTGTTACAGCCAGTCAAATACTAGTGCTGCCATTGAAAAGGATGATGTCAATCTATATATATATAACCGTGATGTGTTAAATGAAAAAAAAAAAAACAGGCTACGATTATAAGAGCTTGTGTTCTGCCTAAGATGAGATCACTATTTTTGTCTAAAAATAAAGTGAGTATTCTTGGGAAAAATCTGCAGGGAGAAATAGTTTTCATTTCTGTGTGATGGGGTTAAAGGGTGGTTTTTATTTTCTTTATACGTTTCTGTGGAGTCTAAATTTCTGTAACCAAAGAAAGATTAAAAAGAAATGAGATGTGGAGTATCAGAAAGTCGCTGAAACCACTTGGAAATGAACACTTGGCATTTAGCAGAGTGCTCAGCTCACTGTTGCATACATACCTGTTGAACTGAGTAAATTCAGAGCTAAGTCTTTGCAGAAGACTAGCTTGTGTCCTCTTTTATTCAGAGCAAAGTGCTGAAGTTCTCTTCCTTGCACTGGTATGTTTGAGAATTAAGCCCCACAAATGTCAGGAAATGCAATACGTCAAGTTCTTACAGCTACTTGGCCTTTCTATGCACCTGTAACTTCCTGTTCCTGTTTTTTATATAGTATGCCCAATGGGCAATAACAATTTAACCTCTTTTGAATGGTACTAAGAGCTTTGTTAATATTTGCTATTGCTAATAGTACTGTTACTACAAAATGCCTTTTTAATAATTCAATTTTATTACCTTTTTTGTTTACTAACAGTAGTGCATTGTCCTGGACCACAATCTCAACAAACTGTTGAGGCTGTCAGGAACAATAGGATTATTATGGCTATTACCCTTGAAATGTCTGCTCTATATGATTTAAGTCCAGAAGACTTCTGAGTAATGTAGACTAAAGATACTTAGCCTAAAAATGTGTTTTTGCTCATAATATAACATGTGATTGATAATTGACAATAGTAGTGTTTATTGGGATATCTTCCCTAATCTCTTTATATGGTACATACAAATTACAGAGACTTAATATGATAATTTTTTGGTTTTTATCCATTTGACTATTATAATTCGTGCTCTTGGCCAACTCCTACATGAAACAGTTTGTTGTTTGATTTTTAAAATTGTTTTTAATCTGCCTAATAGTCCTCTGTTTTCTTCAATTATTCTGCCTTCTATATCCTAGTGGTGGGCATTCCTTAAGATGCAATTCTTATTTTAGCTACATTCTCTCATTCTCATGGTTTCAGTTGTTTTGAAGACTCTTTGCTATAAGATAAACACAGTTTCTTCAATTGGCTGCTGGACATTTCCCCTTGGATAGCTTTCTATCTCCTAGAGTTTCTCATATGTAAAACTAAACCTACCTTTTCCCCCAAGTGAACCTCCTCTCCTCTGCATAAATGGTACCATGTCATCATGTTCCCAGTCATCCAGTCTCAAAACCTTAGATTTACCTTGGACTCCTAAATGCAGTCATTCCCCAAGCCTTCCTCAGTTATTTGCAATGTCTCTTTTATCTGTTGAAACAACCTCCCAGCCTGCTTTCTCAGCTTCAATCTCTTCACTATTCAGTGTATCCTGTGTCTTGTCTCCAGTCAGATCTTCCTGAGGCTGTTTTTAGCCTTGGCTCCAAAGCTAGGACTTCTCTAAAGCCTGAATATCAAGTTCAAACTTGTCTGACTTTCAAGGTCCTCATAATCTGCCTCTATCCTCCCTCCCAACCTTATTTTCTTTCTATTACTTTCTAAAATGTATTCTGTACTGTTTTTCGGAGGGTGACTGACTTTGACCATGATTTTCACCATTCAGGAGAAGACATTTCAATCTTAGGAAATGAGCATGGGAAGTTTGAAAAATTATCTAAAAAGACCCCCATTTCTCTTGGGGGTGCACAGTTCTTCCTCATCGGGAGCAATAGGTATTGTGGGGGAAAACAAGCATAAAAACAAGTAATTAAACACAATGTGTTAAGTGCTATAATAGAGTTAGATACAAAGGGCTGTGGTACTCTTCTCACTGCCTTTTATTGCTCATCCAGATTCCTCTAATCGCTTCATAATCCAGTCTCACTTCTCTAATCCACTGTTATCCCTTGTTTCCTCTAAATTACAGATTGAGTTGTACGGTACCATATTACCATGAGAAAAGGTCTTGAAATTCAAGGTTATTCTCCATCTAAACCTACTCTGTTCCTATCCTACCTCATTTGTTAATTCATCAAACATAGAGAGCTCCCTCCATGACCTTGACTCTGGGCTTAGCATTGAAGATACAGCAGTGAACAACATAGACCTAGTCCTTGCCTTCATGTGGCTTGGAGGAGTCAAACAGATAATTTCAACACACATAGTTGATTAATTGTGGTACATGCTACCAAGGAAAACTCTCCATCTCTCTCATTCCCATATACATCCTCTATTCTACCTACTTTATCTGTGTATCTTTCTACTTCCCCCAAGCATTATAACACATTTTAATATTTTGTAGTTTTTTCAATGTCTAAATGTAGTGATTTTACACATACTGAAGCACTTAGTAAATGTTCATTGTTGAGCTATTATTACTCAATCTAGGCCTGCTAGATAGCAACTAAGAAGATTGCAATCCTTCAGAGCCTCATACACTTGCCACTGATTTAAGCTGGACTGGAACTTGAGTTTTGTTTGCCCATGTCTGTGTCTGCAGTAAGTAACTCACTCTCACATACTTAGTAAAATTCAGTGGGTTGACCCAAATAAGTCTTTTCCAAGTAGTGCTTTTCACTGTGTATTGTAGCATTTTGTTCCTTACATTACTTATAATGAAATGTCTGTTCACCCTAATGAGGTTATTTGCCGAATGCTGACAATGTTTTCTAATTGTCCGAAGTTTTACTTGTATTATTCATGATTGGTGAATGATTAAATGAACTCTAGTGGATGGATGCCTTACACTGCTTCTTTTATTTCTCTTTAGATTTTTTATCCGGAAACTACAGACATCTATGATCGAAAGAACATGCCAAGATGTATCTACTGTATCCATGCACTTAGGTAATCAGATTTTCTTGGTAGAATAAGCAGTATATAGATACAGAGAATAGATTGGTAGTTGCCAGAGGCGGGGATGTGGGAGTAGGCGAAATGGGTGAAGGTGGTCAAAAGGTACAAACTTTCAGTTATGAAATAGATAAGTCCTGGGGATGTAATGTACAGCATGGTGACTACAGTTAATGATACTGTATTATGTATTTGAAAGTGGCTAAGAGAGTAGATCTTAAAAGTTCTCATCACAAGAAAAATAATTTGTAACTATGTGTGGTGATGGAAGTTAACTGGACTTACTATGGTGATCATATCATTATGCTGTACACCTGAAACTAATATAATATGTCAGTCATATCTCAATTTAAAAAAAAAAAAAAGCAGTTTAGGAGTCACATCTGAATTGAGTGTGTAGCTTGTTGTCCAGGGTATGATGAAAAAGTTTTTGCATTTGCTTCAGAATTTTCAAATAGAATAGAGCACTATGATCTTAACAAAATGGTGAGAAACAGCTGTGTTTTTCTAGGGAGAAAGGATTTATTTATTCCTATAATAACAAAAAATTTTGCTCTAAAAACATAATATCTTTCATTATTGATCTAGTGTTTCAGTGAACTATGCATTTCTCTTGAGATGTAGTCCCTTTCTTTTAAATTACAGTCTCTTAAAAATTATAAAAACTACATACATTTGAAAACTTCTATTGTTTCTCACTTTGTTTCAAGCTGATAAACTGATTTACTAAATACACTGTGTCTTGATACTCTTTGGTAGTACAGTTAAATTTTGGCAACATCTTCATATAATACCAGCAAATATCAAATGGTTGATTGATAATTTATTAAGTTATCTAGGACCTTGACAAGTCATTTGTTCATTAAATAATTTTTTGTCAATGCAAATGTAATAAATAGGAACTGAAACAAGGTATAATTTTTATCACAGCTTCGTAGTAAATTTGGAAGATGACTTAATTTCAGGTCCTCAGCTCTTAGAATGAACGAAGTACTAAACTGGAGGGAAGAGGTGATATGTCTGGATGAAGGATGGGATGGGAGAGGTGTAGGTGCTAGTAGTATAGTATTTCAGAGTGGTGCAAATTTACTTGATGGCCGTAGGCCTAAAGCAGAAGATGATAGAAGTAAGTATGAGAAGGGACATGAGGATGAGATTTTTTTCTTGGGCTGCTCTTCTTATATAGTATCCTGTGTGTGTACTTAATAAATGTTAATTATATGTATGAATGTATGTATAATATTGACCCACAAGAAACCTATTGTCTCCCGTTTCTGGATCAAATGTTTGCCAGATCCTTGGTATCACTGGCATCAGTGTGAAACCCATAAAAGAGAGAATATAACTGAGGACTAATAGATCTCTTGTGTGGACTAATGAATTCATTAACCTCCTTAGAGGGTTCCCTCACTAGGTTCTCTCCCTTCTGATCCTTCTGCCATGGTGCTGTCAGAGCTGTCTTTTCCAAAACAGCCCTAATAGTATCAGAGGCTTCATAAAATATTTTGATGCTTCCTTTCTAGCCTCACCTCCAGCCATTCTCTCCTGTGTACCTATGTTCTAGTATTTTCAACAAACAGGCTATGTACTCTTGCCTCTGGTTTTGCTGTTTCCTGTGCCTGAAATGCCTTTTTAAAAAATTAATTAATTAATTAATTAATTTTTGGCTGCGTTGGGTTTTCGTTGCTGTGCACGGGCTTTCTCTAGTTGTGGCGGGCGGGGGCTACTCTTCGTTGCGGCGCACAGGCTTCTCGTTGCGGAGCACGGGCTCTAGGTGCTTGGGCTTCAGTAGTTGTGGCATGCAGGCTCTAGAGCGCAGGCTCAGTAGTTGTGGTGCACGGGCTCAGCTGCTCTGCAGCATGTGGGATCTTCGTGGACCAGGGCTCGAACCCGTGTCCCCTGCATTGGCAGGCGGATTCTTAACCACTGCGCCACCAGGGAAGCCCTGAAATGCCTTTTCTCCTTGGTTTAACGTATGCTCTTCTCCAGGTGCCACCTCAGAATGCTACCATTAATATGTTCTCTTACTTTTTCCCTCTCGGGCAGAATTGGCTACTTACCATCTTTGTGCTCCTTTAGCATTTTATAACACTCCTCTTACTCCAAGCATAGTGCTCGTTACATTGTACTCTGGTTACTGTTTGTTCTTATACCTTGCTTTCCTGTGGATTCCTTAGAGACAAGAAGTATTTCCATTGTTCTTTATCCATGTGTCTGTAGTATCAACACTTAGATGCCTAGCATATAATCACAATAAATGTGTGTCAAAATTATACCTTATAACAAATCTCCCTCTCCCTCCCCCAGCTCAAGGGGGTACTTTCTGTCCTATAAATGAAAAAGGAAATGGTACTTTGTCTTTATCAAAGGGCTCTTCATGTTTGTCTCTGCTTATCCAATCAAGTTTTAGCTCAGTTCCCACATTCTTGGTGAAGTTTCTCAAATGACCTCAGCTCATTCCTTTTTCTAAACCTCTGGGGTTCTTTTTTTTTTTTTTTTGGTTTAGTTTTGTGTGTGTGTGTATGTGTTTTGTTTTGTTGTTTGTTTGTTATATATTGCTTCTTTCATATCTTTTCTCCCTGTTACATTTATTAGCATCTTAGGGACAGAAGTCATGCCTTACTCTTTTTCCCCCTCCAAGGTACATAGCATAACATTGGACAAACAATGATAAAATGAGAATTTTAAAAAATTGTTTAGGAATAGGTGATATATTGGAGAATTTTCAGAATGTAGCAATTTCAGGTGCATATGTCTGAGCCCAAATCAGCTTAATTCTGAGTATTGTGATTGGCTTAGTGTTCTGTGAAGTCTGTCTATGTTGATAACCTTGTGAAGGCTGTACCTACAGTGGATATCTGAACTTGGCAGGCACAGCAGCTAAGCTGGCATAATTCCTCTCTGCTAGTTCTGTAGCCACTACTCTCTGCAATGTAACCTGAGTCCCAGGCCCTCAAATTCTCTGAAGAGAGATTGAAGAATTAACTGTGCCTTTCTAATGTTGGAGTCAGAATGAGAAAGGGAGGAAGCCTGCTACTGTTTTCCATTTCTGTTCAATATGCAGTTCGTGCTTAGAAAGTATATACACAGCAGTGTGTTCTGGTTGGTGATTTATGATTTCTTTTCTCCCTTACAGTGTTTTTCCTGAAGGGTATGTAGGAAGTGTTGGTAACTGCTTGAGCCTCTTCTTTACCTTTACACAACAGTGTTCAAGGCAGGTTCCTCACTTCACTTACCTGTATTGGGTGAGGCACTGTTTCCCTTTTGGATCAACAGTGATAGAGAAGCATTATCTCCTTGTTTTCTCCCTTCCTGCCATCTTTTTTTATTCTCCCTCAGTCTTGACTGGCATTATTCCAGAGATAGTGACTTTACTTTAGTCAGACTAAATTACTCTTGTAGATTACATTCCACTCTCAGATAAGACCCTTATTCTCCATTATTTCAAATATATTTGTATACTTCCTTTCCATTTCCTCTGATGCTTTATCTTTCTAAGAACTGATTTTGGGATTAAATTGGCCCATAATCCTTTATCCTAAATTCAAAAAAACATGCTGAAAGATCTGAAAAATGAGTTTTGGTTTAGTTCAAACTCCTTTGTTGGCAAGATCTGATCAGTATTAATTGAGATTACTTAGAATGTTTATCTACTTAATATGATTATTCATATGTCTCTCTGCAGAAAAGTAATGTATTTGGTTAGGGGTGTTTCCCCAAGTCTTGTTGGGGGTGTTTTATAATGCTGTTTACACTGTAAAACTTTAATAATATCTGAGAAATCCTAAGTTAATATTTGGCCCAAAGAATTTAGGTAAGGGACGTGGGCCTGTACTAGATTCTGTTTCCTAATCAACTGCTGTGTTTAAGGATATTTATTAGTAATCTTTGAGGTTAGCATAGTGATTTCTTTCATAGGTTACTCTACAATCAGTAACAGTAATTGGAATCCAGATAGGCTAACACAACCTCCTTTTCCTCATTGCTATAAAGTATATCTTAGATAGGAAAAAAAAAAAAAAAGAAAGAAAAAGAAATCTGAGCTCAATTACAGGCTGACTATTATAGGTACCTAACAGCTTATTTGTAAGCAGACATAGGAGACTAGGAACAAAGATTGAAAGTGGTGTTTATTGTTAGGAGTTTTAAGTTTTAGCTGTGAGGTTAAATACTTTGGCTTCTGGATAAGAGGATCCAAGTGGCCATTATGATTCCATTTAAAACTCCAGCATATCCTTAAAATATTCCTAATAATTAAAATGAGATAAAAGAGAGATGATGCCCATCTGCTTTCTGCTTACCACTCCTCTACTTTTTGTAGAAGCTAGTGATATCATTGTAACACTTTTAATTTACTGTTGAAAGACATTAAAAGCTAACTCACTGTTTTTGGGCCTGTGAAAGTGACATGCCCAAGCTTTTGTTAAAGTGTGGCAGACACTTTCTTGTTTTAAAGTAGGAATAAAAGAGGAAGAAATTTCTGGAGAAAAATATTTCTACTAATTTAGAATGCAGATGGAACGTTGTGTGGGGAAAGTATATAAGGTAAAACGTGTATAGAAAGTTATTAACTGTTTGGCTTTGGAAACTTTATTGAATAGATGTAAAATCTTTGCAGAGAGGAGCTTCATGTATTTCCATCTTGAGCATTTTATTCTAAAGAAAAGCCCTTAATCATATACATATGATTTATATTTGCACTTATCTGAGAAAGTGATTAGTTATTGTGGATGTATATATTCTAATGTATTTTTAGAACACTTGATTTTTTTTTTTTAGATTATGCATTTGGGTTTATTATATGCAGTTTGGGTTCTGATCAGTTCTGTGAATGCAATATGCATGATACATATTTGTATTTGGATAATATTTGGATAATACATATTTGTATTTGGATAACCTAATTATAGGTTATCTGCAAAAACTGTAGACTGCTCTATTGAGTTTCTGTTATTTATTTCTTAGGTATTTTTTTATTTCCTCCCTTATTGATAGGCTGTCAATGTCTTGCTCACATTAATCCCTGTGGAGTGCCCTTCTGATTTCTTCTTCTTTTTCTTTTTTTAAATAAATAAATAAATTATTTATTTATTTATTTATTTATTTATTTATTTATTTATTTATGGCTGCATTGGGTCTCTGTTGCATCTTCGTTGCTGTGCTCGGGCTTTCTCTAATTGCATTGAGCCAGGACTACTCTTCATTGCAGTGCGTGGGCTTCTCATTGCAGTGGCTTCTCTTGTTGCGGAGCACGGGCTCTAGGCATGTGGGTTTCAGTAGTTGTGGCACGCGGGCTTAGTAGTTGTGCCTCGCGGGCTCTAGAACGCAGGCTCAGTAGTTGTGATGCAAAGGCTTAGTTGCTTCATGGCATGTGGGATCTTCCCGGACCAGGGCTCGAACCCGTGTCTCCTGCGTTGGCAGGCGGATTCTTAACCACCGCGCCACCAGGGAAGTCCCCTTTCTGATCTCTTCTAATTTATTGATTCTGACCTGCTAGAGCCTTAGAATCCAGTTAATCTAACTCATGTTTACGGACTTCCATCCATCTGTGAAATATTGATTAATATTTATTAATATATGCCAGGCTCTGGGTAGGCATTGGTAAATAAGACTTTCATTGTCCCTACCTTCATGGAGCTTAGAGTGTAGGAGATTTTTATTTAAAGAGTAAAGATTTATAATATATACTTTATTTAAAACTCTTAAAGTACCTGAATTAAACTTTTCCAGCAGTAATATGAATTCAGCTTAAGTAAGATTTGCTGTCTGAATCATTTTTATGAGACTTTTCTAAAATGTCTTGTTACTTAAAACTTATTGATCACAGGAAGGTAAACAGTGAAGAGACTTCACTTACATTCATTATGTTAACATTTATATTAACATCTAATCACACATTGGATTTGTGCTGGAGCTGGGACTTAAACTTGCATCTGCTGATTCCCAGTCCAGTGCTTTTTGCATTACATTATGTGACTTTTTAAGGACCTCCTTTGTTATGTAAAACTAAAAAAAGGCTCTGAGGTAAGGTGTTGTAACTGCAAAGTGGAATATGGTAGAGTACTGGGAGTCTCTGTGTTCAGAGTGTTTCTGTTCTTTATGCTGATTTTCCCCTTTGAACTTAGAGCAGCAGGGAGGTTCATCTGGGAGGCCTGACTCTTTTGCATATTATGTCTTCTAGTTTGTACCTGTTCAAACTAGGCCTGGCTCCTCAGATTCAAGACCTATATGGAAAGGTTGACTTCACAGGTAAGAAGTTACAAACTTGGCAGGAAGTGCTTGATTTATGTGGAAATAGCCTGGAGAGTCAACAGTGCAAATCTTAAAGACATACGGCTTTAAAAACACTGTGCCAACAGAGATTTTAAAAAAGCATGAGTAACCTGCTTCTCCTGCTTCTCCTCTTCTTCCACTAAACTTGGAATTTCAAGCTCTGTTCTCTCAGTTATGACATGGGTATGATTGATAATTCTCAGTTTTCTTATGTGTAAATTAGAAAGAATATTAACATATAGTATGTAAAAAATAATATAATATTAACATGTAACATTAAAGGTTCATGTACAGTGAAAAATCTTTATAACAGTCTTGCCCCTTCCCTTCCAGTGAGCACCAGTTGTAGGCAAAGGAAGGGGAGCGAGATGATACAAAGATGACAATTTACTAATTTTAAAACTTTAGCTTATTTGGGTGGGTGTTTGCTAGAGTCAGATGCTTGAAGAGATGGGGGCTTGGGGAGAAAAAGAACAATGGTAATATTGGTTAGGGGTAAGATAGATTCAAATCTTTTGAACCGGTGATTATTTTGTAGGCCAGGGAGTTTTAAAAATTGTAAATAAAACTTTTATCTGTGATATTTTTCCTTCCAGGGAAGTTTTTCCCCAGACTTGGGGCAAGGGCAAAACCTTACATGTTGTTTTCTTTATCATTTGGCTTTCTGCCTTAGAAACAAAATTGTGAGATAGTAGCTAGTGATTTGGATTGTAAAGACAGATAACTGGCTTGTGATTCACTTCTTGTTCAAGCTGCCTTTAAAGCTGCTCCATTCGTAAGTTCATTATAGGGAATGCCATAAGTAGCAGTTTGGGAGAACTAATTTCTATAGAGCCAGTCTCATGTTATAGTTATTTCTGATGCTCTTGATAATACTAATAATACTGTGTCTATTGAGTGCATGTTATGTACCGGGTATCATGTTAAGTGCTTTCCATATATTATCTTATTTAAATCCTTCTAACAATCCTAAGAGGTAGATGTCATTTTATCCAATACATTTTGTAGTTGAGGAATCTGTTTCCTTTTCTATGTTATGGAAAGGTGCTTAACTCGCTTGTTTGGGTCTTAATTTTTCCCTGTAGAAGAAGAAATCAACAACATGAAGATTGAACTGGAGAAGTATGGGATCCAGATGCCTGCCTTTAGCAAGATCGGGGGCATTCTGGCTAATGAACTGTCAGTGGATGAAGCCGCATGTAAGAAGAGAGAAATTTTGTGGGTTCAAATGGGGTTGTTGCTACTACTTTTAATGATTAATACTATAATGATGGTCTTAGACATTAGGAATTTTGCTAGCAAGTTTAGGTCAGTAGATATAGATTTAAACACTGCTATACAGTTATCTATGCTATCATTATTTGGAAATAAGTGAGTGATTTTGATTAAAATAAAAGCACTAGAAAATGAATTCTACATTTCGGTGCCTTTTGGAGTTTCTTATTTTCTGATGGTGTTTACGTGATGATTAAGGTGAACATTTCCATAACAAATGCTCAAAGGCTCCTTTCAGAGTCTCTTATGAATATTTCCCTGTTAAGATTTCAGATTCAGCATTCCAGACATGGATCACAGGCAGAGCTGTGGGTTTGTGCATCAGAGGAAAAAGACTGGGCTTAAAGATCTGGGGAGTCCTCTAACCCCTCCATCTATGAAAAGGAGCCTCTTTCTGTGATAGGGGGTTGCAATGTTTGAATGTGTAACGTATATCCTTTACTTTGTATAACCTCAGTGTTCTATGTTTTGAATTTTTTTCTTTTTAGTACATGCTGCCGTTATTGCCATTAATGAAGCTATTGACCATAGAATTCCAGCTGACACGTTTGCAGCTTTGAAAAATCCCAATGCCATGCTTGTGAACCTTGAAGAGCCCTTGGCTTCCACTTACCAGGATGTACTTTACCAGGCCAAGCAGGACAAAATGACAAATGCTAAAAACAGGGTAAAAATGGAACATTTGTTCTTTCTAACTGATTTATATTCTTTCACTGTTTGATATGACTCCGTTTTAAAAATCAGTTTTATCGAGGTATTAATTTACATATAATAAAATTCAACTGTTTAAAGTGTACAGTTTGATGGGTTTTGACAAATGTATATGGATGTGTAACCACCCCAAAAGTTCCCATGTCTCCCCTTCGCAGTCAGTCTGTACCTCCTCATACTCCCCGCCCCTGACCCCAGCAACTACCAGTCTGTTTTCGATCACTTTAGTTTATTTTTTTAGAATTCTATATAAATGAAATGGAGTTACCCAGTATGTAGTCTTTTGGTATTAGATTCTATTTTACTTCTACTTCCTTCTTGAGTTTTGTGCAAACCAGTGACAGGTTCTGTGATCTAGTCCCTGGATGTACCTGTTCTGCTCAGGTCTGAGGCAAGGATGCAGACTCACAAGTGAGCAGGGCAGGGTTCACCAGTGCTTCCTTCTCTTGCCTGACTCTGGAAGAACCCCTGGGCTTGTTATTTACAAGTGGATCTGCTTTTTATGTTTAGTTATGTTTAGTTTTGTGTTTAGTTACAGTTGTGTAGCATTCTGCTCTGTTCTTTATTAAGGATTTTAAGCCACACCCTTACTTGCTGTTGGTTCTGTAATGGTGGGGGAGGAGCACAAATATATTTCTGTGGTCTTCTTAGAGACCTGAGCTAATTTAGTTACACTTTCTTACTCATCTTCAGACAGAAAGCTCTGAGAGAGAAAGGGACGTTTATGAGGAGCTGCTCACTCAAGCTGAAATTCAAGGCAATATAAATAAAGTCAACAGTAAGTATGTCCCCACATCAGGCACCTAAAAGAATGTTACAAAATAATGTGGCAGCTGTTGATCTCTTCTTGGACCTATGGCATGGTTTAAGTTTGTTTATTTCAGATATTCATGGGTTTGCTTAGGAACTGTTGCTGATTTACTGTCTTTTGTGTTCATACATCTTCTCTTTGGGCTACCATTGTCCTCAGACAGGCCCCCACTCCTCCGTCTACTCATCTGTTGTAACTTACAGACTGGATTTTTTGGCTACAGTTTCACTCTTTCACCCTGTGTTAGACACTTAAATCTGAATAGGGATTTCATTTTCCTGTTTTTATTTATTTATTTTTAAATTAAAAAAAACAATTTATTTTTGGCTGCGTTGGGTCTTCGTTGCTGCTCATGGGCTTTCTATAGTTGCAGTGAGCAGGGCTACTCTTTGTTGCAGTGCATGGGCTTCTCATTGCGGTGGCTTCTCTTATTGCAGAGCATGGGCTCTAGGCATATGGGCTTCAGTAGTTGCAGCACACGGGCTTAGTAGTTGCGGCATGCAGGCCCTAGAGTGCGCGAGCTTCAGTAGTTGTGGCGTGCGGGCTCACTAGTTGTGGCTCGCAGGCTCTAGAGCGCAGGCTCAGTAGTTGTGGTGCACTGGCTTAGTTGCTCCGCAGCATGTGGGATCTTCCCGGACCAGGGATCGAACCCGTGTCCCCTGCATTGGTAGGCAGATTCTTAATCACTGCACTACCAGGGAAGTCCCTATTTTCCTATATAGTTTTGTTTTTCCTTTAAAGAGTAATACAAGTTATCCAGAAATAAACAAGAAACAAAAAATTAGACCCCATCACCTAGGATAACCACTCTTGATATTTTTAACATATCCTTCAAAACATATATTTAATCAAAAATGAGATTATACTGTTCATATTGATTTTTGTGTATGTTACACACTTTTGAAAAACTAATTTCTTGAAAGTGTCATTTTCATTTTGTTACTCTTCTTCAAAAGAACCTGCGTTAGTTCCTTATTACTTGCCAGACAAAAGGCAGATCCCTAGCCTGGTGGAGTTCTTTATGTAGTATTTTATGCATATCACTCTCTATAGAAACTCATGTGCCTAATTGTCTCCCCTATTCATTGTGTTTATTTCATGACTCATGAAAAATGGCTCTGGAGTTGTTCAGAACTGGGATTTGATCTCTTGCCCTTGTATTAATAGCTGTGGGAATTGGGTACGTGTGGCATAGAATCATTATATGAATGATGAGATGATGTATGTAAATTGCCTGGTATTTAGTAAGCACTCAGTAAACAATATTATTATCACTTTTGTTAATCATGTAATCTCGCCATTGTAATGCCCTCATGCCTCATCTCTTACTTAATCCAAATTATACCCATCATTCAAGATTCAGCTCAGTTCTCACCTCAGTGCTCATCCTAGCTCACAATATACTTGCCTTTCAAATCTCCTACAGCATTTATATGCTAAACCACACAAAATTGTTTTTAATTATATATTGTCTTAATTGCTTGCTTTTTGTTTCTGACATATTTATAAACTTAAAGTAGAGTTTACTTCTGAGTTCTGCTTCTTTTCAAATCCTCATAATTCCTAGCATAGGGTTAGACTCACCAAAAGAACTAAAAAACCTTGCTTGATTCAACCAGACTTGATCTTATCTTGATCAAGATAATAATGTAATAGTAATCAGTGTCCTCTTTGTTCCTTTGGAGATCCTAATTTCTCACTTGAACTAATACTCTGAATAACTGGAGAGAATTTATAAGATTTTACCAACTCCGTATGATAGGGAGTTCTAAATCCTGACCAGGAGTCTTTGTATTCGGTTCCATTCTGGCTCATTTAGGATAATAGCTTTCTGAACAGAGTAATAGTTCCATTCACGTATGGGTGATTTGTTGTGCTGTATCTGTATGAATACTACTTACGTCAGCAAGTATAAACCAGAATGCCCTTGTAGTTAGTTCTCTGTGTGAGAAGAAAGTCCAGCACATTTCCTGCTGCATACACCGTGTAAAATACTCTTATTTACTAAGGGATTTTTTCTCTACCATGTTGTCTGGGATTTTATAGCCTTATAGCTCTACCTGGCTAATTATATTAGAGTCCGTTATAAACTTATAAGGAGAGAAACATATGTATATATTTCTAAAGTGTTCCATGCATATTGTTCTCACGTGGTCAGAGGAGCAAAATAGTAAAAATTCCCTCAAACAGCTTTCAGTATAGTGAGGAAGGTAAATAGTCAAATGTATCATTTCAGGGCAACTTGGTTAGAACAATACAGTGAGTAATTTCAAGACAACCAAAGGTGTGTGAAGTACAGTCATAGAATAAAGAAAAGAATGATGACTTTTCCTCGAGGTTTGTATCTGAACCTTCACTGGGATTCTTAGGGTAGGTAAGAAGGTGAGGATAAGGCAGAATTCCCCACAGGGGGACAAGCTTTTCCTAATAGTAGAGAAAGTCTGAGACAAGGGAAAGTTGTATGGTAGGAAGATAGAGGGACTTTAGGTCCCGGGAATCATCTTAATGTAATAATAGATAAGATTCTTTCCCTAGGGCTTGAGAAGCCATTCATGCTGCCCCAGAAGAAAGCTGCAGGCCAGATAGTTAAAAATGAGAAAAAGTTTTTATTTTTTGTTAAGTAGGATAAGGAAAATTAGAGTTAGGTAATTAAAGCATAGTGAGAGAAAGTGTTTAAATAATGTTATAAACTTTATAGTATTAGTAAATGTTCATTTAAATATTTACATATTTATGTAGTAAGTTTACATTTCTAGTAAAAGCATAATTGACTAGATGCCTTTGCAGATGGATAGTCTGAGATTCTGCATTGCATACGTAGAGGAAACCTGGTTGTTACCTATATTGCTTTTGTTTTCTGTCCCCCACTATTACAAAAGCTCCCTGAGGATGGAGATAACCTGTCTGCTTTGTTCATGGCTGTGTTTGCAGCAGGTGCACGGTCTGTGTTGTTGAAAAATGCTTGTTTAGTTGGCTAATGGCCACATAGACCTGCAGCCATGATTCAAGGAGCTGCTCACCTCCTCCGTGTGGTGATCAGCGAGCTGAATTGCAGGGGAATGTTGGGAAGAAGGAAACTGTCTCATAGGAATCTAACCTTTTCATCCTTTCACCTCTTGGTGTTATTTTTTAGTTCTAGTTTGAGACTTTGTTTTCTCTTGCATTGTTTTGTTTCTTTATAAGAGCTTACATTAATTTTCTTTTTGTTTCTTTACTAATGAAAACAGTTAAAATTGATAAGTACTGCTATGCCCCCAATATTTTGATTTTTAGTATTTTATTATTGACTTTTTTTTTTTTACTACTACTTTGGTGGTAAAAATCAGATGGTCATTCCTGGGTGGGACATGGGAGGGAGGACTCTATATTCTCTTCTAAAATAGGAAAGCTGAAAATAATACAATAATTATGATTTTCCAGTGGCTGTCATTTCTGAAATCAGAAAATACGATATTTTGACTTTCAACTTAATAATACCTTATTTATTTTACAATGTAAAAGTACTTTCAGGTATATGATTTCATTTAATCTTATGAGGAGGGTATCTTTGTTATCATTTCCAGATGAAGGAAAATCTGCATTTTTACTGTCGGATAATAAAGCCCTTGTGTGACGTCAGGTTCTGTGACTAGAAGTAGAGAATATTGAGGCGGTGTAGAGAGCCCCTTCCGCTCCATGCAGTCAGACCAGCCTTGATGTCTAGGCACTGCTTTAGGCGGAGTACATTCAGGAGACACCAGGATAATGAAGGGATTCAGAATGATGCTGTATAAGAAATGGTTGGAGGAACTAAAGTTCTTTAGTCAGGAGTAGACAGTCACAGGGAAGGGGGTTGGATGTATTCAAGTATCAACTCTAGGGTGGGAGCTTTAGCAATTTTTTTAAACAGAATTATCCAGAGGTGTAGTAAATTGCTGTGCGGGATACCTTCTCCTGTATTGTAGTTTAGTCTGGATAATGACTTGGCATTTTAGAGGGAATTTAGGCATGTGTTATTGGTGCCTCTTATATTGCTGCCCATATTGGTGCCAAGCTCTCTGCATCTAGAAGCTTTTAAGTAAGCCTGGGGTGTGGTCCAGGAATCTGTTAAATCTGAACAACCTGGGAACCCCTGGATGTGATGACTTTAAGGTTCTCTTCCAACCCCAAAGTCTAATGCTTCTGTGATACTCCAGAATAAAAGCTATCTAATTATATTTCCCTGATCTGGAACTGGGATTGGTTTTTAGGAAGGAAAAAATATTCTAGGCTATAATGTTAACATAGTTTTTTCTTAAGTGTTTGCCTTTTTTCCTCCTCAGTGTTTGCTGCGTTAACGAATATAGACCTGGCTTTGGAGCAGGGATCTGCACTGGCCTTGTTCAAGATTCTGCAGTCACCAGCGCTGGGCCTTCGAGGACTGCAGCAGCAGAATAGTGACTGGTACCTCAAGCAGCTCCTCAGTGATAGACAGCAGAAGAGAGAGGTAAAAGTACCCTGAGTTGCACCTGCAAGAGTTTATATACATCCTTTTGAATCCCATGCTGTTGTGTCAAGGTATATATGGGGCCTTTTTTTCCCCCTAATATAACTTTTTCTCCTGCAGATGAATTAAGCTGTTTAATATCCTCAGGCAAAGTACACATTGTCTTCAGCTCTCTTTTGCTTTTAGAGTTGTAAATCCTCTTTTAAAATAAACATTGCCCATCCCGGTAGGTGAATCTGACCACCCCTTCACTTGAAGTCCCTTAAATCCCCAACTAAAAGCCATTGGGGAGAACCTGAAATTTTATATTCTTACTTCAGGAATTTCCACTTTTAAAAAACCATACCTGATGAGTTTCCTCTGGCCAACACTGGGAAAGTACTTAATGTGCAGTAAGAGTGGACTGTGTGGGATTGTACTTTATGGTTTTCTTTTTTTAGAACAAATATGAGGGAATTTCTTTTTTTTTCTTTTTCTAAATAAGGACAAGTATACATTTTACAAATCCTCAGCATTGGCCAGAGAAAGCAGCATTAATGTGCTAATGATTCTACAAACATTTTATCTCAGAACATTTTGATGCTCTTTACAAAATATTTTTTTTTAATGTGCTTATATCAGGAGAGTCACTCTACCCGAGATTTGACAAGGGCATTCGGCTCTCGCTCAGGCTGCCACTTTGGCTGTGTGTAGCCTGAAGCTGTCTCTTATGCCTGTGGCTCTCTGTCCCTAGTGACTGCTGTTGAGATACGAGAACTACAAGGCCCGGAGGCCTAGGCAGGAGTCATCTTTACCTAAGTGTTCTTTGCTTTTCTCAGGGTGGTCAGGCTGAGGCCCTGCAGAAGGAGGAGCTACAGTCTGGAGTGGATGCCGCAAACACTGCTGCCCAGCAGTATCAGAGAAGTAAGAGTCCTCTCAGCTGCGTGTCCACTGAGATCCTGAGTAGGGGAGGAAAGTGGCTTTGTGTCGTTGAGGGACCTGAGGTTAGATTCTGTCACTCCTCACCCCACCCCAAGGCTACTAGCTGCAGTCAACTACCAGGTACCTTTGGTGGCAGAAGGGTTCCTCCAGTTTTAAAAGTAGAACCGGAGTCAGCGTGGGCTCACTTTGGCTAGTAAGCTCGTGCTTACGTGGTTGGTTAGGGAAGCATCTGGAGGAGACAGGACTAGGGATTGATTGGCAAGATTTGGATGGTGAGAGATGGGAGAGAACGGTGTTCCTAATATGGGCAACAGGGGAAGAGGAAGTGTGAGCAGAGGGACAGAAGGTGAAAGATGTATTAAGGAACAGTGGCTAGAATAAAATTTTTGTAGATGTTTTAGGCTGAGTTGTGTAAGATAAAGGCTTGGGAAGATTGTGGAAAGCTTTGAATGGCGGCTTAATAAGCTAGTACTTTGCCAGGCTCTCCCCTGTAGGAGAAGGATGTTTTAGGTAGAGCTTAGTGGTGGCAGGCAGGATGATTTGGAGTGGAAAGAAAAAAGGGGTGAGGAGAAGAGGAGGCTGCTTTTTAAAGACAGATTTATTGAGATATAGTTCACATACCATGCAATTCACCCTCATACAAAGGAGGCTGTTTTCTAAAGATGAAAGTTCTACTTCAAACGTCATGGCTAATAGCTTATCCACAGAATATAACTTTCTTCTGTGAAAATTGGCATCTGCTTCCCCTTGGGCCTCTCAAAGCCAGCTGCCTTTGTGACCTCCTTGTTTTCTACCCAGGACTGGCAGCAGTGGCAGCGATCAATGCTGCAATCCAGAAGGGTGTTGCCGAGAAGACTGTTATGGAGCTAATGAATCCCGAAGCCCAGCTGCCCCAGGTGTTTCCATTTGCTGCCGATCTTTATCAGAAGGAACTGGCTACCCTGCAGCAACAGAGTCCTGAGGTGAGTTAACTGAACCTGTGCTGTTTGTGAGCAAAACAGAGTGGACGTGAATTTAAAATTTAATATCCACTTCTTGGTGTAGTTAGGTAGAGGGTTTTTGTTTGTTTGTTTTGTTTTACTGGAAACTTAGACTCGTTATGGTTTTATTAAACTTCTGACCTCCCTTTGTATTCCAGAATGTCTTTCCTTACTCTTTCCCCCTTCACTTTCTGTACAGCATAGCCTCACCCATCCTGAGCTCTCTGTTGCAGTGGAGATGTTGTCATCGGTGGCCCTAATCAACAGGGCGCTGGAATCCGGAGACATGAATACAGTGTGGAAACAGTTGAGCAGTTCAGTTACAGGCCTTACCAATATTGAAGACGAAAACTGCCAGAGGTGGGTGCCCAGAGTGCTGGGTTGAATCCATTAGGTAGCTGCCACCTCTGTCTTTCGTGTGCCAACACTCTTATTTTCTCTACAGGCCTTGTGACTTCAGTGTGATCGTCTTTTTTTTTTTTCTATTTCGATACATTTTATTCTTTACTATGCTGAAGGTTTTGTAGTAAATTACAGATATCATAACATTCCACTCCTAAATTTATAAGTATGCTTATTTAAAACAATGAGGATATTATATAGCCAAAATAACACTCTTATACCCTGAAAAATCAACAGTACTTCTTTAATACTTTCTAAACCTAGTCCACATTCGTACTTCTTGTTCCAAAACTGTTTGTTTTTTCAGCTGGTTTGTTCAAACCAGGATCCAATCCAGGACCACATGTTAACATCTGATTATTGTGTCCCTTTGGTATCTTTTAATTTAGCATTGTCCCTTTCTTTATGACATTGACTTATTAAAGAGATGGGGCCAGTTGTCCTATAAGATGTCCCGTCTTCAGTTCTGGTTGCTTCCTAATATTTGGTTTATTCGTGTAAATTGTAAATTAGGTCTAAAGACTTGTCAAGATTCAATTAAATATTTTTGGTGACGTGTGTTTCATATTTTCTCATATCAAGAGGCATATAAAATCTGCTTGTCCCCACCATTAGAGATACTAAGATTGATCCTTGGATTAGGGAGTCATCTCATCCCTCCATTGCATATTTATTTTTCTCCCTTATCACCAGAACATAATATATATTTTTTTAATGTAACTTTTTTTGTTTTTGTTTTTTTTTTAGCTGCCTCGGGTCTTCGTTGCTGCTCGTGGGCTTTTCTCTAGTTGTGGCAAGAGGGGGCTACTCTTCGTTGCAGTGCACAGGTTTCTCTCTGAGGTGGTTTCTCTTGTTGCAGAGCGTGGGCTCTAGGCCTGCGGGCTTCAGTAGCTGTGGCTCACAGGCTCTAGAGCGCAGGCTCAGTAGTTGTGGCACACAGGCTTAGTTGCTCCGCGGCATGTGGGATCTTCCCGGACCAGGGCTCGAACACATGACTCCTGCATTGGCAGGCGGATTCTCAACAACTGCACCACCAGGGAAGCCCCAGAATATAATCTTTTTTTGTACCTTTTGCAGCATCATGTCCAGTTCCCCATTAACCATTCATCTAATATTTTTAACTTAATCCTTGCCTAAATCCATATACTTTCAGTAAGAGTTGCTGAAGGGTGATTTGTTGATCTGTCATTCCTTCTGTGCTTGTTAGCTGGTGTATGGCCTTGTTTCCTTGTCTTTAGAGGGATTGCTTGAGCTGCTGCCTCTGATTCCAGAGTTGGTCTTACTTGGAATTTAGAATATGTAATATAAATAGGCCGTTAAGAATAAGTGATATCCTTGCATTTTTACACTTTGCTCAAGGTAACTTCTCGGTCCCAAAGCTGACCTCTAGAATACATCAAGCTGTTGGGGTTCCTTAGCTATCTCTGTTCCTTGGATCCTTTGCCCCCATGTCTTCTCATTCCTGTCAACCAAAATAATCCTGAAGGTCCCTTATGTTGCACTTCATTGTCTCTTTTGTTGGGGGAATGGGACAGGTATCTTGATGAGCTGATGAAACTGAAAGCTCAAGCACATGCAGAGAATAATGAATTTATTACGTGGAATGACATCCAAGCTTGTGTGGACCACGTGAATCTTGTGGTGCAGGAGGAACATGAGAGTGAGTAATCTACTTCCCGTCCCCCCAGATAATGTCACAGTTACAGATAATGTGATTCCATGAGCTGGTTCTAAACACTACTCCTGGGAGGATTTTTGGGAATTGGAAAAAAAAAAAAATCAATCTATCTCAAAAAGCTACAGTTGTATATTGTTTTCAAAACACCAGGCAACTGCTATAATTAGATAAGTATGTAATAAGAACTAAAATTTTCAGGAGGTGAATTGAACATGATCTGTTATTTTTAAATGCTATTATAAGAAGTGGTTCTGACACTGACTACCTGGAGTTAGGTCATATTGCACAGATTGAGGGCACAGTCCTCCCCAAGACTCCTCTCACTTCAGACACCAGCCTTAATCTCTGGAGTTCCAGGTCACCACACTTCTGAAAAACTGGCTATATATTCAGGGGTCCCCTCTATCCCCTCAGGTTAAATAATTGGCTAGAATGACTCACAGAACTCAGGAAAGCACTATACTTATGGTTATAGTTTTATTGTAAAGAATACAAATCAGGATGAGTCAAAAGAAGAGACCAGGAGGGCAACAATGTCTGGTAGGGTCCCAAATTCAAAGCCTCTGTATCTTCAGGGTGTGTTGCCCTCCCAGCCCGTTGATGAGTATCACAACCAGGGGAGCTCACCTGAGCTTTGGATATCCAGAGGTTTTAGTGGGGCTTCGTTCCATACAAATAATGGATTGAATTATGGCCAGCTATTGGCCAAGTAATTGAATTCAATTTCCAGTCTGCTTCTCCTCCCTGGAATAGCTGGGCTGATATTCTGAGATCACATGGCTCAAAGCCCCAATCTTCTAATCACATAGTTGGTCTTTCCAGCGTGACCAGCCCCTATCCCAAAAGTTTCTAGGGGCCCACCAGCAGTCACCTGGTTGGCATAAACTCAGGTGTGGTCCTAGGGGTCCACTATGGATAATGAAGATACTCCTATCACTTGGGAAATTCCAAGGGTTTAGAGCCTCCTTTCCAGAAACGAGGGACAAAGACCAGCCAAATTTTTTATTATACAACAGAGTCTTTACAAAAGTAGTCCAGCTGGCTGAGATACCTGAGGAGTGACTATTTCTAGTTTTAATTAGTGTTTCCTATGAGAAATATTCAGTGATTTAGTGGGAAGAGCCTTGCCTTGGAGTAGGAGGCCCTGAGCTTTGATTCTCCGTCTCTTACTAGTTTGCTGTGTTGTGTTGGAGAGGAGATTCCTAAGGCTCATCTTTTTTTTCTATAAAAATGTTGAACTAGGTGACTTTTTTTTTTAATTTATTTCTTTTTTTGGCTGTGTTGGGTCTTCGTTGCTGTGTGCGGGTTTTCTCTAGTTGCAGTGAGCGGGGCCTACTCTTCGTTGTGGTGCGTGGGCTTCTCACTGCAGTGGCTTCTCTTATTGCAGAGCGTGGGCTCTAGGGGCATGGGCTTCAGTATTTGTGGCGCACGGGCTCAGTAGTTGTGGCACAGGGGCTTAATTGCTCTGCGGCATGTGGGATCTTCCTGGACCAGGGTTTGAACCCGTGTCCCCTGCATTGGCAGGCGGATTCTTAACCACTGCGCCACCAGGAAAGTCCCACTAGGTGACTTTTAAGATCCCTTGAACTCTTGACTTTTTGTGAATCAAGAATGGTTTTGATCACACATTGGAGTATACTTGAAAGCTATCCTTTATAAAGCCAGTTTCATCAAAATCCTCATCACTCTTAAGTTAGAGCAAGTAAAAATAAAACAAAAGGACTTGAGATTTCAATAGGAATATGGATATAAGTTTACTTAGATGAAAAAAAACCACTAAATTTAAAGGAAAAAGATTTAAATGCTGCTTAATATTATGGATGACAAATTGTAGTTTGAATCATGGTAACTCTTGGATAGAGGATTTATGGTCACTTACCATGTTTAAAGACTGTTTTATTTATATAATTTCTTAATCTAAAAAATAACCTTTTGTCCATTCATATTTAGGGATTTTAGCCATTGGTTTAATTAATGAAGCCCTGGATGAAGGTGATGCCCAAAAGACTCTGCAGGCCCTGCAGATTCCTGCAGCTAAACTCGAGGGGGTCCTTGCAGAAGTGGCCCAACATTACCAAGACACACTGATCAGAGCAAAGAGAGAGAAAGCCCAGGTGAGTGGCACTAAATTGTTCCTTTTTGTTCCGAGAACTTCATCCCTCCTAGAACGGAGATAAAGGTAGGGGTGTTCTCTCAATGACTATTTCCTGGGCACCCTTAGATTCAGAGCCCTGGAGGGACACACGATGTAAGAGTCATAGACTCTGCCCTCCAGAAGCTTATGCTATTTTACACATTTGGTTTTTTTGTTGTCCTTTGTTGTTATGGTTATAGACACATCTCTTATGTCTCTTTAAAGAAATTCTCTATTGAAATATAAGATCCAGAAAAATGTGTCAATTATTTAAGTATACGGTTGTATAAATGTTCAGAAGTGAGCATACCTATGTAATTGGTGCTTGGATTATAAAAAGCATTAACAGAAACCCCCTTATATCCCCTTACATCCTATTCACCTCCCCACTCCCCGCCCCCCAGCACAGTGGTAACCACTATCCTGATTTATTCTAGCACATGTCTTTTGGTAAATATATGTATGCATTTCTATTAGGTATACATTTGGAAGTGGAATTTGTGGGTCATAGGGAATACATATGTTAAGCTTTAGTAGGTAATGCCATAAAGTTTCTTTTTTTTAATTTAAATAATGGCTTTATTGAGATATAATTCACATACCATACAGCTCACTGTTTTGAAGTGTACAATTCAGTGGTTTTTCATCTATTCACAGAATTGTGCAACCATCACCACAATCAATTTTAGAACATTTTCATCACCCCCAAAAGATACCTGACACCTGTAGGTAGTCACTCCTCATTTCTCTCAATCTCTCCAGTCCTAGGTAACCATCAGTCTACTTTCTGTCTATGGATTTGTCTATTCTGGACATTTTGTATGAATGGAATCATACAATGTGTGGTCCTTTGTGACTGGCTTCTTTCTCTTAGCTTGGTTTATCCAAGCTGTAGTACGTATTAGTATTTTATTTTTATTGTTGAATAATATTCCATTGTATGGCTGTACCACATTTTATTTATCTATTCATGAGTCGATGGTCATGTTTCCACTTTGTGGCTATTGGGGATAATGCTGCTATGAATCTGTTCTCCAAAGTAATTGTAATACAAACCCATCTTTTAAAAAGTTTGTCTTGCCTCTCAGCTAGTTTGTTGAGGAAATGGACGAGATTTACTCCTTTTTTAGTCCTCTTGCTGAATAGGAAGTTGCCATGTGTTTAGTAGGCCCACAGATATTTGTTCTGTGATGAAAGCATAATGACCATCTGTTTTTCGGAATTGTGATTCATCTCCTTTTAAGTTCTTCCTAACTAACAACAATTGGATAAGGAGGACCACAGCTTTCTTTTCTGACTTAGAAGATCCCTATGGTGAGGTTCTTGCAGCAAACAGAAGAGCTAAAAGAAATTCTTTTTGGCGGTACGCGGGCCTCTCACCGTTGTGGCCTCTCCCGTTGCAGAGCACAGGCTCCGGACGCAGTGGCCATGGCTCACTGGCCCAGCCGCTCCGTGGCATGTGGGATCTTCCCAGACCTGGGCACGAACCTG
This sequence comes from Mesoplodon bidens, assembly GCF_964165515.1. Lineage (NCBI taxonomy): Eukaryota > Metazoa > Chordata > Mammalia > Artiodactyla > Ziphiidae > Mesoplodon > Mesoplodon bidens. The sequence continues at coordinate 36,873,612 of NC_138178.1, forward strand.
TGTCCCCTGCATCAGCAGGCGGACTCTCAACCACTGCGCCACCAGGGAAGCCCTAAAAGAAATTCTTAATTCAGGGGGTCAGATTCCTTCTGGGAAGCCAAAAGTAGTAAAACAGATCAGGGCTTTTGTGTTAAGGGAGCTATTGTACACCGACAGCCCTGTGGGCTCTAGGAGTTTGGGTTGTGGGGGAGGAGCTGTGGATAATATAATGTTGATAGATCTCCTTTGATTCCATTGTCATGAGAGTAGTTGACATTACTGTGTCCTAAACATATAAGTGTATCAAGTACCAGATTCCTTTTAAAAGGGTCATTGCTCTGCATGTCAGTTGATCCTGTGGTGAAGGTTGAATCACAACCCCCATTTTGTAGTGAGGAAATCTAGACAAAGGCATTAACTGATTTTACTTACTCAAGCGAGAAGCGGTTGGCTGTAGGGAAGCTGTAAATAGAGGTCTGTCTTTGATATCAGTTTACTGGATCAGAGCTTCCCAAACTTGACTGATGACTAGAACGCTGGAAAAGTCATTTTAAAAATACAGATTCCTGGGCTTCCCTGGTGGCGCAGTGGTTGAGAGTCCACCTGCCGATGCAGGGGACATGGGTTCGTGCCCCGGTCTGGGAAGATCCCACATGCCACGGAGCGGCTGGGCCCGTGAGCTATGGCCGCTGAGCCTGCGCATCCGGAGCCTGTGCTCCGCAACGGGAGAGGCCACAACAGTGAGAGGCCCGCGTACCGCAAAAAAAAAAAAAAAAAAAAAATACAGATTCCTAAGCTTTAATTCTATTTCTGCTAATTCAGAATCTCTAACCTGGGGCCTGGCTGCAATGATTCTGTTTAGGCCAGTGGTGGTAGTGTTATTTTTTGCTGCCTTATTAGTCCAAAAGGAGTCTTATATCCGATCCAACTGACAGAGGAATGGGCTTTGAAAGAATAAGCTAGGTCTGAGTCCATGTCTAAAAAAGGAAAGTAGATTGAGGATATAATTTGTACCAGCTCTCACTCATGTGATGGGCCTTACTGCTCCTTTTGTTCGGGTCATAGGAGTTAAACTTTTATTAGAGGATGTGACTAGAGTTTGAAGCATTTCCTTTTGCTGTGGAATAAATTTTCAGAGTTCATCAAAGGCAGAGGAAGGGGAGAGTTAGAGGAAAATGTGCTTAACACTGCCGTGCTCAGATGGGTAGACTATACTTTAGGTGTAATTGTCTTTTTTTTAAGCCTCAGCTCAGCTTTTAAGTTCCTCTTGGGAGTAGTTTTAAAAATAATCATCTGAGGGCTTCCCTGGTGGCGCAGTGGTTGAGAGTCCGCCTGCCGATGCAGGGGACACGGGTTCATGCCCCGGTCCGGGAAGATCCCACATGCTGCGGAGCAGCTAGGCCTGTGAGCCATGGCCGCTGAGCCTATGCATCCGGAGCCTGTGCTCCACAACGGGAGAGGCCACAGCAGTGAGAGGCCCGCGTACCACAAAAAAAAATAATAATAATAGTAATAATCATCTGAGTTCCAAATTTAGCAAACGAAAGATCTTAATTTAAATTTGATCTGTTTTTCTTGAAATATCTTTCTGTCTGGTTTTGGTATCATAGAATGAATGAATTGGGAAGTGTTCCTTCCTCTTTTATGTTTTAGAAGAATTTGTAGAGGATTGATATTAGTTCTTTAAACATTTGATAGAATTCACCAGTGAAGCCATATGGTCCTGAATTTTTGGTTTTGTTTTTGTGGGATATGTTTTGATTACTGATTCTATCTCTATATTTGTTATAGGTCTGTTCAGATTTTCTTCAAGTAAAAACTGCCTCTTTCTCTTTGCCTTTAGGGAATTCCATTATGCATATATCTTCTCTTTACTCAAATCTGCTGAATCCCTCTAGTGAATTTTTCATTTCAGTTATTGTATTTTTCAACTCCATAATTTAATCTGGTTCTTTTTTAAAAAATGTATATTCTCTATTTGGTGAGACATTGTTCTCATACTTTCCTTTAGTTCTTTAGATATGGTTTCCTTTAGTTCTTTGAACATACTTAAGATAGCTGATTTAAGTCTTTGTCTACTAAGTTCAGTTTGGACAGTTTCTGTTGTCTGGTTTTTTTCCTGTTTGGACCATGCTTTCTTGTTTCTTTGCATGTCTTGTAATTTTTGGTTGAAAGCTGGACATTTTAATAATAATGGGTCAACTTCGGAAATCAGATTCTACCCCCTCCTCAGGGTTTATGGTTGTCCCTGTTTGTTTCTGTTGTTGTTTGTTTGGTGATTTTCAATTCTTTCAAGTCTGTATTCTTTGTCATGTGTGTCCACTGAAGTCTCTGCTTGGTTAGCTAGTGGTCAGCTAATGATTAGTCAGAAATTTCCTTAAATGCCTAGAACCTAAAGCTCTCAGCCTTTGCTGAGGGCCTTTGTGTGTGTTGGGGCATGCCCTTGACTCTCAGCCAGGCAGTTTACAATTTTGCTTTACCCTTCACTTCATGCTTGCCCAGAGCCTCAGGGTCAGCCAGAGGTCAGAGCCTTATCAGATCTCTTCTGAGCATGTGCATAGCCCATAATGCACTATGACTTTCTAGATTCCCATCCCAGGAATTTGTCAGAGCTTTTCAAAGCTCTCTGTGAAAATCTCATTCTCTAGCTTTTCCTTTTAAGCTTTTTGGTTAACCTATTATTTGCCTCAGTTTTTACCCACTGCCCCAGGCATCTGTGGTGTGAAGCAATTACCTCTGTTTTGGACAAATACCCCTGGGGAAAAGGCTGTTTGCACTGGGCAAGCTCTAAGTCAGGTCAAATAAAGACAGCCTAGCTGTGGTCTTCCAGGGAACTACCTAACATGTCAACTAATGACAGTTCTGTGGGAATAGATAGGGCTTTGAAGGAGGTAGGTGTGTATGGGGTGGGGGCGGAGGGGGGTGGGCAGAGCACAAATGGGAATAGGGCAGTTTAAGTGCCATAGGCCTCACTGTTCTTACTGAGAGTCAACTGTTTTTGAATAAACTGATTGCTTCAAGCCTTTAGTTCATTTCAGTAGTTTTGAAAAAGTTGATTCTGATGACTTTTGTCGGTGTTTTTGTTGCTTTTATGTAGGAGGGGATATTCAGAGGTCCTTCCTCTACTGTTTTCACCATTGTCAGTTCTCTCTTCATTTAAATTTAGTGCCTTTGGAATACTTGCTAAAAGTAGATTACTGGTCACTGTGTAGTATTGTTTGAATGCCAAGACACAGATATCAGGAACTCTCAAGGAACTCATTTTATAATTACAAATATGAATGATTTTTAAGTCTGGCTTCTCCTCCCGCACCCCACAGTCTTAGTGTACACAGACAGGCATACGTGCATGTAGCTAAAAATCAGCTGGTGTGCACTGACATGGCTGTACCAGTTGTTAGAATATCGAATACTTTTTTTCAGTACATTGCTCCTGTCCCAGGCCTCCCAAATGTGTTCCACCCCCAGTTCTAGCTCTTTCCCTGAACTTCTGCTATGAGCAACTAGAGGATTAACACCTAAACCAGCAAAGGGTCATGAGATCTCTGCTCCACTCTGATTGATCAGTGCTTGTGTTGATATATATGTTGTATAGATTCATGTATGTGTGTTTACATGTGTCTGTGGTAGGTATGGAGTGGTTTATATGTATATATAGCATAGTTTACATATGTGATGAGAGATAAAACATTACATTTATGTTACACATATATGTATCTATAATATGTTACGTATATATTATCAATACATATGTGTGATATTTTATCAATCATGACACATGTATCCATGCCACATATAATAGGAGAGACTTTTAAGGAGGTTTTAAGGGATGAGAAGTGCCCTTTGCAAGTGTGTGTGTTTGTGGTTTCCGAATATATACACACATATATGTACGGTAGCCATTCTTTCATCTCTTTTCCCTTTCTTTTCTCCGTATCTTGTGGCTTCTCCATCTCTTTTACCTCCAGTCATTGCCCACTCGTTTGGTTCTTATCTCTGGTCCCTATCTCTTTACCTCTTCTAAAATGCAGTCAGTGTGCTTCTAAGTGTCAGTCAGAGTTGTTCGGGGATGTTATTTGCATATTCTTTATATAGCATTTTCGCATTAAATCTATTTTATCTCAGTATTCTCCACAATATCTCGTTCAGGGTTTTAACTCTCTACTGAGTGATTTGAGTTAATCTTTAGAGCAAACTTTAACAGGAGGATGTTGGGTTTTGTCATCTTATTCGATCTAATTGGAGCAGAGAGAGCCTGTTCTTTCCTCACACTGTGATGAGTTGGTGTATGTCACTGATCTTGCCTCCTTCAGTCTGGTGAGGGGTATTTCTATATATCATTTTCCCCTGATGTACCTGAGACACTGCTCCATTGTGTTTTTTTTTTTTTCCTCTTCTCACCCCACAGCTCTGTACCTTGTTTTTTAGGGGGAATTATGTATGGACGTGTTTGTTTTAATCCTTCTGCTTTAGTCTGCCCGAGGCAGAGAAGATGGAACTCTGAATGGTCAGAAATTATGATAAGCTGCGCCTTTCTCTGGATGCAAGGAAGGTTGTGCCAAGCCCCCAAGCTTTGCTTACAGTAGACTCTGCTCAGAGCCAGCTGACGCATGCGTTAGCCTAAAACTGAGCCAGAAGTGGCCTGGTTCTGTGGAAATACTTGCTTTGGGGGTGCAAGGGTCTTTATGCCACTTCTCTTGGAGACTGCACGTTCAGCCGTCTAGCTTATGACTTCTCAGTTTAAGTTGTTGCTGACTCATTGTATTGTTTCGTATTGAAACTATTGCTTAGCATTGCCAGTATTTATTCGTATGACTCTAGGGAATTGTGTGTGGCCATTTTCTATTTTCAGTAACAGAAGCTGACCAGTGGTAGGAAAGTGCTAAGTTCTGCAGCTATTAGGTGACTTGTTCTTGCATTCTATTTATCGGGTTACTCTTCTCCTTTCCCAAGACTATGAGCTTCTTAAATTGGGATGGTGCCTCTTATGATTGTAAGTTAAATGATCTTTCTAAAACTCTGAATTAGAGAGAAATCTTTCGATTTCAGATGCCTTCCTTTGGCCTTACCCTGTCACCAAGGCGCTTTATAAATTGCAGGGATTTGTGACTGCTTGGCTCTGCTGAGTGAAATATTGTGTATCTCTCCCTAGTAATGCAGGAGGAAAACCAAGCCTCCTCTAAGGTTTTGCACTTCAACTGCTGGGCCTGCAGAAGGCAGTGAAACTTTCCATTTTGCCCCACAGCCCAGACCCTGCCTCACCTGGCAACACAGTTATAGTTACTGATCCCAGCCGCCTCATTGGTGCCTTGGCAAATTATATTTACATCAAGCAGTCTCGATGGATTTTTGAGCTACTATTTATCCCAGTTGCTATTAGCTCAAGCCTCAGGAACAGATACTTTTGTTGGGTCTGTCAAGATTGCCTCAGACATGACTCTCAACCTGGACACTTTAAAACCTGAGGTGCCTTGTCTAGAAGGAGAAAAAGACTCCACTTCTGTTTCACCTCTGTCCCTAGTATTCAGCTCAAACTACACTATGGACTAGAGAGGCTTTTGTTGGCCATGCTGAGAAAACTAATCACCATTTATTATGTTTCTGTGTGAAAATGTGTTCTTAAGTTTCCAACAACTGATATAACTTTCAAGTTTTAGAATATAAGCTGGTGGTAAGATTAAATTGCCTATAGTGACTCCTGGCTTCCCATGTGATAACATCTTGATAGTCCTAAAAGCAGTAGTCCTAGAGAATAGTAACTCCCTCTGAATATTGTTGGCAAAGGAGGCTTTCTAAAAAGTACTTCTTGTCATGATGCTTGTCACAGTATTTAAGTCCCTGGGCCCCTTCCCAGTTGGGACCTTTTGCCCCTTCTAGCAGCTCTTGTCCTCCTGAACAACTTGAATCCATCTTCTTATATCCATCACCTACATCTGTGATATTTCTCTTGTAACCCTTTACCGGTTTTTTGGTGCCTGGCTTCTTCCAGTTGACTATTCCATGTGTCTTGTATGTTGGAAACTTCTTCCTCTATCTCTAATTGAGTCTCAGAAGCCGCCATCATGACATGTACCCTGATTTGATGACTCAAGTATTGTTTTGCTTTTAATGGTTTGTAGGAAACCCAGGATGAGTCAGCTGTGTTATGGTTGGATGAAATTCAAGGTGGAATATGGCAGTCCAACAAAGACACCCAAGAAGCACAGAGGTGTATGTATCAGTTGTTTTATTTCTACTCTGGTGGAAAGTGGGGGTGGCGAGGTGCTCCGTATCTTAGAACTCAGCTTGACCAAGATAGAAAGATGTAGGGGGAACAGTTTGCTAGTAGGTGAATCTAGACACCTTCTAAACTATTCCAGTAACAGTTCTCTTCTGGGATAGTTGCCTTAGGAATCTTTGCCATTAATGAAGCAGTGGAGAATGGCGATGTTGGAAAAACACTGAGTGCCCTTCGTTCCCCTGATGTCGGCTTATATGGCGTCATCCCCGAATGTGGTGAAACTTACCAGAGTGACCTTGCTGAAGCCAAGAAGAAAAAACTGACAGCAGGTGAGTTTGGGTAAATAAATATGTGCCCTGAAAGTAAGAACTTGAAAATATCACAGGGCAGATGTAGAGCAAAGGGACAAGCTATAAGAAAAGGTACTTCAGAAGTATTAGGCTTATTTTAAAGACCCAAGGAGATAATATTCCTATTTTTGAAAATATTCTTCTTCTTCCCCTTGAGGGTGGCTATGTTATTAAAAAGGTCAGTTTTCTGAAAACGTTTATCTTTCATAGGGTGTTAGTAGTTCTGATCACCTAAGCCTGTAGATATTTAAAAGTAGTTTATCTGCAAAAAGAGGGGAATAAAGATAAGATTTTTCATCCCGTTTCATGGCCCTTTTTAAAAAATTAACTAGAGAGGCTGAACGGCTGCAAGTCTTTTATCAGAATAGTTTTCTGACACATAAGGTCTTACTTAGGTATAGGCTTCGGAAGGAACAGAGGCAGTCAAGGTTGATTTCACCATTTGGGCTTCATAGGTGTTTTCTTTTTATACTGTGGATATGAATGAGCTAAATGAGACATTACAAAGTCATAATTTAAGAGGGACTTAGGATCGCTCTTTACTCTCATAGACCCAGAGACAGGTTTTGGAATGGTCTTCATTCAGTTTGTTAACCCTTACCAGAACAATCCTGTGGTATCAGACATGTGAATGTGGGGAGTGTGGCTCTGGGTTTCTTTCATCTTTCCTTTATTTTCTGCCAGGAGATTATAACAGCAAGTGGGTGAAGCACTGGGTGAAAGGTGGCTATTATTATTACCACAATCTGGAGACGCTGGAAGGAGGATGGGATGAACCCCCAGACTTTGTGCAGAATTCTATGCAGCTTTCTCGGGAGGAGATCCAGGTAGGTCTCATTTCTTCACAAAAGAAGAAGCTGAGAGAAAGTACCTGTATTTTAGAGGTAATATTACTAAGGAGGAACAGGGCACATGGTCAGAAGCCCTAGACTAAAATTAAGGCTACATAATAAACTACTTTGGAGTAATTTTTCCAGTCAGAGTGCTTAAGGCCTAAATTAGTAAAACATCTGGATTATAGACTTAAGTCAGATGAATTGTGTGCTTTTTAAAGAAAACTGGATGATCCAGCAAAGAACAAAAGAAGTTGCTGTGACTTCTCATTAAATGCAACTACTCTTAATCTTTCCCAGTGTACATTTTTAATCTCTTTTCTGACTATTCCACAGATTCCAACTGTACTGTGTTAGAATATAACCTGCACTTTCACATAAAGTTAGCATTTTTTCTTATAGCAGCTTTTAAAGTGCTTCTTTCCTATCCCATGTCTTTGCTTATTGGAGGTATAGTCATGAATGACACTGGAGATATAGTCATGAATGAAACAAAGTTCCTGCTGTCGTGAGATGTCCCTCCCCTGCCATCTACATGTGTCAAATTTTATCCTTCCAGGCACACCCATCTCAAAGTGTCACCTCCTCTACAACTCTTATTAAAATTCCTTTTCCTTCCCCTCTCCATCTTCATTTCAAGCCACCCCCCCATAGTCTTTGTATTCATTTAAAATTTAACCAACTTGGATTTGTTTCAGTCATGTGTGTACTTACCTTATGCCCACTGTTAGTTTTTAAGGTGAGGTACTAAGTTTGCAGTCCTTGTATGTAATGACCACTTACTTTGTCCTTGACGGGCTGTTGAGCACTTCCAGCGTTACCTGGTGCTAAGCTCGTGGTTATCAAACTAGAGTTGTCTAATGTACATGAAAGGAGAGGGAAATATATTGAGGGACGTTGTTCAGTAAGCTCCTGTGGGTCATGATTAGACACATTATTAATACGCACAAAGATTCCTAGAGAGAAGGGACAGTAAAGGACTTTTAAAAGGTTATCTACTTCCATTGGGCAGTTATTCCCAAATCCTGTGTAGAAAAAAATGGAATGTTCACGTATGTAAAAGCTGAAATAGTCCCTTTCTTCAGAACTCACCTATCAGAGGAATGAGTTTCTATCTTGTGTTTATTAAAGTTCTCCTCTGAGGGAAATTATAGTCTCGTACCTTCCCAGTGTTTCATCTTCACTGCTAATGGTTTCACAGGTGATTAAATTTAACTAAGCTCATTGAACTCTCTCTGTTGGGCGTTGAGGGGCTATAAAGATGTATCAGAGTCTCTACTTTCCAGTTTTTAACAATATTGTGGTAAAAACAGCAGGCACAGAACTGAGTACTGCAATGTAAGACAGAGAGAAATAGATGCTCTAATAACAGTAAAATAGAGGAAATGTTAAGGAAGCAGTTAATTCTATCCTGGAGAAAGACAGCATAGATAACATTTTAGCAGATGAGAAACAGGGAAGTCTATTCTTGACAGAAAGGACAGAGTGGGGAAGGACATCAAGGACTGGAGGAACATGGGCCATTTCAGGGAGGACGAGTGGTCCTTTGACTGGCATACGAAGTGGAGGAGGCAGAGAAGAGAGGCAAGGACCTGACGGGCCATGTGAAGGAAGCCAGGGTGATCTTCCAGCAGAGTGATTTTTAACTCTTTTTGGGTCATGTACACCTTTGAGAATCTTACTAACCTCCACAGAGACACTCCTTCTTAATGTTTTGTGTATGGACCTAAGATTTTTTTTTTAATAAATTTATTTTATTTATTTTTGGCTACATTGGCTCCTCATTGCTGTGCGCAGGCTTTTTCTAGTTGCGGTGAGTGGGGGCTACTCTTCGTTACGGTGCGGTGGCTTCTCTTGTGGAGCATGGGCTCTAGGCACGTGGGCTCAGTAGTTGTGGCTCACGGGCTCTAGAGCACAGGCTCGGTAGTTGTGATGCACGGGCTTAGTTGCTCCAGCAGCATGTGGGATCTTCCCGGACTAGGGCTCGAACCCGTGTCCCCTGCATTGGCAGGCGGATTCTTAACCACTGCGCCACCAGGGAAGCCCTGGACCTAAGAATTTTTTTTTTTAGCATCTTTATTGGAGTATAATTGCTTTACAATGGTGTGTTAGTTCCTGCTTTATAACAAAGTGAATCAGTTATACATATACGTATGTTCCCATATCTCTTCCCTCTTGCGTCTCCCTCCCTCCCACCCTCCCTATCCCACCCCTCTAGGTGGTCACAAACCACCTAGCTGATCTCCCTGTGCTATGGGGCTACTTCCCACTAGCTATCTACCTTACGTTTGGTAGTGTATATATGTCCATGCCACTCTCTCACTTTGTCACAGCTTACCCTTTCCCCTCCCCATATCCTCAAGTCCACGCTCTAGTAGGTCTGTGTCTTTATTCCCGTCTTACCCCTAGGTTCTTCATGACCTCTCTTTTTCGTGTGTGTGTGTGTATCTTAGATTCCATATATATGTGTTAGCATACGGTATTTGTTTTTCTCTTTCTGACTTACTTTACTCTGTATGACAGACTCTAGATCCATCCACCTCACTACAGATAACTCAATTTCATTTCTTTTTATGGCTGAGTAATATTCCATTGTATATATGTGCCACGTCTTCTTTTTTTATTCTTTTGCGGTACGCAGGCCTGTCACTGTTGTGGCCTCTCCCGTTGCAGAGCACAGGCTCCGGATGCACAGGCTCAGCAGCCATGGCTCATGGGCCCAGCCGCTCCGCGGCATGTGGGATCTTCCCGGACCCGGGCACAAACCCGTGTCCCCTGCATCAGCAGGCGAACTCTCAACCACTGCTCCACCAGGGAAGCCCGTGCCACATCTTCTTTATCCATTCATCTGTTGATGGATACTTAGGTTGCTTCCATGTCCTGGCTATTGTAAATAGAGCTGCAATGAACATTTTGGTACATGACTCTTTTTGAATTATGGTTTTCTCAGGGTATATGCCCAGTAGTGGGATTGCTGGGTCGTATGGTAGTTCTATTTTTAGTTTTTTAAGGAACCTCCTAGTGGCTGTATCAATTTACATTCCCACCAACAGTGCAAGAGTGTTCCCTTTTCTCCATACCCTCTCCAGCATTTATTGTTTCTAGATTTTTTGATGATGACCATTCTGACTGGTGTGAGATGATATCTCATTGTAGTTTTCATTTGCATTTCTCTAATGATTAACGATGTTGAGCATTCTTTCATGTGTTTGTTGGCAATCTGTGTATCTTCTTTGGAGAAATGTCTGTTTAGGTCTTCTGCCCATTTTTGGATTGGGTTGTTTGTTTTTTTGTTATTGAGCTGCATGAGCTGCTTGTAAATTTTGGAGATTAATCCTTTGTCAGTTTCTTCATTTGCAAATATTTTCTCCCATTCTGAGGGTTGTCTTTTCATCTTGTTTATGGTTTCCTTTGCTGTGCAAAAGCTTTTAAGTTTCATTAGGTCCCATGTGTTTATTTTTGTTTTTATTTCCATTTCTCTAGGAGGTGGGTCAAAAAGGATCTTGCTGTGATTTATGTCATAGAGTGTTCTGCCTATGTTTTCCTGTAAGAGTTTTATAGTGTCTGGCCTCACATTTAGGTCTTTAATCTATTTAGAGTTTATTTTTGTGTATGGTGTTAGGGAGTGTTCTACTTTCATACTTTTACATGTAGCTGTCCAGTTTTCCCAGCACCACTTATTGAAGAGGCTGTCTTTTCTCCACTGTATATTCTTGCCTCCTTTATCAAAGATAAGGTGACCATATGTGCGTGGGTTTATCTCTGGGCTTTCTCTCCTGTTCCATTGATCTATATTTCTGTTTTTGTGCCAGTACCATACTGTCTTGATTACTGTAGCTTTGTAGTATAGTCTGAAGTCAGGCTCCTGGACCTAAGAATTTTAAACAGAGGAGTGATGTTACCTCACTTCAGCACGTTACCTAACCTCCTACCTCCCTGAAAACAAAACAAAACAAAAAACAGTGACCATCAAATTGGTTCTCCCACTCTCCACTTTCCTCCCTTTCAGTGAATCTGTATTTTCACTGACTCCTTCATCATTTTCTTTTCCCAAAAGAAAAGTCCCTTTTCCCAAACTTATCATTTATCTTGTCTCTTGATTTTATTCTCTCCCAGTTCCTTGCAGACCTTGTACTCCACCTCCTCTATTTTTTGGATTATTCTAATATGTAACCTAGATCAGTGCTTTCCAGAATTTAGTGCAGTCTTTAACTGTACACACTGTTGCCCAGGGAAAAAAAAAATCAAGACTCTGATACCAAGGACAGGGGCATATATGGTATATCCATATACCATGGATATTAGGTGGGTAACCAGGTGTTCTCACTAACCATTCTCACCACTCCTGCCCTCATTCAAGCCAGGACTTCTCCCACTTGGATTATACGATAACAGCATCCTAATTCACCCACTCAGGCTAATCTATCAGCTACTCTGCTAACAGTGCTGCTTTTCTAAAAATAAATCTGATGGCTTTATTCCTGTTTGAAAGTTTGCTGGTTCTCCAGTGCTTGTAGTAACATTTCAAACACTCTAGGCTACTTCTCAAGACGATTTGTAGTCTGTCCACTCCCCTGCAGGGCCCTCCTCTGTGTCATTCCAGGGCATCTGGGCCTTGGTGTCGTCACCTGTCACTCTGTCTTCTTGTCCGCAATGACCCCAGATCAGCAAGCACAGTTCCTGGCACAGCTAGTGTTAGGTAGGTGAGTAAAGGTAATAACATATGAGGTAAAAGAAGGTGAAGTTTTTGTTTATGACTTTTTGGGGGGTATGAGGACAACTTGGCCTTGAAAAATAGATCTGAAGTCTGCATCCCCATTTCTTGGCTAAAGATCTAGTATAGCCTTGGAAAGCCTTGAGCATTAGTTTGTGTGATACTGTGTAAAAATTTGTGTCCATTCTCACCTATGTTTGTCTTCTCACGTGACCATTGCTTTTTCAGAGTTCCATCTCTGGGGTGACTGCTGCGTATAACCGAGAACAGCTTTGGCTGGCCAACGAAGGCTTGATCACCAAGCTGCAGGCTTGCTGCAGGGGATACTTAGTTCGGCAGGAATTCCGATCCAGAATGAATTTCCTGAAGAAACAAATCCCTGCCATCACCTGCATTCAGGTATTTCAGAGCCTATTATACAGACAGCAAGTGGGCTTCTAGAGCAGGGGTAATAAACAGTCAGCTCCTACGATCGAATGTCTGAGTGTGTCCTCCATCTTCTGACCTCTTAGTCTTGTCCTTCTTCTGACAAGCACTTCCTCTCCTACCATTGGAATCAATGTGTGCTCATTGCTGTTTAGTGTGGTGAGTTATCCAGCTCAGTGGCAGTTCTTCTTGGGCACCTCATTGTCTTCTAAGACTGTTCCTTTGTGTCAGATTTGAATATTGAGAGAAGCAACTGCGATTTTGCTTCAATGACAGGGAAGCACAATGTCACAGAAAGAATTCTGGGTTAGGAATTATGGCTCCAGCACTGCCAGGTAGTGATAAACCTCTTCTCTAAGTTTGTGTCCTCATCTATAAATGGGGATACTAATATTTATCTTACCTTCCTCACCTGATTTGTTGTAAGGAGCCTATGAGAGCATCTGTGCAGATGCACTTTAAGGTGCGAAGTGCTGTGCTCACATCAGGGAGGTGGAAGTTAGCCGGTGTGCTCTCCTGGTGGAGGTACAGCCCAGGCCCCCCTTCCCCTGTCACTGGTGGACGTGGTCCTTTTTAAAGCTGCATCATGAATTGCACTTGGATGGTATCTCAAGACAAAATCTTTTAACTTCCTCTGACCCTTGGGAAATAATGTGTCACATGTAATGTTTGATGGTTTCAGTCGCAGTGGCGAGGATACAAGCAGAAGAAGGCGTATCAGGACCGCTTAGCTTACCTGCGCTCCCATAAAGATGAAGTTATAAAGGTGTGTAGCCCAGGCAGGGTTTCTCGACGTGGGGAGTGAGCATGATATGTGTTGAGATGAAGGGCTCTTCTAATTTCCAGGACCCCCTTTTCCTTTTCCACAGATTCAGTCCCTGGCAAGGATGCATCAAGCTAGAAAGCGCTACAGAGATCGCCTACAGTATTTCCGAGACCATGTGAGTACCCTTGGGTGACAAGGACCAGTAGAGTTAGTTTTGCTGTGATTGTTGTGGACAGAAGAGCAAAGGAATTTCTCTTTTTTTGTTCCTTAGATAAATGACATTATCAAAATCCAGGCTTTTATTCGGGCAAACAAAGCTCGTGATGACTACAAGACTCTCAGTGAGTAACTGTGGCTCAGCAGAGGACAGTTGAGGCAGTGGTTGAGAGCCGTCAGGTTCTGAGTATTCTCCATGGATCTCTTTTCTTGTCCTGCAGGCAAGGCTTGGGGGGTGGGGTGCTGCTTGTGACTTAAGCCCCATTGCTCACCTGTGACTTGATGTCTTGTTGCTTGCTGTATTCGCCTTCCTCGTAACAACATAGCAGTAGCATGACCGGGAAGACTGCACTTGGTGGTTGTCTTTGCACATCTCAAAAATAAACAAATATCTTACGTGTGAATAGAGCTTTTTTTTTTTTTTAAGACAGTGCTGATGTCTTCCAAGACACAGAACTTTTATTGACGGTCCCATTCTTCGTCTGACACATGCTTTCTTTCTGTCAGTCAATGCTGAGGATCCCCCTATGGTTGTGGTCCGAAAATTTGTCCACCTGCTCGACCAAAGTGACCAGGATTTTCAGGAGGAGCTTGATCTTATGAAGATGAGGGAAGAGGTCATTACCCTCATCCGTTCTAACCAGCAGCTGGAGAATGACCTCAATCTCATGGATATCAAAATTGGACTGCTAGTGAAAAATAAAATTACACTACAGGTATGGTCCAGTGCCAGTAAGGGCCTTGGGGTACATTGTCCTGCTTGGTACCCCTGTCTCTCTCTAGGTGACTTCCAGGGAGCGGGTAGGAGGCTGGCTTTCTTCTCAGCGAACGCCATACATTTTTTTTTTTAAGTTAAATAAGAAATCAAGTGATTTAATCACAAAATTTTAAATAGAGAAAAGTAGATAAAAATCATCCCATAATTCTACCACCCTAACAATCATTTTATATCCTACGTTTTTATTTAATATAGAGGATAAGATATTTTCCATATGAAAAGTTGTCATAAATATTATTTTTAGTGGCAGTGTAATAATTTATCAGGAAATAATCTGAGTTACCTCTTTTTCTCTAGACTATTTGACATTTTCAACTTTTATTATTATGGAATAACACTGCAGTTAATGTTTCAATGTATATGTAGCTTTTATTGTGTTTAAGACTTTGTAAGATAGATTCCTAGAAGTTGGTTGCCTGAATCAATGGGCATTTTTATAGATGAGGTTCTTTATAGGAAGATGGAAGTAGGAATAGATTTGATTGATGTCCTGAAAGTAAGGTACAGTGTAGTGATTCTAAAATATTTAAGGGATCTGCCAGTGCAGTAGATCTTCATGAAGGTTTTCAGGTGCTAAAAGACCTTTCCGTAATGCCCAGAGTTTCATCTTTGAAAGCTTTTTGGTTTATGTATATGTGTTTGTTTACAGGATGTGGTCTCCCACAGTAAAAAACTTACCAAAAAAAATAAGGAACAGTTGTCTGATATGATGATGTTAAATAAACAGAAGGGAGGTCTCAAGGCTTTGAGCAAGGAGAAGAGAGAGAAGTTGGAAGCATATCAACACCTGTTTTATTTACTGCAGGTGAGTGGCTCCTGGAATTAGTATTGTAAAATTTAGTTAATTTACTTTTCTCAAGAAAACCTTATGCATAGATCTCTGTGGAAGTCCTTCTGGTTTCCACTGAGAGATGAGCAAAGGGCTGTCTTGTTTTTCTTTATTACTCAGGTACTTTCTAATCCTTCAAGCTGAAAAATCTTGAATATTTGTGCCAGCCTTCATGTCATCTAGAAATTACTTATCCCTTGCTTTCGTTTCAGACCAACCCCACCTATCTGGCGAAGCTGATTTTTCAGATGCCCCAGAACAAGTCCACCAAGTTCATGGACTCTGTAATCTTCACACTCTACAACTACGCATCCAACCAGCGAGAGGAGTACCTGCTCCTGCGGCTCTTTAAGACAGCACTGCAGGAGGAAATCAAGTACGGACAGATTTCTGCAGGGCATACATGGGACCCCTCCCCACTGTCATAGGTGCTCATAGTTTGAGATTCAGGCCTGCCTGTGCCTTTTCTCAATACTGTGACATGTGTGAAATACTTACTCTAAAAGAAGCATTTACCTTTTATAATGTAATAATAGAGATTATGCACTCACACAGACTAATTATACTAAAAATACAAATTAATTATATATTAATTATATATATACTGTACACCAATATGAACTAATAATATATACACAATATAAACTAATATGCTAATTATAAGCTAATATAATAAACACTAATATAAAATGTCGCTGTTTCTGGGGAGGTGATAGAGATTTGCCAAATTAGTTTTAGGAATATTCTGTATTAAGATAGAATTTTTTAAAAGCTGGTCTAAACATGAAGATTTCACATCTTTAGCTAACAAAGGACCTGATCATGTTCCTATGATTGAGTTTGCAACAACAGCAGGAAGGTCCAGTATTCAGATGAGTGTTGGGGAGTGTTTCTAGAGAAAGAGCATGTCACCCTTTCCTTCCAACTATCATATTTCTGTTTTTAGGAGATGGGATCTTTAAGTAGGAAGGATCTTTAAGTTGGTAGATTTGTGATTAGTTTGAATTGAATTTGTATTTTATGTTTTATAGGTCAAAAGTAGATCAGATTCAAGAAATCGTGACAGGAAATCCTACAGTTATTAAGATGGTTGTAAGTTTCAACCGTGGGGCCAGGGGCCAGAATGCGCTGAGACAGATCTTGGCCCCGGTGGTTAAGGAGATTATGGATGACAAATCTCTCAATATCAAAACTGACCCTGTGGATATTTACAAATCTTGGGTTAATCAGATGGAGTCTCAGACAGGAGAGGCAAGGTATGATAACCACAACACCTTTTCTTTCATGTTTTTATTATTTTCTCTCTCTCTTTTTTAAGCAGTTAACATTTCTTTGATTTATAAATTAGTGATTGCTTAAATAGGTTTTCTTTAGAAACCCCTTCTTTAAGTAGTTGACCTGGTAATTTATTCACTTATTTAGCAAATATTTATTGAGTACTTACTAAGTGCCAGACACTGTGTTAGATACACCTACAATAATACGATAACAAATGAGACATACAATAATGAATGAAGAAGACATGCTCCCTGCCCTCTGTTCATAGTTTATTGTGTGGGAGAGATGACACACAGGTACATAGAAATAAAGTTGCAAACTGAGGGGAGTTTCGTGATGTTTTGTAGGGAACTGTAATGGAGAATTTAAGAGGGAGCTAACTTAGAGGGGTTAGGGAGAGCCTCCCTGAGAAGGTGAACCGTCGCATGGTGGAGGCCTGAAGGGTACAGTGGGGCCAGCCTTGCTAAGAGCTAGGTGCAGAGTCTTCATGTCTGAATGCTGTCAGGTGGAAGGAGCTTGCGAGAGTCTAGGACCTGGAAGGACACTGGGCATCAGCAGAGATGCAGTTGGATGGGAAGACTCGCACAGATCTGAGTGAGATCACTGTGTTTCATTAAAGGGAAGAGGAGCTGGTGTGGGCAAATGATGAGCTGCCCTGGAATACTGAGAGTTGGACTAACTAAATTAACGTAATCCAGGAGAGTTCTGTGCCGGGGCGGTAGTTTTCACCACCAGCGTTAACACATCCAAAGGAAAAATGTGTCAGTAGAATACGGGAAATGCTGGGAAAATACAGTTCAGAGAGCCAAAATGTTTAAAATATTTTTATCCAGCTTGGGTGAGGACAGGGGGGTAAGGAATAGAGATCTGAGCAGTTTAGTCTATGAAGGTTTTTTCCTTTTTGGTGTAGAGTAGGGTTAGGTCATACATGAAGTTCTCTGGAGCTTAAGAGGAGTAGCTCTCCATATGATTACTACTCAGAGTTTGATCTGTGGGCCAGTAACTGTAGATCATCAGTGTCGCTAAACACACTGTTTAGTTCAGCTGACATTTTTTTCCGTAGCAAGACTTTCTCAATGAAGGAAGTATGCATTCTGAAGTTGATTACATTCTGGCTCAAGCTCCTTATCCTGTCTTGGACTGATTGGTAGAATGGTCTACATGTTGAATAATGCTGCTTTCCACGTACCTGGACACCAGGCAAAGGGGGACATTACCCTGGATAGAGAACAGAACATTCTGCTCACTCCTACAAAGGGCTTATCCCATATTGGGAATCATGTGGGAACCAACCCTGATTTGGTTCTCTGCTTTGTGTCAGCCTGTCACCCAAGAGTCAGATCATTGCTGGGTGTGATGGAAAATCCATTTTTGTTTTGACCTGCACCAGGCCCAAATCCTGCAATATGGTCAGCCAACTGCAGTAGTTGACTGGGAAGGTTTGACTGAAGCTCAGGGCATCCCTAGATGAGAGCCCCACGGACATAGGCTCAAGGGTACTAAGATATTTCCTCTGCCGGTCCATGAGTCGGTCATTTTTAGATCAAAATTCCAGTAGGTATTTCAAGATTTTTTCTTGTAGGTGCCTATCAGAAACATGTCTTATTTTGCTTTTCATAAAACAGAAATTGATTTTAACACTTTTTTTTTAATATGGATAACTGGGAGGTGTAGTGGTATGTGGTGGGAGCCCATGCAGCATGTAAGCATCACGGATCCTTGAGCTTCGGCCACGAAACTCATAGCAAACTGGGACGTTGTCCCTCTTGGCAGTGTTCACCTCTAAAATCTTAGAAATTTAATATTCTGTTCTCTGACTACACCCATTTAGTTTAACACTTTCATTCTCTTTGCTCATTGCTACCTTTTTTTAAATGTCGTATACGTATACAGTTATATTTTACTGATATAAAAGATGTAAAGTACATAACTTACAAAATATAAATGCCCTTATAAATTCAATACAGCCAATTGTATCAGACAGAATGCTTTTGTTAATTTTTGCTGAATCCTTGTGTTCTTAGTCTACCAGTGTTTGTAATTCAGCCACCATACGACAAATGGAGTTGTGTCCTTATTTGCTTGTATTAGTTTCCTATTGCTCCTGTGATGAATTACCACAAACTTGAAGACTTAAAACAACAGAAATTTATTTTCTCACAGTTTTGGAGGCCAGAAATCCGAAATTGGTATTAAAGGGGTGGAATCAGGGTGTCAGCAGGGCTGTGCTCCCTCCAGAGGCTCTAGTGGAAAATCCATTCCCTGCCTCTTCAGCTTCTGGTGGCTGTTGGCATTCCTGGCCTTGTGGCTGTATCACTCCAGTCTCTGCCTGCCCTCCCCCGTCACCACATTGCCTCCTCTTCTGTGTGCACCAAATCTCCCTCCGCCTCTCTCTCTTTTTTTTTTTTTGCGGTACACGGGCCTCACACTGTTGTGGCCTCTCCCGTTGCGGAGCACAGGCTCGGGACGCGCAGGCTCAGCGGCCATTGTTCACAGGCCCAGCCACTCCGCGGCATGTGGGATCTTCCCGGACCGGGGCACGAACCCGTGTCCCCTGCATCGGCAGGCGGACTCCCAACCACTGCGCCACCAGGGAAGCCCCGCCTCTCTCTTATTAGGACGCTTGTGATTGGATTTAGGCCACCAAGATAATCATTACTGCTTTTGGACCTCATTGAAAGTACCACACTGGGACTCCTGCAATTCATTTTTGTCTTTCAGCTCCCTCCTGTCCTTGTTTCCTTCCTGATTAAGCCTAGGCCCAGTGTTCTAGCACATCTACTATTCTCTTGTCAGTTCCTTCTGACTCAGGGCCTTCTCCTGAATGATCTCGTCAGCTCCTCTGGCTTCAGTTCCTATATGTAACTGTCAGCTCCCTCACCAGTACCTAAAGGGTCACCATGTCCCATTGATTGTGTCTCCTTGGTATCTCTCAGATCTGTCTCCTTGGTCCCCACTGCTTTCATCCTTGTTCATGCCCTCATCGTTTTTTTTTGGGGGGGGGGCCATGCCGCGTGGCATGCAAGATCCTAGTTCCCCAACCAGGGATCGAACCCACGCCCCCTGCAGTGTAAGCACAGAGTCCTAACCACCTGACCATCAGGGAAGTCCCATGCTCTCATCATTTCTTGATCAGGCTGTAGTACTAGTCTTCTAGCTCTTTCATCTGTGACTGTCCATCTTTAGTTCATTTCTCATGGTGGCTCACAGCAATCCTCCTCAAAATTCAGATCTGTCTCTTAATGGCTCTCCATGGCTTCTAGGAAAGTCCAGACTTCTTAGCATCATATACTGGGCCCTCCATGATCTGGCTCCTATTTACTCTTCCACCCTCATTTCTCCTTCCTCTTCCCTTTCTTTGCATTTGATCTTCCTTCCCAGAAGACCTTTCTTCTCCCTTTTTCCTGAGTTCATATGTCCCTTCCTTATGGAAGTCTTCCTTGATTCCTCCAGTCTGAATAGAAGCCTCTTCTCTGTGGCACTGTAGCACTTCTGGTCAGCTTCTTCTTTGTAGTGCAGTGTGTTTACAGATACTTATTTGTGTGTCTCTTCCACCAGACTGTGAGAGACTCGAGAAGCTTTCATGTCTCCAATACCTTTTATCCCAAGTGCCTGGCACATAGTTGAAGGCACCCAATTCACAGTTGAAAACCTGAGCCCCAATTCTGGCCCCACCATTTACCAGCTCTACGAGCACAACAAAATTACCTACTCTCTCTGGGTCTTTCTGTTTATGAGAGACACAGTCTCGCCTCAGGCTGTTCCTGGCTGTTGGTCTAACATACATGGGGATAATTTCTGCTTTCCCAGCAAACTACCCTATGATGTGACCCCAGAGCAGGCTCTGGCTCATGAAGAAGTCAGGACACGGTTAGACAACTCCATCAGGAACATGCGGGCCGTGACGGACAAGTTCCTGTCAGCCATCATCAGCTCTGTGGACAAAATCCCGTGAGTGCTGTCAGCTGTGACCCTCTGTTGAGCCCAGAATTAGTGGCCTTCTGCTCCCTGGCCCTTCTCACTACGTTTTGTCCACCCCACAGTTACGGGATGCGCTTCATTGCCAAAGTGCTGAAGGACTCTTTACATGAGAAGTTCCCTGATGCTGGTGAAGATGAGCTGCTGAAGGTAAGACTGAAAGCTGGCACATTCTTGCCCTACCAATAATAGCCCTTTGAGGAAAAAGTTCTAAGACTAGGCCTGACCTTAGACTTTCATTAAGGACCTTAACCTAGATTTTGTCAGTAGCTCGCCGTTGATTGTGAGATTCTGAAAGTGTTTTTAAATAGTAAATGATACCTCTTTTAGTTCCTATATAGTTCCTGTGTTGTTTGAATGGCACACAGACCTCAAACAAGTAGAGAAGATGGATTTTCCTGTCTTGAGATACATTTCTTTGAGTCCTATCTTTTCGCTGAAGAATTGCTCCCTCTGCTGGTGGCCAGGTGAATGGTAGCAAGCACAGTTGTTTCCACTAAGGCTGTTGCTGATAACTCTTTCTTACTCAGCTATGCTCCCTCCCTTTTTTTTCCTTCTTCTTCTTTTTTTTTTTTTTAATCTGAACGCTTTTTTCTTCTCTCCTAGTTCTGTGCTTTCCTACAGTGAGGCCTCGATTCTAGACTTTCTGTTCAGGTGAATTAATTTTATTTTTTTCTGAATGAAACTCTAGGGGAAATGCTGTGACTGTCCTTGAAATCTTCTGTGGAAGAGATGTGTGTTGAGTGACTTTAATTTCAGAGGCATGAACTTGTGCACCTTTGAAGTCTGCAGCATGAGGATGATGGGGGTTGGACAGGTTATGCTCTGCTAATTAGGTCGTGTTTAAGGATTTATTTTAGCTATGTTCATTAGCTTCTTAAAATGAAAGCCCATCAACCTGAAAATGAAAAGTGCATGTGGTTGACAGCAGCCTTATTTGCTGCCATGGTATGTGAACAAAGGATGCCCTAAAATGCTCAATAACAGACTTTAAGTCTGTCATTTTTACCTTCTGAATCTGTTCTTTCATTGTCGTGATTTTTAATTCTGTTCTCATTTTCTTTTTTTCTGCATCCAGCCAAGGGATGTTTGGTCATTTTAGTTTCAGGCCTTGAGAGAAAGTGTGTGTGTGTGTGTGTTGGTTAATTTTTTCTCACAGGACCACATTTTCTGGTTTTCTTTGCTAGCAAAGTCATTTATGGCTTACTTGGTGGAATGGTTTTTAACACCCATTTCTTTTTCCTCTGTTCCCAGATTATTGGTAACTTGCTTTACTATCGATACATGAATCCAGCCATTGTTGCTCCTGATGCCTTTGACATCATCGACCTGTCAGCAGGAGGCCAGCTTACCACAGACCAGCGCCGAAATCTTGGCTCCATTGCAAAGATGCTTCAGCATGCAGCTTCCAATAAGATGTTTCTGGGAGATAATGCTCACTTAAGCATCATTAACGAGTATCTTTCCCAGTCCTACCAGAAATTCAGGTAAGGGGAAAGGGACAAGGTACTTGACAGATTCTGTGGGCGTGTTTCTAACTCTGAAAGTAAAGACAAGATGAAATACCACACCCAGCATTCCCTGGACTGCAGTGTTGTATACATCTCATGTGCTCAGAGCTCCAGGGGATGATGGAGAGGATGTTCGAGCTATTAAAATGTATTCCTATGAAATAGACTGTACTTAACGTAAAAACAGTGGTCTATGTTAGGTACATGTTACTTTGTAACCAGAAAAGAATTGGAGAGTGCTTTTTTTTTTTTTTTTTTTTTGGCGGTATGCGGGCCTCTCACTGTTGTGGCCTCTCCCGCTGGGGAGCACAGGCTCAGCGGCCATGGCTCACGGGCCCAGCCGCTCCGCGGCATGTGGGATCCTCCCGGACCGAGGCACAAACCCGTGTCCCCTGCATCGGCAGGCAGACTCTCAACCACTGCGCCACCAGGGAAGCCCTGGAGAGTGCTTTTAATATTTGTAAATTAAACATTCAGTTGCGAGTTCAAGTTCGGGACAGTTGTCTTAGAAAGTTGGTTCTGCTAAAAACACAGGTGTTTGAGAACTGTTTTAAATTATGGTTGAGCAGTTCTTGTGGGTAGAACTAAAACGAAGTGGAAAGAGAACCAATGTCCCAAGGCTGTCAAGCACAACAAACGTGTGGCAGTTTCTCTACAATTAACTGTCTTGACTGGCTTCTGTTTGAACTCACTGCCCCAGAGGTTTGTGGGATGTCCTTCGTCAACTTCTCACACATGTGTCACTTGTTGGGGCCTGGCTCCTGTGTTTATTTTCAGACGGTTTTTCCAAACTGCTTGTGATGTCCCAGAGCTTCAGGATAAATTTAATGTGGATGAGTACTCTGATTTAGTGACCCTCACCAAGCCTGTGATCTACATTTCCATTGGTGAAATCATCAACACCCACACTGTAAGTATTTTTCTTTAATGATTTAATTTCATTGCTCTGTCTTAATTGCCTTCTCCGGCTGCTGCCTACTATCTCTGGAAACCAGCGATCTCAGTTTGATCTTACTGACATCACATCTGCCTTTTTGTTTATCTTCCTTTGCTTATTATTATTAACTTTCTTGAAGTGATCCCCAGGCCACCTGCATCAGAATCATCTGGGCTGGTTATTAAAAATGAAGTTTCCTGAACCCCACCACAGGCCAGCTGAATCAGAATCCCCATGGCTGGGCTTCAGAATCCCCATGGCTGGGCTTTAGAATCTCTGTTGTGACCCCTGATATAGTGACTTGATAAAATACTGTTTTTACTGGTCCTTCTTTTTACCCTGGCCCTCTGTCTTACTTTTCTAACATGATCTAGAATACCAACTTTTTCCTCTGTGTCACCTTTGAGTGATTTTCCCTTGGGTACTCCTTCCCCCCCCCCAATTTTTTATAATTCATTCCTTTCCCCCTTGGGGGCATATAGAACAGGAAGTAAGGAAATAAAATGAATTTCAGGGATTGTCATTTCTGACGCCGTCACCTGGGGTAATAGCTTCTTAAGGCTTTGCCGAATACCCCTAAAATAATGATAATGTTGATCTGATGCACTTTTTTCTGAATTAAAAGATATTATATATTGGAAACTTTAAGTAAAAGTATGAATGTGAGTCATTTGAACTGGTTGTAGGGAATATTGATGACTTGGATATTGAAGTCTGTGAGTTTCCTTGTTCTCTCTTATATAGGGTACACTTAAATCCTTTATATCTGTAAGGTTGAGAGAGTACCAGTATTTCCTCTTCATATGTCGTAACATATGTCATTCATCACGGGCCAGTGTGTTGCTTTATATGTCATATTGTTTATTTGGGTTAGTTTGTTGAGGATTGGTTTTTCAGTTCTTTGAATATGGGAGTTTTGTTATCTAACCTCCTTTGTGTTGTTAGGCATTGTGGATGGGGATGGGGGCTAGTGGGTTGAGGGTGTAAATGGAATTGATCCCTGGATGTTGGATGCAGCTCCTGTTAGATCACCAGGATGCCATTGCCCCGGAGCACAATGATCCAATCCATGAGCTGCTGGATGACCTTGGCGATGTGCCCACCATCGAGTCCCTAATAGGTAAAGTTCCAACTTAACTGCCCAGAAGCTGAGAGGGGAGCTTGGCAGCAGTGCTATAATTGTCACCTCCTCTGTTTCCACACTGTTCAAGCTCTGAATACACATCAGGGAAGAAAACAGATGTGATCCCTATCTGTTAGGAACTGAAGTCCAGTGGAAGAGATCATTTTAAATGCATAGATACATATAATCATGTAACTAGAAATTTATAAGTCCTATAAAGGAAATGAACAGAGTATTTTTTTAATATTTATTTATTTATTTGGTTGCACTGGGTCTTATTTGTGGCAGGCAGGCTCCTCAGTTGTGGCAGGCGGGCTCCTCAGTTATGGTATGCGAACTCTCAGTTGCAGCATGCATGTGGGATCTAGTTCCCTGACCAGGGATCGAACCTGGGCCCCCTGCGTTGGGAGCATGGAATGTCAACCACTGTGCCACCAGGGAAGTCCCTGAACAGAGTATTTTGAGAGAGAAATGTTACAGGGCTGAAATGACTTCTCAAACATTTGTGAAGTTATTTTATTATGTATCCTTTGCCTTTATCATTTGGCATAATATTTTATTTCTCAGTAAAAGGTGTCCTCACCACAGTGTACATATAGGCTTATTCAACTACCTTCTTAAACTTGCATTATCTTTTACTTGAATTATTATCTGCTCTCCAATGTCTCCTCTGTTTACGGTATTGATTCTTTCTACCCTACCAAAACTTTAGGAGAAGGCTCTGGCAGTTTAAATGACCCAAATAAGGAGGCACTCGCTAAGACAGAAGTGTCTCTCACACTGACCAACAAGTTTGATGTGCCTGGAGATGAGAATGCAGAAATGGACGCTCGGACCATCTTACTGAAGTGAGTGTTGGAAGGAGGAGGAATGGAGTAAGTGTAACCCAGTGATCCCTTCTGTCCCTTGGACTCGGTGAGTGAGTCCTCTTGTTCATCCTTAAAATGATCATCTCAGCCATTTAAGCCTCATACATTTCCAGTCACCTCATGTATTTTACTTGACACAGGGCTTACTTGCCTTATTTGCTAATAGGATGCTAAAATGAATGTGTAGCTTGGAAATCCTAAGCTTGGTCCCCACTCTGTCATAGCTGTGTAAGTAAGCCTGGGGCTTTGCATACCCTGCATTAGGGCCGCCCAGTGGGACTCTGTGAGGTAGTGTTTGCTCTGCTCCTGTTGAGGTCCATTCAAAGGAAGTAGAACACCTGCTAACATTTAAATGCTTCCCACACCTCCTTTTAGCACAAAACATCTGATTGTGGATGTCATCCGGTTCCAGCCGGGAGATACCTTGACTGAAATCCTAGAAACACCAGCCACCAGTGAACAGGTAAAGTTTGGGGGTTTACCATATACCACAGTAAGATGCATAGGTGCTCCTGTGATAGGCACGTGACAGGGCTGAGGAGATGGGACATAGGTGGCGAGAGGTGGTCAGTGGAAGGTGGGCCTGGATGCGGTAGCATTTAGGGCTTATTGAGAAAGTTGTTGGTTCCTAAATCCAGAGGTGGTTGTTTCTAGGGCACAAAGCTCACTGGCACTTAACGTGCAGTCTGTGTGTGTGCTTTAATTTAACCTGAGGCAGAATCAGCGAGTCTGCCCGGTAATTTATTGAATACTATATAGTTAGAATTTTGTTAAGTGCCTTGGTAGATAGGAGAAAAGAATAGAATGTGGCTCCTAAGTTCGTGAACTTAGTCGGAGATGTGTGACATATGCCCCTGAAACAGTCAGAAAACCACTGAAAATTCACTGTGGTTTTGGCCCTAAAACTGCTAGAAATTAAAGCAAGAGGCCAGTGAGGAGCAAAGCATCAGGGAGGTACGGGACTTGAACCAAGCTTACAAAGAACATGCATGTACGACAGGAGGAATGTTCTAGACCAGGGAGTCCCCATGAACAGAGGCACAAGGGAGGGCAGAGCATGATGTGAGCAGACCTACATATGTGGAATGAAGGTGTGGGTGAGGGTGAGTAGTGAGAAATTAACCGTGAAGACAAATTAGGTAGAACCCCGAACTTAGGAATTTGGCACCAGAGAGATAGGAGTAAAGGGCCTTTGTAACCTTGGGGACCATTTGATACTGATTAATTCTGCAGTGCTGTCAGAGCAGATGGTAGCTGAGTCATCTACGTGTGCGCTAGGGTTCCGGGTCCAATTGGGTGAGCGGTGGCACGGCAGTGGGGAGGGACGGATGGGTCACGTTTGATTAAAGTTTTTTTTATTTATGTATTTTTTTTAAAAAAAATTTTTTGCTTTATAACAAATTTAATCAGTTATACATATACATATGTTTCCATATCCCCTCCCTTTTGCGTCTCCCTCCCACCCTCCCTATCCCACCCCTCCAGGCGGTCACAAAGCACCGAGCTGATCTCCCTGTGCTATGCGGCTGCTTCCCACTAGCTATCTACCTTACGTTTGGTAGTGGGTCACGTTTAAGGCTTCTGTTTCATGTTTATAAAATGAGAAGAGTAAGTCAAGTCATTCGTTTTCAAATTTTTGAGCATGGGAATCCTTTCCATTAAGTCACAATGTATTTGGAAGCCCAACATATAAAAGAGGTAAAATTAGAGCTACTCTGGCAGCACCGGGGATGGGCCCTTGGAAGCCCACCCTCCAGAACTCGTGGCATCCCTGGGAAACCCTTAAGGCTGCACGGAGGACTATTTGAAAACCAGTTTTAAATGAATTGTCAGCTTTTAGATGCTATGACTAAATACTCATTAGATACGTGTGAGGGGCAGGAAAAGAGGCATAACCAGTAACTGCAACTGGTTTAACTTGGAAGGAAGTTTGAAGTAGGGAAGAAGGAACTGGTCTTTACTGAGAATCTGCTATTAGTTAGGTGCTTTCACCTGTGTTCTTTCCTGTAATCCTTGCACTATCCCTATGAGGTGAGTCTTTTCATCCTCCTTTCACAGATGACAAAACTAAGACCCCTAGAGGTTAAATAACTCACCCAAGATCATTCACTTGTAGCGGCAGAACCAAACGTGAATCAGGTTCTGTCTGACTCCAGTTTATGCTCTTTGCGTTATCTGATGAAGAGTACTTTTGACATTAGAAGAAACGGAATATCGGGCAAGGAATTGCTCCAGTTCGGGAAAAATTACAAGTCTGAACTACAAACCTTTCCAAATGTAAACATCCCCAGTACAAACAGTTCAAAATATGGTACCAGAGCCTTAGCCATATGCTGGGATCTATCAGCATAGAGCTGATCATTGAAGTTTTGAGAGAGAACACTTACAAAGAAATGACCATGGGCCACTTGGAGGTACCAGCCCATGCTTAGGGAAAGGAAAAAGTGTGGAGAAGATGATCAAGGCAACAACTAAGAAAAGGCACTGGATTGGGGATGGGCGGAATGGTAACGAGAATTGGTGGTGAGAGAAGCCAGACTGCGAGGAAAGTGCTGAAAGAATGCAACAGCAAGTGTGGATCATTTGTTGGGTGGGAACGTAACAGACAAATGTTGGTTTGTGACTAGGAGAGAGAGCAGATATGAGAAGGGTCTCTTTACTGGAGTTTGCAGCATGTTTGAAAGCAGAGGGAAGGCTTGAGCGTGATTCAGCTGGGACGAGGTAGCAAAAAGGATTAGCAAGAATTTACTGACCACTGGTGTTGCACTGGTGTGGTTATAACGCTCATCAAGCCGGGTTTCAAATAAAATTAAATGATTTCCATGTCCCCAATGTGATAGGGAAAAAAATGAGGGGTTTTGTACCCAGTGGAGTCCAATCTCCTGTCCAGGAAAGAAGCCCTAAGAAGCCAACATCTGACTTCATAGATGTTTCTCTTCTAGATGAAAAGAGAGCTGCCTCTGCTTCATGCAGTTTCTTTGTCAGTTGTCGGGGGTGGGGGTAAGTTTGTTCCCCTCTATTTCCGGAATAGAGTTGTTTGTTTGTTTTAAATATTTATTTATTTATTTATTTGCTTGCTTGCATGCGTCGGGTCTTTGTTGTGGCAGGCGGGCTCCTTAGTTGTGGCTCTCAGGCTCCTTTGCTGCATGCATAAACTGGAGTCAGACAGTTGTGGCATGTGAACTCCTAGTTGCGGCATGCACTGTGGGGTCTAGTTCCCTGACCAGGGATCGAACCCAGAGCCCCAGCATTGGGAGCGTGGCGTCTTAACCACTGTGCCACCAGGGAAGTCCCCCAGGATAGAGTTTGAGAGCTTTATAAATTCAAGTGTGGTTCAGTGTGGAGACCTTGCCACGAACTTCTTTTTCTTCCCATAGGAAGCAGAACACCAGAGGGCCATGCAGAGACGTGCTATCCGTGACGCCAAAACTCCTGACAAGATGAAAAAGTCAAAATCTGCAAAGGAAGACAGCAACCTCACTCTTCAGGAGAAGAAGGAGAAGATCCAGTCAGGCTTGAAGAAGCTAACAGAGCTTGGCACCGTGGACCCAAAGAACAGATACCAGGAACTGATCAACGACATTGCCAGGGTACAGCATTTGGGGGACAGTGATGGCCTGGCCACGTTTAAAGCTGTCTCAGAGGCTTGTGAGGAGACAATAGCTGTTCCGGTGACAACATACCTTCAGTTCAACATACCTTCAGGAGAGGAAATTAGAGTCCTGTCCTCTGGGGAATCGTTTCTGACTCTTCCAACATGAGGTCCTAGCCTGCCCTTTGATGGCTTATTCCATGGCCTAAATTAATAGGGAGAAAACCTTAATTAGAGCTTCCTATGTCTCAGTTTGTCTTTGGCCTTAAAGAATTCCTCCAGATCTTTTTAATGATTACTGTGAAATATAAATTGACATCAAGTTGATCATCAAATCCTTGATTTGTGTGAATCTTCTCAAGTAAGGGGCTCTGGCGCAGGCTGAGAACTTTAGGCAGCCTCTGTTGTCGCCCTAAAATCACACCATTCACAACTGCAAGCTTGGTAATTGTTAAAGTTATCTTTTTCTCCCTCTCCTGACAATATATTTAAGAGGTTTAAACCAGCTTGCAAGTCGATTATGAGAACGTGGAGGTCTGTAAAAGTAACACATTTCCCTGCCTCATTAAATAGAAAAGGGGAAAAAATTGATGAGATCTGAATTTCTTTGTTAATTTTTGAACATAAAATTGCTAACATTTTTAGATTCCACATATAAGCAATATCATATGATGTTTGCCTTTCTATGTCTGACTTACTTCACTTAGTATGATGGTCTCTTAAGTCCATCCGTGTTGCTTCAGGTGGCATTATTTCGTTCTTTTTTATGGGTGAGTGGTGTTCCATTGTATATATGTGCCACATCTTTTTTATCCATTCCTCTGTTGATGGACATCTGGGTTGCTTCCATGTCCTGTCTATTGTAGATGGTGCTGCAGTGAACATTGGGGTGCACGTGTCTTTTTGAATTATGGTTTTCTCCAGATATATGGGCAAAAATCTTAAAAAATTTTCGAGATGAGTAAGAAAAAAAGAATTGCTGTCTATTAAAAATGTGTGGTCAAGCAAGGCAAAGTTAAGTGCTGCTGGGTTCTAGTGTTAATGATTCAAGAAGCACATGATATTATTTTTGTAATTTTAATAATTATGTCTCAGGATATTCGGAATCAGCGGAGATACCGACAGAGGAGAAAGGCTGAATTGGTGAAACTGCAGCAGACGTACGCTGCTCTGAACTCTAAGGCCACCTTCTATGGAGAGCAGGTGGACTATTATAAAAGCTACATCAAAACCTGCTTGGATAACTTAGCCAGCAAGGGCAAGTGAGTATTTTTTTTTGAAGAATCAATGTCAGGGGAAAAAAAAGTAGAGACAACTGAAGTGACATAGGAGAATTTTACTTACAACACACTGGATCTATTTATTGCAATAGTCCTTTATTTTTCTTCTAATCCTTTGTGTAATTTCCTAGTTCCATTTGTTATGGTATGATGTAAATAAATAATGTGTGGAGGATTTCAAGGATGCCTATTTCTAAGCATCCTGTGTTCCAAAATATCTTCTTGGCCCTAGAAATTAAAGAATCTTGGAAAGGGATCATTTAGTGGCCCCCAAACCAGGTTGTGCCTCAAAAATCACTTAAGGAACATCATAGTCAATTAGATTCCCTGGCCTCTACACCTCCTGGACACAGGCTCCCAGACCATGATTTTTTTTACAGCTGCCAGGGAAGATCTGATGCAGCCTCCTTGTTGCTGGCCACAAACCATTCAGCCTGACCATTTTATAGGGAGGGAAATTGAAAATCCAGTGAGGTGAAGTGATTAAGCACAGGTTCTGCTTATTAGAAGGGTTAGTTTATTATTTACTCCAGACTTTTCATTTTGAGAATTTTCAAACCCCAGAAAGGTTCAGTGAATAGAACAATAAACACCCATATACCTTTCACCTAGATTCACCTGTACTTAACATTTTGCCACATCAGCTTCCCCTCTCTGTAGCTTGCTTACTCTTCTGTCTGTGCTTTTCCTCTCCCTCCTTGAAGGCTTCATGGAGTGAGGCAGGGCTGTTGTGAAGTGGTGAAAATCAGGTCCACCTAACCCAGCTTGCAGAGTTGGTGCCTGTGTCCTTTTGAAATGTCCCCATCATTCTTTGAGCACTTCTTGACTTTGTGGCACAAGATGTTTCTGGTTCAATTTGTACTTTTCCCTCCCTGGGCTTGGAATTAGCTATTTCTCCAAGCATCCCTGGTTCCTTTTAATAAAGAATGGTATTTAGAAACCAAAATTTAGGCACTGGTTGTGCTCAGTGCCACAGAATCATTTTTGTTTCAGGCCTTCTAAGCAGACAGAGCTAGGTTCTCATTTCTTTTTTAATGGCTGCATGGTATTCCATTGTATAGATAAATATAACTATGCTTAATCAATTCTCCATTAATAGACATTTACATTGTTTCCAGTTATTATAAAAAGTTCTGCCCCAAATAACCTCTTGTACATATGTCATTTTGCAAATGTAGGCATGTTTTTGAAGATAAATTTCTAGAAATGTAATTGCTGGGTTAAGATTTTTGTGCAGTTGTGATTTTGATAGATATTTCAGTTGCCAGCCATAGGGATTATTACCTTTTACACAACTACCAGCTTTTCTGCCCCAGTTCTTGAGACCCTTCCCTTGAGAGTCCCAGATACCATTCTCATTCATCTGTATTCTTCCCTTGCTTACTCTTCTTACCATTTCTCGCCTTGATTATCCCAACAGCCTTCTGACATCTGTTTCTTTTTCCTTGCTCCCATTCCTCTGTAATTGCTATGCTGGCTTAAATGCTTTTAAAAATTTCGTATTCTAAAATATTTTTTATTTTTTCTCTGCACAGCCAAGGGGCTTAGAGCGACTCCCTTGAGATTCAGTACAGTTCCCTCAGGCTGGTGTTAGAAGCCCTCACACTTACTTTAGGTGCTTAGGTTCTGAGAGGGACATAGAAGGATTCAGACACTGTCAAATTCATCGTGTGTTCTCAAATGTATAATTTAAATCGAAGACAAAAGCAATTTAGTAATGTTTCCCTGTTTTGCAGAGATATTGCTTAGGCGAATCCTAGCATTTATTTGCCATTTTAGAATTGATTTGTTACTTATGCTTGTGTATGGGAGATTTGTTTTCTGACCTCATATCCTTGAGTTACCAACAAAGATTCATAGTAGATAGTTACCTATAGAAAGTGACATAATGTGATTTTTACAGGGTCTCCAAAAAGCCTAGGGAAATGAAAGGAAAGAAAAGCAAAAAGATTTCTCTAAAATACACGGCAGCAAGACTACATGAAAAAGGAGTTCTTCTGGAAATTGAGGACCTGCAAGTGAATCAGTGAGTATTTGCTTTTTAACTTTGTTTTATATATTGATTTTTTTATTTCTGCATTTGTCATATCTTTATCTTATTGACTTTATTTCTCTTATCTGGATAATCATTTTTATATTTTATGTGTGTTTATAATTGATTAATTAAAATAAGTAATTAATTAATTATGTGCAGAATTTGGCCTAATACTCAGAGTTAATTTGCCTGTCATAGAAGGGATGTATTTCTTTTCCTTGTTTGTGGAACATTTGTCTCAGGACATCCTACTTTTCCTCTTTAAAGCAGGAAGCCATTCCTTCCATTTTTTTTTCTGTGCCCAAACCAAGGATAAATAAAGAATAACAAGAAGAGGAGTGTACTTTATTCCACTTGAGGCATGAACCAGGGGCTTACCCTCATCTTCTTTTCTGGGAAGCACCAGCTTGCTTTACATGTGGTTGATGGACCTGACCTGACTGACCATCCTCCCTCAGGTCCTGGCCCAGCTGCCATTAAGAAGCATTTTATTGAGTACCTGCTCAGTCAACCCTGTGATCTCAGGCAGCTGAGCTTTCTGTTACTGTGTCTGTTTAAATTTTTTTAATTTTGCTTAAAAAAACTTTTATATTTTTCTGATTCTAAAATAATATGTATTCACTGTTGAACTTTGAAAATATGGTAAAGCATAAAGAAAAAGAAAAAGCACCTATAATCCAACAAGCCAAAGATAGCCACTGAAATCATTTTAGTATATTTTCTTCTGTGCCTCTATTCACATAAAGATTATCTATGATTACTTACTTACCTTCCTACTGTTTTTTTTAACATAAATTGGGATGATACTGTTTATAGTCATGTATCCAGCTTTTTCCTCATAACATTGTGAGCATTTTTCACATAGTTTGAAAGTATCCTTTTTAATGACTACATAATATTCCATATTGTAGTTTTAATTTAGCCATTTACCTATTGTAGAACATTTTAAGTTGATTTTACTTTTTACATTATTACACATGTGATAACACCTTTATATGTAAATCTTTGATTCTACCTCAGATTATTATTTTTTTTTGTATGATAGATGCCTAAAAATGTAATTTTTGGTCAGAGTATAAAAATACTTTTTTATTGTAAAAAACACAAAACATAAAATTTACCATCTTAACTATTTTTTAAGTGTACAGTTCAGTAGTGTTAAGTATATTCACATTGTTGTGCAATCCAGAACCTTTTCATCTTACAAAACTGAAA
Source organism: Mesoplodon bidens (assembly GCF_964165515.1). Taxonomy (NCBI): domain Eukaryota; kingdom Metazoa; phylum Chordata; class Mammalia; order Artiodactyla; family Ziphiidae; genus Mesoplodon; species Mesoplodon bidens. The sequence continues at coordinate 36,906,541 of NC_138178.1, forward strand.
CCATACCCATTAAATAACAACTCCCCATTCCCCTTCCCCCCAGCCCCAGGCAACCAACATTCTCCTCTCTTGTTTCTATGAATTTGACTCCCTAGGTGCCTCATATAAGTGGGATCATATAATACTTGTCTTTTTGTGTCTGGCTTCCTTCACTTAGCATGATGTCCTCAGGGTTCATGCATGTTGTGACCTGTGACAGATTTCCTTCCTTTTCAAGGCTGAATAGTTTTCCACTGTGTACATGTACTACATTTTGCTTATTCATTCATCCATTGATGGACATTTGGGTTCCTTCCACTTTCTGCTATCATGAATAATGTTACAATGAACATGGAAGTATAAGTACCTCTTTGAGACCCTGCTTTCAGTTCTTTCTGATGTATACCCAGAAGTGGGATTGCTGGATCATATGATAATTCTATTTTTAATTTTTTAGGAACTGCCATACTGTTTTCCATAGCAGTTGAAAAAAAATTTTAATTCATATATATTGCAAAGTATTTTCTAGCAGTATCTAAAATGTGTATAAAAGTGCTTACTTACCTCACTACTTCTTTGCCATCGAGTAATAAAACAGTTTTTGATACTTTTGAATTAATAGATTAAAAGGTAGCATTTTAAAATTTTGCACTTTTTAGAATTCTGGTTGAGTTTTTTAGTGTGTGTTTATTTTATTTATTTATTTATTTATTTATTTTTTGCGGTACGCGAGCCTATTAACCGTTGTGGCCTCTCCCATTGCGGAGCACAGGCTCCGGATGCGCAGGCTCATGGCGCACGGGCCCAGCCGCTCCGCGGCATGTGGGATCCTCCCAGACGGGGGCACGAACCCGTGTCCCCTGCATCAGCAGGCGGACTCTCAACCACTGCGCCACCAGGGAAGCCCTATTTGTTTTCTAATATTTATTTATTTTTGGCTGTGTTGGGTCTTAGTTGCGGCACGCGGGATCTTTCGTTGCGGCGCGAGGGCTTCTTTCTAGTTGCGGTGTGGGGGCTTGTCTCTAGTGGTGGCATGCGGGTTTTCTTTCCCTAGTTGTGGCGCAGGGGCTCTAGAGCGCGTGGGCTCTGTAGTTTGCGGCATGTGGGCTTGGTTGCCCTGCAGCATGTGGGATCTTAGTTCCCTGACCAGGGATCGAATCTGCTTCATTGGAAGGTGGATTCTTTACCACTGGACCACCAGGGAAGTCCCTGTGTGTGTGTGTTTAAACAGGGCTTATTATCTATGTTTTCTCTGATCATTTTTTCAATTGGGAACCTTGGTCTTTTGGGGTTTTTTTTTAGTTGACCACTTTATGCCATTTCTCAAATCTGTTTTATAATTTATTATCTCCTCCCTTCTTTTTTGTCATTATCTGCCACTACTGTTCAAGTGCCTACTGTTATTTGACTCTTCTTTTTAATTTGCTACCATGGGCTTAGGAAACAGATGACAAACCATACCAGTTAAGTAAAACTATTTATCACATAAAATAAACATCTTTATAAAGGGTCTCCTATTGAGTAAAATGCATGTGTTTTAGTACATGGATTTTGTAACCTCTTAATTAGCTTCTTAGTGGCCCTCTTGCATCCTTCATGGTTCTCAGCTCTGTTCACAATATATCAGTTTGCTCTGTAGTTGAGTTCTGGAAATCTGGGGTGACACACTTTGATCACCTGGGGAACAACATACTCCCACCTTCTGGTGCATTAAAACTTCTGGGGATGTAAGGTGTCCAGAGTGAATGATACCCTAAATATTTTCAGTAATAGCAGTTTATATTTGGTGGTACTCAGTATGTTTATATCTGTAGCACCTACTCCTTTCAGAAAACCTCCTCTCTTGGTTCTTTTCATTCTGACCATCCCCACTCCACCCCCCCACCCCCCTACCTTTTGTTTACTTACCTCTTCCAGTCCTCAGACGCGCATGGATTCAAACATGTATCTTTTCCTCCTCCTTCTAGCCCAATTTCCTCTTTATTTTTTTTAAACATTTTACTTGCAGAACATAATTAGTTCTCTCTTATTTATTTATTTAATTTTTGGGTTGGGGGTGGGGGCTGCATTGGGTCTTTGTTGCTGTGCGCGCGGGCTTTGTCTAGTTGTGGTGAGCAGGGCTACTCTTCATTGCGGTGCGCGGGCTTCTCATTGCAGTGGCTTCTCGTTGTGGAGCACGGGCTCTAGGTGAGTGGGCTTCAGTAGTTGTGGCACGCAGTCTCAGTAGTTGTGGCGCACGGGCTTAGTTGCTCCGCGACACGTGATTTCTTCCCGGACCAGGGCTCGAACCCATGTCCCCTGCAAGCGAATTCTTAACCACTGCACCACCAGGGAAGCCCCCAATTTTCTCTTGATTCTCCTTTTATCATTAGGTTTCAGCAGTGGCCACATGGAAGGCCAACAGGATTTCTGACATCAACCCTTCAGAGGCCATGTGTGACCTTCCTCAATGGTTCCTCTTCCAGTAGAAAGCAAGTGCTGCCAGGAGAGGCTGCCACCCTTCTCTCCAGATCCCAAAGCAGATGGTGCTTAGAGTAGCAATCCCAGGCTGCTTCACCTGCAGAAGTACTTTGCACCTTTATTTTGTATGCCTTTTCACTCTTGAAGACTTTATTCATCTCCTTTCTGCATTTCACAGAATATTTTTACATGAGAACATGAAAATCATACCCTTACGATGTTGTGTTTCAACAGGTTTAAAAATGTTATCTTTGAAATCAGTCCAACAGAAGAAGTTGGAGACTTTGAAGTGAAAGCCAAATTCATGGGAGTTCAGATGGAGACGTTTATGTTACATTATCAGGTGGGTTTGTACCAGGTAAAACCGAAAGCTCTGGGTGTGAGGCAGTTGTGTTCTTGTCAAGGTAGGAGAATGGATGAAAAGGAGACCCATGTGGGGAAAGCTGCCCAGAGTCAGCAGTGAGTGAGCTGAGGAGTTTTATGTGTCTGATTTGGGCGGTACAGGTTGGAAAGCTTTTGCAGATGTGTAAATCTTCAGAAAGCATATCTGAAGCTTACACTTAAGGTCGCCACTAAATTGAGCTTATACCTTGGACTTGAACAAAATGCTTAGGTACATAACTTGACAGTACAAAATTATAAACCTTCTCAGTAGCTTGAAATCTTATATCTATTTTTTCCCTCTCATTTTGGATTGATATAGGGGCTTAAAGGTGTACTTCTGACAAGATGTGTGTAAATTGCATCTTTGTAAACTGAATCCCATTTTATTTATTTATATATATTTTGAGGATTTTTTTTTTTTAAGAGAAAACAACTTTTTACTGGAATCTGACTTAATAAATAGGGATCACAGAACAAACAACAGTGTGAGCTACATCAGAATGAAAAAAGAAATGATGGACCTGGATTTCCAATCTGAAACTATTATGCAATATAATATTTTTTTTCTTGCCATGCCACATGGCTTGTGGGATCTTAGTTCCCCAGCCAGGGATCAAACCCAGGCCCTTGGCAGTTAAAGCGCGGAGTCTTAAGCACTGGACCACCAGGCAATTCCCCCGAATCCCATTTTAAATTCAAAAAGAATTCTGCAGTGAATCATTTTGTAACATAACTATCCCTAATTTTTATTTTGAAATCTCTCTCTCTTTTTTTGCATTGAAAAATGTCAGGGCATCAGAAGGATTCCTAGGTAATGTCCAGCCTCTGTTAGTTTTATGAACACAGTGCTTCATCGTTGGTACCCACACAGGGCTGCTCTCCATGAAGCTGGGCAGGGGCCTTTCTCTGAACGTGCATTTGGGCTCTTGCACACAATGATCTCCCTTAAATGGGGGCTCTCCCTCCCCACCCCTTATACTTCCATCATTTAATGAGGACTTTCACGTTGTTACAACCCCTAAAGCTTGCCCCACCAGCAAAGCCACAGTTTTTTTCTCCTTCACTTCCATAGCCTGTAGAGACAACCCCTGTTCACCACAGGCATTGACTTATTTTCCTCTTAACTTCCAAACTGCAGACTCCTTAAGGACAGGTAGTATTTCTTTGTTTCCTTCTCAGTGACCAGTAGACCCTCAAAACACGTTAACTGTACAGATGTGAAATGATTTTGTGACGCACATAGCTAACTCAAGTCCTTACACAGAAAAGATCCTATTATTCCCTCAGTTTCACCAAGTTCACGTAGGCCGCCCAGTCTGCCTCAGGTAGTGTATTCCTCCATGCACAAATTCATTAAGTGCAAAATGACGGCCAGGTGCAAGGTATTATGTGAGGTGCAGGTGATGCACCAGGGTCCTCGTCCTCATAGAGCTGCTAGGATTTTTCCGAAAGATGAATTGGTTGAACTTTTGGGATCCCTTCAAGCCCTTTGACTCTTGCTTTCTCATCACCACTCTTCCAAAGTTTAGGGGTGCAACCACTCAGATTTCCTCAATTTGTTCTGGACAGTGGAGGGTAGTGGGGAAAGCAGAGGCTTTGCAGTCAGATCCAGATTCACCACATCCAGCTCTGTACTGTCGGGCAGGTCATTTAACATCTCTGAGCCTCAGAAGCCTCATCTTTAAATTTGAGATAATCATACCTGGTAGGATTTTTGACAGGACTTAAAAAGACACTATCTAACGTGCTTCCACATTGTGGAACACATAGTAAACACGTAAAAAACATTTAGTCCTCTCTTTCCCCTTGCGTTCAGGGTATAAAAGCTTTGTCATTTGAAATAGAAATTAAGACTAGTAGATAGTGTTGAGACATTACTGGCCTTATCTTGTTTTCAATTGTTAGTATATTTCATCATGGATTAAAATGCCATCACCTTCTCCAGGTGACACATCACTTAGACGAACTAGGCTGCAGGCAGGCAATTACATAGTTGGGGACTTGTTTCTCACCCCAGTTCATACCTGGCGCACAAGGCATGCCTCATTCCTTCTGGATCCCTCCCTACGTTGTGTCCTTCCTTTTCTTGTTCCACAGACCTGATTAACTGTCAGAATGTTTTTTTGAACAGGACCTGCTGCAACTACAGTATGAAGGTGTCGCAGTCATGAAATTATTTGATAGAGCGAAGGTAAATGTCAACCTCCTGATCTTCCTTCTCAACAAAAAGTTCTACGGGAAGTAATTGATCATTTGCTGCCAGCCCAGAAGGATGAAGAAAGAAGTGCCTCTCGGCTACCTTTCTAGGGGTGCTCCTTTACTCATAGGAAGCAAACACCCAGCCCGCACCATTGCCTCAATCTGATACACCCCCAGTGCCACGTGTTTAACCCCTCTTGCTCAATGGGACATTTTTTGCCCCTTGTTCATAGGGAAATTGTATTTCAGGCTTAGTCTGACCCTTCTTATTCCTGCATTTTCTTCTGTCCCTTAAGAAAGAGTGGGAACTCCCCTAAATCTCTCATGTTGTTACAGTCTTAGAGGTTGCATTACTATATTGTAAGCTTTCATGTTTGTTTCCAGTAGCCATAGGGATGGTGGGATTTGAATTCTTGTTATTTAGAAGTGGAAGCCATTAGCACCAATAACATACATACATATAAGACACATTAATTAAAATGTCAGGTTATCCATAGTTATTAGGTTGTCATTTAAAAGTAAAGTTCCTTATATTTCTGTTACATCAGTAGGATGGAAGGGTACGGGGAGTCATCGGTTCTCTTCCATTCTGTTTTCCTTTATGGGTGGGAGCTAAAAGAAGTCACTGTTCTATGTTCAAAGGAAGCATTTCTAGAAAGAGGGGGATATTTTTTTTAAGTTTCACATTAAATTTGGGCAGTTCTGTTAGTGTAACTCTCTCCTCAGTGGATGGGAGAGGCCCACTGATAAAATTAAGCTATTTAGGTAAATTCGGAATGGTCTGAGCGCCTGCTTATTTGTGTTGGTGCAGAGATTGACTAGATTCAGGCAGACAGTCCACTCTGTTCCTGTGGCAAAGGAATGGGTAAGCCCTAGCGTAGAATGTAATTGTTTTCAAAACTGTTTTATATCTTAAGAGTGTCTTATTAAAGTGTAGATTTATTTCTTAAAATGTGGGTAATAGGAATTTTAAAGATTTATATAATGCTTCAAAAGCCTTTAGAATACTGTAAGAAAAGGGTTTTTTTTAATTGGCTTATTATCTGTATATCTGAACTCTTAAAACTTTCTTATAGCTAAAACACTAGGATTTATCTGCAGGGTTGCAGAGAGATAATCTTGCCTTAAATAGACAGAAACAAAAACAAACAAAACCAGCCAACTGATGTTATACTTGATATTAAAATCTATTTTTCCCTATTTCTTTTTCTTTTCTCTTGCTGCCCACACTGTGCCTTTATTTCATGAACTCCAGTTTTTTAATTTAGTCACAAACAATCCAATTCTAAACATTGAACTTAAGAAGCTTTCATTCTTAGATTAAGTCATATGCTTTTAAAAAAATCTTTTTATTCAGGAAAATATATTGAAATCATGCTACTGAGCCTCTATTTTCTCCGATGTTTTGGTTCAGTATTCTTTTATCGTAAAACATAAACTAACATTTAAAAATTTACTGATGTATATATTTAAAGCCAATAAACTGTTTCATTAATAACAAATCATGTGATGTGTCCCAATTACAAATGTAAGTGTTGGAAATGTGGTTTTCATGATAGACTGTTTACTCAGTCAGGTCCACGGGTGCAAATGTAATAGTGGTAGGAGTCTACACACTCCAGGCAGCCCACAGGCAGCTGAAGAGGTTAGGTGTGGAGTGCCACGGAAAGAGTCTCCACTACCTTGACCTTGTTTTTTGTTGTATTTTGGAAAACAATTTTTTAGTAAATATTTTCCTCAGATTAAAAGAAGATATTATATAAGTAGCATTGTCTCAAAAACTGGGACCAACCAAACTGTCAACCCTTTTACCTTAAAAGATGGTTCTCATCCCAAATGCATGTCATGCCCCAAAGGCCACATCGATGACAGACAATGAGCAAAGTTCACAGCTCCTTTAACAAAATATGTTTCAGTTATTTGTAAGGATATACTTCCCTTGACACAAAATAGCAAAATAGCACAAAATACACTTCAAGAATTTTGATGGTAACTATGTAGAATTAACCATGTTACCAGCGTTGAGGATGCCCAGACGAGCTCAAGTCAAGGCACTGAAACCTTGTAGCTCTTATTAATTTTAATTTATTAGCTATAGCAGTCTCTGTCTCAACTCTCTCCTTCTTTGACGTTCTCTTCAACCAGCCGTCGTGACATTTACCATGAATTTCCTCCCTCAAGAATTTGGACTGCCCATCAGATTGTTGCTGCACACAATTGCCTTTGTATCTTTGTATGAAATAAAAGGCCATTTGTTCGTTTTTGTGTTTCTTTTTCTCAGTGTCATTGTTAGCAGTTCCTGCAAAACAGTGTTAACTAGAGTGAGATTTAATAATTGAAAACCACAACAAAAACAACCCCTTCATAGTCTTTTTGAACGAACAAACGCAGGTCAGCTATCTCAAAGCAATTTTTAACTCGTTAGCCTTTTTAAATGTAAAATGCTTGAAGTAGCCTCCACATAAAAAGAACTGGGGCGGGGGGTGGGGAGGTGGAGGACTAACATAATGTCACTTAGTTCTTTTTTTTTTTAATCCAAAATTGTTTTTAATCATTATTGGTGGGCACTTCAGTGTCAGCTAATGGCTGGAAGTTTCAAATTACGGCAGCATTAAATGTTGTTTTATGACAGTAGCACCCTAGGTCACAGTGTGTCCCTCAGGGGACTTGTATGTTACATACAAGTCACCAGAAAAGACTAGGGGAAGTTGGATATGGAAAAAGTAAACAGCAGCAAAAGGGAGGAAAAATGGTTTCCTTTTAAGTACGGCCCCGGGGGGCACCCTTACTTAACATACAAATTCATATGGAAGCATCCTGTTGAGTCTTTGTTTTGTTTTTATTTTTTTGGCTGCGTTGGGTCTTCGTTGCTACGCATGGGCTTTCTCTAGTTGCAGCGAGCAGGGGCTTCTCTTGTTGCGGAGCACGGGCTCCAGGTGCACGGGCTTCCGTAGTTGTGGCTCGAGGGCTGTAGAGTGCAGGCTCAGTAGTTGTGGTGCGTGGGCTTAGTTGCTCCGCGGCATGTGGGATCTTCCTGGACCAGGGATCAAACCCATGTCCCCTGCATTGGGAGGTGGATTCTTAACCACTGCGCCACCAGGGAAGTCCCATCCTGTTGTGTTTTTAAATTGTGGCCAGGCTATATTGGAAAATCAGTGACAATATGAAACAAGGGGGGAAACGGAATAATTCTAAAGTAAACATAAGTGCAAAATTAGAGGTGATGGTTTGTGTGGGTGGCTGGAGATCCCACAGGCCTCTGAGGAAGAGTGACGTGGTAAGAACCTGGGCTTTCCTGGCAGTGGGCCCTTCTGGAAGTTACCCCTTCGGAGCCTGTTTCCTCATTCCAAAATGGGGAGATGCCATCGAGTACGTGTGTTACTGAAACCTGAAATACACGTTAACAACATGCTCTACATTGTCCTGCAAAGAAATCGAGGGAGTTAGGAAGTTGCTTATCAAGTATAACGATGTTAAGTAAGGAGACCAGGACAAGAGGAAAATAAGAGGAGGAAGGTGGATAGCACCTGGGGTGATGCTCGGAGAGAGTGGCCACCGTGAGGTCTCGCAGAAAGGAGCTGGGGCGCCTCAGCAGTGCTGCAGACACCGTGTAAACCTGTGTAAACCAAAGAGAATCTGAGAAGACTACACCCCTCCACACATTTTAAATTAGGCATCCAAATTTTTTGTTTAAATTGTATAGTGTGTAATTGCCAACATATTGTGAATTTCCAGGTAAAAATTACCTCACTCTTAGAGGTATCCAATGGAACCCCCTATTTTATTTTTTAATACTTGTGTGTTATTATTATTAATTGCAGATAGCACCCCACTGTGTATGAGAAGGAGAAACTCCTCAGTAGAACACTGCAATGGAACCCCCTATTTTAAAAGGCGCATGAACAAAGCACTTCGTCAGTTGGAAACTTGACATCTTTTTTCTCTTTAAAACTCATGTGTCTAGGGCTTCCCTGGTGGCGCAGTGGTTGAGAGTCCGCCTGCCGATGCAGGGGACACGGGTTCGTGCCCCGGTCCGGGAAGATCCCACGTGCCGCGGAGCGGCTAGGCCTGAGAGCCATGGCCGCTGAGCCTGCACGTCCGGAGCCTGTGCTCCGCAGCTGGAGGCCACAGCAGTGAGAAGCCCTAGTACCGCAAAAAAAAACAAACTCGTATCTATTCCACTTACCTCAGAATTTTATTCCAATGTAATATTTTTAAGCTTAAGTCTTTTTTTTTTTTGCGGTATTAAGTCTTTTGACCATCCTGTCATTATGTGTAATAAAAATTAAAATGTTTTATTTCCTGTGACCATAAGGCTGTTAACTCAATCCAGAAAAATACTTTGCATCATAATTATTGTTAATGCATTTTTGATCAAAGTAATCTTATATATTATCTTGACAAAGAATTCTAAGACATTTGAAATGCATTTCTTAATAAAGTTCTTAAAGTGAAGGTTTAAAAAACTTACGGATAAGTATTATTACTTGCTATAATGAGATAGGGCTCATGACCAATTCTCTTCCTATTTTTCACTTTTTTTTTTTTTTTTTTTTTTTTTTTTTTTTTTTTTTTTTTTTTTTGCGGTACGCTTGTGGCCTCTCCCGTTGCGGAGCACAGGCTCCGGACGCACAGGCTCAGCGGCCATGGCTCATGGGCCCAGCCGCTCCGCGGCATGTGGGATCTTCCTGGACCGGGGCACGAACCCACGTCCCCTGCATCGGCAGGCAGACTCTCAACCACTGCGCCACCAGGGAAGCCCTATTTTTCACTTTTATAAATGTAAGCTTTGAGAACCTTTGCTGTCATAATAAGTATACGGAATGGAAGGTGTTTTGTGATAATGTCACCCATTTCTTAGGACTCCTTAGTTATAGCTCCCAAATCTCAATGAATTATAATAAAAAGTTATCACATGATTAGCATGATTAGGTCCTCTAGTTTTGTTGAAAGCCAAAAAAAAAAAAAAGTGACTTAGTTTGGAAAAGAGTTTATTATCCAGTCTTTAGATCATCCACTTCTTCAGAACTTGGGACTTAGGAAGTAGGCCAGGGGCTTTACTAAGACATTAAATGACTATGAACTATACTCATAAACCTTCTGACTTAGAGACAACTTATTTAACTTAATATGCTAATGATGCTTTGGGAAAATAGAAATATTTTAATACTCCTTTGGCACTACAATTTTTTAAATTTTATTACAGAAAACGTCTAAAGTACAAACAGAAGGAATGGTGTAATGAACTCCCACGTGTCCACTGTCTAGCCTCTACAATTACCAATACAGGGTCAAACTCATATCTCTACAGTCACCCACATTCCCTTGGGTTATTTTGACAAATCAGATACAGTATCATTTCAACCACTTTGGTATGTATACATACCAAATACTTTGGTATGTATCTCTAACAGAGTTTCTCAATAGGGAGCAATTGTCCCCCCCATGAGACATTTGGCAATATTTGGAGATATTTTTTGCTGTCCTTACTAAGGGGGTGCTACTGGCATCTAGTGGGTAGAGGCGAGGCTTCCTGCTAATGCATGTCTTACAATGTAGAGAACAGCCCCATCAACAGAAAACTATCTAGTCCAAAATATTAGTAGTACCAAGGGTGAGAAATCACACTCTTAACACTTAAAAAAAAAAAAATCCCCAAACCATTATCACACCTAAAAAATAAATTTGAAATATCGAATATGCAGTCAGTGTTTATATTTCCACAGACATCTTAACAATTGCTTAAACATTTCATATATGGGAGTCAGGTGCCAAACAAGATCCCCACATTACATCTATTAGTTGATAGGTCTCTTAAATCCCTTGATCTATGAATTCTTTCTTTTTTTTGAGTCTTGTATTTGATATTAATCCTATAGAATTTCTATATTCTGGTGTTTCTTATTACATTGTTGTGGATCAGACTCAGTTTCAACCTTTTGGCAAAAATATTTCAGAATTCCTATTACAGCACATCAGGGATTTATCTTTTTGAGATGTAAAGTCTGATCATTAGGTTCAAATGTCAGCTTGACCCATTTGTTATAAAGTTTCCCATGAGCTTTTCATCATATATCACATGGATTCGGCAGCCACTGATAATGACTGACCAGATTTTTTATTTCATTAAGGGTTGCAAAATGGTGATATTCTATCATTCCTTCTTCATTTATCAGAATTTTTCTAAAAAGAATGTCCTGTCATCAATTATTTGGTTACCTTGAAGACTATACAGGAAAGATGATGAATGCTATTTCTCTCCCTTTATTTACCAGTTTTCAGAATAAGACTGTTCCCTAACATCTTCTAAAGTTGATCAATGAGGTTTTGTTTTTTTCAATCACATGGCTCCTAGATTTTTTTAAGTAAAAATTTATTTATTTATTTATTTATTTATTTATTTTTGGCTGCGAGTGGGGCTACTCTTTGTTGCAGTGCACGGGTTTCTCACTGTGGTGGCTTCTCTTGTTGCGGTGTGCAGGCTCTAGGCATGCAGGCTTCAGTAGTTGTGGCTCATGGGCTCCAGAGCGCAGGCTCAGTAGTTGTGGCGCATGGGCTTAGTTGCTCCATGGCATGTGGGATCTTCCTGGACCAGGGCTCGAACCTGTGTTCAAGCATTGGTAGGTGGACTCTCAGCCACTGCGCCAGCAGGGAAGCCCTAGATTTTTGATATATTTGATGTCTTTCAATCCACTCATGGCAGATATACATATATTTTAAAAAATTTTTACATGCTCAAATTGTCCCCTCGTGGGCCAGTAGAAGTACCTTCAGTGGTGACTCTTGAGTTCTTTTGTCATGACCCCAGTGTTCCAGCCACGTCTTGTTACTTTTCTCACCCCAGAATTTTTTTTTTTTAATTAACTTTTACTGGAGTACAGTTGCTTTACAATGTTGTGTTACTTTCTGCTATATAGCAAAATGAATTCGCTATACATATACATACACCCCCTCTGTTTTGGATTTCCTTCCCATTTAGGTCACCACAGTGCATTAAGTAGACTTCCCTGTGCTGTACAGTATGTTTTCATTAGTTGTCTGTTTTATACATAGTATCAATAGTATATGTGTGTCAGTCCCAACTCCCCAACTCCTCCCACCCCCGTCACCCCAGAATCAGCTATTTCTCCAAGGAGCCCTTGTTACTTTTAGTGGGAAAGGGTATTTAGAGAATATAGTCTGGGTGCTAGGAGCCCTCATCACTATTAGGTTGGTCATTGTTTCTGAGTGTTTTCAATGGAGATAGTTTAGTTTTTTAAGAACATTTCCTGAATTCACTATTTTCTTTTAATAAAATGCTTTTATCTTAAAATATGCAGCTCTATGAAAGAAAAAAATAATGATTAGTAGCATTTGCCAATTCCATGGTGTAAATACCTCCCCATAGCTGATTTCAAGCTTGACGCCATTGGTCACTGAATGTAGAGTTGGGAAAAGATGCTAATCAGTGGCTCTCATGAGCTGGTGCTAAACTACTGACTTTATTCCAAGAATAATAGGGAGCAATTGGTGGATTTTAAGAAGAGCAAGAAATATCAGATTTGGGCCTTAGAAATGTGGAGCTGGATGGCGATAAGGAGTCAAAACTCAAGACAGGTTGTGCTAGCTATCTCCTGTTTGTCCCCCCAGATCCACCGTCTACCTTCCACTCTCTGTGTGCCCTGGGAAGCTGGCCTCATGGACTGCATCACTGTCTCCCTCCAGCTTCTGGTTGGGTTTGGCCAATGACAGGAACCACAAGGAAAATAAAGGTCTAAAATAAGGTGAGGTTAAGATTTATTCCTCCAGGTCACTGTGAATTGGCTGCCTCTCCCTACCAAAGGCCAGAGCTCCTATCAGGCTGCTCTCTCCAAATAAGCACCTTCTCCCTATTGCAGTAAGCAATCCCTCCCCAATTCCCTTCAGGCCCAGAGTGCTAATGATTCCTGCTGTAACTAGGCCCGGGAGGTACTGCATTATCCATAAAACATAAAACATCCCTGTTTCTTTATTAACTTTTCTTCAAATTACCAGTTTCAGCGTGCCATCTGTTTCCAGCTGGGACCCTGACTGATACACAAGTGGACCAATTAAGGTCTCAGTTAGAGATTTGGTGGCCTGAATTGGATGGTGGTTGTTAGGATGAAAAGAGGTAGGTAAATTCTAGAGATATTTAGGAAGCAGAGTTGATTTACTGGATGTTGGAAGAGTGGAACCTTGTGGAACACTGGGCCAGCTAGTGCTCTATAGGAAATATTCTATGATCAAGAAAGTTTGGGAAATGCTGTATCCCACCATTCTACTTAGAAGTCAGAACACACATGAGTGTATTAAAAAGCTTTGAGGGGACTTCCCTGGTGGTCCAGTTGTTAAGAATCCACCTTCCAATGCAGGGAATGTGGGTTCGATCCCTGGTCAGGAAACTAAGATCCCACATGTCACGGGGCAACTAAGCCCACACACCACAACTACTGAGCTCCTGCGCTCTGGAGCCCGCCCGCCGCAACTGGAGAAGCCCACGCGTTGCAACGAAGAGCCCTCACGCCACAATGAAGACCCAGAGCAGCCAAAATTTTAAAAATAAAAATAAATAAAAATAAAAAAGCTTTGAGAAATCCCACAGTCAAGAGACCAGCTTAACTTTGTGTAGCCTAGCTTTCCCCAAATGTATTTGACTATGCAGTCCCACCCCTCCTACTTTTCAGGAAGCTCCTCTTAGCCATCTCTGACACTCATGTTCCATGGAACACACTCTGTGAAATGCTGGAGAAAGAGGAGGCTAGACTAGAACCTGACTTTAAGCTCTCAGTAACTGTTAAATATTACTTAGGAAACAAAAAATCAAAAGTATGTATTTGTATATCACCTTTGCTAAAGAGTTTTGGATCCCATTCAACAATACGAGTTTGGTGAAATTATTTGTGAAACACTTTTGGCCTTAAATTACAGTTATTTATTCTAAAATTTGCCCCATTTTCTAGAAAATAACCACTGCAATGAGAAGGCCGCGCACCGCAACAAAGGGTAGCCCCCGCTTGCTGCTACTAGAGAAAGCCTGTGTGCAGCAACGAAAACCCAATGCAGCCAAAAATAAATAAATAAAATAAATAAATGTATATTAAATAAATGCAAATTCTCCCCACCATCCAAGACATACTGAGTCAGAAACTCAGAGGTTTCTGAGCTCAGAAGAATTTGAGCCTCAGAAGGTGCTCAGCAATCTGTGTTTTAAGAAGCTCCCCAGTGATTCTGATGAATGCTAAAGTTTGAGAACCACTGTTCCATCATAATAGAATCCTGATTTTTAGTTGGACACGTCTACCTTGTATCTAGGTATGGCCATGTAACTAAGTTCTGTTCAATGGAATGGATATAGAAGGAAGTTCATGTAGCAGCTTACGAGAACCTTCCTTAAAGATACAGAATGCACGTGCCCTTCTCCCTTTCTTTTCACCCTCCTGTGTATTGCTGCTTAGCGTGGAGATACTACCATCTTGTATCATGACGGTGAGTGTGTGAATGGCAGAGCAACAGGATAGTACCTTGACTTTTACATAAGAGAGAAATAAATTTTCATATTGTTTAAGGTTACTTTTTGGGAGGTTTTCTGTTACAGCTAAATCTAATTCTAAACGATATAGGTATTCAGATTGAAATATACTGAGTTCCAAACAAGATAAACAAAACAAAAAATCCATATCTTGACATATTGTTACAAAACTGCAAAGTAACCAAGGAGAGGTAACAGATTATCTACAAAGGAACAGAAATTAAGCTAAGAGCAACAGCAACAAAACAGACCAGAAGACCAAAAAAAACCAACTCTAAGTTCTGAGTTTGACCTGAAAATAACTGATACTCACAGATAACGAGCAATTCTCTTACAATCTTTATTATTTTATTTTATTCTATTTTTTGGTTGCGTTGGGTCTTTGTTGCTGCACACAGGCTTTCCCTAGTTGCGGTGAGCGGGGGCTACTCTTTGTTGCGGTGCGCGGCCTTCTCATTGCAGTGGTTTCTCTTGTTGCGGAGCATGGGCTCTACAAGCACGGACTTCAGTAGTTGCAGCACGCAGGCTCAGTAGTTGCAGCACGCGGGACCTAGGGCGCATGGGCTTCAGTAGTTGTGGTGTGTGGGCTCAGTAGTTGTGGCACAGACTTAGTTGCTCCATGGCATGTGGGATCTTCCCAGACCAGGGATCGAAACTGTGTCCCCTGCATTGGCAGGCGGATTCTTTTTTTTTTTTTTTTTTTTTTTTGCTGTACGCAGGCCTCTAACTGTTGTGGCCTCTCCCGTTGCGGAGCATAGGCTCCGGATGCACAGGCTCAGCGGCCATGGCTCACGGGCCCAGCCTCTCCGCGGCATGTGGGATCTTCCCGGACCGGGGCACGAACCTGTGTCCCCTGTATCGGCAGGTGGACTCTCAACCACTGTGCCACCAGGGAAGCCCAGCAGGCGGATTCTTAAGCACTGCACAACCAGGGAAGTCCTACAATCTCTATGAAAAATGAAGAGGTATAAGAACTTAGACAACAAGGGGTCAGAAAACTATAGTCAGTGGGCCAAATCTGTCCCACTGTCTGCTGTTGTAAATAAAGTTTTATTAGAATTCAGCCATGTCCATTTATTTATGTGTTGTCTATGGCTGCTTTCATGATACAATGGCAAAGGTGAGTAGTTACAAGGGGACAAGACCAGATAACATGCAAAACCTAAAATGTTTACTATCTGGCCCTTTACAGCAAAAAGTTTACCAACCCCTGACTTAGACAAATTATACATCTCAGTGAGTGTGGATTCCCAGTTTCCCTTCTATTCCTCTTAGGGGATGCTCAGATGGCAGTAGCAATGGTCAACAGGCCTGAGGAGCTTCAATATAAAGCTCCCAGTTTTAAATTCTACTCCTGCCAGAGCAGCCATATCAGTGCTTGGAAACAACTTAGGTCACGGTAGCACATAGGGAAATAATTTTGCCACTCTGCAAGCCAGGTCACTTGGGTCCTGATGCTGGGTCTAGGTTCATGGTCCTGAAATTCTTAGTGTGTCCAACTTATGCGATCTCTCCTTGCCTGTGCCTTTACTTTTAACTATTTTTTTTAACCCTCCCAGCACTTCTACATATAACTTTTAAGTTTTGTCCAGCTAGGGGCTTTCCTGTAGTAGGCCTAGCCATGCCCCCCTCCCCCCATCCCATGGACCAATGGTAATTGACAAAGCAGAACATAAAAAGCTGAAACCAAAGTGCCTGAGAACCAGGGGAAAGGGGAAAAGCTAATAAGAAGCAAGATGATTTACACCAAAGGGCTACAGAAAGAGGACTAGAGGCACCAGAAGAGGGGAGGGATAGAGCTGAAAATACAAATGTTGGTCAAAAGTGTATACGAGGAGCAGTTAGACACCCAGATCCCCTCCCCAACTGCTCAAAGCAACCTGATGACTCCTTTCTGCCAGGAGTGTAGACAGGAGGTTAACTCTGGGGAAGCAGAGCCAGAGATGTTCTGGACTCAGGGTGAGGCAAAGAAAAAGCTAGAGTGAGGTGCTGTCAGAAAATAGAGTAACAGCAAGTTAACACATCAAATAGTGAGACCCTTAGCTCTTTTTTTTCCCCACATGACTCTCAGAATGCCAGCAGTTTATTTATACTCCTGGATAGTCAACTGGAAGATTCTTTAGGCGGGAGAAACTGACCTGCCCTAGAGAAAAAACAAAACAAAACAAATTTTAAAAACTCCCCTGGGACTTCCCTCGCGGTGAAGTGGTTAAGAATCCGCCTGCCAATGCAGGGGACATGGGTTCATGCCCTGGTCTGGGAAGATCCCACATGCCACGGAGCAACCAAGCCCGTGCACCACAGCTGCTGAGCCTGTGCTCTAGAGCCTGCAAGCCACAACTTCTGAGCTCACATGCCACAACTACTGAAGCCCACACGCCTGGAGCCCATGCTCCGCAACAAGAGAAGCCACCACAGTGAGAAGCCCGCGCACTGCAATAAAGAGTGGCCCCCGCTTGCCGCATCTAGAAGAAGCCCGTGTGCAGCAATGAAGACCCAACGCAGCCAAAAATAAATAGATAAATAAATTTTTAAAAATAAAAATAATTGATATTTGTACCATCTTTCTTTTTTCTGATTTTACTAGTAATACATACTTGTCTTTAGAATTGCATATAATTTAGAAATGTGTAAAGTGGAAGGTAAGTTTCCCAGTAGTCCCTACATCCCCAAAGAAAACTGTTGTTAACCATATCTTGATATGTTTACAAAATTTTTTCTATTTAAGTATAACAGGTACTGGTTTGGTTGCTGTAACAAAGGCCAAAATAACAGGGCTTTAAACAAAACCAATGGTTATCTCTCAGTGATGTTATAGTCTAGAAGCAGTTTAGAGCTAACATTGTGGTTCCCCAGGGCTGGGAACCCAGGTGCCTTTGCTACCATCGTTCTGTCATTCTCAACACATAGTTTTCATCTAATGGTCTAAGATAGCTGCTCTTGATCTAGTTACCACATCCATATTCCAGCCAGTGAGAAGAAGAGGAAAAAGGCCCTTCTCCTTTACATTTAAGGGCATGATCCCAAAGTTGCCTATATTTCTTTTGCTAACATCTGTTGGGTGGAACACAGTCACATGACCATACCTAGTTGCAAGGGAGAATGGGAAATGTAGTCTTTAGCTGACTTTAGCTGGGCAGTGAAGCACCCAGCTAAAGCTCAGTATTTCTTTCTTTTTTTTTTTTTTTTGCAGTATGTGGGCCTCTCATTGTTGTGGCCTCTCCCGTTGCAAAGCACAGGCTCCGGACGCGCAGGCTCATCAGCCATGGCTCACGGGCCCAGCCGCTCCGCGGCATGTGGGATCTTCCCAGACCGGGGCACGAACCCGTGTCCCCTGCATCGGCAGGCGGACTCTCAACCACTGCGCCACCAGGGAAGCCCCAGTATTTCTTTTAATAAAGGAAGGAGGGAAGAATGAATATTGGGAGATAATCAGCAATCTCTGCTACAGAATATATAAAATACTTATTTTAAAACATTTTAATTTCCAGAAACAAGGAATCTATACATATTTAGTGTCTCTGTCTTAATTATGAGTGGAGTCAGGATCACCAGAGGTTTGAGGAAAGCCTCTAGATGGAGACCAAAATAAACAAACTGAAAAATAAACTCAGACAAAACAGAGACAGACAATACAAGGAGTAGAAGAAAATGTAAAAACAGAAATAACCTATAATTAATAGCACACCCATGAAATGAGTACAGGATGCTATTTTTAAAAATTTCAGAAATCAGGAAAGAGCATTCAGAAATTAAAAATACACTAACAGAAATAAAAGTTTAACAGAAGGGTTGAAAGACAAAGTTGAGAAAATTTATCAGGAAATAGAACAACAACAAAAGACAGAAATAGAAAATAGGAGAGAAAAGATGAGAAAATTAGAAGAGCAATCTAGGAGATCCATTAACTGACCAACAGAATTTCCAGAAAGAAAGAACATAAAGAAAATAAAGAGAAGAAAATTATCAAAAAGATAAGACAATTTCCCAGAACTAAAGGGCATGAGTGTCCAGGTTCCATACACATACCTAATGCCAGTGCAGTGAACAACAAACAACAAAATCCCCACACCAAGACACAGCATCATAAAATATCAGAACACGAAGGCTTCAGAGTATGGGGGGCGGGGGGAATGAAAATAAATAAACAATAACAGCCCTCAAAAAAAAAAAAACCCCAAAAAACCAGGTCATCTACAAAGGAAAGGGAAACAGAATGTGAGTGGCCTTCCCAATAGCAACACTGGACGTGAGAAAACAGTGAAGCAATGCATTCAAAGAACTAAATGAAAGGGATTTCCGATGAAGAAGACTATTCTTAGCCAAAATATCAATTAAGTCTGAGGGAAAAATAAAAACATCTGCATACACACAAATTCTCAAGGATTTTATCTTTTATGTATTCTTTCTTTCTCAGGAAACTATTGGAGAATGTCCTCCACTAACATGAAGCAGTACATGGAGCAAGAGGACAACTTGGGACACAGGAGGCAGAGGTCAGAAGACAGGAGATGAAGGGAACCCTCAGGATGATGTTAAGGTCAGCCAGCAGATAGCAGTGCAGCAGGCCTGGAGAGCAACCAGTCCAGGATGGAGGAGGAAGGCAAAGTGCTCTAGAAGAGAAATTCCCCCCACAACTGATCATTCATGGGTTCAGTAATGTCTTTCACAGTTCTGGGAACTTTTTAGAAAGAAGACCAGAGGCACCAGAAAAGGGGAAGGACAGGGCTGAAAATCCAAATAGTATAAATCAGAGTTTGGGAAAACATTTCTAATGAGTTGAGAGAAATCTAAGCAAATAAAAAACAAAGGCAGTTTTGAACTCAGAAAAGTTGTATAAAAATGGAAGTATAGTACAGTGTAAACACTTAATATTGACTTACCAAGAATTATCATATAACTACATTGAAAGAATGGGAACAGGGAAAAATCATATTTTTGTTGGGGGGCACAAAAGAGCCAAAGCATCCTTTCCCATAATAGAAAATGAATAGTCAACATCTAAAACTGAAAAATAATCACAAAACAGCAGGAAAAACTTATTAGAGTGGGATTGGGCATTACTTCTTTTTAAAATTGTATGCCTTGTAAAACAATTGTTAAAAAAATCCACATGTATTTATTTGATTAAAAAATTAAATAGAAAAAGATTAGATTAACCATAATAAGAATAGAAGTAGGATGACTATCTTCCAAATTAGATAACGGAAACATGGAAATAAAAAACAGTCATTCAGTGCAATAGAATTCGATATGATAGATCCTTGCATTGGTGAATTGGTGGATGAAAATGGAGGATTTAGCTCAACACCCATTCCAGTGTCCTCCTGTGCCTTCCTATATTTCAGAAGCTGAAAGGCTACATTTCCTAGATGTTATTGCAGCTAGAATTCTGGATGCAATTTTGGCACTTCCAAGCCAATTTTCTCTCTTATTGGATTTGTAAGGTGGAAGTGAAGCTGAGTCTGTGTATGTGCTGTTTCTATTGGTGAGGACTGTCAGATTTTTCTACAGTGGCTTCTTCTCATATGGTTCAGGAGGTGGCAAGTGTAGTGACAGCTCTCCAATTCAGTAGGTGGCTTCCAGATTTTAGAAGAGGCAGTGGCTCTTTTGGTGGCCTGGTTCTGCAGCATGTCTGTCAAGGTCATTTCTGAACCGTTCAACCTGGAGTCTGCTTCCTCAGCCCTCCAAACAAGTCCTTAAGCCATTTTATACCCTATACCCTTTTATACTTAAACTATCTAGAATGAATTCTGTTCTCTGAAACTGAACCCAATGTAACAGGAAAGCAGAAAATAAAATATAAAGAAAAAGCATGGTAGACGGCACAAAACAAAACAGAAGAAATAAATCCAATTATACTTAATAAAACAAGCTAACCTCTAGCTAATAGAGATATGTTCTCATTAAATTTTCTAAAAAAAATCTATGAGACATATGAAAACTACAATACTACATAGTAATTAAAACAAATGAATCAATGCAAATGAATTTCAAAAACAATAGTAAATGAAAAAGGTTGCAAAAGGTTATTCAGCATGATGTTGTTTTTGTAAAGTTTAAAGCCAAATTTGGTATTTCATATGCAGTTGGTGGAGCCATACATCGTATGTAGTAAAAGTGTAAAAACATGAATGTGAGTGATACGTACCAACTTGAGCCCGATGACAATCTCTAGGGAGGAAGGAGAAAGAATAAGGGTCGGGTTTTACTTCTGTCTAATTTTCTATTTCTTTAATAAATACCAAGTAACTGAAGCAAAATGTTTTGATACATTTAATCTTGATAGTGGAGGGCGTAGGTGTCGCTCACATCATTTTCTGCACTCTTCTGCGTGTCCCTAATAGTTCCTAATTTACAAAACGCAGACACACTCTCAGAGCCGTCCAGGACATCTTTACACACAGCCACATCCATACGGAGAGGAGCTCCTGGGCTGCAGGAGAGGTAGAAAACCGGTGAGGCTGAGAACCTAGTTATAAACGGGTAGTTGACGTCTGACTGGAGCTGGAGTCTGCAGAGGCCACGGATGCTCAGAAAGAGCCTGGAAAAAGGGCCGGGGCGGAGCGAGGAGGGTGCCTCCGGCTCAACTCCGGGCAACTCGGGAGATGGTTTTAGAAACTGAGATCCAGATTTAGTAACTTTTTTCTTGGGTGGGCCTGAGCGGACTGTCAGCGACACAAATCGAGGGAGGAAGCGGGCTGGGAGGCGGAGGACGGAGGGCAGACGTTAGGCCCCAGAGTGTGGGAACTGAGGGAGAGGATTGCTCAAGCGTAGGTCGCCCCGTTTTCACCCCCTGAAGGAAATCAGCATAACTGGAGGGAAGCCGGGCGAGAAGGATGTTAGAACTGTTCTAAAATTGTAACGTAAATCCAAAGGCCAGGACGTCCCTACGAGGGAGCGTTTTGGAAAGAAGGTACCCTAGCTGCTCCCTCACGTCGGATGCGTTTTCCTCTGCTGACGGGGTTTCCTCGGTGTCTGCGTGGCGAGTCGCGAGCCCGACTCAGGACGCCGGGGAAAGCCCTCCGGTGGCTGGCGCGGAGCCGGGTCGGGGCCGGGAGGCGGGCGGGCCGCGCCGAGGGCGGGGCCGGGCGCGCGGGGGCGGACCTCGGCGCGCTCCCGGCCGCTCGCTGGCGGTGGGGCCGCGGCGGCTCCTCTGCCGGGTCGCGCCGGAGGACGGGCTTCGGGCGGCGGCCGGGGCGGCCTGCGGACGGACGGGTGGGCCGAGGCGCAGGGCCCGCGCCCGCCGTCTCCTCCTCCTGCCGGCGCCGGGCCCGCGCCATGGCCGCCTCGCCGGGCTCGGGCAGCGCCAACCCGCGGAAGTTCAGTGAGAAGATCGCGCTGCACACGCAGCGGCAGGCCGAGGAGACGCGGGCCTTCGAGCAGCTCATGACCGACCTCACCCTGTCGCGGGTGAGGGCCCGGGCCGGCGCGGGCGGGCGGCCACGGCCGCGGGCGGGCCCCGCGCGGCGGGTGAGAGGTCGCGGGGCCGAGGCGATGGCGGGGCCGGGCGGGGTCGCGCCCGCGGAGTGGAACCCGGGAGCGGGGCCGGCGCGGCCGCGGCCTCGGCGCTTGCCCGCCTTCCGACACCCGCTGGTGGTTTGCTGTCGCCGCGGAGGTGGGAGGGTCGCGGGGCAGTGTGTACGGGGAGATGGGAAGGGGCCGAGCCCGGGAAGGCGGGCCGCCGAGTGAGGGCGGCCTAAGGGGGAGGGTGACCGGGAGCCCGGGGAGGAAATCACAAACAGCTTGGAGGCGGGCGGTGCGGCTTCTCACTGCTCCGAACATCCACCGCCCGCGAGTCCTCCCGGACTGCTCGGCGTGGAGGGCCCGAGGCACCCACCCGCTCCTTCGGGAGAGCTCCGCTCACCAGTGGATCCAGGGCTGGCCCCGGGCTGGTTTGGGGTCTGTCTGGGTATCGAGATGTGATTCCATGTCGAGTGTGGGACTTCGCTACTGTTCCTCCATGGAGGTGCTGTATCGGTCCGGTTTACTGACTTCAGCCCCGATGGTTCATGAGAACTGGGAAGGTGTACAGCGTTGCTGGTGACGGAGGAGGGTCCAGGAGGAATAAGGCGCCAGCCTGGACAAACACCCGGCGAGGTTAGGTAACTGTCGAGGGAGGCAGTGGAGGATGGAGAGCCAACAGGAGTGTCCGCGCAGAACTGCAGAGAAGGAGGGTCAGCGTGAGCGGGGCAGGCAGGCCTTGAGGATCCTGAATGCTGACCTCGAAGGACCATCAGGAGGATGGGGGAGGATGTACAGAAGCGGGGGCGGGGTTGGGGGCAGCCTGAAGGAGAATTGAGAGCCGAGTCGCAAACTGGTGGTCCCTGGCTCGCTGAGCTGCAGACGCGATATTTTTTGGCCATTGGTGCTTGGGAAAACTTCTGGAATCTGTCGCCAGAATTGGGAGATTTTTCATAGAAATCAAAGTTGGAGATTTTAATGTACAATCAAAATTTCATTCTTTCTCTCTATTTTAAATATATATATTTATATACATTTATAATTGGGAGACCCGATAACACTCATCCTGATTTCCCATGTGACAGCCAGCTGGCTGGAGCTGGGTGATGGCTGCCCCCTCAAATGGAGCATGTATTCTCTGGTTGGCCACAGTTCACCCCACAAACTGTCATGATCCCCCACTCCTGAGGCTAGGTGTCACTTGCCATTTATCATACTTTTGATGGTGTTTTCTTTTAGCCAGGTTAAGGAGAAAGTGAAATATCTCTTGTACTTGCATTTCTATCATGATGAGAAGAAATATATATAGATAGTGCTAAACCCTGTAGCTCAGATTCTCTTGAGTTTAGCAAGCCTGATCAACTCTGCCCCATAGGATAACTCAATTCAGCCACCACTTTTCTCTATTCTAATTGCTATAAAATTATGATGTCATTTTGTCCTTCACCTTGTACAGGGCATTATTTACATGTTAATTCTGCCTGTGTTCTTTTCTACTCTCTACCAATTGCAAGTAAAATAATAAATACTGTTTGGCTCCACTGTGTTCATACACACAAAGGCAAACGATAACACTGAATTTGCCTAGTAATGTTTGCTCATTTAAAATTTTAAGGGTAACTTTCATAATGAAATTATAAAACTGAAACACTTCTTGTAGAGAACTCGTAGATCCCCAAGCATATGTCTGAACTTCCAAGGGTCCAAAGATCTCAGATGGAGAAGAATCTATCCAGTTCATTATTGATAACCAGATGGCAGACATACTGATTTTCCATTACTAGCCCATGGTGGGCATGCTTATAAATGGAACAGACATCGCTAATCAATCTAGGTACTCTTTCCTTTCTGAGTCTGTTGGGCTTTGACTTTTTCTCCATATAATCAGAGTCAGTCCTTCAGAGTTGGAGTTAAATCCTGTTTGTTTAGTTGGTGGGGTAGATTAGATTATGGAGAAATTTTCATTCTAGCTTTAGGGGTTCAGTCTTACCTGGAAGCAATGGAAAATTTTTAAGAGAATGCTAGGAGGATCAGTTCAATGGTGATACCTGGGATGATAAGGAGAGGGAAAAAAGTGGAGGCAGTTATGCCTGGAAAGAGGCTGTTCCTTTGTTCATTCATTAATTTGTTGGTACTTGAGTCCCCAGTGGGGGGGTGTAGGGGTGGGGGGAGGTGAAGACGTGGTACCTTGCTTCAAAGATCTTATTAATTTGTCTAGCAAATACTTTTTGAGCCTCTAGTGTGTGCTGGGGGTTAGGATGGACACTGGGGATATAGTAGTGTCTCGTCATAGATTTTAGGGTTTAATGGGGAGGACATTCATTTGACAAGTCAGGACACATTTTGATGAATAGTACGAAAGGGGAACAGTTGGGAGTGTATGGTAGGGAGTCCTCACCTCTTCTAGTGGCGTAAAGGGTTAGTAGGAGTGGGGAAGGCATGTGAGGGTATATGCTCATGTGTTGAGGGAGGGGAGAGTGTTTTAGGCACAGGGGACAGAGGTTCAGCAAGGGGATGAGGAGAGTAATTTGAGATGAGGCATTCATGGTGATTTGGGACTTGATCCTAAGGACAATGGAAAGTCATTGAAGGGGTTGAACCAGGGGAGATTTGCATTTTGAAAGAATGCCTCTAGCTCCAGAATGTAGGATAGATAGGAGGAGGAGGTAGCGGGGAAATCCTTTGGAGTCTAGGAGATATGATGGTGGCATTGGCAAGGGTGGTAGCAACAGGGAGGCAGAGAGGTGAACAGATTGATAGGAAGTAGACAGGACCAGACTTGGTGAATGGATGAGGGAGTTGAGGGAGAGGGAGTACTCAAGGATGATCCCCAGCTTTCGGACTTGAGCCATTTCAGGGTATCCTCTGCTAAGAGAGGGAGTGCTGGCAGGAGCAAGGCGGGAGCTGACTCAGTGTCAGGAGGTGCTGAGTTTGAGGTGCCTGTGAGGCATTTAAGTAGAGATGAGCCAGCAGATAGTTGTATATATGGTCCTGGAGCTCAGGAGAGAAGTCTAGGCTAGTGGGAATCTTTGGTGTGTAGCAGCAGGAGTAGATTCTGCTGCCTAGGAAGAAATTCTAGAAAAGGTCTTAAAAATTGGTGGCCTAAATTCTAATTTGGCCCTCTGATTTTTTTTTTTTTTCAGTTAGGGCCAACAGTGAATATTGTGATTTTACATTAAAATCTGGACTCTGGCTTCTTTTGAAAAAAGAGATCATCTAACAACACTTACCCTACATTTCCACATGGCAGCGATTGCCTGGAGTTGAATAGCCGCTGCCCCCCTTAGACAGGGCACGGTGTGTCCTTCAGTTTGCCACAGTCCCCGTCACTCCCTATGGTTTCCTCACAGTGATTCTAGGCTGCTTCGCTTACTTATCTTCCATACTTGGCACCCATAGGCTTTTGAGTTTGTAACCCCTGCTACACATAGAGTGAAACATGGAAAGGGCCTAGGAGAAGCCCAAGGAGCTGCACCATTTAAAGGGGAGGTAGAGTAGGAGGAGCCAGCAAAGAAGACTGAAGAGCAACCAGAGAGGTAGGAGGAGAGCCAGGAGGATTATGGTTAAGAGGAGGGCATGTGGACCAGCCGAGCCCCGTGCTGCTGACTTGGTCTGATGTGATAAGGACTCGTTCTTTGGTCCAGTCATGTGGAGGTCGTTGGTAACCTTGGTGAGAGCCACCGCGTCCACGGTGTGCTGGGTGGAAGGGAGGTTGTGAGGCACTGAGGCCTTGAATGGAGGAAGTGGGACAGGGTTGGGAACTTGTTCAAGAAGTTTGGCTTTGAAGGACAACTGGTAGTGTTGAGAAACCACACGACCAATAGCACATCAACCTGGAGTGTTAAATTTTGCTGGAATATTTGGGAAAAACGATTACTTTTATATTAAAACAAACAGTAGATATGTTATGGCATAGTGAGGCCTGAGAAGAATAGAGGAGACTAGAAAGATTAGATTTGGGCTGAATATGGAGCGTTATCTCTTTGCCAGCCACTGTGCTGATCACTTTACATTCATTATCTCATGTAGTTCTCACAGTAACCCTGTGGACTGTGTATTTGGAGCGATCCTCATTTTGCGCGAGAGCAAACAGACTTGAGACGTAAGGTTGCATGGCTGGTAAGAGGCAGAGCTGGGGGTTAATTATCGTTGTCACTCTGAACGTCTATATGCTCAACTGCTTTTCCTCCCCCATTAGGATATCTAATTGTACAGCAGCATTTGTTGAAAAGTTTTCTTTCTCCATTGAATTGCTCTGACACTTTTGTCAAAAATCAACTGGCCATGTATATGTCGGTCTATTTTTGGACTGTCTCCTGTTCTATTGATCTGTTCATCTCTCTTTTGAACAACAGCACATTGCCTGGATTATGATAGCTTTATAGTCAGTCTTGAAACGAGGTAACTTAAGTCTCCCACCTTTACTGTTCTTAAAAATTGCTTTGGCTGCTCTAGGTCATTCGCACATCTACAGATTTTAGAATTATCAATTTCTGTGAAAAGGCCTGCTGGGATTGTGTTGACTACTACAAGACTTTTTCAAAAGGAATTAGTGAGACTTAGATCTCATTTCATATAGACATTGGAGGAAATTCCACTAAAAGTGTGTGACTATAGGCTAAAAGTTGCTAACTCAAGGTACTGGGTGAGGCAGGTCAGGAAAATGAGTGGAGGGGCGAGGAATGAGATGGTAAATGGTAGCTGATCTTGGGCCATAGTGGAGGAGTAACAGGGTACAGTGAGGACACGGGCAAACTGGAGAACCCAAGCCCTGTCTAAGGGGGCAGGCATTTCTTAGCTCCATGCACTGTTGCCATGAAGAATATGGGTTCAGTGTCATTAGATCTTTCAATCAAGACAAGATGGAAATCCAGATTTTTGTGGCTTCTTGCAATTTAAAAATTTAAAACATTGAGTGGGTCAGTAGCATGTGGGTCAAACAGAACTCTCTAGGCTAACCATGTCCTGTTGCCTGCCAGTCCATGACCTCTGCCTCAGGCTAATCATCCTTTGGTCCTCATTTTCCTCATCAGTAAGCATGACGGTATTGAAGACAGTCTCTAAGTTTCTTTCTAGCTCAATGGCTCTAAATTTCAAAAGAGAAAAATGTCAGAATTACTCAAAGGTTTAGGAGGTAGTTGAGGATATCAACAATAATGATAATATTTTGAGCAGTTGTCCTGACCTGTACACTTTACATACCACTGTCATGTCTGTTCTCTGTTTTAATCCTTCCATCGTCTTTGTGAAGTAGGCAGCAGAATAATCTGTGCAACCACGTGGGAGCTCCGGTTTACAAAGTCAGGTCTTCCCGTTCCAAATCCAGTGCTCTTTTTACTGTAGCACAACTGTCTCTGAAGACTCTAGAAATGGGCAGTTTGGTAGGGACAGCAGATATGGACGACCATGAGAGGGCCTCAAGCTCAGTTGAAGGCAAATCTTTAGCTAGATTTAGAACTTAGCTTGGTTGAAGTGTCAAGGCTTTTGGGTAAGAGTTGAAGCCTTTGTGAGAACTCCCTGCAGGTAGGAACTTTGGCACGTATTCATCTTAGTAAGCTAGCGCCTGGCACAGTACCTGGCACACAGTTAAACGTTTTTATGTAAGTGACTAAGTGGATGGATTGATGCAAGAAGGAATCAAAGGCTTTAGATCAAGGGGGCTGAGAATTTTGTCTAGAGACTTTCAAGGATAGAGTCAGATGCTTCTGGTTGAGAATGTCAACATCAAAAGCTGAGACTTTATAACTTAGCTGATAGATGGGAAAAGCTCATCATGGCTTCCTTCTCATATTTGGCTCTCAGATCTGGGTTTTGATTAATAGAGTTTTACTGTGCAGTATGTTTGAGAAATCAAGTACAGTGGGTATAAGGAAATTAAGGCTGCCAGAGGGTTTTACATGCCTTTAAAACTTCCAAACAGATACAAGTCCTTATCTTTGGAGATGCATATTGAAATATGGAATGCTAGGATGCCTGGATTTCTTTCAGTGGAGTGCAGTGGGTGATGGAGGAGGTAAAGGTGAATCAAGATTGGATGTAAGTTGATCATTGTTGGAGCTGGAAGATGAAGAGATGGGGTTTCATTGTACTCGTCTCTATTTTGTACGTATTTGAAAAATTTCACAATAAATGTAAAGACAAAAAATCAGAGTGCTTCATAGGTGCAGCGATGCTTTTGGTCAACCAAACTTTTCTCTGAGCTTGTGAATAGTATGATCATTGAGGGAGAAATGGAACAAAGGAAAGGTACATGGCAGAAATAAGAATGTGAGTTTTGAGTTAGCCATAGCTCAGCCTCCTCTAGCTGTGTGACCTTGGGCAGGTGTCTGAACTTCCCTGAGTCTGGGTCTCCACGTTCGTAAAAGCAGGATCATGTGGTCTCCCTTGGTGATTGCTGAGAGGGTTAGGGATAAAGTGGGCAGAGTGTCTGAGGACAGCATCTGGCTCATCTTAGAGGCTCATGTCTGGTAGTTTTTATTATTATTAGACAAAGACAGAGAGTAATGAAAGGGTAAAAGTCTGCCTCGGAGTTCCTATCTACCCTTTCTTCCCTACATGAATTACAAGTGCCAAGGGTTACATAACCACAGAGGTAATTTATTATTTTAGAAGCAGAATTCTTAAAGACCAAATTGGACCACTCTGGGGTTTACAAGAACTGTAACCAGTTTACTGCCTTTTGAAAAATGAAGCAAGGAAGAACTTACAGAAGAAAAGCATATTAAAACAGTGGGATACCATTTTATACCTGTTCAGTTGACCTCCGTCTTTCCCCCAATTAATGATAATATCCAGTGTTAGTGAGTTTTTGGTCAAACCGTTTTCTCGTGTATACATTGGTATACCCTCTGGGAAAACATTTTGGCAGTGTGTATGGAGAGCCATCAAAAGGCCCAAACCCAGAGACTTAGTAATCACTCTTTGCAATGCGTTCTAAGGAAATAATTCAGAAGAAGAAATGTTATATAGCCATTAAAAATGCTTATGTAATATCATAGAAAAGAGTTATGATGTAAGCATGCAAGATTGTACCTATGTTGTGATCACCCCTGTGCAGTTATTACACATAAATGTAAAAGGAGACTGGAAAAGAGCATGGAGAAGGGAAGATAGTCAATGTGTTAGAGTCATGGACAGTGGCTTAGTTTTTTTTAAGAAATTCTTTTGTTGCTGTGCCTCCACACACATACACTCAAAGACCGTGCAAGAGTACCTCACTGTCATGGCTGGGACATTTAGCACAGGGGTACATTCTTTCCAAAAACAGACTAATCAAAACCCAGAAAGCACTGGAAACCTGAAGGTTTTAAGTAGAGAAGAAATTGAAGCCAAGACTTTCACTCTTGAACCATTTTGCTACACAACACCATACTTTGATGCTTCTTTCAGATCTTTGCCGTCATCTCTCAACAGCTTTGAAATGTCTGTGTTCCCAGGTTCAATTTCAGAAGCTTCAGCAACTGCGCCTGACACAGTACCATGGAGGATCCTTACCCAATGTGAGCCAGCTGCGGAGCAGTGCCTCCGAGTTTCAGGTACCTGAGATACTTACTTTCTTTGAGCTGAGTGGAGTGTAAAAAGAGAAGCAAAAATTTTCCTTGAAAAGATTAGATCTTGGCTTCCCTGGTGGCGCAGTGGTCGGGAGTCCGCCTGCCAGTGCAGGGGACACAGGTTCAAGCCCTGGTCTGGGAGGATCCCGCATGCCACGGAGAAGCTGAGCCTGTGCTGTGGAGCCTGCGAGCCACAACTACTGAAGCCCACGCGCTTAGAGCCCGTGCTCTGCGGCAAGAGAGGCCAGCGCCATGAGGGGCCCACGCACTGCAGCGAAGAGGAGCCCCCACTCGCCACAACTAGAGAAAAGCCTGCGTGTAGCAATGAAGACCCAACGCAGCCAAAAATAAATTAAAAAAAAAAAAGATGAGATCTTGAAGATAAACTGGGCTTAGATACAGTTCAGTGTTCTTCTGGGAAGTCCATTGTTATTTTTTTCCTAGTTACTGCAGCATAAGATAGTGTTATTTCACAAATGGTCTAAGGCAGCACTGTCCATTGGAAATATAATGTGAGCCACATATGTCATTTAAACATTTCTAGTAGCCACATTAAAGAAAAAGAAACCAGTATAATTAATTTTAATATTATTTAAATGATTTAAATAATTATTTGACCCAATCTATCCAAAATATTATTGTTTAAACATAGAATCAATATTAAAAAACATTAATGAGATATTTCACATTCTTTTTTTTCTTTTTTTTAAATTAAGTCTTTAAAATCTGGTGTGTATTTTGCACTTAAAGCACATCTTAATTTGTACCAGCCATGTTTCACTACCTTCATGTGGCTAGTTTCTACCATGCTGGACAGGACAAATCTACAGCATAGATAAGTGGTCTATACTGCACTTATTTTTTAATTTTTTTAACTTTTTTTTTGGCTGTGTTGGGTCTTCATTGCTGCGCGTGGGCTTTCTCTAGTTGCGGTGAGCAGGGGCTACTCTTCGTCGAGGTGCGTGGTCTTCTCATTGCAGCAGCTTCTCTTGTTGTGGAGCACAGGCTCTAGATGCATGGGCTTCAGTGGTTGCAGTATGTGGGCTCAGTAGTTGTGGTGCATGGGCTCAGTAGTTGTGGCTTGCAGGCTCTAGAGCGCAGGCTCAGTAGTTGTGGCTCACAGGCTTAGTTGCTCCGCGGCATGTGGGATCTTCCCAGACCAGGGATTGAACCCCTGTCCCCTACATTGGCAGGTGGATTCTTAACCATTGCGCCACCAGGGAAGTCCCTATATTGCATTTAGATTAGTGCAGTGTCATAGGGTGCTTTAATCATTCATATTAGTGAAGAGCCTTGTTCAAAACAATGTGGAATTGGTGATTTAGACAGTGGTATATTATACTGTTTTTAAGATCTGAATTAGATTTAGATATCCTAGTCTTTGAATAATTAGGAGGCTGACATTCTAATTATACAATTTAAGATTCGATGTTAAATTTCTTTGTTGTGAAATCTGGTTCACTTGTTTGATGATGTCCTGTAAAGCAGAAATATTATTTAAATGGATATTTCCATTTGGGAGTGCTAATAGGAACTCTTAAATGTAATGTGATTAGAAAAAGTACTATATGAACATATTTGTACCTTAGTACACTGGAATCTTGTCTTTAATGACTTTGGAATCTCACTATAATACTGCCTATATTAGAAATCTACCTCTATAGATCATACTATCTTACATGTTGGCCATTGGGTCATTCAGTATGCAAATAAAGTAGATCTCTGCTTTATGCTGGATTTCATGCTTCAGAAAATAGAACTTTGTCAAGATATGCTGTGTTTGAAATCCCGATTTTGTGGTACTTTCCTGTCAACTTTAGAGGAATATAGAATGTACTATAGTGTCCTTTTCCTTGTGTACTGGGGGATGGGATGAAGTGACAACCCCAGGGCTTCCCAGGATTCTTTCTCTGAGTAATTTTTAAACTTTGAAACAATCACAAACTTACAGAAAAGTTGGATGTACAGTAAAAATAACTGTATTTTTACCCTTGAGAATAAGTTGCTGACCTAATGCCCTGTCAACCCAAAATACTTCACTGTGTATTTCCTACAAGCAAGGCTGTTCTACATAACCTGAATAGAGCCATCAAAATCAGGAAATTAACAGCGATGCATTATTACCATTTGATCCTGAGACCCCATTCAGGTTTCACCAGATGTCCCATTACTGTCCTCTACAGCAAAAGGATCCAGTTCAGAGCACATACATTGTCTTTAGTCTCCTTCAGTCTAGAACAATTTTTCAGTCTTTTATTTTTGACATTAAAGAAATTATTTTTGACTTTTGTGACCTTGCCACTTCTGAAGATCACAGGCCAGTTCTTTTTTAGAATATCCCTCTGTTGGGGTTTGTCTGATGTTTCTTCATGATTGGATGCAGATTATGCATCTTTGGCAGGAATAGCCAAAAGTGGTTCTGTTATTGTATCCCATTAAGCGGGTGATTTTCCGTTTTCATGATATTCACTTTTATCACGTAGTTAAGGTGGTGTCTGTCAGTCTTCTCCACTCTGAAGTTACTCTTCTCCTTTGTAATTAATAGGTATTTTGTGAGGAGATACTTTATCCTGATTCTCATCAAACTTTCAATTTATACATTTATTTATTTATTTCTATATTTGTGGTTTTGTGATTTCTTATTTTTTTCCATGGTTTATAATCTATAACTATTATTGTTATTTTGATCCTCACATTATCCCTGATTAGGCCAATAGGAGCTCCTTCCCAGGATTCTTGTCAAACTGAGAAAAAAAGGGAATCCCAGAAGCATAAATTTTTTTTTAAGCAAACATTTTTGAAGTGTAATTTATATGCAATACAATTGACCTTTTGTAGATTTACAGGTTATGTTGTATAATTACCACCACAATCAAGATACAGAACAGTTTCATCATCCCCCAGAAGTTCCCTTAATATCCCTTTGTAATCTATTCCCATCCCCTACTTCCAGCCTCTGGAACCACTGATATGTAGTTTTGCCTTTTCCAATGTGTCCTATAAACAGAATCAGAAGGATAGTTCTTCTTTCACTTAGCAATTGCATTTGAGACTCATCCATGTTGTGGCATGTATGAGTTTCCTAGAGCTGCCATAACAAAGTACTACAAACTAGGTGGCTTACATTTTGAACAGTAGAAATTTATCCTCTCACAGTTCTGAGGCTGGAACTGTGAAATCAAGGTGTCCATAGGGCCATGCTCTCTGGGGATTCTAGGGAAGAATCCTTCCTTGTCTCTTCCTAGCTTCTCTTGGTTGCCTCCAGTCCTTGGTGTCCCTTGGCTTGTAGCTCCATCATTCTACTCTCTGCCTCCTTTCCATATGACCTTCTTCCCTGTTTGTCTGTGTCCAAATCTCCCCCTTCCTTCTCTTATAAAGACACCAGTCATTGGATTTAGGGCCCACCCTAATCCAGTATGACCTCATCTTAACTTGTTTACATCTGCAAAGATTCTCTTCCCAAATAAAGTCACATTCATGGGTACTTGGGGTTAGGACTTGAATAAATCTTTTTGGGGGAATGTGATTCAACCCACTACATTGCAGTTATCAGTAGTTGACTCTTTTTATTGCTGAGTAGTATTCCATTGTATGGAGGTACTATAATTGGTTTATCCATTCATCACTTGATGAGCATTTGGATTGTTTCCACCTTTTGACAATTGGGAGTAAAGATATTCACATTCAGTTTTTGTGTAAACACCTAGTAGTGGAACTGCTGGATCAAATGTAAGTGTATGATTAACTTTGTAAGAGACTGCCAAACTGTTTTACAAAGTGGCTATACCATTTCACATTCCAGCAATGTTCCAGTGACTCTGCATTCTCTCCAGCCCTTGGTATTTCATTTCTTTTTTTAAAATTGTGGTTAAAAAAACACAACATAAAATTTATCATCTTAACCATTTTTTTTGACTTTTTATTTTATTTTTTTCACACACACACACTGTATTTTATTTTTACAAGAGATAAATAAACTGACACCAAACATTGTAAATGGATGACCACAGCAAAAGCAACAATGATTGCAATTACCAAACATGAAACACACTTGTACTATGTCATAATATTGACATTCAGTCTAGTAATCCTCCACTGTAACAGCGCCTTTACTTTGCAATGAAAATTGATTTGTATATTTTTTGCCTCTGAGTCCTTGTGGGATTATTATTATTATTTTTTATTCAAACAGAAAGTCACAAATATTTTAATCATCCTCATCGGTTCACTCAGTCCCATGTAATTAATTTTCTTTTTCATTGTGGTCTTTTGTTAGCACTTTTATGAATTCATCAGTTTTCCATTAGAGTTCTGAAAATGCTTATTCATTCAGTTCAGCAGTATAGTCAGTTTCCAGAAAGCTGTACTTGTCAGAGTCTTTTCCATGAATTCCTTGAAGATGAAACCCTTTTATAGGAACAATTTTGCAAAAGCTTCGGAGTACACCCAGAACTGTCTGTAAAAGACAAAGACTTAAAAATGACCACGGTTAAAGATTGGATGAAAGTTCATAATAATGCAATTGATGAGGAAATTTAGTTACTTCTGAGATATACGTTTTAAAGTAATAACTAGAATTATGACTTATAACATTATACCAGAACATATATAAGATTTTTAGAAATTTCATGTAATGTCTGAAACATTTATATTAACATATTTCCATACAAATAACCCAAAGAAAGTTTAGCATTAGTTGTTTTTTTTGTGTGTTTGTTTTTTTATACTGCAGGTTCTTCTTAGTCATCAATTTTATACACATCAGTGTATACATGTCAATCCCAATCGCCCAATTCAGCACACCACCATCCCCACCCCACTCCGGTTTTCCCCCCTTGGTGTCCATACGTTTGTTCTCTACATCTGTGTCTCAACTTCTGCCCTGCAAACCGGTTCATCTGTACCATTTTTCTAGGTTCCACATACGTGCGTTAAAATACGATATTTGTTTTTCTCTTTCTGACTTACTCCATATGACAGTCTCTAGATCCATCCACGTCTCAACAAATGACTCAATTTCGTTCCTTTTTATGGCTGAGTAATATTACATTGTATATATGTACCACATATTCTTTATTCATCCGTCTGTCGACAGGCATTTAGGTTGCTTCCATGACCTGGCTATTGTAAATAGTGATGCAATGAACATTGGGGTGCATGTGTCTTTTTGAATTATGGTTTTCTCTGGGTATATGCCCAGTAGTGGGATTGCTGGATCATATGGTAATTCTATTTTTAGTTTTTTAAGGAACCTCCATACTGTTCTCCATAGTGGCTGTATCAATTTACATTCCCACCAACAGTGCAAGAGGGTTCCCTTTTCTCCACACCCTCTCCAGCATTTGTTGTTTGTAGATTTTCTGATGATGCCCATTCTAACTGGTGTGAGGTGATACCTCATTGTAGTTTTGATTTGCATTTCTCTAATAATTAGTGATGTTGAGCATCTTTTCATGTGTTTGTTGGCAATCTGTATATCTTCTTTGGAGAAATGTCTGTTTAGGTCTTCTGCCCATTTTTGGATTGGGTTGTTTGTTTCTCTAATATTGAGCTACATGAGCTGTTTATATATTTTGGAGATTAATCCATTGTCCATTGATCAGTTTGTGAATATTTTCTCCCATTCTGAGGGTTGTCTTTTTGTCTTGTTTATGGTTTCCTTTGCTTTGCAAAAGCTTTTAAGTTTCATGAGGTCCCATTTGTTTATTTTTGTTTTTATTTCCATTACTCTAGGAGGTGGATCAAAAAAGATTTTGCTGTGATTTATGTCAAAGAGTGTTCTGCCTATGTTTTCCTCTAAGAGTTTTCTAGTGTCTGGTCTTACATTTAGGTCTCTAATCCATTTTGAGTTTATTTTTGTGTATGGTGTTAGGGAGTGTTCTAATTTCATTCTTTTACATGTAGCTGTCCAGTTTTCGCAGCACCACTTATTGAAGAGACTGTCTTTCCTCCATTGTATATCTTTGCCTCCTTTGTCATAGATTAGTTGACCATAGGTGTGTGGGTTTTCTCTGGGCTTTCTGTCTTGTTCCATTGATCTATATTTCTGTTTTTGTGCCAGTACCATATTGTCTTGATTACTGTAGCTTTGTAGTATAGTCTGAAGTCAGGGAGTCTGATTCCTCCAGCTCCGTTTTTTTCCCTCAAGACTGCTTTGGCTATTCGGGGTCTTTTGTATCTCCATACAAATTTTAAGATGATTTGTTCTAGTTCCGTAAAAAATGCCATTGGTAATTTGATAGGGATTGCATTGAATCTGTAGATTGCTTTGGGTAGTATAGTCTATTTCGCAATACTGATTCTTCCAATCCAAGAACATGGTATATCTCTCCATCTGTTGGTATCATCTTTAATTTCTTTCATCAGTGTCTTATAGTTTTCTGCATACAGGTCTTTTGTTTCCCTAGGTAGGTTTATTCCTAGGTATTTTATTGTTTTTGTTGCAGTGGTTAATGGGAGTGTTTCCATAATTTCTCTTCAGATTTTTCATCATTAGTGTATAGGAATGCAAGAGATTTCTGTGCATTAATTTTGTATCCTGCAACTTTATCAAATTCATTGATTAGCTCTAGTAGTTTTCTGGTGGCATTTTTAGGATTCTGTATGTATAGTATCATGTCATCTGCAAACAGTGACAGTTTGACTTCTTCTTTTCCAATTTGTATTCCTTTTATTTCTTTTTCTTCTCTGATTGCTGTGGCTAGGACTTCCAAAACTATGTTGAATAATAGTGGTGAGAGTGGACATCCTTGTCTCATTCCTGACCTTAGAGGAAATGCTTTCAATTTTTCACCATTGAGAATGATGTTTGCTGTGGGTTTGTCGTATATGGCCTTTATTAGGTTGAGGTAGTTTCCCTCTATGCCCACTTTCTGGAGAGTTTTTGTCATAAATGGGTGTTGAATTTTGTCAAAAGCTTTTTCTGCATCTATTGAGATGATCATGGTTTTTATTCTTCAATTTGTTAATATGGTGTATCACATTGATTGATTTGCATATATTGAAGAATCCTTGCATCCCTGGGATAAATCCCACTTGGTCATGGTATATGATCCTTTTAATGTTTTGCTGGATTCTGTTTGCTAGTATTTTGTTGAGGATTTTTGCATCTATATTCATCAGTGATATTGGTCTGTAATTTTCTTTTTTTGTAGTATCTTTGTGTGGTTTTGGTATCAGTGTGATGGTGGCCTCATAGAATGAGTTTGGGAGTGTTCCTTCCTCTGCAATTTTTGGGAAGAGTTTGAGAAGGATGGGTGTTAGCTCTTCTCTAAATGTTTGATAGAATTCACCTGTGAAGCCATCTGGTCCTGTGCTTTTGTTTGTTGGAAGATTTTTAATCACATTTCAATTTCATTACTTGTGATTGGTCTGTTCATATTTTCTGTTTCTTCCTGGTTCAGTCTTGGAAGATTATACTTTTCTAAGAATTTGTCCATTTCTTCCAGGTTGTCCATTTTATTGGCATAGAGTTGCTTGTAGTAGTCTCTCTTAGGATGCTTTGTATTTCTGTGGTATCTGTTGTAACTTCTCCTTTTTCATTTCTAATTTTATTGATTTGAGTCCTCTCCCTCTCTTTCTTGATGAGTCTGGCTAATGGTTTATCAGTTTTGTTTATCTTCTCAAAGAACCAGCTTTTAGTTTTATTGATCTTTGCTATTGTTTTCTTTGTTTCTATTTCATTTATTTCTGCTCTGATCTTTATGATTTCTTTCCTTCTGCTAACTTTGGGTTTTGTTTGTTCTTCTTTCTCTAGTTCCTTTAGGTGTAAGTTTAGATTGTTTACTTGAGATTTTTCTCGTTTCTCGAGGTAGGCTTGTATAGCTATAAAATTCCCTCTTAGAACTGCTTTTGCTGCATCCCATAGGTTTTGGATCGTCGTGTTTTCATTGTCATTTGTCTCTAGGTATTTTTTGATTTCCTCAGTGATCTCTTGGTTATTTAGTAACGTATTGTTTAGCCTCCATGTGTTTGTGTTTTTTACGTTTTTTCCCCTGTAATTCATTTCTAATCTCATAGCATTGTGGTCAGAAAAGATGCTTGATATGATTTCACTTTTCTTAAATTTACTGAGGCTTGATTTGTGACCCAAGATGTGATCTATCCTGGAGAATGTTCCATGTGCACTTGAGAAGAAAGTGTAATCTGCTGTTTTTGGATGGAATGTCCTATAAATATCAATTAAATCTATCTGGTCTATTGTGTCATTTAAAGCTTCTGTTTCCTTATTTATTTTCATTTTGGATGATCTGTCCATTGGTGTAAGTGAGGTGTTAAAGTCCCCTTCTATTATTGTGTCACTGTCAATTTCCTCTTTTATAGCTGTTAGCAGTTGCCTTATGTATTGAGGTGCTCCTATGTTGGGTGCATATATATTTATAATTGTTATATCTTCTTCTTGGATTGATCCCTTGATCATTACGTAGTGTCCTTCCTTGTCTCTTATAGCATTCTTTATTTTAAAGTCTATCTTATCTAATATGAGTATAGCTACTCCAGCTTTCTTTTGATTTCCATTTGCATGGAATATCTTTTTCCATCCCCTCACTTTCAGTATGTATGTGTCCCTAGGTCTGAAGTGGGTCTCTTGTAGACAGCATATATATGGGTCTTGTTTTTGTATCCATTCAGCAAGCCTGTGTCTTTTGGTTGGAGCATTTAATCCATTCACGTTTAAGGTAATTATCGATATGTATGTTCCTATGACCATTTTCTTAGTTGTTTTGGGTTTGTTTTTGTAGATCCTTTTCTTCTCTTGTGTTTCCCACTTAGAGAAGTTCCTTTAGCATTTGTTGTAGAGCTGGTTTGGTGGTGCTGAATTCTCTTAGCTTTTGTTTGTCTGTAAAGCTTTTGCTTTCTCCATATAATCTGAATGAGATCCTTGCCAGGTAGAGTAATCTTGGCTGTAGGTTCTTCCCTTTCATCATTTTAATATATCATGCCACTCCCTTCTGGCTTGTAGAGTTTCTGCTGAGAAATCAGCTGTTAACCTTATGGGAGTTCCCTTGTATGTTATTTGTCATTTTTCCCTTGCTGCTTTCAATAATTTTTCTTTGTCTTTAATTTTTGCCAATTTGATTACTATGTGTCTCAGTGTGTTTCTCCTTGGGTTTATCCTGTATGGGACTCTCTGTGCTTCCTGGACTTGGGTGGCTATTTCCTTTCCCATGTTAGGGAAGTTTTCGACTATAATCTCTTCCAATATTTTCTCTGGTCCTTTCTCTGTCTCTTCTCCTTCTGGGACCCCTATAATGCGAATGTTGTTGCGTTTAATGTTGTTCCAGAGGTCTCTAAGGCTGTCTTTATTTCTTTTCATTTTTTTTTTCTTTATCCTGTTCCGCAGCAGTGAATTCCACCATTCTGTCTTCCAGGTCACTTTTCCGTTCTTCTGCCTCAGTTATTCTGCTATTGATTCCTTCTAGTGTAGTTTTCATTTCAGTTATTGTATTGTTCATCTCTGTTTGTTTGTTCTTTAATTCTTCTAGGTCCTTGTTAAACATTTATTGCATCTTCTCGATCTTTGCCTCCATTGTTTTTCTGAGGTCCTGGATCATCTTCACTATCATTATTCTGAATTCTTTTTCTAGAAGGTTGCCTATCTCCACTTCATTTAGTTGTTTTTCTGGGGTTTTATCTTGTTCCTTCATCTGGCACATAGCCCTCTGCCTTTTCATCTTGTCTGTCTTTCTGTGAATGTGGTTTTTGTTCCACAGGCTGCAGGATTGTAGTTCTTCTTGCTTCTGCTCTCTGCTCTCTGGTAGATGAGGCTATCTAAGAGGCTTGGTGGGAGGGACTGGTGGTGGGTAGAGCTGACTGTTGCTCTGGTGGGCAGAGCTCAGTAAAACTTTAATCCACTTGACTGTTGAAGGGTGGGGCTGGGTTCCCTCCCTTTTGGTTGTTTGGCCTGAGGCAACCCAACACTGGAGCCTACCTGGACTCTTTGGTGGAGCTAATGACAGACTCTGGGAGGGCTCATGCCAAGGAGTACTTCCCAGAGCTTCTGCTGTCAGTGTCCTTGTCCCCACAGTGAGCCACAGCCCGCCCCCCACCTCTGCAGGAGACCCTCCAACACTAGCAGGTAGGTCTGGTTCAGTCTCCCCTGGGGTCACTGCTCCTTCCCCTGGGTCCCGATGCGCACACTGCTTTGTGTGTGCCCTCCAAGAGTGAAGTCTCTGTCTTCCCCAGTCCTGTCGAAGTCCTGCAATCAATTCCCACTAGGCTTCAAAGTCTGATTCTCTAGGAATTCCTCCTCCCGTTGCTGGACCCCCAGGTTGGGAAGCCTCACGTGGGGCTCAGAACCTTCACTTCAGTGGGTGGACTTCTGTGGTCTAAGTGTTCTCCAGTCTGTGAGTCACCCACCCAGCAGTTATGGGATTTGATTTTAATGTGATTGCGCCCCTCCTACCATCTCACTGTGGCTTCTCCTTTGTCTTTGGATGTGGGGTATCTTTTTTGGTGAGTTCCAGTGTCTTCCTGTTGATGATTGTCCAGCAGCTAGTTGTGATTCTGGTGTTCTCGCAAGAGGGAGTGAGAGCACATCCTTCTACTCCGCCATCTTGGTCCCTCCCTTCCATCTTAACCATTTTTAAGTGTATAGTTCAGTAGTGTTAAGTATATTCACGTTGTTGTGCAACCAGTCTCCTAAACTTTTTCGTCTTATAAAACTAAAACTCCATACCCATTAAACAACAACTCCCTACCGCGTCATTCCCCAGCCCCTGGCAACCACTATTCCAATTTCTGTCTCTATAAATTTGACTACTCTAGGTACATTGTATAAGTGGAGTCACACAATACCTGTCTTTTTGTGACTGGCTTATTTCATGTAGCATAATGCCCTCAAGGCTCATCCATATTGTAGTATGTGACAGGATTTCCTTCCTGTTTAAGGCTGAATAATACTTCATTGTATATATATATGCCACATTTTGTTTATCCATTCATCCATTGATGGACACTTGGGTTGCTTCCACATCTTGGCTATTGTGAATGATGCTGCTATGAACACAGGTGTGCAAATATCTCTTTGAGATCCTGCTTTCAATTCTTTTTTTAAAAATTAATTTATTTATGTTTTGGCTGTGTTGGGTCTTCGTTTCCGTGCAAGGGCTTTCTCTAGTTGCGGCGAGTGGGGGCCACTCCTCATCGCGGTGCGCGGGCCTCTCACTATCGCGGCCTCTCTTGTTGCGGAGCACAGGCTCCAGACGCGCAGGCTCAGTAGTTGTGGCTCACAGGCTTAGTTGCTCCGCGGCATGTGGGATCTTCCCAGACCAGGGCTCGAACCCGTGTCCCCTGCACTAGCAGCCAGATTCTCAACCACTGCGCCACCAGGGAAGCCCTGCTTTCAATTCTTGTTGATACATACCCAGAAGTGTGATTGCTGGATCATATGGTAATTCCATTTTTTATGGCTTGAGGAACCCCCATACTGTTTCCACAGTGGCTGTACCATTTTGTATTCCTACCAACAGTGTACAGAGGTTCCCATTTCTCCACGTTGTTATTATTTTCTGTTTTTGTTTGTTATTCGTTGTTGTTTTTGATAGTAGTCATCCTAATGGGTGTGAGGTGGTGGTGTATCCATTTTATTTATTTTTAAATTATTATTATTTTTTAATTTATTTTATTTTTATTTATTTTTGGCTGCACTGGGTCTTCATTGCTGTGCATGGGCTTTCTCTAGTTGTGGCGAGCGGGGGCTGCTCTTCATTGCAGTGAGCGGGCTTCTCATTGCAGTGGCTTCTCTTGTTGTGGAGCACGGGCTCTAGGTGCATGGCTGCAGTAGTTGTGGCATGTGGACTGCAGTAGTTGTGGCTCACAGGCT
Source organism: Mesoplodon bidens (assembly GCF_964165515.1). Lineage (NCBI taxonomy): Eukaryota > Metazoa > Chordata > Mammalia > Artiodactyla > Ziphiidae > Mesoplodon > Mesoplodon bidens. Next base: position 36,947,930 of record NC_138178.1, read on the forward strand.
CTAGAGCGCAGGCTTAGTAGTTGTGGCACACAGGCTTAGTTGCTCTGCGGCATGTGGCATCTTCCTGGATCAGGGCTCGAACCCGTGTCCCCTGCATTGGCAGGCAGATTCTTAACCACTGCACCACCAGGGAAGCCCCGGTGTATCCGTTTTAAAAAGTTGGTCATCCTAGTGCATGTGTAGTGGTATCTCGTGGTTTTAATTTGCATTTTCCTAATGACTTATGATGTTGAGCATCTTTGTGTATGCTTATTTGCCATTCTTATCTCTTCTTTGGAGAAATGTCTGTTTAAATCTTTTGCCCAGTTTTTAAATGGAGTTGTTCATTTTTTTATTATTGAGTTGTGAGAGTTCTTTATATATTTTGGATACCATTTCTTCATCAGATATGTATTTTGCAAATATTTTATCCCAGTCTGTGGCTTATCTTTTAATTTTCTTAAAGTTTTGAAGAGCAGAAGTTTTAAATTTTGATGAGGTCCAATTTATCAAATTTGTTCTTTTATGATTTGTGTCTTTTATGTTTTATCTAAGAATTCTTTGCATAACTCAAGGTCACAAAGATTTTTTTCCCTTTGTTTTCTTCTAGAAGTTTTATAGTTTTAGGTTTTATGCTTAGGTAATGTCAAGTAAAATTTTTTTTTATGTGTTGCAAAGTATGGTTTGGAGGACCACTCTTTTTGCATATGGGTGTTGAATTGTTCCAGCATCATTTGTTGAGCAGACTTTCCTTTCCCTATTGAACTGCCATGGCACCTTTGTTGAAAATCAATTGACCATATATATGTGTGAGTCTATTTCTGGACTCTGTCTTCTGTTCCATTGGTCTCTATGCCTGTCATTTTGCTAATATCACACTGTTTTCATTGCTATACCTTTATAGGAAGGCTTGGAATCAGGTAGCAGGAATCCCTCAACTTTCTTTTTCGAAGTTGTTTTGCTTATTTTAGTTCCTTTGCTTATCCATAGTTTTTATCTAATTTACCATTTTAACCATTTTTATTTTTTATTTTTTTTAAATCACAGTGCTTTATTTGTTTTGGCTGCCTTGGGTCTTAGTTGTTGCATGCGGGATCTTCATTGAGGCATGCAGAATCTTTTTTTGTTGTTGCGGCACACGGTTTCTTTGTTGCAGTGCATGGGCTTCTCTCTCGTGGTGAGTGGGTTTTCTCTTTCTAGTTGTGGTGCGTGGGCTCTGTAGTTTGTGGCACATGGGCTGTCTCGTTGAGGTGCATGAGCTCAGTAGTTGTGGCGCACAGGCTTAGTTGCTCTGCGGCATGTGGGATCTTAGTTCCCCAACCAGGGATCGAACCTGCGTCCCCTGCATTGGAAGGCAGATTCTTTTTTTTTTTTTGGTGGGGGGTACGCCAGCCTCTCACTGTTGTGGCCTCTCCCGCTGTGGAGCACAGGCTCTGGACATGCAGGCTCAGCGGCCATGGCTCACGGGCCCAGCCACTCCACGGCATGTGGGATCTTCCCGGACCGGGGCACGAACCCGTGTCCCCTGTATCGGCAGGCGGACTCTCAACCACTGCGCCACCAGGGAAGCCCGGAAGGCAGATTCTTTACCACTGGACCACCAGGGAAGTGCCCTCCATAGATTTCTAGACTCAGCTTTTTGACTTCTACAAAAAGTCGTGTTGGGATTTTAAGTGGGATTTCACTGAATCTGTAATCAGGTTGGGGAGAGCTGATGTTTTAATACTGAGTTTTCTAATCCATGAACATGGAACAGAAGCAGATATTTTTGATTCTAGTTAAGTTGCTTATAATTATTTATTTAAACACAGTCCACTTCCTTTCATGTTTATAGATAATTTTGGAGTTTACAGAATGTTTTCACAACTCTTATTCTACTTGATCCTTAATACATTAGTTGGTAAGCATAACACTGTATTAATATTGGCTAAAGACCAATTTTCTATCCTAATGGAGGATCTAAAAGTACATTCTTTTCATCTAACCATTGGGCCCTTACTCAGAGAACACAAACTTACCAGATGAGTAAACCAAAATAAGCTTTTCAGGCTAATTTCTGATAATCCTTAGCAAGGGACAGGTCATTGGTCAGGGGTGGCTAGGGTTACAGCCCTCCTATTTCTAGGCAGGGCCTGGCGTGTGTACACTGAAGGCAGAGAGAGGAAGTGGGCATTATCTTCTTGTCTTAGGGCTAAGGCTGTCTCTTCTGGTTAGGGGAGGGCTTGCCGTTCTCCAGTGCATTGCAGCCTGCGTAACAGCAAGGGTGCCTGTTGGCTGTGCCACCTGATTGTCAGGCAGCTACAGAGAGAGGGACAGAGGGCATCTCTTTTTATAGTGCTATCTGGGTACAGTTGTAGCCTTTCACATCCTTCACGTAACCCCCCTAGTTCTTTCAAATTATATCACTAGGGCTTCCCTGGTGGCGCAGTGGTTGAGAATCCGCCTGCCGATGCAGGGGACATGGGTTCGTGCCCTGGTCTGGGAAGATCCCACATGCCGCGGAGCGGCTAGGCCCGTGAGCCATGGCTGCTGAGCCTGCGCGTCCAGAGCCTGTGCTCCGCAACGGGAGAGGCCACAACAGTGAGAGGCCTGCGTACCGCAAAAAAAATAAATAAATAAAAAATAAAAAAAAAATAGAAAAAAAAATTATATCACTAAAAACTAATCCCACTTTTTTACATTTCTGACTACTACATTTTTAAAAAATTGCGTCATCTTGTTTATAACTGAGAGTTTATAATTTAGGGAACAATCTGGTGGCCAAAGGGAGAAAGCCCTATTGCAAGCAGAAGGACTTGGCCAGATGCAAAATGGTGATTTTTCTGAGACCCACCACCAATACAAGTGGGTATAGTGAGGCCCAGAGTTTGCATAGCAAGTATTGTTGGAGAAGCAGAACTTAAAAATCGAGTCTTTGACTCCTAGTTCAATTTTAATGGCTTTCCTTTGCTGAATTTCCTTTAAAAGTTTTATCAGATTCTTTAAAAAATGACTGGCAGGGAATTCCCTGACGGTCCAGTGGTTAGGACTCCACGCTTTCACTGCCGAGGGTGCGGGTTCAATCTCTGGTCAGGGAACTAAGATCCTGCAAGCTGCACAGCGCAGCCAAAAAAAAAAAAAAACGAGTGGCAAGGTACATTGGTTAAATTCAAACAAATGGAAAACAGAAGTAGCAATATTAACCTCAAAATACTACTGTTAATAATAGCCAACATTTGTTGAGTATGAGCTATGTGCCACACACTGCATTAAGCTCACTACATAGATTATTTAATTTTCACAAAAACCCATTGGGTATATGTATTTGGTAATTGTCATAGCATTATTTGAGTTGTACATGATAAAATAACATAGCAACAAATTGCAAAAAGCAAAAACTAGTAAAATGAGGAGAATGTGACAGCACAATTGTAGATTTTTAATTCACTGTAACAGTTGAGTCAGTACTCAAAATATAGAGTGATATCATTAGCAAATGAGGATTACTATATACAAAATGCTTTTTTGATAAAAGTCCCTTTTATTTTCTACTCAATATAAAATATGTAAAATCAGATATTATATCATTTCTTCAGCCTTCTGCCAGTGAAGCCCTGGTCCTTGAAATACTTTTTTATAATTTTTGTTGAAATATAGTTGATTTACAATGGTATGTTACTTTCAGGTATACAGCAAAGTGATTCATTTACCCATATATAAATATAGATATATTCTTTTTTTACATTCTCTTCCCTTATAGGTTATTACAAGATATTGAGTATAGTTCCCTGTGCTCAAAAATTTATTCTCTATAATTTTTTTCTCTAAAAAGGTAAGATAACCTTTTTTACATATTCATAGACAAATTTTAAAAACAACATTTTTTTTCCTGATTGTAAAAGTGATGCTTATTATAGAAAACAGGTAACATTCCTGTTCACATTTTGGCTGTTTTCTTTCAGTAGTTTTGTTGTGACTGTAAATATTTTTTAAAAAATCAACATCATACTGCATGTATAGTTTTGTATCTTTTTGACATCATGAACAGTTTCTTATGTTTAAATGGTCTTCAAAAACATTATTTCTAGTGATTTATGATATTCTATCACATGGATGCACCACAATTTATTGAACTGCTCCCTTATTGTTGGACATTTGGGTTGTTTTCACTATTCATAGGATATATGTGTGTGTGTGTGTATGTGTTGTATGTATAAGTCGATCATATACTAGGCCAAAGAATTTCTCAGTAAGTTAAAAAATGTTCCACCATGATAATCCCAAACACCTCCAATTTCTGTAGTCGAAGTGCATCTCTCAGAGCTCCTCCAGGCCCTTGTCCTCCTCATTGTGGGCTATGGGACCTGACAAGGGGGAAGAGGCAGCAGAAGCAGGTTTGGATGAAGGGTGGAGATTTGTGCACCCACCGCACAGCACAGGGAACACTCTGAGCTTCGAGGAGCTGAATTCCAAGAAGGTGAGAAGCTTATGTAGTGAAACAAGAGAGGCTGATTCTCACTGAATATCCTCGCAGATTGTGCAGGGCAGAAAGATGAGATGATAGGGATCTGTCCATCTTGTACTTCTTTTTTCCTGAAGGAAGAGCTGAGGTTCCTGGATGCTACCTTGTCAGCTTGGAGTTAAATGACTGGCGGGTCTGCAGCCCATCCTCCTACTGAGCCTCCTCAGGCAAACCACGGAATTCTCTAAACCTCATCTGTGAATCATGATAATGACAGTCACTTGATGGGGTTGTTATGAGCATCTAGTGAATGCAGAATAAAATGCAGAAGAGCTTTGGAAACTGTCAAGTGTGAAACAACCATCAGTTATTAACACAAATAGTGCTCAGGAACAATTTTGAAGTAGGAATTTTGTATTTATCACTTTCTACCTCTATTTTTCCTCTGCTCTTCCCGTTCTCCCCACCCCACCGAGACCTGTGCTGTCCAGTATGGTAGTCACGAGCCAGATTTACATCTTTAATTAAGATGAAATAAAATTAGAGATTCAGTTTCTCGCTCACACTAGCCACACTTCAGGTCTCAGTAGGCGCCACGTGGCAGGTGGCTGCTCCTGCGATTGGCCCTCTTTATGCTGTGCCCAAGTCCCCATTTAAGCACTGGGTTAAGGCTTCACCTGCCTCTAAAAACCCAGTGCTTTCAGATGATCTTCCCCTCCTTCCTTTCCTTCATCAGTCAGTGAGATTTTTGTGTCTTGGCTAAAGTGCTTGTTTGGATTACAAGAACAGTTTTCTGGGGGAATTCCCTGGCAGTCCAGTGGTTAGGACTCCATGCTTTCACTGCCGAGGGCCCGGGTTCAATCCCTGGTCCGGGAACTAAGATCCTACGAGCCACGCAGTGCAGCCAAAAAAGAAAGAAAGAAAGAGAGAGAGAGAGAGGGAAGGAGAGAGAGGGAGGGAGGGAGGGAGAAAGGAAAGAAAGGAAGAAAGAAAGAAAAAGTATTCTGATTAAATTTCATATAAAAAATTTTAGGATGGACCTAGAGATTATCATACTAAGTGAAGTAAGTCAGACGGAGAAAGAAAAATACCGTATGATATCACTTACATGTAGAATCGAAACTATGATACAAATGAACTTATTTACAAAACAGAAACAGACTCACAGACTTAGAAAACAAACTTATGGTTACCAAAGGGGAGAGGGAGTGGGGAGGGATAAATTAGGAGTTTGGGATTAGCAGATACAAACTACTATATATAAAATAGATAGGGACTTCCCTGGTGGTGCAGTGGTTAAGAATCCGCCTGCCAGTGCAAGGGACACGGGTTTGAGCCCTGGTCTGGGAAGATCCCACATGCCTCGGAGCAACTAAGCCCGTGCACCACAACTACTGAGCCTGTGCCCTAGAGCCTGTGAGCCACGACTACTGAGCCCACATGCCAGAACTAAGGAAGCCCGCGTGCCTAGAACCCATGCTCCGCAACAAGAGAAGCTGCTGCAACTAGAGAAAGCCCATGCGCAGCAACAAAGACCCAACGCAGCCAAGAATAAAAAGATAAATAAATAAAGAAATTTATTTTTTAAATAATAACTAAAATAAAACAGATAAACAACAAGGTCCTACTGTATAGCACAGGGAACTATATTTAGTATCCTGTAATAACCATAATGGAAAATAATATGAAAAAAATATACATGTGCACATATGTATAACTGAATCACTTTGCTGTATACCAGAAACTAACACAACATTGTAAATCACTGTATTTCAATTAAAAAAATAAAAAATTTTAGCTTCCACTTCACTACTCTGAAGCACATTTATCAATATTTCAAAAGAAGATGCCTGCAAAATCACATGTCTCCATTTGGCAGAATTCCACACAATAAATGAGGGAAGTTAATCTGAAAGGCTGTGAAGAAGGGCTTATCCTTAAATTATTGGATGCATACACACCACACACACAAACGTGTGTGTGTGTGAAAGCAGGTAGACATCTGAATCAGCATACTGACGCTGGGAGGGCTTTGTGTTCTCCTGTTCCTTACTTCCTCTAAGAGAGGATTAACTACTCTTCTTTTTCACTTCTCATTAATTGATAGATAGATAATCAATAAATAAATTCAAAAATTTCTTGAGCACGTACTGTGGTGGCAGAAACATATGTCTGTATGAAGCAGAGGAAAGATGGAAATGAGTAAGTCGGCCCCTCCACAGAAGAAGATTGTGGCCCGGTTAGTCCTTGTTGAACACCCCTCAGCTGTGGTCCTGAAGTCTGGGCAGCCTGCATTTGGCCACTGCCCCCATGGAAGTAGGGCTGCTCTGCCTGAAGCCAAGAGTGATCATGGTGAAGAAAAAGAAATAAAAGGAATACAAATTGGAAAAGAAGTCAAACTGTCACTGTTTGCAGATGACATGACACTATACATAGAGAATCCTAAAGATGCCACCAGAAAACTACTAGAGCTAATCAATGAATTTGGTAAAGTTGCAGGATACAAAATTAATGCACAGAAATCTCTTGCATTCCTATACACTAACAATGAAAGATCAGAAAGAGAAATTAAGGAAACAATTCCATTCACCATTGCAACAAAAAGAATAAAATACCTAGGAATAAACCTACCTAAAGAGGTAAAAGACCTGTACTCAGAAAACTATGAGACACTGATGAAAGAAATTAAAGATGACACAAACAGTTGGAGCGATATACCATGTTCTTGGATTGGAAGAATCAGTATTGCGAAAATGACTATACTACCCAAAGCAATCTACAGATTCAGTGCAATCACTATCAAATTACCAGTGGCATTTTTTACAGAACTAGAACAAAAAAGTCTTAGAGTTTGTATGGAGACACAAAAGACCCCAAATAGCCAAAGCAGTATTGAGGGAAAAAAACAGAGCTGGAGGAATCAGACTCCTGGCTTCAGACTATACTACAAAGCTACAGTAATCAAGACAATATGATACTGGCATGAAAACACAGATATAGATCAATGGAACCGTATAGAAAGCCCAGAGATAAACCCACACACCTGTGGTCAACTAATCTATGACAGAGGAGGCAAGGACATACAATGGAGAAAAGACAGTCTCTTCAATAAGTGCTGCTGGGAAAACTGGACAGCTACATGTAAAAGAATGAAATTAGAACACTCCCTAACACCATACACAAAAATAAACTCAAAATGGATTAGAGACCTAAATGTAAGACCAGACACTAGAAAACTCTTAGAGGAAAACATAGGCAGAACACTCTGACATAAATCACAGCAAGATCTTTTTTGACTCACCTCCTAGAGTAATGGAGATAAAAACAAAAATAAACAAATGGGACCTAATGAAACTTAAAAGCTTTTGCAAAGCAAAGGAAACTACAATCAAGATGAAAAGACAACCCTCAGAATGGGATAAAATATTTGCAAATGAATCAACGGACAAAGGATTAATCTCCAAAATATATAAATAGCTCATACAGCTCAATATTAAAAAAAACAAGCAACCCAATCCAAAAATGGGCAGAAGACCTAAACAGACATTTCTCCAAAGAAGACATACCGATGGCCAAGAAGCACATGAAAAGCTGCTCAACATCACTAATTATTGGAGAAATGCAAATCAAAACTACAATGAGGTATCACCTCACACCAGTTAGAATGGATATCATCAGAAAATCTACAAACAGCGAATCCTGGAGAGGGTGTGGAGGGAAGGGAACCCTCTTGCACTGTTGGTGGGAATGTAAATTGATACAGCTACTATGGAGAACAGTGTGGAGGTTCCTTAAAAAACTAAAAATAGAATTACCATATGACCCAGCAATCCCACTACTGGGCATATACCCAGAGAAAACCATAATTCAGAAAGACACATGCACCCCAATGTTCATTGCAGCACTATTTACAATAGCCAGGTCATGGAAGCAACCTAAATGCCCATCGACAGATGAACAGATAAAGAATATGTGGTATATATATACAATGGAATATTACTCAGCCATAAAAAAAGAATGAAATTGGGTCATTTGTAGAGATGTGGATGGATCTAGAGACTCATACAGAGTGAAGTAAGTCAGAAAGAGAAAAACAAATATCATATATTAACGCATATATGTGGAACCTAGGAAAATGGTACAGATGAACCAGTTTGCAGGGCAGAAATGGAGACACGGATGTAGAGAACAGACATATGGACACCAAGGGGGGAAGGTGGGGTGGTGGTGGTGATGGGGTGAATTGGGAGATTGGAATTGACCTATATACACTAATGTGTATAAAATAGATAACTAATAAGAACCTGCTGTATAAAAAATAAATAAAATTGAAAAATTCCAAAAAAAAAAAAAAAGAGTGATCCTGGAATCTCAGAGACCATCCCAAAATGGTTATGGCTTGGGTCACAGATGAAAGAGTCTCCGCAGAGACGTCAGAACAGCCTCTTGTGCCATCTATTGGTCTTCAGAAATTCCGTCTATCTCTACCTTCAGCTCCCTCCCAGCTCCTCATATTTCCTGACCGTCTCTCCTCTAGTTCCCTCTCCTGGAATTTTGGCAGTGAACTGCAAGGTGAACTTATCCTAAGCCTCTGCTTCCTCTGGGTACCACACAGGAGGAGGCTGTGGTGTGATGAGGAGTATGGCTTGGGTGTCCGGCTGACCTGGGCTTGAGTCCTGGCTCTATCACTCTTTTGATCTGTGATCCTGGGCTTTCCCTCAACCTCTCTAAGCGTTTTTTTGTTTGTTTTTTTTGGTATATAAAATAGGGATAATAATAATTATCCATAAGATAAACTGAGATAATAGGAGGCATGGAAGCACTGACCAAGGGATTTGGGAGCTGGAGTGAGTTAAGGGAACTAGGGTGTAAAGATAACTGACTCCTTCCCAAGCCACTAACTAAATTCTGTTTATGTATGCTCCTTCAGCAGAGTTTGTGGCTTTTGTGGCATAGTCATCTGCTGAAAACTTAAAAGTGAGAGGGAATTTTGTTCCCAAGTTCATAAATCTTAGCCAGCCCTGCTCTTTGGTACAGCATGGTCTCTGTCAGTCCCGAAACAATACCCTTTTATCCAAATACTATTAGGTATAATGAGATAGGGCAGTGACCTTGGGCTTATGCGTGAGATGTAGAAGCCCATATTTACTAATTATTTTAGCGTGCGTTATTTCCAGGAAAGATTTTCACTGATTACTAATATCTATTTTATGTTATGTCTTAGTTTCTTTTTCAGCGAATGTTATTTTTCTGAATTTCTCCCTAAACTCTATTTAGGAGTCTGTACCTCCCAAACTATGTGCACTTTACAACTGTGATTTTTTTTTTTTTTTTTTTTTACTGTCTATCTCTGTGCTTGATTTGCTCCCTGGTTTACCTTTGATTTTGACTTCCAATGAGATGTTCTTCTCTTCTGCCTAAGGAAACAGTGAGAAGCACAGAAAGTTAGGGGCTTACTTAATAGTTTTGGAATGTGCATCTGTCCCAAAATAGGAACTGTGACCAAGAATATGGTTGTCGTATTTTTAATACAGATTTGAGTAGTACTTTTTTTCCCTTTTTATCTAACCATACGTGTTGAATAGAAAACTTAAGAGTGAAAGAGTAAAGTAGACAACTCATGAATCTCTAGTCATCCAGAATAAAGGCCTTTGATATTATATAAGGGACAAGGGAACATTGACTCCACACACTGAATTAGGAACATCTGCATCCATGAGAACTTGAACAAGAGACCTGGAATATTGCCAGTTTCATTCTGCCTTTCACGTGCTCCTAAGTGTTCATGTCATGGAGGGTCAGAAATAGCGTGGATACTCCAAATAGTGCTTTAAAGACTGAACTGTATTACATCAATTTAAATTTTTTATGCCAGAAAAGTAGGAAAAGATGGGAATTTCTCCTGAGAAGTCCATCTATTGGATAAAATCAGGGGTCTGTTGGAAAAGAAATACCACGAGGACTGAAGTGCCAATGGACATTTTGCTTTAGAGTAAAAGCTTTAGCGCAACACAGAGGCTGCATAGTATGATGGCCAAAAGGTAGGACTGATTTCAAATCCAGTCTCTGCCACTTTCCAGCCTGGTGACCTGGGACAAGTCACTTAACATCTCAGCCTTAGTTTCCTTACCTGTAAAGTGAGGATGGCAGTAATGCTGATATCAGAGTTTTGTTGTGAGGAATAAGTGAGTTAATATATATAACACTCTTAGAGCAGTGCCTGGCACAAGGTGAGCACATTGCACGTCTTTCCTCTTGTTATTGGTTTTGTTCCTACCCCCACCCCCATCCCGCCGCTACCACCACTCTAATTACTTCTACCAACTCGTCTGTGGCTACCTCTACGGCCATACTACCTCTCGGGCTTTGGCATCGGCTTGGGTTGAGTTCTAGCTCTGACTATTTAAGTCTAAAAGTCTCCGTGTCTGCATTTGTAAAATAGCAGTGTTAATAGTGTGCTTCCCAGGGTCCTGGTGAAGGTGACACCAGGATAGTGCGTGTGGGGCACTGTGCCCGTGCCTGGAGCCATCGGTGCTTGTTGCTGTCTTATCGTTACTGTGGTGTCTCGCAGCCAAGGTGTCACCCACAGAGCACTGGGCTCCGTGGTGAGTTGTGTCAAAAGCAATTTGTTCTTATTAATAAGCTGTCAGTGCTTGAGTATTATTTTTAAAAGGTAACTGGAACTAAGTCAAGGTTATCCCCACATAGCATTGCTTTTGGCTTCTGTATTGAGAAGTGGGCGAGCGCTTGGAGGGTGGGGACACCCCGGGTATACCTGCTGGAACATGGGTCCTGCATTTGAAAGTTGAGTGCTTTGTGTGAGGCAGAAAGCAAGCGCGAGAACCGCTGGCCCCAGGGTGCTGGCCTTTCTGCCATAGAGGGTACTGTTCACAGTCTTCCATGTTCATGGCAAACCTCTGTTTCTGTGCTTGTCAGACCAAAGCACCACCCTCCCCAAACCCAACCATTTTTATCCTGTCCAAGCATATGTAGGTACCAAAGAAATACTTGTTTTGACTCTTAAAATCACTTTCCTTATACATTAAACAGCTACTGTGACTTGCCCTGACTTTACCCATTAATAAGTATCTACTAAGTGCCTGTTAAGAGAAAGATATTATTGGGCTTATGAAGATAACTCAGAGAATGTCCGTTTAAGAAGCTTATAATCAAGTTTGAGAGACAGGTTGTGTACACAGAACTGTAGCAGAAAAACATTGGCTCTAGTGTTCTTTTTCTTTTTTAGCTTCCATTTTTAAACTTTTACATTCAGGAAAAGTAATACATTGTTTATAGCTTGGTTCTTAATTCTTTGTTGTTCAGTGTAAAAGAGATACATACTCATTGTATATAATTTAGAAAATATATAAAAATGAAAAAGGAACAGAAAACATTATCTATATTTCATAAACTAGAAATAACCATTTGAATGTTTTATTTTAGTTATTTTTCATCTTTTATATGGGTGAGATCATTATCTGTATTTATATCCTTTAAAAAATTTTTAGCCATTATTAATCATTATTTCCCTAAGTTAAGATACTTTATAATTTTAATAGTTTAATAATATTTCTTCACATATGACTTATAATTCATAACTACTCTCACTATATGTTGGATATTTTTGTTGATTCTGATTTTTCTTTATTATACATAATATAGTAATAAACATCTTGGTGTGTGAGTCATCTGTATTTCTGAAACATAGATTCCCATAGGTAGAATTATTCAAAGAGTCGAAATATTTGTAATGTTATTAATACATGTGGCTTTGTTGCTTTTTGGCAAAGATATTTAACCTAACAAAAATTTTGACTCTGATTTGAATATTTATTGCCTTAGCCTGAATGTTTATTACCTTAGGTCCTTAGCCTTTGCAGATCTAAGATCCCAAGTATTGACTATTCAAGAATGACTCCAAAGGAGAGGGGGGAAATCTACATGTGTGTGTGTGTGTGTGTGTGTGTGTGTATCTGAATCACTTTGCTGTACACCAGAAACTAGCACAACATTGTAAATCAGCTATACTTTGGTTAAAAAAAAACTAAAAGAAAAAAGAATGACTCCAAAGTTCATGACATAAGTAGTTTGCATATTTACTGAAGCACAAAATTTAATCACAGGGGCCTTGAGGCTGGTGTACACAGTTAAGTCCCTTGACTAGTGAGTGACCAAGGCTGCCTAGCACATTTCACTGGGGCTTCATGGTTCTTTCTGCAATACCTCTCATATATTGCTTTAAAAATTAATTTTTTTAAACATAGAGAACTTTTGTGAACACTGAAAAAGCCATTAATTTATAGTATACAAACATGCATAGAAAATCTATGACTGTCAGAGAAATGTGACTCAAGAAAAAACAAGTTTGTACAGATATTTTCATATTAGAAAATTGAAGATTTACTATTTAATTGTTTGATAGCGTGTATTAACCTGTCACTTCTAGAAAATAAATACAATTTCATTTTTAGTGCCAACTGAAGAAATTATTGTATTTATAACAAGTCATGGGATGGTTATATATATCTTTATAATAAAATATGAAAATAAGTACGTTAATGAAGTCATCAGACAATGAGCTGCAACAGATATTTCCCCACTTGCATTAACTTTAAAAGAAGTTCTTTGTATTTTGGTGGGAATGTCTTATACTCTAGCTAGGAAAGAAAGTGTGTGGAAAACAATTTAATCAGTGTCTAGGAAGGAGTCAGAGAACACACGAGACATTGCTTAGACCACTCAGAAGTTAGTCTCTGCTTCATCTTGTACTTCTAAATGGAACCACCCACCCTGCCAGCCCCCAGCATCACAGTCTAGAGCAGCCTCCCCCCCTACCCACTTTGTTTGAACTATTCCCCTTGAGGTTGCTTTTTCTCCTTTCGGTGACAGGAAGGTGGTGGTAGCTACAGTTGCTTCCTATCTGGCCCCCCAAATGTTTCTTGCTTTTATTTCACAGTTCCTTGGCAAACTGTCACCCCCAACTCTTCGGATCCTAGGACCTGCCTTTTCCTCCCTCCCCCATAGGGTATCAGACATATGCGAAATGGGACCCCCTCTTGGAGGGACTCGTGTTTCTGCACCTTTCATATAATGATCTGGCCTTGTGGCCCTGCACAGTATGTTAAAGGACTGGAATCAGTCTGTAACATGCCGACACCTCCCTGATGATACAGCTGTGGACAGAGATGGAGTCACGTCTGTCTGGTTTCTGGCTTCTGGTGTAGCCTTCTTCCCCAGGCTCTGAGGGCCATGTGACCTCTGGCTAGCCAGCCTCTTGCCGTCTCTAAGATCCAGCCAGAGCTGAGCAGAGGGACTGAGGCTGCCTCACACTCTGTAATTTGGCTTCAAGGCACCATTGTTGGCCTTGTGCCTCGGTTCTGATAACTGGACTCTTGTCTGGTTCCTGAGTGCCAGAATCCCATGGTAACTTGCCTTGTATCCCTGTGCCTTGTTTTTATCAGCCTCTCTCCCAGGGACTGAAGTCCTGCCCTGAAACAGTGACCGATGCACTTTCCTGATGTCAGCCACCCATTCTGCCTTTCTGGTTGGATTCCAGAGCGCCCTAGATTTCTCATTGTTCTACAGTGCCTACAGTCAGGAAGCCTCTGTTCTGGACACTTATCTCAGCAAATGGCAATTGTGTTCTTCCAGTCACTCAGGCCAAAACCTTGGACTCATCCTTAACTCCTCCTGTTCTCTCACATCCCACATCTGAACCGTCAGCAAATTCTTGGTTCTACATTAAAAATATAGCCAGACTTTGACTGCCCTGGTCTGAACCAGTGTCTTCTCTGCCCTGCATTCTTACAAAGAGCCTCCCGACTGGTGTGCTGGCTTCTGCCTGATCCCCTTTCAGTTATTCTCAGCACTGCCATCTGAGTGATCCTTTTAAAAGATGAGCCAGATTGTATCACTTCTCTTTTCAGATTCCTCCCGTGGCTTCCCATCTCACAGTGTAAAACCAAAGTGCAAAGTGCAGTCACTGCCCCATAAGGCCCATTACCTCTCTGCTCTTACTTGCTGCACATCTGTCCGGCACCCTTTCTCGCTCACTCTGCTCTGGCCTTTTTCTCTGCTCCTTGGACCCTCCCTAGGATCTCGCTGCCAGGAATGCTCTCCCCCCAGAAATATGAATGGCTTACTTCCTCACTTCTCTTAGCTCTTTATTCAAATATCTCTCTTCAGTGAGGCCTTCCCTCTTTAAAATCATAACCCCTCACCCTCTTTCCTGTTTTATTTTTTTCTCCTTCTCATTATCCAACATACTGTATATTTCTATTTATTTATCTTATTTGTATTCTGTTTCCTCCATTGGAATGTAAGCTCCATGAGGTCAAGGGCACTTTGATTCACTGCTGTATTTCTGAAGTCTGGAACAGTGCCTGGCCATGATATGAGTTCATTAAATATTTATTGAATGAATGAATCAGGTAGTTGAATATTTGCCATGTGTAAGCAGTGTTCCAAGCATTTTATAAGCAGTATCTCATTTAATTCTCACAATAACCTTATGTGATGGTACTTTTGTGAATCCCATTTTGCTGATGAGAGAATTGAGTCTAATTAGAGAGGTTAAGTGACTCGACCAAGAGGATGTGAGCACACACAAATAATTGGATAGGGCAGCATGTTAGAACAAACATAGACTTTTTTTACTAGACAAATCTGCATTCAAGTCCTGGCTCTGCCAATTATTGGTTGAGTTAAAACCTCTTCAAGCTTCAATTTTCTCAGTTATAAAAAATGGACAATGATTCTACTTCTCAGGTAGAAGGACTGCATGAGATCATGGGTATGTTATTTTCAAACATTTTCTTGATTGCTGGTAAGGTTGACACTTTTTTCATATATTTATTGGCCATTCAGATGTCTTCTGGGAATTTCCTGTTTATAACCTTTGCCCAGTTTTCCTTCTTTTCCCCTTATCAAGTTGCAGGAGTTCTTTGAATATTAGATATACACATTGTCCTATGTATATCTAATATTATGTATATCTAATGTTACAATGTATATCTAATGTTACAAATAATTTTGCTCACACTGTCATTTGTCTTTTGATAATGTTTTTGGAATACTCTTTTATTCATATATAGGAATACGTCAGAAATATTGCAGGTTCAGTTCCAGACCACTGCAAAAAAGCAAATATTGCAATAAAGCGTGTCACACAAATTTTTTGGTTTCCCAGCGTGTATACAAGTTATGTTTACACTATATTGTAGCCTATTAAGTATAATAGCATTATGTCTAAAAACAAGGTACATACCTTCATTAAAAATACTTTAGTGCTAAAAAATGCTGACCATCATCTGAGCCTTCAGCAAGTGGTGATCTTTTTGATGGTGGAGGGTCTCTGTGTTGATGGCTGCTGACTGATCAGGGTGGTGGCTGCTGAAGGCTGGGAGGCTGTGACAACTTCTAAGAGAAGACAACAGTGAAGTTTGCTGCATCAGTTGACTATTCCTTTCCCGAATAATTTCTCTGTAGCAGGCAATGCTGTTTGATAGCATTTTACCCACAGTAGAACTTTCAGAATTGGAGTTCATCCTCTCAGACTCTGCTGCTGTTTTATTAACTAAGTTTATGTAATATTCCAGATCCTTCATTGTCATTTCAATAATCTTCATAGCATCTTCACCAGGAGTAGATTCCACCTCAAGAAACCCCTTTCTTTGCTCATCCATAAGAAGCAACTTATGTTCAAGTTTTATCATGAGGTTGCAGCAATTCAGTCACATCTTCAGGCTCCACTTCTAATTCTGGTTCTCTTGCTGTTTCCACCAATATCTGCAGTTACTTCCTCCACTGAAGTCTTGAATCTCTCAAAGGCATCCATGAGGGTTGGAATCAACTTCTTTTTTTTTTTTTTTTTTTTGCGGTACGCGGGCCTCTCACTGTTGTGGCCTCTCCCGTTGCGGAGCACAGGCTCCGGACGCGCAGGCTCAGCGGCCATGGCTCACGGGCCCAGCTGCTCCGTGGCATGTGGGATCTTCCCGGACCGGGGCACGAACCCGTGTGCCCTGCATCGGCAGGCAGACTCTGAACCACTGCGCCACCAGGGAAGCCCGGAATCAACTTCTTTTAACATTGATATTTTGACCTCTTCCCATGAATCATTAATATTCTTAATGGCATCTAGAATAGTGAATCCTTTCCAAAAGGTTTTCAATTGACTTTTGTCCAGATCCATTAGAGGAATCACTATGGCAGCTATAGCCTTATGAAGTGTATTTCTTTCTTTTTTTTTTCTTTCTTTTGGCCGCACCATGTGCACCATGCGAAATCTTAGTTCCCCAACAAGGGATTGAACTTGTGCCCCCTGCAGTGGAAGCACGGAGTCTTAACCACTGGACCACCAGGGAAGTCCCTGAAGTGTATTTCTTAAATAATAAGACTTGAAAGTTGAAATTCCTCCTTAATCTATGGGCTGCAGAATGGATGTTGTGTTAGCAGGTTCATACCTGCAAACACAACATTAATCTCATTGTACATCTCCATCAGAGCTCTTGGGTGACCATTTACCTTGTCAATGAGCAGTAATATTTTGAATGGAATCTTTTTTTTTTTTTTCTGAGTAGTAAGTCTCAACAGTGGGCTTAAAATATTCAGCAAACATGTTGCCAACAGATGTGATGTCATCCAGGCTTTGTTGTTCCATTTATAGACCACAGGCAGAGTAAATTTAGCATAATTCTTAAGGGCCCTAGGATTTCGAGAATGGTAAATGAACATTGGCTTCAACTTCAAGTCACCAGCAGCATTAGTCCCTAACAAGAAAGTCAGCTTGTCCTTTGAAGCTTTGAAGCCAGGCATTGATTTCTCTCTAGCTATGAAAGTCCTAGATGGCATCGTCTTCCAATAGAAGGCTGTTGCATCTACACTGAAGATCTGTTGTTTGGTGTAGCCACCTTCATTAATTATCTCAGCTTGATCTTCTGGATAACTTGCTGCAGCTTCTATATCAACACTTGCTGGCTGCTTCACCTTGCACTTTTATGTTATGGAGGTGGCTTCTTTCCTTAAACCTCATGAACTAACCTCGGCTGGCTTCAAAAGTTTCTTCTGCAGCTTCCTTACCTCTCTCAGCCTTCATAGAATTGAAGAGAGTTAGGGCCTTGCTCTGGTTTAGGCTTCGGCCTAAGGGAATGTTGGGAATGGTTTGATATTGTTTAGACCACTGAAACTTTCTCCATATCACATAAGGCTATTTCGTTTTTTATCATCCATGTGTTCACAGGAGTAGCACCTTTAATTTCCTTCAAGAACTTTTCTTTTGCGGTCACAACTTGGCTAACTGGTGTAAGAAACCAAGCTTTTTGCCTTTTCCGGCTTTCAACATGCCTTCCTCACTAAGCTTAAGCATTTCTAGCTCTTGATTTAAAGTGAGAGACATGAGACTCTTCCTTTCACTTGAACACTTAGAAGCCATTGTAGGGTTATTAATTGGCCTAATTTCAATATTGTTGTGTATCAGGGAACGGGGAGGCTGAGGAGAGGGAGCGAGATGGGGGAACGGCTGGTCAGTGGAGCAGTCAGAACATGCACAACATTTACTGCTTAAGCTTACTGTCTTATATGTGCACGGTCCATGGTACCCCAAAACAATTACAATAGTGACGTCAAGGATCACTGATCACAGATCACTGCAACCAATATAATCATAATGAAAAAGTTTGAAATTGCGAGAATTACCAAAATGTGACACAAAGACACGAAGTGAGCAAATGCTGTTGGAAAAATGGCACCAGTAGACTTGCTCAATGCAGGATTGCCACAAACCTTCAATTTGTAAAAAATGCAATATCCGCGAAGCACAATAAAAGCAAGGTGTACCTGTAGTTAGCGGTCAAGTGTTAGTGATTGATCAAGCTAATGAGAATATAGATTTATTCACTCAACAAGTACTGACTGAGTGCTAGGACTTTGTGGGATTCAGTTAGGACCGCTCTAAATCCTGCCTTTCAATTTGTGTCACTGGTGGTGGCTCTCAGCTTTGGTTTTAGCAGATTCTTGAAAGAGAATGTGTTTTCTCAGAGTCTAGTAGACCCAAATATTTCCCAGACTTTGGCCACATAATCAGAAATTTCAAGAGTCTTGGAATTTGTGGGTGTGGCTCCAAATGATCAGGTCTACACTGTCTTCTCCGTGGTCAGAGTCTTCTTTCCCCCTGCGACTCCGTGGCATGAATAGAGCAGATAACGAGGACTTCAGACTTGCCCTGTGGGATGAGCTCAGGGCAGCGTCAGAAACTAGATGCATAGTTCATATGGTCAAAACCTGGGAGGCTCTTCTGAAATCGTGTGACATAGTATCAGGCCACCAGCTCTGCAGGTCCTCGAAGGTCAGGGTGGTGCAGCAGTGGGGACTGAGGGCAGCAGCCACATACCACCCACCCCAACTGCAGGTCTAGGTGCGTCTGAATAGTAAATGTCCCGTGAATGAGTTACCAATGCGCCTGGTTTCACCCTCCAGTCCAGGTTTAGTTTGTGGAGACGTCTCACACAAGAACTGTCTTGTGAGCCTCTTGAGGGTTAAACAAATGGGTCTCTCAGAAACCTTTAATAATACAAAAGTCCTTGTTTTGAAAAAAAGCATCTTCAGTAAATGTCTTCCATAAATCTCTACAACCTGCCATCCAGTGCATCAAAATAAACACAGTTTTCACGCTCTGTCTTGGTATCTCAGTGTGCGGTCAACAGTGCAGTCCTTGGAGTCAGTCTGGGAATCTGATTACCAGTTTCCCCACTAACTGTCACTGTGACTTTAGACAAGATCCCTAACCTCTCTGTGCCTCAGTTCACTAGTCTGAGATGTGGCTACTAAGTAATACCTAAGGGACTTCCCTGGTAGCTCAGTGGTTCAGACTCCATGCTCCCAATGCAGGGGCCCGGGTTCGATCCCTGGTCAGGGAACTAGATCCCACGTGCATGCTGCAACTAAGGAGCTGGCGAGCCACAACTAAGGAGCATGGCTGCCGCAACTAAGGAGCCAGCCTGCCACAACCAAGACCTGGCACAACCAAATAAATAAAATAAATATTTTAAAATAACAATAAAATAAAAAAATAGTACCTACTATAACGTCGTTGTGAGGATTAAATTAGTTAGTACACGTGTGTCTTTAGAACAGTGCCCAACACATAATTATTGCTCAAGACATGTTGCAAAGTTCCTGGTACAAACTCTCCTGTTGAGTGAAATACTGGAAGCTAGGTATACCAGCCTTCTAATTTAACTTCAATAAATTGTTGGTATCATTTTCCCCTCTTTCATTGCAAGTACCCTTTCTAGGGCTAGAGAACTAAGAATTTTTGCTGTTTATATAAAGCTGCTTAAATTCTGGACAGGCTAGTTACGTCTTACTCGTTCTTCACTGACTAGATGAAAACACTTTTGTGGAAAGTCTTCATTGGCCTCTCGTGGGGTCAGCTAGGCTATGTGTTGATCCCCTGACCCAGTGCAGCTTCCAGGAAAGGTAGAGGGAATATCCACATAAAGAAGACAGACCTGGGTGGTGTCAGAGCCAGCACCAGGACAGAGCCCAGGTCTCTGGATTTCCTTGCATTTTGATTTCATGTTAAGTTCATATCGTATTAATATGAAATAATCCTCTTACCTTTCTCCTTGTTCCAGCCTCTGACTGCTGAATCATAAAAGAGAGTGAGAAGAGGCACTACATTTAAAGCAGTGATTGTCTCTAACTAAACTTAAATTCTCACACTTTTTGGCAGTAGAAACAGCCAAAGTTTTGTTCTGATTCCCTGCAAAGTTTCACAATAGTCAGCAGTCAGAATTGGTCCCTATGTTATGAAACAGCCAGTTTTTATACTTTAGACTTTAAAAATGAAGCTTTAGTTGTTTATGATTACTTTGGATGTTTTCCAGGAGTCAGGATAACATCTGTAGAAGATTCTACACAGGCCTTGATGTCAGGTACCAAGGTGGTTTTCCCGTTCAAAGGCAATAGTCTGTGCTTCAGGGAACTCCCTGGGTATAGAAATTGGCTGCCTCAGCAACAGCTAGCTAACTAACATCTTAGCCCTCTTCCGTCTTCACCCCCAGCCTCTTGGGGACGTGACCTCAGAAAGGTCTCGCCTATCCATGTTCTCCTGTAACCTTGGCAGAGACAGTCACTGTGGTAACTACCTTCTTTTATGCTAGTTTCCTTGAGTACAAGGGAAAACACTTCCCCACAGGCGTTAATTAGATAGAAGTTTAGCGGTGGTGAGGAGAAGAGTACAGTTACTGAGTACCTGACTATGCTTTGTGAACCCCGTATCATTTAATCCTCTCATTAGCCCTCTGAGATAAGCATTATTATCCCCATTTTACTGACATTTAAACAGTAACCGTACTCAAGGTCACCAAAGTGTTAAGTGTTGGAGTCTGGACTCAAACCCAGGTTTATCTGTCCCAGGCTTTTGCTTTTATTTTGCAAATTAAACAAGTATGGACACACTAAATCAATTCATTTTCAGTTAGGAAAGTGTTTTTTTTTTTTTTTTTTGCGGTACGCGGCCCTCTCACCGTTGTGGCCTCTCCCATTGCGGAGCACAGGCTCCGGACGCGTAGGCTCAGAGGCCATGGCTCACGGGCCCAGCCGCTCCGCGACATGTAGGATCTTCCCGGACCAGGGCACGAACCCGTATCCCCTGCATCGGCAGGCGGACTCTCAACCACTGCGCCACCAGGGAAGCCCAGGAAAGTGTTTTATTCTTTCTTTTTCACATCTGGGTAGATGCCTTTTTCTAGTCCCCGGGGGCCAACAGGTGCCCATTTCAATGTGACTTTTGCTTGGTTCCTTCTCTTAGGTTATATCTGTTTGTTCACTTGTCAGCCACCTGAGAAGTCTTTTGGCTAACGGAATCCTACTTTCCGCCCTTCCCTTGACTATCTAGGAAACCTCTCGTTGAGTTGGTCTTAAGTCTCCCCTGAACTGAGATTTTCATACTGGAACTTGGTCAGGAAAAGCTAGAACTGGGAGACTAGAGCCACAAAGAAAAAGGGGGCTCAGATAACAAAAAAAAGCACAAGACCAAAGGCAAGCAGGGTCCGAAAGATCAGGGAGCTAGTGAGGAAGGGGGCAGGGGTGGTCAACAAAAGCAGATATGGCCACACAGGTCGTGACTCTTCCCCAGCTGCCGTGGCTGCCGCATCTGCCAGGATGCCTATGACCTAAAGAACTCAGGGACTTGCTGTTGCATTAGAGGCTGTGCTTATCTCTTCTCAGTATCTCACCCACCATCTTGTCGTTCATGAAATTGCTCAAGACATGCTTTCTACCAGTCTGTGCCTGTTGGTCTCTAAGTAGTTTTCAGGGTTAATTTAGAATTAATTAATTTAGAACTATCATTTGAAAGGTTTGAAGCAGCTTATAAATTAAAATGTAACTCAAAATGAAGCAGAGAGAAGAAGGACATTAAAAGGGAAACATTTATGGGAAGCAAAGCATAGCCTTGACTGGGCTTCTGCCAATAAAGGACGGCTCTGATTTGGAACAGAGATCTTTCCATATTGACTGCTTGCCCTGGCAGATGAAGCAGAATTTTTAGAACCAGAACAGACCCTGTAGCTCTTTTGATGCAACACTCTTATGTTATAGGTCAGAAACTTGAAAGTAAGAAAAAGTAGATGATTAGCTTAATGTTTCTCATCTAGTAAGTAGCTGATACCAGAATCAAATTCTTCTTACTTCGTCTAGAGTTTTTTAGCCACTCCATACCATTTGACCAGCATATTTACCCTTCATTTCTGAGTGCAGTGGAAAAGGAAGTTTACTCCTTCCTCCTTCCGTCTCTCCCTTCCTTCCTCCCTCCTTCCCTCCTTCCCTGCCTGCCTGCCTTCCTTCCTTCCTTCCTAACAAGGTTACTACTGTTAGTATTTTAGTGCCATCACTTCTACCACTGCCTCTCCTGGTGAAAATGTACCGAATTTGTACCAGGGATCAGGCACTATTGCTAAGTACTTTGCATACATTGTTTACTCTTCCCAATAACCCGGAGGTAGGTTCTGTTACTGTCTCTATTTAAGGGGGGGACAGAGGAGGCTAAGAAGGATTATGAAGCTTCCCTAGATCTCACAGCCATAAATGGTAGCACCGGATTTCAAGTCCTGGCTGTTTGATTGTGGAGTTTGTGCTTGTAGCTACTAGCAATACTTCCGGCAGTTTTTTTATTCTTTTGTTGAATTACTAAAACAGAACTGTTTTCTCTAAATGCAGAAGTTGAAACCTGTTGAGGAAATTCAACCAGAGTATTTTTTGAAGAAAAAAAGAAACCATTTCCTGATTTCTTCATTTGTTAACCCTGTGACATCATTAGGGCTGGTATTAGCCGCCCTCTTGCCTTCACACCCCAGAATAGAGTGAGATAGTTCTTTAGGAACTTCTGAGGCTGTTTGGAGGGCCAGAAGCTCGACCCCCCTCTTTGATTCTCTCTGCCCTACATCCGGCCCTTGAAGCCTTACCATCCAGCCACTGAGGAAAGGCAGATGGCAAAGGCCCCATGTCTAGTCCCTGTAGTAACTGTAGACAGTCTTCTCTTGATTCCAATCTGCTTTACTACAGACTCTGTCCTGCCCATTGTCAAAACTTTGGCTCTGAAACCGTGACTTTTAAGCTACCTTTGACCCTTTGGACTTCTTTGTATTTGCCATGGATAGAAAAATCAGGAAATAGGAAATTCACCCAGCAAAGAGATCTTTGGGAGTGTGTTTGTCACTATAAGCAATGATACGTAGATTAAAACAATAATGAGATACCATGGGCAGGGGTGGTTGGCATATGGACTCAGGCTTTAGACAGCTTCGGTTCAAAGCCTGCTTCCACCCTTGCTGAGCTTTGCAGTCAAGAACATAAGCTTTCTAAGCCTCAGTTTCCTCATCCATAAGATGGGGATAACATTAATACCATCTCAAAAGGTTCTTGTAAAATTAAATGAGATGATGTATATGAAGCATATAGCACTGTGCCTGGAACGTTGTAAATGCCAATAAAGGTTAATTATTATCAAAGTAGTAATTTAGCCTTTTTGCTCATTAAATTAGGAAAAAATTTGAGTTAATACTCAATGTTGGTAAGGAGATAATGAAATTTGTTCTTGTATATGTTATTACAGATATTGTAAATCGGTATACATCATTTTTTTAAAAATTTTATTTATTTTTGGCTGTGTTGGGTCTTGGTTGCTGCGCGTGGGCTTTCTCTACTTGCGGTGAGCAAGGGATACTCTTCGTTGTGGTGTGCGGGCTTCTTATTGCAGTGGCTTCTCTTGTTGCAGAGCACAGGGTCTAGGCACGCGGGCTTCAGTAGTTGTGGCGCACGGGCATAGTTGCTCCGTGGCATGTGGGATCTTCCCAGACCAGGGATCGAACCCGTGTCCCCTGCATTGGCAGGCAGATTCTTAACCACTGCACCACCAGGGAAGTCCCAGTATATATCTTTTTGAAAGCGGTTTAAGAATATGCATGAAGTGTTAAGATATTCATATTCTTTGATGAATTCTACTTTTGGGACTCTAGCCTAAGAAAGTAATCCAAAGTGTGAAAAGAAAACTTTAGGTATGATAATGCTGCAGTATTATTTGTCATAGTGAATAACTGACTTGAATAAAATATGATACATCTGCTCAGTATTAAAATTATGAGTGTGAAGACTCTGCAGCTACATGGAAAAATACTTGTATTACTATATTAAAGGAACAATTTAAAAGGAGGTACAAAATTGTATGCACTGATGGTTGGAGGAGTGTATGAAGTTTCTACACAGCTGCTAGGACATAACTGGTTTGTCCCTAGGAACCTTTTGACACTCCCACTGAGACATTAGTTTTTCTTGTTTTTGTTTTTTTAATGTGGCAAAAAAAAAAAAAAAGTCAGGTAATGACCAAAACATAGAACCAAATCTCATGTCTGAGTCTTCTCCCCTGTTGCCAACCTTTAATCTCAGGCTGAGGGTAAATGATGGAGGATAGTGAGGGTTGAGGCAGGGCTCAGAGGTGCTCTGAGGAGTCACTTGTGCCTTACGTGGGCTTCTTCTCAGATTCTCAAACTTCTCTTTATAGACCTGGGGAGGGAGGTGGGGAGAGGGGTGTGTGGGCATTAGTGTGATTTCTTATTCTTGACCTCACCACTGTCAGGGACATCATCAGTGAAGTTCTTAACAGTTTCTTCAGCCACGCATACATTATATTGATGTTTTAACACTTCTTTATAGTGATTATTTGGGAGAAGGAGTACTAAATTTTAAAAGTTAACCAAGTAAGCAAATCATTGCTTTTTGTTTATTTGTTTATTTATTTATTTTTTTTGCTGTACGCGGGCCTCTCACTGCTGTGGCCTCTCCCGTTGCGGAGCACAGGCTTCAGACGCGCAGGCTCAGCGGCCATGGCTCACGGTCCCAGCCTCTCTGCGGCATGTGGGATCTTCCCGGACCGGGACACGAACCCGTGTCCCCTGCATCAGCAGGCGGACTCTCAACCACTGTGCCACCAGGGAAGCCCTGCTTTTTTTTTTTTTTTACTTTTATTTTTAATTTAATTTAATTTATTTATTTATTATATTTTTGGCTGCTCCGCAGCAGCATCAGCATGTGGGATCCCAGTTCCCCGACCAGGGATCGAACCCACGCCCCCTGCACTGGAAGGGCAGAGTCTCAACCACTGGACTGCCAGAGAAATCCCAAATCACTGCTTTCTAAAAAATTATAATAGTAATCCATCCTCATACGAGTTCAAACAATCCAGTAATTAATGGGGTACAAAGTAAAAGTCCTGGCGAATGAGAGGTAGGTTAGTGATGAGAAAGAGTCTGGGATGTCTGTGGTCTCTTGTGCAAATTACTTGATTATAAAAACAGCAATCTTTACTTTGGCTGATAAAAGTCTCATGTTTTCACAGGGTGTAGCAAAACGTTCCCCGACCAAAATGTCTGTGTCAGGAGGGTCTTGTCAAAATGTCCAGCTTGGGAATACAGCTATGAAAAATCATGCACAGGGAACAAAAACACTGAGTGGAAACAGTGCTTTTGTTTGGGTGGTAGGATTATAATTCCACCTCCCCTCTTCTGTGTTCCTAATTTGTCTATAATGTGGTTATAGTTCTTTTGTAATGAAAGTCCAACTTGACAGATAATGTATCAAACACCATCTATGTGCCAGACATTGTGCTTGATGCCAGAGATAGGGCGGTGACCCAGACAGGCATGGTCACTGCTTGGAGGAACTTCAGTCCGGTGGGAAATTGCAAATGATTTTACAAGTCATTGTGAGACCATGTGATAAACCCAGGGCGGAGGGGTTTAGAGAGCGGCTGGAACACATCTGAGGGGTGCCTACCCCAGACTGGGGGTAGGGGGAGCTCCAGGGAAGATTTCCTGGAGGAAGAGATGTCTGAGCTGGGACTTGAGGGCCATGTGACTGAAGGTTGGAGTGGGGAGCGTTCCAAGCAAAAGAAACAGCATCTGGCAAAGCTTGGAGGCGAGAGAAAACGTGTCGTGTTTGAGGAACTGGAGGTTGGTGAGACTGGAGCATAGATTGCATGTGAGTTGGGGGTGGTGAGAGGTGAGACTGGAGGGTAAAACAGGGACCAGATTACGAAGGATTTTACTTTCTTTTTAAGGGATTTAGATTTTGTCCTAAGGGCAATGTAAAGATACTGGGGAAATATTTCTTTATTTGCTTGTCTGCTTGCTCACTTATTTATTCTTCCAAATTAATTTTTATGTAAAAGTAATACATGTTTGTTACAAAAACTCAAATAAAATAGAAGTATATAAAATGAAAAGTAAAAGTCTCCCTTTCTCTCCTTGACACTCTCCCCCAGTCTAATCCCCAGAGGTACTTATTGCCAAGGGTTCCTTTTGCACCCTTCCAGGAGTTTTCTGTGTATATGCAAGCATGTATTGTGTGTGTGTGTGTATATATATATATATATATATATATATATATATACACTTTCTCTTTACACAAATGGAACCATGCCATAATAAATAACTTCCACCTTGAAGGTAAAACTTGAATGTCTTGGACATCATATCCGTACATAAAGATATGTATTCTTTTCAATGGCTGCATGGTATACTTTCACATAGCTATCCCATCATTTACTTAACCAGTCTCTTACTGAGGTCTAGACACCTAGACTTTCTAGTTTTTCACTATTACAAAGCAAACTGCAGTGAACGTTCTTGTTATATGTATCTTTGGGTATTTATGTAAGGGTAATACCTGTAGGATATGTTCCTAGAAGTAAAATAGCTGGGTAAGAGGATGTGTACATTTACAATTAAGGTAGATATTACCGAAATAGTCCCTATAGAGGTAGTTACACTTTCTGCCCCCACCAACATTATGAGAGTGTCTGTTTTTTCATATTGTCTGCACCACAGAATATACCTACTTTAAAAAATTGTGGTAAAAATTAAAAAAAAACATAACATAAAATTTACCATCTTTACCATTTTTAACCATAAGTTCAGTAATGTCAAGTATATTTGCACTGTTGTGCAATCAGTAGCCAGAACTGTTTCATCCTGCAAAATAGAAACTCTATTCTCATTAAATAACAACTCCCCATTTTCCTCTCCTCCCAGCCCCTGGTAACCACCATTCTACTTTCTCTCTGTGTGAATTTGACCACTCGAGGTCAAATTAGTGAAATCTTATAGTATTTGTCTTTTTGTGACTGGCTTATTTTATTTAGCATAATGTCCTCCAGGTTCATCCATGTTGTATCATGTGACAAGATCACCTCCTTTCTACAGGCTGAATAGTATTCCATTGTATGTATATACCACATTTTGTTTACCCATTCATGCAGGGAAGGACACTTGGGTTGCTTCCACATCTTGGCTATTGTGAATAATGCTGCTGTAAACGTGGGTGTGCAAATATCTCTTTGAAATCCTACTTTCAGTTCTTTCCAGTATACTCTTAGAAGTGGAATTGCTGGATCTTATGGCAATTCTGTTTTATATTTTGGGGAACAGCCATATGGTTTTCCATACTGTCTGTACCATTTTATATTCCCACCA
The DNA here is from genome assembly GCF_964165515.1 of Mesoplodon bidens. Classification (NCBI taxonomy): domain Eukaryota; kingdom Metazoa; phylum Chordata; class Mammalia; order Artiodactyla; family Ziphiidae; genus Mesoplodon; species Mesoplodon bidens. The sequence continues at coordinate 36,975,377 of NC_138178.1, forward strand.
ACAGTGTACAGAGTTCTAATTTCTCCATATCCTCTCCAACACTTGTTACTTTCTGTGGATTTCATAGTAGCCATCCTAATGTGTGTGAGATGATATCTCATTGTAGTTGATTTGCATTTCTCTAATGAAAAGTGATGTTAAGCATCTTTTCATGTACTTACTGGCCACTTGTATATCATCTTTGGAGAAACATCTATTCAAATTATATCCATCTTTCTAATCTTGGCTAATCTATTGGGTAAGAAATGGCATCTCATTGTTTCAATTGACATTCCTTTAATTATGAGTGAAGTTTATTCATTCATTCAACAAATAAATATTGAGCAGCCCCTACTTGTCTGGCACTGTTCTAAGGTGCTAAGGACAATAACACAAAAGACAAGTTGAGCATCTCTATGTTTCTTTGACGGTTTGTCTATATCCTGTTCTGTAGACTATGTTTTTAAGTCTTTTGTCTGTTTTTCTGTTGAGTACTCTATGCTTTCATTGGTTTTTAAGACTTCTTTATTATGTATTAAGGAAATTGGCTTTTTGTGTACTGGGTTTCTGTTACTGTGTAACAAATTACCATGAGCTTCTAGCTCAAAACCACACACATTTTATTATCTGACGGTTTCTGTGGGTGGGAAGTCTGGTACGGCTTATCTCGTTTCTCTGCTTCAGTGTCTCACCAGTCTGCAGTGCAGATACTGGCTGAGTCTTTGGGCTCATCAGAGGCTGAACCAAGAATGCGCTTCCCAGCTCCCTTGGGCAGAGTTTATTTCCTTGTGGTGGCAGGACTGAGGCACCAGTTTCTTGCCTGAGACTCCCCTCAGCTCCTACAGGCCACCCACACTTGCTTGGCACGTGGGCTTCTCCAGCATGGCCATTAATGTCAGGGCAGCTTACTTTTTCCAGGTCAGTGAAGAGGAGTCTCTCCAACGCCTCTGCTAGCAAGACAGAGACTTTCAAATATCAAAATGGAATCACTCCATTGCCATATCCTATTGGTGAGAAAAAAGTCACAGGTCCTGCCCACACTTAAGGGCAGGGAATTACACAAAGGCATGAACCAGGAGGTGGCGATCATCAGGAGACACCTTAGAGTCTGTCCACCACAATCTGCCATATATATTCCAAATATTTTCTCCATTTAGTAATTTTTTTTTTGTTTGGGAGTTTTCTGTTTGATTTTTATGAGGCAAATGTGTTGATCTTTTTGTGACTTCCGTGTTATAATCTGTATTTTTTAAATGGCCTTTATTGTGTCAAGATTTCTCAAACACTCACCCATTTTTTTTAACCCATATTAATACAAATACTAGTATTCTAATACTGTTATTACTTTGGGATTTATTTTGTCTTGAGCCTTGAGACAGAGATCCCACCCTTTTTCTTCTGTGTCCAACCTGTTGTCTCAGTTCTTGAATAATTTATTTTTTATATGATTCTTTCTGTTTTTTAAAATTTATTTATTTTATTTATTTTTGGCTGCACTGGGTCTTCATTGCTGCGCATGGGCTTTCTCTAGTTGCGGTGAGCAGGGGCTACCCTTCATTGCGGTGCACGGGCTTCTCATTGCGGTGGCTTTTCTTGTTGCAAAGCATGGGCTCTAGGTGTGCAGGCTTCAGTAGTTGTGGTGCACGGACTTAGTTCCTCTGAGACGTGTGGGATCTTCCCAGACCAGGGATTGAACCTGTGTCCCCTGTGTTGGCAGGTGGATTCTTAACCACTGCGCCATCAGGGAAGTCCCTTTCTGTTTGTTTGGTTACATTGATATGGCTGCCCATTTCCTCTGTCCATTTCCATATGAGTGTAGTTACTGTAGCTTTGTAATATGCTCTTCAATTTTAATTTTAGTTGTTTTTGAATATATATGTATTTATATTCATGTGGTTCAGAATTAAAGATAATCAAGAGTGTGCAGTGAAAATACCCCTTCCATCTCTGTCCTAGTCACCCAGTTCACTCCCTACAGGCAACCCCCGTTATCAAGTTTGTTTATTCTTTCAGGGATATTTTATGCAGTATTAGGAAATGTGAATATATAATTCAGTTCACCCCACCCTTTTACCCAGAAGGTAGCTAACCATACACAGTCCTGTACATTGCATTTTTCACTAATTTATCTTAAAGATCTTTCTATATCAGCTCCCCAAGAGCATCCTTATTCTTATTTTGTTTTGTTTTGTTTGTTTCTGAGTGCACAGTATTCTATTGTATGGATTTACCATAATTTGTTCAATTAGTTCTCCAATGATGAACATTTAAGTTATTTACAGACTTTAAAAAAAATACAAACTAAGTTTCAATGAACAACCTTATACACATATAATTTTATACACATGCAAATATAACTGCAAGAAAAATTTCTAGGAGTGGAATTGCTGGGGCAATGAGTATATGCATTTATAGCTTTGATAGGTGTGTCAGTTCACACTCCATAGAAGTTGCACCAGTTTACATCCCTACCTGCCATGTATGAAAGTGCCTGTTTGCCCACATCCTCCCCAGCTCAGTGTTTTATCAACTGATCTTTGTCAATCTTATAGATGAAAAATCATGTCTCTGTGTTCTTTTAAGTTACATTTCTCTTACTATGAGTGAGGTACCTTTTTTCTTATGTTTATGTATTACCTTTACTGTGAACAAACTGTTCATCTCTTTTGCCCTTAATTCTTTAGGGTGGTTGATCTTTTTCTTATTGACTTTTTAGGAGCTCTTTATATATTAAAAAAAAGTAGTCGTTTATCTGTGTTATAAGTTGTAAATATTTTCCCAGTTTGCCGTTTATCTTTTTTTGTGATGGGATTTTTTTTTTCCATGCAGGCATTTACATTTTTTTATGTATCAAACTTTAATGTTTTTCAATGGCTTCTAGGGCTTTGTAAAAAGTCTTCTTCTCTTTGTTTCTTTTAATACTTTGTACTTTCATCTTTAGATTTAAAATCTTTGATCCATCAGGAGCTTATGCTAATGTAGGGTATGCAATGTGAATCTGACTTAATTTTTTTTCAGTTTGCTAGCCAGTTGTCCCAACACTGTTTATTGAATAATCATCTTTTCTCCACTAATTTGAAATGCCACTTTTATCATATACTAAATTGCCACATGTGTTTGCTTATATTTCGAGACTTCCCGTTCTCTTTTATTGATTTATGTGTCTATTCATACATCAGAATCACAATGTTTTAACTGATTACTGTAGCTTTATATTACACTTTAAAATTCTAGTAGGATTAATTCACTCTCATGCTTCTTTTCAGTGATTTTTTCAGGCTATTCTTGCATAGTTATTTTTCCAGGTGAACTTTAATTGGCTTGTTAGGATCTATTTTTTAAAATCCTGTCATTAATGGGTTTTATGTAGCTGAATGATGTGATCAGATTTGTGTTTTAGGAAGATTACTCTGACTGCATTGTGAAAGCTAGATTGGAGGAAACAAGATTAGAGACAAAAAGACCAATTATAAGGCTGTTGCAGTAATTCCGGGGAATGGGTAGATGGGAAATTGAGGATAGTAGTAGGTTTGAGAAGTGTTTGGAAGGTCAGAGTGACCAGACATGGAGATGCCTGGGATGGGGAGGGGCTGGGAGGAAGTGCTCAAGGAGAACCCCAAGCTTCCAGGGCTCGGCTGTGGGGTGGTGCCTTTCCCAGACATCTGAAATACACGAGATAGAGCTGGTATGGGAGGAAGATGACAGATTCGTTTCTAAACATGCTGGGTTTGAAATGCCTGCCAGGCAGTCCTAGAAGAGTTGTCCAGTGGGCTGTTGAACTACAAGTCTGAAGCTTTGGTGAGAGGTCCGTGCTGAAGATAAAGAGTTACACGACAGAGTCCTGAAGAAGGCCAGCACTTAAAGGATGGTCGGGAAGTTCAGGAGTCAGCACAGAAGACTGGAAAGAAACACCACCGTGGTAGGAAGGAAACTGGAGAGCATGGAGTCGCAGAAGCCAGAAGAAGAACATTTTCAAAAGAGAGTGAATTGTCAGTAATTTCAGATGGTTCTAAGAGGTCAGGTAACTTAAGAGCTGAAAAACGTCCAGTTGGATTTAGTAACAAGGAAAGTCAATGGTTATCTTGGGGAGAGAAGTTTCAGTGGAGTAGAAGGGTCAGGGGCTGAGGGGTGAGTGGGAGTTGAGGAGGTAGTTGAGGCAACTCCTTCATCAGGAAACTTAGCTGTGGAGAAGGGAAGAGACACAGGGGTGAGAGGAGAAGAACAGAGCATGAAGTTTTATTTCAAACACCACCCCCATCCCCCAGGGGAGAGGCGTGGCTGTGGTTAAATGGAGATGAGAGGGAGGCAGTGAAAGGGAAGAGGGTAGTGATCGTAGGCTTTGAGGACTAGGTAATCCTGAGATAGATATAAGGGCTTAGAGAAATTGGCCAAGATGAACTGTCTAGAAGGGAGTGATCCAGTTATAGCCTTGGTATATGTTCTCTGATGGTTTTTACTTTTAATTTTGTTGAGTTTTCTAATATTTTTGTTTGGCTATTTTTAAAATTAATTAATTAATTACTTTATTTATTTTTGGCTGCATTGGGTCTTTGTTGCTGCGCATGGACTTTCTCTAGTTGCGGCGAGCCGGGGCTACTCTTTGTTGCGGTGCACAGGCTTCTCATTGCGGTGGCTTCTCATGTTGCAGAGCGCAGGCTCTAGGTGCACGGGCTGCAGTAGTTGTGACACGCAGGCCCAGTAGTTGTGGCTCGCGGGCTCTAGAGCGCAGGTCCAGTGGTTGTGGTGCACAGGATTAGTTGCTCCGTGGCATGTGGGATCTTCCCAGACCAGGGCTCGAACCCGTATCCCCTGCATTGGCAGGTGGATTCTTAACCACTGCACCACCAGGGAAGTCCTTGTTTGGCTATTTTTATATCTTGAGAATTTAGAGAAAGAACTTCTAAGAAATTGGAATCAGGTTTAGAAATTTAATTGGCAATTAAGTTAAAAAGGTACAGAACAGTGTATTAGTATGCTACCATTTGTGTAAAAAAGGAGGGGGGTACAAATAATAACGTATTTGCTGTACATGCATAATCAGTATTTGGAAGGAGTCACAAGAAACTAATAATGTAATTACCCATTGAGAGGTGGGAACTGGAGAGAGGGGAACAAGGGGTGGAGGTTGTCTCTTCACTGTCCATCTTTTATTTAAGAATGTAAATATATTTCTTATTTAAATAATTTGATCTAAGCGGGTTGGTTGTCTTTAAAAGTAATGGTTCCAGCAGAGCCTGAATTTTCTTAGTTACTGATGGCTGTAAGTGGGATCCATGTGTTCTTCCATATCTAAGAACCACCAAGAAGCAAGTTCTTGCTTTATGCCTGTAAGGTGTGGATCTTTGCCTTTTCTCTGCTCTTCCCCACTGGAGAACAGCAGCCCTGGGGAAGTGGGCAGTCCTAGATTTTGGTTTAGGGAAAAGGACTGTGCCCTGGCCTGGCATGTCCTGGCCCTACTATCCATAGTTTGACTGAGTGGGCTATTAAGGGTTCTGCACCCAATTCCACCATGGGCAGAAGGGGGTTCCCGACACCAACAAGCAATTCTCCTACCATTCAACTCAATTCTGACACCATCTTCCCAGAGACAGCATCCAGTGATGCAGGTTAAGGGCTCAGTCCTATATAAGACTGCCCCGCCTCTACACTTCAGACACCAGTTACAAGTCTAGGTCCCCGAGTTACCTACAACTTCTGTCCAACTTGGCTGTAAATCGGAGGTTCCCATGACCTCCTCCTCCTTTGGATTCAATTAATTTAATAGAGCAGCTCATAGAATTCAGGGAAACATTTACTTACACTTACCAGTTTATTATAAAAGAATGTGATAAAGGATGCAGATGAACATCCAGATGTAAGAGATGTGTAGGGCAAGGTATTTGGAAAAGGGGCACAGAGCTTCTGTGCCCTCTCCAGGACACACCATTGTCTTCAAATCTCCATGTGTTCACCAACCCAGAAGTTCTGCAAACCCTCTCCTCTTGGGTTTTTATGGAGGCTTCATTACAGAAGCATGATTGATTACATCATTGGCCATTGGCCATTGGCGATTGCTTCAACCTCCAGTCCCTCTTCCCTCTCTAGTGGTGCTGAGGGGACACTAAAAGTTTCAACCCTCTAATCACAGGGTTGATTCTCTGACAACCAGCCCCTACCATTTGGTGTGTTCCAAAAGTCGCCTGATTAACATAACGAAAAACACCTTTGCTGCTCTCATCACTTAGGAAATTCCAAAGGAGCTCTGTGCCAGAAATGAGGAGGAAGACCAAATATATTTTCCTTATTAAAAGTCACAATCCCACAGCTGTAAAGCTGGTTTATAGGGAAGAGAAAGGAGAAAGGGGGCAGTCATTATCCTGACACAGGCAGAAGTCTCCCACTGGTTGTCCCCTTCCCAGCTGTGGCACATCTCACTGACAGTTAATCCTATGACTTGTCAGTCTCTCCATTACCATAAATTATTTCCAGAAACTCCAAAATTTTTCAAAACATGTCAAAAATTCCCTAAGCACAAACAAGTAAAAATACACAGAAAATGAAAAAAAAATTTTTTTTTAGCATTTCTCAATAAGTTTCTTGGTGGCTTTAGAGGAAACACCTGAATTATTGCATTGATGAAACATTTTACTTTTAATCTCTGGTTTTGTACTCCATGCGGATTGCACACCTCCACCGTTGGAGCATCAGATGAAATACAGTCACCTCAAAACTTTGAAATCCCACAAAAATAACCAAATTCACTGATGATAATTTTCCTTATCCATTTTTTAGGGTGCCAGGTAAAGTAGTTAGTTAGGGCTGTGTTAATGGTGCCTAATCTGAGAAGCTGAACCATAACATTCTGGCAGTTGAGGAAGCTGATTGATCACCGTTCCCTTTTCTGGGTTCTCACTGGTGGGGAGCTGACTCAGGGAGCCGATGGAGGACCAGATCATTAGCTTTATTAGCTTTATTACTAGCTGCTGGGTAGCTCCTAGAGCCCTTTTGGGCGGGGCTCTGGGATCAAAATGGGACATCCCTCCTCACGCCTCCCTCTTCCTGGAAGTGAGGCCACCTGCGCCTGCATAGGCAGGGCTGACCAGGCTTACCTCACCAGTCACAGGCCAGAGCTGGAGAAAGGCCCACCTTCCTTGTAAGGGAGAGACCCTGCCCTACTGTTGCGAACCAAGAAGCTGTCAGTAGCACATTCACCCATCCAAAGGAGGGGCCCGGTTCAGGATGGCAGCTCTCACCAGCTCTCACCAGCTCACGTCTGAGTGGTTGGATTTCTCTCCCCTGTCTGTAGGCAGAGGGGGGCACTTGCAGGTGAGAAGAAAAGACTTCCTCCTTATGAGCCCTGCCAGTTTTTGTATTAGGTGACAAAAGGAATGCCAAACCCACTTAACTTGGAGTCTCCAAACAAGCACCCAGACTCATTTGCAGTTTGAACTCAAATTAAATGGAGAACCTGGTCCCACAGACCAGTCCTCCTACTTTTGGTAACTTGGCTCCTCATGGAGAAGAACGACCTTATAATGATGAATTTTTAGAAACCTCTCATCTGGGCAGATTCCCCAAGAGATTCCCCCAAGGATACTTTACAGCTCAGCCTAAGGGAAGATATACCAGAAGCAGGGCTGTATGAAAAAGGAGTGGCCTGCCTGGGAAAATCATCAGGTCCCATCCCCTGTGGGGTCTAGTAGAGGCTGGATGGCCGCGGCGAGGGTGCTGCGTAGTGGGATTGACAGGCCTGGAAGGGCGTTCCTAACTCTTGTGACTGACTGTATGAATCCAGGATGAACAGGACACTATGTGTGCCTCTTCATGAGCAAGTGGGTCCGGTGAGGAAAAGTACCCAAGGCTTTTTTTTTTTTGCGGTACGCGGGCCTCTCACTGCTGTGGCCTCTCCCGTTGCGGAGCACAGGCTCCGGACGCGCAGGCTCAGCGGCCATGGCTCACGGGCCCAGCCGCTCCGTGGCATGTGGGATCTTCCCGGACTGGGGCACGAACCCGTGTCCCCTGCATCGGCAGGCGGACTCTCAACCACTGCACCACCAGGGAAGCCCCCCAAGGCTCTTTTAAATCAAAAGCAGGATGTACATTTTGCTGTTTTTTTTTAAACTCAGTATGATTTGTTTAGAATTGCCATGTGCTGTTATATCTAACTAAATATTCCAGATTATTTTATTCCCTCTAGAAACATTTTCTTTTATGATATACCTTCCTAGTCCCTTTGTGAAATTATACACTTATTTTGTCCTTTAAAGTCATGTGAAGAAAAGTATTTTAGTAATAATTTTTGCAGGCCATATGGTAAAACACTTAGCTTTCATCTCTTTTTTTGCATGTCTGTAAGTTATTGGGTTAAAGCTGAAAAAGACACCCTTAATTTACTATAGTGTCACAATTTTAATTTTAAAAAATTAAACTTTTTATTTGAAAATGTAAAATATACCCTAAAGTAGAGAATAGAATAATGAACCCCCTTATACTCATCACCAGTCTTAATATTTTCCAGTTTTATTGAGGTATAATTGACATATAACATTGTATTAGTTTAAGGTATACAACATAATGATTTGCTTTGTGTATATATTGCAAAAAATGATTACCACAGTACACAGGGGAGCAAGGTCATCAGGAAAGGAGGGCTTGGTGTGCCGCTGCCATTTCTTCCACCTTCTGTCTCTGAGCCTTTCGCCGAGCTTCCCAACAGCACTGTGTTGGGACAGAGCATTCGGAGGTTCACAGCCTCAGTGGTCCGTAGCAGCCACTATGAGGAGGGTCCAGGGAAGAATCTACCATTTTCAGTGGAAAACAAGTGGTGGTTACTAGCTATGATGACTTTGTACTTTGGGTCTGGATTTACTGCACCTTTCTTTATAGTAAGACACCAACTGCTTAAAAAATAATCCATGAGACAGATATGAAGAGGAGCATTTTAAGATGTGCAGTCTCTTTGAAAAAAGGATCAAACTCTTGAACTCAGCATCCTAGATATGTTTGTAAATAAACTTATGGCATAAATCCTTAATGTCTCTTCTCTGAAATATGGAACATGATAAATAAGCATGTGCTTACTTTTATTTGGGTAATATTGCATTATTAGTTTCTTAATTAAATATGCATGTGATTTTTTTTTTTTTTTTTTTTTTTTTTTTTTTTTTTTTTTTTTTTTTTTTTTTCTTTTTGCGGTATGCGGGCCTCTCACTGTTGTGGCCCCTCCCGTTGCGGAGCACAGGCTCCGGACGCGCAGGCCCAGCGGCCACGGCTCACGGGCCCAGCCGCTCCGCGGCATATGGGATCCTCCCAGACCGGGGCACGAACCCGTATCCCCTGCATCGGCAGGCGGACTCTCAACCACTGCGCCACCAGGGAGGCCCTGCATGTGATTTTTTAAAAAATGATTACCACAGGGCTTCCCTGGTGGTGCAGTGGTTGAGAGTCTGCCTGCCGATGCAGGGGACACGGGTTCGTGCCCCGGTCCGGGAAGATCCCACATGCCGCAGAGTGGCTGGGTCCGTGAGCCATGGCCGTTGAGCCTGCGCGTCCAGAGCCTGTGCTCCACAACGGGAGAGGCCACAACAGTGAGAGGCCCACATACCACACACACACACAAAAAAATGATTACCACAATAAGTCTAGTTAACATCCATCACCACACACAGTTACATATTTCTTTTTCATTGATGGGAACTTTTAAGATCTACTATCTTAGCAACTTTCAGATATTATGGCATTATTAGCTCTAGTCACCATGTCATACATTACATCCTCAGAACTTGTTTAGCTTAAAACTGGAAGTTTGTGCCTTTTGACTACCTCAATAATTTTCAACACTTTGTCAATTCTGTTGCATTTATCCCCCTTACTTTTTTTTTTTTAATTCCAAATTACAGATCACTTTTAAACTCAGTGAAGTATCTTACCAAGTTTAATCACAGTGGTGTATCTGGCGTGATTCAGGATGCAGCGAGACTGAAAGAAGAGGGAAGAAGGGCAGTCCCCGCCCACACATGACTCTTCCTCACCTCCGTCTCATACGGCAGGAAGAGGCAGGTGATGGGGTGAAGCCGCGTTCAGATGCTTCGACTCCTTTCCTACCTGACCTAAAATACCTATCTGACCCCTCTGGCCTCTGAGGACACAATTGGCCTTACTCTACTGGCCAGTTGCTTTCCTGTTTAACCTGCCTCTAGGCCAGGCACCTGCTGCCCTGTCCTGTCACTGCTCAAGTCTTAGCTCACAAAAACCAGTTCCTCCCTTCCACAGTTCCTTTCCATCATTCCATCATCACATAAGAAGCAAATCAGCTTCTTCTGGAGGAAATAAATGGGCAGACCCAATTGACCCAGAACTAATTTCTCTAGTCATGATCATATTAGGAGCCAAAGGGGAACTGCACTCAACAGAAGGCCTCTCTTTCCACTGAAGACATTGCACCAGGCAGGAAGGTGGGGATGGGAATGGACAGTTTAAAACTTCTACCTCTGTGGGTGCTTGTGTGGTATTTCCAGGAAAGACAGTAATATGCCTGCAGGGGCTTGGGGTCTGCATTAACCTCTGCCGTGCCCATGCCCATCCCCATCCCTGAGGATTTGAAGTGGAAATTCTTTTTATTATGGAAAATTTTAGCTATCCCCCAAAGTAGAAAGAATATAATACTAAGCTCCCATATAGCCATCACCAGTTTCAATAATTCTCAACATTTTGTCATTTAAACTTTTTGATCATGCATCCTAGTAGTAAAAAAGAGTTTTGTATCCCCAATCTGGTTACGTTTTTGTTTGTTAGTTATATATACATACTCCTGTACTGTTATATTATTACACAAAAAAATAGAAAACTGAGTGGTGGAAACAGGGCTTCTAATATCTTCTCTACACCCTATATACATCACACACTCTGCTTTGGATCCTAATTATTTAGAAACATAATAATAATTCATCAAATGTGTGTTGGAACCTACTGTCACAGACACCATGTGGGGGCCGAGAGGGAAGGTGCTGGGGCAGAATAACAGGTCTCACTGCTTGCAGTCCGCTAGGTCAGCGGAATGTCACCCACCAGCCTCTCCAGGTGAGATGCCTGTGCGAGCCCCAGCTGGGATATTGACCTTCTCAACTGCCTCTTCCGGGAACAAGAGCCCCACCATGAACCCTAAACCCTGCACTCTGGGCATGTTTTATGCTTTGTTGTTATTTCTTATTTTTACAGATTATTCCTCCCGGTCCTCTGAGATAATTTTGACTGCTTTGATTTCTTTTTTCTGTTTGGACTTTTGCTGCCTTAAAAAACAAGCTGTTTTATCACTGTCATTTTTTAGAGTAATCTTTATCCTTAGTTTATCTTAGCTTTTTTTCCCTTTTACCTATCATTTAAAAATAAGGACTAGGAAGGGGCAACACATGGGATACAGATATGGTGAGAGGCCAGGTCACAGGTTAGAAGGTTTGGGTGCCAGCACCTTCTCTGCTCTGCTTTGCTCTTTGTAGCTTCTTTTCATCCTTACAGCAGGACCCATTTGGTCCTTGGGAGAAGATTGGATCCCAAATTCAGTTGGCAAAAAAAGGCATAGTCTCAATGTTAAAAATAAAATTAAAACCACCCACTCAGGTGATTCAGGGGCCCTGAGAGTCAAAGTACCCTGTGAGACTGGACTAAGACCAGCCTGAAGATAGTGTAGCACTTGCCGACTGCTGGGAGAAAAGCCTGACCTTATTCCCAGAAGTTAGGAGCCTTACAGTTTTGTGAACTCAAGATCTAGCCCTCTGGCGTGGCTGAGCACCAGCTGCTGCCCAATTCTGACACTGCAGAAGGCAAAGGAAGAGGCTGGGGAGCTGAGGTCAGGGAAGGCTGGCAGAGCGCTGGCACGTCTGATCCTGGAGATTTGTAAAGTATTTTGAATTACATTTTAAGGTGGTTTTGTTTCGTTTTGTTTTGATGGTGATATAATAGAGTCTCTAACCAAGCTATGAAATCCTTTTTATTCCGCTCATTTTGTAAGGTAGAATTAAAATGCTCCATTTAGCCCCCAGGGAGTGAATTAATAGCCTCTTCTTTGCAGTGGGCAGGTCTTCCTGACTCCCTCCCTCCCTTCATCATGAGAACCAGAGGAAGCCCTGGCTGTGGCTGGAATGATCTCCAGCTGGGTTCCCAAGAGAGGCACAGTTGTCCCTTTGTTCGACTCTTTTTAAAAGAGGGGACCTATAACATCGTCCATTAACTATAGCCTGCATATAAATAAGAAGCGCTACAAACTCAGGGAATCTGCCTTCCTGCCCTTTTAAAGTCTCCACTCTTCCCCCAGAGAAATGTATTCAGAACCAGGGGTTAGTCTTTCATGAACGAAAGAAGAGCTAAACAGCATTGTGGGCGGGCTGGAGGTCCTGTAGAGCAAATTAGTGAGTGCGAGGGTGACCTCAGAGCCAAGCATTAACACACCATGTCTAGTAGTGCCTTTATGATCTGTTAAACTTCTACCCAGTCTCCTGTTCCACCTCTAGCTCTACTGGGGAGGAGGGAAACAGATGGGGGCTCAAATATATAGAGGAATTTAGAAGGATTGAGATAGCATTTTAATTCTATAGGAGAAGCATGGGAAGGTCAATAAATAGCCTTGGGACTTGTAGCTAACCTTTCTAAAATATTGTCGGACACTTACCCCAAATGAGACTGTTGGATCCAATATAAAAGGTAAGTATGCTGTTTATACTGCAAGATAGCCAGATACCCTAGCAGGGCTCTTACCCTTTAATTGAATCTTGGGTCATCAGTAGATTTATGAGAACATAATAGAATTTTGTCTGGAACATTTCTGGAAAAATATTTTTTATTTTTTCTGTATATGTCAGCAAAAATCCACTTACAGTCTCAAAAATTTTATGTGGGCGACTGAACAAAGGAGGCAAAATGGTGAGGTGAAGAGAACCCTGAAGGAGGCTCAGAATCCTGAGTTCAAGTTGCCAGGCTGTGTGACCGTGAGAAAAATCACTTCATCTCTCTGCGTCCTGGTTTCTCATCTGTAGAAGGAAAGCACGGAGCTGGATTCCATCATGGTCAGCAGTCCTTTTGCTTATCACTCTGATAAGCCAGCAGCCCCTGTTCCCTTGTGTTGCTCATCCCCACCTTATTTTCACCTGCTCTGGGCTGAAAAGCCAGGTGGTCCAGTTTATTAGGCTCAGGTAAGGTGTAGTGGAGACCCTGAGGGGCTCCCTTCCAAGTGCTCTCCTGGAGGGTTCTGTTTTTGTTGCTTGGAGACTCTCTTTGCTTCCTGGTTTTCTGCTGAGATGGGTGAAGTTGTCACATAAATGACCCCTGGTTCAGGCTAGCACATTGTCCTCATACCGTAAAATAATGGTATCATCACATCCAGTGCAACTCCTGTCAATATGTATTTCTAGTATTGACAGTGGTATTCCAGAAAAATATCTGTTGCTCTGACAGGAATTTTTTTTTTTCTTGCGCTTTAGTTATCATAATGTCTACAAATGAAGCTGCTGAGAGTTGTCTCATGTAGAATTGTTTCTGTTTGAGAATAGTGATTGGGCATCCCCTTGTAAAGATACTGAGGTTATGGTATTCTGGATCAAGACTTTGCAAAGGAACCATTAATATGCTTAATCTCTGTCTTCTCAAATGTTTTAAATATATTTTTAAAAACTCAGTAGAACTTCTTACAATTCAGGAATGTACTTGGTCATCCTACTAGCATTTACAAGTCTATATTTCACTTGAGAGAAGTTGCAAATTACATTTTTCCTGCTTTTAATAACATCGTATAGAAATACAGCTGTAAGCGAGAATTGATTTTGCTGCAAGAAAGAAGTGTGGCTTGGTCATTCACGTATAAAGAATATGCTATAGCATATATACCTTCAATAATGACAGTCTCCTTGAGTTGGCAATAAACAACTCTCCAATTCTCAAACTTAGCTCATTTCATGACTAAACATGGGCTTAGTAGTAGGAATCTGCTTGTGGTTTGTTAGTCATGTAAGAAAGATCTGGGGTTTCTAATTAGCCACAAACTTAATGATCTGCCAGTGATGCGGTACGTCTGCTAAAAGAATCAATGCAAATGTAGGTCACATTGATAGATCAATAGTGTCTAATTAGAGGAAGTAATCTTCCTCCCAGGAAAGGTAGGGAAATCCAGCTGCCACGTTCAGCCATTCACCCCAGGCTGCAGCTTTCACAGGTGATGTGAGGTGACTGCAGATGGTGCTGCATGTCAAGACACCTGCGTGAGGTCTCGGTCCCTGGGGGAGTGCTCTGAGAGTGTGGTCCTGTCTGCCGTTGCCCTGCAAATCCACAACGCTGCTTCTTTTGGAGGATTCACGTGTCCTGTTTCACGTCGGAAAGAGTTCTGCTATCAGCATTAGCCATGTCACCCCTGCTCTATCAGCCACCGTAATACCTGGAAACCTGAACCAATTTGCCATCCACGTAGAGGTATTTTCAGAAACAATCAGGAGCATGCAATCCTGCAAAGCGGGGAGAGCCTGAGACGGGGGCTCTCTGCAAGTGGACATTCAATTCCCAGAAGTACCTTGAACTGCTTTGAATTCGCCTCCTCCCCACAAAGCCCAGTCACAGAAACTAAGAATTGCCTATGGCTAGCTACTTGCCAACTCAGGAAGCACCTGTACCCTCCCGCCCCGGCCTCATTGTCCTTCACTGTTGAGGTTCATGGAACCTTGGTGTTTGGTCTGTGCTCCACCTAGTCTACCCTCTCTCAGATTTGGGGACCTAAGCCCAGAATCCACCTTTCCCCTGCCTTGGGTTACCACTCGGTCATTCCTCACCATGCTCAGGCCCTGGCAGTTCAGTCACAATGTGAAACAGAATTCTCTGGCCACCCCTTCACTGCTCAGGTTCCTACTGAGCCTCCTGGTGCAACCTCACCCCTGCATTATCTCAGACAGCCAGCAAGGACACTGCCGCTCCCCATGTGCCGTTCCCATCCACTTTCTAGTGCCTGGGGCCCTGCAGTAAGACCAGTGCTGGCCCGGGCCTTGAAGAGGTTATTGGATCTCCCATCCCTATGTATTTCAGAATAAAAACTATTAAGCCATCCAGAACAAACAAACAAACAAAAGGATAAGGAAATCCAGCTAAATTCTGATTTTTCCCACAATGAATACTTTGAATGTTATTGGACAGTCTCTCAAATAGAGTCTTCCTCTTCTGTGTTGCCCTTTTCTTGCTTGTATCCTAAGAATGTGCTCGGTCTACCTATGCGTAGTCCAGCACCAGATCCCAGATATCAGTGTGGAGGAGCTTTTGTATACGGGTGCGCAGGAGTCCTCTCTTCTCTGCTTAGCGTCTGGGTCCCACGTTTTCAGATAGGGTGGTGCTTGTCAGAACCTGAGCCTGAGGCCCTCCTTAAAACATGTAGGCACCAATTTGCAGGATCTTTTGACTTTACACTTGGCTTGTTGCTCTTCATGGAAAGCAGGACTCTCCATCTCACTGCAGTCTCTCTGCCATCACTGCCATATCAGTCAGCTTTGCTACAGTACCAACCAATTCAAAAACTCTGGGACTTTCAGCAAACCTTTGTTTTTCACTCATATTCCCTGCTGTGCCCTCCTCCCTGTATCTTCCCCTTCTGCAACTGAGGTTGAAGCAGCATCTGCTCTTTGGGACATGGCATTCTCATGGCAGAAGGAAGGGTGTGAGAGTTTCTGTTTGGACAAGATGTATATCACGTGTGCTCATGATCCATTGATTAAAGCAAGTCACAAGGCCCTGCCAACATTCTTTTCAGGCATTCATCCCAGGTTGCAGCTTTCAGAGGTGACATGGCATGGGCAGCAGATGGGTGTGGGAGGCTCAGAATGCTGGAGGATGCCCCTAACGATGATGTCACTCCTGCTGTCCACAGAAGGGCTCTGCAGGGTGGCCTCACCTTTAACAAGATGCTCTCCAGTGTCCCACCACCTGGATATCCATCCTCCTTCTGATGCCCAGTGTATTGGCCTGCTTGACCTTCCCTAATAGAATACCACAGACTGGGTGGCTTAAACAACAGAAATTTATTTTTTCATAGTTCTGGAGGCTGCAAAGTTCAAAATCAAGGTGTTGGTAGTGTTGGTTTCTATTGAGGACTCTCTTCCTGGCTTGCAGATGGCTGCCTTCTTGCTTTGTCCTCACATGGCCTTTCATCTGTGTGCGTGTCCTCCTGGTGTCTCTTCCTCTTCTCAAAAGGACACCAGCCCTATGGATTAGATCCTACCTTATGACCTCAATTAACCTTAATTACTTCCTTAAAGGCCCCATCTCCAAATACAGTCACATTGGGGATTAGGGCTTTAATGCACAAATTCTGGGGGACACAATTCAGTCTGTAACACCCAGTATCCTTGGGATAAGGCAGCTTTCACACACATAATCTAATTTCGTTTTCTCAACAAGCCTGTGAGGAAGTTATCAGATGATCAAGTAACTTGTTAGTAAGTGAAAGATTCTGGACTGAGACTGTTTTCTTTGATTCCAAACCACAAGTTCTTTGAACTGTATAATGGAGTTTTGGCCTTATGAACGTTGGAAATGAAATACTGTATGCTTATTGAATTAATAGCTGTAAGGATTACATAATATATGGAAGATTGTTTATAAAATGTTAAGTACGGAAAATAGATCACAAAAATAAATGTGCTATGGGTACCACCATGTAAAAACTATGGATAAAACTTGAAAAGGAACAGAAAAAATGAAGTACTTGACCTTCAGGGTGGTAGGGTTTTATTTCTTTTTTGTATTAAAGTTAGCTTAAGAAATACATTTTTAAATAACAGAATTTTAGCTCTTATCAAGGACGAGATTGGAAGTTGGTAGGAACAGGAGAACTGTGTGTCTGTTTGTCCCTAGCTTTTTGGGATCCAGAGACTTAGGCCAACTACCAAACACCATAGTGTTTAACAGACTCCTTCACTGTGAAACCTCCTCCAGTTCCAGCTTCCTGGGCTGAACTGCTCTAATTCATTTGATGGGCAAGGCCTTGTGAGTTGAGAGGGCTAAAGTCAAATGTAGTTTGGAAGAAGATCAGCTACTACAGGGGCAGAGAGTTGAACTTGTTCCACGGTGAGGAAGAGAAGGAAATTTCAAATGTGGCCAGAGATTTCCCCCCTCCACATACACACACACTGAGTCCAAGTAATAATAGAGGACCTGGGCCAGCAGGGGTTAAGGCAAAACAGGCAAGTGTAAATAGAAAATATATGTGTAATAGGAAGTCCAGAAGACATTCCAAGAGCTTTCTGCTTTTTGGATCCCCCCCCTTTATTTTTAATTTTTAATTTTATTATTTTGGCCACGCCGTGCGGCATGCAGGATCTCAGTTCCCCTGCAGTGGAAGCACAGAGTCTTAACCACTGCACCGCCAGGGAAGTCCCCTTGGATCCCCTTCTAAAGACCCTCAGTGCCCCTTCTGTAGGCTGGCCTCTGGGAGCTCAGTCTGGCAGTAGTTGTGCTCTATGACTCCTAGAGGAAAATGTTGTTTTCAAGTACAGTTAACATTCGTGTGATTTTATTACCAGAGAGTCCTCCCTCTTCTTTTATCCTGGAACAAAGTAATCTGTCTCTTAAAATTATGTCTACTGTGTAAGCAGGTCCTGATAAAGTGTGCCTTGGGTATTCATCCTCTTGATTAACAAAGATGTTTCAATTTGTCACTCCCTAGACTAGTGTGCTCTCTTGTCTGAGATCAACATCCACCTTACCTATCACAATGGATATTTTTCTTCCAGTACCAGGGGTTGTTCCTCAGTAAGATCTCTTTATTTTAGGAGTTAATAGATTTGGATTGTAAAAATAGAGAAGAACTGAGACAGGCTGGGACCTGGGACCCTTTGTTGACAGAACTGTTCAACTAAACTAGTCCAGACATTTTATCAGTCCACTCGGGAGAAATAGGAGTCATTCCCAAGTCCAACATGAGAAAATCTGTGTGTTTAACAAAGAAAAATTAGCGACCAATTCTTAACTAAAAGAAGCTCCCCCAGAAAGACATACTCCGTCAAAGGATTCCTTTCATAGTAAGCTAGGTATTTGACATATGATTCAATTTACATAAAAGAAAATCTGTTTTCATGTATTTCACAAACATCTCTGGCATAATATTGTATACACATTGCCCCATTATGTGAGGTAGAATGGTCCAGCCTAGGATTTGGTTTTTTGCTTGCGACCACCTAGAGGGGTGGGATAAAGAGGATGGGAGGGAGACGCAAGAGGAAGGGGATATGGGGATATACGTATGCATATAGCTGATTCACTTTGTAATACAGCAGAAACTAACACAGCACTTTAAAGCAATTATACTCCAACAAAGATGTTAAAAACAAAAAAAAGGTGGCCTTTTATGATGCCAAGCTCAAAAATGTTAAGAATGTCACCCAAGCCTCCATTAATAAAAGACTTTGTATTTATTGACCATGGATTTATCTTTAATCTGTTTGTATTTTCATTTGTGCCATTTGGGGTGTAATGAGTTGATAATGACTTGTTTCCCACTTGTATTCAGGTAGTATTCTTTTTTCTCACCTTGACTCGGGTCACAAACTCAGATGTCTAACGTAAGAAGTGAGTGGTCCGGTGTCCCACCTGCAGAGAGCAGCTACTCTCAATTTCAGTCCCCATTGCCAAGTGGGAATTTGGGACCAGTGTGGCCAAGATGTTCAGATTTTTCACTAGAAGCCCCAAACCTGAATTTTTAAACATTGTCGAGTCAATCAAAAATATAAAAAGACACCGTATAGAGCAAGTAGTCCCCAGTCCCCAGTAGGTATTCCATTTTATTTCTGGATGCCACATCTATGTTTCTGCACACTGCACGCTGTAGGTACTCAGTTCGTTTCTGTCTTAAGTATACCTCTTTTACATTTCATGCTTATCTCCCAGTTCCTGGGATTGATGTATGAATCCATAGTCTCTAAATTGTGACAACTTTTAATATATCATTCTTTCAGCTTTCATCTTCACACCCTAAACACTATTTTAAATTATTCTGTAATGATGTAGAAATAGCTCCATGTGCTGCATTTTATTTACCTTGACTCAAGGCACAGTCATAGACACCAGTAAAATTATAAAGTCAGCCTTGTCATCTGTTGTTGTGATCAGTTGGTGTTCTTGAGGGTGAGTGGCAATGTCACGGTCACAGGCCAACTCTCTTCCTTCTCTCCGCAGCCGGCGTTCCACCCAGCTGACAGCGTGCGTGGAACCCGCCACCACGGGCTGGTGGAGAGGCCGTCCCGGACCCGCTTCCACCCCCTCCACCGACGGTCTGGGGACAAGCCAGGACGACAAATATCCTTTTTCATTGTCTGAGGAGAGGATAAGTTTTGAAAGGTTTTCAGGATGTATCTTCCCTGTCATTCCCCTTTGGCCTCAAAATCTTAATTTTTTTTTTTTTTTTTTGCTGTACGCGGGCCTCTCACTGCTGTGGCCTCTCCCGTTGCGGAGCACAGGCTCCGGACGCGCAGGCTCAGCGGCCATGGCTCGCGGGCCCAGCCGCTGCGCGGCATGTGGGATCTTCCGGGATAGGGGCACGAACCCGTGTCCCCTGCATCGGCAGGCGGACTCCCAACCACTGCGCCACCAGGGAAGCCCCAAAATCTTAATTTTATCTGATGAACGGAGGCAATAAAAATAAGTGAGTTGGAAACCAGAAACATCTCCACAGGTAAAAATTGGAAGGATCATTGTAGGTGTTTACTTTATGAAAGTGTCAATAAAGTTCAGTTTAATGAAGTAACTGAACATAAACAACATGTAATTCAGCCCCATTGCAAGGCCTTCTCAGCATTTTCTTCAGAAATCAGCAAAGTCAGAATTAAACATGACTTTGAATCAGGTTAGATAGATTTAATCTGTCTAGCTAAAACAAACAGTCAGATAGGTGATTTGTTTTTATTTCTGTTGACCCACTGACCTGCTGCTAGAACTTACAGAAGAAATTTTATATGATTTTCTATTTATGGAGTTTCAAACTCAATAGATGACAACTGAAATATAAAGCTGGTATTTAGGAAAATCTTACCTAGTGATATTCACTCACACCAAATTCTATGCTATTAAGTAGGAAGAAAGAAAAGGAGATTGTGAATTCATCTGACAATTTTATTTATGAGGCCAGAGTGGGGTGTGCTGCTGGGGGTCCAGCATTGTGCTCAGGGCTTTTGGAAACAGACCTGAGCTGGATTTTGTGGGAGGAGGGCCTGCATTCTCACTTCACTCTTCTCACCCGCAGGGGTGGAGGAAGACGAGAAAGGCGGGGTAAGTCTTACTGCAGAGCTGGATTCCTGGCAGTGATGGTAGAGTTCGCTTCACCAGCCTAGAAACCAGGAAGTGGGGGGAGGACGCTTATGTTTGCTGAGCACCTAACCATGCCAGACACTGTGCTGGGCAATTCATATGTCATTTAGTCCTCAATACTTACTGAGCAGTTTACTTTTTTTAACCCCCATTTTCCAATGAGGAAACTGAGCGTCAGAGTAACTTGCCCAAAATTCCACTGCTGAGGTTGGAGGGGCCCAGATTCAGCCCAGGTCAAGCTGACCCCCCAGCCTGAGCCCCTCCCTCGCTACAGCACTCAGTGGTCCCCAGGACCACACTCAAGAGAGACCCCCTGGGAGGAGTTGCGGGGTGGGGGTGGGGGTCGCACAGAGGAAACCACTGCTTCTCTTGCCCTTGGGCTTCTTGCAGTTTTCTGTCAATGTGAGGCAATGAATGTTTACTTCTCCTCTCTTCCACCCCCAGGGACACACCACATTTGGTCCATTGAGATACCTTGACTTCTAATTTTGTATATTATGTGACCATTATCAGGGAAAATGAAGTTGATAACTGATTTTTCCAATTTCTTTCTGGGAGGCGAGAATTCTACCATTTAACCACCAGTACCCCTCAAATTCCTTTCTGGAATGTGTAATAACTTTTACATAGAATGCAAAAGGAAAGGAGAATTCAGGCAGTACTTCAGCTAATTCACACGTGTGCGGGTGGAGTAGTACCTGGAACCACTGTCTAAATTGCTTGGAATTTTCAAGTAAAAGAGTGTTTCTTGATGTAACTAACATTATATCTTTTTCTAATTCTCAATTCCCTCTTTCCCTTGTAGGTGTTCTCTCTAAATATTATAATACATATAGATATATTTATAGCTATCTCAAATCCTTTTTGCAGCAAGTATAGTCTAAATATATGCATGTACTCACAGCTTTTTAAACTAGAGGACTGTCTAGAAGAGGAGGAGATTGAAGAAAAGCAACAGAGGAAAATGTTCATTCACTTAACAACAGTTAGTGTTAGGCACCATTTAGACACTCTAGATATCATGGGAAACGTAACGTAGTCCCTGCCCTCAAGTTGCTTGTTGCTCAGTGGGAGAGGCAGCTGGGCAAGCGAACGGTGTCAGCACAGTGTGGCAAGCTGCAGGTGATGCAGCGTAGGGGCTGTGCAAGCTCAGAGGAGCACAGCCTACAGCAGTCTTGGGGAGACGGAGAAGGCATCCCAGAGGAAAATCTGAGGCTTGAAGGATAGGTAACAAGTGAGGGGGTAGCATGTTTATTTATTTAACAGGTATTCACAGAGCCCCTTCTCTGTACAAGGTACTGTTCTAAGCACTGGGGACTCAGAGCTGAATGAGACAGACGTGTCCCTGCCTTCTTGAGTTACAGTCCTGTGGGAGATGACAGACAACAAACAGGTCAAAAAAAAAAAGAAAAGAAAAAATTATTAAAGGAAAATAACTTCAGGTGGTTGTGATATGCAGGGAGGAAGACAGCCGGGAGAAGATGTTTCAGGCGGAGGGAACAGCTTGTGCAAAGTGCCGGAGGGAAGACTTCACTGTGTGTTCAGGTGACTCTATCTCTTTTCAGGTAATAAGTCATAGGTTAGAACTTGACTGTGTATACGGGTCAACTCATGAGAGCAGCAGCAAAGCAGATCAATTCCTAAGGGCAGGAGAAGCAAGAACCAAATAAATATACAGATGAATTAAAGTTGTTCATCAGACAGTACAAGTCTGATTCACAGACCATGAGATGTCTCTCTGAAGCACCTAACGGGGGTCCTGAGACTGACATCTGCTGACTCAAAAGAGTTCTTTAGCGTAGGCCTGCCCATGAATAAACAGCGAGTCTCTTGAAGAATCAAGGGACCTTGAGCTCCTAGTAAAATATAAAAGTGGGATGATTTTATGTCGAAGATATGAATATATTCAGGAGAAGATGGGGAAGAGGGCTGCAATTCCATCTTTCCTCTCCTGGCCTGCATTCATTTGATTTTGCAATAATCTGCTTAAAATGGTTGCCTTTCTCACCAGTCTATTACCTCCTTAATGAAGTTTTATTATTCGGAAGTATTAACACCGGTTTGAATCTTTGCTAGAACAAAGAGAAGAAATGTATTCAGAATTTTCTTCTTCCAGCTGTTTCTTGGCTTGGGTGTTATTTTAGAACGCGCACACTGGCTTAGAGAAGGGTTCAGTCCTATGATCTCAAATGAACATTGTTAACAGTGTGGGCAGCCACAAGCAGCGGAGACCTGGCACAAGGGCATTCCTCCCGCGGTAGGCAGTGGGCGGCCATCATAGCAGGGAAGGCTGGCACAGTGGGCTCTGGGCTCTGCTGTTGGCATGGGGGCCGCCACAAGCAGAGACCAGGGCACTGCCCACCTGAGATCTGGCCTGGGGCTGCACTCAGGGCAGCGGAGAGGTGCTGCCTGGTCCCCAGCTGGGGGCCTGGGCCTGAGAACTCAGAGGAGAGGCTCTCCTACCTTCCTGCAGCTGCTCGTGTCTTCAGCAGCCCTTCTCACTCCTCAAAGGCAGCAAACATGTATCCCCAACACCATCCTGTTGAATTTCTGAACTATTAACATAAATTTACAGCAAATATAATATTATCTCAGACCTGTGGGTAATACATTGAAGAAAAGGGGGACACACTGAAGAATCATAAGAAGCACCTTCCTCTAAAAGAGATGTGTTTTTAGGAAGAAAGAAAAACAAATGTTTAGAAATTTTCTGATTTACATTCCCAACAAGGTTTGAGAGTATATTGTGTCCAGAAAACTAGGGTGAACAGTCATGAAGAGATGCCTTAAGACCCGCCAAAGTTAGGAATGGGTTTCCTCTTTGGAACAGGCCTTGCTTTGATTCTTTTCATACAATGAGATGAAAATTTTAGGATGTCAGTTTATAGAACACTGTTTCTTTGAAATGCACTGCCTATTATATTTGAGAAATGTTGGGTTCTCTGTATCTTCTTGAAGCTTCACAGTTTATATTAGGGCTCTGAGAAGCCTGGCAGTTAAGAAACTTCTTGTCTTTAATCCAGGGTTTCCAAAACTTACTTGATCACAAAACCCAGTTTTTACGTAACGCCCATTAAGGATTTCCATCTCAGAGGATAAGGAAATGCTAGTTTTTAGAGTTTTAAGGGGAAAATAGTTAGACTTCAAAATCCCACATGCCGCCTATTTGTCACTCACGTGCTGAGGTAAACAGGAAGACATTTTCATACACATAGGGACTCAAAAAAGATCTCACTCATGTACCTCCCTTCATGTTTGACTTTTAGATGTATTCTGGTAGGACATAGTTGGAGATAAAAGGATAAGAGGAAGTTGAGTGATGGTGAAGACATGGTTGAGAAATTAGGAAGGAACCAAATTGTGGTCAGTTTTATATGTTAAATCTGACTCTGGCACTTGTCTTGGTGGGTGGGTTCTATTAACCCGCCAGACCTGGAGTTCACTTACCCCGCCAGCTGCATGGACCATAATGAACCTGCCCCACAAACTCTGTGCCTGGAAGAACATGGAGCTACAGAGGGCAGGAGATAACATGGTCTCCCCCAGGCTGCTCAAGAAGGCAGTTCCTGAGCCCTTCCCCAGGTGCCCTTACCTCATGGGAACAGGAAGCCAAAAGAAGAACCTGGCTGTGCTCACCAGCCACGAGCAGGCAGCACAAGAAAGAGACAGGGTCGGACTTGTTTGGAGCTTCTGAGGCTCAGTGACCCCACCCACGGGGAAATGGGCCAGCAGGTGTCCTGTCATATCAACAGAAGGGCTACTCCCCTTCCTTTGGGAAAGAGTGCGTGAGAACTTTCCCTCTGACACTCCCCGAGCTGAGAAGGAGCAGGAGTCCCCTTGTCGATGGACTGAGGCAGGAACACTAGGGGAAGGATTTTCCACTACAGAACTGCAGGGACTTGGGGAGAGAGATGCCCGGGATGACTGGCATTTCCACCTGGAGCACCTGGGTGGACGGCACCCTCCATTACATACGATGGACTCCTAACAAGACAAGCAGGCGAGAGGCAAGATGATGAGTGGGTTTTAGGTACTTTTGGTGGAGAAGCTGAGTAGGCAGTTGGAAATTTGAGACTGAAGTTCATGAGAACTGTTGGGAGCTGGAGGTATGGATTTATGAGTTACTGGACTATGGATGATGGATGGAGCCAGAGGCATGGGTGGGACCGACCAAGGTGAGCATGGAAGGCAGGACACTCTTCCCAAAGTGGCTGTGCCCGGAGTCCCCAGCCTCTCGCCCTGCTCCCACTCTACATGGCACCCATGATACTGAGACCCTTCTCCCCATCCTGTCCTTTTGAGAGCAGTGTAAGCAGATGTGGGCTGAGAGGCTGTGAGGCCACAGAAACTCTGGACCATCAGGGTTGAAGGCAGAAGAGGAGGAGCCAGAAAAGGAGTGCACAGGGGGATAAATAAAAAGGCCCATTATAATGTGGGATTGTTTGTTTTTGTATTTTTTTTTTTAATGTGGACCACTTTTAAAGTCTTCATTGAATTTGCTACAATACTGCCTCCATTCCATGCCTTGGCTCCTTGGCAGCGAGGCATGTGGGGTCCTGGCTCCCCAACCAGGGATCAAACCTGCACCCCCTGCTCCGGAAGGCAAAGTCTCAACCACTGGACCGCCAGGGAAGTCCCTGTGGGACTGTTTTTTGACCTAGGTTTAACTAATGTAGTACTGGGTGAGGAGCTGATCTGGCTTGTTAAAAACCCTGTCACCTCTGCTACTGTTCTGTTTGTTTGCTGGCAGCTAGCAAGCACTCTAGAAATGTTTGTTGAATTAAATGGTAAATTCAAGTTTACAGATAAGGGTATTTTTTCTGTCTTTAGGATGTTCTTTAGGACATATTAGCGTTGTAGAGTAATTAAAGCCACCTGAGCAAAGTTTTCTGAAATCTTCAGAAGAACAAATAAACCTTTTCTAGGTTTTCTTCTGTTGAGTTTAGCTGTAAGCTATTGACATTAGTGGTTACTAACGTTAGTGGTTCTCTTGGTGCCAACAGTTGTTGGGTTTCCGAATATCCATTAAGTGAGATGTGAATGGTGAGAATTGGGAGAGCTCAGAGGTCACATCTTTTAACTTTTGATGCCTCAGCCTACTCATATTAAAATTTCAGGAATTTACTATATTTCCATGTTGTTAATATACATCAGAAAGGCTAAAATGCTGGCTTAGACCTCAACATTGAAATAATCGATGTTTGGTCATTGCAGTACTATTACACCACTGCGTTCTAATTTGTATTACAGGTGCCAGATAAGTGGATTAAGGACTTTAAGGGTGGCAGTGTCCTGAGGGAAGTGGTAAACTTCTGCCTCTGAAATTTATCTTTTCTGGACAGAGATTCATCAAACTCTGCAGGAAAGAGAAAGGCTCAATGCCTTCTCCCTAATGGCTCTGCCAACAGAGATACTGATGTGCTTCCTCTCAGAGGGCCTTCTTATTTCTTTATCACCTTTTCCTCTTCTGTCTCCTTCTGCAGTCTGTTCTCATCTGTACTTTGCATACATTCAGCCTAATATTTGGTGTTGAAGAAACATCTGGTCTCTCTTTTGAAAATATCTCTGTTTTATTGCCTTGACTAAGATTCAGATTAAGAAAGAAGGTAACTAGACATGATAAAACTAATACACAGGAAGTGAACCTTGTGATCTTAATGCTTCTGGCAAAGGAAATATTTCATGAAGAGTTCATTAGTGCCCATGTTTTACTAATGCCAGATTCTGTCTGTAGGATAGGGTCCTTCTCTGTTGGTTCCCATTTCCTTCTGAGCCCTAGCTGATGATGGCTTCTTTTATACAGAATCATTGAAGATTTTTTAGCAGGAGAATAATATGATTTAAAATGTTTTAAGAAGTCTATTCTATAGGTATAATTAACTAAATTAACCAAAACGGCTCTACTGTGCTCAGCATGTATAGTGTAGCATCACATTTGTTTTTCCATATTTCCATTTCACCTGGAATATGTTCCAAGGCAGGCTAGACCCAGTGAAGAATACAGAAATTATAAAACAGGGCTCCTGACAACCCAAGGAAGTTCACATTTCTCCACAAACCTAATGCTGCTCTCTTTTAGTTATAAGAAACAGAAACCCTCAACTTGGAAAAAAGGAAATTTATTGGCTTATGTCACTAGAAGCCCAAGGGGCTAGATCCAGGAGTTTGTACAATAGCATCGAGATTCAGTATCTGTGAGGTGCTACCTCTGAATTGACTTCCAGGGAGAGAAACCCAGGTCCACGTGGTCCTTGGGCTCACCACCTCAGCTGGGGGCACTCCTTTTCCCCCTTGTTTGTATCATGAGCCCACCCCTGAACCAGTCACAGGGGGATAAGTTACCTTGACTGGAAATACTGGGTCTGTGTACATTTTGTGGGGCAGGCAGGCCCACACAGAATGACAGCTTTACCAGGTTTCGGGTCGGGGTGGAAGCAGTTCTTGAAAGTAAAAGATGTTGGGCAGGCAGAAAAAAAAAAAGAAACACCCCATGTGAATCATGCAAAGATGGCACTGGTTAGAAGATAGAATAGATTTTTCCAGAGGAAGTTGATAAGACAAAGCATGGAGGAAGAGATGTCGGGTGTAGAGATAAAGATAAGAGCCAAAAAAGTTGTTGAACTCCCCCACGATTCCAGCCTCTTAGTTATGCTTCAACTTTCCATTCATTATATTTTTCCTTTATTGAAAATTCTACTTTGATGGTAGTACATTTGGAGCTAATTACGCCTCGCAGCCCCTGGATGAGAGTTGGCCAAGGTAAGCAAGCCTTATTTTCAAAGATAGGAGGAGCATGTGCTATTTTTGGATGGTTTCACTTTATTGTATCTGCCTTGAATGTTGTTTTAGAAATTTCTAATCTAAAGCACAGACTCTTGTCTTCTCTTATAAAACTTAAGTCTTTCCATGTATAATCATAGACTTATATGAAAGTCTAAAATTAAGTTATTTAAATCAATCTAGATCTTCATTTTAAAGACCAAATAGAAACACATTTCGAATACAATTACCAACATAATACTCTGATTTTTTATTCTTATATTTGAATATATAACGTGTCTTGATAAGCTACTGAAAGAAACGTAAGGCTTTAGTAAGTTCCTAAAACTAATTTGCATAGTGGATTTGACCTAGGGCCTCTCTGAGTATTTTTGTATATAGAGAATATATACCAAAACGTTGAGTGTTTTTGAATACTGAGGGTGACAGAATATAAAATTAACTGAAAAGATTGTTACATCCGGTGGATACATGGTATCATTTTCAGATCACCTAGTCAGATTTAAGAGGCATTTGAAATGTACGTATTGAGAAAATTTAGCTCTCTGGGTTGAGATCTATTCTCCATCCATTCTCGGGACAAACCCTGGCAACACTTACTGTGGATAATGTAGTCAGGACCTGGAAAAGGTCGATATGAAGATGGGTGACAGCTGGCCCCTACCTCAAGTAGGTTTTCAGTAGCGCTTAAGAATCTTGGGATCCATGGTTGTAGGGCAAGCACAATATTTTATTCTAAATCATAAAAGGATACCTCCAAATTGAGATTCTAAAAATTTGTATTCAAGAAAAATTGTCTTAGGCTTTCCAGAGCATGAGGATTAGTCAGATTCATAGTTTCATAAACTGGGCTACTGTAACAGTTTTATTCCTCTTCATGGGCATCTGTGTGGGGTTGCAGCATTTCTGCTTCCAGTCTGGCCAGGCACCCGCAAGCACACACTCCACGCACTCGGGGTATGTGACAAGGTGTAGTTTTTCACACATCTGGAGTAAGACCTCACATCCCCAGAGAGGAACTGGTCATAGATTTGAAACATTTCAAAAGGCATTCAAAGGTGCTTGTTTAACCTTTAAAAAAAAAAAAAAAAAACCAAAAAAAACCTTGTTATGTGCCCAGCTATCTCATTTGCTCCTGCTGTTCCCATGGATTTGTGATAGTTTTTATCATGGAAATCAGAAATCACAGGAGCTGGAGAGGTCAGCCTTGCAGCTGGGTTAATAGAGGAGCCAGTTCTCAAACCCAGGCTGGAGGTTCTCCTTTGCTCCCCGTGGATTGAACTTCTTTTTCTTTTTATGTTATTCTGGTTTTTAAAGGCAGCAGCCTCCTTGGAAGGAAGAGAAGCACCCTGGGTTCAGGCTAACATCTGCACTTAACAGGTACATGGCTTGTTTTCTAGTAGAAATAAACTTTAAGCCAGTCACCTTGATTGTCCTGATGTTTTCTAATATATCATCCATTTGCCAGAGTATGTTTATATCAGTTGTGTTTATATGAAGTGTTTAAAAAAAAAAAAGGAACCCAAATCTCCCACCAGGTAGTGAACGTCTGCTCGGGACACTACAGCAGTGTGAGAACATGAGGTCTGAGTGGATAACAGGGTCTGCCTCTCTTACTCTGTGACCTTGAGCAAGTTATGTAGCTTCCCTATGCCTCAGTTTACTCATCTGGAAAAGGGAGATAACAGTACCAATATCAAGGGGTAGTTGTGAGGATTAAATAAGATACATAAGGAACTTGGGAATCGTAAGTATTCAGTATACATTAGCTATTAAATGATCACTTTGAGCTGGACCCCAGTGGTAAGTGTTCTACATAGGTCATTTTTTTCGATCCTGATAACATTCTACAAGAATGAGTAGTAGTTTCTGTTCTAAGAGGTTATAAATGACTTGTCCAAGGCCACTTAGCTAATATGTGATGGAACTGGGATTAAAAAAAAAAATTAGTGCAAAATTTTAACATATACAAAAAAGAGTTGGAAAGAAAATAATTGTAAGAATTCCGTGTGCCCATCCTTCAGCTTCTATTTCTACCCCGCCGTCCCCCACACCCCCATCCCACCACTGGCCAGATAAAGTATTTCACCTGTAAATATATCTAACAGTATAAGTCTGATAGGAACCTTTTTTAAAAAAATATAACCACAATGCCATTATTACACTTAACAAAATTAACAGTAATTTCTAACATTATTTAATACCCAGTCTGTATTCAGATTTTCCCAGTTGTCTCTCTGCATTTGATTGATATTCTCCTGAGTCTTTTTGAATCTGTAAAGGAGCTAGAATCTGAACCCAGGGCTCTCTGATCCCAGAGTCCACACTCTTCCTGTTTTTCATGCAGGTTCTGAACCGCCTCTCCCTTTGTCTGAACACAACACAGCCATGGTGCACAATCAAGCCACATGGCTTGGTGGCCACAGGAGGCCATCACCTGGAACAGCCCACAAAGAAGCATTTTAGATTAATTTCAAGTCTCTCACAAGTTCTTTTAATGGCAGACAGTTTGACCCTTGGATGAGATAAGTAAATAATATCTCTTAGAGTTGAAGCTAAATATAAATTGGAGCTGTCTGGGAGAATTCCAGAAATTTGCTATAGTTCAACGGTTCCCAAAATGTTTGTCTTAAGACTCCTTTGCAATCTTAAAAGCCATTGAGGCCCTCAAACAGTGTTTGTTTGTGTGAGTATATTTGTTTGTATTTCGCTATTGATATTGGAAATTAAATTGAGAGATTTATAGAAGATACTTATTAATGCATTTAGAAATAAAATAATAATAAACTCATTACATGTCAATAAATATCTTTTTTTAAGAAGCACAGTTATATTTTCTGAAACAAAAAAAATTTACTGAGAAGAGTGGCATTGTTGTACCTTTTACAAATCTCTTGAAGATAGCTCGATTCTCTGCTTGTGCATTCAGCCTGCGGTGACATCACAGGTCACAAGGCTGCTGGAAAACTACTGTGCTCATGAGAGAGCGAGAGTGAAAGGGCAAAGGACACATTAGGGTTATTTTGAAAGTTGTCTCGACCTTGCATTCTCCCTGGAAGGGTTTGAGAGTCACTGCTATCGGTGATCCTTCGTATAGGAGGAGTTATTCTCAGATGGGGAAAAGCTAGTGCAGCCACAGAGAATATACTGATCACAGTGATCTTCTGAGTTGCGAGGAAAACTGGGAAGTTTCTTAGAGGAAGCCATGAATCCAGGGTCTGCCTTGTTGAACCAGATCATTATGCCATTAGCTTCAAAGGAAAAGATCATACAAGTACAAATTACAATCTTTTGGGTGTGGGCCATCCTCAGAGGCTGTTACTGATCTAAGGGACTTCAGGTAGGTCCAGACCCCTCATTTTATGGATAATTGCAAATCTGTTATTCTTGCCTTCTTTCCTGTTGGTAATTTTCAGCAAAGAACATTGCATTTTCACTAAGGAAAAATGGATTTTCAGCCAGACTCTCTCCTCCCCCCATTAGGACCAATTCTGACTCTGCTCTTCACACGAGTGCTCTGAGCACCAAGCCCCAGGACCCCTATGGAGGAGGGGGCCAGTCGGCCTGGCCTGCCTCATACATGGGTAAGACATGCAGGCCCGATGCTAACAGCATCTGTGCCTTTTCATTCTGTCCTATGGGAACCGGGAGAGAGAAAAGCTTAAACTGCGAGTGCATTTCCCCGATTCGTGGTCCTCAGGGAAAAACTCCTGGCAGGGGAGATGCGTGTGTGCTCATGATGAAATAAGAATGGAGCTTCTCTCCTGCCTCTTCCTCTGCAAATTCTCTCTTCTTGGCATCTCTTGACCCTCCAGCTTCCTCTACTCCACACTCTTCCATTTTCAGGCCCTCATCATTTTTATAGGGACTCATAACAACTTGCTAACTGGTCTCCTTATTTCCAGTCTTATGTCCTCCCAATCCAGTTTTATGTTGGGTTCTCTGAAAGTCCTTTTTTCCCATCCAGAGTCTGGACAAACTGAGAAATAAAAGTAGAAGTGACGGGTGGAGGTAAATACCACCTTTCTTCCTGACAAGAGGAAGTGACTTCTCTCTGTGGGTCTGTGGCTGTTAAGACAGAACCCCAGAGGGAGACTGGCTCCCTCAGTGGCCGGCAGCACTGGCCCAGGGCGCCCTCTGCCCCCGCCTCCTGCAGGAGCACCGAGGTCAGACTGCAGGGCAGGGCCGGCAGGGAGGCTGCTCTCCGAGGGAAGGCACGCCCCTGGCCAGGAGGAGCGCGAGCCAGAGTGGAGCCGGCACCCCCGCTCACTTGTTCCCCTCTTTGCTGCAGGTCATCGTTCCACCTCCCTGGGACCAGAGTGAGTAAAGGAGTGGAGAGAGGCCAGGGGGGACCAGGAGTGGGGAAAAGATTCATGCTGTCTGCTTCCAGAGTGAACCCACTTCTGATCATATTCCTCTCCTGCTTAAAATCTCAGTGCCACCCCCTCACCTCCCAGAGAGAGTCCAAATCTCTCAGTTTGGAATGACGCAAACTCCAGGATCTGGCCCTTGCCCACCTCTCTCCCTTCTCTGCTCACTCACCAGCCCCTCCCCCCAAGTGGGTGAACTACTTCGGTTTCTATTAATGTTCCATCCTCTTCCCATCTCCTCCTCTCTTAACTTACTCCGGGCTTACCTGACCAGGGCCCTCAGCTTTGTCCCCACGTCTGTGGAGCCATCCTTGACCTTCTTCCCTTTGCCAGCCCAGAACTCCCCATGTCCTTCTAACATCCCAAAGCTCCTACCTATAGATGGCCATCTCGGCACCTGTGTCACTTGACTGCCTTTCTCATGGATGTGCTTCTCTCCTTCTGCTCCCAGGAGGTTTCTTACAGTCAGCGTCTTATGGTCTTACCTTCCGCACAGTGCCTGGCACAGAGGAGTCCTCAGTGACGGAGAGTGTGGAGAAATTACTCAGTGGCTTATGCATACAGAGCACACTCTAGTTGCTGAATCTAACCTGCACGTGAACCAAGTCTGGTTCTCTAAGACACAGACCAAGCCTGCCTTTCTGGGGCTTACAATCTAGTAGGAACAATGGCCCTGAACTATCCATTCCTTATGCACATTGACTCTTGTCCATAAATAGGGCTGTGTGTTTGGTCTTGAAATGGGAATAAATAAATCTTTGGCCAAGATAATGCTAGCTTTTCTAGTTTTCTTTACTTTTTAGGTAGTTTAAACCCTAAATAGTCTCTTTTCCTTATGAGGAGAATATTCCAGGTCTTATTTCCTTGCATATAGTAGGGATGGGATTTAATAATCCCTGTATCATTGTAATAATACTGTATTTGTTCCCTTGGTGAAATTCAGAGATGCTACATTTACCCGAACAGTTTGTCAAGTATGAGCTCTTATAGAATTGGTTAGGACCGCCTAGCTATGCTTCCACACATGGGGATATGAGAGTAAAGCTGGCAGTTATGTTGGAATTGGATATGGGTCCACTGCTCACCACTTAGAGAAGTAGGATATACGGGAAGATAGAGTAGTTTAGCTTCCATATAGGTAGGGTTATAGGTAGACTATAGGCATGTATAAGCCTAAACAAGGTGCAGCAAGAGCTTAGTCTCCCCAGATTGGGAGGGAGCCAGACTGATAGGCTTTAACCTGGAACCCCCAAAAAAGAGCTGCATTTCTGCCTCTGCCATTCCTTCATTCGTGTCACCCTCTGTTTAAAGTTTACAGTTCTCTAGAAAGGGCCAAAGGCCTAGAGAGAACAGGGAAATCATAGGTAACAAGATCTTGAGGCCTGCATGCAGAGAGAAAAAAAAAAAAAACCTAAAGCAAGTGATTAATTGAGTAAAGTATTTATGCCAAGAGTTATGTAGCCTCTGAGGGAAGAGGTGAGAAATGTCAGAAGGTGTGAGTGAGGATGAATAAGAAAAGCAAAAGAATGTCTGTGTTGATCCTAGTAGACAGAGCAAAACAAAAAGCAGAAAGAAAGAAATCCTGGAGCAGAATTCCTGGGTCACTCCTTTTCACATCAGCAGTTAGAAACCGTTGGGCCCCAATATCTCTCAACCGTGGAAGGTGGGCCGACCTCCAGCTTGAATGTCTGAACTGTGTGCCTGCTTCTGCAAAGTTGCCTTGCAAGTATAGCAGAACTCAGAAACACATCCAAATATGGATGTGTTTACATGGGAAAGCCAGTGTGTTTAAAATATTATTCAAGTCTCCAAGGATAGGAATTATTTCTGGAGAATTATATTTGTTGGTGGGAGCTATTTTAAATAGTTTCATGTACTTTTCCCCCTGTCATTCATTAAAGTTTTTCATTTTCTTTCCTTTTGGACTTTAAAAATATCGACTAGCTTTCCAAAAGGTATTTCTTATTATAGGACCAACCAAATAAAGTAAAGATTTAAAAAGTGATGGGAAAATATAATTGAAGCCCAGAATTAGGCTCCAGAGCAGAAGCAATAACTGCTCTTTCCCTGGGAATCTTTCCTGAGCATAATGATGTAACCTCAGTTAATGTTCCCATTATTTATTTATTTATTTACTTACTTACTTACTTATTTATTTTTATGAGCAGATGATAAGGGAGCATCTGCTCACAGCTTAACTACATAAACAATAAACTATGATACATTCATGAGCAGAGGTTTGTGTCCCAAGAAAATAAAGCCATTAGACTGATACGTAGTTAGTAATTTTCATAATGGTTATTGAGTTGCACGGCAATTAGGCATCCATGGTAAGCAGTTGATGTAAATGCTAGAAATAAACTTTTATACATCCAAACAAGGTTTTTATAATTTCTCTCTTCTTGTTTAATTATCCAGAATCTATAAAGAGAAATATTGATAATTTCCCTGGCAGCATGTGCAGTTTAATTGTCATTTCACAGGCACACACCCACACCCACACACACACCCCCCAATGGGTAAGCATGAGGGTACTCTGTGACACTTGCCCCGTTGCCCTGTCCCATAGCCTAGGGACTGTCCCTATCTCCCTTCCACTCCTCACCAGCGAGTGCAGTGGTCCCTGTCCTTTCAGGGGGCAATCTAGAGCTACGGGCAGAAGAGGGCATGAGGGTTGTCGTCTTTGCACCCAGAGCGGTAGATGCTGAGTGTCACCAGCTTTTAGAACTACAGCCCTGAGCTCCTCCCCAGGGAAAGAGGCCTGCCTCCCACCTCAGTGACCTTGCCAGAGGCAACACCTTTGACCAGCGCAGTTAACTATTTTTTTTTAAACATCTTTATTGGAGTATAATTGCTTTACAATGGTGTGTTAGTTTCTGCTTTATAACAAAGTGAGTGAGTTATACATATACATATGTTCCCATATCTCTTCCCTCTTGCGTCTCCCTCCCTCCCACCCTCCCTATCCCACTCCTCTAGGTGGTCACAAAACACAGAGCTGATTTCCCTGTGCTATGCGGCTGCTTCCCACTATCTATCTACCTTAAGTTTGGTAGTGTATTTATGTCCATGCCACTCTCTCGCTTTGTCACATCTTACCCTTCCCCCTCCCTGTATCCTCAAGTCCATTCTCTAGTAAGTCTGTGTCTTTATTCCTGTCTTGCCCCTAGGTTCTTCATGACCTTTTTTTTTTTTCTTAGATTCCATGTGTATGTGTTAGCATACGGTATTTGTTTTTCTCTTTCTGTCTTACTTCACTCCGTATGAGAGACTCTAGGTCCATCCACCTCACTACAAATAACTCAATTTCGTTTAACGTTTAAAATGCAAGTAACCCTGAAAGAAGCTTGGCTGCACGGATAGGTGGAAGAGGAGGATGGCAAAAGCATCCCAGATCTAAAGTGGGGCAAGAGTGTCACCCAGATGACAGGAGGGCCCAGAATGGGGAGGCTGAAGCCAGAGACTTCTTAAAGGACACACTCTGGTTAAGGGATCTACCCCCTGCCTCTGCCTCTTTTCAGCAAATCAAGGCTGTGCTAGGAGTTATTTTAGATTCGTCAGGCATGGGAGTAGGGAGAGGGAACATGGTCTCCGTTACACTAGGTCAGCCCTCAGTGACTCTGAGACTTCGAGGTTTCTTGGAACACAGATGCAGCCTTGGTCATGGCTGTTCCATCCCCTGTGGAACTGATATGAGTTTCCTCTGTTTCTAGATATCCAGTCACAACTCGTTCCTTTTTATGTTTATCCCTTTACTTATAGTTGTATCATATGATATTTTTTACCCAGTAGTAAACATCCAACCGTGGATATTTTGGTTATACATTAGCTTGATGCTAACATATCAGTTATTGCCACCACCATCCTTCTAGTTACCTAAACTCTAAACCAGGAGTTAGCTGTCTTGAATTACTCTCATTCCCATACCCCTCACACCCATTCAGTAGCCGGGTCATGTTCGTTCTCCCTGCAGGGTATCTCGGATCTGCCGCCTCTTTTCTGTCCTCACTGGCAATAAATACCCTACTTCTTTCCTTCTTGCCTGGACTATTACAGTGGTTTTTCCACTTGGTCTCCCTGCCTTTAGGCTTTCTCCTTTCAATCCATCTCACACTGCTGCAAGAACAGTCTCTCTAAAGCTTAGCTCTAATCATGTCACTTCTCTAACCAAAACCTTCTATTCCCTGCATCAAGCCAGATTACTCACAGACACCTTCAATCCAGCCTCATCTCCCCTTCCTCCCATCCTGAGCTCCAGCCAGACTACACCATTCTCCACCCCTGCTGTACCCTCCCCCTCTTCCTTGTCCTCCTATCTTTACACTGGGGCATCCCCTTCATCCTCATTCCTGAGTGTCTAAATTCCTCCAGGTGAAGCAAGTTGGATATTCTGAAGGCACACAGGCCGGAGTTGTGCTTCAGACTTCCTAGCATGTGATCTTGGGGGTGATAATAGCCCCTGCCTCATGGGGTTGCTGTGGGGATGACCTGAGATCATCCATGTAAGTGCCTGGCATGTAATAAGAGAACAGTCACAGTGGCTCTTGTTATTATCATCCCCGTCATTGTCCTTCCGTGACTAACTCAGGTGCCACCTCCTCCACGAGGCTTTCTTTCTGTCCCAGTCTGAGAGGATATTATGTGGGGTGTCTGCTCCCCACTCAGGCAGTTCCACAAGGTAGCCATCAGTTGAGTCTGTTCCAGGGACAGGTCAGACTTACTACTTAAATGGAAAACTGGCCTTATTTATTAAACCCAGAGTGATTGGTGCCTTAATGATAAAGAGATGCTTCAACATACTATACCAGATTGCCGTGTCAAACTTCACTTTTTATCTGTAATAGAATTGTCACTTTTTAAGTGATCTGAATGGTCAAGTTACCAATATGAGGGTCCCAGGGAAGCCAAACTAGGAATCAGAAGCTTCTCCCCCTCCTTCTGATGTGCTGATTGTAGAGCCACACCTTTCGTCTACCCGCACCTGTCTCCTAGTGTTCGGTTCACACTGCCTGTCTTCAGTAGGCGTGTTAGATCATGACTAAGCTACAGCCTAGTCCAGGTCTCTCTAAGAGACCATCTGCAGTAAAGTCCTCTGAGCTGGTTGTTAAAAATGTAGATTCCCGGGCCCATTCTCACAGCTTCTGAACCAAAATCTCTGCAGTTTGGTCCCATGAACTTGCATTTTAGCAAGCTTCCCCAAATAGTCTTTATGTGCACTAAACAGAGTTTTAAATCACTAACTTGGATTCTGTTCTGTGGGCCTGAGAGAAATGCTGTCTTTATGAGTGTTCTTAATTTTTAATTTTAGTGCTTCTGGGGATTCTCAGTATTGCCCAGCCCCAGGGCGCCACTAAAATTTTATATCTTCTGCCTGTGTTACAGAATTTGCTTCCGTGTTCTATCTTCTCACCTACACTGTATCATCTGGCCACACCTAGCAGTCAGTGCAGGAACTTAATTATGTTCAGTGTATGGTTATTAGACATTTGGCTTAAGTTTTATAGACTAATCAGGTTAACTTATAGGTTAAGCTTATTCAGAAACATGTTTAAACCTTAAGTAAGTTATATTTAAAGGCTTAAAACTTAAAAATTTGTCCTGATCTTAACTGAAAACTCATATGGTATATTTGATTGCTCCACAGAGAATGCTAATGTATTACATTCTTGGCACAATTCTTTGGTTTTAGCTTAGAGCAATAGGATATACTCTACTTGTCATCTGCAATATATTTTATGGATCAGAATTCCTTACAAGTCAAATTTTTTAAAACTTTGTGAATAGCTATCATATATACTATTTAAATTGACTGAGACTCCAGATAAGTTTCTTTTTAAAAAATTTTCATTTATTTATTTATTTATTTATTTATTTTTTGGCTGCGTCGGGGTGTCTTAGTTGCGGCATGCGGGGTCTTCGTTGTGACGCACGGGCTTCAGAACACATGGGCCCTGTAGTTTGCAGCACGCAGTCTCTAGTTCTGGCTCCCGTGCACGGTAGCTGCGGCGCTCGGGCTTAGCTGCCCCACAGCATGTGGGATCTTAGTTCCCCGACCAGGGATCAAACCCGCGTCCCCTGCATTGGAAGGTGGATTCTTAACCACTGGACCACCAGGGAAGTCCCAAGTTTCTTTTTAAAATGACTGTTTGCAAGAAATATAAATAACAGTACACAGCATGGAACTTCCAGTTTGTTTCTCTAGACACGCATGGTGAGTGTGAAACAGTGATGTAGACTTTTTTAGTTACCTCCCCTTCCCCGCACAATAAAGCATTTGGAAGAGAGTTTCGATCTATATACTCCTTTTCTTTGTGATTTGGTTAGAGGTTCTCAGACTTTGTAAATTGTTCTTCTTTCAGGACAGAGGCAGTAAAAAATTTTAAGATGGAGATAATTTTAAAGAAAAGTAGAGAGGCACCAACTTTAGACTTAAATTAGCCATATCTATTTTAATTTTATTATAAATGCTAATGTACACTGATTTGACCATCAGTGTACTGAAATTGCCTTGGAATTTTCGAAATTCTATTTTGAATCAGAAAGACTTACTTATTCATGAATAAATAAAGGTGAAAGCACCACATAAAAGTGTTTTTTTTTCTTTCCCACTAGGTTTCTGTGATGGTGAGAACGACATACATGGGGAAGGTATGAATTGATTTCACCTACCTGTGCTGAGTGGGATACTGACTTTAGTATTCATAACCTTCATTCAACATCTGAACTAGTTAATACTCGTGTTTTTAGGACTTCCCAAAACGCTGACAACTGCTGATTGGTTTACTTTTCTGAGATGCTCTATAAAATTAAGGCTAGCCATGATCAAGGCCACGAGAAAGGAAATGTGTGGTTAGATTACAAGGCTCCTCATCATCTCAGTCCCACAGTCCCACAATCACAAGGTTGTGCAGGGAAGCAGAAGTTGTAATCACATGAAAATATTAATAAATTGGTCACTTAAGCCATTAGTTGTTCCAATATCCTTCCTTCCTCAGCTGTCTTTCTCTGCCTGTTTAGAAAGTTTTGTGAGTCAGTAATTGACAGATATAAATAATGTGAGGAAAATGCAAACTGATTGCAGAATGAAATTGCAAATCTTGCAGAAGATAATGAGTTTCATAAAGCTGATTAAAGTAATGTTGGAGGGCTTCCCTGGTGGCGCAGTAGTTGGGAATCCGCCTGCCAATGCAGGGGACACGGGTTCAAGCCCTGGTCCGGGAAGATCCCACATGCCGCGGAGCAACTAAGCCTGTGCGCCACAACTACTGAGCCCACGTGCCACAACTACTGAAGCCCGCGTGCCTAGAGCCCGTGCTGCGCAATGAGAGAGGTCACTGCAATGAGAAGCCCATGCACCGCAACAAAGAGTAGCCCCTGCTCGCCGCAGCTAGAGAAAGCCCACGTGCAGCAACGAAGACCCAATGCAGCCAAAAATAAATAAATTAAATAAATTTTTTTAAAAAAAGTAATGTTGGAGATCTACTAAATGACTCTCAAAGCCATTGACAAATGAAGGTCTGACACAGTTCATTTATTCATTCAGTACCAGGCACTGTTTTCTTTTCCCTAAAATTTTATAATCTGGAATTTAATTTTCATAAACTAGAAGTGAACAACTAAATTAGGTTTATGTATCGCAGCGGTCAGGACTCGTGGGGAATATGATAAATGAGGAGCATCTTGCGCCAGAGGCACAGTTCTCTTTCATCATCTTATATACTCGTTTCTGGGCAAGCCATTTTAGGCCATGAGTAAAACCATGAAAAGTTGAAACAGCAATAAATATCTAATCCACTAGGACAGAGATAAAGAAATGGCTTCAAGGTTGTTTGCATTCCCCCAATAACTTCTCTGAAGAATTCCCAACCAATCTTGGATATGAAGAGACTGAAAACAATGAACTACTCTAAGGAAACAATCCCCTTTACGGTGCTGGAATACACTCCAGCCATACTCCTGTGACCAAACTCTTACAAGAAGCAGCCTTGAGTCATGAAGCTACCTCACTCAGCCCTTGAAACTTTTCCTATCATCTAGCGGTACATTACAGAAAAAATTTTTAATTCTTGAGTCATTGTATGGCTTTATAAAGGCTCTCAAACCTATTATTCCTGTCCTCCAGTTTGTTGAGAGAGGGCTGTAGGGCCAGTGTTTACCAGGTACTATTTTAAGCACTGCCCACCAGTGCATAAGATAAAGGCCCTGCCATCGTGGAACTTCCATTTCTGAAGCAGTTTACATTGACAGTTAGACAAGTTAACAAGGAAGCCAAGAAAAGGAAGAAAACAAGAAGGTTGACAAAATAAGCTTTTCCAAAGAGAGTGGTTTGACTATCAGGATTAAGACACACCTGGGATCATTGATAAAGCCTGGAATATTTGAGCAGAAATGACTGCCGTTGCTGAGTAGGTCACCTGTAAAGAGCATTGCCTCATTCTCAGAATTTACTCTGAAACTTCAGTCTGTTTGAAGTGGCTTCTCTCTGGGGTCTGTCATCCTGTGTGAGGCTAAGACAGGACAGTCATGACAGTCACCCTGGAGCTTACATGGTCGCCAGAACCTAACAGCATTCTTAGTTCTGAGCGTCCCCCGTCTCTCTAATGAATCCCCTTCCTAACATCAGATCCCTTAATTCCTGAGCGTTGGCCCTTTGTCTTCTTGTCTGTCTCTGAGAACAAGTTTTCCCTTTTTTATGGCTCAGCACTCCTCTTTTACCTGGCAGAATGTTGAAGCAGAAAGCCCTGGATTGGTCCCTTGATACAAAGCCAGGCTGTTCTACAGCCTTTAAGAGCCAGGAGAGGGCCCTTCAGCTGCCCAGCCTCAGTCCTCTGGGTTCTCAATTCCTCTTTATCCCCCAGTCCCAGCCTATGACCAGGTAGCTTTACTGCCACCATGTCTTCCATGTAATATTCTTCTCTCTTTGTTATCTTCCTCATTTCCTCTCTCCTGGACTTTTGTGGGTCTCTCCTCATCCCTTTCCTTCCATCCTCTCCTCGCCAAGTTTGCAGGGCCCTTCCTGATCTCGCCTCGACCTTCCTACCCTTCTCCTTTACTTTCCCTACACTCCAGTTGAAAAGAGCAGCTCTGCTCAGTAGTCATCCACCACTTTCTCTCTCTCTAGGCCTTTGTCCTTATTCCTCCCTCTCTGGGGATGTTCATTTCCTATGTCCCTAAAGGACTCGCCTCGGTGCCAAGCCCCAGAGGCCGGCATGGGCTCTTCCTGGTCTACCCTTGAGCAACACTGAGCCTTCGCTCTTGTGGGCCTCCCCCCAGCTTCTCCTTCCGGACATGGGTATTCACATTTTGTCCTTTCCCCTGACTAGAGTATAAAGTCCTCAAGGGCTGAATCCATGTCTTACTCACCTATGCCACACCCATAGTAACGCTCAAAACACCTTCCCTAGTAGACAGTCAATAAATATGTGTTAAATCCATCATTTTTACAAAGATAATTGGTTTGGCCAAAGGTGGGATGGCTTCCTTCTAACATAGTGAATGTGTTTCTTCTCCCCTTTAGTTGTGTCTTTCCCCAGCCCACTGAAGGAAGAGAATCTGCTAAACGTTCCCAAGCCACTGCCAAAACAGCTGTGGGAGACCAAGGAGGTGGGTGGACAGCTATGTTTGTTGTCACTGAATATTTGTACTTCAGAGGTCATCGTCAAATTCTGCTGAGGAGAAAACAAGAGGAATTGGGAAAAAAGGCAGAGCGGATGTCTGGGGACAGAGATAGGAAGAATGTACTAGGGAATGATGGTTCAAATAAAAATTATCATTGTTGTGTTGATGAATTAGTACAGCGATCTCTTGCCTTCCTAATTTTCTGAATTTACCCATTCAGAAAAACCTGTTGGTCCCTCACATCTCATTTGTATTACAAGAAGCACTGAAACCTGGTTACAAGTCACAGGCAGAATTTTCTGTTTTGTAGCCAACACCGCCTGCCAGTCACCAGCTTCTGTCCAGAATTGCTGGTTTACCAGATATTACTTTCTTTAATCAAGGCGATTTGACCCGAATCCTCCAGAAGTCAGAAAGGAAGTCCTCTGTTAAATGGTTTCTGAGAGCCTTCGAGTACTTGTCCCTGTCTCCACCATGGCTCCCTCTGTAAACTCACCTGCTGTGGAAGAGAGGGAGGTCCCAGCAGTACCTGAGTTGGCCTTTCTTCCCATAGAGAAGCTGTTGCCTTTGAAAGAAAACAGTGTGTCTGCCCTGGCCCTGAGATGTGCTGTTGCAGTTGCTTGTATTGTCTCGTGCTTGACCATCACCACCTGTTCAGGCTTCCTTTAGTCAGTTCCAGTTTCTTCTGCCAAGTCTACCAAAGTCATCATTAGCATTAGGGTGGGCTTGAATGGTCTTTTGTAAAAAGCAAGATGTTTTGATGTTTAGTCTTTTGGGGAAAAAAAGAGATTTAAAATTCACATACTTAAACATAGGAGAAGCAGCCCACTGTCTTTGGCTATGGAGGCCCAGGTGGTCTTGGACGCTTTTATCAGAGGACAACTGTATCTTCCCCACAAAGGGGGCAGTGGCATCCACTCTTCCCCAGGTACCAGGGAAGACGTGCTCTCTCTGGGAAGAGGTGTTCGTCTCCTCTTTTAGTTCTTTTTTTGCCATACCACACGGCTTGCAGGATCTTAGTTCCCTGACCAGGGGTTGAACCCAGGACCATGGTAGTGAAAGCGCCAAGTCCTGTCCACTGGACCGCCAGGGAATTCCCCTCATCTCTCTTAGTTCTTATGGATTTGCAGTTCTCCATAAATCATTTCTGGGCGAAGAGTTGAGTTAATAGGTTCATTCATTTTATATATATATATATGGCACCTGTTGCCAGGCATCCTGGGTGCAGGGATACAGTAATAAACAAAATGAAAATCCCCCCCATCCTGGAATTTAGATTCTAGTTGAAATATTTTTTTTCTACTGACATTAATTTCCTCTTTCTTCACCCTGTTTTATTTTTCTCTTTTCTTTTCCTTTCAGGCCAACTGGAAAATGAATGTTTATTTAAAAGCTCTGTATGAAAAATATTGGCCTTTTATAAGAAAATAATATTCATCTAGAAGATAAATTAATAAAGCATCAAATTAAGAAAATTTGTTAATATTATGCCTCCGTTATGCCTGGAAAAGTCTAGTCAAAGCTCAAATGGCTGCTTTGTGGGGATGCTGTTTATATGTGCTGACTCTCATTTGCACTGACTAGAGTCCCAAGATACCTGCAAAGACACTTTTTAAAAACTTGAATTTGGCTTGACAGTGAGTAAGCCCAGCTTTCTGTGTCTCTCCCCAGATCCAGTCCCTGTCAGGGCGCCCTCGATCCTGTGATGTCAGAGGTGGCAGGTAAGCAATGTTCTTTCAGTTCTTGGCTCAGAGGGCAACCTGAAGGTTTTCCCAAAAGGATAGTCTTACTGTTTCATCAGAGAACTCTTGAGAAATTTCACTTGTTATACATAAGTTGAAAGTCAACTGAATTTTCACAAAAACAACAACTCCCTTTTGGTACTCATATTTCATTTAAAGTAATTATATTACATAATTGCAATAACAAATAAAACCACCATAAATATATTAGAGAATAACACAGCTGACTCTCAGTAAACACACAACTCCATGGGTAGAAGCAGAAGCGTGTCCGCATTGAGAGGGGCCCACCAGCCTCGCACCTTTGGCAGCTGTGGGCCCCTGGCAACTTGCTGACACAGAAGTTAACTTGGAGAGTTTGTACGAATATACTGAATGCCTCAGAACCGTACACTTAAAAGGGATAAATTTTATGTTATATATGTTTTACCACAATTTTTTTAATTAATGCAAGATGCATAAATAGGAAAATTTGCAATATAAAAAGA
Organism: Mesoplodon bidens; assembly: GCF_964165515.1. Classification (NCBI taxonomy): domain Eukaryota; kingdom Metazoa; phylum Chordata; class Mammalia; order Artiodactyla; family Ziphiidae; genus Mesoplodon; species Mesoplodon bidens. Next base: position 37,018,655 of record NC_138178.1, read on the forward strand.
ATTTCTATGGAACAATTAATTAACGTATTTAGGAGTATACAACTTTACTCCCTGAAAGATTTGAGACAGCTTTCAAAAATATATGTAGTACTAAAAGATTAAGACGTTCTTGAGGAAATTGGGACCAAGGAAGAACACGGAGACGACAGTTAAGGAAGCCCACACGTTGACAGACACCGTGAAGACGCGAAGACAGAGCCCATCAGTGCCATCACTTGAGTGACACAGACGCTGGGCGACTCTCGCACAGGTCTTCGCAGAGAGGACTGAGCCCTTGGGACGCACGGCGGTGTCCCGAGAGCACTGGGGGGGCCACCTGGGGCTGTTGACCACAGCATCCCTCAGGGCTGCCCCACGGGCTTGGAACCAAAACCCGCTCAGAAGCAGCAGCTCTTTCCGGGGCCAAGATCATGTGGTTTGAAATCAGGACCCTTGCCTGATCTAGCTGAGTGCAAGCACGCATTTCAGAGGGTCTGCAGAGGAACTAAATCTACATCAGGCCGTCTTATTTATCATTCCCCCCAGTAAAGCCTTCTCTGGGTATCTAACTGCAGTGAGTTCAGGGCACTCCATACTCAGTAGCTGGAGTGCAGGCATTCTTCTTGGCTAGTTAAATACAAACGCATGTAATTAACAGCCCGCTGAGCCGAGATGATCGGAAATTCAAAAAGCCAGCCAGGACACATGCCTGGAGAGAAGACCAGCACCCCTAGAGGTGTAGGATGTCCCCACAGATAGGGCTGAGATTCTTCTCAAGAGCTCATTTTGGCTCAATCCTCAGACAAGTGAGTGAGGGAGGCCCCTAAGGCCTACATTTCAGAAGGGGGCTACGGTACTTTAAAGCCCTTGTCCTTGTCCCCACCCCCGAGAATCTTGAAGGAGCTGTTTCTTAGATAAGGAAAGTTGCTTTCTTGTTCTTACTTAGAGATAGAATTCTATTCAGTGACTCCTATTCATTCAGGTATTGATTGACCCCCTAATTCTAGGCACTGGGGTAGAGCAGTGAACAAAACAGATCACGTCTCTGCTTTCAAGGAGCTAATGCTCTAGTGGAGCGAAATAGGCAAAAACAATTAAGCAAATAAATATATGCCCTGTGTTGGTAAATGCAATGAAGAAAAAGCACAGTAAGGAGAGAGGCAATGATGGGTGTCTGGGATCAGATGATATTTCACCAGAACCTGGATGAAGGGGAGGGGAGGGCAGAGGGGGCAGCAAGACCCTGAGTGAGCCGGGAGCGTGCCTGCAGAGTATGGAGGCTGGTGTAACCTGACTCAGAGTAAGGTCAGGATCATCAGAGGGGTTTGAATGAGGGAGAACATAATCTGCCTTATATCAGATCCAAGAGATGACTCCAGCAGGTCACAACTATATTTGGGAAGTTACAACTTGTATTCCTCTCAATTGGAGAGAAATTGCTTTGAATGTCACTGACGACCTGGGTCATGTTTGTCACAGTTACCTTCTCCATCCTTGCTCTGTGCCGCCAGACGCTGTTCAGCCTTCCCCCCGCCTCCTTCTGCCTTCATTCCGACCTAAGCACCCATGGAGCTTTCTTCTCTCAGTCAGAGAGCCCATCTGCCCTCATAGCAAGCAGCTCTGGGGTCTCAAGTTTATTTCCTAGTCCTTGGCCTTAACACTGCAACCAGCCATCCGAGAGACAAAGTATCACATTCAGTTTTTCTACAACCAAAATCATCCTTCTTCCTCATCCATCAAATCGGACACCTTTCCTGCTTCCCCATTTCTTTTCAAGCCTCCATAGTTATCCCAGTCCTACTTTTACTAAGAAAAGAGAGACCATCAGGAATGAATGCTCAGCTTCCCTCCTGCCCCTACTTCCCCCCTCGCCATCCATTTTTGTTTCTAGTCTTAGGGATACAGGTGTCCCTCTGTTCAAGACTGATAGCCTCACCCATGTCCTTGACCCTTCCTGAGGCCTCTCTCTCCTGCTTATCCTTCCCTCTTCTATGTTTTCAGCCTTTCCCTCTCTACAAGGTTTTCTCTCTGTGTTTAAATATACTTAAGGATTCTGCACTAAAAAGCCCCTCCGTGACCCTGCATTCCCTTTTAGTTACTTCCTTCTCATTTCCAGAATTCTCAGCCACACTTTCTGAAAGAGTATTTACTCTCGAGGCCCCCCTCACTGCTTGTCTATTCCTCAACCCACTGTGGCCGGGCTTCCACCCGCACTGTTCCGATGGAGCTGTCCTCAGGAGACATCCCATGACAGGTCCTCCCGTATTACAGAAACTCAGTGTCTAAAACAGAATTCGTTGTCTGACCCCACCACCTACCCCTATCCCCAGTCTGCTGGTGTGCCTCCGTGTTCCCTGTCCTGGTAGGGGTGGTTCCACTGGTCCCCATGGCAGAAAATCGGGAGTCATCCTTGAGTACTTCCTTAAATATCTCCAGAACCCCTCCCTGTCTCTCCACCTCCATGCTCTCATTGTGTCTTGTCTGACTTTTCAGCAGCAGCATAACTCACCTCTCTGCCTCCAGGCTCTGCTCCTCACACCCTGTCCTCCTCCCCCAAGTCTGTCCTAAGAATGATGATGTCTTTTCCCTGCTCTCAACCTTCCACTGGCTTCTTGTCATCAACGCGTCAGTTTAAGCCTCATGTGCTTTCTCCCTCCTCCTCCAGGCCCATCTCCCATCATATCCACCCCGCCTAAACTTGACCTTCCTGTGGCAGCTAAGTTCCTAGGGCACACAATATAATCACGTGCCTCTCTGCTTTGCCTGTGCTGGGAACTCTACCTGAAATGATTTCCCTGTTTTGAGCATCTGAATTCTCGAGCCTTCCAACTCAGTTCAGACGTCCTCCAGGAGGCCCCCTCCAGCCTGCTGGTCATTCCCTCCATACCTTATACCATCAGGTTCTGTCACTGTACAGTAAGTCCCCTACACATGAACCTTCAAGTTGCAAACTCTCAAAGATGTGAACGTGAGTTCACGTGTCCAATCACGTAAGTTAGTTCACGTATCTGGTGTACATGGTCACGTGCGTGCATCCTCTACAAGTGGTTGTGCTTTTGTGTTCTTTACAGTACTGTATAGAGTACAGTACTACAGTGTCTTTATTTCAAGCCCAGCATGTCCGGAAGCAAGCGTAAAAGCAGTGGTATATAGCCAGTTGTGGTAGTTGGGTACCTAGGCTAACTTTGTTGGACTTAAAAACAAATTGGACTTATGAACGTGCTCTCAGGATGGAACTCGTTCGTATGTAGGGGACTTACTGCACTACTAAATGGTATTATGTTGCAGGTTGTTTTCTTTATGGCTCTTTCTCTCTGCTCTGTCCGAGTCTCTTGAGGCACTGATGCCAGTGGCTGGCCCCGGGAGGCGCTCTGCTGGTGTGCGCTGTATTGAGTCTGGTGTCCTCAATCGAATTCATAATCTCTCCCCGTGCCCCATTCCTGGCTAGCGGCACTTCCTCCAACCATTCTCCTCCTCTTCAGCCTCTCTGTTCTCTTCCTAGATCAGACCTGAACCACACAGGCGCTTCTGACTGGCTCCCCGCACCTCTCTTTCTGCCCCCTTAAGCCATCCTCCACGCTGCAACCACAGTGACATTTCTAAAATGTGATTCTGATGCTCCAGCTTAATCCTGGGCTCCCTGTCTCCTGCCATCCCTGACCCAGACTCTTCAGAGCATCATGTCATCGTGCCCTTGTTTTCTCCCTTACCTGCCTCCCCCACCTCATCTCCTGTCCCCTATTCCCCACTCTGCCCCGACGCCTTGGCCATGCTGCACTGCTTGCAGTTTCATGTGCGCAGGGTCATGTGCTTGGTCAAGGCTTCCCTTCCCCACCCATCCTCACAACCCCAACTCCCGCTTCTGCGTTCCCAGCGTCATTTGTATCAGACCTGGCCCAGCGAGCTTCCTGCCGTACTGCAATCGCTTGCCTTACCGGTCTGTCTCCGGCCTGCCCGTGAGCTCTAAGAGCAGTGCCCCCTCAGCCCGGGGCCACACAGCCCCTCCCTGGGCCCACATTTCAGAGGTCTCTGCTCCCGTGGAGTGAGGAGTCCAAGGAGCCACAGGGGATGCGGAGCTTGGCCAGAGCTGGCCCCTAGGCTGGGCTATCCATAAGCGTGCCCTGTGGTGCAGAACAGGGCTGGGGGAGAGACGGTGGCGTGGACTGAGGGTCGGGGCTGCCTCTCTGCACGTTCTAGTGTGGAGCTCCAAGGAGTCGGAGAAGTCTAAACTCGAATCTGGCCTTCCAGGCTATTACAAAGGTACAATTTGTCAAGACAGAAACATAGAACATAACTCATTTAAAGATTTATTGATTTGATTTATAACTTTAAAAAATTTAAACTAGACGGTGTACTAGTCCTCCGTTTGTACTCTTGCTCCAGGCCTGCACACACCCTGCTCATTCATCATCCCACCTCCAGCACTTAGCCCAGTGCCTGGGCACAGAGTGACCACCCAACAGATTCTGACAAAGGAATGGTCACATCTCTTTCTCACTTTAAAGTTTATGAAAACTGTAATTGAAAAAATATATCTTGGAAGGCACCTGGTTGATACAGAGATACTCTTTTTGGTAGGAAAGATAATTTAGCATTGTAGCAAAAGGAACTGAATAAATACAAAGCAGTGCCTCACATTGTATATAGTGCTTTATAATTTTCAAAGTACTTTTGCATCAATAATCTGCTCTTATCTCGGAAAATATTCCTGTAAGGTGGGCATCCTTAGTCCAACATACCAGGTAAGCAAATTGCACTTCAGAGAGGTTAAGCCAAGGATGCACGTTTTCAGAACAAGGAAGAGGCAGAGTCTACACGAGGACTTAGATCTTTGGTACCAACTGCTTTTATTGAACAAGGAAAAGTATCATACATGTCCTATTCCCCCGAGCAGCGGAATGCATTTCAGAAAGTAATACTTATCTTTCCTTTCTCAGCGCTTTTCCACACAGTGGTCAAAACATGGGCCTCTCACCCTTTCTGGGAACCCTGAACACTGGGGGGTCATTGCCAGATCTAACCAACCTCCACTACTCAGCACCCCTGCCTGCCTCCCTGGACACCAGTGACCACCTCTTTGGTAGTATGAGTGTGGGGAACAGTGTGGGCAACCTTCCCGCTGCCATGACTCACCTGGGCATAAGAAACTCTTCTGGTAAGTATTCCCCACTCCATAAGGACCTTGTTTGTGTCCCCTGGTGGCTTAACCGTAGGTGGTACCTGGCCAGGTGGCATGTTAGTAAATCATAGAATGAGAATGACTGCATCTGAGTTAGAGATAATAACTCACTAGCTCTTGTAGCTCTCAACCCTGCTGACATTTCACTTTGGTGGTTCTATTTCTGCTGGATTTGATGAGCTCTGGAGAGCTCTGTGAAACCTCATTCTTTATTGTCTTCACCAGCCCGTGTGTCCCAGGGACTTGGAGAATCAGATTTGAGAGTCAAGGAATAAGTGTCCATTCTATTCTGTGTTAGCTGAACAATGTTTGTAGCTCTTATCAACATATGATGATCTTTAATCATTACAAATATCTCTCTAGATCCCTCCAACTTCCCATTGGATTTCAAAAGAGAATATCTTGAATTTTAGAAAATTTACAATGGATACAAGGAAAATGTTTATACTTAATAGATATGTATATTAAATAGAAATCTACCACAGTTCAAAATTCTTGGTTCAGATTTTCAGAAGTGCTTAAAGATGTAGCATCTAGCTGTACTAAAAAGCTACCCATCATGTGACTTGGCTGTTACTGTATGAGTTTGAGTGCCTGCAGCTCAGACCACATGTTGAAACATGACTACTTTTGTTTGAACCCTGACGGACACTCTTGTCAATGTCTAGGACAGGTATTACAGCCCTGGCCGTAAGGGGTCTGGGAATGATGGTGTAGACCATGTCCTTTAGAAAGGATCCTCAGTTATGGTCTGTCAGTGTGATTACCTGGAAGATTCTCTGATGATTACAGCAATGCTGCCATTGTGCTACATAATTTTGGGTTTGAAGAATCGATTTCAGAGACCATCTTTTTTTGTTGTTTTTTTGGCTGCATTTGGGTCTTCATTGCCGCACGTGGGTTTTCCTCTAGTTGTGGCGAGCAGGGGCTACTCTTCTCTGCAGTGTGTGGGCTTCTCATTGCGGTGGCTTCTCTTGTGGAGCACGGGCTGTAGGTGCACAGGCTTCAGTAGTTGCGGCGCACGGGCTTAGCTGCTCCATCGCATGTGGGATCTTCCAGGCCCAGGGCTCGAACCCGTGTCCCCTGCAATGACAGGTGTATTCTTAACCACTGCGCCACCAGGGAAGCCCCAGAGACCATCTTTATTTTGGGGTCTTTGGGGTCATTTTATTATATTGCTGCTTTACTTATGTGACCTTGGTGAAGGCTCTGAACAAGGACATCCAAGGTCACATGAGTAAAGCAGCATTGGCACTTAGCTCCCTTGGGTTTTGGGGAAGCTGGCATTCTCCAGTACAGCCTTTGTGCTTAAGTTTTTATAGTTTCTATGCACTCCTTAAAGATTCATGGTACGCAAGGTTGCACATACATTTTTTAAGATGTGTGTGCTTTCTTTCTGAATGGGTGGGTTTTTAAAAAGTCTAAATTCATATCTTTAGCTCTAATTTTAATTCTTATCTGAGCCAGCTCCATCTCTGACCTTTCCATGGGGAGTTGAGCGGTCGAAGAGACATTGTTCCTACCTTTTAAAAATCACTTGCCAGCTGAAAATGCTTTATTTTGTCATTTCTTCATTTCCATAATTTTAATCTAGTACTTAACTTTTTATCGACATGAAACAACACACAGTTCTGCTCACCCCAGCTGCTGGTACAGGAATAGTGGGCCGAGCTCTGAAAAATGGGGGTCGCCCGCTGAGATGCACCACAGCAGCAGCAGCAGCAGCAGCAGCATTCATTTATGGAGTGAAGCCACTCTGTCAGGCTCCAGGCCAGGTGCCAAAGAGTCAGCAGGGCATAGGACAGGGTCCCTGGCCTCGTGGAGCTTGTGCCCTTGCAGCATGTGTCATGGAAATGCCTTTCCCAAACTCTCTTTCTCTTGCTAAAATTCACACCCCTCCCCTTCAGATAAAACAAAGCACCAACAAAAGCTTCCTTTTCCCTGAATTGGAGTAGACCGTGATAACAACTTCTCAGGAGCCAGAAAAACAAAGAGAAAGGAGCCCTGGGGCAGGAGACATGGGAGAGTGTCCCTTAGCTGCTGTGCTCAGGGTGTTTAAAGGGCCAGGCCCAGTGAGGCAGCTCCCCGAGAGCCACGAGTCTCAGTGAAGGCAGCTGAGGGTCCTGGCTGTGCGCCTGGGACAGAGGCTTCCAGGGGCCCTGCGCGGAATTGGTTGTCCAGCCCTGGGGTCTGTTCCTTGGGTGGGAACAGAGTACACTGAACATTCGCCTCTGCTGCCCCCACCCCGCTTACCTAGTCCTGCTCTCCCAGTGTGGTTTACACAGTCTCCTTCTTGAAAAAAAGCCATTCTCATCTTGATGGCATCGTCCCTCTCAGTCTGAGTGTACCTTTTCTTTGCTGTTGGTACCATTTTCAGTAGGAGAGTTGCCCAGAGCTCCTTCTCATACAGAATCATCATCAAATACAAGTAGTAGGAAGTCGAGTTTTCTTTAATCTTTGGAAAACAGAAGATTTGGTCTGAAATTATGACAAGTAACTTGTGAATGTGTTGTCTTCTAGGTCTGCAGAGTTCTCGAAGCAACCCCTCCATCCAGGCCACGCTCAATAAGACAGCGCTTTCCTCTTCCCTCAACAGCCACCCACAGGCATCTACTCCCAAGGCCTCTGCGCTTCACTCTTCGCTCCGTCTCTTCTCCCTTAGCAACCCGTCTCTTTCCACCACAAACCTGAGCGGCCCCTCTCGGCGTAGGCAGCCTCCCGTCAGCCCTCTCACGCTTTCTCCTGGCCCCGAAGCACATCAGAGTTTCAGCAGACAGCTCTCTTCAACCAGCCCACTGAAGCCGTATCCTGCCTCGCAGGTAAAAGCAAATGAACAGCGAAACAGACTGAAGCAGTTAGGAATTGGATTAGGTCCTCACACCGAGCACTGTCTGGTGAGGTCTGAAATGCAGTCAGTTCTCACTTCTGTGCGAAATCAAATGATTCAGAATGCACTAATGATTTTCCAACAGCAGATTTGTTGTGTTGATTGCTCTTAAGCAAACGCTGAACAGTTTGCAGCACTCTGGTGAAGTTGGAGCTGGAGGAAAGGGTTGGGTATAGAGGGCTCAATCCAGGCATGTGTGAAATAGCTGAGGGAAGCCAGGTTGGGATTTTAAATTTGGTATGGAAAATCAATAATTGACTCTATGAGCACTTTGAGCCACAGAGGAAAGCCAAGGAAGACATTTAAATACCTTCCTGAAGCTTTGATATTGGATTAGACCTCTTCCCTAATTACAACAACAGATTTCATCAACAATACTTCTATTGTTGATGAAATACTAAGTACAATAGGATCATATCTCTGTAAAAGGACCCAAATAAATCTGTTTAGAAAGAGGCACATTTTGAAGTCACAAGCCTGTTACAGAAATTTAGGGTGGGGGGCCTCCCTGGTGGCGCAGTGGTTGAGAGTCCACCTGCCGATGCAGGGGACACGGGTTCGTGCCCCGGTCCGGGAAGATCCCACATGCCGTGAGCCATGGCCGCTGGGCCTGCGCGTCCAGAGCCTGTGCTCCGCAACGGGAGAGGCCACAACAGTGAGAGGCCCGCGTACTGCAAAAAAAAAAAAAAAAAGAAAGAAATTTAGGGTGGGAAGGTCATATTTTGACTTGTTGACTTTGTTTCTATTCTAAGTTCTTAGGGTGGCTCTTACTACCATCATGAATATGTTTTTAACCTGTTGGTCACTCCCTAGATACATTATAACATCACTTACTCACCACTTCACTATAAATGAGTAATGATTTAGCAAGAAAGAGTTGACAGAGCACAGCAGAAGGAGTTAGCAGGTCCAGTTATTAGTCACTCTTTACCAGTTAGTAGCTACGGGATCTTTATTATATGAGTAATCCCTTTCGGGAGAGGGTAAGAGGGTATTTCACGGTTTTTTTAATGGTTATTTTCATGTTATTGGATTGCCTTTTATTCTATTTTGCACGATTATTTTATAGGATTTTAAATATTACTCCTGCTTTCTAGTTACATTTTAAGGAGAGATAAAAAGCATCCTTTTAAAGATATTTTCATTTTTTGTTTGCTTAATATTTTAAAATATTTTTTTTAAATCAATGTTATTCGTGCACATAATTTAAAAAGTCAAATACTTCTAAAGGGCTTGTTGTGAAATTACAGTTGTCTTCCCCTCCCTTCCCCTCCTCCCCATCTCACTGCGTGGAGATGGCTACTTTTGACTAGCTACTCTTTTTGGTATATCAGCATTATTTCATGCTTATTTTGTTCTAGATTTTTAGTGTTAGGTACTATCTAATGACATCCTACCATGGAAGATTAGGGGTTAGTTCTCTTTCAGCTCCCCCAATCCCCTCACTCCCCACTCCCCACACATATTTCCTACTCACCCTCCTCATCTTCACAATGTGGTTTATTATAGTTTTGATTAGAGCAGTACTCAGTGTTTAGTGTTTTCATGGTTATAATAATGCAATCAGAGTTGAACTATAGTTTACTATGAAATAACAAAATGAACATCTTTTTCTCCTGGGAGTTAATAAATGTCTTACTTTTTTCTCTGTATGTATTACTTATTCAATCCCAAGCTCTCAGGGGTGGGTAGATCTCTCAATACAGTTAAAAATGAATCCTCTAGTAGCTTTATAAGAAAGAGTACATATGACCTGGTGTGACTTCACCGTGTCTTCATTCTGCCCACCATTTAACTAATAATTGGCTAAGCATACGATTCAAATTTTAAATAATTTTCTCTTGAAATTTTGAAGGTATTAATCCATTGCCTTTTAGTTTCTAGAGTTGCTATTGAGAATTCCAATGCCATTCTGATTCTTAATACTTTGAATTAAATTTCCTTTTTTTTCCCCTCGGGAGGCTTGTGGAATCTTCTTTTTGTCCCTAGTGTTCTGAAACTTGAAGATAATGTGGCTTTATATGAGTCTGGCTCTTTGGTGAGTTTCTTCAATCTGGAAACTCATTGCCTTCATTTCTGGGAAATTTTCCTTAATTATTTCTTCAACGATTTCTTCTCTTCAGTTTTCTCTGTTTTCTCTTGAATGTATGAATGTTGGATGTCCTGTACTTTTCCTCTAACATCTTATTTTTTCTCTCCTCTTTTCTCTCTCTGTCTTTTTTCTCTTCTTTCTGGAAGAGTTTCTCACCATTATTTTCCACCCTTATGTTGAGGTTTTCATGTCTGCTCTCATACTTTTAAATTGCCAAGAATTTTTTTGTTCTTCTCTGAATGTTCCTTTTTTATAGCATCATATTTATTCCATGGATGCCATATCATCTTTGATCTCTTTGAGGTTTTTAGTGGTCATTTTTATTCCGGTTTCTTTTATTTTTATTTTTTGTAATACGAATTTTCCAAATTGCATAGAAGTAGAGAACATAATATAATGAATCCTCTATACCCATCATCTAGCCTCAACAATCATCAGCATTTTTATAATCTTGTTTTATTCATATCCCTACTTTTTTTTTATATGTATATATTTTTTGGCTGTGCCGTACGGCACGTGGAGTCTAAGTACCCCGACCAGGGATCGAACCCACGCCCCTTGCATTGTAAGTGCAGAGTCTTAACCACTGGACCACCAGGGAAGTCCTCCATATCCCTACTTTAAAAAAATGTATATAGAGGTACATACTACAGATAGTTTAATATGTATTTCTAACAGATAAGGATTTTTTAATAGCTCTAAATATTCTAATGATAATGTTGTTTTTCATGACTACTTCTTCCTACATAGACTTCTCCAAGTTTCTTTTCTCAGTTTGACTGCTTGGGTCTCTGACTTTCATTCACATGTTTTCCTCATGGTCTGGTGATCCTTGGCACCGTGCTCATGTTTATGAACAGGACACACACACACAAAAACTGACTGGAAGCTCTGTGTAGGTGGGTGGGCTTGTTGAATATGGTCTTCATGGTAGAGTGATCTAGCTCAGCCATTTCCTTGGGGAACCTCTGGTGTCATAAGTTGGATTTTCTCCCAGCCTGGTCAGATCCCCAAAGGATGCTATCCCGATCTTGCTCCTGGCATGTGCCTGGATCCCAGCACTCTGAGCGCTGAGTTGGGAAAGAGAGGTGGAGGACTCAAGATGCGATAGTGGGCTTTCTCAGAAGCCCTGTGTTTTCAGGAGCGCCTCGCCTTCTGGGGTGTGTTGCACCCCATCCAGAGACCCTGAGCTGTACTCTCTCCAGAGCACAGCCCTCAGTCTCCCGCCGTGCAAGGGCTCTGGAACCTAACTGCTGCCCATGAGCTCCTCCAGGTTTAGCTCCATCTTCACCCGTTGCTGCCTGCTGCCCCAGTTCCAGACCCCTTTAGGGATTCTGTGATGTAAACCAGAGTGTCTCTTGATTTTCCCCGCTGCCAGCTTAGCATTTGGCTTTCTCAGCTCTGCTCAACCAGCTACTACTTGTCCATCTGCTTTTCATTTTCCAAATTTTGTTGCCATTTTCTTCTTTCTCATTATCTTTGTCCTCGTGTTGTTACTTATCCTTTCATGTTGTTTACGTTTTAGTGTTGTTTATTAATGTTTATGGTTGTTTAATGTTGTTTTAGGGGTTTTAGGAGAGTTTTGGGAGACAGCAGAGCTAAATACTTTTTTCAGTCTTCCATTTTTAACCAGAAGTTTTGGCTGTGAAAACACAAACATGATTTTCACTGAGAAAACTGAGATGAAACTGGTTAAATTGGCTGGGTTTTGTTTTGTTTGTTTTTTAAGACAATAGAAGTTGTCATTGAATGGAAAATGTTTTTTGGGGAAGTGAGATTTGAGATATACTTTGAAGCATACAGAACTGGGCTTCTCAGAGCATAGTATAGACTATCAGGGTGAGGAAAATCTCAGGGTTTTTCCTCACTTTGACATTTCCTAATCATAAAGGACTTACTACTAGAAACTCAGAAGCTAAGTAGTTGGTGGCTTTGTTTTTCAGATGGTATCCTCAGATCGAAGCCCGCTCTCCTTCCTGTCCACAGAAGCTCAAGCCCAAGTGTCACCCCCGCCTCCTTACCCCACACCCCAGGACCTCCCCCAGCCTCTGCTGCAGCAGCCCCACGCCCAGGAGCCCGCTGCTCAGCAGCCCCAGGCAGCCCCATCGCTGCCCCAGTCAGACTTCCAGCTCCTCACGGCCCAGGTGAGTCCCACCGGGAACACCAGGAGGAGGGAACGCTTAGGTCTCCCCGAATTCCAAGCTAAATGGTCCCCTCCTTCTTTCCTGAAGGGCTCATCTTTGACCAGCTTCTTCCCAGATGTGAGCTTTGACCAGCAGTCCATGAGGCCAGGCCCAGCCTTTACTCAGCAGGTGAGTGGTCGCTGGGGCCTGCCTCTTCCTCGGAGCAGGAACTGCTACAGTCAGGCCTCTTCCATGCGTGGAACCCCCACCAAACAGACTCAGTACTGCACTCCTCTGACCTCAGGTGTGCTCAGCGGCTGGGAGAGCCTGGCACTGCCCCAAGCCCTAGAGGCTGGTGCTGGCTGCCTTATTTAATTGTCAGGCCTCAGCAGAGGACCTGTTTGAACAAGTGGTAGAAGACTTGTGATGACACTCTAGCCATAGAATTGTAGAGTCATTGATGCTGGAAGGAACCGTAGCAACTCACAGATCTGTCTGTCATGTTGAGGAGACTCAGACCCAGGGAGGGGCTTTGCCTCGGCTTGAGTTGCTGTGCCCCGCACAGTGTGTGGCCTCCTGGGAGCTCGTCCTGGCTGGGGCAGGGGTCAATCCCAAAGGTACTTTCATTCAGGCTTTTGCTTTTGCTTTTTAGTTTCTTCCTAACACAGACCATTTTTTAATATCCCTAGATTTTATAATATTCAATAATTATGGCTTGGGCTCCAGGATATATTATGGAGAGAAGGAAGAGCACTTTCCAGAACTTAATAATAATAACAGTAAAATAAATAAAGACAGATGTTTCCTGAACAGGCCATGGGGAAGCCTCGTGGTAAGAACCAATAGTCCTTGCCTCCCCAATTTCTAAAGAAGCCATTTGAGTCTAGGTGAATCCGTGTGTTTGAAAAAATGATGGAAACTCCTACTTTTGAAAGATTTTTTTAAATAGTTTAAAAATTAATTTCAGGAACGGCACCTAAAATAGGCCCCAGAAACTGGGAACTTCATGGTGATCTGTACATATTGAAGTTTCTCTGGTACTCAAAGGTTATATAGTTAATAAATTTTCATTAACAAAAAAATAAAAATAAAAAAAATAAATAAGTAAAGTAGGCCCCAGTTCTAACCCATCCTCATAGAGGCTTTCTCGCAGAGAGGGGCTTGCCTGTGGTTCCTCCCTCTGAGCGAAGGAGAAGGTTCTGCTTTCTCTTTTTTCTAGAAACCAAAGAGGAAAAGAGCCCATCACTTCCTTGGTTACAGACAGGGCTTTTGAAGGGCTCCACAGGTGGTAGTTTCCAGAGGCCTTTGTGTGCTGAGGAGGGGAGGTAGCTGAGACCAGAGGGCCCACAGAAACCATGGCCAGTGGTGTCTCCTGGGATGACATAGAGGGCCAGGCAGTGTGCAAACAGGGACAAGTGTGGCCCTCAGGGACCCCTCCTCTACCGCAGCATCCCCCTGCCTGAGCAGAATGTTCTGTGTAGGCTGTCGCAGGGGCCGGGTACTCTGGGATCCTAGAGAGAAGGGACTGTAAGAGAGCGTTCATGTCTGGTTTTGTTTCCGGAGCATGCACTGTTCTGTCCTTGGAAACAGAGATGGTCCCTTACAACGTGACCTTTGTTGCTTCCAGGTGCCCCTGGTGCAACAAGGTCCCCGAGAACCACAGGACTCCTTTCATTTGAGACCAAACCTGTATTCCAACTGCGAGAATTTCCCAAACACCATACTGACAGGTGAGTGCTGCTTCTTTTATTTCACTGTGTTTCTACAGATACCACTGTAAGATAGTTTAGACGACATAACATTATATGAAGCAGAAAATGAAAGTCCTGCAGCTCAACTTGACCTTTCTGAGATGCAGGTGTCCAGCCCCAGAGCCTGTGAGGCGGTGGGGAAGGGGCCTGGTGACCCAAGCCTTTTCCAAACTACTTAACTTCCCGTGATTGACAACTGTTCCAAGGGAGAAAACCTGCAAAACTGGGAGTTGTGGGGCTGACTGAAAAGAGCATGGATTCCAGAGCAAAACCATAGGCCCAGGAGTGGTTGGGACACAGGTTATGACTGTCCTGGTCGGGAAGATGACAGGAACGGCATTTTGGGGGTTGTCATCAGTTGTGTCCTTTTAGTGACCTGGGCCCTCACGCCTCCTAATCCGCATTGTTTTCCCCTCCCGCTGCCCTTTCCAGAAGACTCGAGCAACAGCCTGTTCAAAGACCTCGGCAGTGCTCTGGCAGGCATGCCCGAGGTCAGCCTAAACGTGGACACTCCGTTTCCATTGGAAGAAGAGCTCCAGATCGAACCCCTGAGCTTGGACGGACTCAGCATGCTAAGTGATTCCAGCCTGGGCCTGCTCGACCCCTCTATTGAAGAGGCGCTTCGAGCTGACCGACTGTGAACAGAAGGGAACGGGGCGGGAGGGCTTGTTTCTGAGACAGAACGGAATAGGACGGAGCCAGCTGCAGCCCTGGGCGTTAGTTATCACGGGCTCTGACACCGAAGGAACCAATTCCTTGGTTCCCAGCTCTCAGACGAGGTCCCATCTCAGATGCCGTGGCTCATTCTAGACCACAGAGCTGGGCGCCGCCCCTCAGGCCTGCGGCACAGGTCCTGTTGCTGCAGGCAGGCTGCTCTGGGGCTTCCGATGAATCTTTTACTGGCCATCTAATCGGTCAGTGTGTAAAAATATAGCAAGAGGCCTCAGTAGCCTTGTGTAGTGCTCAGAACCACTGATCTCAATCAACACTGAAGAAAGGACCCGGAGTGGGGGGCGGTTAGGGGCCACAGGCCTTCGGAAGTTGGCTCAGCTTCCAGCAACGGTACCACAGCCCCACGATGCTTTCTCTGATCCAGCCATCGTGGCTCAGCGGCGGCAGGATGTTCCAGGGCAGAGCGGAGGGCCAGGGCTCTCAGAGGCCTCAATTCTAACGTGAAGAAGGCTTTTTACCACAAGTCCAAGAACAGACTTGAGTTAAGCAAACTGAATTCTAATTTGTTTCCCCCCGCCCCAGTTTGTAATCTCTTTTCTGCTGCTTCAGAACCCCTTTTCCTATGGACAAGAGGAAAAGGAAGACTATTTTATTCAGTCACTGAAAAAAAAAAAAAAATCCCCTGGTAATAGATGAGCCTGAAGAGAACGGTGCTTCTTCTTGGAGGCTGGGGAAGAGAGAAAGGGGGCTGCAGTATCTCAGAGACACACGAAGTCCTCCAGACAAGTTCCGGACCATACAGTCCTCCCTCTCTACAGACCAGCTGGAGGGAGTGGCTGGAGGTCTGGATCGGGCCCATCCAGCAGCTGCACAGCAGCAAAGGGAAGTTGTTTCTCTGTGGAATGGGGGTGGTTCATGTAACCCCACTAGACTGTTAAGCTCCTTGAGGGCAGGGACTGTGCCTTAGTCATCATCGAACCCCTAGCACCTAACAAGTGCCTGGCGCTGGGCAGGTGCTGCAGAACCGTGCGTCAAATGCACACGTGAATGAGTGAATGAATGCACAAATGAATGAATCTGCTTTGCTGTGAGGCAGTCTAATCTTTCACTGTTCCTATCCCTTACCAAATCTTCTCAGAGCTTCAGCTTTTCTAACACTTGTGCCTGTGGTTAAGTTAAGCACGCACTTTAATATGCTTTTAACACTAGGTGACCAAATCCATGGTTAGACTGCACGCCCTGTTCTCCTCCAGAGTACGCAGGTAGGTGGAAACTGTCTTCTGAGTGCATCCAGAATGGGTCAGCAAACTGAGGCCTCCCACCTGCCGGGACCTCAGGGGTCCTGGCCACCTCAAAAGATCTTCCCTCTCAGACCCAGGTTTTGCTCTCGATTGTGTTAGGAAGAGATTCATTCTCTGAGGTTGAAGAAATAGTCTATAGTAAAATGAAGGCCTAATTTATGAAACCATCATTAGTCATCAGTTTCTTAGCACAAAACAGTATTACTATATTTCCACCACCACCTGCCCCCTCTGACTTAGTCCAGGCCAGCCCTTGACCAGAAACCTGATGGGTGGGTTTGGAAGCCGTCTGGGGAGGAGGGTGGGCAACGGGGCCGAATGCGGGCATGGGTGGACAGCACAGAGAGGACAGACACACTGAAGGAGGGGTGAAGATGTCGGAGCCTTTGCCCAGACAGCCGGTGTCCTTCCAGGAGACACCAGGGGTGTTGCTGAAGGGTCCAGACTGCTCCCACCCAAAGAAGCAAGGCTGCACCTTGTGGGTCTGAATCTGACACATGTGCCTGGTGGCCGGAGGGGTCTGTCACAGCGTCCTGGGCTGTTAACCTCTCCAGACCTTGTCCAATTTCCTTCTGTCTTCAGGGGGATCCCTTCCCTCCAGTCTTTCCAGTAACCTCGATCGTGCACTGCTCCATCTTCACTGTGGAGCCCAAGTCTTCCCGCCTCACGTTCACCCTGAACCCCCGCTACTGAATTAGGAAGTCAAACCAGAGTCCTCCCTGCCTGAGCTCTGGCTCAGGGAGAGGCAGTTGGCCTCCCCTTCGAAGCCATATTCCCAGTTAAACTTCCCGATCTCAGAGGGCAGTGACTTTTTGTTAAAGTAAAAGGGCCTTTCATCATACACAGCACCCCAGTGTGCCAAAAAAAGCCAGATCCTGGCTGCCTTTCCTGTGTCAGAGACCCCCAAATCTGATCTGGCCTTTCAGACAGGGAGGAGTGCTGATGTTGTAAGAGGTTTTTTTGAAAAATGGAGGTTCCAGGATAGTCTGCTCTTTACACAGTGCCTTACCCACAGGGATCACTAGTGTCAGGGTCCCAACTCTTTGCACAGCAGCCCAGTCTTACAGCTAGAGACCCCGAGACCTACAGGACGAAGTGTGCTCCCCCTGGGCATTCACCAGGGACTCGTGGAAACGGAGGCTCTTGGGAAAAGTGACTTGTTTGGGTTGGTATAATGACAGTGAGGTTTAGCACTGAATTCAATTTGTCCTGAGGTCCATCCATCCCATCTTTTCCTGTGAAAAGGTTTTGGGCATTATATAACCCACGTTGCTTACATGGTGTCAAGGACACCCATGGACAGGGGTCGCCCTGACCTTCTCACTGCTGCCTTTGCAACAAACCAGGCGTGGTCCTTGGCATCTGAAGTGGCTGCAGACTTCAGAGTAAACTATTTTTCAGTATTTAGTTTTTCACAAAAAATCGATGGTTGTACTACTCTCATTTACTAGCAGTTAAACAGCATAGCACTAAAAACCTATCTGTATTTTCTATTTTTCCCTTCTGTACGTTTGTGGTTTTTAGGACATACAGTGTCAGGAGAAACTTTGATGATGTCAAGGTCAACATGAATTCTCCATTGTCCTGTTTCATTTCTCCTAAGTCTACTGTATATTACCCGAACTGAAATCTATATTCCAGTCCATTTGCGTATTTGAAGACATTTCCAACTCCGCCTCTCATCGGCTCTTCTGATTCATGCACAGACGGTTCCAAGCATGTGTCTTCCACTGCTTCGTGATGGAACCATCACAGCAACTAATCAGACTTCCCGCCAGTATCCTAGTTCCCAGGTCCCTTGTTAAACAATATTTAAAGATTGGAATTTGTATAAAGTAGCTTCCAAGTTTTATAATGCATCATTTTACATCTTTCGTAATTAAAAGCAGCACAATAAGGTTGTATGTGCATTTGGTGTTTTTCTTCAGCCTCGGGTGAGGTGAACTGGCGGAGAGCCCTTCTCGCTCAGCTCAGCCTGCAGTTAGAGATTTCTGGTCCGTGGCCTGCTTCTCACGTGTTCTTAATACTTGCTGTTGCGCCCAGTCCTGAGAGAAGTTCAGAAGGAAGTGGAGGCACGCTGTTCCTTTGAAGCCGCGTGGACCCAGGACAGAGACATCATTGTAGGGGCTCAGGATTCTGCTCCCCCTGCTGGCGCCCCTTCCAGACCCCCCCGCCTGCCCTCCCCTAAAACCCCTCCCCTTCTGAGGTTCAGGCCACTGACGCTACTCTGCCTCATGTACCGGGTCTTTAGCCCTTTCTCCCGTTTCACCAAAGACTTGGACTCTGTTTTCTACCCCCAGACCCCCTCCCCATGTCCCAGCAGGGCCCACAGCCCCGGCCTATCCAACAGCAAACAGCCTCACCTGCCTTCAGAGACCCACTTCCCCAGCCACACGCAGGGCTTGTCATAAAGGTGACTCTTCTAAAATCCTAGAAATCCCTTCTCTGACCCCAACTTCCTGAGCCACCATCTCTACTCTGGTCCACACACACCCTGTTATTTGACCCCACCGAGGATATACTGTTCCTTGTCCCTCCTCTCAGTCTGCCTGTCCTCTCCTGTCCCTTCCTTCCCCGGCCTGGCCCACTGGGTCAGAGGCCTTCGTGACACTCTCATCAGCCCTCCTCTGCTCTGATCCTTAAAGTTTCTCTGCCAGGAGTCCCGCCAGAACCAACCACCACACACTGTCCTTAACCCCATCCCTCTCCTGCCATCCAGGGGCACTCCAGACCTCTCCTCTCCTCAAGGCCCTCATCAGGGCCCTGCTTTCCTCACGACCAGGAACTCCAAGCCTTCAGGGGGCAGCTCCCTCCGCGTCCCAGCTGCTTCCACCTGCACCCTACTCCATCCTTTTTCCTGGTAAACTTGCCCAAATCTATACCCATCCTTCCCACCTTCCCCTCTGCCTTACCTGGTTCTCATTTTTCATGTGTGATTGATCTGTGCTCCCTCCAAGGATTCCCTGCCCTCCGCCAGGCCTCCTTCTCATCCTCTCCAGTGGCTCTTTCCCCTCAGCCTGTAGATGGTCTCCTCCTCGCTAAAAACAAACAGTGAAACAACACTTTCCTCCAACCATGGCCCTGACTCCCTCCCTCCCTCCCTTCCTGGAAGAGTTGCTCATGCTCAGCTCCCTTCTCAACTCCTCTGGCCTGTCCAGTTCCTCTCCTCCTTGGCCCTCCCCTGACATTTGAGCCCTGTGGCCGCTCCCTCTCCCCCCAGATCCTCTCTCCGGCTCCAGTAAATCCTTTTCCTCTTGTTCTCTCAGGGCATATCCATCTCCGATGTGTACCCTCCTCCCCTGCCATCTCTTCTCTCAGACCCACTGTCCCCAGGCCATCACCTCCAAGCTGATGACCTCCCACATCCAGCCTCCTACCCCACCTGCCTGTCAGCGCAGGCGCACCCGCACTCCACCCTGTGCGGCCCGCTGCACCGTCCTTCACAGATCTGTGGACACCGGCAAGCGTTCATCATCACCTGGGACACCGGCCTTCCCCACGGGGCTCTCGACTCTATGAGGACAGGGGCCGTGTCTTCTACCTGAAATCTACAGCCATGGTGCCTGGCATGTAGTAGGTGCTCAATACAGTAAGTCCCCTACATATGAACGAGTTCCGTTCTGAGAGCTCGTTCGCAAGTCCAACAAAGTTAGCCTAGGTACACAACTAACACAATCAACTATATCGTACTGTACTGTAATAAGTTTATCATACTTTTCACACAAATAATACATAAAAAACAAAAAAACAACATTTTTAAAATTTTTTATTTTTGGCTGCCTTGGGTCTTTGTTGCTGCGTGCGGGCTTTCTCTAGTTGCGGCGAGCGGGGGCTACTCTTCATTGCGGTGCACAGGGTGCGCGGGCTTCACACTACGGTAGGTTCTCTTGTGGAGCACGGGCTCTAGGTGCACGGGCTCAATAGTTTTAGCGCGCAGGCTCAGTAGTTGTGGCGCATGGGCTTAGTTGCTCCGCGGCCTGTGGGGTCTCCCCAGACCAGGACTCGAACCTGTGCCCCCTTGGCAGGCAGATTCTTAACCACGCACCACGAGGGAAGCCCAAAGAAAACATTTTTAATCTTATAGTACAGAACCTTGAGAAGTACAGTAGTACAGTACAACAGCTGGCATCCAGGGGCCGGCATCGAGTGAACAGGCAAGAAGAGTTACTGACTGGAGGAGGGAGAGGAGGTGGGAGATGGTAGAGCTGAAGGATCGTCGTCAGCAATAGGAGACGGAGGGCAAGCTGCAATTTCACTCACACCTGACGCTGATGGCACAGGTTCCTTGCTGCAACCAGATGCACGTTCGCATCT
This sequence comes from Mesoplodon bidens, assembly GCF_964165515.1. Classification (NCBI taxonomy): domain Eukaryota; kingdom Metazoa; phylum Chordata; class Mammalia; order Artiodactyla; family Ziphiidae; genus Mesoplodon; species Mesoplodon bidens. The sequence goes on from NC_138178.1 coordinate 37,038,953, forward strand.
TTGAAAGTTCACAACTTGCAGGTTTGTATGTAGGGGAATTACTGTAAATATGTTCAAACTGCTAACTACTGTCCGCTTTCTCAGATCACAGCCTCTAACTACCCTGATGCTCAAACTGGAGAGTGAGCCCTTCCGCATAGCTCTCCTTCTCCCCTCAGATCCAGCCTGAGTCCCTAAGGGCTGTCTCAGCCCCCATTCTCCCTCTCCTGAGCTTGGCAGTAGCTTCCCATCTGGCTCCCTCCTCCTCTCTGGCCCACTAGGCAGCCTCTGCCTCCCCTCAGAAATTAGCAGAGTGACAGGTTTTACTTTTACCTTTGTGTGCCCCAGGCTTCTTATCTTAAAGCGAAACAGTAAGTACCTCCAACCCCCCCCTGGTTTCATAGCTTTGTAGAGCAATGAACTCATAATGAAAGCACTTAGAATTGTGCCAAGCACATCGTAAACTCTCAATAAATGTCAATTATTATAAATATCATTTGTTGCACGAATTTGCTGTCCTATCAAACAAAGGATGCACACATCTTTATAAGTGCTGAATTTGTATAATGCTTGCTTTGAAATACCAAACCTTTGTATGGGAGGAATGTTTTAAACTGGTCGTATTTAGGTCCTGTTTGCCTAATGAGCCTTTTACCATTTGCAAGTATGGAAATTTTACCCTAAGCCAGTTATATGGGCCTGTGTCCCCATGTGGACACTAGATGGAGCTGCAGCATAGAGTGGCTGTTGGGACCTGGAAACAGCCGGCAGTGCCACCTGACCCTCTCCTCTCCAATTTAACCTTTAGCCTGGGGTGGCGGCACCGTGGCTTAGAATCGAATCCTATGATGGCAGAGTGTATTAATGTCTCTCTAGTGACCACTCCACTGTGGACACTCACACCCTGCACATCACACATCCCTCACAGTAACCTGGACATGAGGTAGGCCAAGGATGGCTTCTCGGGTTTCCGGATGAGGAAGTAGGCCCAGAGCAGCACTGAGTCACCCGGCGACATATGGAGCACAGACCCTGCACGCGGCCGGGTCCCCAAGGTTCAAACGTGCTGGTGGAGCTGGGGAAGCGGCGCCGCCGGGCCTCTGGTGCCCGGGCCACGCACCCACGCCTCCTAGGGGCTGGGCCGCCCCCCTCACCCACCCGGGAACCAGACAGTCCGGCAACGCACGCAGAAAGAACGAGCCAGAAGGGAGCGCCCGATTTTCTCTTTTCCAGAAATATATTTTCAGTTTTTAAATAAAAGGCTTTGCTTCTACAATAATAGTGCACGCACATTATAAGAAATTCAAGGGACTTCCCTGGTGGTCCAGTGGTTAAGACTCCCAATGCAGGGGTCCCGGGTTCGATCCCTGGTGGGGGAACTAGATCCCACATGCTGCAACTAAAAGAGCCCTGCAACTAAAAGAGACCACATGCAGCAATTAAAAGATCCCACGTGCTGCAACTAAGACCCAGCAGCAGCCAAATAAATAAATAAATAAAAAGAAAGAACTTCCAGTAACACTGAAGAGCACAAAAAAGAAAATTTTCAAGTGCTCTGGAAAGCCAGCACCCCCAGAAGCATCGATGGAGACATCTGTCTATGCACCTATTCAGAGAAAAGGACAGGTAGATTGATGGAAATTTTTACCAAAAAGTGTTCACACAGTACATGCTCTTTTTGGAAAAAGTGTTTAACAGAAAGGAAAAATAAATAAATAAGAAGCATAAATGTAACTAAAGAAATTGCCAAGCTGCAAATAATTAAAAGGAAAGAAAAATATCCAGAGACTGAATTCGTTCTTTAAATATGCTTCAACCGTAGATGGCATCTCTTGACAGCCTGTGGATTTAGAATGAGGAAATGAGCTCACCCACTTCCTATCTCTTCCCCCCTCCCAAATGTTGTGAGTTCTTATTTTTACATTGTCAAGGTTTGTAACTACCTGCATCCTGTCCTGTAACCATCCTTCCCACCATTGTTTGGCCCCTGTTCTGTGCGTGCGTGGGTCCCCTGCTCACTGCCAGTCCTTTTAGAATGGGTTTCCCAGCCCTCCATTCTTGAGTTCTTTACTTTGATTCACCTCATCTTTGACTTGACTTGTCCCCACAAAGTCTGTTCAGGGAGGGCTTTGGTGGTCACAGCCAAGAAGGGTGGCTGCTAGGAGCAAGGTTGGAGACCTCAATTCTGAAAAGGGGGTGGGCGGGCTATAAAATTGGCTGATTTATGCCCAGTGAAACTGGCATAAATCCCCAACGTAGGGACAAGCACTAATACTTTCCAGTATGACTCCTTGCTGAAAAGAGTCTTCAACTTGTATTTGGTGGCACATAGTTGAAGTCTTAGAATTTGGAAATAAAGAAAATGACTAGGGTGGGGAACCCAGAGGGCATTGTTTTTTTTTTTTTCTTTTTTTTTGGCCGCACCACGCAGCATGTGGGATCTTAGTTCCCCAACCAGGGATCCAACCCATGCCCCCTGCATTAGGAGCACAGAGTCTTAACACTGGACCACCGGGGAAGTCCCTTGTTTTCAAAGAAAGGACATGCCAGATTTCTGGCTCAGGGGGCCTCTATGACCAGGCCACCACCACTACCCTAACAGCACCTGCCTCCAACGCACACACACACACACACGCACACTTCATCCCTTTGACAGCAGTGCCTTATCCCATATTCACCTGGAAAAACCCAACTTCTCCTTCAAGAGCAAGGTCAAATGACACCTCCTCTGTGAAGCCTTTTGTATGTTCTGGATTATTGCTTGGCAAATATTTACTTCTCTGCCTTCCCACTTTGGCAGTGGTATACCTCCAGGCCCCTTTGCTCTTGGGCTCTGCTATGTGACTTGCGTCGGCCAATGAGATATTTGGAGACAAAACCTGGAGTACAGCCTTGGCATGAGCTGGTGGCAGAGCCCGCCCACTCATGTTTCTGCCATTGCCACAAGCACACCTTTCCCTGCATGGCCCAGTGGTTCCAGGAGAATGAGAGGCAGGGTAGACCTCCATGTAATCCATGCCCAGGAGCCAGTCTAACCAGGCCCAGCTGAAATTGTCAGGGCTGCCCCAGTCAGTGTGCAGACACATGAGCCAGAAATAAATGCTTGTAACAGTAAGTTATTGAATTATGGGGTCATTTGTTATGCAGCATTGTTATGACAGTAGTTGACCGATACACATTCTCTGTTCATTTCCTCTTTTGTGCTTGAGATGCACTTTGTGCCCACAGCTTTACTTATTAACTGTAGGGCAGATTTTGTAGCAGAGTCTGCCCTCCCTCCAGCCTGTGAACAGTTTGAAGAAAGGACTGCATCTCATTCAATTCTGACTCCTCAGTGCCCAGCTAGATGGCACCCAATATCATTCTTTCCATCAGCACTCTGTCCAGGATAGCCAAGTCCAAGTGGAGAGCCCAGGCCTCTGCTTCCAGGACTCACCTGCAAGTATGGACAAGAAGGTTCCAAAGCCCTAATCTTCGGTACCCAACGCTGGAGAAAACACTCAGGGCATAGCTGCCCTTACCTGGGAGCACCAGGGACCACAGTGGCTGCTTTCCTAGCCTGGTAGTGTATGAAAACAGGGAGAAGACCCTGGTAAGTAGATGTAGGGGGGTGGGAGAAAACTAAGCTCTTTGTCCAAATAGAAACAAAGAGCCTTGGGATATGGAAATCCTGGAAGCCTTCCTTACAAAGTGCCCGAGTATCCAGGGGCAGTGAAGGCCATGTCACTAATATAATACAGACCCACCCTGGGAGAAAGTACTGAGAGCCAGAGTTCTGGGACAATGAGAGCAGCTGTGGACTGGGTTTTCCAAACTGTGCCCATCAGCATCTTGCGATGCTAATCCTGATTCCACCTACCCTACTTTCCTTAAAATTTGTCATCCAAACCAGAACACTTTGGTGAGTGAAAGGAGACGCTGTTAATAATTGTGCCAGGACAACCAGCATAAACAGGGACATATGGTCAGCCTGTGTATCAGACCAAGACCTAGAAGCAGTACTGCTCAGGGGCCAAGGGTGTAGGCTCCAGAGTTAAGAGACCTGGGTTCAAATCTGCCTCTTTGTGAGTCTGAAGCCAGGGCAAGCGAGTGGCCTCTGTGTGATTCAGTTTCCCGATTTATAAAATAGAGATGATGGGGTTGTGCCTGCTCCTGGTAACCACTTCCTAAATGTTAGCTGTCGTTTTCACTGTTACTCTTTTCACTAAATGGGACCTTTATTGCTAGATCTCAGAAACACAACAAAAGGATTTCTTGAGAAGAACAAGCCCACATTCTGAAAGGAGCCCTGAATAGTTTTCGCCACGCACAGAGGGCTCCTGTGGAGCCTCCACCCTCCTCTCTAAGGAGCTGGTGTGACTGACACTGACCAGTCTGGCCAGGGCACCTGCAGCCAAACTTGGATCTTCTGGACGCATCAGCTTTCCTGATTCAGGAGCCTCAGGACTAACCTCAGATGATGCTTATTCTTCACCTGCTCAAAACCTGGCCTTGTAAGTACTGAATCTTCCTTAACTGCTTTCTGCAGGGCCTTGGTTTCCCCCCAACAAGCCTGGCACACTGCCAGGGGCCCATTTACTGGTTGCAGGAGGAGCCAGGCAAACTGGAGGCTGCTGGGCCCTCCCCTCCCAGAAGCCAGACCAGTGCACACAGGGTCCCCTGGCATGTTTGCTTGATCCACTTGGCCAATCAGATGTTCCCTCCCAGGACTTTGAAGCTTGAATGGGAGAGCCGGGTGGGGGTGGGGTGTCAGTGAAATTGAGCCACATTAATGGCAGTGCCTTGGAGAGAAGGTTCCCCAGGCCCCTGCGCGGCCATTATTCTGCCATCGGGAGGCCTGGTTGTTCAGCAGTTCTCCCAGGCTGTGTGCTGCCCCACTAACTTTCTCATAAGTCCCCTGGAGCGAAGAGTTGCTTCAGTTCACCAGCTTGTGAGGCTGAACTTCCCAAGAAGCAGCCTGGGAATCCCTGCAGCTCTGTGTCTTCCCCGGCCCAGGAGGCTGGTCTGCCATCTGGCTCCTGCTTCTGACTCTGCCTTCTCTTTCAGATCAGCCGGTAGCCGTGGGAGTTGGTGAAATGTGTCACTTCTGGCTCCAGGTTCTTTCGGAAGAAAGAACTCCCTGGGCATCCACGGTTACACCAGCACACACCTCTAGCCACTACAAACAGCGCTGTTTAATCACTTCCCACCCGGGGGCCTGAGAACCAGCGCTCCCCATGGCAAGGCCTGGCAAATGCTAGTTCTGCAGAATGCTGATAAGGGGTGCACAGAGCAGTGCTCCTGCAGGCCTGGGGTACTGGCTGCTTAAGCACAGTGAAAAGCTGTCTTCCCTGAAGGACTTCGCAAGGGGCCCTCACGTGCCAACCCACCTCCAAGAGGTTGACTAAGTCAGCATTGCTCAAATGTGTTCGACCCCTGAGTCCTTTTTGTCAGGACCATCTGGTGAGTCTGATGTTCTGTGGAACACACTGGGAAAGGCATGGAGACAGGTAGAGATGGATGAGAGCAGGAGAATCAGACTTTGAGAGGACCAAAGAAGGAGAAGGGAGAGGATGGAGCACAGAAAAGAGCACAAGAAAAGGATGAGAGGGCACCCAGAGTTTCCAACATGGAAGATCCAGTGGGCCCAGGCTCCGGGAAGCCTGAAAGATGCCTCTGACCAATTCAGGGATATTATTATTACATCTATTGATGGCCAATATTAATACAAATAAATGACTGCCCAAGAAGCCACACCTGAGACTTTAGTATTAACTGGAGAAGGGTCTGTGGCCTGTAAAGAGCGCCCCCTGGCATTCTTCCACCTCCTTGTGGTCAGGGTTACCGGGCACCCAGCCCAGGATGGGTTGATTGGCAGCCTCTGGTCTAGAAGCTGATTTTATTCATTTATTCATTTATTTATTTATTTACCAATACAAAAACGTCTCCGTGGTCATCTGGTTTGCGTGAATGAGAGTGTGGCTTGACAATGCAAGCTTGTTAAAATGTCTTGGGTAAAATAAACATTTTACCAAATGATTTTAGACCTGAAATCTTGGAGAAAATACAGTTTAAAACCAGAAGAAACAGACTTCCCTGGTGGTGCAGTGGTTAAGAATCCGCCTGCCAATGCAGGGGACACGGGTTTGATCCCTGGTCCAGGAAGATCCCACATGCCATGGAGCAACTAAGCCCGTGCACCACAAGTACTGAGCCTGCGGTCTAGAGCCCGCAAGCCACAACTACTGAAGCCCACGCTCCTAGAGCCCATGCTCCACAAGAGAAGCCAACGCAATGAGAAGGCTAAGCACTGCAACGAAGAGTAGCCCGCACTCACCGCAACTAGAGAAAGCCCGCGCACAGCAACAAAGACCCAACGCAGCCAAAAATTAATTAATTAATTAATTTTATATATATATATATTTTAAAAATCTATCATGGGCTAGAAACTACAAAGGTATATCCTCATTATCAGAACTTATGAGGAGTAAAGGATGCTGAAGAGTGAAAGGCAAATAGCTGGAATTGAGTTGAAGGTGAAAATCTACCCATAAATGTTCAGAAGAGGATTCTGTAAAGGGAGGGGCTGGCCTTTGGGGTGCACCAAGGGCAGGGCAGGCAGGCACAGGAAGCAGGAGAGGCCCAGGAGGCTGACAAGGTGACCGGGGGCGTGTGGCTCCTCCCCCACCCCACTGCACCAAGCAGCTGGCAACGGATGCTGCTAACAGACAGCAGAGATATAAGGACAAACCGGGGGCACTAATTTACCACACGGGGCCAGACTGTTTCCTTAAGAAACAGTGAGCGCTTTATCAAAAGATAAAGACTGACAGCCAACAGAAAAACCAAGGTGAAGATACCATCAGGCAGTTCACAGGAAAAGAAATACAAATAACTAATACCCATATGAAAAGATTCTGGATCTCACTGATAATTAAAGAAATGCTAATTAAAACAACAAGATACAAATTGTTCACTCCTGGCAAGGATTTGAAAAGATTGCGGATGCTCAGGGCTGGTGAGGGTGTGGGGAAGGGCTCATACACACGGCTGATGGGATGTAAACTGGTAAACCTTTCTGGAGGACAATTTGACATCAGCCATCAAACAGAATTATTAAGGCACTGGAAGAAAATATGATATTTTTTATATTCTTGGAGTGGGGAAAACTTTCCTAAGCAAGACAAAATCTAGAAGCCCTAAAGGGAAAAGTGGACAGATTTGACCTCATAGAAATGGAAAACTTCTGTAGGGCTAGAGACCATATCAAAGACAAAAGGCAAATGATAGACATTAGGTACAACATGCATAATAACCTGAAATATGCAGAGTCCCTTCATATCAAAGGATGAAGCTTTATTTTCCAAGATATAAATGGTCGAAGAACAAGAACAGGCAATTCGTAAGAGAAGAAATTCAAATGACCACTAGTTGAGAAATGACATTTATGCTCACTAGGGATCAGAGAAATGCAAATTTTTAAAGTGATAATATCTAACGTTGGAAAGAAGAAAGGCGTGCTCCTGTATAGCGTGGGCTTTTGTGCTGGTACAGTCTTTTGAAGGACAATGGGGAGAACCCATCAGCATATGTAAAATGTGCAGATAGACTTCTAGGAATCTATTCCTTAGAAATATTTGCTCAAGGTTTTGTGGAAATGTGAACAAGTATGTGCATCACAGAACTATTTGTATTAGAGAAAAACCAAAGATAATCTAAATAATCAGAGAGTGGGAAGAGTAAGGGGAGTTCACTTTTTATATTTTTGTATTGTTTTAACTTTTTCTATTTAGTGTTTTTTAAATTAATGCCATGTGTCTGATTTTCAAGAAATTATTTAGAGTGAGCTGAAATTCCAGCACCTCCCATCCCTAAATCCCATTAAAATGTCCTTGAAATCAACCCCAACAGGAGCCCGAGTGCCTCAACTAAGGAGCCGGTAAGCCACAGTCAAGAAGCCCGCCTGCTGCAACTAAGACCCCGCGCAACCAAATAAACAAAAAAAAATTTTTTTTTAAAGAGGAGCATAGCTCAGAATCTGAGTCCATATAATCCAGCCCCTCCTAATGGAAGGAGATGAAGAAATGGATTCCCTTCACACAGCCCCTCTCCCACCTGGCTGGGGAGGCTGACGTGCAGTGAGTATGCGGTCATAACTGCGTGGAGGAAGCTGGCCGGTGGCCGGTGCACATATCTGGATGGAGCGCTCTACTCGGCCCAAGAGAGGGAACCAGGACAACAGCCCCATCCTCCAGCCTCAGGTCTGAAAGTGCTCGGAGTGGAATAAGGAAGAGAGCTCACCCATCTCACCCGAAGTCGTGGGGCATTTACAGTGAGGACACAGACTTGGGAACCCAGGAAAACAACCTGGATGCAGATCTTTGCTCTGTCCTCCCCAAAGTAGCATGAGTGGCCCAGCCCTCCCCAGGGTGCTGCCCTTCTCTCTGCCTCCACCGTTTGGTCTCCCCTCACTCATGACTCTACCTCCTCTCTGTGTCATTACTCCTACTCAGGGCTAATAGCCAAGATACCTAACAACTACTAAAGCATGGGCATCTGCCAAGCAGAACAGACACCAGCCGTAACAATGGGTACAGGTAGCAAATTATCCCAAAACTCAGTGGCCTAGAACAACAAATATTTATGATCACACACACGTATGGGTCAAGAATTTGAAGCTGCTTACCTGGGTGGTTCTGGCTCAGGGTCTCTCGTGAAGTTGTGGTCAAGATGTCGGTTGGAGTTGTAGTCTTTTGAAGGCTTGACCGGGCCTGGAGGATCTGCTTCCTAGGTGTCTCACTCACAAGGCTGTAGGCAGGAGGTCTCAGTGCATCACCAGTGGGCCTCTCCATTGGGCTGCTTGAGCATCCTCACAACATGGCAGCTGGCTTCCCCAGAGGGAATGACTCAGGGAGCAAGACAAAGTCACAATGTCTTTTTTTTTTTTTTTTTTAGTATTTATTTATTTATTTGGCTGCACCAGTCTTAGTTGCGGCAGGAGGGATCTTCACTGCAGCGTGCAGGCTCCTTTAGTTGCAGCCTGTGGGATATTTAGTTGCGGCATGCAGGCTCTTAGTTGCGGCATGCAGGATCTAGTTCCCTGACCAGGGATCAAACCCAGGCCCTCTGCATTGGGAGTGCAGTCTTAACCTCTGGACCACCAGGGAAGTCCCAAAGTCACAATGTCTTTTATGACCTAGCCTTGAAAGTCACATGCTCATTTCTGCAGTATTCTAGGGTTACACTCATCAGCTATATTCTGTGTGGGAGGGACCACACGAGCATGTAAATACCAGGAGGTGAGAATCAATGGGAGCATTTTAGAGACTGGCTACCACAGTACCATATCACCCCCTGTTTAAAGCCTCTGATGGCTTCCCACCACCCTTAGAATCAAACACAAATGCCTGGCCATGGCCTGCAAAGCCTTACATGAACTGGCCCCTATCTACTGTCCAATCTCATCATGTCCTTCTTTTCTTTTGGCTGTGCCACTCGGCCTGTGCATCTTAGTTCTCCAACCAGGGATCGAACCTGTGCCCCCTGCAGTGGAAGCTCGGAGTCTTAATGACTGGACCGTCAGGGAAGTCCCTCATCAGGTTCTTTACCCACTAAACACACCAACCTTCCATCTATCCCTCAACTTCCCCAGTTCATCCTTTATATTTTCTGCTCCCTCTGCCTAGAATTCTCCTTACCCAGATCTTTGCGTGGCTGGTTCCTTCTCATCTTTCAGGTCTCAGCTCAAATGTCACCTCCTCAGACAGGCTTCCCTGGCCACCTTATCAAAAATAGCCCCTGCCCTAGCCTGTCACTCTCATTTCACATCATTTCACATCTTGTGTTTTTGGTTGTTGTTCACTGTTACATGTTTGTAGATACTACGTGAGTGATGATACATAATTTGCATTTTATGGTTTGCCACGCAGTCAGTTCCAATGTCATGCTAGGTTTCCTTAGGAGATGCCCATCCATATCACTGTGTGTTAACTTCTTCCTAGCACTGACCTCTATCTGAAATTATCTTGTTTATTGCTGTTCTCCCTTCATGTACCAGCAAGAGTTCTTGTTTACAAGCAACAGACTCCTCTCTAGCTGGTCTAAGCTGGAAAGGAATTTGTTAAAGGATATTAGGTACCTCATAAAATCTCCAGGAAAACAGAGAACCAGGCAAGGAGGCCATCTGTGTGGATAACCCCCATTGCACTCACACCGTCGTTTGCCCTGGGAGTGCACTTGATGATGGACACCACCATTGGGGTGCCTGCTCCTGCTGCCTCTGAGAGCCGGGTGGATCTGCTGTCATCCTCTCTAGAGAAGATGCCTTGGCACCTGCTTCTCAGTGACACTTAGCCTCATGCAAATGCATCACATTGGTGGTGTCTTAAGTCACATGCTCTGCCCCGTCTGCAAGTGAGGCTGGGAAACGATCTGGCTTCCGCCATGGGGAGGTGTGAGTTCATTGGGTGGGGAATTCTCAAAATATAGGAAGCATGTTCCTTGGTTTTGAAGCCAAAGTGAGTTGATGACGTTTATCCTCCACAATCTACCCCCTTAGCTATTTAACCTCATCATCGACCCTTCTTCCATACTTAATCTTACAAACAACAACAGAACCCAATAGAAAGCTGAGAGCTGTTTCTCAAAAAGAAAATAGTTACTTGCAGAGAAAATTCATGGCTTCACTCCAAAACTCAGGGCTTTCTGCTGTTCTCTGACCACCTTGCTCATGTACCTATTTCTTGCTTGCCTAGAGCGGCCCTCTGGGTAAGTGTTATAAGAACCGGGACCTTGTTCATCTCTATATCCTCACAACCTAGAACAGTGCCTGGCACATCACAGGTACCCATAAATGTTAAGTTAGTGAATTGTGTCCATGAAGTTCCCTCCCAGTGAAGAGGGCTGACCTGTGTGACCAGTAGGGAACTGCAGAAGTGGCAGTGTGTGACTTTCAAGCCTCAGCTGCCATAGCTAGCAGCCTCCTTCTTTGGTGGTTCCAGTTTCAGGTTTCAGAGAGGGAGAATCTGATTGGCTCATGTGGCCTATTTGTACCAAGCCATAGATTATCAGGGGGGGCCTATAAATTGGGGTCTCTGAGGAGAGGGGTCTGCCCACTTTGGCCATCAGAAGGGGCTATGGCATCCCAGACACTGCGGTTGAGACGTCTAGTACAAGGGGGTCACATCTTACCTGAGGATTGGATTCGAAAATCTCCATGTAAGACTTTATCCCATATAGTCAGAGTCACTCATGAAAACCCTTTAAATTACCCATAAATTTCTCTACGGTATAGTACCATCTATTGAAAATCCACTTCAGCCAGTTTCCCCTTCAGTTGGGAAGAGATAGCTGTTTCTTTGGTTGGGCAGATGAAGTAGTTGGTTTATCTTATGGGTCTTGTTGTTTGAAAAACACATCTTTAGATATTAGAGTCATAATGAGATGCTCGCATATAAGGGGCACGTGGGACGCTAGACCACGGAGAGAACGACAGGTTCCCATCACATCTCCGATCTCTGCTCATTGCAGGGCACGCGCTCTCTGAGTAGAAGGGGGGGGCCTATTTAAATCGTCCTGTCTTCTCCCCTCCCCTCCTCTCCTTCCCGATTTCCTCTCTCTCCTCCCTTTTGAATGAATATATATTACAAGGTTTAATGATTTAAAAAAAAAAACACACTTGCTCTCATTGGATCTACACATGAACTGCAAGGAAGTCTGAATATAAGAGGAAGAAAACTAATCTGATCTCAGTGAGAAAGCCCCAAGCACAGAAGTAAAAGAAGAAAGCAGTGAAATTGTATTGATAATCCTATTCTCTGAAAAGGATGTCTCACATGAAATGAAAGAAGATTTTAGAAAACAGCTATTACCAGTTCTCAGGGTGATCAGACAAGGACAGTGCAGGGCAAGTGGGTGCCCGTCACATTAGCTTGTCACTGGAAGCTGTGACGAATAGGATTAGAGGAGATTGGATTATTAAACGAGATAGGCAAGAGAAACCTCTGTGGCAAATGGGGGAAATTAATGGAGAGATGGAAGCAAAGCTCGGGGCAAATGCCGGACATTTAGGATAAAGTGTGAAGATTTAATATGGGGGGAAAAGTTCCTGAAGTTTCTAAATAAATCAATGGAACGGAATCAGTAATCAAAACTTGTGTGTTTTCTCTCTTCCTATTTCCCTCTCCCTCCCTTCCACCCTCCCTTGCACACAAGGGCAGAGTTTTTTCTGTTTTCTTCACTGCTATCTTCCCAGAACTTAAAACAGTGCCTAGCACATAGTAAGCCCTTAATATTTGCTAAATTGTTACAATGAAGTAAGATGGGTCATCTTGTACCAATTCAAATGAGAAGCCAACCCGACTCTAAGATATATTCTGGTGAAATTCCTAAACTTGATGGAAAAATAAAGCCTTCTCCCAACTTTCAAGCAGAGGAAACAAAGTCAGATGACTTTCAAAAATGTTGATAACCAGTACAGCTTTGAACTTCATGTGGCAACAGTCATTGCCTGAGACAATAGAGTGAAAACTACAGGATCCTTAGGGGACGAGGGCCCCCCAGGACTCCCGAAGCCAGGAAGAAAATTAAAGGAAATCTCGGACCCAGAAACTCAGAAAATGGACTCACCAGCCTTTGGTGAAATGCAGAGACTAAAGTACACCTGAAAAGGGAGAGCCCTTCGTCCTGCTTCTGATGCTTATGGAGCACCTTCTGTGGGCCACTGGGCCTTGGGTTCTCTTGGGAGGAGGCAGTCAGTCAATGAACAAGTGAAGGAACGACTGAATCAAAACTGGGAGAGCAGCGCTGGCCTTGCTGCCTTAACTTGTCAGGGCTGGTGGGGCTGGCGGGGCAGGAGGGGGCAGCCTCAACCCTCCCCCTGGGACAGCTGGGGAGGTTGCAGCCCAGCCCACCACTGGCAACTGCAGCTCTGTGACACTTCAGGTCACCTGGGTGGTGACCAGAGGGGCAGTCTTCCCAGACCCTGCGACCCCTCTGCACAGCTGGGATGGGCTTGGGCTGGGCACCCTCCCTTCCCCCCTGCCCCTGCAGAATTGAGGCGGGGACACAGGAAGAAATGGGGCGGGGAGATGGCAGCGGCCTCATCGGAGCCCAGCCTAGCATGTTCGCTGTGATGAGAAAAGGGCAGCCCAGGTCCCTCTCTCAGATCCCTGTGGCTCCCACCCTTGTGAGCTCCACCCTGGAGCCGGCTTTATTCCTCTGCCGTGAGCCAGACCGGAAGTGAGCCTGCTCGCTCCCACTTCCTCCTGAGCCTCCGCTATCCCAGGGCAGGCATAACCCAGGACCCGCCCTGACTCCATCCAGGCAGCGTCACAGCCAGCCCCACGTCAGGAAAGGGGCCACTGGGGCCCAACTGGAAATGGGGGAGACCCCTGAAGCCCAGGACCTCGGCCCCCTGTGCTCTCCTCCTCCCATGCCTGGGCCCTGGTTATACCCACGGGCACTTGTTTGTGTGTTCCTTGTCCATTCCAGGATTTATTGTCCATTCTAGGATTTACTGAGTACCTACTACACACTACAAGCTGGTGGACAGAACAGTCTCAAAACCCGCTGTTGTGGGGTTTTTACTCCACAGGGATGACAAAGGCAGAGCCCTACATGGATCAACCGTTCCTGGCTCTCTGAAGCTGCAGAACAATCTTGGACACCTCACCCAACCAGTGCACAGTAAGAAAGTAGGCAAGAGTTTTCTACCTTGGGGACGAAAATAAAAACCCAGTCACTTAAGTGTCACACCTACAGCAGCATTGACTTAATGACTGCAGTTAGAGAAAAAATACCGTTGTCTGAACAGAGGCATATATAGCAAGTTTTGTTATACTGACTGTCATGCTTAATTCCCTTCCCTTTGGAGAAAAACAAAACAAAACACTGAATGCCCCCTCCCCGAAAAGGGTAAAAATAAATTATCAGAACAGACACAAAACTGAAGCCGAGCTCCCTTCAGTCCCAAGCACTGTCTGGTGACTGAATCACCCAGATTTCGGATTATTCTGAAAAGGACAGGAAAGTGGTGCTTTACCTCCTGGGCCGAGGAGCAGCCAGGCTAGGGGTGGAGGGACATGTGGGGAGCCACGGTGCCATCGCCCTGTCCCTTTGTCTTTCAGTCTATGACTCTGTCTCTCTTTTCTTCCTACTGTGTTCTGTGTCTTTGTCCTTCACTCTACTGCTTGGTCACTGTCTCCTGGCCTCTGTTGGTCTCTGCCCAATGACCTGTCTCTCTCAGAACACGAGATCTCTCATCTCTGCTTCCCAGTACATCTGCTTTTTCCCTTCTCTCTTTCTCTCTCACTCTCTTTCTCTCTCTCTCCCTGCAGACTGGCTTTCTCATCTCTGCTGAAACACAGCTGGTCTTTTCATGAGCCTAAACTTTGGTGAATGTACTAACTGACCCGTCTCTAGGTGACCCAATTCCTAATCCCCAGGCCAGGGAGGGCAATTGGCTCAGCTGCCTCTGGAGTGCTTCCTCTGGGTTGGCCACCTCTCTGTTCTGTGGCTCTGTGAGTGTGTGTGTGTGTGTGTGCGTAGGGCAGGGCCCATTCTTGGGAATAGCCATAGGTGTGAAAGTTCTCAGATAAAGAGGCAAACCCTGGGGACACACCTCAAAAAATTCTGTGTTACAAACCACACAGAAAGAGGTGTTCCTGGAAATCCTCGGGGCAGACCCCACGTGTAATGTTCTCTTTTGCAGATGTTATAAATATATAAATTCCTAATGCTTAAAAAGGACATGTTTCACATGTGACTGTGAAATAAAATAGTGAAAAATACATCCCTGTTCTACGTGATTCAGGCTGAAAGGTTTTCTAAATGCAGTAGGTTGCATTAGCATCTTCATGCAGCCTCTTCCTAATTTGAAGATACTATAATTATATACCATGCATTGACATTGCTGGAAATCTATCTAAAAACTTGGCCCAGGAAGGACTTAACCAAAATATATAGTTTCCTTGATTTAAACTGGCCGAGATTGTGTCTGAAAAATTCTACACATTGTCAGAGACAGCTTGGGGAACAGGGCTTTTCCCTACCTGCTTTATCAAGACCTCCTCACATGTCTGTGAAGGACAAGAAAGGCACATCTTCAGCCAGGAGAACCGGGGTGGGGGGGTGGTGCTCTAGCTTCGGGGCGGGAGTAACTCTAGCTTCTTCTAGATTCTGGGTGCTGAATAAACTACAGAAAGGAGATGCCTGCATTAGCTTCTCTGTAGAAACTAAATACAGCAAAATTCTCTCATCCTGAATCACAGAGAGATTAATTGTTGTTTAAGTGGCTGTTTCTCATCCAAGTCATTTGGCGATTCTCTCTTGTTTCCTGGGAATTTTTTGAAACCATGGTTTGTCTAGTGTCGAATTATGCTGTGAGAGTGCCAGGGATGGGCTGGAGCCGAGTTCTGCTGTCCTAGCCCAAGCAGAGAGGCTCTGGTTTGACCTGTTTTACTTATCTTCCTAATTTAATTTTTATTTGGTCAGTTGTACAATAAATATTGGTTAAATAGCAATAGTCTCGTAATCCAGCCCTGCAACGTTCAAACTCTTAAGCCAGTTCTTTTGGTATTTACCTCCCTAATTCTCAATCATATGCTTATATGATAACTGACTGATTTTTTTTTCACTTTGCACCATCATCTGCTGATTTCCAACCTCCTATTCTAGAAGATGAAGCTGTCTTATCACACACCTCTCCGCCTGCACGCTCCTGCACCCACACATCCTACACTTTCCTTTTCCTTCCTTATCTTCCCAAGACAGTTCATCGCCATTTTAACTAATCCAATAGCGTTTATATTATTATGACTGCAGAAGAGGCTATTTTTTTACATCTTTATTAGAGTATAATTGCTTTACAATGGTGTGTTAGTTTCTGCTTCATAACAAAGTGAATCAGTTATACATATACATATGTCCCCATATCTCTTCCCTCTTGCATCTCCCTCCCTCCCACACTCCCTATCCCACCCCTCTAGGTGGTCACAAAGCACCAAGCTGATCTCTCTGTGCTATGAGGCTGCTTCCCACTAGCTATCCAATTTACATTTGGTAGTGTATATATGTCCATGCCACTCTCTCACTTTGTCTCAGCTTACCCTTCCCCCTCCCCGTATCCTCAAGTCCATTCTCTAGTAGGTCTGCATCTTTATTCTTTATTCCGTCTTGCCCCTAGGTTCTTCTGACCTTTTTTTTTTTTTTTTTAGATTCCATATATATGTGTTAGCATATGGTATTTGTTTTTCTCTTTCTGACTTACTTCACTCTGTATGACAGTCTCTAGGTCCATCCACCTCACTACAAATAACTCAGTTTTGTTCCTTTTTATGGCTGAGTAATATTCCATTGTATATATGTGCCACATCTTCTTTATCCATTCATCTGTTGATGGACACTTAACTTGCTTCCATGTCCTGGCTATTGTAAATAGAGCTGCAATGAACATTTTGGTACATGACTCTTTTTGAATTATGGTTTTCTCAGGGTATATGCCCAGTAGTGGAATTGCTGGGTCATATGGTGGTTCTATTTTTAGTTTTTTAAGGAACCTCCATACTGTTCTCCATAGTGGCTGTATAGAAGAGGCTATTAATGCCCTGCCCACCATAGGAAGGGCACCTAACTCCAAGTTAGGGATCAGGGAAAGATTTCTGGGAGAAGTAACAGATAAAAGCGAGACTTGAAGATGAAGCCTAAGATGGCGAGGGGACAGGGGAGCCTGGATAGGAAATGCACAGGCCCAGAGACGGAGGGAGAGTGTAGTCCACTGGGGAAGTCGACAGAGCTCTGTGGACTGCAGCGTGGGGTGAGGGGTAGGGAGCAGTGGAAGATGAGCTGCGATGTCAGCAGACAGTGGGAGCCACTGGGGAATTTGATGCAGAGTAGTGTTGGGATCAGATTTGCATTTTAGGAAGATGCCTGTGGCTGCCCTGTGAGGACAGATGGAAGGGGTGTGCCCAGAAGCAGTTTATCTGGGCAAGAGCTGGCACTGGCCTGGAGGAAGCAGTCTGGAAAAACACAGACACCTGTTTGGATGTGGACGCCGATCATGAGAGCAGAGAAAAGGAGAAGCTTGCTTAGAAGGGAGGGTGATGCGTTCTCTCTCGTTTGGGCATTCTGAGTTCAAGGTGCCTACGGGCTGCGTGAGTCTGGAGCTAGGAGAAAAAAGCAGCGCTGGAACAGGTGGATAAATACTTTTTAATTAACAGCTGGCTCCAGCATTTCTGTTACAAATCATGCTGAGGGCTTCTTTTGTTTGTTTGTTTTTTTGTGGTATGCGGGCCTCTCACTGTTGTGGCCTCTCCCGTTGCGGAGCACAGGCTCCGGACGCGCAGGCTCCGGACACGCAGGCTCAGTGGCCATGGCTCACGGGCCCAGCCGCTCCACGGCATGTGGGATCTTCCCGGACCGGGGCATGAACCCGTGTTCCCTGCATCGGCAGGCGGCCTCTCAACCACTGCACCACCAGGGAAGCCCTGAGGGCTTGTTTCAGAAGGTGAAACAGCCACTCCCTCCCGGGAGGGCCTGGGTGTCAGTAGATCTCAAGATTCAAAGGAGGGGGAGATGCTTCAGATGATGGGGAGGTAGGTTTCGCAGGTGCCATGGCAAAATGAAAGGTAAAGGGGATAAGGAGCTGATGGCAAGAAAGCAAGATGGCAGGAGGCCAGGAAAGGCTAACGTGATCCTGACTTAGTACAACACCCCCACCGAACCCTTTGGCAAAGCCCAAGGACCCCACAGTGTGGTGTAATTAAATGTCAGGGAACCAAATAAGCAGCCAGAATGCTGAGGACTGAAGGGGTTCCAGCGATGGAGTGACAAGGGAGGTGGGGAGGCCCCAGGGAGCACTGCCTCAGTGGGGGCTGAGGCCCGGCAGAACAGAGGCGGACCGACCAGGAGACGAGAAAGTAAAGCACATAGGTAGACGATGCTTTCCAGAATCTTGGCTTCAAAGAGGCTCCAGGAGCCCCGTGGTTAAATTCTCTTCCAAAGCCCTGAAAACCCTGTAATACCACCATTGAGCTATATTGCTTTCTTCTCTTTCTGGAAAAAAAAGATAAACAAAGCAAATTGTGACGGTTTATGATTCAAAGTCTCACCAGAATCTGTGTTCCCCTTTCAAGCACGAAGACGTATTTTACATCATTGGTACAAAATGAATATGCAGCGTTTTCAAAAGTTCCGAGGGAAATTCTCGTCCCAAAATTGTGCCAATGACTGAACAGAGGGGCCTGCCTCGAGGAGAAAATGGAGATTTGATCTGAAGGTGACCTCCCCCTTCCCTTTGAAACATGTTGATTGGTTGTGGACACCCTGGGGCAGCTCCCCTAAAAGTTAGGGGATCCAATTCTCCCCGGATTATTTTTTAAATACACCAAGGAGAAGACGGAAACCAGTGCGGTCACAACCAAACCTGCATGATGTTGTTTAGAGAGAAAAGGGAATGTAGAATAAACCTTCTGGACAGGTCTCTAGGTTTCTTGGTGTCTAGATATTTTCACCTCATTTCTCATTTTAACAGAACTAAAAATTAGGCTGAGCATAGACAAGGGGGGTCCTTCCTGCTTATGTGGAAGCGGAGCAGAGCGATTGGAAGTAGCCGGAGGGGGAGGGGGAGGCAAGGGGGAGACTTCGATGGGAAGGACTTGAGCTTGTTTAAAGGCTGATGAGAAGCACACGGTTGAGAGGAAAGAGGCTGAAGACAATGAAAGGTTTTGAGGTTGCAGAACCAATGGGAGGGGATGGCTTGAGAGCTCGGGAGGTCTGGCCTTAGACAGAGAGAAAAAGGTGGGCGGGGGCGTAGCGAAGTTTGGTGAGGGCGGGGGGAAGGAGGGCAGGAGGTTGAAAGAAGTCCGGTCGGAGGCAGGAGTGCTCTCTGCTCTGTGCAGCAGGCAGGGAGGGTGTGTGTTCAGAGCCACCGCGGGGAGATGGGGGTGGAGGTGGAGGTGGAGTTTGGAAAAGCCGATGTGGGCAAAGGGAGAAAAGTGCTGACCAGGGAGATAGGTTGGGGTGTCGGGATAGGAAGTTGGAGGCCCCCCAGCAACCGTTCCCCCTTCTTTCACGGTGGTAGAAGATTTAATGGTCACCCAAGGGCCAGAAACAAGGGTTGGGATTTTGTTTCTGTGTGTTTGCTTGTTTGTTTTTTCCCTAGCCCGACCATGTCCACCACGCACCTCCTTTCCAGAGCCTGGAGTAGCCCCAAAACACATTCCGAGAGAGACTGGTGTCTGCAGCCCGAGCAGTGCGCATCAAATACCGATCCAGGCTTTCCGGGGACCCTGCACCCACTTGCACAGGGGTTCCAGCACCATCAACAGCCCAGCCTGCGAGGCGCCACTCGGGGCTCGGCTGGGAGGGAAGGAGGCCGCTCAGCTCCGTTGGGCGAGTTTTGCTCTACACTCTGTTGGTAATATTCATGTATGTCGACTTTTCTTTGTGTTAATCTTTTTTACACAGCTTTTCTGAAACAGGACATACAACAAGGCGTAAAAATACAAAACACCCACGGCCCTATCACCCGGCGTAAGGAGAACAACACAAACATACTAACAGGACGGGCGGGGGGTGCGGGAACGCGCGCGGCGGCCGCGGAGCGAGTGGGCGGGCTGGGTCCGGAGTGCGGGGGACGCGGGCGGCCGGGCGGCGGGCGCGCTGAGCTGGCGGGCCGGGCCGGGCCAGGGCGGGGCGTGGGCAGCGGCCCCTCCTCCTCGGGCTGCAGGTAAGGGCGGCCGCGGGGAGCGTCCGAGGGGAACGGCTGGCCCCGGGGTCTCGGGGCCCCGGGTGGGGGGAACCCCCGGAGCGTCCCCCACTGAGGAACACCCCTAAACATTATTGACCCCCAGAATTTAGAGGGGAGTACCCCAGTACCCATGGTCCAGAGAAAGGGAATGCCCTCCGAGAGGAGGACAGGCCCTCGCCCGCCCCTTCGCACCAGTTGGAGAGAGCTCCCACCCGGGGAGTCTCCCTCGAGGCTGCCCGGCGGCTCCACTGGCGCCTTCACAGACTCAGGCCTCCCGAAAAGAGGCCAACAGAGGATTCGCGCTGCCTCTCTCTTAAGGCCGGCGTCTATCTCAGAAGCTTAGGCCCTGCCCCGTTACTCTGAGCGAGGTGGAAGACCCACGTTCCGGAGAGAAACTGTTCTGGGAAACCTGGGCCTGTGGGTTCCAACTGGCTCTCTGGCCTCTGTGCCGTGTTGCGCGTCAGGGTCACGGGCGGTGGGCTTCTAGGCGCTCCGGGGCAGGCGGTGTGCGGCTGCCGCCCTCATGCAGTCAGCAAACATTCCGGCAGCTTCTTTTGTGCCATGAATTGGGCCAAGGACATGGCCATGACCAACACCAGGCCCTTGCCTTCCTAGAGCCCGGAGCGTGTCAAGGGAGACAGCCAGGTAACCCCACAAATATAAGCTGGATTTACCCTGGGGTAGCGAAGCCCGGGAGATGTGAGAGCTCAGGGGAGATGTAGCTGAATGTGAGGTTGGGGGAGGCTCCCTTGACTCCTGAAAGCCAAGTCGGAGCTAGACAGAGAAGAGGTGAGAAAGTGGAGGTATATCCTTGGTGCCTTTTCCACCTTTCAGTCTGGCAGAGACTAAACAGACTTTCCGTCGTCTGCAGAAATAGATGTATCCCTCTGTGTTATCCCTCTTTAAATGCACTTCACGGGGTGGCAGTTGCTGCAGAGACTTTATGGTATTTGAGCTATAAAGATAATCATGGGAAAAGGAGATTGCTTGTCAGGTTTGATTTCAGAGATATCTCCATTGGAATCCATGTCTTTCCTTGTGTTTGAATTTGTTTTCATGATTATTATCAAAGATCGTGTTCCCCTTCAGAGCTGAGAACCAGCCTTGCTCCTGGATTAACAAGATCATTCAACAAATATCACATACCTACTACCACTTACCAGACACGGTTTTAGATGGCAAGGATACACCAGTAAACACTCTTCACTGGGGTCACTGTTCTCATAGAGCAGGGAAGACAGAAATAAAGAAACAAATCAATAAATGAGATAATTTCATTAAAAAAACAAGTACTAATAGAGGTGAATCCCCAGTGTCCCTCTCTGACTGCATCCCCTCCCCCTGCCTCGAGGCACCCGCTACCTCGAGTTTGGGGTGTATCCTTCCCTTGCTCCCCACCATGGGAGCCCAGAGAGGACGGCCGTCTGTGGTGGGTCACGTTGCGGGTGGGTGAAGGGGCTGCATTGTGGCGTTGCCATAACAAATAGGAAGAGAAATTATGGAAGCAAGAAAACTCTCCTTTAGAGATAGAAATAGAGCAGTTTCAGAGGCAGAGACCAAAAGCTCTCAGTCACTGATACAAAAGCTCTGACACAAGGAGTGACAAGTTTAGTGAGTGGCCATCTTAGGACACAGAAGCCTATGAGGGGACAACCCACAGGGCAATGACAAAGTTAGGGAGCTTGGACCAGGACTGACCCCTCCCAGCTACTCCTGGCCAAGGGTTCCCCAATATCCAGGTGAGGAGTAGTGACCGTTTAATAGCAGAAGGAAGTAGCAGCACAGCTTGACTTTTCAGAGGTGGTCCAGGCTGATCCGGCTGCTAAATTGCGCTAAGTCTATTCTGTGCTGAGGGGTTAGTTTTTCCTGTTAAGTCAGTGCTCAGATGGTTCTACCCACCAGGCTCACATTTGGATCAGGAAAATAAAATGGATTGTTGGGCTGTCTTGGAGCACTTCCTAAGGGACAGATGAACGAGAGGCTGTTGGTTGACATTTAACTGTAGTTCCAAATTTGTCAACGTCTCCTTGCAATATGTCCACATCAGCCTGGAACTAGACTGGACTTGGAGGCCCGAGGGGCTGCCTGTTTTCCAGGCTGTGCTGCCATCACTCTCCCCCTCAACCTTGTCCCATGCTGGGCACAGGCCGCCTGCTTGCATTTTAGGTTCAACTGCCCAAGCTCCTACCAAGGGTAGTTTTCTTTTCAAAACTTCTTTCTCCTCTCTTCATTCTTGGTATAGGTCACATGGTATGACAGCTTGAGCTGCCGTAACAAAATGCTATAGACTGGGTGCCTTAAACAACAGAAACTTCTTTCTCACAGTTCTTCTGGAGGCTAGAAGTCCAAGATCCAGATTCCAACAAGGTAGGTTTCATTCTAAGGCCTCTTTTCTTGGCTTATAGATGGCCACCATGTCCCTGGGTACTCACATGATCTCTTCTTTATGTGTGCAGGGGAGGGGGAGGGGGAAGAGAGAGCTCTGCTGTCTCTTCTTCTTATAAAGACACCAATTCTATCAGATTAGGGCCCCACCCTATGACTTCATTTAACCTTAATTACATTTTAAAGACCCCATCTCCAAATATATACATTGGAGGTTAGGACTTCAACATATGAATTATGGGAGAGCCCAATTCAGTTCGTAGCACATGGACACCCAACCAACTGCTCATAATCTGATCTGCGACTCCACAGAGAGTAGAAAAAGTAAACCTTCTATAAGCATTGGAAATGTTCTGTGTCTCGGTGGTAGTTATATAAAGGGGTGTGTGTGTGTGTGTGTGTGTGTAAAAATTCTTTGATGTATATACGTAAGATTTGTGTGCTTTACTGTGTTATGCCTCAATAAAAACATTTTTTGTTTAATGAGCACACACACAAAAAAGAGAATCCAATTAAGGCTCTGAGGCCTTTGGGAATGAAGAAGGTAGCCTCTGATGTCTTTAGGCTAAGTGACACCGAGGACTTAACCTGTAGGAAGGGAAGAAACTTCTTTTATTGAGCATTTTGGTTAGTCAGGGTGGTTCTGGATATAAGAAACAGAAGTTCACTCATATGTCAAGTATAAAGTGTCTTATATGAATCCCAAAGAATCTGAAGAGCTAGGCCTCACAAGGGACAGAAACTTGGGGTATTCCCTCATTACTAGCTCTCTCTCTCTCTCTCTCTCACTCACTCACTCTCTCTCTCTCTCTCTCTCTTGCAGTTTCTGCCTGTGCCTATGCATCTGCCCCATTCCACTCTTTGGATCCATTTCCTCTCCTTTTTCCTCATGGTTCTAATATGGCTGCCACAGCTGCTTAGTCAATATGAGTCTCCATCCTCAGCTTCCACCATGAACTATTCCTTTCCTTTGTGTCTCTTAGGTCAGCCTCCTGAGAAGGGCATTTGGTTGGGTTCCAGCACACCTCTTTAAGCCAGTCTTCAGGTGCAAGTTAAATGGCTAACGTTGGGTCCAAACATCTGGAACCAGGAAGAAGGAGGCCATAGTACAGTTCAAGGTCATTTAAGAGCTAAGTCCTGAGTTAGGATAACTTCTTTTCAAAAGAGCTGTGGAGGGGCAGGCAACAAGTGATGAATATATCAGGAATGGGTGTCTATTTAGTAGATGTTGGGATTTTCAGGATTTTTATATGTTTTCTTGTAGTGTCTTTGGTTTTGGTATTGTGGTAATGCTGGTCTCAAACAATGAGCTGGGAAGTATTCCCTCCTCTTCAATTTTCTGGAAGAGTTTGTATAGAAGTGGCATTGTTTCTTCCTTAAGTGTTTGGTAGAGTTCACCAGTAAAGCCATCTGGGCCTGGAGTATTCTTTGTGAGAAGGTTTTTTTAGCTGCAAATTCAATTTCTTTGATAAATATAGGGCTATTCAAGTTATCTATTTCTTGTTGAGTGAGCTTTAATAGTTTGAGTCTTTCAAGGAAATTATCCATATCATCTAAGTTATAGAATTTCTTGATATAAAGTTGTGCATAATATTCCCTTATTATCCTTTTAATAGCTGTACAATCTCTAGTGTTGTCCACTCTATTATTCTTGACATTTGGTAATTTGTGTTTTCTCTATTTTTTTCCGAGTCACTCTGGCTAGAGGTTTATCAGTTTTATTCATTTTCTCAAAGAACCAGCTTTTGGTTGCATTGATTTCCTCTGTTGTTCTGCTGTTTTCTATTCATTGATTTCCTCTTTGATCTTTGTTATTTCCTTTTGTTTCCTTACTTTGGACTTAATCTATTCATCTTTTTCTAGTTTGTTAGAGTAGAAGCTTGAGATCAGTGATGTGAGATCTTCCTTCTTTTCTAATATAAGCATTTAGTGCTATGAGAACACAGGTCCTTGATGACATTCCTGTTCAAGTCTCATTTGAGGCCAGCCTAAATGCAGACCACTGGTTCTCAACTCTCTCAACATTAGAACCACCTGGAGGGCTTCTAAAAATACCTGTGCCTGGACCCCACCCTAGGCCAATTAAATCAAAATCTCTGGGAATGAGCTCCAGTATGACTAGTTGTCAAAACTCACCAGGTGAGTCTAAGGAGTAGCCAGGATTTTCAATCACCACACTAGGGCAGTGTTTCTCAAACTGATAAAGACAGTTTTGGTTTTCATTTCCAGTTTTATAGTTCTATTATCCCATTGACCGTAACATTTTGTAAAATACAGTGAAAATGAACCATATGGTTTCTAGAAGTTTCCCTTATAAAAAGTGGTGTTTCCATTGCCTCATAAACTCAGGTGTTCTCATTATTCTTTATCATTATCAACTGTGGAGTAAAGGAAGTTTGTAGAAAGATGATGTAGGGTCAGGCCTTTCAAGATGGCTGTTCTCTTGCTCTCTGTACATCCCCTGCTTGACCAGTCCCTGCTTCACCTACACCCTACTCACATGACTGTCCAATCCTCTTAATCATAGGGCTTTAATAGTAACTGCCTATGTGCTCGCCCCCACCTGCCCCAGCCGCTGGTTTCCCTGGTAACTGAT
Organism: Mesoplodon bidens; assembly: GCF_964165515.1. NCBI lineage: Eukaryota > Metazoa > Chordata > Mammalia > Artiodactyla > Ziphiidae > Mesoplodon > Mesoplodon bidens. The sequence continues at coordinate 37,063,639 of NC_138178.1, forward strand.
GAGCCAACCTGATGTCAATTCCCCCTATAACTGGTAACGTCCTTCTCCCCATAGAGTTGCGAAGACTGCTGCTGTGTCCTGCTTGCCGTCTGCTGTACACGGTGGAGTGTCACTCCAGGACGTTGCTTCGGACATGTAAGATCCCCTGTCCAACCTATCACCGATGTCTCTGTCACTGTCTCTGGGGTCTTTCTTCAGTCTTGCAGCTGGCCAATTACAAGACTTTCAGGCATGTGGGATGCAGCCAAACAGATGATCATGCATGTAGTTGCTTCAGCAGTGTAGTTCTGTCTCACTGTGGACCATTCAAGTTTTTGGATGATGTTGTATTTTAGTGATGTTGCACTGTCTAGACCTCTTGCATATGCGTCAATAACTTCTTTTTATTGTTTAAACCTACTTGAGTTGGGTTTCCAGTTATAAGAGGATGATTCCAGCTGAAGTACCCTACCATAGATGTATCCATCCATTCTGCAATCACTTGTTGACACATTTTCCTCTCTTTCTCGCTCTCTTTCCCACACAAAAGCTACAACCATCCCAGACAAGGGCCATGGTTTGTTTGATGCTGACTGTGTGATCACTCTGTACTCTCACTGTGGCTCCCTTTACTACAGGACCTTAACCAAGATGATACAAACTTCCTTTCCTCCATTGTTGATAACGCTCAAGAAAAATGAGGACACCTAGGTTTAATAAGCAATGGAAATACTATTTTTTAAATAAAGAAAACCTCTAAAAGCTACACAACTGCCGATATGAATTTTTGCATATTTGCATTGTTCTTTTTGATATTCGAATCATCCCATATTTGACCACAGGGAGCCTCTTCAGGTCGGCTCTTGTGTCCTTTTAATCTGACCCCATGGACTTTGGTACCTTCCTTGTTCATCTGTCCCAGCCCTGGAACGGCCGTTTCTCAGGAGCCCTGGTTCCTTTCAGCAGAGAATGATATTTAGAGAGTAAGATCTAGGCAAGATAGATACACTTTATTTTTTTAATTTTTTAATTAGTTTCTGCTTTATAACAAAGTGAATCAGTCATACATATACATCTGTTCCCACATCCCTTCCCTCATGCATCTCCCTCCCTCCCACCCTCCCCATCCCACCCCTCCAGGCGGTCACAAAGCACCGAGCTGATCTCCCTGTGCTCTGTGGCTGCTTCCCACTATCTATCTACCTTACGTTTGGTAGTGTATATATGTCCATGCCTCTCTTTCGCTTTGTCACAGCTTACCCTTCCCCCTCCCCATATCCTCAAGTCCATTCTCAAGTAGGTCTGTGTCTTTATTCCCGTTTTGCCCCTAGGTCCTTCATGACTTTTTTTTTTTTTTTAAATTCCGTATATATGTGTTAGCATACGGTATTTGTCTTTCTCTTTCTGACTTACTTCACTCTGTATGACAGACTCTAGGTCTATCCACCTCATTACAAATAGCTCAGTTTCGTTTCTTTTTATGGCTGAGTAATATTCCATTGTATATATGTGCCACATCTTCTTTATCCATTCATCCGATGATGGACACTTAGGTTGTTTCCAGCTCCGGGCTATTGTGAATAGAGCTGCAATGAACATTTTGGTACACGTCTCTTTTGGAATTATGGTTTTCTCAGGGTATATGCCTAGTAGTGGGATTGCTGGGTCATATGGTAGTTCTATTTTTAGTTTTTTAAGGAACCTCCATACTGTTCTCCATAGTGGCTGTACCAATTCACATTCCCACCAGCAGTGCAAGAGTGTTCCCTTTTTTCCACACCCTCTCCAGCATTTATTGTTTCTAGATTTCTTGATGATGGCCATTCTGACTGGTGTGAGATGATATCTCATTGTAGTTTTGATTTGCATTTCTCTAATGATTAATGATGTTGAGCATTCTTTCATGTGTTTGTTGGCAGTCTGTATATCTTCTTTGGAGAAATGCCTATTTAAGTCTTCTGCCCATTTTTGGATTGGGTTGTTTGTTTTTTTGCTATTGAGCTGCATGAGCTGTTTATAAATTTTGGAGATTAATCCTTTTTTTTTTTTTTTTTTTTTTTTTTTTTTTTTTTTTTTGCGGTACGCGGGCCTCTCACTGCTGTGGCCTCTCCCGTTGCGGAGCACAGGCGCCGGACGCGCAGGCTCAGCGGCCATAGCTCAGGAGCCCAGCCATTCCGCAGCATGTGGGATCCTCCCGGACCGGGGCGCGAACCCGTGTCCTCTGCATCGGCAAACAGACGCTCAACCACTGCGCCACCAGGGAAGCCCCGGAGATTAATCCTTTGTCAGTTGCTTCATTTGCAAATATTTTCTCCCATTCTGAGGGTTGTCTTTTGGTCTTGTTTATGGTTTCCTTTGCTGTGCAAAAGCTTTGAAGTTTCATTAGGTCCCATTTGTTTATCTTTGTTTTTATTTCCATTTCTCTAGGAGGTGGGTCCAAAAGGATCTTGCTGTGATTTATGTCATAGAGTGTTCTACCTATGTTTTCCTCTAAGAGTTTGATAGTTTCTGGCCTTACATTTAAGTCTTTAATCCATTTTGAGCTTATTTTTGTGTATGGTGTTAGGGAATGATCTAATCTCAAACTTTTACATGTCCCTGTCCAGTTTTCCCAGCACCACTTATTGAAGAGGCTGTCCTTTCTCCACTGTACATTCCTGGCTCCTTTATCAAAGATAAGTTGGCCATATGTGCGTGGGTTTATCTCTGGGCTTTCTATCCTGATCCACTGATCTATCTTTCTGTTTTTATGCCAGTACCACACTGTCTTGATTACTGTAGCTTTGTAGTATAGTCTGAAGTCAGGGAGCCTGATTCCTCCAGCTCCGTTTTTCGTTCTCAAGATTGCTTTGGCTATTCGGGGTCTTTTGTTTTTCCAAACAAATTTTGAAATTTTTTGTTCTAGTTCTGTGAAAAATGCCAGTGGTAGTTTGATAGGGATTGCATTGAATCTGTAGATTGCTTTGGGTAGTAGAGTCATTTTCACAATATTGATTCTTCCAATCCAAGAGCATGGTATATCTCTCCATCTATTTGTATCATCTTTAATTTCTTTCATCAGTGTCTTATAATTTTCTGCATACAGGTCTTTTGTCTCCTTAGGTAGGTTTATTCCTAGATATTTTATTCTTTTTGTTGCAATGGTAAATGGGAGTGTTTTCTTGATTTCATTTTCAGATTTTTCATCATTAGTGTACAGGAATGCCAGAGATTTCTGTACATTAATTTTGTATCCTGCTACTTTACCAAATTCATTGATTAGTTCTAGTAGTTTTTCGGTAGCATCTTTAGGATTCTCTATGTATAGTATCATGTCATCTGCAAACAGTGACAGCTTTACTTCTTCTTTTCCAATTTGGATTCCTTTTATTTCCTTTTCTTCTCTGATTGCTGTGGCTAAAACTTCCAAAACTATGTTGAATAAGAGTGGTGAGAGTGGGCAGCCTTGTCTTGTTCCTGATCTTAGTGGAAATGGTTTCAGTTTTTCACCATTGAGGACAATGTTGGCTGTGGGTTTGTCATATATGGCCTTTATGATGTTGAGGAAAGTTCCCTCTATGCCTACTTTCTGCAGGGTTTTTATCATAAATGGGTGTTGAATTTTGTCGAAAGCTTTCTCTGCATCTATTGAGATGATCATATGGTTTTTCTCCTTCAACTTGTTAATATGGTGTATCACATTGATTGATTTGCATATATTGAAGAATCCTTGCATTCCTGGAATAAACCCCACTTGATCATGGTGTATGATCCTTTTAATGTGCTGTTGGATTCTGTTTGCTAGTATTTTGTTGAGGATTTTTGCATCTATGTTCATCAGTGATATTGGCCTGTAGTTTTCTTTCTTTGTGACATCCTTGCCTGGTTTTGGTATCAAGGTGATGGTGGCCTCGTAGAATGAGTTTGGGAGTGTTCCTTCCTCTGATATTGTTTGGAAGAGTTTGAGAAGGATGGGTGTTAGCTCTTCTCTAAATGTTTGATAGAATTCGCCTGTGAAGCCATCTGGTCCTGGGCTTTTGTTTGATGGAAGATTTTTAATCACAGTTTCAATTTCAGTGCTTGTGATTGGTCTATTCATATTTTCTATTTCTTCCTGAGTCAGTCTTGGCAGGTTGTGCATTTCTAAGAATTTGTCCATCTCTTCCAGGTTGTCCATTTTATGGGCATAGAGTTGCTTGTAGTAATCTCTCATGATCTTTTGTATTTCTGCAGTGTCAGTTGTTACTTCTCCTTTTTCATTTCTAATTCTATTGATTTGAGTCTTCTCCCTTCTTTTCTTGATGAGTCTGGCTAATGGTTTATCAATTTTGTTTATCTTCTCAAAGAACCAGCTTTTAGTTTTATTGATCTTTGCTATCGTTTCCTTCATTTCTTTTTCATTTATTTCTGATCTGATTTTTATGATTTCTTTCCTTCTGCTAACTTTGGGGTGTTTTTGTTCTTCTTTCTCTAATTGCTTTAGGTGCAGGGTTAGGTTGTTTATTCGAGATGTTTCCTGTTTCTTAAGGTGGGATTGTATTGCTATAAACTTCCCTCTTAGAACTGCTTTTGCTGCATCCCATAGGTTTTGGGTCGTCGTGTCTCCATTGTCATTTGTTTCTAGGTATTTTTTAATTTCCTCTTTGATTTCTTCAGTGATCACTTCGTTATTAAGTAGTGTATTGTTTAGCCTCCATGTGTTTGTATTTTTTACAGCTCTTTTCCTGTAATTGATATCTAGTCTCATAGCATTGTGGTCAGAAAAGACACTTGATACAATTTCAATTTTCTTAAATTTACCAAGGCTTGATTTGTGACCCAAGATATGATCTATCCTGGAGAATGTTCCATGAGCACTTGAGAAAAATGTGTATTCTGTTGTTTTTGGATGGAATGTCCTATAAATATCAATTAAGTCCATCTTGTTTAATGTATCATTTAAAGCTTGTGTTTCCTTATTTATTTTCATTTTGGAAGATCTGTCCATTGGTGAAAGTGGGGTGTTAAAGTCCCCTACTGTGATTGTGTTACTGTCGATTTCTCCTTTTATGGCTGTTAGTATTTGCCTTATGTATTGAGGTGCTCCTATATTTGGTGCATAAATATTTACAATTGTTATATCTTCTTCTTGGATCGATCCCTTGATCATTATGTAGTGTCCTTCTTTGTCTCTTCTAGTAGTCTTTATTTTAAAGTCTATTTTGTCTGATATGAGAATTGCTACTCCAGCTTTCTTTTGATTTCCATTTGCATGGAATATCTCTTTCCATCCCCTTACTTTCAGTCTGTATGTGTCTCTAGGTCTGAAGTGGGTCTCTTGTAGACAGCATATATATGGGTCTTGTTTTTGTATCCATTCAGCCAATCTGTGTCTTTTGGTGGGAGCATTTAGTCCATTTACATTTAAGGTAATTATCGATATGTATGTTCCTATTCCCATTTTCTTAATTGTTTTGGGTTCGTTATTGTAGGTCTTTTCCTTCTGTTGTGTTTCTTGCCTAGAGAAGTTCCTTTAGCATTTGTTGTAAAGCTGGTTTGGTGGTGCTGAACTCTCTCAGCTTTTGCTTGTCTGTAAACATTTTAATTTCTCCATCAAATCTGAATGAGATCCTTGCTGGGTAGAGTAATCTTGGTTGCAGGTTTTTCTCCTTCATCACTTTAATTATGTCCTGCCACTCCCTCCTGGCTTGTAGAGTTTCTGCTGATAGATCAGCTGTTATCCTGATGGGGATTCCCTTGTGTGTTATTTGTTGTTTTTGCCTTGCTGCTTTTAATATGATTTCTTTGTGTTTAATTTTTGACAGTTTGATTAATATGTGTCTTGGCGTATTTCTCCTTGGATTTATTCTGTATGGGACTCTCTGTGCTTCCTGGACTTGATTAACTATTTCCTTTCCCATATTAGGGAAGTTTTCAACTATAATCTCTTCAAATATTTTCTCAGTCCCTTTCTTTTTCTCTTCTTCTTCTGGAACCCCTATAATTCGAATGTTGGTGCGTTTAATGTTGTCCCAGAGGTCTCTGAGACTGTCCTCTGTTCTTTTCATTCTTTTTTCTTTATTTTGCTCTGCAGCAGTTATTTCCACTATTTTATCTTCCACCTCACTTATCCGTTCTTCTGCCTCAGTTATTCTGCTATTGATCCCATCTAGAGTATTTTTTATTTCATGTATTGTGTTTTTAATCGATGCTTGATTCATCTTTAGTTCTTCTAGGTCCTTGTTAACTGTTTCTTGCATTTTGTCTATTCTATTTCCAAGATTTTGGATCTGGGAAATAGAATCTTGGATCATCTTTACCATCATTATTCTGAATTCTTTTTCAGGTAGACTGCCTATTACGTCTTCATTTGTTAGGTCTGGTGGGTTTTTATCTTGTTCCTTCTCCTGCTGTGTGTTTTTCTGTCTTCTCATTTTGCTTATGTTACTGTGTTTGGGGTCTCCTTTTTGCAGGCTGCAGGTTCGTAGTTCCCGTTGTTTTTGGTGTCTGTCCCCAGTGGCTAAGGTTGGTTTAGTGGGTTGTGTAGGCTTCCTGGTGGAAGGTACTAGTGCCTGTGTTCTGGTGAATGAGGCTGGATCTTGTCTTTCTGGTGGGCAGGTCCACGTCTGGTGGTGTGTTTTGGGGTGTCTGCGGACTTTTTATGATTTTAGGCCACCTCTCTGCTAATGGGTGGCGTTGTGTTTCTGTCTTGCTAGTTGTTTGGCATAGGGTGTCCAGCACTGTAGCTTGCTGGTCGTTGAGTGAAGCTGGGTGCTGGTGTTGAGATGGAGATCTCTGGAAGATTTTCGCCGTTTGATATTATGTGGAGCTGGGAGGTCTCTTGTGGACCAGTGTCCTGAAGTTGGCTCTCCCACCTCAGAGGCACAGCACTGACTCCTGGCTCCTCAATTTGGGATGATTTGTTGTCTATTCATGTATTCCACAGATGCAGGGTACATCAAGTTGATTGTGGAGCTTTAATCCGCTGCTTCTGAGGCTGCTGGGAGAGGTTTCCCTTTCTCTTCTTTGTTCTCACAGCTCCTGGGTCTCAGCTTTGGATTTGGCCCCGCCTCTGCGTGTAGGTCGCCGGAGGGCGTCTGTTCTTCGCTCAGACAGGACAGGGTTAAAGGAGCAGCCTCTTCGGGGACTCTGGCTCACTCAGGCCGGGCGGGAGGGAGGGGCACGGAGTGCGGGGCGAGCCTGCAGCGGCAAGAGTTCGGCGTGACGTTGCACCAGCCCGAGGCGCGCCGTGCGTTCTCCCAGGGAAGCCGCCCCTGGATCCCGGGACCCCGGCAGTGGCGGGCTGCACAGGCTCCCGGAAGGGCGGTGTGGACAGTGACCTGCGCTCGCACACAGGCTTCTTGGCGGTGGCAGCAGCAGCAGCCCCAGCGTCCCACGCCCGTCACTGGGCTCCGCGCTTTCAGTCGTGACTCGCGCCCGTCTGTGGAGCCCCTTTAAGCAGCGCTCTTAATCCCCTCTCCTCGCGCACCAGGAAACCAAGAGGGAAGAAAAAGTCTCTTGCCTCTTCAGCAGCTCCAGAGTTTTCCCGGACTCCCTGCCGGCTAGCTGTGGCACATTAGCCCCCTTCAGGCTGAGTTCTCGCCGCCAGCCCCAGTCCTTTCCCTGCGCTCTGACCGAAGCCCGAGCCTCAGCTTCCAGCGCCGCCCGCCCTGGCGGGCGAGCAGACAAGCCTCTCGGGCGGGTGAGTGCCGCTCGGCACCGATCCTCTGTGCGGGAATCTCTCCGCTTTGCCCTACCCAGGTATGTGGGGAGTTTCTTGCCTTTTGGGAGGTCTGGGGTCTTCTGCCAGCATTCAGTAGGTGTTCTGTAGGAGTTGTTCCACGTGTAGCTGTATTTCTGGTGTATCCGTGGGGAGGAAGGTGATCTCCGCGTCTTACTCTTCCGCCATCTTACCCGGAAGTCCTAGATACACTTTTTAAACACAGAAATTACATGAGTTTTCAAAAGATCTGTTTTTACCATAACTAGTGGCCTTTTCATTAAGTCAGTTAATGACCTGAAATCATCAGGTCACTTGGGATTTAGGGTGGTTTTGGATTAAAGCAGTTTCTCAACCTCAGCACTATTGACATTTGGGGCTGGGAAATGCTTTGTTGTGGAGACTGCCCTGCACCTTGTAGGGTGTTTAGCAGCATCCCCGGCCTCTACACACTAGATGCCAGTAGTACCCTCCCAGCTGTGACAACCAAAAATGTCTCCAGACATTGCCAAATGCCCCTTGGGGTGGCAAAATCATCCCCCATTAAGAACCACTGGATGGCCTGTGGCTTCTGTGGAAAACATCCTGGAACAAACCAGAGAGACTCTGGCCCTGATGCAACATCCTTGACAGCTTCCTGCCTCTATTTCCCTGTGTGTCTATCGGGACAATGGCTACAGGATAAAACAACACATTGTGGGAAGCAGTTTGACCTGCAAAGACTCATCGGCGTGAAAGTGAGGAGCAGACATTACATCATAGACAGCACCACACCGAAGCCACATGTCGGTTTTTGCTAACTCTGCTGAGATGGTACAGCTTCTGATTGAACTGACTCAAGCCCTGTAGATTACTCAAACTCTTGTGTTCCCACCAGGCCTCTTTTTAGTGTCAGCCTTGTTTAAGAGCTTTCATTTTACTGTCACCAAGAGAAAGTCCCACTCAATTCATACCAGATGCTGAGTCATCATGAATCAATACAACATCATCCAAAAACCACCAAAATGAATCATAAGGACAAACAGGACTTTTTCTCCCAGCAAAACAGTGACTAAAATAGTGTTTTGCCCTTTTAGAAAAAAAAAGTTACAAGGTTAAGACAAGGCTTCAGGCCCTGCTTGTGTAACACACGTGCCTGTGGGTGTGAAGTGGTTAAACTGCGTGTCCTCAGCAAGACAGTGTATGAGGCCTACAGCTGAGCCAGACAGCGGCTGGCGAGAGGAGGTGAGACTTGGACATCAGGGGCCCTAGACTGGGAGTCCAACGATGACCTGAAACTGTTATGCAATCCTCCTCCATGCGAGTGGCAAGGGTATCTGAGACTCAGAGTTTAGGAATCTCTACCGTGGAGGAGGGGCTCTTGGGAACTGTGGAGGCTCTTCCAGGAAATGAGCATCCAGAATCTTCTCCCGATAGAGCCGGGGAGATCCCCAAGACTTGTTTCTCAGTCCTGCCTCTGCTCCCCGGCTGCTGGGAACAGCACTCCGATTACCTATGGAAGTGAGAAATGGTGTATGTCCTCCCTGGGGTGGGAGGGGGTGGGCCCACCTAGGCACTCTCTCCTGGCCTCTGACCCTTGAATGGAGGGAAGCAAAAGCAGAGAAGAGATGGCGGCTGACACATCCCTGTAGTGGCTGGATGAGTCTCTCAGTTGGTTCCTGCTTCTGGGTCCCCAAGGCCTCCCAGGTTCCTGTCCTTTGCAGACAAGGTTCTTCCAGTTTCCCCTTTATTGTGTGAGGGACTCCCTGTCCTTCCAATGGATTTCCTTTGTGACAAGGTCAGTGTCTGTTTTCCCACAGCAGCACCAAGTCATTGTTGTCAGAGGCGCTGAGAACTGCATGTCCCATTCCATACCTCACAGACTACTGCAGGAGCCCGGGAACACGGGCTGCAGAGCCCTGCTCGATGATATTCACAAGGTACGAGTCAGAAGGTCTCCCCTCAGTAAAGGTAAAATGGGAGCAATGGAGGCCGAGAGCTCCCCGCAGTTACTGTGTCAACACTGATCAAGGAACTGAATCATCCTATGATATCACTTATATGTGGAATCTAAAATATGGCACAGGGACTTCCCTGGTGGTGCAGTGGTTAAGAATCTGCCTGCCAATGCAGGGGATAGGGGTTCGAGCCCTTGTCCGGGAAGATCCCACATGCCGCAGAGCAACTAAGCCCACGCGCCACAACTGCTGAAGCCCACGTGACTGGAAGCTGTGCTCTGCACCAAGAGAAGCCACCGCAATGAGAAGCCCACGCACCGCAACGAAGAGTAGCCCCCACTCGCAGCAACTAGAGAAATCCCGCACGCAGCAACAAAGACCCAACGCAGCCAAAGATAAATAAATAAATTAATTAATTAATTTTAAAATGCTTTAAAAAATAAAGATAAAATATGACACAAATGAACCTATCTACAAAACAGAAACAGACTCATAGACATAGAGAACAGACTTGTGGTTGCCAAGGTGGGGAGGGGAGGGAGAGGGATGCACTGGGAGTTTGGGGTTGGTAGATGCAAACTATTACATTTAGAATGGATAAACAGCAGGGTCCTAATGTATCACACAGGGAACTATATTCAATATCCTGTGATAAACCGTAATGGAAAAGAATATTTGAAAAGAATGTCTGTATGTGTCTAACCGACTCACTCTGCTGTACAGCAGAGAATGGTACAACATTGTAAATCAACTTACTTCAATAAAATAAATAAATTAATTAATTTAAAAAAAATGTTTGTCAAGATTTTTCTACCTTAAGAAAAGGCGGGGGGGGCTTCCCTGGTGGCACAGTGGTTGAGAATCTGCCTGCTAATACAGGGGACACGGGTTCGAGCCCTGGTCTGGGAGGATCCCACATGCCGCAGAGCAACTAGGCCCGTGGGCCACAATTACTGAGCCTGCACGTCTGGAGCCTGTGCTCTGTAACAAGAGAGGCCGTGATAGTGAGAGGGCCGCGCACCGCGATGAAGAGTGGCCCCCGCTTGCCACAACTAGAGAAAGCCCTCACACAGAAACGAAGACCCAACACAGCAAAAATAATTAAATTAATTAATAAACTCCTACCAACAACATCTTAAAAAAAAAAAAAGGAACTGAATCATCAATGTGGATCCAGTGAGGGATGCTGAAGTTGGACTAATGGACAGCTAAGCCCTACGACACCAAAAGAAGATGGAGCTGTTAACAGAGAGCCCCTCAGTGCTACTCCAGGTTTCAGCAGTGCTCTGTGGAGGGGCCTGGGCATGCAGGCTCTGCTGCGGGACCCCTGGGTGGCCCCAGGAATCTGTCTGGGCTGTGCCTCTGGACCCCTCCATACTCTTACATGTTATTTGGCAACCCTACTCTGTGTGGCCTAGCTCCCTGACTCCTACAATGACTATTTCAATTCTTCATTCTTTCAAATCTCCGTGGCCCCCCCATCCCCCTCACTTCCAGTAGAAGGTGAATTTCTTTTTTTTTTAATATTTATTTATTTAATTTATTTGGTTGCGCCGGGTCTTAGTTGCGGCTTGCCTGGCTCCTTAGTTGCGTCATGCATGTGGGATCTAGTTCCCTGACCAGGGATCGAACCCAGGCCCCCTGCATTGGGAGCATGGAGTCTTAACCACTGTGCCACCAGGGAAGTCCCAGAAGGTGAATTTCTTACGCCACAGAAAAAGTTCAGACCATCATATGGGGACCCCTTCAACTTCCCAACACCAAACCTATACCATCCTGCCCTCTAACCTGCCCCAACCTATGCACTGTAGGATGTGTAGCAGCATCCCTGGCCTCTGTCCACTAGACGAACCCCACTAGTAATGCCCCCTAGACGTGATAATCAAACATGTCTCCAGACATTGACAAATGTCCCTCGGGGTATAAAGTCACCGGTGAGAACTCCTTTTAATTTAATTTAATTTAATTTAATTTAATTTAATTTATTTATTTATTTGGCTGTGCAGGTCGTAGTTGTGGCACGCGGGATCTTTAGTTGCGGCATGTGGAATCTAGTTCCCTGACCAGGGATCGAACCCAGGCCCCCTGCATTGGGAGCACAGAGTCTTAACCACTGGACCATGAGGGAAGTCCCTACCGGTGAGAACTCTTGACCCAGACCAACCTCTGGCTGCTCTGTCTCAAACTTGTAGCCCACATCTGATCAATGGGAAGTGCACACATGGGACCAACCTTCACCTACCTCTCAAACAGAGCACTTTGTAAAAGCCCAGCCACTGACAGACAGCCACGCCTCCCCTGTAGATTTCCTCCCCTGGCTCTAGGGACCACCCTTTGAGTTCCCTATTTGGCCCCCCTAGTTGATTTGAGAAAACAGGAAGCACACCCCACGCCCCTTCTTTCCATGGTACAAGCCTCTCCTCCAGAAATCTCCTTTATAGTTTCTGGTCCTCTCTTGGGCTTTCCATCCATCCTCTTTATAAGCTGGAGGTGGGCGGTCAATACAATGACTCAGAACTAGTTCTCAGACATTTCCCTTCCCAGTCCTGCTTAGGTGGTCTAGCATCCCACGTTGGAATCGGGGAGCGGCTGCCTCTCTTGGCGGGGGCCTCAGCCAACTGTGAGGCAGAAAGAGCTTGTATTCACATCCGTGTGCCCCTTAGAACTGCCTTCTCTCTTCCTCTCAGGATCCTTTCTCACTTCGATTTAGTCAACCTCTCCTTCCTGATTGAAGCTTTCCCACTGACATTTAAACATGTTTAAATCGCTCCCATTTAAATAAATAAATAAATAAAATAAAACTGCTTTGACCACAGAGCTCCTCGCAGCTACCACTCTAATTCTCTCCTCCCCTTCAAAGCCAAACTAGTGAGAAAGCTCTCTACACCCACCGTCTCCCTTTCCTCACCTCCCACTCTTTCCAGTCTGGCTTCCACCCTTATCAGTCCCCCGAAACAGCTCTCACTGACATGGTCAGCGATCTCTGCAGAGCTGAGCTGAGGCTGGAAGGCAGGAGGCTAGCCTGACCCCACTCAGGACACTGGCCACGGGAGCAGTGGCAGGGGATGGTGACAGCTGGCGTTACCCAGAGTTGTGAGTGGGGACCGCAGATGGTAGAATGGAACTTCTGAGCTGTATCAGAAAGAACATCTGGCCTTGAGTCCTGGGAATGTGCCCCCACCTCCTTGCCCTCATTCATTCATTCAGTCTTGATTGAGTACAACTTGAGCCAGGCCCGGAGGTGGACACTTGTGTCACACTTTGAAGGACCCAGGCATGGTCTCTGCCCTCATGGAGCTACCTATCTACTTGGGGAAGTAGGAATTAGTCAAAGAGCCATGAAAGTACTCAATGACAATCTAGATGTTTTATAGAGGAAAAGTACACAGTGTGTGATGGTGGGATCTGATCTCACTGGAAGGTCTGAAAAGAGATTTTTGAGGCTGACGTCTGATTGATGGGTAGGAATTAGCTAGTCCAGGAGGAAGGAGGAAGAAGAAGGGAATAAAAGCATTGGGGGAAAGGAGTAAGGGCAATGTTCCCCCCAGAGACCAGGCGTTCCAGAAGTGGAAGAGACTGAGAGGGGTTGGGGGGAGAGGGGTGAGACGTGCTGAATAGAAATTAGATTTTTATCTCTGCCTCATAGTCTTTGTGCCGTGACCTCCTGCCTCTTTCTGAGGGACTCGGCCACCCTGTATGGTTAACCCCTTTTATTTCCTTTTCTCCCAGGGCTGTGTGCTTCATGGCCTAGCTCCTGCCTGTCCCTCCTGTAACCTGAATGGGAGTGCTCCACAGAGTTCTACCCAGGCCTTACTCTCTTCCCCACCCACTTCTTCTTTGACATCAGCTCCTGGTTTTATGGCCTCCCACTTCCAACAGATCTCCAGTCCCAGAACTCTCTCCCGACTCCCAGGTTTATAGTTCCATTTGCCCAATGGTCATCTCCATGCAGACACCCTGCCACCATCTCAAACACGGCAGATTGTAGTTAAAAAATGTAAGTCTCTGGACTTCCGTGGTGGCACAGTGGTTAAGAGTCTGCCTGTCAATGCAGGGGACAAGGGTTCGAGCCCTGGTCCGGGAGCATCCCACATACCGCGAAGCAACTAAGTCCGTGCACTGTAACTGCTGAGTCTGCACTCTAGAGCCCGCGAGCCACAACTATTGAAGCCTGCATGCCAAGAGCCTGTGCTCCGCAACGAGAGAAGCCACCACTCACCGCAGCTAGAGAAAGCCCACCCGTAGCAGCGAGGACCTAACGCAGCCAAAAAATAAATTAATTAAATATAATTAATTAATTAATTAATGAACAGAGCTTGAGTATTCGACCCAGATCTACAGAAACTTGGTGCACCTGGTGAGTTGTGAATAGCCTTTCTTTATGACGGTAAGGAAACTGAAATTAAACAAAGAGCTTTGATTAGCTGATTAATCAAGTTGGAGCAAACTCCCAGTAAAGCTAAATTTAACTGTGCCCTGCTCTGTATCCCAAACTGCAGATTTCCTCTTTTATGATTTCTTCCAACTCAGTGTAATTGGATTGTTCAGTCTGGGTGATGAGTATGTGAGGGTATGAGAAATACACTATTCTTCTGTGTATTTTTGAAATTTTTCATAATAAAAATCTAAAAAAGAAATTGTATCTCTTTCTTAAAAAAAAACTAGTCTGTCTTAATTGGTTGGTTAGTGCTTATCTGAATGTAATCCTTAACCTCCTGGTTTGAGAGAATTACCTGGACTCATGAACATGCTTTTTGCAGGAAATCATGTGATATGAAACATATAACTGTGCGCTGAAGTTGCAAATGACATCATCAATGAATTATTTTTCCTTGTGCTCCTTTTCTTTGTTCTTCTAACCATATGTGTATATAAATGTGTGTGTGTGTGCTCTCTGAGAATTTCTGAGCAAGGAGGAAGTGGTTCAATCTGTTTGTCTCTGAGCAGCTGTTGGCTTTTAGAATAAAGAAGTGACTCTGCCTTGTTTCTGATTCAGATGCAGTATGAAATTTGCTTTCATCCACGTCTAAATTTAAACGCCTGTCTTCTCCCTCTGTAAAACTTAATCCTCTTCCCCATAACACTGTAGAAAAAAACCTTGGCTTCACAATAGTGTTTAGGTTAAAGATACAAGAGGAGTTTAGGTGTCGAGTGTAAGTAACATCAGGAGAGAATGCAAACTGGCTGGAAACCTGATGCAGCTCAGAAAACTGCATATGACAAAGACACTGAACAGCCTCTACAGGTATCTAGGTTAGAACAGCAGTGCACTAGAGCCTAATCAGTTAAGGGCATCATTGATGCATCTAAGAACTCAGCCCTCCCATGTCTTCAACCATAACTTTTATTCCTTCCCACACCTTCCCCACTCCTATCTTCATTTCAGCAGAAAAAGACAATCTCTCTTGACCAAAATCTGAATCATTCAATATTATCAATTTGCACATTTCACTCACTTTATTTAAATTTTTATTTTGACATAATTTCAAACGTACAGAAAACCTGTAAGAACAATGTTAAGGAACCACCATATATCCCTTACCCTGGTCTCACTTTTATTTTCCCTCTCATTCTCTTTATTTCTAAGTCTTGCTAATTTTATCGGTTTTATTAATCTTTTCAAAGAACCAACTTTAGGTTTTCTCTATTTTTTGTTGGCTTTCTCTTTCGCTGATTTCTGCTCTTGTTTTTATTATTTCTTTTCTCCCTGTTACTTTGTTTTTTTCTTTTTTCTTTTTCTTTTTATTGGAGTATAGTTGATTTACAATGTGTTAGTTTCAGGTGTGTAGCGAAGTGAATCAGTTATACATATACATATATCCACCCTTTTTTATTTATGTATTTTTTTATCTACTCTTTTTTAGATTCTTTTCCCATATAGGCCATTATAGAGTACTGAGAAGAGTTTTCTGTACCATACAGTAGGTCTGTATTAGTTATCTATTTCATATATATAGTAGTGTGTATATGTCAATCTCTTCCTGTTACTTTGGATTTAATTTGTTCTTCTTTAGCTACTTAAGGTGGAAAGTTAGATTATTGTTCAAAACTTTTCTTCTTCTGTAATATAAGCATTTAAAGCTATAAATTTCCCTCTAGACATAGCTTTACCTACAACCCACATATTTTGATATGTTGTGCTATCATTATCTTTCAGTTTAAGATATCTTAAAATTTCTCTTATGATATTTTCTTTGACTCATGAGTTGTTTAGTAGTGTGTTGTTTAATTTCCAAATACAATACTTGGGGTTTTTCTAGATTTCTTTTAGAATATACTCCATAAGATGTCAGTCCTTTAATATTTATTTATGTTATGGTCCAGCATATGGTCTATCTTGGGGAATGTTCCATGTGTCCTTGAAAAGAAACATCTGTATTCTGCAGTTATTGGGCATAATGTTCTAGACACAGACATGGACAGAAGGAAGACAATGTGGGGACACGGGGAATACAGCCCTCAGAGGGAACCAACACTGCCAACACCAGGATATCACACACCCAGCCTCCAGACCTGTGAGAAAATAAATTTTATTGTTTAAGCCACCCAATCTGAGGTACTTTGCTACGGCAGTGCTAGCAAATTAACATAGTTACTAAGCGCATGTATTTAGGATTGTTAAATCTTCCTGATGGACTGACCCTTTAATCAATATGAAATTTTTTCTCTCTTTATGTCTAGTAGTATGCCGCATCTTGAAGCCTGCTTTGTCTGATATTAACATGACCCCACCAGTTTTCTGTGTGTTCTTATTTTTGTTTATATTTCATCTTATTACCTGTATTATATATGCATAATGTATTTTTCCATCCTTTTACTTTTGCTTTATCAGTGTCCATATGTTTAAAGAGTATCTCTTAAGACAGCAGAGATTTGGGTCATTTTTATCCAATTTGATAATCTCTGCCTTTTAGTTGAAGTGTTTAGTTCATTTACATATAATGTAATTGTTAACATGCTTTGGTTTAAATCTACCATCTTGCTATTTGTTTTATATTTGTCCTACCTGTTTTTTGTTCTTCTGTTCTTTTCTGTCTTTAATTAATCAGATATTTTTAGTAGTTTATTTTATTTCCGCTATTTGCTTTTTAGCTCCACCTTTTTGTATAATATTATCAGTTTAGCTCTAGGGGATTACAATATACATTCTTAATTCATTACATTCTGCTTATAATTAATTTATACCAATTCCCATAAAACTCATTACCTAAAAAGAGAATAATTCTATTACCCTCCCTGTCCTTGTGCTATTATAGTCATATATTTTACTTTCACATGTTTTAAACCCTATAATAAATTATTATTATTGCTTTAAATAGTTGTCTTTTAAAGGAATTATAAGAAAAGATCATCTTTTATTGTCACTCATGTATGATGCTTTTCATTCCTACTTGTAGATCCAAGTTTCTATCTGATATCCTTGCCCTTTAGCCTGATGAACAACCTTTAGTACTTGTAGTACAAGTCTGCTAAGGATGAATACCCTCAGTTTTTGCTTGTCTTCAAATGTCTATATTTCATGTCATGGTTTCCAGGAGGAACTGTAGGGAACCAACAAGAAAAGATGCACAAGTCCTTAGTATGTTGGTATGCCAGTCAAAGAAAAGCATTGTTTTCTCTTTCTGGTGAGATAATGAGTGAGAAAATTATAGTTAATATGAATGGCCAATAGTTCAGGAGACACTGGGTTTTTAAAAACCTGTTTGGATGGGCAAAATATCTCTGTTTTGGGGTTGCAAATCTTTTACTGAGTAGGAAGTTAAAACAGAGACCCAGGACCATTCCATAGGAATCAGGAAGGACAGTCACAACCAACAGCCCCTGTGACTGCTCCCAAAACACAAATGGCTGCAGAGAGCGCATTTCCCAGGCAGTTCCTGTATCTTTGTTAGGAGCAAAGCTGTAAGAACCATTACTCTGCCTCTACACTCCCCTCCCTGCCTAATTGAAGGAGAATTCGTTTTGCAGTAATGAATTCAAAGCCTTTTAGCAATGTTTCCGTGCCTTTTTTCTGGTAAACTTTGATGTGTATCCCAGCCTTACATGGCAGCATGGTTTATCAGGGATGGTTGCTTTCTTAAGTTGGGTTCCTAAAAGCACATGTTGAAACAGGAATCATGTGCAAATGATTTATTAAGGAAGTGACCTAGGGAGAAATAAGGAAAGGAATGGGGAAAAGAAGTATAGAAAGGTAAGGAGCCAGGAAGAGTATGATGTTGGCCAAGCCCCAACCTCAGCCTGATCCAGAGGGGAGTTCTGAAGGGTAAATTACACCTTGTATTTCATCCCTCCTTAAACAAGGGACCTGGGCTTCCATACTCCTGAACCAGTCAGTAGCCACAGATCCAGGGAGGAGGGGCACACAAACTCTCAGGCAATTCCAGTTCCCTTTGTGTGCTGGTGTGCAAAGTAGCCCCAGCAGCCCAAGGGAGAGCCTCTGAACAAAGTCACAGTTATAAACCACTGGAAACCCAGGGCACAGAAGTTGGAGGATGACAAAATGGAAACGGCAAAAGGGATTGTGTTATTGTGCTTTATAATGACAAATCCTTGGGATTTCCTATGTGATGAAAGCAATAAAGGTGCCTTTTAAAATTATGTTAATGGGACTTCCCTGGTGGCACAGTGGTTAAGAATCCACCTGCCAATGCAGGGGACACGGGTTTGAGCCCTGGTCCGGGAAGATCCATGCCTCAGAGCAACTAAGTCCGTGTGCCATAGCTACTGAGCCTGTGCTCTAGAGCCTGCGAGCCACAACTACTGAGCCCGCATGCCACAACTATTGAAGCCCACGTGCCTAGAGCCCGTCATCCGCAACAAAAAGAAGCCACCACAATGAGAAGCCCGCGCGCCACAACGAAGAGTAGACCCCACTCTCCGCAACTAGAGAAAGCCCACGCACAGCAATGAAAACCCAACGCAGCCAAAAATAAATAAATTTATAAAAAGTAATAGTAAAAAAATAAGGTTATGTTAATGAGGTGACTTGGGAAGCTGCTGGGTCACCTAAGGATGAGCTAGTTGCCAGGGGAACAAGCCATGTCATTAGAGGGTTGGAACTTTCAGTCCCACCCCCTGACCTCCAAGGAGGGTAGAGGGACTGGTGATTGAGTTCAATCACCAATCGTTAATAATTTAATCAATCATGCCTAGGTAATGAAGCCTCCATAAAAACCCCAAAGTACAGGGTTTGGAGAGCGTCCAGGTTGGTTGAACATGTTGAAATTCGGAGAGAGAGGTGCTCAGAGAGGGCATGGAAGCTCTGCACCCTTCCCAAATATTTTTCCCTGTGCATCTCTTCTATCTGGCTGTTCCTGAGTTATACCCTTTTATAATAAACTGGTAATCTACTAAGTAAAATGTTTCTCTGTGTTCTGTGAGCTGCTCTAGCAAATTAATGACATCCAAGGAGGGGGTCATAGGAACCTCCAATCTATCGCGGTTGGTGACAACCTGAAATTGTGATTGGCATCTGGGGTGGGGAGCAGTCTTGTAGGATTAAACCTTAACCTGTGGTTATCTATTTCCAGGTAGGTAGTATCAAAATTGAGTTGAATTATAGGACACACAGCTGGTGTGGGAGAATTTCTTGGTGTGTAGGAAAAAAACACATCAGAACTTGAATCCGAATCAGAGGGATCAAAGGGGATATAGGTGAAGCATCAACGGCATTTGCTATGGTAGAACAGTTATGAATGGAAGGCCTTGACATACTTAAAAAAAAGTGCTTTGTACTACTTTAGTAGAGTGTCAGTTAATACACGATTTCTTTTAAGTCGGTGCCTCTGGGAGCATAGTGGGAAATTTTATGGGCCAACCCATTAATATTTCAAGATGAGAAAGTCTTGTCTCTTTGATAACTTATACTTGCAAGAACCAAGGGCAAGATCTAGGCCATTTGATTCAGGTTTCTGCATATATCTTGGCCAACTTAGTTTTCAAAATTCTATTTTGTCATTTTACCCGATTGATGAAGCTACAGTGAAAGTCAACTGTGAAATTCTTGCTGTTTCTGAGAGACTTCCAGTTTGACCTATAAAATGCGACAGCATTATATTAAAGGGTAGCAGTATTTCAAATCTGAGTGTGAAAACTTTTCACAGCTCTTTGATGATGGTAGTATATTATATTTTGCATTTGGTGATATTTCTATATATCTTGTGAACATACATTTCTATTTATGTGATCAGTATTTCTTCATCTGGATGAAATTAAACAAAATAATCCTGTTGTGGATTGTGCCCTCCCATTATATGCTTAAAAAGTGGCCGGCATGACAGTACTATGACCCACAGTGGAACATGTTGGAACACACCGATAACTTTTATCAGACTTCCTTTATCATACCCAGCTTAATTTCACATGAGCCATCCCACCCATCATGTGAGTAAAGTGAAGAAGATCCTTCGGCGCCCTCAAGTGGCCATCTGGGGAATACCTAAGGTGATCTGGCTGAAGACCATTTGGCCACTACAGATTTCCCCCTAAATTTGGGGCCTGGTTTTGGAGCACAGCAACATTCAAGAAAGGTAAAGTTGTCAGAGGAGCCTAGTTGATGGGTGAGGAAGATAAAGCCGTGGCCTGAGAAGAGAGAAAATGATTGCAGTAGCCAAAGCATTTTTAGCTGGAGTATCTCATAAGGCTTCTTTAGAAGATAGTTATAAGACATGAAAAGTCATTAATCTAAAGACATTTAGAGACATTTCACTTCACTGTTTTCCAGTTGGCCATAAATATGAACAACCCAAAAGCCATCTGGAACCAATAAAAATACTGGCAGATCTATTTGAAGGGTATGTGTTTTGAAGAAAGCAATCAATTCATCACATATGCAGATGTCGGACACCAAAGAGGAACATTACTTTACCTCACAAACACTGAAACCAATGAACAGATCCATCTGTGTAAAAGATGACAGTAAGATGTCTGAGACCAAGACAGGTTCAGTCAAGTGGACAGTAACCACATCAGTTGAAAACCCAATGTATCAGTCAGCGTTTTGGCAGAAGAGAGATGGCACACTCAAACGGGGACATTTCATATTGAATCACTATGTTGTGTACCAGGAGCTAACACAGTGTTGTAGATCAATTATATTTCAAAAACAAACAAACTCATAGAAAAAGGGATCAGATTTGTGGTTACCAGAGGCAAGGTGTGGGGGGAGGGGAAAATGAAGGCAGTCAAAATGTCCAAACTTTCAGTTAAAAGATAAATAAGTACTAGGGATATAATGTACAACACAAGAAATACAATGAACACTGCTGTATGTTATCTATGAAAGTTGTTAAGGGAGTAAATTCTATGTGTTCTCATCACAGGGAAAACAATTTTTTTTAATTTCTTTAATTTTGTACCTATGTGAGAGGATGGATGTTCCCTAAACTTATTGTGATAATCACTTCATGATGTATGTAAATCAAGTCACTATGCTGTACACTTTAAACTTATACAGTGCCATATGTCAATTATATCTCAATGAAACTGGAAGGGGAAAAAAAAGGGACATTTCACAGAGGTTAATGAAGGGATTATTTACAAAAGTATGGGCAGGGTTCATGGAACTAACTGGCAACAGAGGAAAGCTACCCCCATGCTTGAGAGGGCAAAGGGAAGGAGTGGCTATTAGAACCTCAGAAATATGGCCTTGGTAAAAGGATGCAGCCACTATTGAACCATGACCTGGCTCTCTACTCCCACCCTTTGATCTACTGCTGATGCATGTCATTGACTAAATCCAACCTCCTGGTTCACAGAGAGGTGTGGAGAGTGAATCTGGAGGGCGAAATGGAAAAAAATCTAGTACACAACTTCAATTTGTCTTTAAAAAATTAAGAGTATTTTATTTAACAAGATTTCCTGAGGTGGGCAGCTCCATGGTTGGTGTATTCAGAGATGTCATGGAGGACCCAAAGTCCCTCCATCTTTCTCCTCTGCCCTCCTCAGGCTAGATTCTGTCACAGTCACAAGAAGTTGGCTGCAGCTCCAGGTGCCACACTCAGGCCCAACGTGATCAGCAAAAGAGAAAGACTCTGTGGGGGGTCTATTTTGGGGAATGAGGAAACTTTTCTCAGAAGCTTCCCCAGGAGATTTTTCCCCATGACTCACTGGCAGAACTGTATCCATACTGGACCAATCTCTGCTCAGGGGAATGGTACACAGTTAATCAAGATTTGCCCCTGAACCAGGGACAGTGTCAGCTTCTAGGGGAGGAGAGATGTGTATAGACATCTGCAAGAAATCAAGATTCTGTTAACAAGAAGAGTTGGAGAAAGGTTGTATGAAGGCAAACAAGGGTGTGTGCAAAAACGGGAAGACAGATAAGAGGTTTTTAGTATGTTGGAGTTGAAAGTGAAGATGCTGGGTTTACCTGGGGACAATGTGTAAGGGTAATATGACCATCCAAGATGAGTAAAATTTAATACTAATATACTTGGACTGTAGATAGGAATTGTATTTTGGCTTTTAGAAAGAGTGCTATACCTGAAGAGGAGCAGCCCCCTCCCCATTCAGAGGGCAGCCAAGACAAAAACAGAAGAAGGCTCTAATGAGATAGATGTTCTAGCCACAGAATACAGGGTGGAGGCACATCTGGTGCTACCAACTGCAAAGAGAATTATAATAGGCAACGGGGAGTTGTCTCCACTAGTCTTTGTATAGCAAAGGTAAATATTGCTTTTTAACGGCAAAAAAGAGTGACATGCTTACTAGAAGCAAGGGTACATAATGTTGGGGCTGACAGGACTTGTTTAAGGGAAGAAAAAGCCTTTTAGATTTTAAGACCTAGGTAATCATTTAATGGGGTTAGCTTGAATTAGATTCAGTAGAGGTTTTATATTTGAGGTATAATTTAATATTTACTGTCGGCAAAAGCCAGACATGTCCAAAAAGGTATGCATTTGTGAGATTGTGGTGAGCCCAGGTCCCTTGAGGAAAGCTACTTCCATAGAAGAAAATGAGTGTCTCTTTTTTACTGATTTGTCATGTCCAACTAATGGGCTTGCGACAGGCATAATTGTAATTTATTTTAGAGGCTTTGTGGCCCTTGAGGGCACATGAAGAAAGGGAGATTAAGAAATCTCATTTGGGCCTTTTAGTGAGGAGGCCAACAGAGGCTGTTAATATATTGGATGAGAACAGTTTCCAGGAAATGTTATGTTATTTAACTCACTTTTAAGAATTAGTACAGGAGTTCTGGGCTGAACATGTGGATTAAACATGCACATCTAGATCCATTCCCTCTAAAACTCCTACTAAAACCATAGTAAAGTGATTTTTTAAAAACTACAATAAATCTACAAAAATGAGAGAACAGAGGAGACAGCACTAACAACATTTTGGAAGCCAGAGAGCAGAAGAGGAATGTTGACTTTTAGCAGATCCAAGAAGAGACATTTCCTGAGCCAGTAGTGGGCAAAAGTGAAAACCATCCCGGTTTATACCACAGAATCTTTAAAAGGCACAACCACTGACAGAACCACGTATCTCTGGAGTTGGGAGTAAAGGAGTGATGTCATAAAATAATGAGGATTGGGCAAAAGCAGTTTGAAATATCCCTAGATCCCCTAACCCGCTGCCTACTTTTGGGCTTCATTTCCCATTACTTCACTCATTATGACCATATTTTCTCTTAATTCTTTGAAGACGTATTCTTTTAGATTTTTGAACATATTTATAATAATTTCCTTAAAGTCTTTGCTAAATCCAACATCTGGACCATCTCGAGGTCCGTTTCTGTTGACTCTTGACACTTTGTTGTGGTTGTCTTTACTATGGGTCACATTTCCTTGTTGTTGTTGTTGTTGTTGTTTTTACATATGTAAGAATTTTAGATTGTTTAATGAACACTATGGATGATACATTGTAGAGGCTCTAGATTCTGTTATCTGCTTGACTTCTGCTATCTATTTTACCCTCAACTCTGTAGCAGCCTCTCCGTGGAAAGCCTTGGGTGGTCTTCCCCTATATATGTGCATCCCGGCCTGAGCCAGAGATTCACAGGGGACCTCCCACATAGATTTTTGCCTCCCACACATGCAGCTGCATCCTCTCCAGTGCCAAGACCTGTAGATTGCAGCTGCTTCAGCAGCCCTGAGCTCTGATCTCTGCCTCTTCCACACAGCAAGTCAGCCCTACTCTGCTAGAACTCCAGCTTGGTGTGCTATGGTTGGAAAACTGTTCCCCAGCAGAAAGCCAAAATGATTTGGGGCACATCTCATGAGTTCCCCTTCTCTCAAGGATGACTGTCATGTGCTGCCTATTATCCAATGCCTGAGAATGGTTGCTCACATTTTTTTGTCCAGTTTTATGGTTGTTTATGGCAAGAAGGATAATCTGGTCCCAAGGATTACATCATAGCTGGACCCCTTCCTTACCTGATATACTTTTATTTCTTTCTGTTATCCTCCCTTCCCCTCCTCTTCATCCACTTAAGCCAGTTCTGTGTTTATTGGTTCAGAGGAGAGATGAAGTGGTAATGAAAGTAGAAAAACAATAGTTCCAAAAAAATAATTCCAAAAACCTTAGCCTATTAAGAAGGTAGCGTTCTCTAAGGAGACTGGATAAAAACCCCTTAAGCAGAGAGAAAGAGAAATGAAAGATTGATTTCTAATAGCAGTGATGAAGTGGGTTCAAGAAAGAAAGGCCTCGGGCCCTGCTTCCTGGGCAGCATCCCTGGGAACGTGATTGTAGAGATGGCACTACTGTCTAGGGTGTCCAGGCAAGCCATGTCCCAGCCTCTCCAATATTTCCATGCCCTTGTTTGGCAATGAAGCAGCAGAAAGATTCCCATGGCCCTCAAACTGGGAATGGAAGTTGAGGACAGAGTCAACTGACCTGAAGTAGGTGCAGGAACAAGGTACTCCTCTGTGACTGATGAGGAAAGATCCAACCCATACCTTGCACAATGTGAGCCCCTAGAACTTAGACGCCATCTAGCAGAAAGGAAAGAAACCTCAAATTACCAAGATTAACTTGCTGCCACTCTAGCGGATTGGGAGCTCAAAAAATAAATTATTATATAAAAATAAAATGCTATTTATGGTACATCTGAGTTAGTAAACTGAGATTCCTGCTATAATAGTAAAGGGCACCATTATATCTCTTTATGGAGAGCTTTACATCCATTATCTCATTTAAGCTCATCTCATTGAATGAAAGTCCACTACCTCATACTCCCTCTGATGATTCTTCTGACTTACAGATGTACCTGCCTGAGGAAAAAATGATAATAAAAATGTACATTTACTCTGTGCCAGGGATTATTATGCTAAGGGCCTTATGTCACTTAATCCTCATACTAGAGCTATGCGATATATATTATTACCTCCATTTTACAAACGTGGAAGCTGAATTTCAGAGGTAGACAATGATTGTGGTTTTTAGATTCAAACCCACTAGAAGCTTTACTTTGTATTACTTGCAATCCGTGGGAGAAAACTAGATCCAAGAGTCTAATAGGAGCATCAGCAATATGATTTACAAAGTGAGCTTACTTACTTACAATTTAAATAAACAGATTTCCTTATATCTGCTACAACAAACATTCTAAGATGAAATGAATAATCTTCTTGGCTAAATATTGTATTCTGGGGAGACATCAAACAAAAACTTTGTAGTTAACATTGTTCTTTCTATTCCTTTATCTTTCTGTACTTTAGTTTGGGTATTTTCTATTGGCCCATCTTCAAGTTTACTAATCTCTTGCCTCTGCTGTGTCTAGTCTGCTGCTCAGCCCCTCTGAATGCTTCCTTTCAGATATTCTATCTGTTCATCCTAGAATGTTCATTTGGCTTTTATATATTCTAATTCTCTGTTGAAATTCCATATTTTGTCACCATTTGTTCATTGTTCCTAGTACTGTCTTTAACATCTTTATTTATTTATTTATTTATTTATTTATTATTTTTATTTATTTTTTTATTTTTTGCGGTATGCGGGCCTCTCACTGTTGTGGCCTCTCCTGTTGCAGACCACAGGTTCTGGATGCGCAGGCTCAGCAGCCATGGCTCACAGGCCCAGCCGCTCCACGGCATGTGGGATCTTCCTGGACTGGGGCATGAACCTGTGTCCCCTGCATCGGCAGGCAGACTCTCAACCACTGTGCCACCAGGGAAGCCCTCTTTAACATATTTATTTTATTTTATTTATTTATTTATTTTTTGTTACGTGGGCCTCTCACTGTTGTGGCCTCTCCCCTTGCGGAGCACAGGCTCCGCGGCCATGGCTCACGGGCCTAGCCGCTCCGCGGCATGTGGGATCTTCCCGGACCGGGGCATGAACCCCTGTCCCCTGCATCGGCAGGCGGACTCTCAACCACTGCGCCACCAGGGAAGCCCCCTCTTTAACATATTTAAATGGTTATTTTATTTTTAAATTTTATTTTATTGAAGTATAGTTGACTTATGTGTTAATTTCTACTGTACAGCAAAGTGATTCTGTTATACATATATATATATATTCTTTTTCATATTCTCTTCCATCATGGTTTATCAAGGATATTGAATATAGTTCCCTGTGGTACACAGTAGGATCTTGATGTTTATCCATTCTATATAATAGTTTGCATCTGCTAACCCCAAACTCCCAATCCATCCCTCTCCTACCCTCCCCTCACTCATGACAACCACACGTTTGCCCTCTATGTCTGTGAGCCTGTTTCTATTTAATAAAAGTTCATTTGTGTCATATTTGACGTTCCACATATAAGTGATATCATATGGTATTTGTCTTTCTCTTTCTGACTTAACTTCACTTAGTATGATAATCTCCAGGTCCATCCATGTTTCTGCAAATTGCATCATTTCATTCTTTTTTATGGCTGAGTAATATTCCATTGTATATATATACCACATCTTCTTTATCCATTCATCTGTCAATGGACATTTAGGTTGCTTCCATGTCTTGGCTATTGTAAATAGTGCTGCAATTAACATTGAGGTTCATATATATTTTTCAGTTACATATTTTTTCTGGATATATTCCCAAGAGAGTGATTGCAGAATCATATGGCAACTCTATTTTTAGTTTTTGGAGGAACTTCCATACTGTTTTCCATAGTGGCTGCACCAGTTTACAGTCCCTTAAATGGTTATTTTAAAGTCCTTGACATCCAGATCAGGTATGGGTCTGCTTCTATTGTCTCATTTTTTTCTCTTGATTATCAGTCACATTGTCCTGTTGTATTAGTTTCCTACTACTGCTATAATAAATTACCACAAATTTAGGGGTCTCAGACAACACTGATTTATTATCTTACAGTTCTGGAGGTCAGAAGTCCAAAATCAGTCTCCCTGGGCTAAAGTCAAGGTGTCAGCAGGGTGGGTTCCTTCTGAAAGCTGTAGGGAAGAATCCTTTTCCTTGTCCTTTTCAGCTCTAAAGGCCACCGGGATTCTTTAGCTTGTGACCCTTCTTCACATAACTCCTACCTCTCATTTCCATCCTTACATCTACTACTAACTCTGACCTTCCTGCCTCCCTTTCATAAGGACCCCTGTGATTTTATTGGGCCCACCTGGATAAGCCAGGATACTGTCTCCATCTCAAATCCTTAATCACATCTGCAAAGTCACTACATTCACAGGTTCCAGGAATTAGGACAGACACATCTTTGGGAGGACATTGTTCAGGCTACCATACCTGCTTTTTCTTTGACTTGTAATTTTTTATCATATGCCAAATATTGTGTATAAAAGAATCACAGATGTTGAGGTTAATCATATTTTCCCCTATAGGGTTTACTTATCCTCTGTTAGACATATATCTTTTTTTTTTTTTTTGCAGTACGCGGGCCTCTCACTGTTGTGGCCTCTCCCGTTGCGGAGCACTGGCTCCGGATGTGCAGGCTCAGCGGCCATGGCTCACGGGCCCAGCCGCTCCGCGGCATGTGGGATCTTCCCGGACCGGGGCACGAACCCGTGTCCTCTGCATCGGTAGGCGGACTCTCAACCACTGCGCCACCAGGGAAGCCCCCAGACATATATCTTAAAGGGATAATGCCTCAATCCAATCAGGAATTGAGCTGAGTTGGGGTGAGTTGCAGCTTTAGTTGGATGGATTTAGTTGGATTCAGTACACCTCTGTTTTTAGTTATCTTGAGAGTGAGATCTATCTTGTGTTTTTGCAGGCCCTTCTCCCCAGTGAGACTCCATCCTCCAAACACCAAAAGATTTAGATCTTGTGCTGCCTTTCCAGCCCAGGCCCCCAGACAGGCCCAACCCCCCTCCATCACCACCCCTCAGTCTACCCCAGCACTTAGTAAGTATCCCATAGGAAAAATGAGCCTCGCATCTAGATTCTAGTCTATAATGGCAGTTTGAGTGGCCTCAGTAGTTTCTGTAAACTAAGCTCAATCTTCAGCCTATGCCCAGACTTCACAAATGACCCAAGGAAAAAATGACCAACAATCTCAGCTCACCTTGAATGAGCTCTTCCTTCTCTGCTCCCACTGCTCTCTGATGTCCTTTAAAATATGGTTTTTGTAGTTTATCCTTTTTTTTCCCCAATTGTTGCAGCACAAATGAAGACCTACTGATACTGACTACATCCTACCCAGAAGCAGAAGTTCTTTATGGATAACATTGAATATTCTAGAAAGAACTTTGTAGTTAACACTGGATATCTAAGAAAGCTTCTTACATCTTCTTAGCAAACATAACAAAAGACAGACTATGCATAACTTTAAATTTAATTAAGATCTTTTCCCATCTACCTGGTCTCTTGACTGTGTTCTGTTTACTTTGCTCCTGAGTGGTTAGGAGTGTAAATATACTTGTCTTACATACTTTGAAAATTTAATGTATTTGGTATAATGGATTTGTTCTTATTAAGGCTTATAAAATACCATTGCAACCTCTAGTTTTTTGTATTTTTAAAATTATGTGGGACTTCCCTGGTGGCGCAGTGGTTAAGAATCTGCCTGCCAATGCAGGGGACATGGGTTCGTGTCCTGGTCCAGGAAGATCCCACATGCTGGGGAGCAACTAAGCCCGTGCGCCACAACTACTGAGCCCACGTGCCACAACTACTGAAGCCCAGGCGCCTAGAACCCGTGCTCCACAACAAGAAAAGCCACTGCGATAAGAAGTCCAGTCCGTGCACTGCAACGAAGAGTAGCCCCCACTCGCCGCAACTAGAGAAAGCCCGCATGCAGAAACAAAGACCCAATGTAGCCAAAAATAAATAAACAAATAAATAAATAATTATGTAGTTAATACTATGAATAGTAACGATCCCAAATGTGCAAATGTAAAAAGATATAAAAGGATATATAGTGAAGTCATTCCCATGACTTCTTCCCCCATCCACCGGTTTCCATTCCCCAACAGGTATCCATGATTATTAGTTTCTTACTTATCAGAAAAGTTCAAATGCATACACAAGCAGATACATATAAACACAATTTCCCCCTCCTTTTCTACACAAACAGTAGTATACTATGCCTACTATTTTATACTCTGCAATTTTTTTTTTTTTCAAACATGAAAGGGAATTTGTCAGCTCGTGTAACTGAAAAGTCCATGGCTGATAGCACGGCAGTATCCAGGGCCTCACACAATCATATCACAACCCAGCTTCTTTCCCAGTCTTGCCTGCACTCTCCTCTGTGGTGGCTTCACTCTCAGGTTAGCATCCCCCACTCTTCCACATGGTGCTTCCCTCCCAGTCCCAGCTTCAGGATGACATCCTGACAGTTCGATAACCCCACCAAATAAGGCACACCGGCCATGTTCCCAGTGAACCCTAGCAGAAGTCTTAGGGAGAGCTGCCATTTGACTAGCTGGAATCACAGCCCCATCTCTGAGCCAATCACTGAGGCCAGGCTGGGAGGGTGATGCTGATTGGCCAGGCCCAAGTCACATGACCGCATCTGGAGCCCTAGGCTGAGAGAAGTCAGTCCGACAATGGCGTGAGTCACCTGGACCGGGAGTTGGGAAGCAGGGTGGTTCTCCAAAGGGATATCAAGGTGCTATGAGTGGAAGGTCCGTCACAGCTGAAAGCAGCAGATGTCTACTGCAAAAGGTACTCTTTTGTTGTTTTTGGTTTTTTGGCTCTTTCATGCCTGGAAGCTGCTATTTTATGCCTAACACGTGTATAGCTGAGGCCGCACATGGCTCCTAGCACTGGCCAATTGGAAAATGCCGCAAGGTGAAGAGGGGCTACTCTGTTTTCTTAGATTCTGTATTTGTCTATTTAATGTCTGTTAACCACAGGGCCAAACTGACAGCCCAAGTTCTTTACATCTGCCCTGGGATCCTGCTTTCGCGAGCAGGTGAAGTTGTATAACAAATCCTCCAACCAGTCCCGGATCCATTCCCACAGCTACGTCCTTTATGTAATCCCACACACCATGTCAATATTTCCCCTTCCTTGAGTCAACCCAGGGCCAGTTACCAGACATCTAGGGACAGCCCCTACACCCCAAATCCTGCTGGAATTATTCAAACCAGGAGTTTATCAGGTAAACACTCAAAAAAAGTGGGGGAAATGGTCAGAGACAGGAGACAAAGAAAAACGTGGCGAGTGGGACTTTATCCACCTAAAGATACAGCTGTTCAGCTGTTCTAAAAGATTTTGTTTAAGAGGGGAAAAAAGTAGGGGATGTTGAGAAGGGGACAGAGGAGGCTGCTGTCTAGAGGCACTGGGCCCTTTCCCTCCCTCTTTCCCCTTAAAGCAGAAACTAAAACCCACTGGCTTCAAGGAGCTAAAAGCCTAAAACAGGAGAAAACAGGGTGAGCAGGGAATAGAGAAAAGAAAACAAAACCCTAGACAACAGGAGGAGAAAATTAAAGATTACTAAAAAATTTTTGTATATATATATACATATAAAATATTTTAACTAATACATAATAGATATATATGTATATATGATATCTAACTAAATTAAAACAGGTCTTTAATTTGGCTCAGTTGGAATTCCAAAATTTATATGTAAAAATGTATATACTAAAAGAATTTATCACAAAAATATAAAAAAAGGGTGCTGATTGGCTTTTGTGCATCTGCAGCCTTGGTTCTAAATTAACTTTAGCATTTGCTAAAAGGTATCAACTGAGAAAACTTTATAGACTTAATCAATACTGGGACTCAAATTATAGTTATACCTGGGGATCCCACTAAATTTAAACATTGTACCCCCTATAATCTTAGAAAAGGAGCTAAACATAAAATAGAGGAAAAAATAGCCTTTAACTACAGCCTTACCCAAGTTTCCCATAGTCATAATACCTATTGCTCTAAAAATATCTCACATTGGGCACACACACTCTAACACAATGAATACTGAATTAAAATTAAATCTTTGGCCATTACAAATTGGCTTGATACAATGGGACTCCACAGACCCCTTAGTTAAAATAGTTAATATGGCCCATTGTAAGTTAAAAGAGGGCCTTCAAGGATTAAAACTTTTTATATAAAACCTAATTAATAAAGATGTGATTGTTCCCACTGCTTTTCTGTTTGATAACCCAACTTTGCCTGTTTCTGCTGGGAAAAAATAAAGGATGCTGTACTAGTTAGCTTGGGTTGTCAAGACAAAATACCACAGACTGGGTGACTTAAACAACAGAAAATTATTTTCTCAAAATTCTAGAGGCTGGTGCCAATGCAGGGGACACGGGTTTGAGCCCTGGTCCAAGAAGATACCACATGCCGTGGAGCGACTAAGCCCATGAGTCACAACTACTGAGCCCATGTGCCACAACTACTCAAGCCTGCGTGCCTAGAGTCCATGCTCCGCAACAAGAGAAGCCACCACAATGAGAACCCCATGTACCACAAGAAAAAGTAGCCCCTGCTCGCCGCAGCTAGAGAAAGTCCATGCGCAGCAAGACCCAACCCAGCCAAAAATAAATAAATTTAAAAAAAATTCTAGAGGCTGGGAAGTCAAGCGTTAAGATGCTGGCTGATTCAATTTCTGGTGAGGCCTCTCTTTCTGACTTGTAGATAGCAGCCTTCTTGCCATGGCTGCACATGGTAGACAGAGGAAGAGGTATTTCTCTTTCTTTTCTTCTAAAGTCACCAGTCCTTTTGGATTAGGGGCCCACCCTTACGCCCTCATTTAACCTTAGTTACCTTCATAAAGGCCCTATCTCCAAGTGCAGTCATATTGACGGTTGTGGCTTCAACATGTAAATCTGGGGAGGACACAAACATTCAGTCCATAAAAGTTGCCTCATGGTGGATTACTACAGCATTAATGCTCTGGTCGCAGCCATTAGGGCCCCCATACCCAATATCCGATATTATTAAAATTACGGACTCTATCCAACTAATAAATATTTTGCTCTTATAAATCTGGTTAAAAACATTCTCTTGCATGCCTGTTTCAGCAGCCTTTCAGCTGCAGTTTGCCTTCACTTCTGAAAAGACACAAGATACCTTTTCCAGGCATGGGGTACCTCAACAGTTTTGCCACCACATACAATCCTTGCAACAAGATCTTCACTGTGTTCACCTTTCTCCAGGAGCACAGGTATGACATTATATTGATGACATCCTCCTCCAATGAGACTCATTTAACACACTCTTTACGGACATATAAGTCCAACATTTTTTAGTCCTTTTTGCATCCGGTGGCAGTGTATTTACAAATTTTACTTCCAAATCAGCAGACACTTCCATTAGTGCCCTCAGAAACTCCTTCACTGTAGTCTTTGGCAACCTCTTCTCATGTCTCCTGGTGTCTCTACACCACTTTTTTTTTAAATTGGAGTATATTTGCTTTACGATGCTGTAAACTTTGCTGTGTCAGTTTCTACTGTACAGCAAAGTGAATCAGCTCTATGTATACATATATCACCTCTTTTTTGGATTTCCTTCCCATTTAAGTCACTACAGAGCAATGAGTAGAGTTCCCTGTGCTATACAGTAGGTTCTCATTAGTTATCTATTTTATACGTAGTTGTATATATATGTCAATGCCAGTCTCCCAATTCATCCCATCCCTGCTTCCTCCCTTGGTGTCCATACGTTTGTTCTCTACGTCTGTGTCTCTATTTCTACTTTGCAAATAGGTTCATCTGTATCTACACCACTTTTGATGGCCGTCAGTTGCCCGAGAGTTTGTAATGCAAGAAACTACCCGTCTTAGCCTCATGCTGTACACTATTAAAACAACAAATAGCAGGCTACATACTGGGCTCTCCTGGAACTAGAGGCTATCACAGACCCCCAAGACCGTGACCCTCTGTGTGCAGCTACCCATTATGCTTTGGGTCATGGACACTGCATCCCACAAGCTCAGCACAGCTACAGAGTCCTCCCTAAGACAGGATGGAACCAAACGTGGGGCCTCTGGCATATTCCACCTCCAGGGGGTTGAGGGTAGCTTCCCCTGTCTTCAGTCCCTTGCCAGATGCCATGGTGCTGAAGGAAGTCTCCCCACTCTGAGACCCCTTGGCTTCCTGAGAAGCCCATCGGCATTAGCTGAGTGAACAGCAATGCGAGTTTGTAGACAATGCGAATGGCACTGCTAACCATCATATGTGATGGAGCTCCATGGAATATTGCTGCTTTCCATCCCTTAACCTGGATGTCCCTGATGAAGGACGGAACCCAAAGGTCAACACAGTTGGCCAAACTTTAGGCAGTCATCTTCACACTGGATGCTCTGGCCAACAAACGGGCCCACCTTCACATTTATTATAAACCATTTGGCTATTACGTAAAAACTGTCCCTTCCAAGGTAAAAGACTGGGAATCTCTTACCTAATAGATAGCCAAAATATAAATCAAAATCACACGTCTCTACATGCATTGAGGCCGCAATACAAGGCCTTGTCAGGACCCTCCTCATTCCCTTTGGGGTTACAGACGTTACTGGTAGTAACCAAGACACACATTTCACTTTTCAAAATACACAATGCTTGGCTCTTGGACAAGGCATTCAATAGAACTGCATGTCCTTAATAGGACCTAAATAGCCAGTTTAACTGAGAGAACTAATGGTCTCTTAAAATAACTCCTTTTAAGATTCCAGCCCAGGAAATAAACCTCTAAATGTGTCTCTAGGGGCTTCCCTGGTGGTGCAGTGGTTGAGAGTCCGCCTGCCAATGCAGGACACATGGGTTCGAGCCCTGGTCTGGGAGGATCCCGCATGCCGCGGAGCGGCTGGCCCCGTGAGCCACAATTACTGAGCCTGTGCGTCTGGAGCCTGTGCTCCGCAACAAGAGAGGCCGCGATAGTGAGAGGCTCGCTCACCGCGATGAGGAGTGGCCCCCACTTGCCACAACTAGAGAAAGCCCTCGCACAGAAACGAAGACCCAACACAGCCATAAATAAATAAATAAAATTTAAAAAAAAGTGTCTCTATGTTGCCCCTGGCCTTTAACCTATCTGCAGATTTTCAATCCTGTCTCCATTCCATAAGGGCTGGAGGCCAGATCTAGGCTCATACTCCGCTGAGACCCATTAACTGTAGATTGTCCCATGGGCCAGGCAGCTGCTTGCCTGATATGGGACCCAGCTGAACCTAAACTTCCACCATAAACAAAGCTAAAAAAACAAGTGCAGCTGTACACTTTCTGTTGATTACTGAAAGTTGGGACACTTTCATTCGTTTACAATCCACGGGCCAAATTCTCCAAGCTCCACTGTCTCAACCAAGTGTGGCAAATGCTAAGATCCACACTAACCTGAGTGGATGTCCACTTAAAAAGGATATCCCGGGGCTTCCCTGGTGGCGCAGTGGTTGAGAGTCCGCCTGCCGATGCAGGGGACACGGGTTTGTGCCCCGGTCTGGGAGAATCCCACATGCCGCAGAGCGGCTGGGCCCGTGAGCCATGGCCGCTGAGCCTGCGCGTCCGGAGCCTGTGCTCCGCAACGGGAGAGGCCACAACAGTGAGAGGCCCGCGTACAGCAAAAAAAAAAAAAAAAAAAAGGATATCCCAAGTCACATATCCCAGATGACATTGGCCTGGCCCAGGAGTTCACCACTGGAGATGCCATCACCCCAACTCAAGACCTCACCTTTGGAAATGATTTGCCCTTCTGTGCCAGAGATGACTTCACCTGGACACTGAAACCTCCACCCCAGTGATGCCCATGGATGGCCTCTCCTAAGGTAAAAATTGGACACAGGGCAGTTTTGCTTTTCTTCCTTTGATATTAGATATTCTGTTTCTGAGCTTGCTGTCTGCTTAGCTTGTGACTCTGGTATATCCCTTGTTCTCTGCCAAAACATACATCCCTAAACTCCCGCGACTAAAGGGAAATTTGGTGGAGATTATTACTATCTGTGCCATTCTAAAAATGATAGAGATTATTACTTTCCCCAGAGGACACCTCCCTCATGTCAGTCAACCCGCTGACCCCTTGGGGAGAGGACCACTCACTCCCCAGTGCTGTGTCCTACTTGTGCTCGGCATCTCGAACATGACCTCTCCTTCCCCTTGGTTACACACAATACCACTAATCTTTACATATACTTTGCTAAATTATCAGCTCATATCCTCCCACAACATAACTGCCTGACCCAAGAGATACACCAAGATGTTATTGTCACTCATACTTTTAACATACTGTACAACTCCACCAAAATATTATTAGAGACTCCTGAAATTTCAGATCTATTTTCTTGCCTAATGCCATATAAATGGAAAACCAGTTTTTCCAATCAGTTATGGACTGACCTAGAAGCACTCCTTATACTTCTACCTGTGTTCCTCCTTTCTACTTTCATAATAAAATGTTTCCTGTATTGTTTAGGACATCCTATGCCTTACTCCCTAAAAGTCTCCTTATAATCACCCCAAAGTTTCTTAAAGTAATGCCAGATAACCACAGGGCCAATTGTTTTGTGTTTTCTTAGATTCTGTATTTAGCCTTTTGACATCTATTAACCACAGGGCCAAATTAATAACCAAAGTTGTTTACATCTCCCCTGCAATCCTGCTTTTGTGAGCATGCAAGTCATATTACAAACTCTCCAACCAATCTTGAAGTTCATATCCACAGCCACCTCCTTTATCTAATCCCACACAACATGTCAATATTTCCCCTGCCCTAAATCAACCCAAGGCCAGGTACCAGACATCTAGGAAGAGTTCCTGTCCCCCACAGTTCAAAAGACTTATTTAAACTAGCTGATCCTAAGCTATTTTCCCTGCTATAGCTTGCCTTTCCTGCAGAAACCCCAGTAAAGGCTCTGACTTTGGCTTTCCCCTTGCTCCTTTCTGCCTCTCGACCAAACCTGATGCTTCCCCATGTGGCCACATGTGGTGTGCCTCCTCTTCTTGGGAAACGTAAGTAATAAATTCTTCTTTCAATGGCATCACTTCTCTCCGTGCTGTCAGTCACTTCCATAAATTAAAATTCTGCAGTTACAGTTGAGACAGGAGCTGCCACTGCTGAGTTCTCAGAACTGGAACACCAGGTTTGTGCATGTATGTGCATCTGTGTGTGTGCATTAAAGTGTATGTGATATAAATTTTACATTTTAACCATTTCTAAATGTACGGTTCAGTGGCATTAATTACATTTGCATTGTTATGCAACCATAATTACTATCCATCTCAAGAACCTTTTAATCACCCCAAACAGAAACACTACCTATTAAACAGTAGCTCCTTATGACACCCCCTCACCCCCAAATCCGAGTAAACATTATTCTGCGTTCTCTCTCTGAATTCTAGGTACCTCATATAAGTAGAATCATAAAATATTTGTCTTTTTGTGACTGGCTTATTTCATTTAGCATAATGTCTTCGAAGTTAATTCATGTTGTGGCATATATTTCATTCCTTTTTAAGACCAAATAATATTCCATTGCATGTATATACCACATTTGTTTATCCACTCATCTGCACCTGGTTTCTTTCCACATTTTGACTATTGTGAATAATGCTGCTATGAGCTTTGGTGTACAAATATCATTCTCTACATAACAGCCAGAAAGAGCTTTCTGTTCAGTCCCTTCCCTCATAAAAGCCTATGGTAAATTAAACCACAATGAGATACCATAGAATATCTACAGATAGCTAAAATGGAAAAGATTGATAATTCCAAGTGTTGGCAAGGATGCAGAGAATAAGAAACTCATACAGTGTTGGTGGGAGTGTAAAATGGTGTAATCACTTTGAAAACAAGTCCATTTTTACCACTTACCCTGTGACCCAGAAATCCCATTCTTAGATACTTACCCAAGAAAAATTAATGTATATATTCACAAAAAGACCTATACAAAAACGTCCATAGTGGCTTTATAATAGGCAAAGGGAAAAAACTCAAATGCCCATCAGCAGATGAATGGATTAATAAACTGTGGTGTGTTTATACAATTGCATACACTTGTTAAATAATAATTTTTAAAATCTAGTATAATCATGACTCACACAGATATAAAATGAATGTGTCAAAGGTTTTATTTAAGTCATTAATTAATGAGAGACCCAGAAAGATATTACAAAGTTCAGAGGAAAATTCAAAATACCGCACGCACATATATATTCAAATGAGGAATAATGAAATGCTTTACAAATAGATGCAAAACCTGGCAGAACTGATCAGACCCACAGTGCAATAATAAAATACATCCCCTTGAACACAATTTGTATTTCTATACACAAGAATAGGTCTTCTAAAAAACTAACAGAGTTATTCTTTATCTCAAAGACAATGAAAGGTATGGAGCCCTCATAGAATCAGATATCCCAGAAGGGTGTGCTAGACAGCACCTTGTTTTTCACTGGATACTCAGTAATGTTTTTTAGACCATTTCAAAGTTTTTCACAGTTTTCCTCTACATTACACAGTAATAAAAGAGAATGAACTACTGGTACACGAACAGATGAAGCTCGCAGATATTATGTTCAGGATAAAAAAAAGGCAGACAAAAAAGATTATATACTGTATGATACCAGCTTACTCTGGGGTCAGAGGTAGACTCCACAAAGGAAGCTCCCCAAGAGAATCTTATTGGTTGCTGGAAATGGTATATAACTTGATTTGGGTGGTGGAGATACATATATATATATGGCATATATATATATATATATATATATATATATATATATATATATATATGTAAAATCATTGATTTTACTTAAGATTAGTACCTAAGACTCTCCCTATCCCACTTGCCCCCAAATCCAACAATTGCCATTTACCTTCAGAGTTAAGTCCAAACTTGAGGTCTGTTGTCTGTTTCCTCTCGTGTACCATTTCTATTTCCCCTTTTCCTGACAGTTTCTCAAAAGTACCTTACTTAGTCTTTCCAGTTTCATGGCCTTTGCCTTCAAATCATACCCGTTATTTATCTCGCAGGTGTCAGGACACCTTCTGAAAGCCTTACCTTACTAAGTCTATCTAGTCTATCTCTACCCCCAGAGTAACCTGGTATCATACAGTATATACTCTTTTTTTTTTTTTACATCTTTATTGGAGTATAATTGCTTTACAATGGTGTGTTAGTTTCTGCTTTATAACAGAGTGAATCAGTTATACATATACATATGTTCCCATATCTCTTCCCTCTTGCGTCTCCCTCCCTCCCACCCTCCCTATCCCACCCCTCTAGGTGGTCACAAAGCGCCGGGCTGATCTCCCTGTGCTATGCGGCTGCTTCCCACTAGCTATCTATTTTACATTTGGTAGTGTATATGTCCATGCCACTCTCTCACTTTGTCACAGCTTACCCTTCCCCCTCCCCATATCCTCAAGTCCATTCTCTATATACTCTTTTATGTCTGCCTTTTTTTTACCCTGAACATAGTATCTGTGAGCTTTATCTGTTTGTGTACCAGTAGTTCATTCTCTTTTATTACTGTGTAATGTAGAAGAAAACTGTGAAAAACTTTGAAATGGTCTAAAAAACATTGCTGAGTATCCAGTGAAAAACAAGGTGCTGTCTAGCACACCCTTCTGGAATATCTGATTCTTTTGGGCTCCATACCTTTCATTGTGTGTGTGCAAATCTGCCATCCTAGGTGCCTCCATAACATGGGTCAGCATTCTTATAGCTTGTGTACCCTTTTACTCTGAATGTTAGAGGCTTTATTCTTTTGGTAAATTATTCACACCTGGGCTTTATCCCTATTCTGTTTCCTATGTGGCCTTTTTTGCTATTAAAAGTCTGCTTAACTTACTCTGCTTTTGCTTTTTCCTACAGAGAGTAATTTAACAGCGATGCGTTTTGATTGGCTGCACCGTTCGGTTTTGTTTTTGTAACTTTTAAAAAAACAGCAGATATCACACACAAAACAGGACAGAAGCAGATTTTAAGTTTTTCTTAAAAGAGAAATAAATGAAGGAAGAAAAGAAAGATCTGGCATCACAGGGCCCACAGTCCCTCGTGGAAACAATCAGCTGGAACCTCAGGTACTGCACACGTCCCTAGAGGCATCTGAGTTTGATACCCCTTTCTCCGTCAATGACAGTTTCCAGTTGCTCATTTAGAAGAGAATGGGTGGGGCAGAGGCCAGCGTTACCAGGAGGGTGGAGAGGACAGCCAAAGCCTCAGAGACAGACGGTCAGAACCAAAGAGATCGGGGTGTAGAGCCTTGGCCTGGTCTGTGGGAACTAGTAAATCTCAGGCTCGCTTAAACTCCGGGGTTTTCAATCCCGCCACGGTCCAATTCCAGGTGCGTGCTTTACTTAAGTCTTTATCGACACCACGTAACATCCTGAAAACAAAGAACTCCACCAGCCCCGGAAGCCCTGGGTTCAACCGTAGTCATCTGACCTTGCATTCCAGGCTCTGATTGGGCTTTGGGAATACGTGCCCTTCCTCCTCAGACCCTTCCGGGACCCCGTCCCAGCAGCCCACGGGGGCGGGGAAAGGTGCCACGGGGCGACGGTATTGGTCGGCTTCTTCAGGACGCAGCCAATCGGAATCTGCCGACTTCCGGCGTGAAGGGAGCTGGCGCGCGGCGTCGTAGCGCGGCTGCGGCGCGGGGAGTTTGGATCGTGGTTCCGCCCGCTTCGAGACTGTGGGAGAGGTGAGTGCCGGCGCACGCTGACTCATGGACCCGTCCGCCTGTCCCAGCCCCACTCTTGGCCACGCGGCCCGGGGCCGGAGAGGAAGGCCTCTCCGGTTCCTCCCGTTGCCCTCCCCGGTTCGGCTAGGCCCGCTGAGTCCTCTCGTCAGGCGAACAGCATGGAAGGAGAGCACAGACGCACATAGATACTCAGATGGGGAAACAGAGGCCTGGGGGCGGGGGCGAGCTTTGCCAGGCTGTCCCAGGACCTTGGTGGCAGAACCGGCCTAGCACCCAGTATGTTCTTGTTCGTGTACTCCAGTGCCTACCAAGATGCCTGGCACAGAACAGTCACTTCCCAGATTTCTGGCACTACCCCCATTTCCCTCCCGAGGGATAACCAAAACTCTGTACTTTGTCTATGGCTTTCCACAATCATGAGCCAGTCTGCGTGTATTCTTAGTACCTACTGTGTGCCACGTGCCCGGCACCCCTTTACCTTACAGTTGTAGCTTCGCAATACCCCAGCAAAGGGAAATGGTTAAGGACACAGACTATCAGATTGCCTGAGTTCGGAAGCCGGCTCCTGCATGTACTAGCTATGTGACTGTCCAACTGTTACTTAAAGTGCCTCAGTTTCCTTTTGTCATATGAGGGAAATGACCTACTCTACCTCCTGGAGTTTTTGTTATTATTGAACGACTTAATATATGCAATAAATGCTTCAAAGAGTACTTGACAACATAGTAAGGGTTCTATTATAACCACCCAGAGAACTGGATAAGATTGTCCTCATTTTATTCATGGAGACTCTGAGGCACAAACAATTGTCTCTGTGATGAAAGGGCATTTGGTGATTAAATGCTAGAAATAGGATTTGAACTGAGAACTGCCTGACTCCAAAACATCTTGCACAACATGGGGATTTCACCCGTACCCCTCACCTGCCCTTCGGTTACTTGGCACTTTGGACACCTAGTGGCCTGAGGTGGAGCAGGTACCTGACAGCTCCTGGTGCCACCAACGTGGATAAATAGCACCCCTGTGCCCCTGTCAAGATGAAGGGGCAGTAATGAGAGAGACTGGGTGAGCGACCAGAAATTGGAGAAGGCGGGAGATAGAGTATTCTGTGTGAGGAATAGTAAATAGTATTAAATTGAGCCAACGTTTAGTTAGCCAGGCTGCTGTCAGAAAGTAGCTTGTAGTCTAGTAGAAGAAATATGGTGCATGTATCTTTTTGAATTCGTGTTTTCATTTTTTCTGGTTATATACCCAGAAGTGCAATTTCTGGATCAAATGGTAGTTCAATTGTCAGTTTTTGAGGAACTTCCATATGGTTTTCCATAGTGGCTGCACCATTCCCATTAAGAGTGTACAAGGGTTCCCTTTTCTCCACTTTCTCTCCAACATTTGTTATTTGTTTTTTGGTTTGTTTTTTTTTTCTTTTGGCTGCACCCCACAGCTTGTGGGATCTTAGTTCCCTGACCAGGGATCAAACCTGTGCCCCCTGCAATGGAAGCGTGGAGTCCTAACCACTGGACCCCCCCAGCGAATTCCCCAGCATTTGTTATTTGTAGGCTTTTTGATGACAGCCATTCTGACAGATGTGAGGTGATATCTCATTGTTGTTTTGATTTGCATTTCTCTAATAATTAGCAGTGTTAAGCATCTTTTCATGTACCTGTTAGCCATCTGTATGTCTTCTTCGGAAAAATGTCTATTTAGATCTTCTGCGCATTGTTTGATTGGGTTTTTTGTTTACCAGCACCTTTCTCCATTGTATATTCTTGCCTTCTTTATTGTAGATTAATTGACTATAGGTGTGTGGGTTTTATTTCTGGGCTCTCTATTCTGTTGCATTGATCTATGTGTCTGTTCTTGTGCCAGTACCATGCTGTTTTGATTACTGTAGCTTTGTAGTATAGTCTGACGTCTGGGAGGGCAGTACCTCCAGCTTTGTTCTTTTTTCTCAAGATTGCTTTGGCACTTCGGGGTCTTTCATGATTCCATGTGAATTTCAGGATTATTTGTTTCAATTCTGTGAAAAATGTTGTGGGATTGCATTACATATGTATATTGCTTTGGGTTATATTCTATATATATTCCTTTTAAGGGAAGGAAGGGTAGAAAAAGAGGTCCAGTGTAATTGTAGAATATTTGGGGGAGCTAAATGCCACAAGCCCCTGTGGGTCTCCATTGCCTGTAGCATGATACATGAGGCCTTTGAGCAGTCTCCTCTAACCACCTGCTAGTCTACCTCAGTCTTTGCATGACTAGTGTGTAGACTACCCTTCACAACCTCCACCCTGTTTGGAAGGTTCCAGTTGTCCTTCAAGATCCAATTCAGTGTTCTTTGGAAAACTGCTCTATGATTTTCCTGAGTTTTACCTTCATCTGGGAAGCCATAAGACTTTTAAGAAAAGACTTTATTATAGGACTTACCCATTTCATTGTAATTTTTTATTGGCATGTCTGTTTCCTGCTAGTCTAGAAGCTCATTGAAGGAAGTAATTATTTCTTGCTTATCTCTGTCCTCTAGTGCCTCCTACGATCCCTGGCACAGTGAAAATACAAGTCGAAATCAACTAATGGAAGTTCTTGGTGTTATGACATATAGACTTTGTTCTCTAGAATGGCAAGGAACTACTGAGTTTACTTTGTCTAAAAAGTCCTATATCTTTTTTTTTTTTTTGCGGTATGCAGGCCTCTCACTGTTGTGGCCTCTCCCGTTGCGAAGCACAGGCTCCGGACACGCAGGCCCAGAGGCCATGGCTCACGGGCCCAGCCGCTCCGCGGCATGTGGGATCTTCCCGGACCGGGGCACGAACCCGTGTCCCCTGCATCAGCAGGCGGACTCTCAACCACTGCACCACCAGGGAAGCCCCCCAAAAGTCCTATATCTTAATGAACCATATTCTCAATGTCAAGAAAAATATTGCAGTCATAATCCTGTCTTCCAAACACTTCAGCTATTTTTATTTTTTCATGAAATTAAAATTTTAAATTTTCTAAATTTTAACTATGCAAATTTCTTACTGTAAGCCTAATATACTCATAATTTACAGTTTTTTTTAGTTTTAAATTAATCCATGTAGCTTCTCAGTCTCCATGGTAGTCATTTATCTTATAAATTATCACATTATTCCACTCTCCTTTGTGGTTTAACAGGTGTGAAATGTTGCTTCATGCTATTAATTATTAGAAGAATTGAACATTTTTCCATGAGATTATTTTGTCTTTGTATATTCTGGTGAACTATGTGTTTATACTCCCTGATCATTTGTTCACAGGAGCTTTATGTGTTTTTAATATTAATCCTTTATTTGTTATTTGTTGCTGATTTTCTTTTTAAAAAAATTTCATATGTGAAAGTAGATACATTTTTAAAACTACGTAATGTGTGTGTGTATATATAAATAATTATAAAGAAAAATTATAAAGTTTAATTTTACATTAAAATTATATAAATGTAAAGAATAATTATAAAATTATAATTACATGTAACTGTCATCCAAATCAAGAAATCTGGGGTACTTACTAGTACCCCAGAAGTATGCTTCCCTCATCATAACCTCCTCCCTACACTAGAGATAACTGTTTTCCTGTTTTTTGTGATAATAATTCTCTTGTCTTCTTAATTTACCCATATATGTAACCTGTAAGTAATGTAGTGCAGTTTTGCTTGGTTTTGAACTCTATAAATGGGATGGTAGTTTGTGTATTCTACTTTGTCTTTCTCATTTAGTTCAACATTACATTTGTGAGATTCTTCCATATTGTAGATACAGGTTTTTTAAATTTTTAAATAATTTTATAATTGTTAATAAAAGTTTATTTTGTTGCCATAGAATATTCCATTGTATGATTGTGCCACAGTTTATCCATCCTGCTTTTGATGACATTTAGGTTGGTTTCAGATTTGAGCTATTAATGTTGCTGTGAATGTTCTTGTTCATATTCCCTGCTGCACATGTTCATAAGTTTGTATATAACTAAGAGTAGAACTATTGGGTCTAAGGATACGTATAGGTTTTACTTTTCGATCTAATGCCAAATTGTCTTCAAAAGTGGTTGCACTCCTACCAGTGTTTGTTTGTTTCTTTATTTTATTTTTATTTTTTGGCTGCGTTGGGTCTTCATTGCTGCATGGGCTTTCTAGTTGCAGTGAGCAAGGGCTCCTCTACATTCAGGTGCCCGGGCTTCTCATTGCGGTGGCTTCTCTTGTTGCGGAGCACGGGCTCAGTAGTTGCGGCATGCAGGACCTAGAACACGCAGGCTTCAGTAGTTGTGGCGCACGGGCTCTAGGGTACACAGGCTTCAGTAGTTGTGGCACATGGGCTCAGTAATTGTGGCTCGTGGGCTCTAGAGTGCAGGCTCAGTAGTTGTGGCACACAGGCTTAGTTGCTCTGCGATCTTCCCAGATCGGGGATCGAACCCGTGTCCCCTGCATTGGCAGGTGGATTCTTAACCACTGCTCCACCAGGGAAGTCCCTTACCAGTGTTATTAGACTTTCCATTGCTCCACATCCTTTCTAATATTTGATACTGTGTATTTAATTTTTGCCTATCAGGTAGGTGTATGTATTTTCTTATGGTTTTAATTCCCTGGATTATTAATGAAGTTGAGCACCTTGTATTTATGGACTGTTTCCTTTTTTTAAAAGTGTCTCTTCAAGTTTTCTGTCTTTTCCATGGAGTTGTCTGTCTTTTTCTTATTTTGTAGGAGTTATTTTTTCATTCCACATAGTGGTTATTTATTTGTTAGTTATATATATTGCAAATATCTACTCTCTGGCTTTTAAAAGTGGATGTAATATAATTTTAGTCAACTTTTTAAGCACTTATTGTGAAATATTTTTTTAACTTTTTATTTTATATTGGAATATAGTTGATTAACAATGTCGTGATGGTTT
Source organism: Mesoplodon bidens (assembly GCF_964165515.1). NCBI lineage: Eukaryota > Metazoa > Chordata > Mammalia > Artiodactyla > Ziphiidae > Mesoplodon > Mesoplodon bidens. Next base: position 37,108,061 of record NC_138178.1, read on the forward strand.
TCATGTGTATGCCAAAGTGATTCAGTTATACATATGCGTGTATCTGTTCTTTTTCAAATTCTTTTCCCATTTAGGTTCTTACATAATACTGAGCAGAGTTACCTGTGTTATACACTAGGTCCTTGTTGGTTATCCATTTTAAATATAGCAGTGTGTACATGTCAATCCCAAACTCCCTAACTATCCCTTCCCCCCACCCTGTTGTGAAATATTATATATTTCATAGAGAAAAGTTCAGAAAACATCTATATAAGCTGTGCAGAAATGGGTTAACATAGTAGGCCTGGGAACTTGGGTTTTGAAACCTTTCCTAAGCTGATAAGGTTCTTTTGCCCACCTGTGGCACTAACACTTGCTTTCATTCTGAGAATCTGAAATTTTGGTGTTAAAGTGTTCCTCTGTGACCAGCCCCGGATAAAAACCCTAGACAATGCATCTCTGGTGTGTTTCCTAGGGCAAAAACATAGTGCACGTGTAGCTGCAGTTTTCTTGAGAGAGAATGTCCTCTCTGGGAGGTAGAGAGCACGTAGAAGGCAGCACATGGATTCCTACAGACTGATGTGTCTTTTCCTCTTGTTGCTCTGTTGGTGTGTCCTTACTGTCTGTTGCTGTAATAAAACTTAGCTGTGAGTTAAGACGGTATGCCTGCGGTCGTTCATCACTGAACATGAGGGAATGGTCTTTGGGGACCCCGGAAACAGCAGTTTAATGGCATATATCAAAGCAAACACCTCTGTATCTATGTCCCAAGTAAGAAATAGAACATTGCTAACACCCTCAGAAGCCTCCTGTCTGTTAACACATATATGTGGAATCTGAAGAAATTGGTATAGACGATCTTATTTACAAAGCAGAAATAGAGACACAGATGTAAACAAACGTATGGATACCAAGGGGAAAGGGGGTGGTGGAATGAATTGGGAGATTGGGATTGACATATATACACTATTGATACTATGTATAAAATGATAACTAATGAGAACCTACTGTATAGCACAGGGAACTCAGTGCTCTGTGGTGACCTAAATGGGAAGGAAATCCAAAAAAGAGGAGATAAATGTATATGTATAGCTGATTCACTTTGCTGTACAGTAGAAACTAATACAACATTGTAAAGCAACTATAATTCAATAAAAATAAAAAAGCAGGAAGCCTCCTGTCTGCCCCTGTCTTATCCTCTACCCCAAAGATAACTATTATCCTGATTTTTGTGCTAATCAATACATTGCTTTTCTTTATATTCCAGTGTCTCAAGTCTTAGTGCTGTTTTAGCTAGTTGGCACACGAAAGATTCTCAGTTAAAATGCAATTCAGTTTTTCTAATCTTTTTCTTTTTTGTTAGTGCTGTTTGTATCTTGTTTGAGAAATCTCTTGGAGGTTATAAAATTATTCTTCTGTATTATTTTCCAGAAACTTTATTGTTTTGCCCTTTACATTTAGATCTGCAGTTCACTTGAAAATGATTGATGTGTATGGAGTGAAGTAGGATTTAAATTTCATTTCTTCCCACGTATATATCCGACGTTCTAGCACAATTTACTGAAAAGACTCCTTCCATTGTGTTCTGCAATGCTACTTTTGTCATAAATTAAGTGTCTTTATATTGGCTTGCTTATGGGTTATTTATTCTCTTCCACTGGTGTTTGCCTATCCTAGCATCAATATCTCACTGTTTTTAAAGTAGTTTTTTAATAAGTCTTTATATGTCTGCCAGAGCAAGTCTTCTCATCCTATAGGTATTCAAGAGTATCTTGGCTATTTTTGGAATTTTGCATCTCCATATAAATTTTACACTCAGCTATTAAGTTCCTCCAGGGGGGAAAAATAGAATTTTGATTAGAATTGCATGAAGTTATAGATCAATTGGCATCTTGACAGTATTGTTGTCTTCCAGTCATGATTATGGTACAAATATTTGTTTGATTACTCCTTAATTTCTCTTAATAATTATTTATAATTTTCTGAATAGAATCATAGACATAGTTTGGTAGATTTATTTTTTTGATATTTAAATTTTTATGCCATTGTGAATGGTAAGTTTTCTGAAATTTCATTGTCTAACAGTTTATTAGTGGTACATAAAAATAGAATTAACTTTTGTATATTGACCTCATATCAGCAGTCTACCTAAACTCACTGCATTAGTTTTCTGCTGTAACAGATTACTACAAATTCAGTGGCTTAAATCAACATAGATTTATTATCTTACAGTTTGTAGTTCCAAAGTTGAATGAGTCTCATTGGGCTAAAAATCAAGGTGCTAGCAATGGCATTCTTCACAGAATTAGAACAAAACATTTTACAATTTGTGTGGAAACACCAAAGACCCCAAATAGCCAAAGCAGTCTTGAGAAAGAAAAACGGAGCTGGAGGAATCAGGCTCCCCAACGTCAAACTATACTACAAAGGTACAGTAATCAAGACAGTATGGTACGGGTGCAAAAACAGAAATATGGATCAATGGTACAGGATAGAAAGCCCAGAGATAAAATGCATGCACATATGGCCACCTAATTTATGACAAAGAAGGCAAGAACATACGATGGAGAAAAGACAGCCTCTTCAGTAAGTGCTGGGAAAACTGGACAGCTATATGTAAAAGAATGAAATTAGAACACTACCTAACACCATTCACAAAAATAGACTCAAATTGGTTTAAAGACCTAAATGTAGGACCAGACACTATAAAACTCTTAGAGGAAAACATAGGAAAAACACTCTTTGACATAAACCACAGCAAGATCTTATTTGACCCACCTCCTAGAGTAATGAAAATAAAAACAAAAATAAGCAAATGGGACCTAATGAAACTTAAAAGCTTTTGCACAGCAAAGGAAACCATAAACAAGATGAAAAGACAGCCCTCAGAATGGGGGAAAATATTTACAAACAAAGCAATGGACAAAGGTTTAATCTCCAAAATATACAAACAGCTCAATATAAAAAAAAAACAATTAAAAAATGGGCAGAAGACCTAAATAGACATTTCTCCAAAGAAGACATACAGGTGGCCAAGAGGCAAATGAAAAGATGCTCAACATCACTAATTATTAGAGCAATGAAAATCAAAACTACAATGAGGTATCACCTCACACCAGTCAGGATGAGCATCATCAAAAAATCTACAAACAATAAATGCCGGAGCGGGTGTGGAGAAAAGGGAACCCTTTTGCACTGTTGGTGGGGATGTAAACTGATACAGCCACTATGGAGAACAGTTTGGAGGTTCCTTAAAAAACTAAAAATAGAACTGCTGTGTGACCCAGCAATCCCATTAGTGGGCATATATCTGGAGAAAAACATAATTCAAAAGAACACATGTACCCCATTGTTCATTGCAGCACTGTTTACAATAGCCAGGACATGGAAACAACCTAAATGTCCAGTGACAGATGAATGAATAAAGAATATGTGGTACGTATATACAATGGAATATTACTCAGCCATAAAAAGGAATGAAATTGTAGAGACGTGGATGGACCTAGAGTCTGTCATACAGAGTGAATTAAGCCAGAAAGAGAAAAACAAATATCATATATTAATGCATATGTGTGGAATCTAGAAAAATGGTACAGATGAATGTATTTACAAGGCAGTAATAGAGACAGATGTAGAGAATGGACATGTGGACACAGTGGGGGAAGGGGAGGGTGGGATGAATTGGGAGATTAGATTTGACATAAATACACTACCATGTGTAAAATAGATAGCTAGTGGGAACAGGTATAGCACAGGGAGCTCAGCTTGGTGCTCTGTGACCACCTAGATGGGGGGGGTGGGGGGGTGTTGGGAGGGAGGTCCAAGAGGGAGGGGATATAGGTATACATATAGCTGATTCACTTCATTGTACAGCAGAAACTAACACAACATTGTAAAGCAATTATACTCCAATTAAAAAATTTTTTTAATAAATAAATTACCGCAAATTCAGTGGCTTAAAACAACACAGATTTATTATCTTACGGTTCTGTAGTTCTGAAGTTGAATGAGTCTCATTGGGATAAAAATCAAGGTGTTGGCAAGTCTGTGTTCCTTTCTGGAAGCTCTAGGGAAGAATCTGCTTCCTTGCCCTTTACAGCTTCTTGAGGCTTTCCTCCTCCATTAATCTGAAGATTCTTTTAGTTGTTGTATATACACGGTTGTATCATTTGTGAACGTTAAGGTTCTTGCTTCTTTCCAGTTTATTTACTGTTCTTGCTTTATTGCTCTGGCTTAAATTTCCAGTGCACATCATTTGGAAGTGGTGAGAGTGGGCATCCTTGTACTGTTCCTGATCTAAAAGGAAAAACTTTCTAAATATCACCTTATTGGAGGTTTGTTTATATTTTAATTATATATCCCCTCTGTAGGGTTAAGGAAGTTCCCTTTTATTCCTTGTTTGATAAGAGTTTTCATAATGAATGGATTTCATTGTGAATGGATATTTGATTTTATCGTATGCTTATTCTGCAGCTCTTGAGAAAAGTCATACAATTTTTCTTCTTTAATAATTTGGTAAACTATATTAATTGATTTTTTTAATGTTGCCAATCATACATTCCTGAGACAATACAACTTGGTCATAGTGTATTTTATACATGACTAGATTTGGTTTGCTAACATATTGTTTGGGATTTTTTGCAGCTACATTTATGCATAAGAATTAGCCCGTAATTTTTCACGTTGAACTGCCCTTGCAGAATTCTATACCAAAATTATGCTAGCCTCATAGAGTGAGTTGCAGGGTTCAGTCTTTCTGTACTTTGGAATCGTTCATAAAACTGGAATTTTAAATAAATTTTTCATTTAAAAATTGGAATATTGTCGTAAATGCTCAGAAGAATTCACCAGCTCTCAGGTGTTGATGCTGTCTTTATGGGTAGATTTTTAGCCACAGATATTTCTTTAAAATAGCTATAGGCTATTAGGCTTTCTGTTTCTTTTTGAGTGAGTTTTGATAAGTAAGTTTGTGAAGAAATTTGTCCCTTTCATCTAAATTTTAAATTTTATTGGCCCAAAGTTGTTCATAACAACCTATTACTGTATTTTAATATCTATATTATATGTGGTTGAGTTTCTTCTTTTAGTCCCGATATTGGTTTATTTATGCCTTTTCTCTTTTTGATGTCTTTTTAATTAATTAATTAATTAATTTTGGCTGCGTTGGGTCTTCATTGCTGCGTGTGGGCTTTCTCTAGTTGTGGCGAGCGGGGGCTACTCTTCTTTGCGTTGTGTGGGCTTCTCATTGTGGTGGCTTGTCTTGTTGCGGAGCATGGACTCTAGGCATGCAGGCTTCAGTAGTTGTGGTATGTGGGCTCAGTAGTTGTGGCTTGCCGGGCTCTAGAGCACAGGTTCAGTAGTTGTGGCACATGAGCTTAGTTGCTCCGCGGCATGTGGGATCTACCCGGACCAGGGATCGAACCTATGTCCCCTGCATTGGCGGGAAGATTCTTAACCACTGCGCCACCAGGGAAGCCCCTTTGATAAGTCTTTTCACGGAACAAACTTGGTTTATTGGTTCTCTCTATTTTATGTTTATTATTTTAGCTCTTATCTTTATAATTTTCTTCTTTGTATTCTCATTGGGCTTGTTTTGTTTTTTCATTTTCACAAATGAAAGAGATACGAGATAGATGCCTTCTGCTCATTAATTTTCATTTGTCCTTTCTAACAATTAAGGCTGTACGTTTCCCTGTAATTACTTCTTTAGTTGCGTATCACAAGTTTTTTTTATATGTAGACTTGCATTATTGTCCAGTTCAAAAATATATTCTAATGCCCACTCTGTTATCTTATTTGATCCATGGGTTTTTTTAGTAAGTATATTTCTTTATTTCCGAGCATGAGGATTTTCTGGATCCATCTCTCTCCTTTCTCTCTCTCTCTTTTTTTTTTTCTTTGAAAAATTAAAAACCTGTGAAAAAGTTGCAGGGTTAGTCCAGTAATAATATGTCTTCTCAAGTGTGCATTTTGCATTCTAAAAATAGTTCACATTATCAACTTAAAAATAAAATAGCTAGTTATTTTACTAGCAAAATGAGCTTATTCAGGAATGGCAGAGGAATTGCCATTTAGGACATGAAAACTATAGCAAACCACGGGTAGGTCTGGAGAACAAAGGAGAGCAACCTTACTTTATATAGAAAAAGGAGAAGTTGCGAACGGCTGCTCCAAACCGCAGTCCGTTGGAGGAATGTGAACGTTCAGGGTGGCTGAGTTGTTGGAGTTCTCATTGCCTGGGCTGTTGCTCAACAAGGAGAGAATTGGGTAATAAAGTAAGCTTCCCGCCCAGGAACGTGAAGTAAGCTGTGAAGAAAGGTACATGTGTAGAGAGCTCCCCCTTTAAGACTTCACAACTCCATTTTAAATGAGGTTTCCCTTTATTAATTTTTATAATATGTTAGGTCAGAAAGAAAACATTAGTATTTTCCAAAAGTAGAAAGATTATGAACAGTCCTTATCATTGTACAACAAAACTAGAAATTTAAAATGGAATTTAAAAGAAAAGGAAAAGGCCCTTCCATCTGGAAGATTAAAAACCTTCTGTTAAAGAACTATTGGATACAAGGGAAATACAAACTGAAATAAAGGATTCCTGAAAATTAATGAAATGAAAACACAACAAATCAGATTTTATAAGACACATATAAAGCAGTGGTGAAGGGGGGAAGTTTATAGCTTTAAAGGCATTATAAATGAAGGACGGAAAATAAATGAACTAAATTCCAAACTTGGAAAGTTAGAAAAAGAACAAAAAGTAAACCAAACGAAAGCACAAGAGGCTAAAAAATAATAAAGATAGAAACAGAAATTAATGAGATAGAGAACGGAAGAACATGTGATTAATCAAAATCTTGTATCTTAAAAAATTTAACAAGCCAGCAAACTAATAGCTAACTTAAGAAAATAGGAAGGGGGCTTCCCTGGTGGCGCAGCGGTTGAGAGCCCACCTGCCGATGTGGGGGACACGGGTTCGTGCCCCGGTCCGCGAAGATCCCATATGCCGTGAAGCGGCTGGGCCCGTGAGCCATGGCCGCTGAGCCTGAGCGTCTGGAGCCTGTGCTCAGCAACGGGAGAGGCCACAGCAGTGAGAGGCCCGTGTGAAAAAAAAAAAAAAAAAGAAAATAGGAGGAAATTGCAAATGCAAAATAACAAATGACAAGTGGGGGAAAACCCACTAATATAGAAGAAATTTTTTAAAATACGAGATTAATTTGCATACCTCTAAACATATTTGAATATTTATATGAAATGGATAATTATTTAGGGAAATACAATTTAACAAAATGGATCCCCATAAAGATTACAAGTTAAATACCTCAATTTCCATAGAATATACAAAGTTTTGAAAGAACCATCCCAATGAAAACAAAAAAACACTAGGTCCAAATGGTTTCATAGGGAAATTCTACCAAACTTCAGGAGTCTAGATAATCACAATGCTAATAAATTGCTTCAGATGAAGGAAGGAAAACTTTGAAATTCTTTTTTTTTTTGAATTAGATACTTCATATTATAGTCACTGATTTAGTCATCTATCTCTAGTTGTTGTCAAGGGGCTGAAGGGAAGTAAAATTTCCAAAACACTTTTCAGTCTTCTAGATGCTCTTTGAGTTTACTTTTTCTGAAGCAGCTTTATTGACCTACAATAAACTGCACATATTTAAGTTATGATTTGACCAGTTTTGATATATAGGAGATACCATCACCACAATCAGATAAATGAACATATCCATCTCTCCCAGAAGTTTCTTCATGCCCCTGTGTAATGCCTCACTCTTGCTCCCTTTCCCCAAGTCCAGAATCTGTAAAGAACCCCTACAGTTCTTTAAAACGAACAAATAACAAATAACCCAATGAAAAAGGAGGCAAAAGATTTGAATAGACGTTTCTCCAAAGAAGATACACAAATGTCCAACAAACACTTGAAAAGATGCTTAGCATCACTAATCATCAGAGAAATGCAAATCAAAAACACAATGAGATACCGCCTCACACTCAGGACGGCTACTATCAAAAAACCCCAGAAACGGGCTTCCCTGGTGGCGCAGTGGTTGAGAGTCCGCCTGCCGATGCAGGGGACATGGGTTCGTGCCCCGGTCCGGGAGGATCCCACATGCCGCGGAGCGGTTGGGCCCGTGAGCCGTGGCCGTTGAGCCTGCGCGTCCGGAGCCTGTGCCCCGCAACGGGAGAGGCCACAGCAGTGAGAGGCCCGCGTACCGCAAAAAAAAAAAAAAACCAGAAACGACGTCTGTGGTGGTGCAGTGGTTAAGAATCCACCTGGCAATGCAGGGGACTAGGCTTCGAGCCCTGGTCTGGGAAGATCGCACGTGCTACGGAGCAGCTAAGCCCGTGCGCCACAACTACTGAGGCTGCGCTCTAGAGCCTGCAAGCCACAACTACTGAAGCCTGCGAGCCTAGAGTCCTTGCTCTGCAACAAGAGAAGCCACTGCAATGAGCAGCCTGCACACCACAGCAAAGAGCAGCCCCCACTCATGCAACTAGGGGAAGCCCACGCGCAGCAACGAAGACCCAAAGCAGCCATAAATATATATATATATATATATATATATATATATATATATATATATATATATATATATATATATATATATATATATATTTATTTATTTAAAAAAACAAACCAGAAAATAACAACTGTTGGTAAGGATGTAGAGAAATGAGGGTTATGGAGAAATTGGAACTCGTGCACACTGTTGGTGGGAATGTAAAATGGTGCAGCTGCTGTGGAAAATAGTATGGCAGTTCCTCAAAAAATTAAAAATAGAATTACTGGATGATCCAGGAATTCCACTTCTGGGTGCATACCCAAAAGAATTGGAATCAGGGTTTCAAAGAGGTATTTGTACACCTGTGTTTATTTCAGCATTATTCACAATAGCCAGAGGGTGGGAGCAACTCAAATGCCCATCGACAGATGAATGGATAAACAAAATGTGGTATGTACATACAACTGAATATTATTCAGCCTTTAACGAAGGAAGTTCTGACACATGCTGCAACATGAATAAACCTTGAGGACATTATGCTAAGTGAAATAAGACAGTCACAAAGAAAACAAATACTGTATGAGTCTACTCAAGTAGTCAAATTCATAGAAACAGAAAGTAGAATGGTGATTGTCAGAGGCTGGGGGGAAGGGGACATGGGAAATTATTGTTTAATGGGCACACAGTTTCAGTTGTGCAAGGCAGAAAAGTTCTGGAGATTTGTTGCACAGCAATGTGGATATACTTTACATCACTGAACTGTACACTTCAAAACGATTAAGATGGTAAATTTTTAATGTTAGGTGTGTTTTAGCACAATTAAAAATAGAAAAGGACAGGGCTTCCCTGGTGGCGCAGTGGTTGAGAGTCCTCCTGCCGATGCAGGGGACACGGGTTCGTGCCCCGGTCCGGGAAGATCCGGCATGCCGCGGAGCGGCTGGGCCCGTGAGCCATGGCCGCTGAGCCTGCGCGTCCGGAGCCTGTGTCCCGCAACGGGAGAGGCCACAGCAGTGAAAGGCCCGCGTACCGCAAAAAAAATAAAATAAATAAAATAAAAAATAAAAAAGGACAAAGGAGCCAGCTTAAAGGAATTCTATTCCCACTGCCTATATGAAACAATTTGAGCATCAGCATAAATAATGATAGTATGGATTACAACCCACTGAATAAATTAAGAATCTTTACTGATAGAAAACAAATAGAGAAGAAGGGGAAGTTCTTTATAGTGGAATGCCAATTACTGAATGATGATGCCAGCTACTAAAGAATGACTGGGATTAGAAAGACCATCATTATATAATCATTATTTCTTCAGGTATGAATCTCCAGTGGATATGAAAACAGTTTTTTTCTAGTTATCTTTTTTATTATTGATTTATAGCTAACTTATGTTTGGTTGGAAACATGCCATTATGATGTCAGTCCTTTGAAGTTTGTTGAGACATGCCTTGTGACCTAGTACATGGTCACCTTTTGTAAATGTCTGTTCTTGAAAAGAATGTGTACATACATTTTGCTGTTGTCAAATTTGTGTTATTCAAATCTCTGGGTTGTTACTGATTGTTTAGTTACTTGTTCTATCGATTACTGAGAGAGCTAATTTTATACTATAATTACAATCTTTTTTCTGTTTCTTCTTGTCATTCTATCAGTTTTACTTCATGTATATTTTTTCTATCTTGTTACTTTTTTTTTTTTTTTTTTTTTTGTGGTACGCGGGCCTCTCACTGTTGTGGCTTCTCCCGTTGCAGAGCACAGACTCTGGACGCGCAGGCTCCGGACGCGCTGGCTCAGCAGCCATGGCTCATGGGCTCAGCCGCTCTGTGGCATGTGGGATCTTCCCAGACCAGGGCACGAACCCGTGTTCCCTGCATCGGCAGGCGGGCTCTCAACCACTGCGCCACCAGGGAAGCCCCTATCTTCTTACTTTTAACCTTGCTATACACCTAGTGTTTTAGATGTGTCTCTAATAAACAGCAAATACAGTAGTTAGATATCATTTTAAAAATTCAGATTGTAATCTTTTAATCAGGGCAATTAGTCTGTTTACATTTATTATAATTCATAAATTTTTGGATTAAAATCTACTACCTTATTTTTTTCTTTGTATTATTTTTTTCCTTTTTTCCCCTTTTATGTAGCTTTCTTACAGATGAAGTTTTTTTTTTTTTAATCATTTCCCCTTCTAGATTTTAAGTTAAATGCTCTCTTTTTGTTCTTTAGCAGTTACTCTAGAAAGTACAACATGCATATTTATCCTCTCCAAGTCTAAAGCTTAGCAACACCTTACACTCCTCCCAGGCAATACAAAGGCCTTGGGACACATTCACTCTCCTTACCTCCCTCCTCACTTATGGGTCATTATTGTTGGGTATTTTAACTATTTTTTTTAACCCCAGAGGACATTATTGTTGTTGTTTTGCAGAGGCAAGGTTTGCATAAATTTAACCTAATATTTACCACTTTCTTTGTCCTTCAGTCCAGCTATCATCTGAGAGCTTCCACCCAGGCTCACTTTTCTACTACCTCGAAGTACATCCTTTAGAATTTCATCTAATGAGAGTCTGCTAGTGGCAAACTATTGGTTTTCGATGATCTGAAAATGTCTTTATTTTGCCTTGATTTTTTTAAATTACAACTCTTTTGAGATATAACTCACATACCATAAAATTCACCCATTTTCGGTGTATAATTCAGAGGCTTTTAGTCTGTTCATAAGCTTGTGCAGCAGTTGTCACACTCAATTTTAGAACAGCTTTGTCAGCCTGAAGAGAAACCCCACACCCCTAGCCATTAACCCCCAATCTAACCAGCAACCGCCCCCCACCCCCACCCCCGGCCTGCAGTCACTAATTACTCTCCATAGGTTTGCTCATTCTGGACATGTCATATAAATGGGATCATACTATATGTGGTTCCTTGTGACTGGCTTTTTTTTTTTTTTTTTTTGTGATACGCGGGCCTCTCACTGCTGTGGCCTCTCCCGTTGCGGAGCACAGGCTCCAGATGCGGAGGCTCAGCGGCCATGGCTCATGGGCCCAGCCACTTCACGGCATGCGGGATCTTCCCAGACTGGGGCACAAACCCATGTCCCCTGCATCGGCAGGCGGACTCTCAACCACTGCGCCACCAGGGAAGCCCTGGCTTTTTTCTCTTAGCATAATATTTCAAGGTTCATCATTACTGTAGAGCTTATCAGTATGCTTTGGTCATTCCTTTGTATGATCAAATAATATTCCATATGGATATACACATTTCCTTTATCCATTCATTCATCAGTTGATGAACTTTGGGTTGTTTCTAGTTTTTGGCTATTATGAATAATGCCCCTGTGAACATTCAGATACAAGTATTTGTTGGAGTACCTGTTTTCAGTTTTTTTGAGTATATATCTAGGAGTAGAATTGCTGGATCGTATGGTAACTCTGTGTTTAACTTTTTGAGGAACTGCCAGACTGTTTTCCAAAGCAGCTGCACCATTTTACATTACCAGCAGCAATGGATAAGGGTTCCAATTTCTCCACATCCTCACCAACACTTTATCTGTTGCTTTTATTATAGCCAGTTTTAAAAATAAAAGATTTATTGAGATATAATTTATATACCATAAAATTCACCCTTAACGCAATTCAGTCTCAATTGTTGAAGGATATTTTTGCTGGGGGAAAAGTTCTAGGTTACTCTCAGCAGACTGAAGATATTCCACTGTCATTGTTGTCTTTTTTTTTAATTGAAGTATAGGTCATTTACAATGTGTTATATTCCACTGTCTTATGATTTCCAATTTTGCTGAAGAGAAATCAATTATCTGTCCAAATATTGCACAATGAGGGGAATTCCCTGGAAGTCCAGTGGTTAGGACTCAATGCTTTCTTTTTTTTTTTTTTTTTTTTTTTGGCTGTGCTGCATGGCATGTGGAGTCTTAGTTCTTCAACCAGGGATCGAACCCACACCCCCCTGCATTGGAAGCACGGAGTCTTAACCACTGGACCACCAGGGACGTCCCAGGACTTGGTGCTTTCAGTGCCAGGGTCCAGGTTCAATCCCTGGTTGCGGAACTAAGATCCAACAAGCTGCTTGTTACAACCAAAAAAACCCCCAAGTTTTGCACAATGATGTATTTTGGTGTGGATTTATTTTTCTCTGTCCTGTTCAGAATTTGTTTGCTTGCTTTCTTTTTTTAAATTAATTAATTAATTAATTAATTTTTGGCTGTGTTGGGTCTTCGTTGCTGCGTGCGGGCTTTCTCTAGTTGCAGCGAGAGAAGTTGTGGTGCATGGGCTTAGTTGCTCCGTGGCATGTGGGATCTTCCCGGACCAGGGCTCAAACCTATGTCCCTTGCATTGGCAGGTGGATTCTTTTTTTTGTTTGTTTTGTTTTGTTTGTTTGTTTGTTATCTGCATTTATTTATTTTTTATTTTTTTAATATCTCAGAAACCTTTATTTATTAAGAACAGCAACATTAAAATAATTGTATAAATGGGGGAAAATAGGCCTACAGGATTTCACCCTTGCAATAACAAAGATAGTTTTCCTATAGAAATTCCAATTAAAAGTTTTATTTGGTGATTTAAATAAACCTTAATTTAAGGCTGTAAACCTGAGCTAATCTAGCTCTTTCTTAGCACACTTGGTATCTATCCCAATAATAGACCAGCTATCTAGCCTATTAACAGATAGGTATTATCTGAGGCTAGCCTGGTTTCCTAATTAATCCCCATTTCAATTTTTTATTTCCTCTTGATCCAAAGATGATGTAGGCACGTGCTTCTTTTCTTCTCGTTTTTTTTTTTTTTTTTTTTAGTTTCTGCTTTATAACAATGTGAATCAGTCATACATATACATCTGTTCCCACATCCCTTCCCTCTTGCGTCTCCCTCCCTCCCACCCTCCCTATCCCACCCCTCCAGGCAGTCACAAAGCACCGAGCTGATCTCCCTGTGCTATGTGGCTGCTTCCCACTATCTATCTAACTTACGTTTGGTACTGTATATATGTCCATGCCTCTCTCTCGCTTTGTCACAGCTTACCCTTCCCCCTCCCCCAGGTGGATTCTTAACCACTGCACCACCAGGGAAATCGCTGTTTGCTTTCTTGAATCTGAGGATTTGTGTGTTTCATCTTGGAAATATCCCAGCTATTATCTTTTAAAATATTCTGCCCCAGTTTCTCCTCTTTTTCTGGAACTAGATTTCTAGCTAGATTTATGTTAGACTTTCTTACTCTGTCTCCCATGTCTTTTAACTTCTCATATTTTCTATCTCTTTCTTTAGTTTTCCATGTATGCATCTATTAAGTCAGAAACTATGTGGGAATCTTAAAATTTACCCTACTTTTAAGCTAACAGCCTCTAACAGTTATTTATATGCGTACACACACACACACACACGCACATAAATGTTTACACATGTACTGACGAGGCACAAGACCCCTGGGTCACAGATACAGATGGTTTATTGCAGCAATACCTTGCATCCATTCCCTACACCCTAATTCCCACAGGGTGATGTGATAAGGGCTAGATGATACCTGTGTATACAGTTGAGTGCATCACAGGAAAGAAACCCCAAAATTCAGAGACTGAGCACTCGAGGGTTTCTGGCACATCTGCACATCCTCCCTTCCAGAGAGATCACTTTTTACCGTAGAATGTAGGCAAATCTCCCCTGGGTGAGAGGGGAAGGGGCCTTGAGGATTATTATCTTGAATGTAGGGAAATGTCTCCAGGGAGAGAAAAGAAAGGGCTTTATCTTTACTACTGTGAGATGTCTCTGGGGGAAGTGTGACTCCAAATCTCACCAGAGGAATACAGCAACCAAGACCATCTGCTACTTCACATGTCCTTTGCTCAGAAGGCTTGGACCATGTAAGAATGTGAGAAATCCATGGAGCCAGGTCCTGGATACTTTCTTCTGGTTTTCCCCCCACTTTACTAATTATCTCTTTAGCTGTGTGTAGTCTACTGGTAAATCTATCTGTTGAATTCTGAATCTTGGTTATTGTATCTTTCATTCCTAGAAGTTCTGTTGGCAAGGTCAACTTTATAGTTTTCTGTTTACTGTAGATATTTTCAAGCTTGACTTTTATTTTTGTAAACATAAGTTTAATTGCTTTATACTGGTATGTCTGATACTGTTTGACTCTTTCTGTTACAACTAGTTCTCATTCCTGGTGCCTTGTTTACTTGTGTGGTTGACAATTTTTGTCTGTATTTGCTATATATTGTCTTGTTGTGGGAACTGTTTAAGGCCTAAGATAAAGGCATAGTCCTCCAGAGACATTTTTGCATTTGCATTTGGAAGATGCCTTGGAGTTAAGATGACTTTAATCTAAATTCATGACTTGGATTTTTAAAAAAATATGTGGGTGATAAAAATTGGGTTCAGAAGATTCTCAGGTTTGTGGTTTCGGAGTCTCTCCCACTCAGTCCCTCAGCAATTGATAACTTTACTTATAGATACCTGGGAATAGAAGTGAGGTTTAATTTTGGTTTACCTTTGCCCAGATGGTATAGCCCTTTGGGGTGCTGGTTTTATAGGGGAACATTTCCCACCGTGGTTGTGCCCTAACTTTGATTCTGTCCATCTTTTTTCTCCAAGGCTAGCAAAATTGATGTTCAGATTCTCAGGATTAGACAGCTGTCCTCAGGACGAAAACAACTGTCAGTGCTCTCCTTACCTCTCTGGGTTCCCACTTTTGGCCTGATCATTTTAACTTCTTGTCAGAGATTTCCTGTATTTAATAATTTCTTTTTTTTTTTTTTTTTTTGTGGTACGCGGGCCTCTCACTGTTGTGGCCTCTCCCGCTGCGGAGCACAGGCTCCGGACGTGCAGGCTCAGCGGCCATGGCTTACGGGCCCAGCCGCTCTGCGGCATGTGGGATCTTCCCGGACCGAGGCATGAACCCGTGTCCCCTGCATCGGCAGGTGGACTCTCAACCACTGCGCCACCAGGGAAGCCCCACTGCGCCACCAGGGAAGCCCTCTATTTTTAATTTTTATTTTATATTGGAGTATAGTAGATTAACAATGTTGTGTTAGTTTCAGGTGTACAGCAAAGTGATTCAGTTCTATATATACATGTATCTATTCTTTTTCAAATTCTTTTCCCATTTAGGTTATTACAGAGTATTGAGCAGAGTTCCCTGTGCTATAATGTAGGCCCTTGTTGGTTATCTATCTATCTATCCATCTATCTATCTATCTATTTATGGCTGCATTGGATCTTTGTTGCTGCACGTGGGCTTTCTCTGGTTGTGGCGAGCAGGGGCTACTCTTTTTTTTTTTTTTTTTTTTTTTTCAGTACGCAGGCCTCTCACTGCTATGGCCTCTCCCGTTGCGGAGCACAGGCTCCGGACATGCAGGCTCAGCGGCCATGGCTCAAGGGCCCAGCAGCTCCGTGGCATGTGGGATCTTCCCAGACCGGGGCACGAACCCACGTCCCCTGCATCGGCAGGCGGACTCTCAACCACTGCGCCACCAGGGAAGCCCAGGGGGCTACTCTTTGTTGCGGTGCATGGGCTTCTTATTGTGTTCGCTTCGCTTGTTGTGGAGCACAGGCTCTAGGCACGTGGGCTTCAGTAGTTGTGGCACATGGGCTCAATAGTTGTGGCTCGTGGGCTCTAGAGCATAGGCTCAGTAGTTGTGGCACACTGGCTTAGTTGCTCCGTGGAATGTGGGATCTTCCCAGACCAGGGATCAAACCCATGTCCCCTGCATTGGCAGGCGGATTCTTAACCACTGTGCCACCAGGGAAGTCCCTGGTTATCTATTTTAAATATAGCTGTGTGTACACAGCTCAAACTCCCAATCCATCCCTCACCCTCACCCTGTATTTAATAATTTCTTATTTTATCCAGCAATAATCTAGAGTAATTGTCAATAAGCCTTTTCAGTAAAGGACCAGATAGTAAATATTTTAGGCTTTGCAGACCATTCTCTGTTGTAACTTCCCAACTATGGTGCTAAAGTAGCCTTAGGCAGTATGTGAACAAACAGGCCTGTGAATCATAGTTTTGCCAACTCCTGATGTAGAATATATTGCGTACTGATTATGCCCATAACACTTGTTAAATATTGATTACCCTATTTTGTTATGTTTCTCTCATTAAACATTAAACATTAAACACTGTATTTTGGAGACTAGGATTTTCTCCCTCTCTCTCTCTCTCTCTCTCTCTTTCCCTTTCTACGTTGGGTCTTCGTTGCTGAGCACGGGCTTTCTCTAGTTGCAGCGAGCGGGGGCTACTCTTCGTTGCGGTGCACAGGCTTCTCATTGCAGTGGCTTCTCTTGTTGTGGAGCACGGGCTCTAGGTGCACAGGCTTCAGTAGTTGTGGCACGTGGGCTCAGTAGTTGTGGCTCGCAGGCTTTAGAGCACAGTCTCAGTAGTTGTGGCTCACGGGCTTAGTTGCTCCGCGGCATGTGGGATCTTCCTGGACCAGGAGTTGAACCCGTGTCCCCCGCATTGGCAGGCGGATTCATAACCACTGCGCCACCAGGGAAGCCCTAGGATTTTCTTTTTCAAAGATGAGTACCATGCCATTTGGGGACTTCCCTGGTGGCGCAGTGGTTAAGACTTCATGCTCCCAATGCAGGAGGCTGGGTTTGATCCCTGGTCTGGAAACTAGATCCCACATGCATGCTGCAACTAGGAGTTTGCATGCCACAACTAAGGAACCTGCGTGCCGCAACTAAAGAGCCCGTGAGCCGCAACTAAGGAGCCTGCCTGCTGCAACTGAGACCCAGTGCAACCAAATAAATAAATAAATGTTTAAAAAAAAAAAAAGCTGAGTACCATGCCATTTAAATTAGTTACATTTAATATGATTATAATATTTCTAATGCTAGTTCCCACCCCATTGTTATTTAGTATTCTTGTTTCATGCTTTTGTCAAATGAATTTTAGAAGTGTTTTTGTTGAGTTTTGTGAAATATTCTTGAGGTGTTTTAATTGGAATTTTGTTAAACTCACAATTTATGAAAAACTGTTACCTTTGTGATATTTAAACCTTTCATTTAAGAACATGAAATATTTCTCTATCCAAATCTTTCTTTATTTATCCTAGTAATATTTGGTCATTTTCTTTATATCATGAAGATGTGTGTCTTTTGTTTGGTTAATTGGTAGTTTAATGTTTTTCGTTGCTATTGTTAATTGAATGCTTTTTAAAAATTATATTTTCTAACTCGTTATTACTACTACATGAGAATGCATTTGACTTTTGTGGATTTATATTTATCTTTTATTTACCCACTTCACTGAAGTTTTAATTATCTATTGTTATGACTGATTTTCTTTGAATTGTGTTGGTATATAATCGAATTGTCTACATGTATGATATTCTCATCTCTTCTTTTCTAGTATTTCCCTTTTTGAATATCTTTGCATTGGTAAGAATGTCTAACAGAGTGAAAATAAGAGAACAGTCTCATTTTAGCCCCTATTTTTAATGGATTCATCCCTGTTGTAAAATATAAGGTATTGTATTGGGTCTTCATTTTAAGTACTTCTAATTTTATGTTTTAATATATCTGTTAGAAATGATTTGAGTTTAACAGATGCCATTTCAAATATGCATTGATAATACATACTGTGTGATTCCATATATCCATGTAAGTTCAGGAGTAGGCAAAACTAACCTATGGTGAATAAGTCAGATAATGGTTATATCTGGGGTGTATTAACTGGGAAAAGGCCCAAGAAAGCATACTGATATGCTAGAAATGTTCTGTATCTCTATTTGAATGTTGTTCATGCAGTTATATACATAAGTAAAACTATATTGAGACATACACTTAAGATCAGAGAAGTAGTTAGAAGTAATTCTGTTTGTTACGTAAATGTGATATGTTTCTTACTTAGCCACTTGTAGGGTTTTTTGTTTTTTTTTTTTTTTTTTTTTTTTTTTTTTCTTTTTGCGGTATGCGGGCCTCTCACTGTTGTGGCCTCTCCCGCTGCGGAGCACAGGCTCCGGACGCGCAGGCCCAGCGGCCATGGCTCACGGGCCCAGCCGCTCCGCGGCATATGGGATCCCCCCAGACCGGGGCACGAACCCGTATCCCCTGCATCGGCAGGCGGACTCTCAACCACTGCGCCACCAGGGAGGCCCACTTGTAGGGTTTTTAAAAAAAATGTTTCCCTTTAGTTTAATTTCAGGAGACTATGTCTTAGTCTTATCTGGTTCAATAAAGGTCCTCTGAATTTCTGGCCTGAATTATTTTTATTTGTTCAAGATACTGTTGAGATAGGACTCCTTTAATCATTTATTATTTGTCAGTGGTTTCTTTTACTACTTCAGGAAGTCTCATTCGCTGGATATATTTTTTTATATTCCAGCCCTGGATTGTTGTCATTCTCTCATACCTTTTTTTTCATTGATTTATTTATTCTTTCTATGTATGGATATGGTTTTCTAGTTTACTTGTTTCATTCAGTAATTTTTTTGCACTGTTCAATCAGCTTTTTACTTATTTATATTGTTTTACAATGCCATGATAACTTCCTTCATGTACATGATAGAAATTTTTAATCATTTTCCAAATTATACTTGTTACTTTTGTGGTGAGTCTAATTCAGAAGGCTTATCCGTTTCTGGGCTCTCATTGTTCATCCCCTTTAGTATTGTGAAACTTTGCACTAGTCTCTACTTATTTTCCATTTATTTTCTTCTTTTAATTTTGTATCACTTATCTTTGCTGTTGATGAACAATTTTTTTTGCATGTCAAACAATTTTATTGATATTTTTTGCTTCTCAGTACTCACCAACTCCTTAAAAGCATTACTGCTGAAGGCTGTTGAGAAGGAAAATTGTGTACTTGCTACCATGCTTCAGAATATGACTGACTAGAGGATGCTACCCTGTGGGAATAACCAAAGAGCAGTGTAGCTTGAAAATAGGGAAGGGTGCCCCAGTGTTAAGGTTGACTACATGACAACTATGAATCCATAATGTGTCACTACAGTTATGAATCAAACACATGTACTATTGAGATGACTAAATATGCATATCAAATCGTACTGTGGAATAATGTTGGAAAACTATTAGAATACCATGGCTAGGGGAATCCCCTGGCGGTCCAGTGGTTAGCACGCAGTGCTTTCACTGCAGGGGGGCACAGGTTCGATCCCTGGTCAGGGAACCAAGATCCTGCATGCCGCATGGCACAGCCAATAAATAAATAAACCCTCTTTCTAAAAAAAAAAAAAAGAATACCATGGCTAGTTTTGATATAAAAATAAATAAGATATGAAAAATTGTAGAAAGTTGAGACAGGAACAATAAAAACTTAGAAGGAATGTGGGGAAAGGTTAAGTAATGATGCCATGGACCATTATGTCCTGCTTTGTCTTAAGGCTGAAGGACTGTGTGCCTCTCCCTCCATGTCAGCCATCTAATCATTTGAGGTTGAAATTTTGAGAGGGCAGTGGTGTGACTTCACTCTTTATCATTTATTCTGTGAAAAACTTCCATATTGGACAGGACCTTAGAGAGAGCATACTTCAGTGAAAGGCCAGTGCTTTTAAACTGGATGTAAAATGGAGAGGTGCCTTTGGATGTGCAGAGACTGTGGTCTTAAAATATTCACCACTAAAAATAAAAATCAGGGCTCCTTGGGGAAATGGCTGATTCTAAGTCTGGGGCAAAAAAATGCACAAGATAAGTCTGGGATGTCTTTTCATTCCAGTTAGTAAGGAAGGTCTCAAAACCTACTAAGTTTATGTCAAAAGTACTGAAGAGTCAACCTGGAAAGGCTCCCACTGGGCAAACGTGAAACAGTTTGAGAATCGATAAGGATGATAATTATATTGGATTAAAACATACCTAATGGTTAATTCATGAGTTAATAATGATACTGAAAAAAAGATTGACCACCATTAGAGGCTGCTAGAGAATTAACTCATTATTTTGAAAACTAATAAATAAAGGAAAAGAATCCAACATTTATCCTGTCTTTTCTATGTCAACTGTACCACTGGGTAACAAAATAATAGATCAGAGAACATTTCTCTTTTTTTTTTTTTTGCGGTACGCGGGCCTCTCACTGTTGTGGCCTCTCCCGTTGCGGAGCACAGGCTCCGGACACGCAGGCCCAGCAGCCATGGCTCACGGGCCCAGCCGCTCCGCGGCACGCGGGATCTTCCCGGACCGGGGCACAAACCCGTGTCGTCTGCATCGGCAGGCAGACTCTCAACCACTGCGCCACCAGGGAAGCCCAGAACATTTCTCTTGATAGAACTATTCCAGCTAATGAATGAAGAAGGAATGACAGAATTAAAATATCACTATTTTGGGAGGTTGACTTCCAGAATGGTGAAGTGAGGACCTTGGGATGTGTGTACAGATGAAACAGTATTGGATGAGCTGATAATAGTTGATGAGTTGATAAATGTTGACAGTGGGTGGTGGGTTGGTAACAACTTTATTAAGATATAATTCACATATCAGTGTGAATTATTCAGTGTTTATTAATTAGCTATTTTACCTAAAGCATTTTAAAGAGGAAGAAGAGGCAGAAATCATTCCTTCTTCTGGAGAAGGTGGAACAAAATCTATATCATAATCATCTTCATCAAGCTCAACACATGGAGATTTCCCAGTTGAACTTTCTACCAAGTTTTTCTTTTTTCACTGTTATTTAAAGTAAAGTAGTTGTTAAACATAGATTATTTTAATAATTAGCGAGTGGAGTATATGATATATGTAAAACTTCATATTTCCGTGAATATCATTTAGTGTTGTTAATCCTTCTAAGATACATGGTATAAAATAAAAGGAGATCTCTGGTAAACATAGAATAGGAAAGAGGGTTATAACTCTCAGCTCAAATGAATGAGAATTGTTTACTAGCCGTATATTCTGCTATCCCATCTTCCTTTGGCCCCAGTAATTTTAAGGTGGCTTAAGCTACACATTATCCCAGGCAGTAGCTCAGCAGTGTCACAATTTGTTACACAAGAGGTATAAATATGCTTGGTAAAAGTGTTCTTTCAGGTTGAAACTAGGTAATTATGAAGCACGGTATCTTGCTGGTAAACCATTGCTGTCATTGGTGGTGCTCTTCCTTCTTTTCCCGATTTTCCCCTTAGGCAGAGAATTCAGTTATTCCTTTGTTCTTTGGGTTTTCAGTGTGCTTTGATCATTTTCTCCCACCTCACTCCCCATTCAGCTTCCATTTATGCTTCAAGCCTAGGCCAGGTCCCATTTTTCTGCAAACCTTTTCCTAATAAGCCCTTCCCTAATGTCTTTTGTGCTTATTTTAGCATTGGGGGAAGAACAGGTCATTTGCTATTTAAGTGAGACTTCAGTTAGTTAAAGATTATATATTTCAAATGTTACCGGTTGTAAATGTCAAAACAGTTTTTTGACCAAAAAAAAAAAACAAACCTCATTACTCTGGACACAGTTGGAACAGTGCTCTTCCCCCCAGTAAACACTGTGATTAATGCAAAGTGCATAACTCCACTGATATTTTTTTCCCTCACTTTTTAGGATCATGGCTGCTGTTCCTCAAAATAATCTACAGGAGCAACTGGAACGTCATTCAGCCAGAAAACTTAATAATAAATTAAGTCCTTCAAAACCAAAATCTTCGTAAGTGTTTTGGTTAGATTGCTTCCATACAGGCACTAACACACAAGTGAAATACCTTCTCTTTCAACTCTTTCATTGTAGAGATGGGGAAATGAAGCTGAGAGGGTCAGTGATTTTCCTACTTTGCAAATTAATGGTAGAGCATGTTTTAGCAATGCTAGGTAATGTATCGTTCAGCACCTTTGCATGGTTTCTAGCACATGGTTTTTGTTCAGTAAATATTCATTGAATGAATGAATACAAATCTTGTAAATTTGGGCAGATTGGTGTTTTTAATATTTTAATATAATTTTATATCCTTTTCAAAAACCGTTTCTAAGGAAACTATAACTCTCCAGTTCTGTTCTTTCCTCCAAGCTATATTCCAAACTCCTAACAGTACCTAATATTTTATAATCTTTATTGTGCCCTTATCAGATTCTAGACACCATTCTGTATGCTTGACTTCAAAGTCACCATTGACCTTCATGTCACTAAATCCATCCGATGTTCAGGACTCTTGCCTCTTTCACTTGTCTTTCAGGGTTCAGCATAGCTGGCAGTTTTTGACTCTTTTCCCCATAAAACTTTTATCAGAGTAGAAACAAATAGCCACGTTTTTTGCTTACTCCGTCCCCTCCCTCTGGAGAGGCTATTAATTAAGGACTATGAGCCTGAGAAACAAAGTAGTAGGAATGGCCCAGATACTCTCAAAGCTGAATGATTAGCTTCTGAATAGGAAGAATAAGAGCATACAAAGCATAATTTAAGTTAACTTACACATTTTAAAATCAGAGAGGGAAATAGATTCTTCGCTCGCTCATTTGTGATGCAAGGAAATAAGTTGTTATATAAATTAGAGTTTTGTTTTGTATACTTGCTGGGTTTGTTGAAATTAATCCATCTAATTCAATTTTTCAATTATTTTTCAGAGGTTTCACTTTTAAAAAGAAAGTATCTTCAGCCAACGATGTATCTGTAATTTGTGTGTCAGTAGCAAAAGCTCCTGTGTTGAATGATAAAGTTGTTAATATTACTGAGGCCTTTTCCTTCAGTGAACCTTCTCCCCACACCACGAATCAGCAGACAAAGATCAATGACTTTAAAAATACTCCAGCTGGACAGCAAACTAAGAGAGTTGGTTCAAAACCATTATTGCCAAATTTGTCACAGGTTCCTCAGGAAGTTTTATGCACTAACCAGAACACACTGGTTGTGAAGGAATCCTGCGATGCCACTTTCAAGAAATTAGAATTTAGTTCTTCATCAGATTCTCTTATTACCTTCAATGATTGGGATGATATGGATGACTTTGATACTTCTGGAGATTCAAAAGCATTTGTGACACCACACCAAAACCACTTCATAAGAGTAAGCACTGCTCAGAAATCAAAGAAGTCTAAGAGGAACTTTCTAAAAGCACACCTTGATAAAACAAATACAGTAAAGACTGATTTGACTCCTTCCTCCTCTGAGAGCAAGCAGGCATATTTGACTAAGAAACAGAAGGATGACTCAGAATGGTTAAATAGTGATGTTATTTGCATTGATGATGACCCCAATTCCGAAGAGCTTATAAATGAAGATACTCAGGAAAATCACCCTTTAAAAACTCATTTGGGAGAGGAAAGAGGTAAAAATTATTGTTTTATTTCATTTCAAAAGGTTGTATTAGTTTATTCAAAGCTAAGCATTGGGAACAGCAGCAAATATGATTTAGCTTTTGTCCTTAGGATGTACAGAGGTGCTTATACATCCTAAGCACCATTTGTTGGCCACGTTCTTGAGGCAGGGCATACTAAGGAAATGAAAGATTTTATTCTGCTATTTATATAAATAACAAGGATAGCTCCGTGATTTTATATATGAAGAAATATGTAGAGGGACTTCTCTGGTGGCGCAGTGGTTAAGAATCTGCCTGCCAGTGCAGGGGACACGGGTTCGAGCCCTCATCCGGGAAGATCCCACATGCCGTGGAGCAACTAAGCCCATGAGCCCCAATCACTGAGCCTGCACTCTAGAGCCAATGAGCCACAACTACTAAAGCCCGCACACCTAGAGCCCATGCTCCGTAACAAGAGAAGCCACCTCAGTGAGAAGCCCGCGCACTGCAATGAAGAGTAGCCCCCTCTTGCCACAACTAGAGAAAGTCCATGTGCAACAACAAAGACCCAACGCAGCCAAATAAATAAATTTAATTAATTAATTTTTAAAAATAGAGAATACAATGCTTAGTGAAATAAGTCAGAGAAAGAAAAATACTATATGATATCACATGTGGAATCTAAAAAATAATAAAAATGAATCTATATAGAAAACAGAAACAGACTTGCAGACATAGAAAACAAACTTATGGTTACCAAAGGGGAGAGGGAAGGGGGAGGGACAAATTAGGAATATGGGATTAACAGATACAAACTACTATGTGTAAAATAGATAAGCAACAAGGATTTATTGTATAGCACAGGGAATTATACCCAATATGTAGTAATATCCTATAATGGAATATAATCTGCAAAAAAAACTGAATCACTTTGCTGTACACCTGAAACTAACACAATATTGTAAATCAACTATACTTCAATAAAAAGAAAAGAAACGAAGGTCCATAGAAGTTAAAATGGCTTCTTAATGGTCTGCTGGCTGGTTGGTAGTAGAAGTGGGATGTGAAGCTAAGCCTTTGTGTTACAATTCTTTTATGGTTTGTACCACCTAATGTTGATGTATAATATGATCTAATCATGCTATTAAAGTATTATAAATTACATGCAAATTGTTTTCTGTTTAGGTCTCATAGTTATTAGATGTCTAGAACTTAATAGCTGACATTAGCCATATGTGGAGGTACCCACGTTATGAAACAGTTGTAAATATGAGACTAATATTTTTAAACACCTGAATCCCATCAAGGTTACTATAGGGTGAGAGAGGACTGAAAAGTGATTGATAATAAGCAAAACTATAGTCTAATCAAACGTGTTGCTATTTATGAAGAGAAAATTTGGTAAAAGGTAAACTAGAGAGCAACAGTTTGGCAGTGTTTTCCCACATAGTCAAGAGAGAGACACTCTGGGAGACTTCAATAACTAAGACACCTTTGTGGTAAAGTAGAGATTGTTTATCTGTATAAACAACAATGTTTGTACAATTATCAGGCTTGCTTATACTTCACCCTTATTTAAGTGTGAATGAAAAACAGAGAAATGAAAGTACTGATAATAAGGATGGTTTCATAATTTAACCAGAGACAGTCATGAAAATCCTTAAGCAAATCATCAGCCTCAGTCCAGCACTCATTGGACTTAATCCAGTTGACTCAATCGTTTATGAAGAAACAAGGCAACACTAATGTGTAAAAGGAGAGAACTCGTATCGCACAGAGTGGTGTTAGTGCTTATGACTTGCTCAGAGCGCTCACAAGTGCTCACACCCTGTTCTTTCTGTCTCATTAATATTAAAATAACCTATGTTTATCAGCTGTTTTTTTGTACTTTAGATAATTGTGAAAAGAAGAAAAACTTGGAAGAGATGGAATTACATTCAATTGAGAAATCTTCATGTATTGAGCTTGATGAAGATGATTATGACATAGATTTTGTTCCACCTTCTCCAGAAGAAGGAATGACTTCAACCTCTTCATCCTCTTTAAAATGCTCTAGGTAAAATAGTTTATTAATTAATAAACATTGATTCTGGGGTAGCTGAAATAATTTAGTTATGTGATATCATCTCAAAATTGATTAATTTCATGCTTCTGCACAATTTATTTTGTATCCAAATGAAAGTATCAAAAAGTCCCTATTTATTTACATTTTATTTAATTTTTGGTATTCTGAAGCTGTAAAGTTCCATTATGATTCATTACATGGGACCTCTAAACAGTTTTATGTAATTGATCTTGGCATGTGGAATATAGTCCTAAAGATACTGTATTTCCAATCTCATGTACCTGAAATGACCCAAAACTAACACCTTATTTGTGAAGTGACTTAGTAAGTAATGTGTTCTTCTTCGTCTTCTTTTTTAATTTTTTTAAAAAATCCAAATAGAATTGACCATTATATTTGTCATTCACTGAATTTTGGTAAAGTAGTGACATGATTGTGGTTAAGTGGTAGTATTATGGGAAAAATAGAGTCCACATAGTTCATTAATAGCTGAAAATACTAGTAGTCTTTATTACCTCCATCCTCACCCCAGTCTAAATCACAGTTCAGTTGATTGGTCTGGTATATACTTTGCTGTTAACCATATTTTGATGAGAAACAAATCCCTCTAGTATATCACCTGAAGGCAGGAAGGAGGTGTTTGCCTGCATAACCTAGTTTTCTCTAGGTTTTTGTTTTAACAGGTGGGTTGAGATGTTTAAAGAGGTGGGAAATGTTGAAGCATGATTGCTGTTAGACAACAAAACAGAAAAACTGTAAGAGCTCCCCTCTTTCACCTCCCAATAGAAATTGAGACAGAATTGTAGGAAAAAAACTGAGCAAGAGTTCATATAGCATTCATCAGTATTCTCTTTTAACAGGAGCAGCAGTTGAGGCCTAAGGAGGAGCAGGGCATTGTCTGGGGTGATAATTAACGGCAAATGGACTAAGATCCAGTGTAGGGTTATTTCCTGGGCCATACCATTCCCTGTTGACTGCCTGGCTTTTTTCTTTGTTTATTAAAGAAGTGTGTATTGCACAGATAACATTGTAACCACATTAACAGGATACTTACTGGTAGTCTTACAGTCCAAAAAACCAAACATTTTCTGTATCCACATTAAGTTTTTTTATTATTTTTTTAATTGAAGTATAGTTGATTTACAATATTGTGTTAGTTTCAGGTATACAGCCTAGTGATTCAGTTTTGTTTTGTTTTGTTTTTCAATTATATTCCATTATAGGTTGTTACAAGACATTGAGTATAATGCTCTGTGCTATACAGTAAATCCTTATTCCTTATCTATTTTGTGTCTGTACTCCTAATTTGTTCCTCCCCCGTTCCCTAGCCACATTGTTTTGTTTCTTCTCTATGTGTATATGATTTTTACATTGCCATAATCAACATGTAGCTATAATTTTTCAATCTGATTTTCTTTTAACATTATTTTTAAAACATTTTCCATATTGCTACATAGTCATTATTTTTATTCCTTTTAATGGCTACATAATTTAATGAGTTGTCATACCATAATTTATTTTACCTAGACCGTCAGCAGTTGGAAAATGGTTGCTTCCAAGGTAAATTCTCTATATTTTTTCATTGCAACCTAGTATACGTATTTGTATACATTATAAAACTAAAATAGAATTTTCACAAATGATACTGTACGTGCAGTGTACACAAATTTTCTGTTATATTTTATTTCATTTTAAAGTGCTGGTTGTGACTTCTGAATTAATTTCAGAGGTGTAATGGTCAGATAACATATGACAGAAAAGAAAGCATGTTTTTGTAACTCCTGTATTCCTAAACCTCTTTAGCTGGGCCTCAAGATCCTCCATCTTCAGACCCCAAATTACCTTTACAGCTTTATCTCCAGTTATGCTCTTACAGTAACCCTAAGCTCAATAGCCTAATGAGACTTATAACATAGTTATTCATCATTCTTTGATTTAGTTAGAAAATTGAATTCCAAAATCCTGCTTTAGAAAAGTACAGTTGATTCCTGAATATCAAGTAAATAGAATTGTCTTTTTTATCTCTCCTTTGTAAGCTGTCACTTTTCCATACCCATCATTCAAGGTTTCCTCAAATTCCACCTTCTTGGCAAAGCCTTCTCAAGTTCCAGAAAGTGTTATCTTTCTTTGGATTGCCATAGTACCCTCTCTTTAATACTCCTTTAGTACTAATTTATTTTGTTACTTTTAAAGTATTTTTTATATCCAATCAGACTGACCATGTTTATATGTGTTAATATTGGGGCCAGGGTCTTCCCTGGTGGCACAGTGGTTAAGAATCTACCTGCCAATGCGGGGCACACGGGTTTGATCCCTGGTCCGGGAAGATCCCACCTGCCACGGAGCAACTGAGCCCGTGCACCACAACTACTGAGCCTGTGCTCTAGAGCCTGTGAGCTACAGTTATTGAGTCCACGTACCACAACTACTGAAACCCACGCGCCTAGAGCCTGTGCTCTGCAACAAAAAAAGCCACCATGATGAGAAGCCCACGCACTGCAACAAAGAGCAGCCCCCGCTAGCCACAACTAGAGAGGGCCCGCACACAGCAACGAAGACCCAATGCAGCCAGAAATAAATTATTAATAAATTAATTAATTAAAAATAATATTGGGGCCAAAAGATGGAAAACTTTGAGGGCCAGCTAAAGAGGTTTTAGAATAGAGGAGACAAAAAGACATGTGTCTCTTTTCTGTTACATATCATCTGACCAGTTGTGGAAAATATTAGAGGAAAAAATATGCATTTGGTCTAGTCTATACTGTGATCGGTTTAATATTTTTTAATTTGTAGTGTGTTGAAGGATCTTGACACCTCTGACAGCAAGGATGGTCTTAGCACATCAGAAGACTTGTCAAAATCTGAGAAAATGACTACACAGCAGCCTAATCAAGAAACCAGCACAAGCTATGATGGTACGAAAGTGTTTGGGACATAACACGTATTGTAACTGCTTACTTTTGAAAACAAAGTAAGATTGTATTCTTTTTTTTTTTTTTTTTTTTTTTTTTTTTTTTTTTTTTTTTTTTGCGGTACGCGGGCCTCTCACTGCTGTGGTCTCTCCCGTTGCGGAGCACAGGCTCCGGACGCGCAGGCACAGCGGCCATGGCTCACGGGCCCAGCCTCTCCGCGGCATGTGGGATCCTCCCAGACCGGGGCATGAACCCGCGTCCCCTGCATCGGCAGGCGGACTCGCAACCACTGCGCCACCAGGGAAGCCCTAAGATTGTATTCTTAACCTGTGACGGTATAGTAGACGATGGCGAGCTCATAGTTCCTTTTCCTGTAACAGTGAATCATCCGTAATAACCAACCACCATATGGGTTAACCATTGTTGCTCGAACAGCTCGAACAGCTCAGAAACCGAGAAACTTGTTT
This sequence comes from Mesoplodon bidens, assembly GCF_964165515.1. NCBI lineage: Eukaryota > Metazoa > Chordata > Mammalia > Artiodactyla > Ziphiidae > Mesoplodon > Mesoplodon bidens. The sequence continues at coordinate 37,137,168 of NC_138178.1, forward strand.
CTCACAAGGTGACTTTCTAACAAGTAACGTTTTCAAAACAGACAATGAATTATTTCTCCTACTGAACCAAAATTTTGCCTTCCTGTAACTTTAATCTTTGTGAGATAAGCCTGAAGCGCCTAGCGCTAAATAATATTAGATCTTTTACCTCTTCTTTATAGGTACTGGTTTCTAGACCTTTCATCCTCCTGGTTCTCTGGGTTTGATTCTTGGTGTCCGCTTGAAGTTTAATACTTTTTGTTTGTTTCATTTGTCTCTAATTCATTTTTAAATTTTCTATTAAATATCTAGTATAAATAATCCAGTAGCACTACAAGGCTTTGAAAAACAGCTGTCTCCTTTCCCACTCCTGATTCCTACTTCCCAGAAGCTTTTTTAGGCTAGAGATTTGTGTCCTTCTATTCTGAAATTATTTCTGGTATCATTACTTCTTATTTTCTTTTTTCTTTCACTCTTCTTGGAACTTTAATTATTGGACTATTAGACCTCCATTAATTAACTTTTCTATTTTTCATCTCTTGCCTTTTTGCTTTCTGGGAGATTTCCTCAATTTTTAAATTAACTCTTCGATGGAATTTTTCATTTTCATCAAATTAATTTCCAAGAGCTGTGTTGTATTCTCTGAGTATTTCTGTAATGTTTTCTATTCTTGTTTGATGGGTGCTGTACTTATGGTGTGTATGTGTGTGCAGGCACACGCACATGTGTAGTGATCTCTGTGTGTTGTTCCTGTTTCCTCTGAATTTCTTTTTGTTTATTTTGGTCTCTGAGTTTATTGTTAGAGATGTTCCTGAAAAACCTGATGTTGTAGGCACTCTTCTAAGTGCCTTAATATTAACTAATTTAATCCTCACAGTGATCCTTTAAGGTGGTTTCTGTTATCCTGTTTTACAAATAAGGAAACCCAGGTACAGGAGAGTTAAATAATTACTCACGGTCATAGAGTTAGACAGCAGCAGAGCTAGGATTTGAACCCAGCAGTCTTGAGGCTCTTGAGTTTACATTGATAGCCACTGCAGTATACTGTTTCTCCCTCATTAAGTTTCACTGGTAAAATGGTTAGTGAGGACGAGAGCAAGGAGAGAGTCCCACAGAATGTCATTAGCGGCCTCCCTCTCAGCTGACATCAGTCCCTTCATCACCACTTGTTCATCTTGTTACACGTCTGCCTTCAGACTGTGTTTCTCTCCCTTGTCCACGGGGATGCAAAAGACTCAGTCATATGACTCTAGAAGTTCAAGGTCTGAGGCAGCAAGAGGGAACAGGTGGGACATTGGCTCTAGAATGATGCAGACCTAGTATACAAGCCTGCCTCTTCCCACTCCTGGCTGGGTGACTATGCCTAATTAATTAAGTTTCTTTGGACCTCAGTTTCTTGTTCTGTTAAATGAGGAAAATAGTGTCTGCCTTGCCCAGTAGTTGTCAGGATTCAAGGTAAAGTGCCCAGCACTCTGTAGGCCTTCAATAAATGGTAGCTATCATTATCTGCTAGTCTAGTAATCCTTTCAAAGAAGGAAATACGTTGAGATGGCTGGTTTATTTTTATGAACTCTTGCTAACTCTATAATTGTTTCCTCTTTTTCTTAGAGCTCACAAAGCAGCCATTTGATAACATGTTCTGGAATTTTGCCTTGAATTAGCTTTAAGATCACCAGCCTGAAGCTTTTGGCATCCCTTTAGAATTTTTTTGAAAATTAGAACAATGTTTGCCTGTCTTCACTCTTCCATCACCTCTCCTATTCACTAGATGCCGCATGCATCAGTGAAATTTTCTTTGCAGGTTTCCTTTGTACTCTGAGGTGTAATCTGTCTAGACGAAGAGACTTGAGCTCCTTTCCAATAGCTGTATCTCTGTGAGCCTGTCTTGGTTTTCATTTCCTTTGGACTGTTGTTTATGCTCCTCTCTCCAATCCAATGCCCATTCTCCTTGCAGAGAAAACAGATGTGAAACAGGAACCCAGCAAGTCCACTTTTACCATTTCATACTTCATGACCCTATTTACGTCAGCCAAAACTAGTAAAAGTCCACACCCACAGGTCATTTTCACACAGATGCATGTGTTCTGTCCCCACCACCACCCCCTCTTCCTCTCCTCCCTGCCCCTTAGACCCTTCAACCAGCTGCCCTTGGTCAACAATTTCCCAGTGGCCTCATTCTCTTCTCTGATTGTCTTCTGAGAATACTGTTGCCTCTGCAGCCCACCTAAACTGTTTATTTCTCCTGCACACCTTAGGCCCCAGAGGTAGGTAGGCATCTTCCTTGCTTCCCATTGTTTTTTTCTTTCCGTCATATAAAGCCACCCCTCCTTTGACATTATTTCTTAGTTACATAGCTGAAATTTAAAAGTGTGAAGTGGGCTGGCCAGATTCAGATGTCCAGACATTGTTATCAGGAATTTCTCTCTTTCACACCTGCCTTCTCTCTCTTCTCTTTCATCCCATCTCTCCCTCAGTCTCCCATTTCCTTCCATCTCTGTTTTCTGCTTTTCCTTGTGTTGATCTTATTTTCAAGCTTGTGTTTTGCTCTGTGGTGGCAGAGATGGCCACCAGCAGCCTGTCCAACTTGTTAAAGAGAGAGGTCCTCTTTTCCCGTCAGTCGAAAAACTCTTAGATCTAATTCTCATTGAGCTGCCTTACATCAGATGCCCACTGAGGACATGGGAGTAGTCTCCAAAAAGCAAGTCCAAGTGCTGTACTGTTAGGAAACACTGGTTGGCAGGCAAACCAGAGCAACAGGTGAGGTTCTTACCTGTCCATACTTTATGATGTACTTTGTATGGGCATGGTGAGATTTACACCTGAAGTTAGTAAAAAAATCATAAACTTTTGTATCTTACAACAACTTTGGTTACCGTAAGAGAAATAATAAGAATTAACATGAAATGAAAGGATAACATAGTTATGAGCTCTTATGATCTAGAATAGAGACAGTATGACTTCAAATTATTTCATAGGCAGAAAATGGGAGAATATATGGTTGTTTCTAATCTCGTTTGTAAACTACTTCAAGTTTTACATGCATGGCTTTCAAATTTTTAAGTCTTTTTTGTTGTTGACAAAAAATATTAACAACATAAATACTTTATAGCTAGACAGATAAGTTTACAGCAGCAACTTATTCGTGTGATGGACCATATCTGTAAATTAGTTGACACTATTCCTGATGACAAGCTGAAAACTTTGGATTGTGGGAACGAACTGCTCCAGCAGCGGGACATAAGGTATCTTGATTTTTCTCCTTCTGGAATATATCTGATTGTGTTTCCACCACCACTGTAAGTCACAAATTTATAGGGCAAGATTTCTAGGCATTCTGGCCAGGAAATTGAATAGGATAATTATCACTTTGTCTTTTTTTTTTTTAATTTGGAATGTAGTTGATTTACAATGTTGTGTTAGTTTCAGGTATACAAAAAAAGTGATTCAGCTATACATGTACATATATCTATTCTTTTTCAGATTCTTTTCCCACATTGGTTATTACAGAGTATTGAGTAGAGTTCCCTGTGCTATACACTGTGTCTTAAATTTATGACTTTTTCAAATGAGGGCTACATGCGCCGGGGTGGCTACCGCCAGCAGCAGTCTCAGACGTCCTCCTGATTGCTTGACTTCAGTCCCCAGTGCCCTAAACCATTCAACGTTTAGGTCCAGCCACACCCAGTCATTAAAGGTCTATATAGAGTTGCTGCAAAAAAAACAACAAAAAAATAACTGTTCCTTTAGCATTTGTATTCAAATTTTTAAGGTTGGAGAAAAGAAGATATATTTTGCCACAATTTGGCATGAAAACTAAAGATAAACTTGTGTGCCCACCATAGCTGACTACTTATAATTAATTTGATGTTCTGTGCTCTCTCTCCAGAAGGAAGCTCCTAGCTGAAGCAGATTTTAATACGAGTGATGCCAGTGTTCTTGCCTCATTGTGGAGATGCAGGCCTGATTCACTTGGTAGCTCTGTGGAGGATATGGCATCTGTTTCCCCACCTTGTGCATTTCCAAAGGGTGATTCCTGTCCTACAGGGAATTCTGTTAAGGAGTTCACTTTTCCAAACCTTCCCTCAAATTCCATTTCTACTGGGGAGTGTTTACTGACTCCTACCCCAGGAAAGACAGGATTCTCAGCCACCACCAAGAATCTCTTTGAAAGACCGTTATTCAATTCCCATTTACAGGAGTCCTTTGTAAATAGCAACTGGGCTGAAACACCAAGGGTAGGAAAAAGAAATGAAAGCTCTTATTTCCCAGGAAATGTTCTCACAAGCACTGCTGTGAAAGATCAGAATAAACACGCTACCTCTATGAATGACTTGGAAAGAGAAATCCAGGCTTCCTATGATATTGACAATTTTGACATAGATGACTTTGATGATGATGATGAGGACTGGGAAAATGTGATGAATAATTTAGCAGCCAGCAAATCTTCCACAGCTGTCTATCAACCTATTAAGGAAGGTCGGCCAGTTAAATCAGTATCAGAAAGAATTTCTTCTTCAGCCAAGACAGACTGTCTTCTGGCATCTACTGCTCAGAATAAAAACTTCTCAGAGTCAATTCAGAATTACACTGGTAAGTTTAAAATAAATTGAATGCTTATATTTTATATGAAAACAAAACTCCAAAATAGGAATCGTATAAGAAAAACCGTAGCAAATCATCATGGCCTGAAAACGACATTGTTTCTATGCAAATTTCTGCTGATAATATGAATTACAAATCACAATTTCAAAAGCAAGTTGCTCTTTTGTCTCTGTAGCAGCTGTAGTTTTATAAAATGTGTAATTATAACCTATTGTAGTAAAGCTCTAAAGTCATTACAAATGTGCTTTGCCTTTAAATTAACATTTTTTAGTCCCTAAAACAATAAAGCTCATGAGGGCCAAGTTTTTAATGATTATAGGGGATGGATAAAAAGCAAAGCTGAATTTATGTTAAAAATGTAATTGTGTGTATTTTTAGAATTCTGGATTGATGAGAACTGATCAGTTTATAAAGTAGAGAAACATGTTTTATGTCTTCAAATATTAAAGTTTAGGGCAGCCTAAGAAAGATAAGTCAGAAATTTCTTAAATCAGTGAAGTTATTTATTTTGGTCTAGAATCATTTTAATTCATTCAGCAAATATTTAGGGAGTGCCCACTGTGTGCCATGTTCTGTGCACAAGTCCTGGTAATAGATGAGTAATGAAGAGTTCCTGCCCTCTTGGAGCTCATAGTTTACTGAGAGAAGTTTTTGGAAGAGTGAAATTAGCCGTTGTAAAGGCTGCAGAGAAAACCCAAAATTAATTTAAAAACCTTACATCGATCCTATAAAGTTACCAAAAAGTGGGGTTTTTTTAACTGAAACAAGTTTATACGTGTAAGTTTTCGTAAAGTACAGTCCTCCCTGTTTTTGCCATTGATGACTTAATGCCACGGAGGTTGTTCTTACAGTTCCTCTGTTGACCTTTAAAATAACCATTAATGGATTTATTTTTGTGTCATGTTTGGGCGTGTCATACTTGGTGTTCGCAATTATCTTTGCGGTGGTTGAGTGCCGGGGTTGATGTAACCGCCAGCGCTGGCGTGAGCACCTCTTGTTCTCTGTGCAGAGCCAGAGTTGCAACATCGAGGAGGCAGCATGGGGGCGGGTGCGGGAGACGCCATGGAAGAAGAACCAGAGGAAGTTGGGGTGATTCTGCGGTTTCGGACCCAATGGTTGGGAAAACCGTGACACTGTTAGCAGAAACAGGGAAGTCAGGAGGCAGGCAGATTTGGAGCAAAGCTGAGGAGGGCTGTTTTAAGGCTTGTTGAGCATGAAGTGTTGGGAAGTCATTCAGGTAGAAATGTCTGGCAGGCAGTTGGAAGTGCATGCAGGACTGGAACTTAGGAGGGCATCCGTCAAGTCTTAAGAAAGAGATCTAGGCGTTGTGTGCACATCAGTGATGTTTAAGGTCATAGGACTAGGAAAATTCCAAAAAAAAAAACAGTCTAAAGAGCCCAGTCCCAAGTGTCCAAATGATTCCCAAATTTAAGGGGCAAGTAGAGGAAATGGAGCCAGGAAAGGGAATTTAAAGCAAGTAGAAAACCCATGATTATCTTGAAGGTCAAGAGAGAAGAAGGAGAGAATAAACAGTAGTGGTAGATGCTGCAGAAAAGTCAAGGAAAGACTTGAATTTGGCCCTTAGGAAGTCTCTGGTGGCTTTGACACTGGGCAGTGAGGAAACCCTGATAAACAGGTAAAGAAGGATGTGCTGCAGGGAAACGTACACCAATGATTATGCAGGGCAAAGGGTTAAAATGCTAAAACTGATTTGTTACAGTAATACCCTGATTTCTCTTAACATTGATTATTTTCTTAGACAAGTCGGAGCAAAGTTTAGCATCCAGAGATCTGAAACACGAGCGTTTCCAAAGTCTTAATTTTCCTCATACAAAAGAAATGATGAAGATTTTTCATAAAAAATTTGGCCTGCATAATTTTAGAACTAATCAGCTAGAGGCGATCAATGCTGCACTACTTGGTGAAGACTGTTTTATCTTAATGCCCACTGGTATGTATTTTTAGATATGAATTGGCAGGAATCCATTGGCAGATGTTAAATGAAAGCCCTTTAATAAAAATAAAAAGAACCCACACAGTATTTCTATCATTTAGGGACCTCTGAGCCTCCCATGCCATAGTTAGGAAAGTGTATCACCTCAATCCTCTATTCTAGTTGTTATGATAGCATTTATTGCCCTTTAAGATTTTCAACTCAAAGCTCATTGTGTTGAATTGATCTAGGAGTTTCCTTTGGGAATTTTTCTTTTTTCTAGTCGAAATTAGCCTGCAACATGAGCCAAAAAATTACTGTCAGAGACCACGACCATTTCTGGCAGTTTATTTGGTACAACCTAGTGTCGTATGGTGGTTAAAAATCATCAGCTTTGGAGCGATGCCCTAGGCTTAAAGCACAGCTCTGCCACTTATTAACAGTGTGGACTTGAGCAAGGCACTTCACTCCCTGAACCCCAGCCTCTTCGTGTGCTCAGTGGGGATAATACCAACGTGCCCACTTCACAGAATGTCTTGAGGATTAAGTGAAAAGCATTGAGTGTAGTTCTTTCTTGTCCTCAGCTTTGAAGAGATCCAGGACTTTTCATCATACTATTAAAGTTTATAACAGCTGTTCAATGATTTATAGTCATCCGAATAAGAATATTAAGCCATTAGGATAAGAGGCATGGGGACATTGTAAATCAACTATACTTCAATTAAAAAAAAAAAACAGCAGCAGCATGGGGAGTTTGGAGTTTCATTATTCACATGTAGTCTTCCCTCTGCCTTTTACTCACCTTTGTTGTGACCTTCAATCAGTTGTTGCCATCGTCTTTAAATAATGTTGCCTGGGTATCTGAATTTTTTCAAACTGATTTTAAATTTTAGACAGTGTTGGTTTGTTTAATCAGCAGCATTTCATACTTCATTAACTTGTTCAGTCTGTGTCTTCTGATTTGACTCCGATTCGGTACTCCAAAACTAAAGCTGGAGAGGACCCTGGCATTGATCTCGTCCAGAGGTTTGAGGTGTTGGTTCAATGGTAGAATTCTCGCCTCCCTCGTCCAGTGGTTTTCATGGCTTTCCACTATCCTCTAGGGTTTCAAGGGGGCATTTTTCAGGGTCTTTCTCAAGTAGACTTTTAAAGTAATTCTGTTGCATTTAAGTTTCCTGCCCTTATTCTTGCTTTTGCTATGACATGTACCTACATAAGATGTCCCAAGAGATCATTTTTACACATTTAAGTTGACCAAGTATTTTGGCTCATTCAAATGTGGCATATGTTGGCACCATGGAGAATATCACTTAGTGTCGCATTAGTTAATTACTTTAACTATTATATGTAATTTATATTGTAACTTTTGCCTTCATGCTCTCAAAATTGAATCTGACAGATTTTTTTGTTGCTGTCATTTCTTTTAGGAGGTGGTAAAAGCTTGTGTTACCAGCTCCCTGCCTGTGTTTCTCCCGGGGTCACTATTGTCATTTCTCCCTTGAGATCACTTATAGTAGATCAAGTCCAAAAGCTGACTTCCTTGGATGTAAGTTAAAACACTACCAGTTATAATAAAAATGCTCATAAAAACACAATTTAAAAACAACTATATTTCAGTACTCCGGGTAACCTTTTTCATTAAATAGTTCATAGATTATAAGCATAAAGCACGGCAGTTACATTAAGTTGTACATTTAAGAACAGGTCTTTGATAATTCTGGTACAGATAACCTTCTGGAGTTCAGTCTGATTTTACTCTAGAAGAATGTATTTTGGTAAGAACTTTTAACCTGTATTTTACTGATGTAAATTTTTTTTTCTAATATGGAAAGATTTCTTTTTTTACTCCTGTCAGATCAGCTTAGTTCTCTCTCACTCCCTTAATATCTTAATATGCACACACATGTGCATGCCCACACACATATGTCCTTTTTGCTCCTGGCTGAGGTTAAGAAAGTATATGAATACAGTCTATTAAATCCTATATACTGTGATCAAACAGAACTGTTTCCAGCTTTATGAACCACCACCCCTCAACAAGACCACTGGTTTGATTTTTCTTCCCAAGGATGTCTTAGTGCAGTGCTGGTAGCTATTGTTCAGCCATTCATGATCTTATGGTCCTTTCAGTGTTGTTATGCATTAAAACCCAAAAGATGCATTTACCTTAAAAAAAAAAATGTGGTCATACATTAGGACTGGAACCTTCTGGATGCTGAATTCATATTTATCTTACTTACAGATATGAAAAGCTAAGGAAGTAAAGAAATGGGAAAAAAGAAAAGAAAAGGAAGTAAACAATGGGAAGAATATTTGACTTATGGTTAACAAGGGTTTTTTAAAAATATGTACTGATTACTTTTTATTATGTTGAGATTCTCTTTCCTTTGACAGGTGTGATATGTGACTTGTAAAATATTTATGAAACCTATGGATAAATGTAATCTTGAGTCAGATTAATGGGTAAAATTTAAATTGTTTACTACTTTTATGCTTAGATTCCGGCTACATATCTGACAGGTGATAAGACTGACTCAGAAGCTACAAATATTTACCTCCAGTTATCAAAAAAAGACCCGATTATAAAACTTCTTTATGTTACTCCAGAGAAGGTTTGTATTTATATCATTATTTTAAAATACTGTATTAAAGGTGTTTTAGAAAAACAACCCAGTTCTCCCTACTGAGTAAGGAAAAACCCAGTCTTTCCCTTCTGTGTTTCTCTCCTTTACTACTCACGTAGAATATTTCACTTCTAGTTACCAAATGTATGGAGGTTTCCCTTACATCAAGTGGTTCTCTGTCAACTATCCAGAGATAGTGTCAGGTCCCACAGGTTAAGGGCTCAGTCCCACAAGATTCTTACCACTCTGCTTCAGGGGCCAATCCACAGGGTACTCACAACTTCTGTCTGACTTGGCTACAAATCAGAGGTTCCCGTGACCTCCTCCTGCTTGAATTCAGTGACTTGCAAGAGCAGCTCACAGAACCCCTTGAGACACTTACTTATATTTACCAGTTTATTAAAGGCTATGGTAAAGGACACAGATAAACAGTCAGATGAAAAGATACACAGGGCAAGGTCTGGGAAGGTCCTGAGCACAGGAGCTTCTGTCCCTGTGGAGTTGGGGTGCATCAGCCTCCAGTACGTGGATGTGTTTGCCAACCTAGAACTTCTCTGAACCCCATACTTTTGGGATTTTATGGAGGCTTCCTCACGTAGGCATGAACAATTATTGACTCCACTTCTAGACTGACTCCCTTCTCTGGTGGATGGGGGTAGGACTGAAAATTCCAAATTTCTAATCATGGCTTGGTCTTTCTGGTGACCAGCCCCCACCCAGGAGCCCACTCACAGTTGCCTCAAGAGGACAAAAGATGCTCCTAGTGCTCTTTTTTTTTTTTTGGCTGCGTTGGGTCTTTGTTGCTGTGTGTGGGCTTTCTCTAGTTGTGGCGAGCAGGGGCTACTCTTTGTTGCCGTGTGCTGGCTTCTCTTGTTGCGGAGCATGGTCTCTAGAGCGCAGGCTCAGTAGTTGTGGCTCACGGGCTCAGTTGCTCCGTGGCACGTGGGATCTTCCCAGACCAGGGCTCGAACCCGTGTCCCTGCATCGGCAGGTGGATTCTTAACCACTGCGCCACCGGGGGAGTCTCGATCGTACTGCTTTATCACTTAAGAATTTACAAGAGTTCCAGGAACCCTGTGCCCAGGAACTGGGAGCAGAGACCAGTGTGTCTTTTCTATTATATCATAAAAGCCCATTAGAATACGTATATTTAAAATTTTTTTTTAATTAATTTATTTTTGGGTGTGTTGGGTCTTCGTTTCTGTGCGAGGGCTTTCTCTAGTTGCGGCGAGCGGGGGCCACTCTTCATCGCGGTGCGCAGGCCTGTCACTGTCGCGGCCTCTCTTGTTGCGGAGCACAGGCTCCAGACGCGCAGGCTTGGTAGTTGTGGCTCACGGGCCTAGTTGCTCCGCGGCATGTGGGATCTTCCCAGACCAGGGCTTGAACCCATGTCCCCTGCATTGGCAGGCAGATTCTCAACCACTGTGCCACCAGGGAAGCCCCTATTTTAAATTTTTTGACATAATTTCTGATGTACAGTTTAGTGCAAGAATTCCTGTGTAACTTTCACCAGGAAACCCCAAATGGTAACATTTTACTGTAATTGCTCTATCATTCTTTCTCTCTCTCTTTTTCCCTCAAACATTTGAGAGTAAGTTGCAGACATATCTTTTTAACCCTAAATACTTCACTGTACATCTCCTAAAAACAAGGAATTCTCTTGCATAACCTCAGTTCAGTTATCAAAATTAGAAAATATTCATTGATGCGGTACTATTACTTTATCTGTAAACCGTATTCCAGTTTCACTAGTTGTCCCAATAATATCCTTTCTAGCAAAAGGAAATCCTAGATTATGCATTGCATTCTGTCTTTCATGATTTTGACAGTTTTGAAGAGTGAAGGCCAGTTGTTTTGAGGACTGTCCCTCAGTTTATGTTTCCTCCAGATTGGATTTGTATTTGTCATTTTTGAGGGGAATATCACAGAAGTGGTGATAAGTTCTCAGTGTATCCTATCAGGAGGCATTTGGTGTTGATTCATTCTATAATATTACTGGTGATGTTAGTTAACTTTGATCATTTGGTTAAGGTGTTGTCTGCCAGACTTCCACTGAAAAATTACTCTTCTTTTTGTGATTATTAATTATAAAAATGTAATTTTTTTTGTAATTGTAGGTATCCTGTTGTAGAATACTCTTGAGACTATGTAAATATCCTATTACTCATCAGACTTTGACCCAAGAGTTTTATCATCCATTGATGATTCTCCATCAGTTATTATTGTAGTGGGTGCCAAATGATGATTTTTTTCTAATTTAGTTGGCATTCTGCTGTAAGGACAGGGTTTTCCCTTTACCCACATATTTATTTGTATCAATATGAAATCATGTATTCTTAATTTATTCAGTAGGTTATAATCAGTTACTGTTATGTATTTTGATGTTCTAATTGTCCTAGGTTTGGCCAGTGGGAAAGCTCCATCAGACTGGCTTCTGTGACCTTTTGACATGTCTATCAAGACGTGGGTGCCAGAGATGGTCATTGCTACTGGCCCGTCATTGCTTCCAGGCCCAGTTATGGACAGAGCTACAAAATATAAATATATGTACATATATATATGTATATATGTACATATATATGTATATATTTTCCCCAGACAACACACACACGTAACACACGTCTGTAACCCTGCTACCAGTGTAAACATGTGGTGGCTCCCAAATACACTGAGGCAGAAAAATTCTTTTAGAACCACTGACCTAATACAAAACTGTTTGCTAAATGTGGGTAAACATTCTAAAATGTCTCATTTGCTATTTCCTGTTCTAATTCTATTCGTAGATCGAAATCAGAACCAATTTTATGTGGAGGTTTTCATACGACTTAAGTTGTAGTGGAACTTAAAGACAACCAAATCCTTAAGGTGATATGTTTAAATGTTTTTAAATGTCTGATTAATGCATTTCTGGTCTAGGTCTGTGCAAGTAACAGACTGATTTCTACTCTGGAGAATCTGTATGAGAGGAAGCTCTTGGCACGTTTTGTTATTGATGAAGCACATTGTGTCAGTCAGGTAAATACTGTTCTCTATGTCTTGAGATACCAATAAATTGTACTACCAACAATATATATATTTTCAGAGCCAAGAGAAAAAGTATTGAGTGAATTATTCTGCTATTTCACTGAAGAATAAGGTGGTTCTTAATATAGTGAGCAGTGTTTGCTTTATATAAGGAAGATCCAAATAGTCTGAAAAGCAGTATTTTTTTTTTTTCCAACTAGTGGGGACATGATTTTCGTCCAGATTACAAAAGAATGAATATGCTTCGCCAGAAGTTTCCCTGTGTTCCAGTGATGGCTCTTACTGCCACAGCTAATCCCAGGGTACAGAAGGACATCCTCACTCAGCTGAAGATTCTTAGACCTCAGGTGTAAGTTGTCGAAAGTTATTAATTTTAAAACCCTGGGGCAGTGGTTCCCAGATTGCTGCACATTAGAATCATCTGTGGAGTCTTAAAAATCCCAATGCCCAGGTTGTACCCAATGCCAATTATATCAGAATTTGGGGGGCTGGGAGCCAGTATGGTTTTTGTTTTTTGTTTTTTTTGGCTGCATTGGGTCTTCATTGCTGTGCGCAGGCTTTCTCTGGTTGCGACAAGCGGGGGTACTCTTCGTTGTGGTGCGTGGGCTTCTCATTGCAATGGCTTCTCTTGTTGCAGAGCACGGGCTCTAGGCGTGCCGGCTTCAGTAGTTGTGGAACGTGGGCTCAGTAGTTGTGGCTCGCAGGCTCTAGAGCTCAGGCTCAGTAGTTTCGGCGCACAGACTTATTTGCTCCATGGCATGTGGGATCTTCCCAGACCAGGGCTCAAACCGGTGTCCCCTGCATTGGCAGGCGGATTCTTAACCACTACACCACCAGGGAAGTCCCAGCCAGTTTGTTTTTTAAATTCCCAAGTGACTCCAATGTGCAGCAAAATTTGGGAGCCAGGACCCTAGGGATTTTCTTCGCTCACTGAAATTAAAACTCTATCCCAGTACCTGTTTTGGAAATAGGGATAAAGTGCATGCCATACCTGTTAAATCCTAGGGTAGTCCCAGTAATAAACTAGCTTTTCTTTATCCAGTTTTGGCTCCCATATATCCTAGAGTATACATGATGAAATGAACAGATGAACCTGCTTTGTCATTTTCCTCTGATGTCCCAGCTATATCCAGGATGTTGAAAACAGTCCAGAAACTATGTATACAGCTTTTTTAACTTTGTTTTCATCTGAACAGCAAAGTGCTTCTTACTGCCACCAAATCCATAATTATTCAATAGCAAAAACTACTATAAAAAATGTCCCCAATATAGGTTGCACTGAATTATTTTGTGCCTCTGTATGACTTTGTAGAGACAGGTACATTCTCTGACAGGTTAATTTACTCAGCGAATATTTACTTAACAGCTGTTGTCTACCAAGGTTAAAATATTTTTTCCTTCTAATTTATTAGTGGGTGCTTTGAGGAATGGAATGCTTTGAGGAATGGAATTAGTGGGTGTTTTAAGGTCTGAAGGAATAATGATTAATGTATTGGGGTGAATTTTTAAAGCTTTGTTCATTTGGAAACAGAGAATAAGCTGGCTCTGTAAATACTATAACCAGTAAGAACAATAACATGTCAGTGGGTAATGAGAAGAACTCTAAGTGCCATATGAGGGGACATGAGGGGGTTTGAGATTAAGATAGCTTCAGAGACCTTTGCAGATTAAACTGACATTCTTAAGCCCAAGGATTTTAGAGTCCTCAGAATTTTGTGCGTGTAATCAAAAAAATTGGAATGCACATTTTTTTTTTTTTGGCTGTGTCGGGTCTTCATTGCTGTGCGCCGGCTTTCTCTAGTTGTGGCGAGTGGGGGCCACTCTTTGTTGTGATGCGTGGGCTTCTCATTGTGGTGGCTTCTGTTGTTGCGGAGCACGGGCTCTAGGTGCACAGGCTTCAGTAGCTGTGGCACATGGGTTCAGTGGTTGTGGCTTGCAGGCTCTAGAGTGCAGGCTCAGTAGTTGTGGCACATGGGCTTAGTTGCTCTGTGGCATGTGGGATCTTCCTGGACCAGGGCTCGAACCTGTGTCCCCTGCATTGGCAGGCGGATTCTTAACCACTGCGCCACCAGGGAAGCCCCAGAATGCAAAATTTTAATTTAATCTTCCTTGCAGAGGAGTGTTTGTATAAAATTTTGGGGAAAAAGATATTTTCTTCCATAATTGATTTACATTACAATATTATATTTAAGGTGTCTTCAGGTTCTAGTGAAGAACCCACGTGCTAGAAATTTGCTTCTACACGTACTCCATTGATCTATAAAAGCTTTTTTTTAAATAGGCAGTGTTTTTAGCTTTTTTCCATCAGTTTATGCCAGATGCAATCTACTATTCTTTTAGATCAGTAATATTAATTGCCAAATGCCCATAGTTAAAAGAAGTGATATAAATTCAATTCACCTTTTGAATAACCTTTTGAGAGTGTAGAATTTGTCATTTTTGTTTGAGTAAACATTGCACATACAGGTTTAATATCTTTTCCTAGTGATGTGCGGGGGAGGCCTGCTTGGAAAAGTAATAGATTGTACATTTCCTGAGTCTAGCATGTGGTGTCCTGTGCATATTTGGCACTCAGTAAGAATGAATAAATGAAACATATGGAGGAGTTTTGGTAAATGTGGGTAAAATATGAAAATTTGGGCAGGTCTGTTGACTCCTTAATATATTTGTTACTTCTATATTTGGGAGAATTTAAATCCCTGAGTGGAAGTAAAAGATTTTAACAAACACTTTCTGTTACATTTTTTTTCCTGATCTTCTTTTCTGCCCATAGGCCTCTTGTTTGGATTAAATTTCCCAACTGCTGCCATGTCATGGCCCTGGTGAAGGCATGTGTCCCTAGGGTTGAAGCCATGGCCCCCATGCTTCTCTCCTACTGCCAGTCTGTGATAATATTCTTCATCTTTGGGAAATATGAGGATGGAAATAAATAAAATAGATTAACTTTATTCCTTTTCCTTAGGGCCTTAAAATACGAACTGAGAAAGAGAAAAGAGATAAGACATTTAGACAGTAAATACAACAATAATACTATAATACGACAATAATAGCTAACATTTACATATCTAGCCTATACATGTGCCAGGCACTGTTCTTGGCATTTTATGTATATTGACTCATTTATCCACACAAAAGTCTTATGAGGTCAGTATTCCTATTTCCCTCACTTTACAGATGAGGAAACTGAAACACAGAGAAATTAAACAGCTTGAACAAAGTCATACACCTAGCAAGTATTGGAGGACTTAAACCCAAACAGTCTGCTTTCAGAACCCTTTAAATACTGTACCAAATGCAGAATGAAGTAAGTGGTGATTAGAGATGTAAATTGACTGCTGGAACTTGGAAGGCAAGATTGACTGTAACCCAAAGTAACAACTAACTGTTACGAGGAGGGGTCAGGTAGGGTTTTATAAAGGAAGTGGACTTTGTAGGAACAATGGTCTTTTTAAAGTTTTAAATGGCTGTACTGAGATATAAATTACATACCTTAAAATTCGCCTATTTAAAGTATGCAGTTCTATGGATTGATGCTTTGCTTTATTTTTCGTTTATTCACAGGGCTGTGCAACCCCACCACTACCTAATTTTAGAACATTTTCGTCTCACTGAAAAGAAACTCCATACCCATTAGCAGTCAATTCCCACTATTCCCTATCGCCCCAACCCTAGGCAATCACTAATTACTTTCTGTGTCCATAGATTTTTGCCTATTCTGGACATTTCATGTAAATAGAATCATATATTATGTGGCCTTTTGTGATTGGCCTCTTTCACTTAGCATAACATTTTCAAGGTCCATCCATGTTGTAACACATATTGGTATTTCATCTTTTTTTATTGTATGTATATTCTGTTTTATTTATCCATTCATCATGTAATGGATATTTGAGTTGCTTCCATTCTTTGGCTGTTATTAATAATGCTTCTGTGAGCATTTGTATACAAATTGTCATGTGGATGTATGTTTTTATTTCTCTTAGGCATATACCTAGGAGTAGAATTGTTGGGTCATATGGTAACTCTACATTTAATCTTTTAAAGAGCTTCCCGATTATTTTCCAAAGCAGCTGCACCATTTCACTTTCTGTAGTATATGAGGGTTGCAATTTCTCCACATCCACACCAACGCTTGTTACTGTATCTTTTTGATTATACTCATCCTAGTGGGTATGAAGTGGAAGGTGAATGGCATTTTAACAGGTGAAGAGTGAGAATTCAGGGCTGAAGTTTCTGGCATGAAATTACAGGTCAGGCCCAAGGAATGGTGGATAATCCATTGGATAAGAAGAGAAATATAAAGGGATGACCCTAGAAAGGTGGCTTGAGACCAGATCTGGAGGGTCTTGCATATCATGATGGTAAAGTGTTTGGACTTTCTTATGTAGGCATTTTGGCCTGGGAGGTGGCTTGATCTGAACTGTATGGTTGAATGATAACCCTGACAGTGGAACAGAAGGTGGAGTGGAGGAACAAGAGATGAGAGGTAGGGTGGCCCTTTAGGAACCCAGTTGTAGCCATCTAGGAGAGAGATTGGCAACACCAGAAGCGGAAGGAGGGGACAGAATCCAGAGAGAAAGCAGAGTTGAATCAATGAGACTTAAAAGAATTTTGGAAAATTGTGCCCCTTGTACATTTCTAAACCTGACATCTAAAATTTTTCAACATGACTTTTTTTGTTTTTTGTTGTTTTGGTTTGGTTTTTTGAGGGAGTTCCCCAACCAGGGATTGAACCCAGCCCCTCGGCAGTGAAAGCACAGAGTCCTAACCACTGGACCACCAGGGAATTCCTCAACATGAGTTTAAATAAAGAGAATAGTGGTCTGTTGTAAATAACATTTTTAAGGAAAATTGTTACTTAGCTCTTTTAAATGTATCCAGTAGACTATAAACATAATATAGCAATTCTGTACCTACTATCTCCCACTTATAGAAGACATAATAAAAATTTTAACTCTTTAACAGGTTTTTAAATTTCCCCTTTTCTTTTCAAACTCATATTTCTCTTTCAGTTTCCCTACAGAATTTTATCCTAATTTTATCCTATTTTTATGCATGAAGCCTGTTGCTTACTCTGTCATATTTACCTGCAAGAAAAATATGTATATAAATTATTTTTAAATTTCCTATACCAAAATTTTTGTCCTAATTGAATTATATATAATCATTAGTAGTACCTGACTGATCAGAATAGCTTAAATATTTTTGAAAATAATTCTTAAGTATAAATTTTGATGGGGAATGTGTAACTTAATGAGATAGGACTTTTTCCCAATTAGTACATATATCTATGGATGAATCAAGTCTGTTCATATTTCTTATTTTTATAGGTATATTTTATAGCATTGAGAAATGTTGCTCACATAAACATGTAGATAGGAATGGAAAACATTTTATTACAGTATTAACTCTCAATTATTTGAATTCCTTCTGATGTAAATGCCAAAATTATATGATGATTTGTCATCAAAAATTATTTTTAATGATCTGTCAGCTGACATCTCAATTGAGTCCTGCAAATTTTGTGAAAAGCGAAGAATTGAAAACCATCTGACTGACAAAATAAGTCAGATCATTAGTTACTCACTTTACTTTTTCTGGGAAACATACACTAATAAAAATGCTTTACCAAAACTTTTCTAATGACTATTAAGTATTTGTGTTACTCTTTCACTTAGGTGAATCTTGTGTCCAGTATATTTGAAGGAGTTGGGGAAATCAAAATACTGTTAGTTTCAGTACACCTTTCCTAGTATATTTTTGACATATATTTTTAATCAAGTGATATGCTTTTCTTTTTTTTTAATAACTTTCTTTATACCAGTCCCTCAAAGAGCTTATCTGTCTTCTCTGCTGTGTGGAGGGACTCCTAATATGCTTTCCTAGTCCTCAACTTTTTTTTTTTTTTAATATTTATTTCTTTTATTTTTGGCTGCATCAGTTCTTAGTTTCTGTTACTTGGATCTTCGTTACGGCATGCTGGATCCTCCGCTGCAGTGAGCAGGCTCATAGTTGCACGGTGCGGGCTTCTCTCTAGTTGTGACACATGGGCTCAGTAGTTGTGGCACACAGGCTCCAGGGCGTGTGGGCTCTGTAGTTGTGGCACATGGGCTCTCTAGTTGTGACCCGCGTGCTCAGTAGTTGTAGCACGTGGGTTTAGTTGCCCGGCAGCATGTGGGATCTTAGTTCCCCAACCAGGGATCGAACCCGCGTCCCCTGCATTGGAAGGTGGATTCTTAACCACTAGACCACCAGGGAGGTCCCTGACATGCTTTTAAATAAGAGTTTTGTCAAAACTATTCAAACAATGGCACATGACTACCATATAACTTAACTGGCAAAGCCAGTTGTCATTGCCAAACCAATTGGCCAAACTTACTTTCTTACATATAAAAAAAAAATTCTAACTTTGTTTTTCAGTTCACATAAACTACTTAGCGCGTATCCTCATGACAGTGCCTCAGTTCCAAGAGCAACAAGAGCTGAGCGCAAATTGATTCCATTTCCTGACACATCACTTAAAATGACATGAGTTTGACACCCTGGACCTAATAATATTTACCATTTTAATGGCAACATCAGTACTCCCTTCGTGAAGATATTTTGGAATCCAAAGCTTTTTTAGAAAATAAAATATTGAGATATAATTGACACACCACAAAATTCACCCATTTAAAGGTTAGAATTTAGTGCGTTTGTTTGTATTTTCAGAGTTGTGCAACCATCCCCCGAATCTAAGTTTAGAACATTTTCATCACCCCAAGAAGAAACCTAGTACTCAGCAGTCACTCCCCATTCTCTCATTTGTGCCCGTCTTCTTTCACTTAACCTGTGTTCAAGGGTCATCCGTGTTGTAACACATATCAGAACTTCATTCCTTTTTATGGCTGAATAATCTTCCATTGAATAGGCATTCCACATTTTATTTATCCATTCATCAATTGATGTGAACTCTCCCTAACTAGAATATCTGTTAATTCCAAACATCCCATTTTCCAACAGGCCAAGTAAGATATATTATATGTAATGAGCTCTAAGAGACTGTTAACTTTCTCATTATAACAAACTGTGCGAATACAGTGGACCCTTGAGCAACATGGGTTTGAACTGCATATGAACATTCACAAACAAAAGGTTTTGTGTGTACCTGTATTTTCATTTCACTTGGGTATATACCCAGGAGTGGAATTGTTGGGTCGTATGGTAACTATTTTTAACCCTTTGAGGAACTGCCAGACTGTTTCCCAAAGTGGCTGCACCATTTTACATTCCCACCAGTGGTATAGTGGGTTCTGATTCCACCAGCACTTGCTGTTGTCTCTCTTTTTTTGACCCAAAGCTTTTTTTTTTTTTAGTGTATAAAACATGGTTCTGAAATTAAAGTGTAGTGTAAAATGTAGGGAAGAGCAGTAAAGCCATTCTTGTGTATAATCATTTCAGCATTCCTATTGGTAGGGAGACTCATGCACCATTCCCAACTTAAGCCCAAATCAAAGCAAATAAGTTTCAAGAATATCTACATCATTTGTATTCCTGGGCAATTCTTTTTATGCCTTAATTTTATCAGGACTGCAGTTTCCTTTGCTGTGGCAGTGGTTGTAAATGATTAACAGAGCAATCAAAAGAGTCTATGGGCATTTCAAGTCCTTTATCTACCGTCTTTTTTGCCACAACCTGCTACACATTCTTCTGCCATTTCAAGCACTAAAAGATCTCTGAGTGTTTTGTACATATAAATGATATCTTTTTTTTTTTTTTTTTTTTTTTTTTTGCGGTACGCGGGCCTCTCACCACTGTGGCCTCTCCCGCTGCGGAGCACAGGCTCTGGACATGCAGGCCCAGCGGCCATGGCTCACGGGCCCAGCCGCTCCACGGCATGTGGGATTCCCCCGGACCAGGGCACGAACCCGTGTCCCCTGCACCGGCAGGCGGACTTTCAACCACTGCGCCACCAGGGAAGCCCGATATCTTTTTTTTTTTAATGGATATTTTTAAACATTTATTTATTTATTTATTTTTGGCTGCGTTGGGTCTTCGTTGCTGCACGTGGGCTCTCTGTAGTTGCAGCGAGCAGGGGCTACTCTTTGTTGCAGTGTACGGGGTTCTCACTGTGGTGGCTTCTCTTGTCGCGGAGCACAGGCTCTAGGCATGCGGGCTTCAGTAGTTGTGGTACACGGGCTCAGTAGTTGTGGCTCGCAGGCTCTAGAGTGCAGGCTCAGTAGTTGTGGTGCGTGGGCTTAGTTGCTCCGCGGTATGTGGGATCTTCCCAGACTAGGACTCGAACCCGTGTCCCCTGCACTGGCAGGTGGATTCTTAACCACTGCACCACCAGGGAAGCCCTAAATGAGGGCTGGTTTCAAAGTATTGTTTAACAGTAGTCTCACAAGACTCTCAGAGTAATGCGTTCTATGACAATAGGAATGAAAGAAGCAACTTCATAAAGTGAGAATCATCTTCTCTCCCACCACCTTACTCTCACTATATCTGAAATCAGAACACCCCAATAAAGGCCAAAATACTTTATTCCTGATGTTATACTTTACTCTTAACAGAAATAATGTAAAACAGTTAGAGACATGAAGCCCTACCAAGAGTTTCTGGTATTTGGATTAGAGAAAGTTTCATCTACACCCATACTATATTTCAATTTGTTTTGTTTGGTGTACTGGAGGTTTTTATGTCCAAAACAATGCACAGTGGTAAAGTTGAGAATGGGTGAAAAGTAAAATTTGTTTGTTTTCCAAAAGTGAGAGACAATTGTAAAAGGAAAAAATGGGGTAGGAGTAACAAGCTGGGAGTCCTGACTACAGGCAGTCTCAGATCCATCTTTTAGGGGGAAATTCATAAGTGAAAACAGAGGATCTGGAAATTGATTCCTTTAAAATTGTCTTTGCTCACGTACCTTTGGAAAGTCTTTGTGAACCCTAGGGGTATGCACACCCCAACTTTAGACCACTGACCTGAAAGAAGTTGGACTGTGGTTTAGAACTCTGAAAAGAGGCCTGAGCTGGCGGTGCAAGTTGGGACTCACAGGAATGATATTTGGTGCTGTTTAAAGCAGTGAGAGTGAGATCCCTGAAGAAGGTAATATAGGGGAAGAAGAAAGAAGAGCCAAGCATTTTGGGTGGTGATCCTCACTTAAGGAGTAAGCAAGAAAAGGAGAGATGGAGAGGAAGAAATCAGAGAGGTAAGGGGGAGAAACCCCACGGGTGTGAGCACTAATAGAGTTTTCGGTAAGGATAGCCAACAATGTGGAGAGGTAAGAGAATGAGGTCTGACAAAAGACCAGCGTGCGTGGGGCTTCCCTGGTGACGCAGTGGTTAAGAATCTGCCTGCCAGTGCAGGGGACACAGGTTCGAGCCCTGGTCCGGGAAGATCCCACATGCCACGGAGCAACTAAGCCCGCGAGCCACAGCTATTGAGCCTGCACTCTAGAGCCCGTGAGCCACAACTACTGAGCCCACGTGCCACAACTACTGAAGCCCACACGCCTAGAGCCCGTGCTCCACAACAAGAGAAGCCACCACAATGAGAAGCCCACGTACTGCAACAAAGAGTAGCCCCCGCTCGCCGCAACTAGAGAAAGCCCACGCGCAGCAACGAAGACCCAACGCAGCCATAAATAAATAAGTAAGTAACTAACTTACAGACAAGTGCGCGCACCAAACTCAGTTGAAAGATTACCACTGCCTACTGCATGGCCTTCTTATCTGTATTGCAGCCCCTTCAGGAACACGACTACTGCCCTCCATATGTGAAGTGTTGCGTTCTTTAGTCCTAAAATGAAATGCTTGTCTTATCAATGGCAACAAAACCTGGACCCATCTAGCTCGGACTTAGATACAAAGACAGAAAGGCAGTGGTCTTATTCTCCATCTTTCCTCCCTCTGATCCCCACCCCCTGTCTAGAGGCAACCTCCTTACCACAGGTTATTGCTGTTCATGGTCTCTTTGTTTCCTTCCGTCCACCCAGGCACTGAGATGTCTTTGTGCTGTAACTTTAACTCATTAGATAGTGTTCTCTCTCCTTCCTGTGGCAATGTTGGAACCTGGCGCAGCTGGAGGGTGTCGTCAGGGCCAAGGGCCCTGTAACAATTCCCTTACCCTTCAGTTTTTAAAAGCTTTGATAGGATTTCCCTGGTGGTCCAGTGATTAAGTCTGTGCACTTCCACCGCGAGGGGGGCGGATTCCATCCCTGGTCGGGGAACTAGGATCCCGCATGCCGCATGGTGCGGCCACAAAATAAGTAAATAAAATAAAAGCTTTGCTGAAACAATTTTGGTAGAATGGTAATGGCAAAAGCCAGAATGGAAATGATGAGAGTTGAAATTGGATGTATGGTTGGTTGGTTGGGGGCATGAGTCTTTTTAGAAACTTGCCTTTGGAGGGAAAGAACAAGGAGGGATGCAAACTATGGTGGAATGTACATAGGGTCAAGAGAAGCTTTTGTTGGTTTTAGGATTGGGGGTCCTAGAACATATGCAGAGATAAAAGGGAAGAGTTCACAGAAGAGACTGAAGCACAAGAAAGGAGATAATGGAGAGGAAGAGCTCACTAAAGAAGTGGGAGGGGGTTTCCCTGGTGGCGCAGTGGTTGAGAGTCCGCCTGCCGATGCAGGGGACGCAGGTTTGTGCCCCGGTCCGGGAGGATCCTACATGCCGCGGAGCGGCTGGGCCCGTGAGCCGTGGCCGCTGAACCTGCGCGTCGGAGCCTGTTGCTCCGCAACGGAAGAGGCCACAACAGTGAGAGGCCCGCGTACCGCAAAAAAAAAAAAGAAGTAGGAGGAAGTGTGGGACCAAGAGCAAAAGGCCAGAGAAAGAGGAGCACATCTGTGTCAGAGTCAGCCACGCTCCCCTTGGGCGCACAGCCAAAGTACAGTGATCAGGGTCTGCAGGCTTGAGCTCCTACAGCCCTGCAACCAATTCCTCACTCTTCTGTACACAGTCAAAATTTGGGGGCGTTGGTGGCCTAAAAGTTATGTATTTTTTCTCTATGATTTTCTTAATCTTTTAAATAACGTTTTAGCCATCTCTGCTTTTAATCCACCTCATCTTGGAGACTAGGGTCCTGTCTTTTCTACAGGTTTTTCTCTTCTGCATTCCTTCTGATTCTTTGTTAACTAGTCCCGTAGACATTGCCTCCTTATCACCATTCTTAATCCTTAACCTAACTTCCATCTGTGTTTTATCATGTAAGCTGCCAGTAGCTATATTCAACTTAAGACAACTTGATAATTAGGTTTGCATGGTGGAAAATCAGCATTTAATTTTTGAAGATGGCTAAAACTATTTTCTCATAATAACAAAATTTTATGTTTGCGACTTCTTTTAGGTTTAGCATGAGCTTCAACAGACATAATCTAAAATACTACGTGTTACCCAAAAAACCAAAAAAGGTGGCATTTGATTGCTTAGAATGGATCAGAAAGCATCACCCACGTGAGTACAGCCATGTGATAAATCATGTCTAGAAGTAATAAATGTCTTTTTAGTACCACAATTGAATATATAAAATTGCATATTAAACTTTTCTTTTCTCATTATGACAGCACTAACTTGCTATTCGCAGAGCAAAATATTGCAACTCTCTCAATTCTGGAAATTATAAAATCTCATTTGGCTTGTTAACAATAAACCCTAACAAAAAGTATATTAAATACTCCCTCCTACACACCTGTATTGTAATTCATGGTTTCACTGTCTTTCCTCTGGCTTCTATCAGTTAATGAATTACACAGCTCTGTTTTAGTGCCTTCTCCCAAGTGTGTCTGCCTTTGAGTTATGTTAACTAAAATGAGATTCTGAAATTCATGGTAGTTTTCCATGTAACCTCTTTTCTACTTTTCCATGGAGAATTTTTTTGTTAAACATCTCTATTTCATTTTCTTTAATTAGTATACGTATTTGTTTGAATAAATCAAACAATGCAGAGATAGACCAAGAAGAAGTCAGTAATTTCCTTTTCCAGTCCCCCCTCTCCCAGGCACCTAATATAAATAATAGCTTGTGTGTGTATCTGTATCTTTGGCTCTGCCACAGAGAGATGACTTTTTCCTTAATACCTTCTATTTTTTGATTTTAAAAATAACATACATACAAACAGCAATAAATATAGTGAAGAGAATTTAGAAAGCAACAACAAAAAAAGAAAGAATCAAAAGACAAGCCTCGGGCTTCCCAGGTGGCGCAGTGGTTAAGACTCCGCCTGCCGATTCAGGGGACACGGGTTCGTGCCCCGGTCCGGGAAGATCCCACATGCCGCGGAGCGGCTAGGCCCGTGAGCCATGGCCTCTGAGCCTGCGCGCCCGGAGCCTGTGCTCCGCAACGGGAGAGGCCACAACAGTGAGAGGCCCGCATACCGCAAAAAAGAAAAAAGACAAGGCTCACCATAGGACAAGTCACTGTTACCATTTTGGTTTATTTCCTTCCAATAAGTTTTGTATGCATTTTTCTTTCCATTAGCATACTGTATCTACTGTGTTTCTAACCTTACCCTGTTTTATATTTTGAACATTTTCTCATGTCATTTTAAAAACTTATAAAACACTGAATAGTTGCAATATGTTTTAGTTTATAAATTCCTTTCTTAATTATTGTCCTAATGCTGGCCCTTAAGATTTTTCTAATTTTAAAAATTATAAACAAAACTTCTTATATAATAAGTCCTTGGATCACTTTATTTCCTAGAAAGAAACTGAATCAAAAGGTAGGAGCATTTCTAAGGCTCTTGATAGGTATTGCCATATGCTTTCTACAAAGTTTGTGTAAGAGTGCCTTTCCATTTTATAGCAAGTGTGAAACAGAGCCCAGGGTTCCTCCAAGTCTACCTAAGGAGTTATTTGGAGGGACAGGATTAAAGGTTAAATCTTGTCATTTCCAGTGCACGCGATCCGTTGCTTGACTTATTCTACCTATGTGGTTTTCCTCTGCTGTGAGAAAACTATACCTCTGTTTACAATTCAGATACTTCTGAGAACATAACGTAGGTTGTGTTATTTATGTTAAAAATCCTCGTTTCACAATACTGTTTTGGTTTCTTGGCAGATGACTCAGGGATAATTTACTGCCTCTCCAGGCGAGAATGTGACACAGTGGCTGACACATTACAAAAAGATGGTCTCGCTGCTCTGGCGTATCATGCTGGCCTCAGTGACTCTGCCAGAGATGAGGTACAGCACAAGTGGATTAATCAGGATGGCTGCCAGGTAACATTTTAAAAAATAAACAAAGGAAACAATATTTTATAGTATATAAGCCACCTCATACACGTAGGATGAAAATTGTTTTCACCGTAAAGGTAGTAAACATCAAAATAAGGCAGATTTAAAAACTGATGTTTTTTTGAGACATCTAAAATTGCTTTTTCTTTCTTTTTTTAAAATTTATTTATTTGTTTGTTTGTTTTTGGCTGCATTGGGTCTTCATTGCTGCATGCAGGCTTTCTCTAGTTGTGGTGAGCAGAGGCTACTCTTCGTTGCGGTGCTTGGGCTTCTCACTGCAGTGGCTTCTCTTGTTGTGGAGCATGGGCTCTAGGTGCACGGGCTTCAGTAGTTGTGGCACATGAGCTCAGTAGTTGTGGCGCACAGGCTCAGTAGTCGTGGCTCATGGGCTGTAGACTGCAGGCTCAGTAGTTGTGGTGCACGGGCTTAGTTGCTCCGCGGCATGTGGGATCTTCCTGGACCAGGGCTCGAACCCATGTCCCCTGCATTGGCAGGTGGATTCTTAACCACTGCGCCACCAGGGAAACTGCTTTTTCTTTCTTTTTTTTTTTTTTTTTTTTTTTTTTTGCGGTACGCGGGCCTCTCACCGTTGTGGCCTCTCCCGTTTCGGAGCACAGGCTCCGGACGCGCAGGCTCCGGACGCGCAGGCTCAGCGGCCATGGCTCATGAGCCCAGCCGCTCCGTGGCATGTGGGATCTTCCCGGACTGGGGCACGAACCCGTGTCCCCTGAATCGGCAGGCGGACTCTCAACCACTGCGCCACCAGGGAAGCCCTGCTTTTTCTTTCTTAAATCAAAAAAACTTTTTATTGAGATGTAATTCACATACCATACAATTCCCCCTTCCAAAGTTTACAAGTCAGTGGAGTTTAGTACATTCACAAGGTCGTGCAACCATCACCACTGTCTGATTCCAGAACATTTCATCATCCCAGAAAGAAACCCCATATCTACTAGCAGTCACTTCTCACTCCCCTAACACCCAGTCCTTGGCAACCACTAATCTATTAACTACTACTAATCTGTCTCTATAGAGTTTCCTATTCTGGACATTTCATATAAATGGAATCATACAATATGTGTTCTTCTGTGACTGATTTCTCTTACTTATTAGCATGTTTTCAAGATTTATCCATATTGTAGCATGTATCAGTATGTCACTCTTTTTTGTGGCTGGATAATATTCCATTGTATGGAAGTACCACAGTTTGTTATCCATTCATCAGTTGGTAGACATTTGGGTTGTATCCGCTTTTTTTTTTTTTTTTTTTTCTGCTTTGGGTCTTTGTTGCTGCATGCGGGCTTTCTCTAGTTGCAGCGAGCGGGGGCTACTCTTCGTTGCAGTGCGCGGGCTTCTTATTGCAGTGGCTTCTCTTGCTGTGGAGCACAGGCTCTGGGCGCGCGGGTTCAGTAGCTGTGGCTCACGGGCTCTAGAGTGCAGGTTCAGTAGTTGTAGCACGCTGGCTTAGTTGCTCTGCAGCATGTGGGATCTTCCCAGACCAGGGCTCGAACCCGTGTCCCCTGCATTGGCAGACGGAGTCTAAACCACTGCGCCACCAGGGAAGTCCCTGTATCCGCTTTTTGACTATTGTGAATAATGCGTCTGTGAACATTTCTGTACAGGTTTTTGTGTGAACTTGTTTTCAGTTCTCTTGGGTAGATGGAAGATTGGAATTGCTCAGTCATATGGAAACTCTGTTTAACTTTTTGAGGAACTGCCAAACTGTTTTGCAAAGCAGCTACAAAATTTTGCATTCCTACCAGCAATGTATGAGCTTCCAGTGTCTCCATCTCACCAACACTTATTACTGTCTTTTTTTACTATATCCATCCTAGTGTATGTAAAGTGGTATCTCGTGATTTTTGTTTGCATTCCCTAATAACTAATGATGTTGAGCATCTGCTTCTGAGAGGATAAATTTATCACCCATGTAGATCAAGAAGGAAGCAAGAACATTCTAGGGCATCCCATACTGTGGCAAATATGAAACTTAGATAGATCTCTCTACATACAAGGATGAATTTGAGGAGAATGACTAATAATTTTTTTGTAGCCTATGAAGTTTTCAGCGCACAAAAAAAGAAATCATTACCGTGAAGATTCAGAAGGAAAAGTATCTCCCAAAATTATTTCCTGAGGGAAAACAAAAGGAAATCTTAGAGGATATCGGCTTAATATCCTCAGAAAGATTTAAGAAGACTTGACTTATATGAACTAGAAACAGTTTGCCATAAGAAGATGTTATGAAGAGGCTGAGATGAAGGGATAAATAAAAAGTCAGTTTATCCAGATAAGAAAATACAAGAAAAACAAAACAAATAGAATTATATATCAAAACACAAACGGTTCAATTCCATGCAGGCATTTGAATCAGTGATGTAGTGAATAACTTGAGAATGTGAAGGGAAAAAAAACATGAAAATTTAATGGAAAAAAACAAAAAAATTATTGGTAGCTGAGAGAGTAGGGGTTCAGCCTAAGAATAATAAGTATACCCAAAAAAGAAATAGGGATAGTTGAGATCAATAGAGTAGTCAAATGTATTATAAATAAATACATAACAAATATATAACAAATTTAAGAGTTATCTCAAGATCACTGGGGAAAAACTTACATGTAGACATAGTTCAGAACATTTTGTTTGATTTACAGTTATAAGAAATTGTATTCATGACGATAAAGAAATAGGTTACTCAACAAAGAACGAGAGGGACTTCCCTGGTGGCACAGTGGTTAAGAATCCGCCTGCCAGTGCAGGGGACACGGGTTCGATCCCTGGTCCAGGAATATCCCACATGCCGCGGAGCAGCTAAGCCCGTGTGCCACAAATAGCGAGCCTGCGCTCTAGAGCCCGCGAGCCACAACTACAGAGCCCACGTGCTACAACTACTGAAGCCCGCGTGCCTAGAGCCCATGCTCCACAACAAGAGAAGCCACTGCAATGAGAAACCCACGCACCGCAATGAAGTGTAGACCTCGCTCGCTGCAACTAGAGAAAGCCTATGCACGGCAACGAAGACCCAACGCAGCCAAAAATCAATCAATCAATAAATTAAATTAAAATTAAAAAAAAGAACGAGTAATAGACATGCCTGAGACAGTTACACTAAATTAAAAAAACAGAAGTGAACTATCTCCAGAATCAGAAGAGGGAAGGCTGGGACTGAAGACTTTCACGCCAGCTCATTGTCATTGATGTCGGAAACAATAGAAAGGTTTTTCAAATATGTAAAATGCTGGTTTATTTTCACTGACATAACTGTAGAAGGCATTCTTCCCAAATTAATATGTAGCTGATCAAAATTGCAGTGTGTTCTTCCTTTGATAAACTTTTCCCAAAGTTTGCCTGGAAGAATATTCAAGTGAAAATAATCAAAAGAATTTGGCAAGAAAATAATAACACACGAACACTGGCTTTGCAATACGTTAAAGATCAATGGAACAGAAATCCAGAAATCGACTGGAAAACAGGTAAAAACAATATATGATAAGGAAGGCATTTAAAATTAATTAGGAAAGGAAGATTATTCAACTAGTGGTACTGGTTACCTGATGGGGAGAATTGTTCTGAGTCCTCATATCAAAGTTAATTATAGGTAAATAAAGGTACAGATATTTTTAAATGTATGCACGCTGAGT
Organism: Mesoplodon bidens; assembly: GCF_964165515.1. Classification (NCBI taxonomy): domain Eukaryota; kingdom Metazoa; phylum Chordata; class Mammalia; order Artiodactyla; family Ziphiidae; genus Mesoplodon; species Mesoplodon bidens. Next base: position 37,166,188 of record NC_138178.1, read on the forward strand.
GAAAGAGAACCTAAGCTTAAAAACAGCCCAAAAGGAAGTAATTGCTAGAAATGATTAAAAACCTAAACAACTAAACACTTCTATATCTGTAAAACAAAAATTAAAGGCAACAGCAAAATGGGAACTATAGCTTCCTCAAATAAAACATAATGAAGAGCTTGTAAAAATGTGAGAAGAAAAACATGAGTCTCAAATAGTAAATTACGCAAGACTATCAAGAAACTGTTGGAAAGGAGGAACTACAGAGGGCTAAATACAAATTTTTTAAGTTCAATTTTGCTAATAATCAAAGGAATTAAAATTTAAAACAGTGAGATCATGTTTACCTCTTGTATTAGCAAACTTTTATTAACTGTCGGGGACAGTGTTGTCAGAGACGATTTCCTGTAGTACTCATGAGAGCCTTTCTGGAAAACAATGTGGTAGACCATATTTAAGAGCCTCAAATCTGAAACATGGGTGTGGAATTTACATCAGTGTTATTTTTAATAGTAAATAGCTTAAATGTCCTGAGAGCATGATTGGTTACATTATGGTACATCCCTGCCATTAAAAAATGGTTTATGAAGAATTTTTTAATGATATGAAAATGTTCAAATGTTAATGATGGATAAATGTAAGGAAAAATATAATTCAAAAGTGTGTAATCTCAGGCTTCCCTGGTGGTGCAGTGGTTAAGAATCCGCCTGCCAGGGCTTCCCTGGTGGCACAGTGGTTGAGAGTCCGCCTGCTGATGCAGGGGACGTGGGTTCGTGCCCCGGTCCGGGAAGATCCCACATGCCGCGGAGTGGCTGGGCCCGTGAGCCATGGCCGCTGAGCCTGCGTGTCTGAAGCCTGTGCTCCGCAATGGGAGAGGCCACAGCAGTGAGAGGCCCGCGTACCGCAAAAAAAAAAAAAAAAAAAGAATCCGCCTGCCAATGCAGGGGACACGGGTTCGAGCCCTGGTCCAGGAAGATCCCACATGCCGCGGAGCAACTAAGCCCGTGCACCACAACTACCGAGCCCTGCGCTCTAGAGCCCACGCGCCACAACCACTGAAGCCCGTGCGCCTAGAGCCTGTGCTCCACAACAAGAGAAGCCAGCGCACTGCAACAAAGAGTAGCCCCCTCTCGCCGCAATTAGAGAAAGCCCGATTGCAGCAACAAAGACCCAAAAGAGCCAAAAATAATAAATAAATAAATTAAAAAAAAAAGTGTGTAATCTCAACCATAAAAATATTGAATAGAAAACTAAAAAGAACGCCAATTTTTAAAAGTTCTTTAATTCTTTATATATAGTGTATTCTATAACATACGTACATACATGTATACATATTTTTATATATAAAACACTTTGATCAAATATATAGTTTTTTCAATTGGTGAGCTTTTTTTTTTTTAATCTAATTGTTTCTGCTCTCAGAGCAGCTAATCCTCACAGTCAAGGTATAATAATATAACCAACTGGACAGCCTTGATCTTACTAGATTTGTGGGATAGAATAAAACTTGGTTGTTTTTCTTCACAAAGATATGATGGTAGCCTGAAGTTTTTTTTGTTTTTTGGGTTTTTCTTTTTTGTCTGCATTGGGTCTTCGTTGCTGCGCGTGGGCTTTCTCTAGTTGCGGCAAGCAGGGGCTACTCTTCGTTGCGGTGTGGTGGCTTCTCTTGTTGCGGAGCACAGGCTCTAGATGTGCAGGCTTCAGTAGTTGTGGCGCGTGGGCTCAGTAGTTGTGGCGCACAGGCTTAGTTGCTCTGCGGCATGTGGGATCTTCCCGGACCAGGGCTCGTACCCATGTCCCCTGCGTTGACAGGCGGGTTCTTAACCACTGTGCCACCAGGGAAGTCCCTAGCCTGAAGGTTTTTTTTGTTTGTTTTGTTTTGTTTTACGGTACGCGGGCCTCTCGCTGTCGTGGCCTCTCCCGTTGCGGAGCACAGGCTCCGGACGCGCAGGCTCAGAGGCCATGGCTCACGGGCCTAGCCTCTCCGCGGCACGTGAGATCTTCCCGGACCGGGGCACGAACCCGTGTCCCCTGCATCGGCAGGCAGACTCTCAACCACTGCGCCACCAGGGAAGCCCTAGCCTGAAGTTTTAAAAGCAACACAGAAATAAAGAAGGAATTAACAACTGCACAAAGCCAGTGTTCCCAGTTATAAGAAATAAAGAGTCTCAGAAGGCATTGGTGTCATAGTCACCTCATGAGCCTGCAGCCTCCCTCACAGCCCTGTGCTCACCCGACCTTGGGAGATGCACCCAGGCTTCTTGGAAACCTGTACGCCTGTGGGCTGACTCACCTTGCTTTACAGCCTCTCCACCTGCTCTCCCACCGCTAGAGACTACAGTAGACTTTCTCTTTCCAAGGAGATTCGCCTTTGATTGCAGTGCCATAAATTTAGACGGATGGCTGACCTAAAGTACAGGCCACCAGCATCTCCAGCGTTGATGAGCACCCCCGTCTGCCATCCATGGCGTGCAGTTCCTAGCTGTGGTACTTACAGTTACTGAAATCATGTCGTTAGCCTCAGTCTGGCTGCCAGATCGTCCAGTTGCTTTTGAAATACTATTTTTGAAGTAGCAATTCATTTTTTTAGGTGGTAAAAAAAGGCTTGCAGCTTTATTTGTATAATGTAATTTTGCCTGGAGATATAATATTTTTGGCTGGGTTATAGGTCCTAAATTTGCCACTGAAATGGATAGGCTTGAAAGAGATTTTTTACTAAAAACTGATATATCAAGCTCCTGAAATTTAGCTATCACCTTGCTTCCAGTGAGTAATTTGCATAGGCCAAGATCCACGGTCTCCAGCCTTTTTTTTCCCCTAGTATAAGCAACTCTCAGACTTTTGCCCACGAGTTCCAATAAAATTTTCACAAGTTTTGACTCTGAAATTAGCTGATGAATAAAAGGAGCTGGTGTATGATCACTTGCTCCCACTGGAAAACTGGATAGTAAATTTTCACCTGGAGCTGGTGAGAATGCCACTGTTCCTGAATCATTGGAAAATCTAGCAGCAGTGACCTCTAAAAGCCCAAGCCCTGGGAACAGCCAGAGCTCCTGAGAAACACAGTTACCAGGGCAACAGGGATATCATGGCTGGGTGAGCCACACCCCCACACCTCCATATCAAAAACATACGAGAGCAAACAGTGGTAACACATCAGGAGGCAACTACTGCTGATCCTGGCTCCCTTGGTGATAGTACCAAATCACACAAGCAAGTGCCTGCCACACGGAGCTTCTCTTTACTTTCTTGGGTCTGAATAGAACTGCAAATTATCAATATGAAAATCTCATATTAGTCATGCTAAATAATGGAACCAAGTTAAGATATTAGACTCTTATATAGAGTACATTTTAAAGTAAAATAGAAGATAAAGCTTCTAGAAGCATCTATTATTAAAATGTTCCTTTAGGGCTTCCCTGGTGGTGCAGTGGTTAAGAATCCGCCTGCCAGTGCAGGGGACACGGGTTCGAGCCCTGGTCCGGAAAGATCCCACATGCCGCGTTGCAACTAAGCCCGTGCACCACAACTATTGAGCCTGCGCTCTAGAGCCCTTGAGCCACAACTACTGAAGCCTGTGTGCCTAGAGCCCGTGCTCCGCAACAAGAGAAGCCACCACAACGAGAAGCCCATGCACCACAACGAAGAGTAGCCCCTGCTCAACGCAACTAAAGAAAAAGCCCGTGCGCAGCAACGAAGACCTAATGCAGCCAAAAATGAATTGATTGATTGATTGAAAAAATGTTCCTTTAAATGCATTATGAGCCTAATAGGCTTTTGCTTTTACATCAGGTTATCTGTGCGACGATTGCATTTGGAATGGGGATTGACAAACCTGATGTGCGATTTGTGATCCATGCATCCCTCCCTAAATCCATGGAGGGTTACTACCAAGAATCTGGCAGAGCTGGAAGAGATGGGGAAATCTCTCACTGCCTGCTCTTCTATACCTACCACGATGTGACCAGACTGAAGAGGCTTATACTAAGTAAGCTGAGCTCCATCGGGGACACATGCTGTCCTCCTCGATCTCGTGATTGTCATCTACCCCTGCAGTTGTGGTGTTTTGGGTCCAGTTTTCCTTAAAATAGAGGCACTTAGATAGATATGGAAGTTTTATTTTAGTTCATGTTTACGATAAAAGTATTACATGGTTGTTATGTAAAATTCAAATGATACAGATGTGTTGAAGACTGAAAAATTTCCAAATCATGCCTCGTATGCAGTCCTGCCCTAAGAAATAACTCCAGTTACTGATTTCCTTTGTATCCTTCCAGGCCCAATTTCTGCATGCATCCTTGTATATAACATATTTCAAGCATGCAGAAAGGTAAAATGGAAAAAAATAATGAACTGTCACGTACCACTGTCCAGGTTAGGAAATAAAACCCCTACATAGCCCTCTCCTATCTCATCCCTTTACCTCTTCATTGGAGTTATGCAATATCTTATATTTGATATTTACCTTTCCCAAATGCAGATTTTTTACAATATAAATGCGATTCCATTATATGTGCTTTTTTTCCCCTAAGATGTAGTTGATTTACAGTATTATATAAATTTCAGGTGTACAACATAGTGATTCACAGTTTTTAAAGGTTATACTCTATTTACAGTTATTATATAAATGTGCTTTTTTAATATATATATGTTGACCTGATTTTTTTTCCAGTCAACACTAGGGTGTAATTATGACTCCAACTAGTACACATAGCTTGACTACATAGAATTCCATAGTATGGTATTCCATGTTTATTGAACCAGTCCCCTTCTAATAGATAAATAAGTAAAATTGCCTGTTTTGAGACCACTTTTGAATGAACTCTGGCAGAGATACCGAGCACGGGAAATGGCACTTACCAAGCTCTGTGCCAAGTAATGTTTACCTTATTTGTTTGTAACCACTAGCTTTTGAGATAGTCCCATGAGAAAAGTGAGCTTCAGAAAGGTTTTGTAACTTGCCCCCAAGAGCAGCAGCAGTAAGGGGAAGGGTAGTGATAATGATGATAAAGTTTCCTTAGCACTTATTATCTGCTGCTATGTTAAATGCTTTACGTGTATCACTTCATTTAATCTTCACAACAACCCTAAAAGATACTACTATTATTCTCCTCATTTTACAGAAGAGGAAAATGAGATACAGAGCTAGGTAAGTGGCAGAGCCCTGATGGAATCCAGGTTCATCTGATTGCAAAGTCCATGTCCCTTGCACTATACCAAGATAATTCTCAGTGCAAAAATGAAACTTTTAAACTTAGTGTGTCCATTTGTGTTTTTAAGCTCAACCTATATTAAGTTAGGTCCAAATAATTTAGTATTTAAGTGCTAAACACTTAGCAACCATTAAAAAATAATAATACTCATAAACCAGAAAAAAAATTTTTATTTCATTTTTAACTAACAACAATTGCTTACAGATGAAAAGTATGTACATGTTGTTCTCAGACCTTGGAATCAGATTGGACACTGCCACCCTTATTTCCTGTTTCACATTGATTTTTTGGAGGTACTTATTTTTATCATAGCAACTGCCAAAATTTCAGCTTCACAATGTCATTAGAAGGAAAGTAGCACATCATAAACTACCTCCAACTAGTTGCTTGTGTGGTGTTCAACAGATGTCAGGTGTTGCTGTTTCCCTTAAATTTAAAACACCTGCACCCCTGTGAGTTCATTGCAGCACCCGCCCCAGCCCTGGGGGGTCCTTGGTACATAGTTTCAGAACCACTGGCTTAACCACTTTGATCTCAGATACTCAGGGAGATGCACAGCCCACTGCCATGGCTCCATGCTCTGCTTACTTTGAATGCTGGGTTCAGTATATCCTTGTCTGATAAATATAGTAAATATAATTCAGATATTTATCATTGGGAATAATGAAGAGTTGCACAATTTTTTCAGCTACTCCTGACAACCTATGTTTATTCCTGCAAAACTACAATCTTGAAGATTAACATAAATATTCAGTTAATTATGTAGATTCATGTCATGTTGATATATAATGCTATGAATAATTTTATTTCATTTACTATTTAAAGTTATATGAACCTATTCTAAATATTTCTGTGATATTCTTTTCTATTTTTCTACTGTAATAAGTATGTTTACTATGTTCTTCATCTCTTTTAGTGGAAAAAGATGGAAACCATCATACGAAAGAGACTCACTTCAATAATTTGTATAGTATGGTACATTACTGCGAAAATATAACAGAATGCAGGAGAATACAGCTTTTGGCTTACTTTGGCGAAAATGGATTTAATCCTTATTTTTGTAAGAAATACCCAGATGTTTCTTGTGATAATTGCTGTAAAACAAAGGTAAAATAAGAAAGTTTTAAATTCTTTGTGATAAGGAACTTGCAAAGATTTTTTTTTTCTTCTCTTAATTTAGAAAAGTTAGATACAAGTTAGATTGCAGTAAGTGGGCCCTAGGGATTTTAACAAGGGGACGATGGCTTCCTCCCCATGTTAATTGGGAATAGAAACATTTTAATAGTATTTCTATGGAATATCCGTAGAACTAGAAGCCTGTTAAAAATATATACTGGACCTGTTTTGGTGGTTATAGGATATTTAAGAAATATCACTAATCTGTAAATACCCAAAAAGATCCAACATGGGCAGGTAGAATATTTTACATTCAACTCTAATTATATTTAAACATCTTCATTCTCAAAAGGGTTATAACTAGTGTACTGTGTGTTTGAATTCAGATCAATTAGATGACGCTGTAAACTGGTTTTTAAAAAAACTGTAAAGAGTAAGGACAGTAGCTTCAGGATGAGTTTGCTGTCATCTGTCCTAAACATAACTTTGGGAGGTTGTTAAATTCAATCGTTAGGTACTGTATTGTACCTATCATGGTAATTCTATGTTTTAATGTCTACTGTACTTCACAGTTTACAGAGCATTTTCACAGTTGATATATTATTTGAAATATCTGTGCAAGGTGCTGGGGATTCACTTATGAACATGATATAGGCCAATTCACAGACAGGAGGGGAGACAGACATGTATGTGTTCATATCACTGTGATACCGTAGGCAACGCTAGCCAAGCAGAGGGTGATTTACTCTCTCTTGGGGTGGAGTCTGTGGATTTATGGCCATCTCAACCCACCCCACCCCACTCTGTAGACATTGCTAATCAGTTCACTCATTCAACAAATATTTGTTGAATGCCTGCTCTGTGATAGGCAATGTTCTAGGAGTTTGGGATACATCACTGAACAAAATATAAAGATCCCTACTCTTGTGGAGCTTACATTCTAGCAGAGGGAGGCTGAATAAAGACAACATACATTATAAGTACATGTTAAGAGGAAAGAACTTTGATGAAAAGTACAGTGGTGTAAGGAGTCAGGAATGATGAATGGGGTGCAGGATGCAGTGGCCCAGGGAAGTCTTACTGCAAAGATGAGACCTGAGCGAAGACTTGAAGAAAGGAGTTAGCTGAGCAGCTCTCAAATACGGATATTGGCCAGAGGCCCTGACGGGGGGGGCATGCCTGTGCCTTTGAGGGGTAGTGAGGGAGCTCACGTGCCTGCCCAGGGGGAGAGGTGAGGCCAGCCAGAACGGTGCCTGGAGGGCTGAGAAACTGGAAGAGTGGAGCAGCCCTCAGCCGAGACGTTCGGGGAAGGCTGGCAGGGAAGATCAGGGGTTTGGTCTGGGGTGTAGTGAGTTAGATATGTCTTGGATCCAGCGATTCTGAAGAGAGGCTGGTGGTACCATAACTCTGGGAGTGGTTGGCATATAGTTGAATTTGAAGTCATGAAAGCAGATGAAATCTTCACTGGTATAAGTTTAGACAGAAGAGAAGAAAACCAAAGACTGAGCCCTGAGACTTGAAGAGGTTGAGGAGAAGAGGAAGAACTAGGAAAGGAGACCAAGAAAGAGAACAAGTGAGGTAGGAGGAAGACCAAGGCAACTAAGCGTAGGAGTGCATCAGGGAGGAGGGAGCGCTCCCTAGTCGCCTGCTGCTGCTGAGCCACGTACCATAAGGACCGAGATGTCACCGTTGGGTTTAGCACCGCGGAAATATGGGACCTGGACTTGACCAGTTTCAGTGCAGAGGGGCAAAATTGGAGGCAGTGCATATGGAGAATTCTTTCAAGTGTTGCTTCAGGGATGAACAGAGAAATGAAACCATAGCTGCCAGGGGAAGTGGAGTCAAGAAGAGACAGGAGAAATAATATATTTGTGTGCTGATAGGAACGTACCTACGGAGGATGGAAATTGATGTGTGAGGAGAGAGAAGAATTGCTGAAGCAGTGTTCCTGAGTAAGCAAGGGGGCTTGGGAGCTAGTGCAGAAGGGCAAAGGCTGGCTTAGACAGGAGCTTGGATAGTTCGTCTATAATAACAGGAAGAAAGAAGAAAATGCGGGGCAGGTGCTGGGGATGGATGTAGTGAAGGAAGTTTTGAAAGCTCTCTTCCGATTGTTTCCTCAGCAAAGTAGGAAGCAAGGTAGTCAGCTCAAAGGACAAGAGTGAGGATTGAAGAGAAAGGAGGAAGTGTGAAATTGTCATCTAAGACGGGGTCAGCAAACTATCTTAAAGGGCCAGAGGGTGGTAAATATTGGCTTGGCCAAAAAGTTCATTCGGGTTTCCATAAGCTCATGGAAAAACCCAAACGAACTTTTTGGCCAACCCAACATTTCAGGCTTTGTGGGCAGTCTCTGTCACAACTACTCAATTCTGCTATTTTAGCCCAAAAGCAAACATAAATTACAATAAATACACCGATTTTTCCATAGTTGTGTTCCAATAAAATTTGATTTACAAAAACAGGTATACAGCTCATGGGCCATAATTTGCTGACTCCTATTCTAAGAGAATGGGGGAGAGATAGGCTAAGCATGTGTCATTGATTACCTGGCAGCGTTAAGGATCCACTTGAGGTTTGTGGCCCTGTACTGAAAGTGAAAACAGTCGGCATAGTTGTGTGTGTTTCTCCTGCCAAGTTCAGCTACACGGGTGTAGGCATGGAATGGTGGAGAACTGGATCTCATGTGTTTTGTCAAACAGTGTGACCCAAGGGCAGGGGAGTTGAAGGTATATGAAAGGTTATGTTATAATGATCGGATCTGGAATTGAAGCTGAACATCTGAGGACGAGGATCAATGGATAGGCTGTCCCAGTGGATTGCTAGAGTCAGAAACTAGATGGCGTGAGTTAGAAAGGCAGGAGGTAGCGGTCAGAGAACAAAAGGGTTGCTGATACTAGTAAGGCTAGGTAGTGGGTGTGAGCATGGGAGTGAGGGGCTGACATATCTGGAGGACAGGATCACTGGAGTACAGGAGATCAAGTTGCCAAAGGCCAAGGTGTGGGAGGATCATCTCTGTACACTAGTCACCAAGAATTAAGGCAAGAATGATGTTGGAGAGAATGATGGGGCACTCTTTTGTGATGATGCCAGGTAGAGCCTCGGAATCACTACCAATTGTTAGTATAGGATAAGAAACCTATTTGTCTCCAGGACTGTGGTGGTTGAACAAGGATTAGAAGGTAGAGGAACTGCATATACAGAGGCACAAAAGCACGATGTAGCTTTTGAGAACTGCAGGTGCTTAGTATTGCTAGGTTAGAGAACTAGGATAGACGATAGCAAAAGACCACATAGTAATGGTAGGCAGAGTTTGGAGACAACTGAGGGAAATGAGAAAGGGAACTGACCGGAGATGGTAAAAAGGATTGACTATGGCACCAAAGACCCAAAAGAGATCAGAACTCATACATCTGCATGGTTGGACAATGTTTTTCATCCCTAAAGGTCACCATCCAGTAAGTGACCAAAAGAGGTATGAAGGGTTTTGAAAGAAAAAGAATATTTCTACCCACAGAGTGCTCTCAGGTAACTGTCTGTGAAACAGAAATGAAATAGATATAGTAGAGTGCTAATTATTCTAGACACAAGGTTAATATAAGAACTTAGAAAAGAATGAACATTTGAAACTTCCTTGGTTTTTGGTCTTGGTTTTAGTCTGGAAATGGTTTATTGTGGGACTGTTACAGTTAGTATTAAATCGTAGCGATCTAGGTATCGGTATCTTAATTATAGCAAAAGGTAATCTCTTTTTATTCATAGGATTATAAGACAAGAGATGTGACAGACGATGTAAAACATATTGTAAGATTTGTTCAAGAACACAGTTCATCACAAGGAGCAAGAAATATAAAACATGTAGGTCCTTCTGGGAGATTTACTATGAATATGCTGGTCGACATTTTCTTGGGTAAGTCATCTGTTTTAGTGTTTGAGTTACATCGATTAAAATGGAACATCTAGGGAATTCCCTGGTGGTCCAGTGGTTAGAACTCTGCACTTCCACTGCAGGGGGCGCAGGTTCAATCCCTGGTCAGGGAACTAAGATCCCACAAGTTGCACAGCACAGCCAAAAAAAAAAAAGAAGTTGAACCTCTAAAGAATTCATTACAAGTACATAGAAAAAAATCTCTTCTATTTTCTTATAGAAGCTAAGAGTTTTAGAATAGAACCTTATTTATTTATTTATTTTATTTATTTATTTTTTTTTTTTGCAGTACGCGGGCCTCTCACTGTTGCGGCCTCTCCCATTGCGGAGCACAGGCTCCAGACGCGCAGGCTCAGCGGCCATGGCTCACGGGCCCAGCCGCTCCGCAGCATGCGGGATTCTACCGGACCGGGGCACGAACCCATGTCCCCTGCATTGGCAGGCGGACTCTCAACCACTGCGCCACCAGGGAAGCCCCAAAACCTTTTTGAGTAACAAAAGAAAATCAGTTTTTATGAATTATTACCAATTATTTTTATAGAATTTATGTAAGTCAGTAAGATGAGTTTCCACAAACAAAAAAGAAAATAATAAAGTTTATACCATTTCATCTGAGTGAATGGAATATAACTTCCCTGGAGAATTACCCCTTGACTGACTTCCAGTTCCGGATGGCAGCATGAGCATAAGTATCTGTCTTCTTTTTTCGCTTGAGGCCCCATTAAAATAGTAACAAGGAAATAAAATGAGGATTAAATCCATAACAGCATAGAAAACCAGAAAGAGACCATCATCAGATTAGAGGTTTTAAAAATCTTTGACGAACTGTATGGAAGCATATTGAAAAATGGAATGAAATGCAGTAAATCACAATGCACAATAAATGTAGAGAAAGTTATAGCAGAGGGGCTGTCAACCAGGTAGAACCCCATTATCACCAGGCTGACTCAGACTTGGAAGCTCAGAGGCCTGGGGGGTGGGAGTAAAAGCAGAGGAGCCAAAAATAGGAGGGGACGGTTAAAAGAAAGTCTGCTCACAAAAGAACTGCATGGAATAGCAGCCTGCAGTTGATTCTAGAACAAAGATAAACTGCTTGAGGAGTAGAGAGACAGCTGAGCTGGGGGCCTCCCCTAAGTGGCATTTGGGGGCCTACCCTACAGCAAACCTGGTAACTAGATATCCCCATTCAGGGGAGGAATTTAGGGGGAAATAGACCTAAATATAAAATAACAAGAAATCCACCTAAAAAGTTTAACCTGGTCCCTAAAGACTAAATATAAATAGACAATCAAGGGGACTTCCCTGGTGGTCCAGTGGTTAAGAATCCATCTTGCAATGCAGGGGACGCCAGTTCGATCCCTGGTCAGGGAACTAAGATCCCACATGCTGCAGGGCAGCTAAGCCCACACACCACAACTACTGAGCCCACGTGCCACGACTAGAGAGAAACCCATACACTGAACCTAGAGCCCGTGCACTGTAACTAAGACCTGACGCAGCCAGAAATAAATAATCTTAAAAAAAAAAGACGAGAAAGACCAAGGGACTTCCCTGGCGGTCCAGTGGTTAGGACTCTGCACTTCCACTGCAGGGGGCGAGGGTTTGATCCCTGGTCTGGGAATTAAGATCCTGTGAGCCGCGAGCTGCAGCCAAAAAGAAAAAAGCGAAAGACCAAATAAGTAGTGTATTTGACCCTGGGGATAGAGATAATTTAGAAAATAAGCAATAGCTTTGGAGATATGGGAGGGGAAACTCCTGATTAGTATCTTCATAAAGACTTAAATAATAATAGAATGTTACAGAAAATAGAGAAAGAGCTGTTAAAAATGTTTAATGATTGACGCAAGTAAATTTAGTGGAAAGGTTGGAAGATAAAGTCAAGAAAATTTTCTTAAGACCTGAGCAAAAGGCTGTATGGAAAATGTGAGAGACAAAATATAGATCAATTCTTAGGAGATGTAAAATCTGACAAATAAAATTTTGAAATAGAAAGTAGAGAGAGGGAATTATCAAACCAATGATAAAAGAAAATGTCCCAGAATGGAAAAGAAAAAAAAAACCTTAATTAAAATGCCCACTTGGGGGCTTCCCTGGTGGCGCAGTTGTTGAGAGTCCGCCTGCCGATGCAGGGGATATGGGTTCATGCCCCGGTCCGGGAAGATCCCGCATGCTGCGCAGCAGCTAGGCCCGTGAGCCATGGACACTGAGCCTGCACGTCCGGAGCCTGTTGCTCCTCAACGGGAGAGGCCACAACAGTGAGAGGCCCGCGTACCACAAAAAAAAAAAAAAAAAAAAATGCCCACTTGGTGAGTTCCGTGGTAGTCTAGTGGCTAGGATTCAGTGTTTTCACTGCTGTGGCCTGGGTTCAGTCCCTGGTCAGGGAGCTGAGATCCCACAAGCCACGCAGCGTGGTCAAAATTTTTCTTAAAAATGCCCACTTAGGGCTTCCCTGGTGGCGCAGTGGTTGAGAGTCCGCCTGCTAATGCAGGGGACACAGGTTCGTGCCCTGGTCCGGGAGGATCCCACATGCCATGGAGCGGCTGGGCCCGTGAGCCATGGCCGCTGAGCCTGCGCGTCCGGAGCCTGTGCTCCACAATGGGAGAGGCCACAACAGTGAGAGGCCCGAGTACCGCAAAAAAAGAATACCAAGAGTAACGTGATGTTAGGGAAGAAAAACTTTTTCTCCACTCTGTTATATTTAGTTGTTGGGGACATTAGCAAGAGAAAAGACAGATTTAATCACGTATGTGTGGGAGTTCATAGAAAATGTGACTCAAAGGGGCAGTTAGAATTTGAGGCTTATATACCATTTTAATAGGGGAAGTAGAGGCGGGGTAAGGGTTAGGAGGAAACAGATGATTTGAGGGAAAGATAAATGGACCCTTAGGAGAAAGATAGCAGGGAGACATGGCAGTTTTTGTGACAGTGTCTGTTTAAGTGTTGTGTGGAGACTTCTCATCTCTAATGATAAGAGTCAGTTTTCTCTGGTTGCTCCTGGGGAGGGGATTTAAGACAACTGAGTTCTTTTGGGAGTCTCTGCTTTTTGGCAGATGGATTTCAGAAATTCAGGTACCTTCTGCTCAAAATAATTTTTATGCCACTGTGGCATGTTCTGGACCCCTTCAGAGATACTCCAGAAAGCTTTGGAAATAAAAAGCAAACCAAAACCAAACTGACATCAGATTAATGTCAGTAGCCCTGGAGACTAGAAGGCAAAGAAGGTGATATGATGTATACCATAAACAGAGGAACTGACCCATGGGTCCAGTGAGAAGAAATCCCAGAGTCACAGCTATGCAGCAGGTCCAGTAAGCAGTCTGTACAAATTGTAACAGAAAGTCGGGAAAAATAAGTCCCAAGCAATATAGAGAAAGAACAAGAAATGAATTTTTTTATTGATGACAGTAAAGAACACAAATGTTACTTCTCAACAACAAAAGGAGAAAGACACTTAGAAACTCCTGGGGAGGGACTTCCCTGGTGGTCCAGTGGTTAAGACTTCGCCTTCCAATGCAGGGGGTGCGGGTTCAATCCCTGTTCGGGGACCTAAGATCCCACATGCCTCGGGGCCAAAAAACGGAAACATAAAAAACAGAAGCAATATTGTAACAAATTAAATAAAGATTTTTAAAATGGCCCACAGCAAAAAAAAATCTTTAAAAAAAAAAGAAACTCCGAGGGAAAGATTATAAAAGAGAGGCAAGGTCAAATAGAAAACAAAGGAAATGGCTGCATGATTTTGAGTAATTAATAAAATGTGCAAAAAAATAATCCATTTGTCTGAATACAGTAAACATCCTCCTTAGAGTTGCACAAGAGTCATGAGTTCTAAGTGGGGAAGGAAGCTTGTTGTAATATAAATGTTGCTGATTAGCTACTGTAGAGTCCATGTATAGACTTAAACATGGTTAGAGAACAGGGCAGGATATAGATGTTAATCTTGATGATGTAAAAATAAAAGTACAATAAGTAAAAATAAAAGGGGGGACTTCCCTGGTGGCACAGTGGTTAAGAATCCATCTGCCAGTGCAGGGGGCACGGGTTCAAGCCCTGGTCCAGGAAGATCCCACGTGCTGCGGAGCAACTAAGCCCGTGCGCCACAACTACTGAGCCTGCACTCTAGAGCCTCCGAGCCACAACTACTGAGCCCACGTGCCACAACTGCTGAAGCCTACGTGCCTAGAGCCTGTGCTCCACAACAAGAAAAGTCACTGCAATGAGAAGCCTGCACACCACAAGGAAGAGTAGCCCCCGCTTGCTACAACTAGAGAAAGCCCACGCCCAGCAACAAAGACCCAATGCAGCCCAAAAAATAAATAAATAAATAAATAAATTTTTTTAAACTGTGTTTATGATGAAAACATTAGTCATTAGTGCAGCGTGGATGCAAAACCAAGGATCCAGCTGGGGGTGGGACTCTTAGTGGGAGGAGGAGGGAAGTATACAGCCTTGTGGAGTGTTCTGCAACAGTGATATGAAGCTATTAAGGTTTATATGAACTGTCTTTGATTTGTTTGCTCTAATATAATTTTATAAGCTGTACATGCAACATGCTAAAATGATAAACTTAATTTTGCTGCCGTTTTGGGCCAATGCATGTTATAAAAAGATGAAGAGAAGTACATACAATTATTTTAGCGTTCTACTCAAATATTCTTAGTTCATGAAAACAAGTGTCTATTTGTGCCATGGCTTTTCCTGCAGAAGAGCTTAGCTATCTCATTTACCCAGACCTGTCCATAAATGGCTTTTTTAGCCTCTTCTGTTAGAATTATGATATACCTACATTTACTAATCTAATTTCTCTTACCTTCTTACCAGGGAGTAAGAGTGCAAAAATTCAGTCAGGAATATTTGGAAAGGGATCTGCTTATTCAAGACACAATGCTGAAAGACTTTTTAAAAAGCTGATACTTGACAGGATTTTGGATGAAGACTTATATATCAATGCCAATGATCAACCAATTGCATATGTGATGCCTGGAAATAAAGCCCAAAATGTACTAAATGGGCATTTAAAGGTATGGTATTTTAAATGTTTATTTTATTTTATTATCTCACAATGAGTAGACAGAACTATTTTACTGCAAACTCAAGTGTCTTTTCCAAAGCTTATGGATACTGAATTTATATATACTGTCCTATATGAACATATTCTATTCTTCTTAATTTAGAAAGAGACCTTAAAATTGAACCCAAGTAATGTAACACCTGTCAAAATGAATTGAATGGGTTGGTTGTCAGATCATTAAATCATCGTATATTCATTAAATAAACATTTATCAGAAAGCTAGTCTGTGCTGGCACAGGAAATATAAAGATGGAGAATATACAGCCCTGTTCCCAAGGGACTTACTATCTACTTGGCATAACAGAAGTACCCCCCAAAAAATGTAATTAAGCATTAAATAAAGCCTCTATGCACTTTAATACACTCATTCCTGTGCTCTCATTTTCTCTCACAAAGGTAGACTTTATGGAAACGGAAAATTCCAGCAGTGTGAAAAAACAAAAAGCTTTAGTGACAAAGGTATCTCAGAGGGAAGAGATCGTTAAGAAATGTCTTGGAGAGCTTACGGAAGTCTGCAAATCTCTGGGAAAAGTTTTTGGTGTCCATTACTTTAATATTTTTAATACTGTCACTCTCAAGAAGCTTGCAGGTTGGTGTGTGTGAGTCTTCTGTTGCATGGCATAAATTAATAGGCTAAAAGTTAATCTTGCTAAGGAACTTATCAAGAGCATTAATATATCTCAGTCTTTTTGATCTCTGAATTGAAAGCTCAGAAAAACAGTTTAAACTCATTCTTGAGATAAAATATATTTTTTAAGATATACACAGTACTTTGTTATTCAGACGTATGGTATAATTTCAATCTTATACTTCAGTCTAATGCTGCATGTTAGGATATGGATAATTCTAATCGCTAACACCAGATGTTACTTAATGAATTTGTATGCATTATTTGCCTGCGTTATGATGTTTAACTATGTGTGTACACGTCTTTGCAATGCGGAGCTAAGTTCCTTTTGAAAAGAGATTTTGTTTTATGCTTCTCTGAATCCAGATCTAGCACACTGCTGTGTCTAAGTATTTTTTGATAAATCCTTGCTGACGTGAGTTATTTCCATGGCTTCAGACAGCTCAACCCAGAATTCTAATAGTAGAGTCCCTGGAAGATAAGTTGGCCACATGGTTGACTGACTAGTGTACATTTCCTTCCACCCTCTTCCTTCATAAAAGCTCATAATCATCATTTCTCTCTCTTCCATTCCCACTCCTGCCACCATAGGTCATTACAGTATTTCATCAACTCTAAAATGCCACATTGTTATTTTATGGACTATTGAGAAAGAAAAAATTCTACTAATTAAACTGTGACACAGTGCTTTTATTGAAAGAGTTGTTTTTACTTTATTTAGATTTTTATCATATATAACTGTTCATATATGGAAAATGCATACAATCAAAGTGGATTGATTTAAGTACTTGTAAAAATTCACATTCAAAACGTGACTCTTCTGAATTATTTTTTGAGTCAGTTGTCCGTGTCTTTGTTTTCCCTCATGTCATCAGGAATGTTAGTGATACAGCCTTTTTAGCGTGCTCCACTCTGTTCCCCAAAATTTTAATCAGAATCCTTGTCACCCGTTCTGATTTGATGGTGACACTTTGTTGATGATACCAGAAAGTGTCCGCGGGAGGCTGCACGTCTCTCAGTAACACAAATGTAACACTGCTTCATCTACTTCAGGTCACGTAAAGCACTTGGTTGTTGCTTGCAAGAAACTGTGGAATTGTCATTTCCTCCAGGACGTACAATTTGCTTTGTTAATGCCAAATTTATCCCCCGTTACTCCGTCTCTGAGCTTTTCTGCGTGCACAATCATTGTCTCAGTGCTAATCACAGTCTAGTCTTTTCTAACACATTTCGTGTGCGGTTCAATTCAACATGTGAGGAACCAGCACGGCAGTGGCGCTGTCGGCATGCCGGCAGCACTGATAGCTAATATGACTGAGTTCTCACATGTGCATGCAGTGACAGCACAGCTGCCTTTGGCCGTCAGCACTTGTAAGACGCCTCTTGACCTCAGGAACGCCAAAACGCAAAAAAAAAAAAAAAAAAGAGTATATCTTAGAAACAGTGAAATGTAGTATTTTGTTCCTAGGCTATTAGTGAAGTTTCCTAACTGGTCTCCTTATCTCCAGATGTGAACATGATATTCATTTTAATCTTCTAAATACTTGGCTAAAATTCCAATAGCTCTCCAGATAAAGTACAAATTCTATCAGGAGTCTGCATTTCTTTTTATTTTATTTATTTATATTTTTTGGCCACACCCTCACAGCATACAGGATCTTAGTGCCCCGACCAGGGATTGAACCCACACCCCCTGCAGTGGAAGCGTGGGGTCTTAATTACTGGACCGCCAGGGAAGTCCCAGGGATCTGGGGCTGCCCCACTTTATCTTACAGTAACCCTTTCCATAAACCTCCTGGTCTGTCCCACAGGTCTGTTCTTTTTCTCTAAACGTAGAAATGATGTTACAATCACGGATTTGAAACCCACCCTTTGCTCAACTCAGATACGTGGGAATTATTACCCCCTCACTGCCCATAGCCAGTGCATCAATAAATCCTACAGACCCAGCCCCCAAAACATGTCCGAATCTATTACTTCTCTGTCTCCACTACTACCCGCTAGTTCACAGCATCCTCTCTCACACCTGTAGTGGCTTCCACCAGGCTCTGGTTTCCCCTCTTTCCCTTACAATCCATTTCCCATGTATAGCAGCCAGAGTGATCTTAAAAATAACAGGCTTGTCTAGCTATAAGACTGTTGTGCCTTCTCTACACAGAAGACTCTTTTTAAAAATTTATTTAATTTATTTATTTTTGGCTGTGTTGGGTCTTCGTTCTGTGCATGGGCTTTCTCGAGTTGTGGCGGGGGGGGGCTACTCAGTTGCGCACGGGCTTCTCATTGCAGCGGCTTCTCTTGTTGAGGAGCACGGGCTCTAGGTGCACAGGCTTCAGTAGTTGTAGCATGTGGGCTCAGTAGTTGTGGCTCGCGGACTGTAGAGCGCAGGCTCAGTAGTTGTGAGGCACGGGCTTAGTTGCTCCGCAGCATGTGGGATCTTCCTGGACCAGGGCTCGAACCCTTGTCCCCTGCATTGGCAGGCGGATTCTTAACCACTGCACCACCAGGGAAGCCATACACAGAAGACTCTTAATGGCCTACTTGTTAAAGGCAGAGTACTTGCTTCACCCACGTGCAGAAAGACCTGAAGAACAGGTTTGGGTTGGGGGGGAAGTAAGAATTCAGTTAAGGCCTTACTGAGTAGGGTATACAAATGTGGAGTACAGGGGAGAAGGCAGAGCTGGAAATACAGATGTGGGCCTTTTCTGCAAACAAGCATCACCATACTTGTAGCTAGACAAGTCTTGGTTGTGAGAACAGTGGGCCAAGAGCAAAGTCCAGTTACCTCTGGGGCATACTGCCCAGGAACCCCCACTCTGCTTCCCCCCACGTCCTATGCTCCCTCCCATTCTCGGCCCTGACTCCACGCACCTTTGCTGCTGGGATTGGACCAAGGGTTCCTGCCCTCTGGGCCTGTGCGCTGCCTCTGTCGGCATTTAACTGCCTTTTAGAAAATGAACCCATGTACCCGGTGCTCTGCAGTTAGTTGGCACTTAACAAACGTGCTGAATGGGTGAATGAGCATAAATTCAGTGGGTTTTCTCTGGGTGGTAATTTAAATTTCTAATTTTATGCCCATGCACAGAATCTTTATCGTCTGATCCTGAGGTTTTGCTTCAAATTGATGGTGTTACTGAAGACAAACTGGAAAAATATGGTGCAGAAGTGATTCCAATATTACAGAAATATTCTGAGTGGACATTACCAGGTTCAGTATACAACCAAATATGGGTTTTCTGAAAGCCTCTTTTAATGTTAAACGATGCATCTCACTGGATTAGAATCATGTGGTTTCTGGCTTGTGTTAATGGTCCCTACACCTTGTCACACTGACATCCAGGTTCTCAGAGCAGACCCCAGTGGTGTGCCAGGCACCTCTTAGAGGACACCGGTGCTCAGGTCCCCCAGGGGAGACCAGTTACTGAACTTGCTAACAGGACCCAGAGGATGACCTTTGGGCCCAGGAGTTGCTCGTTCTGTTAAGGCAAGTGCCTGAGGAATCTGGAGCCCTGGGTGCAGATCACATATCTGCCACCATCTCACTCTGTAATCCTTGGCAGGCCACACATAGCCTCTTTGGTTTTCAGTTTCTATGTCTGAGGAAGGGAAGTGTTATCTGGCAAGCATGTCTAAAGTTTAAGAGTGGAGTTTAAATGTTTTGGGAAAATGAACATGTAATTGGACTACTGGAGAATCTTATTGTTATTAGCCACTGAAAGAATCTGCGAGTGAGTGCATCATTAGCAGATGTTCCCAAAGGTTGCTGGAAGCCTGTCATGTAGCACCTCTAATTACGAAGCTCAACACTGAGCTATAGAAAGCATGGACGCAGGGAAAATCGAGAACAAAGAAAGATTTCATTGTGGGAGATACAGGTGCAGGAGTTGGGCGCCCTCCTCCAGTGTATTGCCATATGCAGACTAGCCAAGTGAAATGTTTCCCTGTTTCTGTAACGGACCACAGGAGGGGTCCTTCTCAGAGTAGCAGGATGAGACATGAGTGAACACGCATTTCACGTTCTGTCTCTCCACAGTCGTGTTTTATCCATTGACAAAACGCCGAAGAGTCAGGTTTTCGTTAATTCCTCTGTATGGTAATTATTCCATAAATCCTTACTTCAAATACGTTAACCTCTTGGTGGGAACTTAATGTTTGTTTAGTATAGTAACTTGTTTGGATAGGGATTTTTGCCCACGTCAGGTAGGGCTGCTCTGCGGAAACAGCCCAGTGTGGTCATGATCACTCCCACTTACTGAGGGAGGACAGAGCCAAGAGCTTTGCCTATTCTGTGTCATTCAACCCTTATAACACTGATTTTATTTTGTTGTTTTATTTATTTTTATTTTCTTATATTTATTTATTTTTAATTTTATTTTTGGCCACGCCACGTGGCTTGCGGGAGCTTAGTTCCCTGACCAGGGATTGAACCCAGGCCCACTGCAGTGAGAGAGCCCAGTCCTAACCACTGGACCTCCCTGGAATTCCCCAGCACCCATTTTAGAGGGGAAAAGTGGTGAGGCCTTTTCATTTCCTCAGAAGTCCCCCAGCTGGGATGACAGCACGCTTCACCCGCGCTGCACTGTCTGCCCGCGTGCCCTTCCTACCATGCAGTAAGGTAGGGTAGCCTGAGGGTGAACCAGACCAGCCAGGAAATACCTTCAGAAAGTGAAGACCTGGTCACCGTTAACCTAGAGGGAGATTTCATGCTTTGGGTGTGCCTTGGGTTGCAAATATCTATGGAAATTACCATCTTCTTTGCAAATGTGTGCTTTCATACAGACCCATTTCCTGCGTAGTATGTGAAATGTTCACAACTGTTAGGCAAAGAAGAGTAAAATGTGGTCTAGAATTTTCTGACAGCCATTTACTAAGTAACTATCGCCCAAAGATGAGGTGCAGGACATAGTTATGTTTTCCTTATGTTGGACTTATTTTTTCAGCATCTGTAAAACTATAAATAAAATTGCCTTTTGTTTAGCACTTTATACTTTTCAAAGAACTTAACAGGATTAATTGCCCAAACAACAACAGGGATGTGGGTTACAGAATGTGAGCTAATACAACCTGACGTCTCTGGTTAAGTTAAAGAGCATCACACGTTTTCTTAATGAACTCTGAACCCCTTTCTTTAAAAATAAATTGCCATTGACTACTTTGGGGCTTTGTGAAATAAAAGAAGTGCTCAGTTCTTGTGGGGTGTTTGAATCCAAGTGGCAAGATGCTGCAGGAAAGCAGCTGGGCTTTGGCTGAACTGCACCCCTGTGCTGTGTATCTCCGCGTAGACTATAACCACACTTGGATCAGCGTGGCATCACCGGTAAATGTCTGCATTGTCCATTTGTAGCTGAGGGCGATTCCTCACGGAGAAGCCCCTCCAGCAGCAGAGGCCCTGGAAGAAATGCCCCTGAGGAGCTGGATGAGGAAACACCCATATCTTCTCACTACTTTGCAAATAAAACCAAAAATGAAAGAAAGAGGAAAAGGATGCCAGCCTCCCAAAGGTCTAAGAGGAGAAAAACTGGTTTTGGTGGTTCCAAGACAAACGGGTAAGTTCTGCCACCTTTTCTGCAATGTAGGGTAGAAGGGAGAAAAATATAAAAGTACAGCTGCTCTGATTTGCTTTGAAGCATTTATTAAAATAAGCCATTGTTAAATGTTGCCTCTCCCATTTGTGGAGTGAGGATTAAGGTCTGATCCCAAACAAAAACATTTGTTTCAGATTTTTAAGATATCTGCTCCTAGGTTGATGATCACTAAAGTTTTCTAGTTTGCAAAAACTTCTCCAATTTTGACATTACCTTAGGAAAAAACATTTTTTTTTCTGCCAGTTGCTCCTAAGTGAATTTTCCACCTAAAATACTGTAAACCATATACTAGCTGAATAAACAAAGGGGTTTTTGTTTGGTTGGTTTTTGGTTTTTTTAAGTTTCTTTTTATTTATATATTTTTGGCTGCGTTGGGTCTTCGTTTCTGTGCACGGGCTTTCTGTAGTTGGCGGCGAGCGGGGGCTACTCTTTGTTGCAGTGCGCGGGCTTCTCATTGCAGTGGCTTCTCTTGTTGTGGAGCACAAGCTCTAGGCACACGGGCTTCAGGAATTGCAGCATGCGGGCTCAGGAGTTACGGCATGGGGGCCCTAGAGCACGCAGGCTTCAGTAGTTGTGGCACGTGGGCTCAGTAGTTATGGCCCATAGGCTCTAGGGCGCAGGCTCCGTAGTTGTGGCGCATGGGCTTAGCTGCATGTGGGATCTTCCCGGACCAGGGATCGAACCTGTGTCCCCTGCATTGGCAGGTGATTCTTAACCACTGTGCTACCAGGGAAGTCCCAACAAGGGGTTTTGTTTTCTCATCACTCTTATGCTTTCGCCAATACTTGCCACACCGCTTCTATTGCTGCAGAATCTGCAGGGCCTCCACCTGGAGGCTCTGCACACTGCCTGCCATTCAGTAACACCTGGGAGAGCCAGCCTCCCAAGCTTTGCAGGATAGCAGAAAAGAGGCCACAGCAGGAACCCCAAGAGGTCAGTCCAGCCCCACCTTCTTCCCTTTCCTACATCTGCCTGGCTCCCGAGCTGGGTTGCACCCGCTTCGGGTACTCTCCGCTCACCAAGGTGGAACAAAGATAGCACTACCGTCAGGTCCTGGTGATGATTCGGGCGGCGTCCTATTTCTTCATAATCACACTGCTTCTGACGGCCCCTTTTTCCTGTTTTCTGCAAGGACATGCTCCGCCCTTTCCTTGTAGGTAAGGTCTGGTAGGATTGTGACCACCCCGTCAGTCTGGAGAATGTGGCCCCAAGCATCTATGTATTATAACAGAAATGCTTACAGGAAAAGGGAACAAGTCCTCAGGAAACTTGTGCAAGCTGTTCTGTTTTTCTTTTTCAGTTTTTCTATCTCTTTTCCTTCTGGCTAATAAAGCCCAAAAATTGAGTGGGGGAAAAGAAAGGAAGGAAGATGTTACCAAATTGTCACTTCCTTGTTAAGTCCATAAGCAAACATCTTGTATGTGCTAATCCTTCTGTTGGGGTATATTTAGGTTCCACATTCAAGAGAGGTCATACAGTATTTGTCCTTGACTTATTTCACTTAGCGTAGTCCCCTCGAGGTCCATCAGTGTTGTCACAAATGACAGGATTTCATTCATTTTTACGGCCAAATAATAATTTTTTGGTTTTTAGTGTGCAAGTGACCTGCAGACGCTCTTCAGTAGGGACATTTTCTTATTTTCTTCATTTATTTCCCCCATTTTGGGAAATACTAATTTTCTCAGGCACTCACACAGAGTAGAAGACCTTAAAAGGCCTCTGTCCAACTCCCTGGGATTTATCATGAGGAAGCTGAGGCTTCCTGAAGCTTCCCCTGGGGAAGGTTTATGTGAAGCTGTCCCCAGCCTGGTACCAGTCTCACAGGTGGGACTAGACACTGGCTCGAGGAGGCCTGCCTGGAGCACTTTCACTGCTGCACATGGTCCACGGAGATTCCTGAAAACTCATTGTGATCTCCTCATTGTTGCTAGTTAGAACATAGTAAACCATTGGCTCCCTTATTGTTTTCACAACTTTTGTAGATAAGACGGAAGTACTTTGCCCTATGGCCTAGAACCTAAGCTAGTAAGTAGTAAAACTCATATTTGTCCAAAAGCCAGTACCACTTTTGATGCTAGTTTTTAATTAGCCTGTGTGTTTAAGGTGGGATTATTTTCTAGTCCCTACTGGCTAAAACCAGGAAGTAGTGTAACTTTACTTTACCCTGTAGCAGCCTCTTTGTATCTGTGCCCCCGTTATCCTCGTTTCCACTGAACCACTCTGCAAGGTGGCTTCCCACGTGTCCAGGCTGCTCACCTGGCTGAGGATCCACGCAGCCACAAAATAAATGTGGCTCTTTGCCAGAACCCTTAACACCCCACCCTACCCTCAGAGTTTCACATCTTCAGAAGAACACGCAATGAACTGGTTGTGTTCTGGGCTCTGAGTGGGAGTAAAATGGATGGCTCTGGTGAAATAGAGGCTGCTGATGGCAGATTCATTCTGCAACTCAACATAAACAGCAGGTTTTTGCTACGGAGTTAATATCTCAGCAGGAAATCAGCATAGGGAAATTTAAGGCTGCTTCTCTGCTGGTTTAGCACATCTTTGCCAGTTCTGCAGTAAAACTGCCCTCGAGCAAGAGTTTTTAAAAAACCACTCTTCACTCAGCCCCACCAAAATGTCATTAGCAGACTGGTGGCCCTGATACCCGGGCCCCTAAATTCAGAGATCAGATCAGATGCACTTGTGTGCCTTGATGCTAGGGAATTAACACCAGGCATGAATTCAGCCTGGTTACAATGAGGCGGGAAACACTCGTTTAGGGAAAGGCTAACATGCTGACCGTGTGATTTTTTTTTTTTTTTTTTTTTTTTTACCATTTATTTTCAGGGGAGAGAAAAAGCTGTTATCTTCAGATCAGTGGGGGAAGTGAGGTGCTGGAAGGACTTTGTAATAGGCTGTGGCAGCGGCGTCTCACCCTTTCTTATTTTTTATTTTATTTATTTATTTATTTATTTATTTATTTTGTGGTACATGGGCCTCTCACTGTTGTGGCCTCTCCCGTTACGGAGCACAGGCTCCGGACACGCAGGCTCAGCGGCCATGGCTCACGGGCCCAGCCACTCCGTGGCATGTGGGATCCTCCCGGACCGGGGCACGAACCCGTTTCCCCTGCATCGGCAGGTGGAATCTCAACCACTGCGCCACCAGGGAAGCCCTCACCCTTTTTTAAAGGCAGCGAGTAGGAGGTGAGAGCAGGCAGATCTTAGAATGTAGACGAGCGAGCAAGCCCCTGGCAGCGGGGCCCTGACAGAGATGTGCCAGGCCCCAGCTGCCACGGGCCCAGAGAACCACATCTGCAGCCTTCCGCTCTGCAGGAGGAGGCTCGCTCCGCTCCGCTCTGCTCCGTTTCCACCCACCCACAAAGCCCCCTTCCTCTGGCCTGTGGGAGCACAGTAATTCCACAGTGTCTATTGTCTGGGCATTGAGGCCTTAAAACAAGGTATTCTCACTTCCCTTCTGTGCTCGGAGTAGATGGGGAGTGTGGATCTCAGCTCAGATGCCTGGAGGGAGGCGTGGGAGAGGGAGGGGTCTGTGAAAGGGTAGAGAGAAGGCACATGGGGTTGGGCTCAAGTCACAGAATCCTTGACGTTTTAGGAGGACAAACGTAGGACAAATTGGTGTAAAGGGCGACAGTCCTTTACTCCTTAAATTGTAAAGGAAACTGACCCCATCCAGGGCCATTATAGGCAGAAAATGCACAGAGACATGGAACACCAAGGAAAATCATGGATTATATAGCTGCATGCAGGTTAAGAGAAAGAAAACTGTTCACTTTTGGTTTTATTTGACATTTTAATTTTCTTTTCTTTGTCGCATTTTAGGGGGTCCAGCACGTGCAGAAGGATACCTTCTAAAACTAAATCCTCCAGCATATTTGGACCCAGTTCAGCTTTGCATGGCTCTCAAGCGGCATCAGGAGTCAGTAGAAAATTGGGGATTATGGCTCCACCAAAGCCTGTAAATAGGCCGTTTCTTAAGCCTTCGTATGCATTTTCATAGCAACCAAATCTCATCTCAGTGTACATAGATCTTAGTTGTTGTTTGTCAGCATCTGACCATCTGTGAATATAAAGCTGTTAGTTTCATTATACCATTTGTAATTTTTATCCATATCTATTAATATTTAAATAAGTGCTTGGAGTGACAGTTCTTATTTTTAAAATAAACATTTTCTTTTGAAACGCATGCATGATTTGCTGCCACTGCAAGTGTTGTGGCCGTCGTTTCTCAGAGCATCTGAAGCAGCAGCTGAATCATCTCAGTGAGAGAAATTTTAAGTACAACATCATGAAACACAGAAGCCAAAGAAAAAGACTCGCATGGGACAGCATGAAACTGTAAAACTTTTTGTAGAAGACAACGTAAACAAAATTAAAACATAAATGACAGAGGAAAAAGGGAAAATAATACATGGCAAAGGATTAATATCCATAATATACAAAGAGTATCTATAAATCATTAAGAAAAAAAAGACAACCTAGTAGAAAAATGAACAAAGGATGTGACTAGGCTGTTCTCAGAAAAGGAAATGCAAACAGCCCACAAATATGTGAAAAATGCTCCATCTCCCTCATTAAAAGTACCAATTAGAACAATGAGATGCCATTCTCTTGCCTAGCAGATTGTTAGCACTTAGATGATATTCCGAATCTGGGGTCCACAAGAACAGGGTCAAATGTTAAGAATGTATTAAATGCTGGTGACGTCCTTTAGCATCAGGGAAGCCTTACTTTTCAAGACCCCTCCCTGAATCAGCTAATGGGCCAGCAAGTCTCACAGTGGGATTTTGGCACCTCTTTTCGGACTTCCAGTCCCTCATTTTTGGAGACATCTTTTCTTAGCTGTCATGCAACCTTGGTGACACCTGTTTGGTGTCCCACTTCTCTCCTTGACCTCTGTCAAGAAGGTAGAGCTGAAGAGACCTTGCCTGGGCCAAAGGTGTTGGAAGATGGAGTTGGCTGGAAGTCAGTGGCCTTGGCCTGGAGACGGTGCTGAGGCAGACCCTGCACCCACCCCGAGGGGCCACCCTTGTAGCTGCACGCCTACCTCCTGCCTCCTCGACCTCCACCTGGGCCCTTGGTCCCTCGTTTAACGCAGGGAGTCTGCTGAGGGTCATGCACTGTTAACCTCCAGATGCCTTCAAGAGCTGACATTTTCAGGAACCATCTTTCCGGCAAGCTCTGACTCAAGTGGCCAGAAGAACCTCCTTGGGGTGAGGAGAGGAAATGGAAGGCAGAGTAGCCAGTAGTGGAGGCTGCTGGGATAATGTCGCTGACCTAAGGTCACCTTGGAGAGCTGGCAGTGTACAAGGGTGTCTGGCAGGAGGTCACACCCTTCTACCTTCAGCAGCTCTGGCTTTGGGGACAGAGAGGGTAGCCTCTGCACAGAGCTGATGCCACAGACATCGGGTCACTTCCCGGCTCTGACCTCACTCGTTCATTCATTCCTTTACTGAGCCCCTCTTCTGCCCGGACTCTGGAGCTAGCTGTGCCCTCGGCAGTGCCCACTCTGCCTCCAGGGGCTCCCGGAGCAATGGGGAGGACAGGCGAAGGCAGTGCAGTGGGAGCCCCTGGGTGGAACGCAGAGTCTGTGAGCAGGGCCAGCACCACCCCCACCCCTGTCACCTACACCTTTCACCAAGCACTGAAGTGGACTCGCTGCAGGAACCTGAAGCCTAGAGACCTTGGGGTAGCCCAGGGTCAGGCAGGCCCCACACCCACCTCTTTAAAAATGTTGAGTTGCGGGGCTTCCCTGGTGGCGCAGTGGCTAAGAATCCGCCTGCCAATGCAGGGGACACGGGTTCGAACCCTGGTCTGGGAAGATCCCACATGCAGCGGAGCAGCTAAGCCCGTGCGCCACAACTACTGAGCCTGTGCTCTGGAGCCCGCGAGCCACAGCTACTGAGCCCACGTGCTTGGAGCCTGTGCTCCACAACAAGAGAAGCCACCGCAATGAGAAGCCCACGCACTGCAACAGAA
Organism: Mesoplodon bidens; assembly: GCF_964165515.1. Taxonomy (NCBI): domain Eukaryota; kingdom Metazoa; phylum Chordata; class Mammalia; order Artiodactyla; family Ziphiidae; genus Mesoplodon; species Mesoplodon bidens. The sequence goes on from NC_138178.1 coordinate 37,193,683, forward strand.
GAGTAGCCCCCGCTCGCTGCAACTAGAGAAAGCCCACGCACAGCAACAAAGACCCAATGCAGCCAAAAATAATTAATAAAAAAAAAAATGTTGGGTTGGAGCAGGGTCTATTCAATTTCTCAGTCCCCAGGAGCAGCCACAGAAAATGCAAGCAGCCTCCTTCAGTTCAGCCTCCGGCTCCCAGAGAATGCAACCGTGTCCATACAGCGCCATCTTAGGAGGACACAAGTACACAGACTTTCCCTAAACCAAAACTGGGACCTCTGGCAGCTGAAGACAGGTGGTGATAGCGAAGCCAATCCAGGCTGGGTGCTGGTAGGGGTCCTCCATGAGTGCCGAAATCACCACCACCTGGGAGGAGGGGCGGGGACAAATCCACAAAGGAGCTCCAGCCTAGGACCCTTCACTGGCCGCCCTCCCCAGGTACAGGTAGGCCTGAGGGTGGGGGCTCGGGCTCTCCCACCCTTGCCATCACCCCTCTCGAGGGCACAGGAAGGATTAGAATCTGACTCTCCAGCTATATACATACCTTCCCCAGCCCCTCTCCCACCATGAGAACTTGCTCCAGAGAGCTGACAAGTCCTTGCTTATCTCCAGGGACAGGGAACCCACTATCTCACTGGAAGAGAGCAAACATGGAAAGCCCAGTCTATGCTGAGGGCTGTTCAGGCATTTTCACACACAGTAATTCACTCCTTTAATCCTTCCACCAGCCCTGGGAGACAGCACATGATATCAGTCTTTTTTTATGCAGAAACTAGAGTTCAGAAAGGTTATGTAATTGCCCAGATCCACACAGCTAGGAAATGGTGGTAATTAGGGTAACATATATCTCAGTTTGCCCTGAAGAGTCTCAGTTTGCATCTGCTGCCCAGGTGTAATAATTAAGACAGCTCCCTTTCATTCTTGAAAGTGCTCCAGTTTAGAAGATAAATTATAAGGAATCCAGGTCTATGCTCTTCCTCTGAACAATCCAACCTCCTCTCCCAACCCCATTTTTCCAGCTAAAGCCCCAGGGGCTGCCTGCTCAAAACTGCAGGCCCCTGGGGCAGGCCCCAGGGACAGAAGCTGCAGAATTATCAGCCAGCACAGCTAAGCTGTGGTTTTTTATCCAGAAGAGGAAGCGGAGGCTGTGGTCCAGGCCCTCTTGCTCTTCTTAAGAAACTGCTTCTCCTCCTATGGCTTGGAGCTGCTCTGAGCCCCTAAGGCCCACCCTGTGCTTGGGAGGCTCCCAGCGTCCCCACCCTGGCTCTCCTGCTCTGAGCAGCAGCCTGGGTTGGTGGCAGGGGTGAATCTCACCCAACCCTGGGCCCCCATCCTGACAGAGGCCCCTGAGCAGAGGGACAATGGCCCCTAAGGCCTTTAGCGGAAGCCGGGGTGGAGTCCCCAGGAGGCTCCAGCAGTCACTTCTCACTCAAGGCAGAAGTCACCTCCCCCACGTGGCATCACAGACAGGATTTGGAGAAGCAGACTGGTGGGACGTGCTCTGGGGACCCAAGCCTCTACTGGCCCCTGCTAGGTGCTCCAGGCCATGGGCCCAGCCCCTGTTTGCTAGGAGTCATGGGCTCAATTCCCACAGTTGTGCCAGACACCACCAGAGCTGCTAAGACAAGTACCCTTGGCCTTTAGAAAGCTCCTGCCTTTCAAAAAACACTCACTCTCCTGTTCTCCCCACCCCTAGGCCGACTTTCCTCAGCCAGACCCATGTTCCATGTTGGCAAGAGAAGAAGGAAGAAGGAAACAAAATCCCATAGAGGTTAGATTGGGCTGCTGGGCCCCTGTTCTGGTTGCGGGGCAGAGGACAGAGGATAGGACAAGAGGCTAGCCGGAAGCCTGAACTTGAGTCCACACAAACAAGTGGTTCTGAAGAAGGGAGGCATTTCCCAACCAGGGAGGAGGGCCTGAGGCCGTGTCCCTACTGCCTGCAGGTGTGGGGGATGGGGTTTTGGTGTCATCACAGCTTGACTGCGTGGTTCCAACATCCCACAGAGTTTGGTGAGCATCAGTAACCTGGATGGCCCCTCAGCCTACTCAGGATGCGGGAGCTCACTCCAGTGGGCCTCTGTCTGTCCCTCTGGGTCCCACACACACGGCCTGTCCTGGTCCCACATATTCAGCCTCTTCCAGGAGCCTCAAGCTCCCAAAGAGGTCGGGCCCTGGCCCCTGCCCAGCTCTGTGTGGGAGCAGAGTGCGCAGGTCCTTGCGTCCCCCTCCGTGGGGCAGGAGCGGGAGCCAGGCACCGCAGGGCAGGTGACTGGACATCCAGACCCGGTGACCTTCACTGCTCTCGGGACAGGTCTGAAACCCCAGCCTGGAAGGAGGCGTGTTTGAGAAACGAGACCTGCGGCCGGAGTCCCTCTCACGGCTAGCACCCCCGAGCCTCCTCTGCAGCGAGGGGCCCCCAAGCCTCTCGTGACCTGGGGAGCAGGGAACCCTGCTAACCTCAAGACGGAAGCATCAACCTCTGCGGCGGCCGTGGTTTGACAGTTACTGCGAGAGCAGGCCTCCCACACCAGCCCCACGAGCCTGCCACGTGCAGGCCACATGAGCCCCGCCACGGGGGACCGCCATCCACTTGTCACCGCCTGGTGCCAGCTTCCAGCCCAGCGGTCCTGCTCCCTTCGCACTCGCTGGATGATCTTTGCAAGCTCTGTGGCCTTTCTGAGCCTCAACTTCTCATCTGCACGGTAAACTGGCCCTGCCACCCGAGCTGGTTACCAGCACCTCTGGTCAGAGGTCCCACAAATGTTTGTTGGGCCAAACACAGAAACCCAGGCATGGCCCTGGCACTCGGCGAGGTCACAGGGAGGGAAACGCGATCGCTCACCCCGGGGGAAGGAGAAGAGAAGCAGCATTGGGGTATGGGGGTGCTGCGGGAGCCCCCAGGGGAGACCTAGTCCAGTCCAGAGGGCACAGGGAATGAAGTTTGAGCCTTGGAGAATGAGTAGGAATTCAGAACACGAGAAGGACACCCCAGGGAACCGCAGGGGTAAAGGCTGGAGGTGTGATGGAGCTTGGCCTGAGAGGGGACCTCCCCGGGGTTAAGGACGGGCTGAGGGAGGTGGAGAAGCCATCCCAGATGGTCCTGGCTGATGAGGAGTGGGATCTGTCCCCAGGGGGGGCTCTGAGAGACATGATCCGATTTGCCTTCGAAAAATGACCCCAGGGTCAGAAAAGGATTGGAGTGGGTGAGGCCGGACGCCAGCAGACAGCCAGGAGGCTCTTAATATCCAGCAAGAGAAGTAGCAGCTCTCAGGGTAGCAAGGTGACAGGAGTCGACAGATCCCACTGGCCAAGGAGGGGACATGGGGCAGGGACAGGGGCTGTTGACATGCTTTGAAGACATCCCCGAGAGATAGCGATCCCACATCAGGGAGACCGACAGTCCTGGCCCTTTCCAGGCAGGAGGACGCTTCGTTGCCAGAGGGGTCAATTTGGGAGCCCCTGGTCCAGGCCCCAGTGCAGCCCTCCTGGGGCCCAGGATCTCCTGCAATGTGTGGGGTATGCATGCGTGTGCACGTGAGGGTTCTGTCCAGCCCACTCTGCCTCCTCCGAGCTTGGCAAGTAATTCCACGAAGGCCACACCAACACCCCACAAAAAAATGCCAACTCTGGGCCTCCCTGGTGGCGCAGTGGTTGAGAGTCCGCCTGCCGATGCAGGGGATACGGGTTCGTGCCCCGGTCCGGGAGGATCCCATATGCCGCGGAGCGGCTGGGCCCGTGAGCCATGGCCGCTGAGCCTGCGCATCCGGAGCCTGTGCTCCGCAACGGGAGAGGCCACAACAGTGAGAGGCCCGCATACCGCAAAAAAAAAAAAAAAAAAAAAAAAAAAAAAAATGCCAACTCTGTGCTAATTTATTTTTTATATTTAAGAGCATGTGATGAATGCTCTGCTTATTGACCTGGAAAGTCATCCACAGCATGTTTTTGAGAAGCCGAACAGAGTCCTACCCCTCTGCTGTAGATCCATGCCGCCCTGCTGCCCAGCCTGGGACCCCAGGTCCCTCGTGGGCTGCAGGAAGGGCCATGACATAAGGCACAGCACTCGGCATTGTATGTCTCTTAAATGACAGCTCAGCTCACTTTTTTAAAAGGCTACAGAACAACATGGCTAGTAAAGATTTTATTTGTCACTTTACCTGTGTGTGTGTGTGTGTGTGTGTGTGTGTAGATAGCGTTGCTCACCAAAATATTAACAGTAGTGGAATTGAGATGATTTTTACTTTTCTGAATTGCGTGACTTTTTACAAAAAGAACTCTTATCATTTTTATAATCAGAATAAAGCAAGGGAGAGCCACTCGGCCACCTTGGGGTTTGGCTTTGCTCCAGAAGGGCTGTGGGGTCAGAGCCCCCAGTGGACTAGGAATAGGCTGTGGGCCTGGAGCAAGCACCCACTCCCAGGGCCAGGACCAAGCGAGGCCAGCAGGTGTCAGTGGAGTTGAACTTGCACAGGGTGCTGAGGCTGGAGTGGCCCTGTGGCCTCTAGGCTGGGGAGCCCAGGGTCTGGCCATTGCCACTGGGGCCACCCTGCCCATTCCTGAGCAGAAGACAACACTTCCCCACCTGGCCACCCTTCTCACTTCCAGGGGACAAGTGCCCTGTGCTGGGTCACCTGCCTAGGTGCCAGTGGGGAGCACAGCAGGAACTCCAGCTCAAGGAGAGGGTGCTGCACTGGGGAAAGGAGAAGGGGGCCCCAGGTGGCCCGCAAGGACCCCCACCCTACAAGTCCTGCCACTCCCTCAGCAGTCCTTAGCTGAGGCCTGCACTTTGCCCCAGACCGGGGTTCTGGCTGGAAGGACCTATCATACAGCAGGTGCCTAATAACATTTGTTGGATGAGTGGGTGAAGGGGCCACTATGAAGGCACCTGCCTAGATGGCCCTCCCCATGAGAGGATGAGATAGGAGGATGGGGACAGGGGCCTGGGGCCTGCTGGATCTTAAAATCCCGCTGCCCACTTGGCACTGCCAGGCCTGTGGGGAGGCTCCCCCCTTACTGCTTCTGTTGGCTTCACCAAGACAAGTGAAAGTTGCCTTCCAGTTGGCCTCAGTATTCACTTAGATTTCCTTTTGTATTTGTGCATTGATGCTTTTGATTATTAGTGTCTTACTCATTCTCAGAAAGCTGGCCGATTTCCCCATTTACTGATTTTTTGGAGTCCACTCACGTGTGGGGAAGACCAGGATGCATGGAGGACTTGGAATTCAAACTTTAATCATCGCTACCTGTGCAGAGCTTCATCCCAGCTGAGAAGGCAGAAACCTAGGTCAGTAGTTCTCAAAGCTTCAGCATCTCTAGAGGGCTGGGTAAAACAGTTTCTGGATCGGAAGATCTGGGCTGGGGCCTAAGGGTCTGCATTTCTAACGTGGTCCCTGGTGATGCTGAGGCCACCAGCCACCCCGGGCACACTTTTTTTTTTCTTTTTGACTGCTTTGGGTCTTCGTTGCTATGCGTGGGCTTTTTCTAGTTGGCAGCGAGCGGGGGCTGCTCTTCTTGCCGTGTGTGGGCTTCTCATTGCGGTGGCTTCTCTTGTTGCGGAGCACGGGCTCTAAGCGCGCGGGCTTCAGTAGTTGTGGCACGTGGGCTCAGTAGTTGTGGCTCGAGGGCTCTAGAGCGCAGGCTCAGTAGCTGTGGCACACGGGCTTAGTTGCTTCTCGGCATGTGGGATTTTCCTGGACCAGGGATCGAACCCGTGTTCCCTGCACTGGCAGGCCGATTCTTAACCACTGCGCCACCAGGGCAAGTCCCCGGGCCCACATTTTGAGACTTGCCTAGGGCAGAGGAAAGGGCACCAGGGGTCAGCCCTCAGGGTGAATACAAACCTTAGCTGCTGGGAATTTAGCTTTGGGCCTTGGGCAAGGCAACCTCTTTCATCCTTGGTTTCCCCACAATGTCAGCGAGCCTTTAGGGTGGGCCGGAAGCCTCCAGGGGGTGTTTAGGAATGTGCGGGTGGAACAGCCTTGCTTGGTGAGAGCTATTTGCAGGAAGGGGTCTGGTGTCACAGAAGAGCTCCTCCAGCACCCAAGTACGTCTTCAACAGACTCGGCAACAGGGAAGCAGAAGCAGGAACGCTGTTTCCGGCAGGCGCTTTGCAGAGAGCGCTGGAGGTAAAGGAAACCTTAAAAGCGGTGGAAAGAGTGTAAGTTGAGATTTCCCAGTCCTTGCCAGCCTGTGGAGTCAAATGGGGTCACATGACCCCCCAAATTTGCTGGAGAGCGGAGTTCTGTCTCCCTGTCAAGCCAGGCAAATGCCACTTCATGATACAGTCCGTTGGGGATTTGAGATGGGGGCTTGGGGCGCCAATGTGCTACAGAGGCTTTCCAGAAAACCGTCATTTCAGCATGCACTTGAGCCTGGTCCCTTTGCCTCGACCCTACAACATCCAAAGCCAAACCTCAGAACAGGATGGGGCCAGTCACCCCGCGGGCTGTGTTTCACCAGTTCATAGCAAGGAAGACTATCAAATGGCTCTGGAGTCAGAGTGCTTGAGGTCAAAGGCCAACTGAATCCATTTATTGTGTGACCTTAAGTAAGTTACTTAACTTCTCTGTGCCTGAGAGTGATCATAATAGCATAACCCTATGGGATTGATTGTTATGAGGGTTTAATGATATAATGCGTGATCAGCAGGTTGCCACTGCCTGGCACTCACTGAACATGAACTTTTGTTATTGTAGCATAGACCCCCCTATGTTTGTGTTGTCTGTTGCATATATCTGTGCAGAAATTGACTGGTGAATAAACTGGATATAGTCCTCACTCAGCTCAGCCGTTCTCAACCTGATCCTTTTTTTGAAATTGCTCTCTCAAAAAAAGAAGCCACCACCCGAGAGGGCAGTCCTGGAGAGGATGACTTTACCCCGTCTGCACTGGGCACCTGAGAGCATTGAAATGCTGTCTATGAGAGAGAGCTGCAAACTTTCCAAGATCATGGAGATACAGGAGAAATCTGGTTATGGCTTGACTTATAAAGTGGAGGCAGATACACAAGATTCCATTGGATGCATCCAGTGCTTGATACTGGAACGGGAATGGCGTTTTACTGGCTAAACTTGTTGGTCTGATAGAGAAGGAAATGAGGGAAACTGGGAGAAAATGAAGATCTTGAAGAATATGGCTTGAGATCAGTAAAAGAATAGGAGGCAAAATTTGGTTTCTGTAATATTTCTGAAATTGATTACTCTCCTTCTGCAATACAGCTTTCTGGAAGTATTACAGAGAAAGAAGGTTTATCTAAAATTATGTTGAACGTAGAAGACTTTTGGGGGCTTCCCTGGTGGGGCAGTGGTTAAGAATCTACCTGCCAATGCAGGAGACACGGGTTCAAGCCCTGGTCCAGTAAGATCCCACATGCTGCTGAGCAACTAAGCCCGTGTGCCACAACTACTGAGCCTGTGCTCTAGAGCCTGAGAGCCACAACTACTGAAGCCCGTGCACCTAGAGCGCATGCTCCACAACAAGAGAAGCCACTGCAATGAGAAGCCTGCACACCACAGCGAAGAGTAGCCCCTGCTCGCCGCAACTAGAGAAAAGCCCGCGTGCAGCAATGAAGACCCGATGCAACCAAAAATTAATTAATTAATTATTTTTTTTTTTAAGTTATAAAAAAAAGAAGACTTTTTGAATCCTTCCACAAAGCTGTCTGGATTTCATATTTGTATTGACAAAGGAATGCCATAAGCCTTAATCCTGACAATGCAATTGAGAAGAGGAAGCAACATGTGAAATCTCTCTCCAGGGTGAGAGAATAAACCTGACACAGAAAATGCAAGTGCAAGTAAATGTTTAGTAAGTACACAGGATGCACATGTTGAATAGATAAAGTGGGTTGGTAAAAAAAAAATCATGAGCATGTAAGTGGTTGGGTTTTAGAGATCAACCAAGAATAATTTAAAATTTTCTTTTGTATTTGAGATGTAAATATTTTTCTTTCTGATTAAAAAAAGATTCCTGTAACTGCCGAACAGTTAAAAACTTTAAAGCAGTAAATGAATTTACAGAAAGCAAAAAAAAAACCCTCCTTCAGGCATGGACACGTCCAACTAGCTAATCATCATAAGCAACCAGATTCTGAGTTCTGGAAATTGGCAGATAGCACCTCCTAACATAGGAGGTCTCAATACAGACTCTAGGAACCCCTGGAAGACCCAGGGATGGATGTCAGAGGGTGTATAAACCTCTAAATTGTATGTACTCTTTTTGTATGTCTGTGCAGATTTCTGGGAGAAGGGCCATGACTTTCTTCAGATGGTCAAAGAGGCCAACACCCCTAAAAAGTTAAGAGACCCTGCCTCACAGAGGCTGAGGAAGGCCTCAGCAGGCTCCCTGGACAGTACAGCTCCTCCCAGGAACACACAGGGGCTCCCTGAAACCAAGACCCAGGACTGAGCTAGCTCTGCACCTCCTTGCCTGAGAGCCAAGCCTTCTCCAAAGTGAGGAGAGGACTCAACACTACGAAATGGTGAGAACAAATTAGAAAGTGTAAACCCCAGGCAAAAAAGTCTGATGACAGTTCGCCATAATGACCAGCTGCCTGCAATCTGGTGGGGGAGACAAGCCTCGGGGAAGAGGGAGGGAGCTGCCCCATCACAGACCAAGCAGATGGTGTGCTCGGCGGGGTGGTCGGGACAGCCGGAGGATCGGGCATGGAGAGGTGTGCAGAATCCATGGTGCAGCTCAGACTAAAACAGCCGAAGGAGTTGCAGAACAGGGTGAGTGCAGGCTCTGGGGCATATCAGCCACGTGAGCCCTTAGCTTCCCTTAGCCTCACTTCCTCATCTGAAAAATGGGATTTGGTGGGATGGTGGTAGATACCTGGCCTCTCTCCTCCTGGGCTTGCTGTAGAGCCAAGAAGCCCGTGCATGTTGTGATGGGTTCAAGGTCAGCTGCAGCAGCAGCTGGGGCCTGGGTGGCCTGAGTCTGAATCCCAAGTTGGCACTTCCTCCCTGGGCGCTCCTGTGTCTAATGGGGTCAGGGTGGTCCTGCCACAGGCTCGCTTCCTGGACTTCCCAGAGCATGGCGAGTGCTGGGCAAGCCGTGGCCACCGTCCTCATTCACACGCTCAGCGGGACACCCTCGGGGGCTACTGTCAGCACCCCCTGTTTTGGTAAGAGCTGTGCAAACAGAGGGCTGCGATTGAACAATAGAGAGGAATCCAGGTGGGGATGAGGGAGGAGGAGGAGGGGACGTTTAGCAAGGAAAGAGCAGAAATGTCCCAGAGAGAAAAGCAGTTACAGCTTTATTATGGGGAAGGATGAGATTCCTTTTCCCGTCTCCTCACAAAAATACTCCAATCAAGTATTTCTTGTTTCCCTGTGGAATGGATCTGTTCCGAGCTCAGCAGCTCCATTACAGGGAGCCTGCGCTTCCCATGCCTTTACAGGAACCCACCCTTACCGCAACCTGTGAGAGGGTCCTGCTAGTCCCTGAGGCAGCTGAGCCCTGAATCCAGGCAGGTGTTGGGCCCGGGATTCTCCTCAGGCTGCCTGATGTCACCAGGCTGGTGGGGCAGGACGAGAACAGGCCAGGGGCTGACAACACCCAGGACACGCTGAGAGCTCGACCCAGCTGCCCAGAGGCTCCGGGCCCATCCTTTTTTTTGTTTGTTTGTTTTTTTGACCAAGTCCCACAGCATGCAGGATCTTCCCTGACAGGGATTGAACCCACACCCCTGCAGTGGAAGCGCAGAGTCTTAACCACTGGACCTCCAGGGAAGTCCCTGGCCCATCCTCTTGATGGAGGGTCAAGCTGCACTGCCCTGTCATGGCCCATACTGCTCCCGCAGCCCCTTCCCTGGGCAGGTGGGGGAACCCTCCCAGAAAGGCCTGACCGACCCTTCTTTAGCCTTGATCCCAGACTCCCCACCTATTCTGATGCTGCTTCGTCACCAGGACAACTCAACCTGCCGCCTGGCCCAAGGTCCTGACCAGGTCCTGGGCTGGTGATGAGAGCGTGGCTATGGGGCAGTGGGTGAATGGGGTGAGGCAGGCATGAGGGGAAGTGGGGTCACTCCTCCTGGGAGGGCTTGGATTGGTGGTGTGCCTCCTGGCCTGGCCCCCGTCCCCAGTGACGCTCCGGACCAAATTTCCCTAGGGGAAGGGCCACAACCATATATTCTCTTCAAGGCCCCAAGATGGGAAGTGAGCTGCTTATGCCACAGGCAAAGACCTTCCTGCCCTCTGAGGTTGGCTACCCTGATCCCGAGGCCCCATATCTGGGGTTGGAATTTCCAGTTCTTCAAACCTGTCTGTTCAGTCCTTCAAACCTGTTGCTGACTTGCTACGTGACCTTGGGCAAGTCACTTCCTTCTCTGGGCCTCAGAATCCTCACCAATAGAATGAATGATCCAATATGCCCACCCACTAGGACATTCCAAAACTATGAAATGTTCATAGCCATGTGATTTTACATAATCAGAGACGCATTCCTTTAATCTGACAAAAATGTAAATGGCCCTGGTAAATGACTCAGCAGTCCTCAACCCTGGCCTGTACACCCACAGCACTTGGGATGGGAAGGGAGAGGTCCCACCCAGACCCACAGAATCTGAGTCTCTGGGCCTCTAGGCCTCTGGGTGGGCAGGACCTGGAGATTTGCATTTGTTAAGAGGCTGCCTAGGAGAGGATTTCAGACTTTAGAAGGCAGAGTGAGGGGAGAACACAGACTCTCCCTACCCCAGTACCTGACAAAGTGAGCAACGATGACAAATTATGAGCAACGACGACAAATTATGAAGAGAATGAGTTGACACACTAAGAAGACAATCTCCAGAGCAGTGGCCCCCAGGCCCTCCGTCCTCACGAATCCTGGGCTACCTGGGACATGGGAGTAGGACACAGGACTGGCTGGGCAGAGGGGGTCTGGGGTGCAGGGTATGTGAGGGATGGCAGGACACAGAAGACCTGTGCCCCCAGCAAGGGTGGCCTCGGTGGGGGGAGTCTCCCCCAACCCCTGCACATTTGGGCTCCCAAAAAGCAGACTAAAAACAACACAGCTCTCGAAACCGTCCTTCTGGGGGAGGGCAGCCTGGTTCCGGTGTGAGAAGTGGTGGAGTTGCTCAAATTAACTGAGCAAGATGAAAAGAACTTGCAAGCCCACCCTGCCAACTGCCAGGAAGGGGAAGGAAATCTCATGAGGGCACGGCTCGGGGGGATGGGGCTGAGGATCAAAGGCAGCTTCCCTGAAACTAATAGCTTCAGGAAAGAGAAAAGTTAATGAGAAGATGAGTCGGATATAAAAAGAGCACAGAGGAGAGATGATTAAAAAATAGCATCAGGGGGCTTCCCTGGTGGCGCAGTGGTTGAGAGTCCGCCTGCCGATGCAGGGGACACGGGTTTGTGCCCCGGTCCGGGAAGATCCCACGTGCCGCGAAGCGGCTAGGCCCGTGAGCCATGGCCGCGGAGCCTGTGCCCCGCAACAGGAGAGACCACAACAGTGAGAGGCCCGCGTACCGCAAAAAAAAAAAAAAAAAAACCATACACACACACAAAATAGCATCAGGGGCTTCCCTAGTGACGTAGTGGTTAAGAATCCACCTGCCAATGCAGGGGACACGGGTTCGAGCCCTGGTCCGGGAAGATCCCACATGCCGTGGAGCAGCTAACCCCTGCGCCACAACTCTAGAGCCCGCGAGCCACAGCTACTGAAGCCTGTGTGCCTAGAGCCTGTGCTCCGCAACAAGAGATGCCACCGCAATGAGAAGCCTGCACACCGCAACAAAGAGCAACCCCCGCTCCCTGCAACAAGAGAAAGCCTGCGGGCTTCCCTGGTGGCGCAGTGGTTGAAGGTCCGCCTGCCGATGCAGGGGACGCGGGTTCGTGCCCCGGTCCGGGAGGATCCCACATGCCGCGGAGTGGCTGGGCCCGTGAGCCATGGCCGCTGGGCCTGCGCGTCCGGAGCCTGTGCCCCGCGGCGGGAGAGGCCACAACAGTGAGAGGCCCGCATACCGCAAAAAAAAAAAAAGAGCCTGCGCGCAGCAACGAAGACCCAACGCAGCCAAAAATTAATTAATTAATTAATTAATTAATTAATTTAAAAAAATATATATATATATAGCATCAGGAGATGCAAAGAGAGCTTGAAGAGGGAAGGACACACACTAAGGACCCAAGCCAGATCATTGCACATCTAAAAACTGAGTTACAACACAGGGCCCAGGTCTGAAAAGCAAATTCATGGCACAGAGAGAAACTTGAACTAGTCACAGAGAATTCAGAGAAAGAGGACACATAAATTCAAACAACTAAAAAGAAGATGATCATTATGGAACACAGACCTTCCCACCTCAGAGGGCTAGGAGTCCCTGAAGTAGATTATCCAACAGCTAAAGCAAAAGAATGTTTAGAGAAACTCTCCCTGAAACAAAGGGAGAACCCACTGTGTTGATTGAAAGGGTACAAGAGGGATTCAGACTGATCGACACCGGGAGCACACTGAATCCGGTGGAGTTGCTGGACTTTAAGGATAAAGAAAACAACCCTTCAGGCACCCACGAGGAAAAACCAAGTCAACAATGAGGGGAGAGAAAAATCAATCTGGCCTCATGAAAAGAAAATAAAAATGGAGTCAGTATTGCTAAGGGAGCTCTCTAAAATGGAGCCGGAGGCCACTGAGGGAGTGTGACTTAAGCACGCCTCAGCCCAGATGGAATCTTCTCGTCTTAACACAGGCATCCAGAACATCTGTCCAATGTCCCAGAAACTCCAGATACTTATTGGACCCTTACCCTCAAATAATTCATGACAGCCAATCCCTTAAGGACAAATATTTCCTTTCTTGCGTCAGTACAGCCTTGTGACTTTTGCCTTTACAAGCCCCTGACTCTTCCTCTTCCCTGGAACACTGTTTTGGTTTTACCCAAGTCTGTGTCTCCTGAGTTAAAATCCTTAAGACCCCAAATAAACTCTTTTCTTATTGTAGCCTTGTGAGGGTTTTTTTTTTTTTTTTTTTTGGTTGACAGCCTCACATTTTTCCACAGCAACATTCAAGACCAGAAGACAAGGGAGCTGAGTGTTCGAAGTGGTATGGAAAGGGGGAAACCAAGAATTTGACACCCAGTGAGGTTGTTTGGATTCGTAGACAACATGGAAAGGGTCGAGGAAAATAGCACCCTTGAGCCTTTTTTTGAAGAAAAAAAAAAAAACATACTCAGCTGTGAAATCTAGCTAACCATTAAAAGTGTTCGTTCTGGGGAGTTCCCTGGCAGTCCAGTGGTTAGGATTCGGCACTTTCATTGCCACGGCCCCAGGTTCAGTCCTTCATTGGGGAATAAGATCCCGCAAGCCACACAACACAGCCAAAAAAAAAAGTGTCCATTTTTTAAAGGTAAAATCATGACTCTCAGACAATATAAAATGAACACATGTCAAAATTTTTATTAAACTCATTAAGTAATTAGGGAACAAGTAATTTTTTTTTTTTTTTTTTTTTTGCGGTACGCGGGCCTCTCACTGTTGTGGCCTCTCCCATTACGGAGCACAGGCTCTGGACGCACAGGCTCAGCGGCCATGGCTCACGGGCCCAGCCACTCCACGGCATGTGGGATCTTCCCGGACCGGGGCACGAATCCGTGTCCCCTGCATCGGCAGGTGGACTCTCAACCACTGTGCCACCAGGGAAGCCTGGGAACAAGTAATATTTTTCAATTGATTCAAAGGAAAATTGGAACAACACACACATATATAGGCAGATAAGAAATACTGAAATGAATTTACATATACGTGTAAAACTGATCAGTGGCCACAGACAGCAGTCAGTTGTATTCCACTGGACAAAATCCATTTGCATTTCTGATGGACAAGCCCTACTCTAGGTTTTCTACAACTTAGATTTGCTCAAAGACAATGAACGGCATGAGTCCCTAAATGCAGGACACCCACCAGTCTTTTCTGTTGTTGGTCTCATTCAAAGTCTTTCACAGATTTTCCTGATTCAGCCAAGAAATGACTCCGAATGCAAAACTCAGGCACACAGTGAGCTTAAAAAATGAAATGGAATCTATTTAAGTACAGGACTAAGACGAAATACTAGGAGAATTATAGTTGCAGAACAGAGTATAAGTGTTATAAACTTTGACAAAGTGAAAATATTAGCATCAAAATCAGAAGCTGTAGCGTGTGAGGAGGGAGGATGTATACAGGAAGTGATCATCTTTTTCATCCCAAGAAATACTGAGCCTGCCAAAAGTGAAGGGTTTATTCTTTTTCCCCAAGACTCCAATCTCTTAATGAGTTTCATAATTTTCTTCTCACTGTTAGAGACATTCATTATGAACTAATATCTCTGTGGAAAGTAAAAATTTATTTAAGATTCAGCAATTTTTTCATTTTCTTTCTGTTAAACTCAATTAAAATTAAGTAGTTTAAAATATAGCAGGTGTGGTACAATCCCATTTTTAAAAATTATTTCCACCTATTTACCTTTCTCTCTACCTGTACCTCGTTGTCTCTCCAAAGTCCTCTGTGTACAGATGACGTTCACCAAATGTTAACAGTAAATGATGGGCTGTATTAAGCATCTACTCTGTGCCAGAAAGTTCTAGGAGCTGAGAATACAGCAGAGAACAGAAGAGATAAAAATCCTGTGCTCAGGAAGCTGGCATTCTAATGGGGGGATTTATGGCTTCCTTCTTTGTACTTTTCTAGATTGCTTGTTTTGTTTTGTCTGAGAACGAGCATGTGTCATTTTTATATAAACAATGGTCATTACCTTCACACACACCTCAGATGATTCTAATGAATAGCCAGAGTTGAGAACCACTACATTTTAAGCTGTATGAGTCATTAACACTTTAATGTAAATAAGGTTTTTAGGAAGGCAGCAGGAGGACCCAGAGTCTCTGCAGATCCTGACCTGGGCACCTAAATCCTGGGAAGAGCTGAAGAGGGGAGTTGGTTTCCAGAATCTTCAGCCCCTCTCAGCTGGAAGAACCATTGAGCTTGTCTCCTGGCCCCTCGGCCAGAGTTTCCTGTGCCTGTCCTGGGATCCTAAGGCTGTGAGACAGATGCCCATTCTAGCTGGCCCTGGACCCAGGCAGCTGAGGGCCCAGCCCAGCCTTGGTAAGTGTCTGGGACGTGCCCGGCCAGGGTTCTCCTCCCTGTAGCCTTGGGGGCACCTGAGCCCCATCTGACTCCAGTACCCTCACCTCCCACTCCCACCTCTTGAGTGCAGCCCTGACCCTATCCTTCTCCATTTGCACCCTCACTCTAGCCACCCTGGCCTAAGTTCGCCTTCCCCACACCACCTGGCCTTTGCACATGCTTTTTCCTCCACCAGAATCCCCTTCCTACCCTCCTTCCCTCACCCCTAGATCCCAAGACCCCCTCCTCTGGAGGCCTCCCTGACATACCTCCCAAACCCACAGGTCAGGCCCCTGCCCCCTTCTGTGGGCTGTGATCCACCCCAGCCCCCCTGGGCCAGCCTGCTCTGCCCAGCCCTATGGCCCAGTGCCAGCCGGGGCCTGGTGTCAGGGAGCCAGGAAGGCATGTGAGTGAGACTGGACCTTGGCCTCTTACCAGTAGGGTGACCTCAGCCAGGTCCGTTGTCCTCGCTGACTATGTCCTCATCTGAAAAATAAGGACATTGTATGTTTGGGTTTTTTTTGTTTTTTTGGCTGCTCTGTGTGGAGGCATGTGGGATCTTAGTTCCCCAACCAGGGATAGAGCCTGCACCACCTGCAGTGGAAGTGCAAGGTCTTAACCATTGGACCTCAAGGGAAGTCCCTTTCTGTTTGTTTGTTTGTTTTATAAATTTATTTGTTTGTTTGTTTTATTTTTGTCTGCATTGGGTCTTCGTTGCTACGCGCAGGCTTTCTCTAGTTGCAGCGAGCGGGGCTACTCTCTGTTGCGGTGCGTGGGCTTCTGTTAACCACTGGACCTCAAGGGAAGTCCCTTTTTGTTTGTTTTATAAATTTATTTATTTATTTGTTTGTTTTATTTTTGGCTGCGTTGGGTCTTTGTTGTTGTGCGCGGGCTTTCTCTAGTTGCAGCGAGTGGGGGCTACTCTCTGTTGCGGTGCGTGGGCTTCTCATTGCAGTGGCTTCTCTTGTTGCAGAGCATGGGCTCTAGGCACGCGGGCTCAGTAGTTGTGGCTCGCGGGCTCTAGAGCACAGACTCAGTACTTGTGGTGCACGGGCTTAGTTGCTCCGCGGCATGTGGGATCTTCCCCGGCCAGGGATCGAATCCGTGTCCCCTGCATTGGCAGGCAGATTCTTATCCACTGGGCCACCAGGGAAGCCCTGTTTGTTTTTTTTTAATAAGGACATTGTAAATCTTCTTCATGGAGTCCTTGAAAGATATAAAAAAGATAACATGTATTTCTTATTTTAAAGTTTATTAAAAGAATAACAATGAGATATAAGCTTAAAGGAGGAGGGGAAGTGAAAGGGGGAAATCATCAAGTCAGTAATGGAAGATAAGTGATAAAGAGTTTAATTGGGAAAAAAAGTCCAACTTTCCTGAGAGGAAAGAGATTCCCTGCAGAGCCCACTGAGGGTCTGTGGGTCCAGGGGGTCGGACACCATGGAGTACCCCAGGTGGGGCTCGGTCCCCAGCCTCCAGACCCAGTGGGAACTTCCTTCTCAGACCCCCGTGCCTTCCAGCTCAGCACCCCCTGTGCCCCTTAGAACCCTGGGAAGCATCACCCCACACAGTATCCACCAGCTCCCCCAGAAGTTCCCTCGAATCGTTTTCTCTATTCACGTAGCGAGCTTGCTGAGCAAACGCAGCTCTGGGGCAAGCCCCCAGCACCCGTGGGTGAATTGAGGTCACTGCCACCCCAGCAGTGCCAGGTGAATCTCCAGGCAGGTGGGGGCTGGGGGGGGCGGGGGTGAGGGCTGGGGCTGTCACCGTGTGTTGCCTGATGTGCCTCCTCCTCCCTCAGGAAACAGCGGCGTGAACTCTTCCCCTCGTCTGCCGTGGGTGCACACAGAGCGTGTGACAGGCAAGGCCGCAGCCTGAGCCCCTGCTCCTCCCTGCCCGCAGCTCCCCCACCTTCCCGAACCCACCCGGCCTCTGATCTGCACGCCCACAGTTCCCGCTGGGCAGAACTTAAAAGTCACATTCACCTCTGTCGGACACCTACTCTGTGTACCAGGTGCTCACCTCACCTGCGAGGTAGGTAAATTGTCCCCATTTTACAGATGGGGAGACTGAGGCAAAAAAGCAGTGAATGGGTTGCTGTAGGCCACACAGCTGGGATTGGCAGCCCACCTGGCTCTGAGGTCTTCCAGCTCACCTTTCTGCCCCAGCCCCAGTACCCAGCAGGGACAGAGCAATGGGATGCAGAGGGCGCTGAGTGAGGCTGCATGGGGAGGGGGCCCTCTGAGGGACATCAGAGCCCCGGCTGCAGGGTTCATGGCAACCTCTGAGGGATGGGCACAGAGGAGCTGCCCCCTCCCCTGTGAGCACACTCCAGGGACTCTCGTTCTTTTTCCAGGCTTGCAGCACTCCACTGAGGGGACGCCCAGAATCCCTGATCCCCCTCCCCCACTGTTGGATACATAGGTTATTTCTAGTCTTGCTAAGACAACAGTGCTGTGATGACTACCCTTGTGATGACATCCCTTTGCATGCGTGTGTGTGTGTGTGTGTGTGTGTGTGTGTGTGTGTGTGTGTGTGTAGGATAAATTCTCCAGGGCTCCGGCAGGCCCCACAGATGGGATGCTGGGCCTCTCGCCAGAAGGACACAGTTTCCAGGAGGACCCCTCACCTGGGACTCACCCAAGCTCACTCCAGGGCCAGCCAGTCCCCAAGAGCCAGTTCCCCAGAAAGACTGCCCAGAACCACCAATAGCCTTTCCCTATGCCAGAGATCTGTTTGGTTGGCTGGTTGGGTTTTTTTAGCCAAAGGGCAGTGCTGGGCTACAGCCTTGGGTGCACAAGGTACAGAGCTGGTCTGGGCAGATTGTTATGCAACTCAAACAAGAAAGCAGAGCTTGGGGAGCAGAGAGGTTCCTGCTGGGCTGCCTGCCAGGGAAGAAGGGGGTGTAGGGGCCCCACCCATGCAGAAGGCCTGAGGGGTTCAGGGAAGGTGCAGTGACCACCCAGTCCCAGGGAAATGGGTCTAGCCATCGCCCCGGTCCCTCAGCCCCGTTCCCTGCATTCCTGGGAGTCCGTCCAGAGTGTCTACGTGAGCTCAGAAGCCAGTCTGGGCAGGTACTGAGACTGGACTGGATGGCCATTTCCTTCCCCTTTGCCAGCTCTGGCCCCTCAGCTGCCTAGACAGGGTCCCCCACTGATGCAGGAACATCCAATGGGGCCTCCCCTGTGCCCACAGCCCCGACCCTTCGGCATGGTAGTGAGCTCTGTGACAGCAGAGTGGGTCTGGGTCATGGATGCCCAGCACAGAGCCTGGCACATCACAGATGCCCAGTGCTGTGCCCCATTGAACACCCTGACAGCGGCACGCCGGCAGGGAATGGGAACAAAGCCATGCCTGGCCGAGGGCCCCCAAACAGGACCTGCCTTGGGGAGGACAGGAAAGGGGGGTTCCATCAGCACTTCAGCCAGAGCTACCGGCAACAAATTAACGAGGGAGGAGGAAGAGAAATGAAGAAATCCTTCCCCCAGAGCCTGAGGCCACTTGGGGCGAGGCTGGAGGAGCCCAAGCCAGCTTCCTTCAAATTGTGTATATATTATATGACATTCCTAGATAGAGTCCAGTTTCTTTCACCTTCTTTTGTGCATTTCAGGAATTTTTTAGCTAATTAACTTAAGGGCTCTGGTGCCTAGGATTGGGGATTCTAACAAGCCTGGTTTCAGACACAAGGCTTCAGGTGCCCCTGCTTACTTCTGTTCTTGGTAAGTTTTCCCTGCGTCTGTGCGCTAGGGCGAGCTCATTAAACAAAGTGGCCATGCCGATTGTCTGCTCCCTGACCGCCGGTGAGGAAAGACTGCTTCAATGGCAGTGTCAGAAGATGCGATGGATCCCACTGCAGAAGTGCATTCAACTCCCATGCAGACACACTAATCAGGAGGTGACACAGAGCCACGCAATCCCCAGTTTCCATACACATCGATGCCTGGCAACTAGCATGTTTTCGTTTTACTCCAGCTGCCTCCACCCTTCGTAAGTGGAGGCTGAAAAACCAGCCCATTTCAGCAACTCCTGAAGGTCTGCTCCGGTGAGGATCGGGATCAGCCCACCCGCTGCTCACTGCTGGGTGCTGAGGGCAAGCAAGCCTCCAGGCCTTTGCCTGCGTGTCCCTCTGCCTGGGGAGCCTCCTGCTACTATCCTTTTAGAAAGAGGTAGAATCGTGACTGTCACACATATATAAAACTGAACAGGTGTTAAAGAGTGTATTATACTCCTAAATCAATAAGAGAGGTATTATAATCAGTTCAAAAGAGAATGTGAAGAACAAACACATTTATTGATCAGGACTATTGAAATGAATGTGGACACAGAGGCAATATGGAGGAGGGGAAGTCAGTCTGTTCTACAGGTTGGTTCAGAATCTACAGTGTAGACAGGAATTAGTTTGAATCACTATCAGTTACCTGCAATTTGCAGAGTTGTAAAATTGCCTTCATAGACTGGAATCCGATAATCCCAGGGATGTCCTGCAAGTTGAGATACTGCAGAGCTTTTCCACAGATTGTACAAAGACTCGCCTACAGCCTTGACCACCCAATGTCCTTCACCTGACCTGCTTGAGGCCACGCCTCCCCAAGGACGCCCTCCCTGGCTCCAGGCGGGGTAGGTGCCATCCACTCAGCCCCCCAGTCACTGCAACTTCTGATCACACTGTCTCCTCCGTCAGACTATGAGATTCTTAAAAAAGAAGTTACATCTTGGGACTTCCCTGGCAGTCCAGTGGTTAAGACTCTGTGCTTCCACTGCAGAGGACATGGGTTCAGTCCCTGGTTGGGAAACTAAGATTCTGCATGTCTCTCAGTGCAGCCGAAAATAAATAAATAAATAGAAGTTGCATCTTCTCTACCTGTCATTGTGCCTGTGAGAACTCGAGACATTTGTTGAATGAATGAATGAGAGAACAAAGGAATAATACAGGGTCCTTAAACCAGGATGGTCCACGGCGTGCCCCCATAAGACAATAAAAGACCTGTGATGCAGCAGTTGAAGGTCAGCAGTGCCTCGTGAAAATGTGTACATCTCCAGCTTCATCTTATTAAGGGCATCTCAGAAATAAGGCTCTGAGAGCAGACAAACTTGGAAATGCTGGGTTAAACATAAACAGCTTCTTTGCTTTTTCCCTTTTCATCACGGCACATCTGAGAGCCTTTGATATATCAGAGTGACCTATGAATCTCTCAGAAGGAGAATGCAATGTTCCAGCATTGTACATGCTTATCGGATGGTGAAGCAAGGTTTTTAAATGGAGCAAAGGCAAAGGTTCTGGAGAATTCACATCGAGAAACACCAATTTAATCCAACTGACTTGATGTATTTAATAATACATAAACTATTATCCCCTGGGTCAGAATTCTGGCTCCAGCGTTAGTGTTTCTGTGGCCTTGGACAAGTTAATGTCTCTGCACCTCAGTGTTTTCACCTATAAAATGGGACTAAATTTCAGAGTTGCTGGGGGGGATCAAGTCAGTTACTGTGAGGAAAACACTTAGCATAGAGCCTGGTACAGGGTGTACTCAATAAATGTGAACCATGTCATTACTGTTTATAAAAACATGAAGGGCCATTTATTGACTGTGCCTTTGCATCACCTCACTTGATCCTCACAACAAGCCTGAGGCCAGATGAGGAAGATGAGGCAGATGAGGACAGAACATTTAGGAGGTGAAGTCACTGGCCCAAGGCCTTGCAGCCGGCAAGCATCCAGCATTCTTGGACCAGGCGCGAGGCCCTAAGAGCAAGCTTAGCCAAGGGCTTGGCATGAAGTAGTTGCTTAAGAAAGACTAGTTTCTCCTCTCCTGCCCTCGTCCCTCCTTCCCTTACAGCCAAGAGTCGTGCTGGGCCCCAGTGTGAAGGTCACCCCTGGCTAGGGTTGTGGTGGGATGGACAGTGCTCAGGCCAAGGGCTCCCTGGTGCACGGACAGCGAAGGACACAGGCTGAGCCTGGCCTTCCTCCCCACCCCCAGCTGAGACGCTCCCTGCCCTTTCTGTTCCTCATCTTTCCCCCCACCCCGGCCCAACACGCCCCCATGGTTATCTGGCGACTTGAGAACCCAGGGGTCCCTCCCTGCTCTTCAGCCATCCTGGTGACAGGGCTTTACTCTCAACACAGACAAGAGGCTTAAAATCGTTCTTGATTTTAAGAACGAAGGCTTCGCCCTGGGCCTCGAGCTGGTCAGCTGGCCAGGCCACCTGGGGCTGCCCACAGGCTAAACGCAGACCTACACAGAGCCCCGCCCCAGGCCTGGCCCAAAACACTGCCCCGACTGAAGGCTTGCTCAGAAAAATGACTCAGCTTGAGTGCTCAGACGCAATTTTCCACGTTTTATGGACTAAAGGTGTTTTCATAATAGCTGGGGATGATGAGCCAGAAGCAGGCTGTAAACAGAGCAAAAAAACCCGCCCTTGTCTGAGGCCCCACACACAAGCAGGGCCTCTGAGGCTATAAGCTTCTTCACAGTGGTGGCAGGGCCTCCTTCATGCCCATGTGCCAGGGGCTCCTTCCTTCACCCTGGCTGATAGCACAGGCCCCGCCCACCCCCCACCCCCAAATGACATGGAGACTCGCCTAGGCCACTTCCTTTACTGAGGAGGGAGTTGAGTAACAAAGCTGGTCCTGCAGCCTGCTCGGTCCTCTCCAGGTGCCTCGCACCTCCTGTGAGTCTGGAGGCCAGTGTCCTGGGACCATGAATCTGGGGGACCTGCTCTGAGCCAGGGTGGGGGTGGGGAGGTGCCACCGCACAGGCAGGGAAGATGTTCCTCCCCACCAGCGATGACAGTCGTGGTTGGGAGAAATGACACACAGGTGCTGAAACAACTAATGGTGTTAAACTAGGAGGATGGTGCTTAATCCTCCCTAAGGCATCAGATGGAAGGGCTGCAGGAGGTGGGGCGGCCCTGCCAACTCACTCCCCCCACCAACCCCCACTCATTCATTCATTCATTCATTCATTTGTCAGGCACTTTCTAAGGGCCCACCTGTCAGCTTCACCCCAGGCCTTCCCATCTCAGCAAATGGCACCACCAGCTACTTTGGCCAAAAAAAAAAGGAGTCATCTTTGATCCCAAATTTTTCTGATCCATCAGCAAATCCCGTCTGCTTTACATCCATTACATATCCAACATCAGCCCACGCCTCGGCCATGCTGCTCCCCTCTGGCTTGGATACTGCAGCAGCCACCAGCTGGACTCTTGACCCTTTGCCTTGGCCTCTAAAATCCATTTCTTCACTCATCAAAGTGACCTCGACACAGCATCATTCTGACTCCACCATTTCCTGTCTTCAAGTCCTCCATTGTGCCCTACTAAATATTAAAACTTTTGGGACTTCCCTGGTGGCGCAGTGGTTAAGAATCCGCCTGCCAATGCAGGGGACACGGGTTCGAGCCCTGGCCCGGGAAGATCCTACATGCCGCGGAGCAACTAAGTCCCTGTGCCACGACTACTGAGCCTGCGCGCCTAGAGCCCGTGCTCCGCAACAAGAGAAGCCACTGCAATGAGAAGCCCGCGCACCACAAAGAAGTGTAGCCCCTGCTCGCCGCAACTAGAGAAGGCCTGTGTGCAGCAATGAAGACCCAATGCAGCCAAAAATAAATAAATTTATTTTTTAAAAAAACCTTATAAGGAAATTAAGCAGACCACTTTCAGCATCAGGCTATAAAGAGATAAAATGAACAGAAGAAGAGAAGAAGGGCCCAGAGGTGGAACTGTGCATAAATGAGAACTCGCTATATGACAGGGAGGCATCACCAACCAGTGGAGAAAAGACAGACTCTTTTATAAATGGTGTTGGGACAAGTGGTGATCCATATGGAAAAAGTAAAATTAGATCCCCAACTAACACCACACACACAACTCCAGGTGGATTCCAGGCTGGCTTGTGAATAACAAAATTTTTAACACATTTAGAAGAAAATCTAGGAGAATATTTTTATGACCTCAGGGAAAGGAACGATTTCTTTTTTAAACAAACCTTTTGTTAATTAGAATATGCATTTAAAAAGTGCACATTATAAGTGTGCAGCTCCATAAAATTTCACAAAGTGAACCCAGCTTTGTACTCTACCCACGCCAAGAAATAGGATGCAACCAGCAACTCGGAGAGCTTCCCTGTGCTTCTTGATAGGGAAGAATATCGTAGGTGCAAAAAGCATCAGCTGTGAAGGAAAATATAATGAGTTTGATGACATTAACATTCAAATCTTCAGTTCAACAAAAAATACCATAAACAAGATATGAAAGATACGCCACAATCTGGGAGGAGATACTTGCAATACATACGACCAGCAGGAGATTGGTTTCCAGAATATATAAAGGACTTCTGCAAATCAAGAAGAAAGACGACCAACCCAAAAGAAAATTCAGAAGTTGTGAACAAATACCTCCTAGGAAAAGAAACCCATATGTATGGCCAGTAATCATATGAGAAAAGAGGCTCTACCTTGCTGGTATCAGAGAAATGTAAATTAAAACAACAATGAGATATTATGTCTCACCCATCAAATTGGCAAAAATTAAAAAAAAAACAAAAACTGGCACTACCCAATGTGGACCCCACGGCTGATGGAGGAACAGATAAGGCCACTTGACAGGGGCATGATGTCGTATCTTGCCAGGTTGAAGGCAAGCATATCCATGACCTAGCCTTTCCTCCCCCAAGTACAGACTCTACAGAAGCTCTCATCTGAGTGCCCCGGGAGGGAAATTGGAAACATCATCAAAGTAAGAGACAGTCATGCAGTGGAAATGGCCTGGCAATTAAAATAAGCAAAATAGAAGTGAATTATCAATTAGATACAGCAAACAGGACATGTGTACAAGGCAAGACATGAGAGATGGGAGCAAAACCAGAGCCTTCGGGAGGAGAGAGTGCCCACCTGAAGGAGCTGACCATGGGGCGGTGAGACAGAGGCTGGGCCTCGAGCACTGGGGAGAATTTACACGTGAAGAAATGGGAGGAAAAAAAACATTTCTTTCTTTCTTTCTTTTTTTTTTTTTTGTCTCACTCATTTTACAAGTAATAAAGGTAAGCTCCAAGAAGGGAAATGACTTGCCTGCCACATTGGGGACCAAGCTGAGATGGTAAGTGGGCCTCACCTGCAATTCTGTGCTCTTTCTCTTCTGCCCCCCATCCCCTCCTCCCCATCCAATGGCCCCACCTCACAAAGGGCTGGACCAGTGCAGTAGCCCCCCTGCCTCTTGTTCTCTACTCTGCACGTGGCCTCAGAGGCTTTCTAGTCCAGCACCATAGTCACACAGCTCCCCTGCTCAGAAGCATCTACAGCTCCCCACAGCTCCAAGTCCAAACCCTTAGTGGTCTCCTATTCAAGGGAGTGATACAATTTTTACTAGGAAAAAAAAAAATTGTTTTTACTAGGCTCACAGATTCTGTGGGCCAAGAATTTGGACAGGGCTCCGAGGGGCCAGCTTGTGTCTGCTCCACAGCATCTGGAGCCTCAGCTGGAGGACTTGAAAGCAAAGGGCTGCAACCCTGAAGGCACCTTCATTCCCATGGGGTGATTGATGCTGGAGACGGATCAGCAGAGATCTTAGCTGGGCACGGGCTGGAACTTCTACATGAGGCCCTGCTGTGTGTCCTGGGCTTCCTCACAACGTGGCTGATGGGGTCAAAGTTCAAGAGGGTGAAATAGAGAGAGGGGGGCAGAAGACATCACTTTTTGTGACAGCCTTGAAGGCCACATTGCGTCACTTCTGCTGCATTTTCTTCATCAAAGCAGCTACTAGGACTTCCCTGGTGGTGCAGTGGTTAAGAATCCGCCTGCCAATGTATGGGACACGGGTTCGAGCCCTGGTCTGGGAAGATCCTACATGCCGTGGAGCAACTAAGCCCATGCGCCACAACTACTGAGCCTGCGCTCTAGAGCCCGTGAGCCACATGCAGCTACTGCAGCCCATGCACCTAGAGCCCGTGCTCTGCGACAAGAAAAGCCACCACAATGAGAATCCTGTGCACCACAACAAAGAGTAGCCCCTGCTCGCTGCAACTAGAGAAAGCCTGCACACAGCAAAGAAGACCCAATGCAGCCAAAAATAAATAAATTTTTTTTAAAAAAGAAGAAGGCACAAGCAAATGTTGAGGTCCCCTGAGAGCCCAGAGACTGCAGATGAGGCCCTCTGAGACCAGAGCCCCTGAGACCTTGCCAGGCCTCATGGCCAAGAAGAGACTCTGCAAAAAACCAACCACAGGACCAGGAGGTGCACACAAGTGGGGACACAGAGCTTCTCTTCTTGTGCGCTGGCTTTCCTCGGAGCATCTTGCTTCTTTTGAAGCCTGCCTTGCCCTCGGGAGGGCCGCCCAGAGCGTCCCGCCACATCCTGCTGTGTCATGCCACATCCCACCGTCAGTCCCCAAAGGGATCCTGACTCAGCAGCAGACGCAGCAGGACAGGTGAAAGGAAGTGGGGGAAACGTCACTGCTGCCTGTCACCACGTCCGTCCGCTGGCCCAGTTCCCAGCAGGCAGGGAGTCAGCAGCCCCCTGTGGCCAAAGCCACAGCCCCGCCTGCGGGCCAGCAACATGGCTGGCAGGACACGTGCTGCCTTCAGGACTGGGGGATGGAGAGGTCTGGGGAGGACGTGTGTGTCCCTCCCCCATCCCCCCCTCTCCCAGGCCTGAGGGACAGAGAACCAGACCTCACCATTCCCCGGGGTCGACCCGCCCCCCGCCCCAGCCTGAGGGTCACCACCCTGGGGAGCAGGTCAGGAAGTCGGCCCTCTGCTCACAGCTGGAGCACAAACCCTAGGCTTTGTGTACCTTTGTTTAAAGATAGTGGGTTTTGTTGTCGCTATTCTGATGATAAAAGCAAATCCAAATCGTGCTCACTGTTGAAAGTTTGAAAGGCCCAGCCTCCAGCCCGTCACCTAGGACAACCATTCTCAGCCTGTTGGCATATTTCCTTCCGGTTGTGTGTGTGTGTGTGTGTGTGTGTGTGTGTGTGTACAAGCTTCGTTTTACTTACTATCTTATAACCAGCTCCATTTAAAATTTTAAAACTATATTATTTTTGTTTTAAAACACTATAGATCAGTCAATGCCAACTCTTCCTCCTCCCACCCAGTTCCACCAATGTCCCCTTCCCCAGCATCACCCGTGTGATGTGGTGAGCACAGAGAGCGGTGGTCCCCAGGAATGGCCCTTAGGAAGCCAGAATTGGGCGCTCCTTTCCAGAACCTGTTTCCAAGCAGGAGATTTGCTGATTTACCCACCAAGTCCCCGGCCACACAGGGAATTCCCTCTACGAGTGGGAGGGGGCCTCTGTCCATAGCGCCCCCCACTAACACACAAAGGAGGCCACAGGACATGGGCGCTGGGGGCTACTGTTTGGGAGCTTCTGGGCTGTTCCTCATCCCTCTTGCCCTTCCCCAAATTCAGGAGAAACCAATTTTCTCACCCTCCAAGGTTGGCCAAGGTATTTGAGTTCTGGTGACTACAGAACCAGTGTGAGATGGACAGTTTCCTGCAGGAAGGTATGGGTGGGTCACAGGCTGGGCTCTTAGAGCTGGAAAAGTCTTTGGGTAATTCTAGCTGCCCTCCCTGAGGACCTGTTGTGTGCAGGGCCTCATGCCAAACATTTTATAGAATTAGTTCGTCCCATGCATGTGACATCTCAGCAGGGGAGGTATTATTATCCCCATTTATTGGATGAAGAAACTGAGGCTCAACCAAGTTAAGCCACAGGTCAGCTTCCTTATGGATGCATCAGGCATCTGAGGCCAAGAAAACAGAAATAACCTGCCCAGAGTGGGGACTAGCCTAAAGCAAGTCTTGTCCCTTGGACTGAGCCTGGCTGCTTCTATCTGAGAGGACTGGGGACTTCGCCCTGGACACAGGCCAGAGACTAAGGCTCAAACAAACATGTCGGGCCCACAACCATGTTCCAGGCACCAGGCCTCCCTGACATCTGCCCACTGCTGGCCCACTGACTCGTGGAGCCCAGAAAGTCCAAATTTTGTAAGGTCAACCCAACCACCCTGGGACTTCACCCCCTGTGCTTGTTGACGTGAGGGGCTATAAAGGCTTCTTCTGCTGGGCGTGTGGGCACAGGGACACATACATGTGTGCTCTGTCTCCCGGACCAACTGTCCAGTCACAGGCCAAGGCTTCTGGGCCAGGAGTGGGAAGACCAGAGCTCCAGACCCTCCTTCCCCCAAGAATGCCCCACGTGACCTTGGCTGGGTCTCACTCCCTTCCTGAGCCTCGGCCTTCTCGTCTGAGGAATCCTAACCCTGTGATTCCTGAGGGGCAGGGATGGTGTAGACACATTTATTTTGCCCCACACTCAGGAATGGCTCTTCCACCAGCAGTAGCCATTTACGTCTCACCTCATGAGTGAATTCTGATAGATTAGTAGTGACTGTCTGGAACACTGTGGAAAGGAGTCCACAGCTGTGTGGTGATGGATTAGCAATGTCTGCCATGGGCTAGGACAAAGAAGTGACGGCATGTGTGATGTGTGTTTGCCATAATATCATCCCCCAAGTGTCTGTCCCAAGTGAACCTACAAGGAGTTCATTTGGGGAAATGTTCCCCACAGGTGAGTTGCCCCAATAACCTCATTTCTGGGAAGACCGAGTCCTTGGAGAAATTATGCAACTGTTGAGAGGGGATTTTGCATTGGTTCATGCTCCCCATAGCCACTTCCTGTCCCAGATAACCAGCTCCAGCTCCTGCACTGGGGTTTATCTGTGAGGTCACCGCTACTTTGAGGTCTCCAATTCTGAGGACTCCTGTCACAGAGAACAGTGTTCGTAAGCTGCCTACTTTCCTGGCAGTGCCCCTGCTTCTAAATGCCCCCATTACCAAAACTTACACCCCCGCGTGACCCATTCTCAGTTGACATGCAAATTCAGACCTGATTTATGTGGTTGAGATGGCAGAACACTTGACCCTCCCAGGAGTGCATGCTAAAAGCAGAAACTTAAATCTAACGGTGGAATTCCAGACATAGTGGCAGGTAGATGGGGACACATCTGAGGATGTGGGGATGGTTTGACATTCATTGAATCAGCCCGGCCAGTGAATGGCTTCACCCCACCTTTGTCACTGTTTGCCCAACCCTGAGCAGGTCTCTGCTGTATTTCCTCCTGGGACAGTCTTGTTTGGCTCTGATAGATGATTCCACTCCACCGTGTTTCCCAAGCCTCCTGGGTTGTAGGGCTCCCCACCCAGTGCTGAGGGCCAAGGGAAGAGACCTATGCTGGTCAGTGGCTCTAAATCGCGGAGAATGACTTGGGCAGTTGTAAGCAGATAGGGTAGGGGTTCCCTGGAGAAAAAGAACCAGGCATGGCTTTCTTTACATAAGAGAAGCCATTTTTGGCCTAAGCCTGGCCACAGTGCTTGCCCTTGAACAGGTCTCAGTAATTAATGATCTTAAGGGAAGTGAGGGAATGCAGGAACAAAGGAAAAGCAGTCAAGAAACAATAGTTCAGCGATAAAACAGAGTCCTAGTCCCTCCTCAAGGGATATACATCACAACCTGATACACATCTTGGAGTTCTGCTGGAACTAAGGCCCCCATCCAGGTGGAGGATGGTAACTACATGCTGAGACCCCCAGATTGGTCAGAACCTAAGAAATGATGATTACTTTTTCTGACCCTCGTGACTTCAGTCAACTAAAGCTTGGACTCCGTCCACCTTTGCCCCAATTCTATGCTAAATTCTCCTCTGCTCAGGCCCCTTCATGAATATGCATGTCCCCTTAGCTTAGAAGTTTCCCAATTTTGCTATTTGAAGAGATGCTGCTTTGGGAAAGATCTCCGGTGTTCTCCTCACTTGCTGCAAGTAATAAATCCTTCCCTCTTTGACTTGGTTGGGTCTTTTGGCTCTACACCCACCAAGAGGCGATCCCAGTTAGGGGGTAACACAGTGGGGAGCCTTCTACAGGACCCCAGAATTTTCCTGAGAGAAGGAATCCCACTTCCACCCACTATATGCGGCCTTTCCACAACCCCTCACCAAATGGATGCTCAGTTTCCACTTAAATGCCTCCAGAGACAGGGAACTCAGTTGGAAGGTTTGGAAACTCTAGGCATCTTTTACTTCTTTGTGTTTTTAGGTAGATTCAAGTTTTCTACAATGAAATCATTCATTCAACATATTTTTATGGTGGGGTGATGAATTGGGAGATTGGGATTGACATATATACACTAATATGTATAAAATAGATAACTAATAAGAACTTGCTGTATAAAAACAAAACAAAACAAAACCAAAAAAAACCCACAAATATTTAAGGAGCACCTACTA
Source organism: Mesoplodon bidens (assembly GCF_964165515.1). Lineage (NCBI taxonomy): Eukaryota > Metazoa > Chordata > Mammalia > Artiodactyla > Ziphiidae > Mesoplodon > Mesoplodon bidens. The sequence continues at coordinate 37,223,039 of NC_138178.1, forward strand.
TGTGCCAGGCACTGTTATAGCCATTGAGGAACAGCAATGAGCAAAACGGATATAAATCCCTGCTCACATAGAGCTGACATTCTAGTGGGAGAAGAAAGGCAACAAACAAACAAATGAGGAGAATATAGTGTGTCCAATGTCGAAAAGTGCTGTGAGGCAAGGGAGGGGGAGTGGGGAGTGCTGTTTGCATTTTAACATACTGGAGGCAGTGAAGGTGACATCTGAGCAAAGTCCTGAGAGATGAGTGGTCACATGGGTGTCAAGGAAGAGAGGTCCAGAGAGGGAACCGCCAGTGCAAAAGGCCCTGAGGTAGGAATGCAATTGGAGGGATAGAGAAACAGCAGGGAGGCCATGTGGTGCAGCCAAGTGAGCCAGGGAAGGACTGATGAGGATCAGGTCAGGATGGCACAGGGTGGGATGGGTGGTGCTTACATATGTATAGCTTTTGTAATGCAAGAAGACAAATTGTTTAAACAGGAAAGGGTTAGATTCTAGCAGCACAAACCCAGATGAAAAGAGTACCCAAATCCAATCATGGTGAGCCAAGCAAAAACCACACAGGGAGCTGCATGATGGGACCAACATTTCTGGAGCTCTAACAGTGCCTGGCATGTCACCTGGAGCCATAGGGACAGGCTAACTTGGTTTTTTTTTTTAATTTATTTATTTAATTTATTTATTATTTTATTTTTGGCTGCATTGGGTCTTCGTTGCTACGTGCGGGCTTTCTCTAGTTGCGGCGAGCGGGGTCTACTCTTCGCTTGGTGCACGGACTTACTGTGGTGGCTTCTCTGGTTGCAGAGCTTGGGCTGTAGGCGCGTGGACTTTAGTAGTTGTGGCATGTGGGCTCAGTAGTTGTGGCTCGCAGCCTTCAGTAGCTGTGGCGCGCAGGCTCAGTAGTTGTGGCGCACGGGCTTAGTTGCTCCGCGGCATGTGGGATCTTCCTGGACCAGGGCTCGAACCCATGTCCCCTGCCTTGGCAAGTGGATTCTTGACCACTGTGCCACCAAGGAAGCCCTAACTTAGTTTGTATAACCATATTAATCTAGGAAGAGAGAAACCAAATTACCATGCGGGGTGAGAGGCATAACAGAAAGGGCTGGGCTTCCTGGGGCCTAGTAGGGTGTGAAGGGGAAGGGTGTTTGCATTCTCAGGCCTGGCTCCAAGGTGGGCATGGAGTTTGCCCTCCCCTGCTCCCTTGGGCCTGTGTATGCCTCCCGGGACCCTCACAAGGAGAGGGTCTCTGGCATGCAGTGGGAGTACCCAGGCATTGAGGGCCAAGGCATTTGTTATACAAGCCTTAGCGTGAGTCAGCCCCAGCAGTCTGGTAGGCCCTGTGTGTCCTGATCCTTGAGGGCCATTCAAAAGGATGGCAGCCAGCTCCCAATAGGACTCAACTGGGTCATCGTCTTTGTCATTGAACTAATATGCAACTTCTGTTGCCCAGGAAGCATGGTAAGCTCAGACATGCTCTGTGACTTGCAAACTAAGCTTGGGCTGAGGCCTCAGCTTCAGGCCTACCTGACCGCCCTGTTTCTCCTGGACTTGGAGCTACAGGCTGAGGCTGCAACAGGGAACACGGACAGGCCTGGGGCAGGGACTGAGCAAACGGGCATCGCCAGGAGAGGGGCTAGGAGAGAAAGTGAGGCAGGGAAGGGGTTGAGGGAGGTGGAAGGCCACGGGGAAGTGATGGCTACCGAGTCCACACTTTCACCCTGAGCCTGGCCCAACCCCAGCCTGGCACAGCTGCCCAGGGACCGTAGAAGAACATTCAGAACTCTCAGTCCTTCACCAGAAGCTGACAAAGTGTCACTGTTACAGTCACCCGTCATGGACATAGAGCATTATCATCTAAGTGGTATTTTGGGGGTGTGTGTGTGTTTATTCACTTTGATATTGAGAGAGAGGAGGCAGGGTCACATTAACAGGCTCAGCACACTTTCACCCAGGACTCAGGGAGAGGGTCCCAGGGGGTCCACGCCCCCACAGGGACTGTCACCCACACATTCCCCTTCCACCCTCTGCCCCAGACCCCATATATCCGGCCAGGCCCGGTCCAGCAGCGCCTAGCCAGGTGAGCAGTTATGGCCAGCACCTGATGGCAAAGAGCATAGTAAGGTCCCTGCCCCAGCTACCAGCCCTTCCAGTGATCACTGGGGTCAGCCTGACACAGGTTCAAATTCTGACTGTCCCATTTCCCATACATGTGATCTTGAGCAAGTTAATATTTAATCCCTCTAAGACTAAATGTTCTCATCTGTAAAATGGGTAGTGCTTACTTTATAGGGTTGTTTGGAAGATTACATAAAATCCTGCATGTAAAGCACTTAGCACAGGGACTTCTCTGGTGGTCCAGTGGGCAAGACTCTGAGCTCCCAATGCAGGGGGCCCAGGTTCGATCCCTGGTCGGGGAACTAGATCCCATATGCATGCCGCAACTAAGAAGCCCACATGCCACAAGTGAGAAGCCCGCATGCTGCAACTAAGACCCAGTGGAGCCAAAACAAATAAATCAATATATATATATAAAGTACAGCACGGTGCCAGCTCATAGCAAGTACTTGGTAAATGTTAGCCATCATGATTATTTTCATCATCATTACTGTCGGCATGACCACCTTACAATCTACTGTTCACACAGGATTTCACTGCCCAAGTCTGCATTTGTGTTTATGATGGTGTTGGCATCAAGCAGTCCTTTTTAATTGCTGCTGGCTAACAAGAAAAGAACAGAGGTGGATTTAATGCATAAATGCATTGAAGCCAAGTGCAGCCCGAATGATGTAACAGCCCACTGTGCAAGCAGAAGTATTGTAGTAATTCAAATAGAGAAAAGTAGTGGGAGAACTAAGTCATTCCCCAGCACATGGCAGCATCCACAGGCATGTCAAACTCAAAAGGAAATCTACTCTTATTGGTCGGTCAGTCCAAACAACATCATCCTTCCCATTAAACTAATATTGTCACTTTGAATTGTATTGGGTTTGTAGTTTTGTTTATTTATTTTTGCATTCTCTGTCCCTTTTTAGATTTTTTTTATTGAAATATAGTTGATTTACAGTGTTGTATTAGTTTCAGGTGTACAGCAAAGTGATTCAATTATATATATACTATATATATACATGTATACATATATATACTTTTTTTATTTTTTATTTTTATTTTATTTATTTATTTTTAAATTTTTTGGCTGCAACGCACAGCATGTGGGATATTAGTTCCCCGACCAGGGATCGAACCCACACCCCCTGCATTAGAAGCACAGTGTCTTAATCACTGGACTGCCAGGGAAGTCCCTATATATTCTTTTTTAGATTCTTTTCCATTATATGTTATTAAAAGATATTGAGTATAGTTCCCTGTGCTATTCATTAGGTTCTTGTTTATTATCTATTTTATATATAATAGCGTGTATCTTTTAATCCATTGTTTATTTTTATTATGTAAACTTCTCCAGAATGTACTGCTAAGTAAAAAAAACAAATTGTAATGTGCTACCTTTTGATTAAAAAAAGGGAAGTACAAGAATAGAGAGAGATAAATGTGTGTATACATATAATTTTGGGGGTTTTTTTGTTTGTTTTTTTGCAGAAAGAAATACTGGAAGGATAAATCAGATCTAATAAAAATTGGTACTCAAGGGACCTCCTTGGTGGTCCAGTGGGTAAGACTACACGCTCCCAGTGCAGGGGGCCTGGGTTCGATCCCTGGTCGGGTAAGTAGACCCCACATGAATGCCGCAACTAAGAAGTCCGCATGCAGCAACTAAAAATCCCGCATGCTAGAACTAAAAGATCCCACATGCTGAGACTTAAGACCAGCACAGCCAAAATAAATTAATAAATTAATTATTTTTTAAAAATTGGTACTCAAGTGTGGAAGAGGGCTGCACAGAAGAGGCAGAGGTATGAGCAAGATTGTTTTATGTGTATTTTTCTGTATAGTTTTGACCTTTGACCCATTTTGGCCTGATGGTTGCAGGACAACTGTAAGGAGTATACCTAATAAAACAAAAATAATTTACACCTCAATCAGCACTGGGGAGGCTGCAGGGGTCTCTTTCCCATGAAGGGAATGTACAGGACTCAGATTTGAGACCCATGTCAATGATAAAGAGCCCTATTGCGGGACTTCCCTGGCGGTTCAGTGGTTAAGACTGTGCGCTTTCACTGCAGGGGGCACGGGTTCCATCCCTGGTCAGGGAACTAAGAAGACTGGCCCTGCCCGGGACTCTATGAGAGGACTTGGCAGTGACGTGGCCTGACCACCAGGCACCCCTTAGCGAGCACTGCCCACTCATGTGCCTGAAATGGGTTCTAGAGCCTCCAGTCCCCAAGCAGGCATTGGGGTGTGGGGTGGCAGCTGCCACCAAGACCCCACCAGCCTCAATCAGCCTGGTCCCTTTGCCCCAGCGGCTACCCACATTTTCTGCATGTCATGATGTGAACATGTCGGGAAGCACTGCCTCAGAGGACCGTCTGCTGACCTCTGACCTCAAAGGAGCAGGCAGCTTGCAAAATGGTTACAAGGCACCTCATATGCCACCCAGGGACCAGGCCACACCAAAGGCTGCTTTCAGCACAGCAGCAATGCAAGGAGACTGGCCGCTCTCCTCCTAGGAAAAAAAAAAAAAATCACCTAACCGCACCAAAGAAGGGCCACAGGAAGGGCAGAGATTTCATCCACGAACGCCTGGGTTTGGGCCAATGCAGAAGAGTTGGAAGACTCCACAGCCAGCCCACTGAAAGAGTGTGCCTGCCTCAGAAGGAAGGAGGGTGTAATTTAATCATAGTAGCTACCACTGCGGACCAGACGCTGTGCTGAGTGAGTACTTTACAGGTATCACCTGATGGGCTGGGTATTTTTTTACCCCAGTTTACAGATGAGGAAACTGAGGCCCTGAGAGGTTAAGTAATTTGCCCAGGGATTGGGGGTAGCATTCAAGTGAGTGTCAGGGCTGGATCTGAGCCCAGGGCTGGGCTGGTAACAGCACACTGTATGGGGGGAAGGGCAGCTCTGTGGTTCTGCAGCACACACCCTATAGAAACATCAACATTACGACTGGGAGAGTGCAGGTGAACAAGCCTTGTCCAAGAAAAAGTAAAAGGTGAATCACAGCTGAGCCACCCACATCACAGTGCCTCGGGAATCGGCATCTGACTCAGCCCTTGTTCACCCTCTTCTAGAGGCAGAAAGCTGAGTGGTTTTAGTGTGTGTGTTCCCCAGGTTCAAATCCTGGATCTTCCTCTTCCTGTGACTCCAAGCAGGCTCTCAAGGCCTCAGTTTCCTCATCTGTAAAATGGGAATAACAGTGGTGCCCGGCTCAGGGTTGCTGTGAGAAGTAAAGGGGGCAATGAGAGGAAAGCACATAGCAGGGTGCCTGCCAGGGAATGAGCGGTGAGTGGTCTGGGAGTTTTACTGTTAACTCAGGGCAATCCATTTTTGCCAAGTCTGAAGCTAAAGATGCTGACAGGGATGTGATTTAGGGAGAAGCACCTGAACCCACCCAAGTGGTTGGGCAGTGGGGCCCCAGGCCTGGCTGCCCTGGCCAGCTCTTGGCCTGAGGAGGCTCTGCCTTCCCAGGGCAGACAAGTGGCATGGCTCCCGTCCATCCTTCCCAGGCCTGCTCCCTGCTCAGGAGCCCACAGACCTGCTTCATGGGTTATGAGAGTCACCCCGACGTCCCCAAGCCAGACCCCTCACCCCACATGTAATATGGGAGGGTCACAAATGGTGCCTCCTGCATAGAACAGTCGTGGGGCTCCCACTCTTACCCTCACCCCCCGATGACGTGTCTTCTCCCCATGGTAGTCAGAGGGGCCTTTGAAATGGCCCCAATTAGTAAAATTCCTCCAAACTGCCCATTGTTCAATTCAGCATCCAGCCCAGCCTGCCAGATGCTGCATGGTCTAGCCTTGCCTACCCCTCTCATCCCACCTCTTCCCACTGTCACCCTCTCCCATGGCGCTCCGGAGAAGTGTCTGCTCTCCAAGTGCACGAGCTCACACACCAGGCCCATGCACCCTGGTTTCCTCTGCTCACTGCCTGGGACTCCCTCTCTCCAGATCTTCACTCCCTTGTCTCTTGCTTAAGCCTCTGCTCAAATATCACCTCCTCAGAGAGGCCTTCCCTGACCATCCCAGGGACAGTAAGTACCGTCCCCTCCCCCAGGCACTACTACACCACCCTCTGTTATTTTTGTTCCAGAGTACTTACCGGGATCTGAACTTCTCTTATAAACTGGCTTAGTTACCTGCTGTCTGTTTCCCTCACAACTGGAGCACTGGAGGAGGTCCCACACCATATCCAGTCAATATCTGAGGAAGGAATGATTGAAATGCCTGGTGCACAATCAACTCTCCACAGAGATTTTTATTGTCACACATCCCCATGCTAGGCCTCTCCTTGCTCCCCTTCCTCACTCCGGACTTCTGAGACCCTCGGTGGAGGTCTCCATCAGCTAGAAAGCACTTGAACTGTCCGCGAGACGCCCCTCATTGTTTGCCGCCCCCAGGTCTCCCTCCTGGGCATCTTGGCACCCCTCCCTGCTGAGTGCACCCCCCTGGGCACGGTCGATTCTGGCAACTTTCCCGTGCACCCAGCTCCTATAAAGGCTCTCCGCTCCCCAGCTGTACCAGCCCCACTGAGGGATAGCACCCACCCTCCTCAAGGTATTAACTGGCTTTTCCCCCAGCAGTGTTTGTTTTAGGGATTAATGGTAGTGGAGGAGCCTGTAATTTCCAGATTCATCTGTTCCTTTCCTGGCAGCCAGCACTACATTTTTTTTTTTTTCCCCAAGCCCCTGATAATACCGTTCCAGACACGTTGGTTTGAATAGCATCATCCAATGGAAAAACTCTCCAGTGTTTCCTCTAAACCAGCAGACAGGCTCTCGCTGGCTTCATGGAAAGACGTCGGAGCTGAATGTTCTAGGCATCCCTTTTCCTCCTTCCTTAGGTCAGCCTTAAGGCCCGTGATCATTTTCTTTTTTGCTGTTTCCTTTTTAAGTACTGCAGTGACCGCCACCCCTCCCCCCATACATCTGGCACAGTCAAGAAATGGCTACTTCATGTCAGTAAATTTCCAAAATAATGCCTTTCAAGCACTAAAACGTTAAACAATGAAATACATTTTAAGAACAGCTTTATTGACATATAATTGACACGCTATAAACTGTACATATTTAAAACGTACACCTTGATCCATTTTGACGTTTGTGTGTACCCATGGAATCATCACCACAATCAGGATAATGAACATATCCATCACTCCCCAAAGTCTCCTCCCGCCCCACCCCTCTGCCCCCAGCCACCACTGATCTGCTTTCTAACTACATATTTAACACGAAGCTGGCTCACTCACTTCCCCACCCCAGTAAACAGAGGGTGATCAACGTGATTGTTCCTTTCCTCGATTCAGCATTATCATTAACCGTTCCTGAGAACGATGTCCTCAGGTGTCGTGGAGATGATACATAAGACTGTTTGCCCTGAACACTAAATGGCCCCATTTGTTGCATTGCCATGCCAGGCGGTTTGGGGTTTGGGCATTTTCTCCCTTGCTGCCTGCTCTCTCAGTGCATAGTCCCCAGCAGACAACCCCTGATGCCTGAAACCCTGGCACACCTACTGTCTCCCGCACCACTCCCAGTCCTCACTCCGGACCAGTGGTTCTCAGCCGGGGGCCATTTTACATGCCCCCTCCAGGGCACGTTTGGCAATGTCTGGGGACACTTTTGGTTGTCATAATGGGGGTGGGTGCGACTGGCCCCTAGTGTTTAGAGACCAGGGTTGTTGCTAAACATCCTACCATGCAAAGGACAGTTCCCAGAACAAGAATAACCTGGCCCAAGATGTCAATAGTGTGAGGTTGCAAAACCCTGTTCCAGTAACAAAACTGATAGGAAAATTCAACAAGAAGTCATGTTAACTGACTGTTTGACTTTTTTGTATCAAGAGGGAGAAGGAAGGGCAGAGCTTGTTGGAGCTGCAAGGCCAGAAGGGAGGGTGAAGCTTCAGAAGGAAGATACTGTCGTGTCTCAGATACCTCCTAAGTCTCCCAGAGGTGGTCGCTGGCTTCCTGAGGACAAGTTCTAAGGGACTCAGCTTGAGGTCCCAGGGCCCGGCATTCAGCAGGTGCTCAATGAATGTCTGCCAGACTAGACTGCACCCAAAGCACCTATTTGGTGCCCAATTGTGGGTAGCACTGCCTGGGCACTGAAGGCAAGGCAGAAGACACAGAGCCAGCAGAAGGGAAACATTAAGCTGACCAGTGACTTGGGGAGGTGGCAGAGCCAGCAGGTAAAAGGTAAGTGCGGAGCTAGCCCAGTAATTGGGAACGCGAGAAGGGCTGACCGTGCTGCAATCCTGTCCCAGTGTGACCAGATACATCACCACCACATCACTTCTAGCTCCTCCCCCCACCCACACAGACACCCTGTTTGCCTGTCCTATAAAGGAGGTTTTCCCAAAGTGGTTTAGCCAGAACTGGAAGGGCCCCGCCCAGTGATGGGATTGGAGGAGGCTGACTGTTGCCCCAGCAGCGTTCAGGAGGAACCCCAGGTGTTCTGGAGCTAGATGGTGAAGTATGGGCATGCTTTATTCAGTTTTGCATGACTTAAAATTTTAATTATCTTATTCTAAAAGTTATTGTAGAAATTCCTGAAAATGCAGGTAAGCAAAAAGAAGACAACAAAAAGCTCTCAAACCCCACCGTTTTAGAGAAAATACCAATTAAACTTTGTTGTCTGCTCTTCTATGCATGTGTGGATGTGGTGCAGACATTTTGATTAAAACCAGGTGTGGGAGGACTTCCCTGGCAGTCCAGTGGTTAAGACTCTGCGCTTCCACTGCAGGGGTCGTGGGTTCGATCCCTGGTCGGGAACTAAGATCCTGCATGCTGAGTGGTGCAGCCAAAAACAAAAAAAGAGAAAAAGCCCAGGTGTGGATGCTGCTGTGAAGGCTTTGTTTGAGGTGCCTGAGAGTGGGGCAGAGATTTTGAGAGAAAGGGACCCCCGGAGCACTCCAAGGGGACAATGAGAGTGCCTGAGGTAAGGGTGACTGGGTGGATTTTACCATAGGACAACGGTTGCTCTTGGGAGTCTCCCAGGTTAGCCCCAAATCCAAGGATAAACGGAGGACTGGCTGGCTGGACAGCTCCTCCGGCCCCCTGCTGGGAAGGTGGGAACTGGTCACAGCCCCTTTCTCCCTCAGGCCTTACCCATCAGGCCCTGCTCCACCCCACAGGTCGCCCCCCAACAAGTCTGTTGCCAGACTTCTGTCATGTGGTGCCTCCTGTCCTATTAACTGCTGTGTAAAACTGATAACTGTGATCCAGAGGCCCCTGGGCTCTTAGGGGCCCAAGTCAGTGGACCTGGGCTCTGCAAGCAGTTTAGCTCCTTCTGGCTTTTTTTTTTTTTTTTTTTTTTTCCCCCCGGTACGCGGGCCTCTCACTGTTGTGGCCTCTCCCGTTGTGGAGCACAGGCTCCGAACACGCAGGCTCAGCGGCCATGGCTCATGGGCCCTGCTGCTCTGCGGCATGTGGGATCTTCCCGGACCGGGGCACGAACCCGTGTCCCCTGCATCGAGGTGCAGACTCTCAACCACTGCGCCACCAGGGAAGCCCCGCTCCTTCTGGCTTTTAAGGCCTCAGACAAATTGTTGGGAGTGATAAAGAGAACAAAACCTGCCCACAGGACTTGTTCCAGGAGAAAAAGAAAGAAGTTGGCTAGCAGTCACCAGCTGTGGCAAGCTGGGATTCTCTCCAGAGGGCTTTTCGCAAGGAGGGTGTCTTCCACGTTCTTTTTTTTCTTTTGTATTTTGGGGTTTTTTTTGGCCACTCTGCATGGCATGAGGGATCTTAGCTTCCTGACCAGGGATTGAACCCTTGCCCCCTGCAGTGGAAGCACAGAGTCTTAACCACTGGACCACCTGGGAATTCCCTCCACATTCTTTTTAACAACCGAATCGTTGTAAAGTACAGTTGTATGGGAAACCCTAAAATAGGAGCAAGACTAAGGTGGAGATCCTCCGGAGCATGAGCTCACTCTCTCGGTCCTCTCCTCCTCCCCTTAGTGATGCACCTCTGAGCAACAGTTGAAAGAATTCTTATGCCAAAGGCAGGATTGGAGGGGCGGGCTGACGGGAGAAACTGGGAAGCTCCAGTGCGTCTGCAGGGTGGCAGCCGTCTGAGACAGGGCTAGCCCCTCCTCCTCCTCAGATCCACTGCGGCTCCCCTGGGGCCAGCCTCCAGGATGGGTGGGGCACCTAGAGGCAGACAGGATTGCTTTCTTTCCGGGTTGACCTTTCTTGTAAGTCAGAGGACAAGGGGGAAGGGCACTGGGAGACTCCGAGGCTAGATGGGACCAGCCCTGTCCCTATTTCCCCTAAATAGGGATCTCTTGCTCACAGACTTAGGAAGAACCGTGACTCACTTCCTGCCTAGGTCTGACTGAAGAAGTATTGTTTTCCCAACTGTGGCTGGTGCTGCTAGTTGGGGCCACCCCAGGGTGGCCCCTAGGAGTCTTTGCTCCCTGTGGGGGGCAGTTCCCATTCCAAGAGGGGGCCAACTGGACTTATCTCCCGGCTCAACTTTTAGGACCGCACATTCTTCCCTGAGTTTCCGGTTTTTGCACTGTTTGTACAGGTGCCCAAACAGTACCTTATCCCACTAGTTGAATATTATCTCCATTTTACAGAGGGGTAAATTGAGGCTCTGAGAATTAAGTAACTTGTCTAAGGTGGCATAGTATAAAATAGTACTGCAGGGTTTTGAACGCAGGTTTGCGGGTTGACTTGTCACCTAGTGAGTTACTTTACGAATGTTACTTAACTTCTCTGGGCCTCAGTTTCCTCCTCTGTAGATAGTGATACATGAAAGATCCCTAAAGGAAAATTGTATCCACCTTACAGGGTTTGTGGTAAGGATGAAATAATTTAACACACGGAAAGAGCTGAGAACCACTCCTGGCTCAGAGAACACGCTCTGCAGTGTTCGGTGCTCGTTTTTGTCGTTATCCCCAACCCGGTGTTGAAGAGGTCACAGGATAATATTGTTCTGCCAGGTTATCTCAAAGCGAGCAGGAAAGGATGGGCAGAGACTGCTCTGCGACCTTGGAATAACCCAGCCTGGGGAGCTTTTGGCCACATTTCCCCTCTTTTCTCTCTCAGCTCAAGCAGTGGTGGCCTCGGCCAAGTAGCACAGACGTTTTCTAGGGCAGGGACCCAGGGAGGGAGAGGAGCCGGCTGGTATGTTGCAAGTAGCTCAGATTCAGGCTCTGCCAAAGCCCTAGATCTCTTCCAGGCTCTGAGGCCTGCTAGTTGTGGTATCTTGGGCAAATTATTTAAACCTTGTGCACCTCAGTTTCCTTATCTGTAAAATGGGATTAATAATGTCAGCCTGAAAGGATTATGTAGATTAAATAATGTACATGAGAAGGAGATAATATAAAATGACTGGCCTGGTGCCTGGCAGGCGGTTGGAGTTAAAAAAAAAAGTTTTAAAAAAATTAAAAGGGGATGGGCTACTTGTTCTGCTTATCCACCTGTCTATATAAATGCAAATAAAATCGTGAGTCCTCTAACTGTAGGCGACGAGGAGGTCTGCCCAGGCGCGGTGAAGCCCGACCTCAGATGGGGTACCCCAGGTGCGTCATCCCAGGGCACTTAACTCGGTCGTGCCCAAACTTGTAGCTTAGGAGTGGGGAAGTGGGGGGAGAAGGCCAGCTTCCCCAGAATCCGGCCGAGACTGGGCTCGGAGTGACGCCTCGAGCCCTTCCCAACTCCTGCCGGGGGTTCCGAGTTCGGGTCTCCGCGGCCGTCGGCCCGGGGAGCTCGCGGCGCGAAGAGCCGAGCCCGGGGCGGGGGTGCGGGCAGTGGGGCCTGGGCGACGCGCCGGGCGGCCGCGAGGGCTTTGGGATCGCTAGCTCCACTTCCTACCTGCCCCGACCGGGAGCCAGAGGCAGCGGGCGCCCCGGAAGGCCGCAAGGCCGCCGCTCGGAGCCCGGAGCTCGGGGGCTGCGGCGCTCCGGCTCCGAACGCGGGCCCGGGGCCGGGCGGCATGGGCGGCGCGGCGGGCCAGGGCGGCGGGACGGCTGCGGCGGCTGCTGGGGAGCGCGGAGGTGGCGCCGCGAGGGGGAGGGGGCGCGGCGGCGGAGGAGGAGGAGCCCGGGCCGCCGCAGCCGCTGACAGCGGCCCGAGTAAACAAGCCGCGCCGCCGCCGCGGCCCGGCCGCTGCCCCCGCCCGCGCCGGAGCCGGAGCCGAGGCCGAGGCCGAGGCCGAGCCCTGCCCTGGTCGCCGGCCCGGCCGAGGCCGCGCCGCCGCTCCTCCCCGCCTCCGCGCGGTGACGCTGCTGCCGGGCGCGGGGACCGCGTAGAGCCCAGGCCCCGCCGCCGGGCTCTCCGCTCGGCCGAGGGGCGCCCGAGCCGCCGCGGCGCTCGCCTGGAAAAGTTTCCCCGCCCGGGCTCCCCAGGGTAAGCGGCGAGGGCGCGGGGCCCGGTGGAGGCAGCGCGCCGGGAGCCGGGCCCGAGGAGAGCCGGCCGGACTGGGCCGCTCTGCCGGAGGAGCGGGCTCCGCGGCCCGGGCGCCCAGGCCGGGGAGGGTCGGGGTCGCTGGCGCGGAGGCAGCCCGGGCCCGGCTGCCCGCCCGGCTTTCGAAACTGGCCCCCGGGCCGGCCCCGAGGATGAAGCCGCGGGGAGCAGGAAGGGCGCCCCGCAGCCCACCTGAGAGCGTCGGGCCCGGCTCGGCTCCCAGCCCTTGTAGGTGCCGGTACTTTTCCGCTTGGGGCCGGGGCGAGCCCTCTGACCTCAGGAAGCGCCAGCGGGGCCCCCGCTGGGGGCGGGATGGCGAGAGAATTCCAGAGGCGCCGGGTGCTCCCGCCTCCTGGCTGTCCTTCGGGGGCCGCCGCCGGCTCGCCCACTCCGCGGCCGGGGGAGCGCCGGGGGAGGGGAGGAGCGGCTGTTCGCGAGGCGGAGGGGATTATTCACCGCCCGGGCCTCGTCCCCGCCCGCACACCTGAGCGGCGAGACACTCAGGTGCGGGATCCGCGGGCGCTGGGAGGCTGGCTCAGGTAGGTTCCGGGGCTGCCTCCCGCGGAGGCCTGGCCGAGACCCCTGCTGCCCCCGTGGGGTGGCTGGACTGAGGGGCGGCCTGCTTGCCAGACAGGTCTTACAGCAGTCACTTGTCAGATCAGTACCTGCTTTCCCCGCCATCCCCTAGACCCTTGCCCCTGGGGGTGCAGACCCTCCTCCACCGGAGGGTGTCAGAATTCTTTCTGACTTGGGAAGCGGGAGGGGAACCCAGGTGATGTGGCCTAGTGAGGGCTGGGCAGCTGCTGGCCAGGTGTGGACACAGCATAGGAGAGTAGCCAAGCCTGACCCGTCTCAACCATAGTGGCCCAAGTTTTACGATTTCCTATATTGGGCTTCCACATAAGATCTGATTTTTTAAAGATTCTGTGGCTTAAAAAAAAAAAAGTTTGAAAACCCCTGGTCTAGCAGTTTTTACCATCTAGGAAACTGAGGCCTAGAGAGAGGAAGTGACTTAGATCACAGAGAAAATGAGTAAAGATTGGAATTCAGAATTTCAGCGCAGCCTTCAGTGCCTGTTACAGGACCTGGCTTGGTGTCTCTTTGCTGGAAAGAAAGATGGGACCAGGTTTCCCAGGCAGCCCTGTCCACGCCAGACCCCCAGTGCCTGGGAAACAGCAGCTGGACCTGGGGGAGGTTCAGTTTGGGTGCCTCGGAGTGGGTGTCTGTGTCAGGAGTTTCCTAGGACTGGAGAAAAGGGCTTTGACCTAGAACACAGCCACGAAGAGCACCCACAGGTCTCTCTGTGGCCACAGCCTGGAGCTGACTCCCATGTGAGAGGGCTTCACAGGAGGCTGGAAATACAGCAAGCCTCTGAGTTTGAGCCGAACTGGGACTCAGAGGGTGAGTCAGAGTCTGGGATGGGGGTGGGGAGAAGCCCATTCATTCATTGTTCTCAGCGCCTGCTCTTTTGGGAGGGGGTCCTCCTTCCTTCCCTCCCTCCCTCCCTCCCTCCCTCCCTCCCTCTCTCCCTCCCTCCCTCTCTCCCTCCCTCCGTCCCTCCCTCCCTCCAGGATGCTGAGGCAGGGCTGTCTGGAGGCTTCAGGCTCTGTGGAAGCCATATCTACAGCTCACCGTGGCTGGGGATGCTGAGCAGACGAAGCCTGGTCCTTTCTTGGGGGATTGGTTGGTTGTGCCTGAAGCCCGCTTTCTTTTTGGGTGCTGCAAGGTAATTAAATAATCACCTTTACCACCAAGCAGCTGCAGCTCCATCCACAATGTCCCGGAACTTGGGCTGGACGCAGATGAACCCAGTCTTGATTTGGGAGTTCCAGTACGGCTCACAGCACTGTGGTCAGGAGATGGCCTTTCTTGACATCTGGACCCAAGAGGCCGCTCTTGTGGCAAGAAGGGGAGAAGAGGGCTTGTTTCTATCTGGCTCTTCCCCTAGGGCTCCGCATCCTCTGCTAAATGAGGGGCTTGGGTTTCCTTCACCCCCTAGGGCTGGATGTCTGGCTGCCCAGCCATTGCTCAGACCAGCTTTCCGGAACTTGGTCGCCCAAGGCATCATGGGGCTGTGGCTTCCAGGCCTGTCCGGGAACCCTATGGACTCTGCCCATCCAGGGTGAGGAGGAGCTGCATTGTGGATGCCTCCTGCCATCAGCTGTCAGGTTATTTTGGTGTAAACTGAAAATACTCCAGGAATTGTGTGTTGAGTCTCTCCAGCCTGCAGGGTGGGACTGCAGCAGGAGCAGGCAGGGAGGCTGACTGTGGCTGAGGGCAGTCTCTGGAAAAGGAGTGTTCCCAGTGGTGAGCCCGCCTGTCCAGCTCTCCGGGGCCCGGGTGAGATGGGGAGCTTCATTTTGCCGTCCAGCGGAGTGGCCTCCTTTGGGGCTGGGCCCTGGGAGTGGTGGGGGCATCCGGGGCCGTGTGGGCAGGCGCTCTGCTCAACAAGCTTGGCACTGAGGCGGGACACCTCCAGCAGCCCCACCGGGACCTTCCCCAGCTTCTCCCCACCCCAGGGGCTTGGCTTCTGGCTAGCCAGGGGCCCTATGTGGGGACAGTTATGTGGCCCCAGGCAGAGAGGTCCTGCTGTCTGTTTGCTGAAGGAGGAAAAACAACACTCGGACTATTGATTCAGCTTCACCTTGGCGCTCCTGGCTCAGCAGCTAGTGTTTGCCCTGGCTGCCCGGGCTCAGATTACGCAAGGCTGGTGGGTGTGGAGCGACCGAGGGGGCTGCTGGAGGCCTGCAGGCCAGGGCTGGGTGGCCCCAGCGTTTCCCAGGAAACTGTAAAAAAAGAGCCTGAGCCCCTGACTTTGCTGATGGTGGGCCAAAGAGGGAGGGTGAAGCCACTGTGATCCCCCCTCCCCGTGCTCAGCCCCCAAAGCCCCCATCCCACCTTAGGTTACCCACTCTTTCTTGCCAGGGGCTGTGGGTCTTTGCAGGTAACTCCCTATGGCTGGTTGTGCTTTGCTGAACTAGGAAGCCCTAGTGAGCTGTGTAGACACCGCCCATTAAAAAACTTTAAAAAGCCAACATTTTATTCCTTTATAAAATATACCTGGGTAATTTGGAAAATATACATGACACAAAAGAAAATAACAATTACTTACAATTCTCACCACCTTGAGAGAACCATTGTTAGCATGTGTCCTTCCAGATTATGTTTTGTGGTTTTATATAAATATACATGTATAAATAGTTTTTTAAAAACAAAATGGGATTATAGGTACCTACAGCTTTATAACCCACCTTTTTAAAATAATTAATTAATTAATTAATTAGTTTTTGTCTGCGTTGGGTCTTCGTTGCTGTACGCGGGCTTTCTCTAGTTGTGGCGAGTGGGGGCTACTCTTGGTTGTGGTGCGAGGGCTTCTCATTACAGTGGCTTCTCTTGTTGTGGAGCCTGGGCTCTAGGAGTGCAAGCTTCAGTAGTTGTGGCACGAGGGCTCAGTAGTTGTGGCCCACGGGCTTAGTTGCTCCGCGACATGTGGGATCTTACCTGACCAGGGCTCGAACCCCTGTCCCCTGCAGTGGCAGGTGGTTTTTTTGTTTGTTTGTTTGTTTTTTGTTTATTTTTTGTTTTTTTTGCGGTACGCGGGCCTCTCACTGTTGTGACCTCTCCCGTTGTGGAGCACAGGCTCCAGACGCGCAAGCTCAGTGGCCATGGCTCACGGGCCTAGCCGCTCCGTGGCATGTGTGATCTTCCTGGACTGGGGCACGAACCCGTGTCCCCTGCATTGGCAGGCAGACTCTCAACCACTGTGCCACCAGGGAAGTCCCTATAACCCACCTTTAAAAAAAAATTATTATTATTTATTTATTTATTTATTTATATTCGGCTGTATTGGGTCTTTGTTGCTGCGCACCGGCTTTCTCTAGTTGCGGCGAGCAGGGGCTACTCTTCGTTGCGGTGTGCGGGATTCTCACTGCGGTGGCTTCTCTTGTTGCAGAGCATGGGCTCTAGGCGCATGGGCTGCAGTAGTTGTGACACGCGGGCTCAGTAGTTGTGGCACTCGGGCTCACTAGTTGTGGCTCGCAGGCTCTAGAGCGCAGGCTTAGTAGTTGTGGTGCATGGGCTTAGTTGCTCCGCGGCATCTTCCCGGACCAGGGCTCGAACCCATGTCCCCTGCGTTGGCAGGCGGACTCTTAACAACTGCGCCACCAGGGAAGTTCCTAACCCACCTTTTTGACTTTAATTCTGGCAAGCAGTTATTCAGTTGTTGCTTCTGATTTTGAGGGACTCAAGCCTTGGTCCTCTTCATCCCACTTCCGTATTCTTGCGTGTGGAGGCGGTCCTTCTGTCCATCTATCCGGCTCACCTTGGGGGGCTGGATTTTCACCCCTCCCCGCCAGAGCCCCTTTCAGGCCTGGAGTGAGCCATAGGGTGGGAAGGCAGCTTTAGTGCGTGGCTGGGGAGTGACTGACTCTCCCTCTTCTCCTCCCTTGTTCCTCTTAGAGCCGGCAGCCCTCATCCTCCCCGCACAGTCCTGCCCGTCTCGGTCCCATGCCCCCGCCAGTCAGCCCCGGGCCACAGGCAGTGAGCAGGCACGCGGGAGCCGAGGCCCTGTGACCAGGCCAAGGAGACGGGGGCTCCGGGGTCCCGGCCACCTGTCCCCCCCATGGAGCTGAGGCCCTGGTTGCTATGGGTGGTAGCAGCAGCAGGAGCCTTGGTCCTGCTGGCAGCCGATGCCTGTGGCCAGAAGGTCTTCACCAATACCTGGGCCGTGCACATTCCTGGAGGCCCAGCCGTGGCTGACAGTGTGGCACGCAAGCATGGCTTCCGCAACCTGGGCCAGGTAGGTGTTCTTCCCTCCTGCTGGCCGAGGCATAGGACATCGCCAGGGGGTGGGGCCAGTGAGGGCAGGGGTTCCAGCACCCAGAGCAGGAACTCTGGGGCTTGTCTTCTCAGGGGCATCTGGGTATTAGGCATGTTATGGGTGGCTTGTCCTGCCCTTGGGCTTCTAGCCTAAGTTGCTCAGTGGACCAGTATATCCCAGGGGGTTGAGTCCCCCTCGGCCCCCTGCACCTCCTTGCGGGGTCCTGGGTGGGGAGCAGATGCCCGCCACCCCCTGCCGTGGTGAGCCTCCCCTTGCAGCCGGTTGTCCACCCCCATCCCCCGCCTCCATGGGGACTGGCAGATGGAAAGCCCGGCTCAGTCTCCCTGCTCTGTTGCAGATCTTCGGCGACTATTACCACTTCTGGCATCGAGCGGTGACAAAGCGGTCCCTGTCACCTCACCGCCCGCGGCACAGCCGGCTGCAGCGTGAACCTCAAGTGAGTGCGGCCCCAGCCCCTCCTGCTGCCACCCTTCCCTTTCAGTTCTCAGGAGGCCTCGCTCTTCCTCCCCGCTCCTCCAGCCACACCATCTCTCCCGCACTCCCTCACAGGTACAGTGGCTGGAGCAGCAGGTGGCAAAGCGACGGACCAAACGGGATGTGTACCAGGAGCCCACGGACCCCAAGTTTCCCCAGCAGTGGTACCTGGTACGTTGCCTCCCTGGCTGCATCCATCCATCCACTGAGGGGTCCCGTGAGTGGGTGAGGCTGACTTCGAGGCCTCCTGTCCGTCTTCCTCTGTCTGCTGAGTAGTCTTTCTCCAGCCCATCCTGCTGAGCCCTGGGGAGTGCCCTCCCAGAGTTCTTTATAA
This sequence comes from Mesoplodon bidens, assembly GCF_964165515.1. NCBI lineage: Eukaryota > Metazoa > Chordata > Mammalia > Artiodactyla > Ziphiidae > Mesoplodon > Mesoplodon bidens. The sequence continues at coordinate 37,241,214 of NC_138178.1, forward strand.
TCCCATGAGCCCAGACAACCAGTGGTGGCATTTGAGGAACAGGGGCGGGTGGAGAAGGAGCTTTTGGGGGTGGCAAAGGGATTCTCCAAGGTTCCTGTAACCTCACCCAGCAACCACATCTCGTAAGTGCTGGGTGACGGGGGTGGGTGTCTCTGCAGTCTGGTGTCACCCAGCGGGACCTGAACGTGAAGGAGGCCTGGGCCCAGGGCTACACGGGGCGTGGCATCGTGGTCTCCATTCTGGACGATGGCATCGAGAAGAACCACCCAGACTTGGCAGGCAATTATGTGAGGAGGTCAGGGAGGGAGGCAGCCATCCCTGGCGAGGGGAGTCCAGGGATGGTCCTGTTCTGCCCGTGTGTTCAGGCTGACCCTGATGATGGCCATGTCCTTTCCAGGATCCTGGGGCCAGCTTCGATGTCAATGACCAGGACCCTGACCCCCAGCCTCGGTACACGCAGATGAATGACAACAGGTAAGAATTAGCAGGTCCCTGGCCTCTGCTTCCCTTCTGTTTTCCTCTGAGGAAGCAGATGTGCCCTTCCTGAGAGGCTGAAGTCTTTTCAATAGTCCTGGTCTAGCTAGGTCTCTGAGGGAAGGTTCGGTTTGAGTGGAGGTGGCCATAGGCCAAGAGGAGTGGGGGTGTGTGTGGTCTGTGTACAGATGTGGGACAGCAAAGATAGAGGGGCGTGCATGTGGCCCTTCCTCCTCCTTAGGCTGCACCCACCATTCTCTGTCCACTGTTAATGCTGTGTTCTTGGCCCCGGCAGGCATGGCACACGGTGTGCAGGCGAGGTGGCCGCAGTGGCCAACAACGGTGTCTGTGGCGTAGGTGTGGCCTACAATGCCCGCATTGGAGGTGGGTGTAGGCCTTGACCACCCAGTCTTTGGGAGGACCCACCCTTCCAGTGGGATTCTTCTCTGTTCACTTCCCATCTAGCCAGTGTCTGCCACTTTCCCGCTGTGGATCCTTTTGACCGCATGACTCTTCTTTAGAGGGTTCTTAGTAACTCAAAAAGCTGAACCACCTGTGCTGGTGGCCCTGTGCTGTGGGGTGGAGGGAGTGTTTCTTAGCAGGAGTCTCCCTAACTCCTCACTGTCCACTCTGAGTCCTTACATGGCAGGCCTTGATCACCATGCTCCTTTGGGACCCCAGAGACTCATCCTAGTCCAGAATGTGTGGTTGGGGCCCAGGGACCTCTCCCCTTTTCCCCTGCGTCTTGTCTTCGAAAGGCAGGGGCTGGCCAGGGAGTTAGGGGCTCAGGGTTTCCCAGCACCGTCCTCTGCCCTCCCCTGCCCATCCTCTGGGTGCAAGGCTGGGTGTGCTCCAGGGAGTGCTCCTGGCAGCTGGACCCACGCAGCACCCCTCTCCCCGCCCTCCTCCGTGGTCAGGGGTGCGCATGCTGGACGGTGAAGTGACAGATGCGGTAGAGGCACGCTCGCTGGGCCTGAATCCCAACCACATCCACATCTACAGCGCCAGTTGGGGCCCCGAGGACGACGGCAAGACCGTGGATGGGCCAGCCCGCCTTGCTGAGGAGGCCTTCTTCCGGGGGGTCAGCCAGGTGAGGTGGGGGTTCTGGCCCCGCCCTAGACACCAGGCCCAGCCTCTGGGGGCAAACTAGGCGCTACCTTTTCCGTACTTCTTTGTGTTTTTCTGTTCCTATTTATTTATTCTTGTGTTTAATTTTAATTTACACAAAGTTTGTTTATTAAATGTTATTAAAATGTTAAGGAACTGGAAGGACAGGAAAAGAGAAAAGTAAATACTATTTACCCATAATTCCACCCTTTGGAATCACCACTCTGAGCATTTTGGTTGGTGGTCTGGGTCTCTTTTTTTGTGCAAAAAAGGATGAGATCCACCAGGGGTATCCCAGGGGAACAGGGGCTGGATAGAGAGTCCCCCGAGAAGGAGGCTCCAGCCTTCCCAGTCTCGAGCAGTGTCTTCCTGCCAGGCCTCCCCCAAGTCCTGTTCTCGAGTGACCCCAGCCCACTCTGTCCACAGGGCCGCGGGGGGCTGGGCTCCATCTTTGTCTGGGCCTCTGGGAACGGGGGCCGGGAACATGACAGCTGCAACTGCGACGGCTACACCAACAGCATCTACACGCTGTCCATCAGCAGCGCCACGCAGTCCGGCAACGTGCCCTGGTACAGTGAGGCCTGCTCGTCCACGCTGGCCACAACCTACAGCAGTGGAAACCAGAACGAGAAGCAGATCGTGAGTCCTGCCCCAGGTGGCGGCTGGGGAAACGGGGCTGCTTGCTGGCTCTGCCCGGGGCCCCCCTTTCTGACCCCATCTGCCTTCCACCCGCACGTGGCTGGGTGGTGGTGGCTAAGGCATCATGGGATGGGGGCTAGGGAGCTCTCCAAGACTCTTGGGGACTGTGGAGCCATCGATGAAGCCCCTGAGAAGACTCTCCCTAAAAACGTGCGTTGCTCTTCATGATCGCCAACCTTTAGTTCAATCCTCTGATTCCTCGGGAAACTGAGGCCCGGAAAGGGCCAGGCATCGGCCTGTCCACAGCAAGTTAGCAAGGCAGCAGGTGGGACCAAGGTTTCTTGGCCCTGGCTCCCCACTCCTGTTTATGGTGCTCAGGGCCTGTGGGCAGAGGGAGGGCAGGCAGGTGGCCCCCCTCTGGTGCCCTCCCCGCATAACAGGCCCAACATCACTGTCCTCCTGGTAGGTGACCACTGATCTGCGGCAGAAGTGTACGGAGTCTCACACAGGCACCTCTGCCTCTGCCCCCTTGGCAGCAGGCATCATCGCTCTCACCCTGGAGGCCAAGTAAGTGGGTGGGAACTGAGGCTCAACCCTGTCCCCACCAGCGCCCCCTGCAAGGCAGGCCTTGGTCTCCAGCTTCTCTCCGAAGAGACAGCCCCCAAGCCTCTCCGTCCCTCCTCTGCAGTAAGAACCTCACCTGGCGGGACATGCAGCACCTGGTGGTACAGACCTCAAAGCCAGCCCACCTCAATGCTAACGACTGGGCCACCAATGGTGTGGGCCGCAAAGGTGAGGACAGGGTTGGATTGGGGGTTGCGGGGGCCCTGTGTGCCTCCCAGCTGACCCCGCCTTCCCTGCCCCACAGTGAGCCATTCGTATGGCTACGGGTTACTGGACGCAGGTGCCATGGTGGCTCTGGCCCAGAACTGGACGACGGTGACCCCCCAGCGGAAGTGCATCATCGACATCCTCACTGAGCCCAAGTGAGGGCTGGACCCTGGCTGGGAGGGGGCAGGTGGGACCTGAGGGGCGCAGGGGTGCCCGCTGGTGCCCTTGGGCCAGGCTGATAGACCGTCATGGTGCTCTCCGCACAGGGACATCGGGAAGCGGCTGGAGGTGCGGAAGACTGTGACCGCCTGCCTGGGGGAGCCCAGCCACATCACGCGGCTGGAACACACTCAGGCACGGCTCACCCTGTCCTACAACCGCCGCGGTGACCTGGCCATCCATCTGGTCAGCCCCATGGGCACCCGCTCCACCCTGCTGGCCGCCAGGTGCTTGCCCTCTCCTCTGTCCAGCTTGTCCTGTCCCTCACATCCACGTGCATTCATTCATTGACTCACACAGCCCTGAAAGGCACCAAAAACTTTTCCACTGTTGGCATTTTGGGAAGGATGGTTTTTGTCCTATGGGACTGTCCCATGTTGTAGGAATCCCTGATTCTGCCCATTAAATGCCATGTCTGTGTGCCTTCCCATGTGTAGTACCCTTGCACATTTCCAGAATCTGGTTGAGAACACTTGGCCTCCTGGGAAACACCCAGCAGGCGTTTCCAGCCCAGCGGGGTTATGCTGCACCGGGGGGAGGGGGTGTGGTCCATGTGCTGTGGGCTCAGTGTCCCCTGGCTGGGGTCCCCCAGAGGCCTCAGGCAGCTACGTGCACCTTCCTCCCCAGGCCGCACGACTACTCTGCAGACGGGTTTAATGACTGGGCCTTCATGACGACCCATTCCTGGGACGAGGACCCCTCTGGCGAGTGGGTCCTGGAGATTGAAAACACCAGCGAAGCAAACAACTATGGTATTGGGGGTGCTCAAGGGCTAGGGATGGAGGAGGGATGCTGGTGGAGTCTGGGGTGCCGGGCTTCTGACTTTTGCCTCCCCCCTCAATAGGGACACTGACCAAGTTCACCCTTGTGCTGTATGGCACGGCCCCCGAGGGGCTGCCCACAGCTCCTGAGAGCATCGGCTGCAAGACCCTCACGTCTAGCCAGGCCTGTGTGGGTCAGTCGTGGGTGCTGCAAGGGCTTGGGAACCTGAGGCTGGGAACAGAGGGCACCTGTCCTAAAGGAGGAAAAGGAGTGTGAAGGGATGCTGGGACCCCAGGGTGACCACAGTCCTGGGGCGGGTGGGAGCTCCTGGGGATGGTGGTGACTGCCTGGGGCTGCAGGTCCACAGGCTGCCACTGTCGTGGGGCTCAGGACCCAGCAGCCATGGGCGGCTTGGCTGACGCCCACCTTCTGCTCCGTGCCGGCAGTGTGCGAGGAAGGCTTCTCCCTCCACCAGAAGAGCTGTGTCCAGCGCTGCCCTCCAGGCTTCACTCCCCAAGTCCTCGACACGCACTACAGCACCGAGAACAACGTGGAGATCATCCGGGCCAGCGTCTGTGCCCCCTGCCACGCCTCGTGTGCCACGTGCCAGGGGCCAGCCCCCACAGACTGCCTCAGCTGCCCCAGCCACGCCTCCCTGGACCCTGTGGAGCAGACGTGCTCCCGGCAAAGCCAGAGCAGCCGTGAGTCGCCGCAGCCGCAGCAGCCGCCGCCCGCAGAGGTGGAGGCAGAGCCGCGGCTGCGGGAGGGGCTGCTGCCCTCACACCTGCCCGAGGTGGTGGCCGGCCTCAGCTGCGCCTTCATCGTGCTGGTCTTCGTCACTGTCTTCCTGGTCCTGCAGCTGCGCTCGGGCTTCAGCTTCCGAGGGGTGAAGGTGTACACCATGGACCGTGGCCTCATCTCCTACAAGGGGCTGCCCCCCGAAGCCTGGCAGGAGGAGTGCCCGTCCGACTCAGAAGAGGACGAGGGCCGGGGCGAGAGGACCGCCTTTATCAAAGACCAGAGCGCCCTTTGACGAGCGCCTAACTGCCCGCCCCTTCGAGCCCATCCCCTCCTGGGGCACTTTTTAATTCACCAAAGTATTTTTTTATCTTGGGACTGGGTTTGGACCCCAGCTGGGAGGCAAGAGAGGCAGAGACGGCTTCCCACCCTACCCTTGGGACCCCGGCTGCCTGAGGTGGGACCCCGGGACCAGCTGGGGAGCAGGAGAGGGCCTCTGCCCACCCCCAGCATGCCTGCGTGTGGAGAAAGGAGTGAAACCTTTAGGGCAGCTTTCCAAGGTCCAGGCCCCAGCCAGAGTTCCCTGCGGAGTGAAGAGGGGCAGCCCTTCCCTTATGGGATTCCTGACCCGGGCTGCAGTTCTCTCCCCTTCCCTGTCCCTCTAAAGCAATAATGGTCCCCATCCAGGCAGCAGGGAGGCTGGCCTAGGGGGTATTTGAAGGAGGAGGCCACCTCTCTAAGGGCTTTTGCATCCCTGACCCCGTCCCCCACCTCTGGTGAGCCTCGGGCGGAAGCAGTAAGCGAAGGAAGGGACCAAGGCAAGGCAGGCACTTCCAGGGTGCACACGTGTGTGCACACGTGTGTTTGTTCCTTTGCCCACCTCCACTACAGCTGGCTGCCTGCTGAGCGAGGCTGGCCCGGCCCCATGCTGGTGTGCTGACCACCCTCCCCTCTCTGGCACCCTCTCCTCCTGCCAGGGCCCAAGTCCCTGTTTTCTGAGCCCGGGGCTGCCTGGGCTGTTGGCACTCACAGTCCCGGAGCCCCTGGGTGGGTGGTGGGGAGGGACGGTGGCCCAGCCGGCCTCTCCCGCCTCCCACCCGATGCTGCTTTCCCCTGTGGGGATCTCAGGGGCTGTTTGAGGATATATTTTCACTTTGTGATTATTTCACTTTAGATGCTGATTTTTTTTTTTTTTTGGTATTTTTAATGGGGGTAGCAGCTGGACCATCCACCTCCCCACACCCACTGTCCACCCTGCTGTTCCCCCCGGCTGCCCTGGCCCTGAGGTGTGGGGGTCTGCAGCGTGTTGCTGAGGAGTAGCCGAGCCCCAGGTCCTGAAGAGGCAGGCCAGGCCAGGCGGGCCCTAGGAAAGGAGGAGTACGGTAGAAGGGGCAGGCTGCCGTCCACTTCGGATGGGGCTCCTCGTGCCAAGGGCTCATGGGTCACTGGTTCTCCAAGTGCCAGGGGTGGGCAGGCAGTGGCACTGAGCCCCCTCCAACACCGTGCCCTGGTGGAAAAAGCACTGACCTGTCCTGCCCCCCAAGGCCCCCTCTTCTGACGTGCCTTTTGTACCCCTCCCATTAGGACAATCAGTCCCCTCCCGTTTGGGAGCCCCCTTTTCTTTCTCTCCCCTAGCCCCTCCTGGCACCCAGCCACCTGCCCAGGGGCGCCCCCGCCTCTCCCATCCCCCCCACCCTTGTGGCCAGCCCAGCTGGTTTTGTAAGATACTGGGTTGGTGCACAGTGATTTTTTTTTTTCTTGTAATTTAAACAGGCCCAGCATTGTTGGTTCTATTTAATGGACACGAGGTAATGTTAGAGGTTTTAAAGTGATTAAACGTGCAGACTATGCAAACCAGGCCTGGTCTCCAATGTGGTGATGTTCTTCCCAGGACCTGGGGCTGCGTCCAGAATGAGGTGCGGGTGAGGGCTGGGGCGAGTTACATGCCCACATGGTGTCCTGCCTACCTGTAAGTGCCCAAAGTCCACCTCCCGAGGCGTTCAGAGCCTTCTTTAGGTGGGGTGTGGAAGGGACAGTAGGTGGAGACAAGCTCCAAGCCCCAGGGGTGGGACTAGCTGAGCACCTCCACCCCCACAGGCCTGGACTCCAGCAGGGTGGAGAGTGATGGCCTGTGTCCAGTTGCTCAGGGTCTCCCTTGGCTGAAGTAGCCCGGCCGCCAGCTGTAGGGCTGAGGCCTTCGGTGGGGCCTAACTGGACCAAGATGGCTTTTGCTGGGGAGATCCTGAGTCCCACACTGGGAACGTCATACCTCTCCACTCCCCAGCCCAGGCCCCTCGCCTGCCACAGTTCTCCCTAGGGACAGGAAGCCCCTGCCTGGGGGTGGAGGAGCCGTGCCAGTTCCACCAGGATCTGTGCCTGAGAAGCAGGCCTCTCCTCGGGATATTTACTTGGAAATTTTATTCAAATGGAGGCTGGCGCCTGAGCTCTCCTTGGGGAATCCAGTGGGGTGGGGAAGGCCTGGCCTAGGCTTCCCCCTTCCTCTTCTGGGGCCGCCCTGGCCTGCTGCTCGGACTGCCCGCCCGCCCCCAAACCCTGGACCCCCAGACTCCCCGGCCCAACGCAATCCTGCAGCCCGGCCCTGTGCCAGGCGCCCACCGCCGCCCCCTTGGGCCGTTCCCCGTGTTCCTGGGCGCTGTCCGGGCCCTGGGGAGTGCCGGGCGCAGGCTGCTCTCTTCTGGGCCATTCTTTCCCAGCCCCCTCCTCCCTTCCGTTTCCGTGGCCGTGTAGCCGGCTGAGGCAGCGGCCTGCACTGGGCAGGGGGGCGGGCAGGCGTCGGGGGCTCCTGCCCGCCCCTTCCCCTCAGCCGGCCCGCCCCGGGGCCGGGGCCAACTGAAACCGCAGGAGGAGGAAACGCGGAATCAGGAACTGGCCCCGGCTGGTGCGGGCCTGAGTCTGAGTCTGTCCTCGGCAGCCCCAGGATCAGCTGCCCACGCGGTTAACTCCTGCCCCGAGACCCAGGAGGCAGCGGCGGCGGGCACGGGGAGCGGGGTCAGCAGGCAGTGGGCAGGGGCCCGGCAGGCGATCAGAGAGCGGGACACGGGACCAGGTAGGGCAGGGGCTGCGGAAGGGCAGGGTCCCGGGCGGCGGCTGCCTGGGGCGCAGGCAGGGGCAGCCTTGTGTGCACCTTGCCCCTGCAGCGGGTGCTGGGTGGAAGGGCCCAGGGAGGGAGGCTCCGGGAGGTTTCTGTTCCAGGGCTGGGAAGGAGACCCCTGGCACCAGGCCTCGACCTGGGACACAGGAAGCAATGAGGGCTTTCCCAGGCCAGGCCGTGTTCTGTACCCATGGCTGCATTTCAGCGGGACAGGCCCCCACCTCCTGCCTGTCTGCGGCTCCTCCTGGCCCGGCAGCCCCTAGCTTCCCTGTCCTGCCCGCCCGTCTCCAGCTTCTGCCTTGCCCCCAGTGGTGGCCTCTCCTCTCTTGGTCCCCAGGACCACACTATGGGCTTCTCTTCGGAGCTGTGCAGTCCCCAGGGCCACGGGGCAGTGCAGCAGATGCAGGAGGCCGAGCTTCGGCTGCTGGAGGGCATGAGGAAGTGGATGGCTCAGCGGGTCAAGAGTGACAGAGAATATGCTGGGCTGCTGCACCACATGTCACTGCAGGACAGCGGGGGCCAGAGCCGGGGCATCAGCTCCCAGAGCCCCATCACTCAGGTGGGATTCTACAGGGCCCTAGGCCTCCTCACCACCCTTCCCACCCTCGACCAACAAAGTCCTGTGGGTGCCGGGTAGATCTGCCCGCCCCTTCCTTTCCCGGAGCCCACTGGGGAGGGTTGGAGGTTGGGCAGGCCCAGGCGTGGGAGCCACTGTCCCCCACTCCCTGCCTTGCCCGCCCCATGCTGTAGTCCTGGGCAGAGATCACCAGCCAGACGGAGGGCCTGAGCCGGTTGCTGAGGCAGCACGCAGAAGATCTGAACTCAGGGCCACTGAGCAAGCTGAGCCTGTTGATCCGGGAGCGGCAGCAGCTGCGCAAGACCTACAACGAGCAGTGGCAGCAGCTCCAGCAGGAGCTCACCAAGGTGGGTGGGTGGGTGGCACCCGGGCTTCACCTGGTCATTTCTGCCTACATTTTGAGCTGAAAAGGGCTGGTTTTGCAAGGAACCCCTGGACTCACTGAAGAAGTGTAAGTATCTGACCACAGGCCCACCCCCAGCACCTGCTCCAGCCCAGCTTCCTCCCCTCACCCCACCTCCCGGCCCGTACGTTGGGCCGGGCTGCAGCAGGGCCTCTCTCTCCACGCCTTTTCTGTCACCCTACTGTGTGCCTGAGCAGAGTGCTGGGAGTACAAGGATGAGTGATCCAGCCATTGCCTGGGAGGAGCGCAGGACCTGTGACCTACCTCCTGCACTGCACCAGCTGGCCCTCGGGTCCGAGAGACAGTGAGAGGAATGAGGGCTACTCTCCCCGCCCTTGGCCCAGGCTGGCTTCTCCCAGGGACCCAGAGACTTCACAAGGCAGCAGTGTGGCCCCCTGACTCGGAGGTTAAGGACTGGGGCTGTGAAGTGGGTCTGCCTGCATTTGAATCCTGCCCAGCTCCTCTGACTAGAGGCTGTTTGATTGGAGCTATTTACGCGGATGCTTTAGCCTTCTTATTCAATGTGCTGGGCAGCCGCCTGCACCACACCCCTTCTACCAGAGCAAACCCAGCCTTGCTGCAGACCCACAGCGGCCCCTGGTGGCCAGCCTTCACCCACTCCTCTCTTCCCAGACGATCATCTAATTCAGGGGTCAGCCTGCTTTTGCAGGCAGTTTTACTGGAACACAGCCTTGCCCATATGTTTTCATATTATCTGTGGCTACTAAAGAGCTACAGTGGCAGAGCCCAGCAAGTTCAACAGAGATTGCATGGTCTACAAGCCTACAGTGTTTACCACCTGGCCCTTAAGAAAAGGGCTGATCTAGTCTGTGCATTTAGCTCTGTTACAGATGGGGAAGCTGAGGTTCAGAGGAGAGGAGTGGAGTTTGCCCTAAGCACCCCAGTGCAGAAACAGGCAACTGGGATGAGAACTCCGGTCTTGACCACCAGGAACATAATTGTGGGACCCAGTGCAAAATGAAAACGCAGGGCCCCTTGTCGAAAAATTATTAAGAATTTCAAGATGGCATCAACAGAGTGTTAAACCAAGCACACACGCCTGCCACTGGACCTTAGTTGCCACCAGATACCACTCTAGACCAAGGAAGGACAGTTGTCGCCTGCCCAGTCCGGCTCTCTGCTGCCCCCGGGGGCCTGTCCTTAGCCTGACTCCTCTGACCTTAACCTTAGCAGCAATGGCTAAGTCCCAGAGGTCTCCAGGCCCTTCCTGAAGGATGAACTTGGATGTGCTGTCCGCCTGGACTGCAGAACCTGTCCAGGGCTTCACCTTGGGCAGGAATCCTCTGGGGACCTGCTGTCCCACACTGGTCTCTCCTCTCTCCAGACCCACAGCCAGGACATTGAGAAGCTGAAGAGCCAGTACCGAGCCCTGGCACGGGACAGCGCCCAGGCCCGACGCAAGTACCAGGAGGCCAGCAAAGGTCCGGAGCTTCCCTCACTGGCAGGATGGGAATCCCAAGCCAGCCCAGACCTGTCCACAGGTACCCGGGGAGGGGGGTGCTACCCAGGCCTCTGTGCTGTCACCCACACCTCCTTCCCCAAACCTGGCAGACAAAGACCGTGACAAAGCCAAGGACAAGTACGTGCGCAGCTTGTGGAAGCTCTTTGCTCACCACAACCGTTATGTGCTGGGCGTGCGGGCTGCGCAGCTACACCACCAGCACCACCACCGGCTCATGCTGCCCGGCCTGCTCCAGTCCCTGCAGGACCTGCACCAGGAGATGGCGTGCATCTTGTAAGCCCACACCCTCCGACCCCCGTTACAGCCCTGAAGCCCAGAGGCAGGGTCCAGAAAACGAAGTCCTGTAAAAGTGACAAGTGTGTAGTCACGTGAGAACATGCCCTGGGCCAGTCAGTTTACATCCAAATTACATTTTTCTGGGCCCATTATTGCAGGGTTTTATTATGTTTATTGAACACCATTCTAGGCTCTGCTGTGTGATACAGCAGAGAACGTAGACAAAAATATCTGTCCTCTAGGATCATTCGTTTGTGGAGAAAGAAAAGGAAATCAATAAGTAAAGTAGAAAGCATGTTAGAGGTGATAGGTGCTATGGAGAAAAATAAAACAAGAGGATAGGGAGGCAGGGGGACAGGGCAGGAGGTTACTGTTTTATTTATTTATTTATTTATTTATAAGGAATATGTTCTTTTTTTGCCATTTTTATTTATTTGTTTGGTTGCGCCAGGTCTTAGTTACGGCAGGCAGGCTCCTTAGTTGCAGCTCGCCGGCTCCTTAGTTGTGGCACACAAACTCTTAGTTGCAGCATGCATGCGAGATCTAGTTCCCTGACCAGGGATTGGACCCGAGGCCCCTGCGTTGGGAGCGCGGAGTCTTAACCACTGTGCCACCAGGGAAGTCCCAGGTTTGCTGTTTTAAATGGAGTGGTCTGGGAAAGCCTCAGAAGTGCAGAAGTGAACCAGGGGGATTTTGAAGAAGGGCCATTCCAGAAAGAGGAATCGCAGGTGCACAGGCCGCAAGGTGGGAGAGCGCCTGAAATCAAGGAATAGCAAGGAAGCCAGTGTAGCCTTTGCAGAGTGAGGGAAGGGCAGAGTCAGACACGGGGCTGGAGGAGTCCAGGGATGATAGAGGGTCCCTCAGGCCGTTGTGAGGACTTTGGCTCTGGGTGGACCAGAAGAGCGGCATGATCTGAGCTGTCTTAATCAGGTCAGTTCGACTGCTGTGTTGAGAACAGACTTCAGGGGGCAAGACAGGACAAGGGAGACCAGGCAGGAAGCTACTGCAGTGATCCAGACCACAGACCACGCCACTGGACCTGGGCAGTAGCAATGGAGGGGAGAAGTGGTCAGGTCTTGGACGTACTTTGAAGGTGGAGCCAGTGAGAATTCCTCATGGACTGGAAGTAGGGTGTGGATAGAGCAGTCAAGGATGACTCCAAGGATTTGGCCTGGAGCCCCTGGGTGGTAGAGGTTACATGGAGAATGAGATGGGAGAAGCAGGTTCAGGAGATAAGAATAGGAGTTCATTTTTCTTTTTTAAAATATTTATTTATTTACTTTTGGCTATGTTGGGTCTTAAGTTGTGGCACGCGGGATCTTTCGTCGTGGTGTGCAGGCGTCTCTCTAGTTGCAGCGTGCGGGTTACAGAGCCCATGGGCTCTATAGTTGCGGCACGTGGGATCTTAGTTCCCCAACCAGGGATCGAACCCGTGTCCCCTGAATTGGAAGGTGGATTCTTAACCACTGCGCCACCAGGGAAGTCCCAGCAGTTCATTTTTCAACTGGTGGAGTTTGGGTGTCTGAGAGATGTCCAACAGGACATTTAGAGTAGGTGGATAGTTACATGAGACTGGAGCTCAGGGAGCTATAAGTGCGGGCTCAGCAGCACATCGATGGCTTACGTGTGTATCAGAGCCCCGGAGCCCCAGCTGTGGGGCTATGCCCAGGGCAGGCACATTTGTAGCTCACATTTACCGAGCACTTCCTCAAACCACACACTCTGCACATAGGCTCTCATTGGGGCCTTATTACAAACTCCCAGGAGACACTAAGTACCTTGCCTGTGGTCATTTGACTGGTAAATGATGGGTGGCGGGGATCAACCCCAGGGTGGGTCCAAATCCAGTGCCACGGGCCCCAAGCTTCCTAGCCTTTTCCAGCCTGAGGCCCCCCTGACCCGGGGTCCCGTCTGGGGGCAGGAAGGAGATCCTACAGGAATACCTGGAGATTAGCAGCCTGGTGCAGGACGAGGTGGTGGCCATTCACCAGGAGATGGCTGCAGCGGTTGCCCACATCCAGCCTGAGGCCGAGTACCAAGGCTTCCTGCAACAGTATGGGTAAGCCCCTCCTTGCAGCAGCTGGGTGCCAGGGCTGCTGGCCCGTGCACTGATGGGCAGTGTCCCCCGCAGGTCCACACCTGACGTCCCACCCTGTGTCACCTTTGATGAGTCGCTGCTTGAGGAGGCTGAACTGCTGGAGCCCGGGGAGCTGCAGCTGAACGAGCTGACTGTGGAAAGCGTGCAGCACACGTGTGTGGTGGTTCGGCTGGGGGTCGGGGGTAGACGCCGTCCACACAGAGCTGTGGCCAGCCCTCAGGCTTGCTTGGCCCCGCAGGGATGCATCTCAGGGGCTTGGCTCTAACACTGCCCTTCCTCTGGGCACAGGCTGACCTCAGTGACAGAAGAACTGGCCGTGGCCACTGAGATAGTGCTCAGCCGGCAGGAGGTGGTCACTCAGCTGCAGCACGAGCTCTGGACTGAGGAGCAGACCACCCACCCCCGGGAGCGGTGAGTGGGGCCCGCCTACAGCAGCCTCCTGGCCCTCCCTTCCCTCCGTCCGGCCTGCCTGACGCACTGCTGGCCATCAGCTACAGGCTGAGCCCCTCTCTCCCCCCACCCAACCACCCGCCCCTGCCCACAGGGTGCAGCTGCTGGGCAAGAAGCAGATGCTGCAGGAGGCACTGCAGGGGCTGCAGGTAGCGCTGTGCAGCCAGGCCAAGCTGCAGGCCCAGCAGGAGCTGCTGCAGGCCAAGCTGGAGCAGCTGGGCCCCGGTGAGCCCCTGCCCGTGCTGCTGCAGGACGACCGCCACTCCACCTCGTCCTCGGTGAGCCGCCCTCCCGCAGCCTGCGCCGCCAGCCCTGCCCGCCCACCGGGGGCCGCGCTCCTCATTTTCGCCCTCCCCCTCCCCAAGCCTGGCCACCCGCTGACGTCTGTCCCTGGCCTCAGGAGCAGGAGCGAGAAGGGGGAAGGACACCCACCCTGGAGATCCTTAAGAGCCACATCTCAGGAATCTTCCGCCCCAAGTTCTCGGTGAGTGGAGCCCAGCCTGGACCCGCACCTCTGCCCTTCTCTAAAGGGTGGACCAGGCCAACGGTCTCAGGGATGTCTCCCTAAGCCCCTCCTACCACGTGCTTTGGATTTAGTCGCGGGGTTGCCCTAGAGAGGAGGCTCTTCCAAGGCCACTTTTACTGGGGAGCCCCTCCCTTCCCTGGGATTCCGTGCCACCCCCGTACCCTCTTCCTCTCCACCACCCACGTGTGTGAAAGGGACCTGCAGCCTCGTTACCCCACGGCTCTCTCTGCTCCAGGAGTGGTTGGGGGCTGTGGCCTGGAGGAAAAGGCAAAAGCTTTGTTTGGGATCACCCAGCCTGGGTGAGTTTATTGCTGGCTCCAAGGGTTGCAGATGGCTCTTTGTGGCATTCGTGTGCTTTGTGAGGACGAGGAGTATATGAGAGAGAGGCGGACACCCCCCAGCTGGCCGGCCTGGTGGCCTCCGCTGATGGGCTGGCTGAGTGACCCCTCCTTGCTCCTCCTCTGTCCCTGTCTAGCTCCCCCCACCGCTGCAGCTTGTTCCAGAGGTGCAGAAGCCCCTGCATGAGCAGCTGTGGTACCACGGAGCCATCCCGCGGGCAGAGGTGGCTGAGCTGCTGACACACTCTGGGGACTTCGTGGTCCGGGAGAGCCAGGGCAAGCAGGAGTACGTGCTGTCTGTGCTGTGGGACGGCCAGCCCCGACACTTCATCATCCAGTACGCTGACGTGAGTGGGGCCTGAACCCCAGCCTTTCCCTTCCCTTCCCCTCCCTCCCCTCCTTTCCCCTTCACCAGGGAGCATAGAAAGGAGCTGCTATGTCTTAGATGTCTCCCCGGCAGGGCTGAAAGGGGCCCCAGAGACCACCCAGTCCCTGCACCCAAACAGGTGTGCGTCCTCCCATAGGACGGGGGAGCAGACTTGTTGTGCAGCATCAGGTCTCTGCCTCTCATCCCAGGCAGGCCCTTTCTCCCTGCCGTTCTTTCTTCCTCTCCTCTCCCAGGGCTCAGGCCCCCTCAGCAATGGAGGCTGTTGACCCCAGTTCCCCCTATCCCACAGAACCTGTACCGACTGGAAGGAGATGGCTTTCCCAGCATCCCCTTGCTCGTAGACCACCTGTTGCGCTCCCAGCAGCCCCTCACCAAGAAAAGCGGTATCATCCTGAACAGGGCTGTGCCCAAGGTGAGTCTGTGGCAGGACTGAGGCCCACACAGAATCAGAGCAGGAAGGGCTTTCCAGGTCCTATACACTCCCCAGGGGGCCGGCCTCCCTCTAGGTTTGGAATGTCAAGGTCATTCCCATTCCCTGGGCCACACACCCCTGGCTGGTGCTCACCCATTTAGTGCCCCTGCCTGGTCCCTGAGTCATCTAAGTGTGATCTTGTGTCCAACCCCCATTTTGCAGACCAACGATCCAAGGTGCCAAGAAATGAAAGACACAGCATTGGGAGGGGGTATTCAGTCCTTGATAGGGCCCAGCACTGCCTCCCTTCACTGACTTCTGACCCCCCCCCCGACTCCTCCCTTCCCCAGGACAAGTGGGCACTAAGCCATGAGGACCTGGTGTTGGGTGAGCAGATTGGGCGGGTGAGTTGAGTGCGTTCTGCCAGGCTCCTGGCCGCCTGCTTTTCCCCTCCCCCAGTATCACTTCCTTCCAACCCAAAGGCCGAGTGACACCAGGGCCCCACCCGCAGAGGGCTCTCAGCCTCCCTGCCTCAGTCTGAGTTCCAACTTGGACCCCTGACTCCCTGCCTAGCCACCGCCATACGCTGTCCTGCAGGAAACCGGGGGGGAAAGCACCTGCCCTGGAAGCTCCCCAGAGATGGCTCTGCCACCAGCACCCACCCCATGGCACTCACACACACACACTTCCCGCCCCACCCCTGCCTCCTCAGGGAAGAGAGACACGCTCCGTTCACATGAGCTATAAAATACCTGCTTAGGGGGCTTCCCTGGAGGTCCAGTGGTTAAGACTGTGCTTCCAACGCGACGGTGAGGTGGGGCGCAGGTTCGATCCCTGGTCAGGGAACTAGGATCCCACATGCTACGTAGTGTGGCCTAAAAATAAAAATTAAAAAAAAATAAAAATAAAATAAAATACCTACTCAGGAAAGAAGACACTTTCCTAAAAACCATAATGCTTTACCAACCCAAGCAAAAGTGATTGTTGGACTTCCGTGTCACTTCTCAGTGAACATGGTAAGTCAGAGGTGACTCTCCCTGCCTGTCCCATGTGTACACTTCGTCCCCCGACCAGGGAGCCGGGATGAGCAGGTCTGAGCATGGGGGCACTGAGGCAAGGGCCGGTGGGGACAAGGTGGGCTCTGCCCCGAGTGCAGGAGAGGACCACAGTCCAGGGAAGACAGATAGGAGCCCCAGACCGTTTCAGGGGAACTTTGGCGAAGTATTCAGCGGACGCCTGAGAGCGGACAACACCCTGGTGGCCGTGAAATCTTGCCGCGAGACGCTCCCACCCGACCTCAAGGCCAAGTTTCTGCAGGAAGCGAGGTGGGTGATGAAATACCCACCCCTGGAGGTTCCACATAGGAAGGGCTCCTCTGCGTGCACGGCAGGGTGCTTGACTTCGGAAGTGCTTGACTTCATTTCATCCTCACAACCCCACCCCCCCGTAGTGTGGAGGGGTCGAGGCTCTGGGACCCACCCAAAGTCACACTTCCAGGTCTGCTACCCTGCTCTCACCCTGCCTCAGGCTCCCTGGGCTCCTGGGGCCGACGAGGTGAATGTGTAAGGCCCCCCACCCAGCGGAGGTGGGAGCCTGAGCAGCCCTGCGCCCCCGCCCCCAGGATCCTGAAGCAGTACAGCCATCCCAACATCGTGCGTCTCATCGGCGTCTGCACCCAGAAGCAGCCCATCTACATCGTCATGGAGCTCGTGCAGGGTGAGCAGAGCGAGCTGACCTCCAGGGCTGGGGTGCGCCGCTGGGCTAGGTCTCCCCACCGCCTCCGACCCCCAGAAGGCTCATTGAGCTCCCCGTCCCCACCGCCCACTCCCAGGGGGCGACTTCCTGACCTTCCTCCGGACAGAGGGAGCCCGCCTGAGGGTGAAGACTCTGCTGCAGATGGTAGGGGATGCGGCTGCGGGCATGGAGTATCTGGAGAGCAAGTGCTGCATCCACCGGTGAGGGGGTGGGCGCGGCAGGCAGTCCCGACACCCGCCCCCCCGCCCCCGCACCAGATGCAGGCGCTGCTGCCCCTCACCAGCAGGCACTAGCTCCGGGGGTGGAGTTTGCCTCTCTGACGGACCAGGCATCCCAGGAGCAGGGGCAGCTTCGGCTCGTGGCTGTGTCTAGGGAGCCCGGGCCGGGCAGGTGGCAGGTGCTGCGTGGATATTGGCTAAGTGAGCCCCTGTCCTGCTTTCGCCCAGGGACCTGGCTGCTCGGAACTGCCTAGTGACAGAGAAGAATGTCCTGAAGATCAGTGACTTTGGGATGTCCCGGGAGGAAGCCGACGGGATCTACGCAGCCTCGGGGGGTCTCAGACAAGTTCCCGTGAAGTGGACCGCACCCGAGGCCCTGAACTACGGTACCTGGGCCTGATCCGCTCTGGCTGCAGGGCCCAAGACTGGGCATGGGTCCCACCACCTGCCCTTCTCTGGCCAATGGGTGTGGCCCACTCACGCCACCTCACCTCCTCGTAGGCCGCTACTCCTCCGAGAGCGACGTGTGGAGCTTTGGCATCTTGCTCTGGGAGACCTTCAGCCTGGGGGCCTCCCCCTACCCCAACCTCAGCAATCAGCAGACTCGGGAGTTTGTGGAAAAGGGTAAGGGAACCCTGCGGTGTGACGGTGGCCTCAGAGCCAAGCCCTCTTCCCAGCGCTCCAGCTGGACTCCTCCAGGCCTCCTAACGCCCTATCCTTCCCGCTGAGGCAGAGTAAGGATAATCCTAGAGCTACCATCCAGTGGAACCCTGTTGTGTGCCAGGCCATCTGTTTATTTCATTTACTCTTCATAACGTGTGAGGTTGGGATTCATAGGCCCCTTTTACAGAAGGAAACACTGAGGTTTGCAGGGATCACACAACTAGCACATGGTGGCTTGAGATTAGAATCTCTGTGCTTTTGGTGAAGAAACGGGGCTCCTTAAGAACACTGTACCTTAAGCAGCTCCCATTGCTCATGGCATGTCCCAGGGGCTGCCAGGGCCCCTCAGACCCCCTCCTCACGCCTGGTGTGCTGTGCCTGTCCTCAGGGGGCCGCCTGCCTTGCCCCGAACTGTGCCCCGACGCTGTGTTCAGACTCATGGAGCAGTGCTGGGCCTCCGAGCCCGGGCAGCGACCCAGCTTCAGCACCATCTACCAGGAGCTGCAGAGCATCCGAAAGCGGCATCGGTGAGACTGGGGCCCCACTTCTCAAGCCAGTGACCTCTGCAGGCAAGATTATACCTCCTCACCAGCTCCAGGTCACGCCGCTGGACAGCTCTTCATCATCCTGGACTCCAGCCAGCGGTATCTATGCTGCCGGCAGGGATGCAGCTCCGTGTCTGCTGTACATCCCTGTTCCTGCCAGGGATTCCTCTTCCAGGCAGAAATAATAAAAACCATTTGTGCCCATCAAGTGCTCTTGGCATGCGCGCTCCTCTGGAGGGCAGGTCTTAGAAGGAAAAGAGGCCCTGTACCGTGGCCGTGGGGAAGGAGGAGGACGGACAGTGTTCACAGGGCAGAACTGACATGGTTTGGTAGCTGTTGGATGTGCGACTTGGGGAAGAGGAGGAGAGATCAGGATGATATACAGGCTTCTTGACCAGATGGTGGTGTTATTTCTGAATTAGGATCCCAGGCAGAGGAGCCGAGCTGCAGGAAGTATGGTGAGTTTGGAGATGTTGCATTTCAGGGGCCTGTGGCGATGTAAG
Organism: Mesoplodon bidens; assembly: GCF_964165515.1. Taxonomy (NCBI): domain Eukaryota; kingdom Metazoa; phylum Chordata; class Mammalia; order Artiodactyla; family Ziphiidae; genus Mesoplodon; species Mesoplodon bidens. The sequence continues at coordinate 37,259,731 of NC_138178.1, forward strand.
TGTGACATATAAGTCTGGAGGCTCAGATGGAAGTAAAGGCTGGCAACTGAGGTTTGAAAGTCATTAGCTTATAAATGTCAGAGACACTATGTCTGTGTACCACAGTCACATGAGAAACAGGAAGAGGAGAGTGTCAGGGGAAGTTAGAGTTCTACTCCAAGGGGACTGGAGTAGCTGAAGAGAAAGAAAATATTCCCATCTCTCAAGACAAGTTTACTGAGCAATGGGTAGCAGAGCGGGGAGCCCTCACCTCCTCCCTTAAATTCCCCCGAAACTGGGACTTCCCTGGTGGTGCAGTGGTTAAGAATCCGCCTGCCAGTGCAGGGGACACGGGTTCGAGCCCTGGTCCAGGAAGATCCCACATGCTGCAGAGCAACTAAGCCCGTGCACCACAACTACTGAGCCTGTGCTCTAGAGCCCATGAGCCACAACTACTGAGCCTGTGTGCCACAACTACTGAAGCCCATGCGCCTAGAGCCCATGCTCCGCAACAAGAGAAGCCCGCGCGCAGCAACGAAGACCCAATGCAGCCAAAAATAAATAAATTAATTAATTAAAAAAAAAATTCCCCCGAAACCTACAAAGTTATCTGAAAATTTTCTAGCAGCAATGGTGAAGGTCAAGAAGACAAAGAGGGACTTCCCTGGCGGTCCAGTGGTTAAGGCTCCACACTTCCACTGCAGGGAGTGCGGGTTCGATCCCTGGTCAGGGAACTAAGGTCCTGTATGCCACATGGTGCAGCCAAAAAAAAAAAGAAGAAGAAGACAAAGAAGTATGAATAGACTGGAAAACAGAAACCTGGAAAGATTTATAGCACCAAAGAGCAAAGCAGTAAGAACTCTGAGGTAAAATGGCCATGAAGTAGTTGATATCTATTTTCAAAGAGATAAAAGACAATACTTGTTTCAATAAGAGGAAATCAAGTTAGAGTGTGACTAAGTAAAAATACTAACAATTCAAATTGTATCTCCATTTGAAGTGGTAAAAAGCGGAACTGAAGAACTTCTGCTTCTGGGTAGGATGTGGTAGGTCCCCGCAGGTCCCCACGCCCATTGCAACAACTAGGAGGAAACATACGATGAAAATAATAATTTTTAAAGACAATGGCGAGGGGTGTTAAGAAAGAAAGAACATATGAATTAAAATTTCAAGGAGGAGAAAGCCCCTTCAAGGTGAACTGATGACGGGCAATTGTTTTCTTCCCTGAGACATTTGCTGAGATGGGACATCTCTGATAATCAGAATTGTCCCAAACAGAAAGACTCTACTGGGGAAAAAAAGAAATGGAGTTTCTGGTGCTTACAGGGACAGTGCTATGGATTGGTACCTGGAGGAACCCAAAATGCAATGCCAGTTTTCCCCCATGGAACATTTGCTGAGTTCTGGAGCAGTATGGGCAACTAGGAAGGGGCTGGGCTGGAAAGGCAGGTGTTTAGAGGGAGGGGGCCTGAAACAAACAATAATTGGTCTCCCCCTCAAGATATTGGCCAGACTTTGTTTGTTTCTTTTTTAAAAAATATTTATTTATTTGTTTATTTTGGCTGCATTGGGTCTTAGTCGCAGCACGCGGGCTCTTCGTCACGGAGCGCAGGCCTCTTTCTAGTTGTGGCACATAGGTCCTAGAGCGTTCAGGCTTAGTTGCCCCATGGCATATGGGATCTTAGTTCCCCCACCAGGGATCGAACCCGTGTCCCCTGCATTGGAAGGCAGATTCTTAACCACTGGACCACCAGGGAAGTCCCATTGGCCAAATTTTGAACCTGTCTGAGTTGGGAGGCTAAAGAGCTAACCTCAAAATCTCTTTAAAGCATCACTTGAAAGGCTGGAAGAGACAGAGACTGGCCAGGCTTTCCTAAATCTCAGAGGATGGGGGCGATCCAGGGGAGGACGGAGTTTTATCAGAACTATAACTCTGCCCCAACTCAACTCAATGCTTGATTACATCAAGGTAACTGGCTTCTCTGGGAACCCTCAGGGAGAAGTTGGGGAAGAGAATAACATCATATTTTACCTTTCTTTTATACCCAATATGTAACATACACTCAAATATTATAAAACATGCAAAAAGGGAGAAAAATGGGGCCAATACACAAGAGAAAAAATAAACTGTAGAAGCAGACCCACAAATGATAACTATGCTTGGGACTTCCCTGGTGGTCCAGTGGGTAAGACTCCACGCTCCCAATGCAGGGGGTCTGGGTTCAACCCTAGTTAGGGAACTAGATCCCACATGCATGCCGCAAGTAAAAGTTCGCATGCTGCAACTAAGAACTCCGCATGCCACAACTAAAGACCCCACATGCCGCAACTAAGACCCGGCACAGCCAAAATAAGTAAAATAAATAAATAAATAAATAAATAAATAAATACTTTAAAAATAATAAAATAACTATGCTTAATATGTTAAATGGAGAAAAAGGTGGACAAAATAGGTGCAAATATAGAGAATTTCAACAGGGTTGGAATCTATTTTAAAAGAATCAAAGGAGCAGGTAGAACTGAAAAATGCCATCTCTGAAATTACAAACTCTAAAAATTCATGGAGCTAAAGGATAAAGTCACAATCATAGAGACTGTGATCAACACACAGTCTCAGGATTAGTTCCCTAACCAGAAGACAGAACTAGTGAACTTGAAGATAGATTGAGTCTAAACTAAAATAGAGAGAGAGAAAAAAAGAAATGGAAAGAACAGAGCCTAAGAAACATGTGTGACTCCAAAATATGAGTAATTGAAGTTCCAGAAGGAAAAAGGGATGTTTGGACCAGAATAAACTGGAGATGACCCAAATGCCTACATAAGAATAAGAAAGGGCTTCCCTGGTGGCGCAGTGGTTGAGAGTCCGCCTGCCGATGCAGGGGACACGGGTTCGTGCCCCGGTCCGGGAGGATCCCACATGCCGGGGAGTGGCTAGGCCCGTGAGCCATGGCCGCTGAGCCTGCGCGTCCGGAGCCTGTGCTCCGCAACGGGAGAGGCCACAACAGTGAGAGGCCCGCGTACAGCAAAAAAAAAAAAAAAAAAGAAAGAACAAGCCATAAGTACATGTACCAACCCTGATGAATCTCAAAGACAGGTTGACAAACGCTATGTGAAAGAGTGCATACTTATGATTCCATTCATGAAGTTCAAGCACAGGCAAAACTAAGCTATAGAAAAATGAAAATAGTGGTTATGTCTGAGGGGTTCCAACAGTAAGCAGTATGAGCATGTAGGGGAACAGCTCCACTGTGGCATCCTTACAACCTTGCATGTCTCTACATTGGCCACGTAAGCAAGGCTTGAGTAGGGTGACTTGCGTCTTGACAGAATACACCACTATTATTCCTGGAGCAAGGGGACATAGTAGCCTGGAGAGGAGACTCCCTGTATTATGGGAGACCATTTTTCATCCATCTTTCTAGTTTCAGTTGAGTGCAGGGCTTTCCATTGGGCCCCCTCCTGTCGTAGAGTAAGGCCAGGTGCCATACAACTGCTTGGCCATAGTTTAGAGTTGGCTCCTTAGCCACAGAGTGACCTACCACCATGCCTCCTGTCACCTGTCCCTCCAGTTCAGTGTCATCCTGCGGCACTAGGGAGGGATGTGAGAAGCTGACAATATGCTGGTATTGCTTTTGCTTCAGTGTGAGTAATGAGCTGTCTGGATCCCCGTGACTTGTTGTTTCCTTACCAGCTGAGTCTGTGGAAGTGTGACAGGCCCACCCAGTGGCTGCAGTAGTAGATGCTTGTGGCCCTGTTAGCCACCATGCTGCGCTTAGGGACTGCTTGACCACTTGACCACTTTGGCACTTAATGTGGGGCTAAGGTCACAACCCATTTTTTGGAGAAGAGACAGGGATCTTAATATGGGCTGTCAAGTCAAGTATGGGCTAGAACTCTGGTGGACTTAGCGTCCACTAAGTGTCCACTTACTGCTGAGTTGTTTGGTGACATCAGAGACAAGTGGTCTATGACGATTGTTCCTGATCCCCAATGAGCTCCATTGGTGTTTAGCGTTGGAAATCAAAGAGGGTCTTACAGAGTTAAAGAAAGCATATGCTGGTTATTGCTCACCCTCCTACTGTGACTACAGATGGAACACTATCTGGTGAGTAAGGGCAGTCTGACACTCAGAAATGGGCTGAGATCCACTTTTACAATGAGTAAGAAAGGAGGGAAATTAGAGACAGACTTGGGCAAAAATCCAATGAAACCATAGAAGCATGGCTTATCCAACTAGCAAAGGCGAGTGCTATGCAAATTCTGATGTAAGATGACAAGGAATGGAAGTCATTTGGGTGTTAACAACTGACCCCATGCTCCAAGCCACTTTGGCCACAACCGTTCTGGTCAGTGAAGTGGATTTGGAGGAGGAAAATATACCGACAAATCAGGGCTTGTTGCAATGGGTCTTTACAGCTATAATGAAACCGTGACCTGTCCAAGATAAATTCCTGTCCTCTGATAAGCACCCTTGGACGATAATGGGAGAGTCTATCACTTCCTTTTAGTCCCCTGTGACCTCAGTCTGGATTCATATGGAGATCATGCATGCCCAGGTGATGAAACAGTCACCCAAAGTCAGATTGAACATTTGCTTGACACCAGCAGCCTATGGCTGAAACCAAATCTTCTCTTGCTCTTCGGGGATGTCTCTGGGAAACTCTTCAGCTACAGTGCAATCATTTCCCCAGAACGGAAACCTTGGCAAAGGTCAAGGTAATGCACTACAGGCCAAGGTAGGGGAAGAAACCAGCCATAAGGCCGTGTGACCTTGGCTACTATGCCAGGGGTCCCAAAAGAGGAAAGTGATAGTCTTTCCATGAAGAAAAATTGTCTCTTGTTATTGGGCTCTGGTAAGGCCATGGGGCTTAAGAGATCTGGGCTTTAACTGGGCAATTTTTGGCATTTCCTGGGGGCCAAGAAGAGGAGCACCAAGAGAGCCCCAAACTCCTGTAGAAGCATGGGGTTTGTTCTGTTTACTCTTTGACCCAACACTTTCAGCACTACCCCTGAACCCCTTCAGAGACAAACAGGACAAACTAGGTTAGAGGCCAAGGTCCCTCCATCCCCAGAGGAGACCAGAGGCCTTGTGCAGTGTGCTGGGAACTAACAGCAACCGTGGTTACCAAACATTCTCAGCCCTCCTGAACATGGTGGCACAGGCCACTGGGATACTCGGATGTGCCCAGAGGCATGGCTGAAAACTCACTCTTACTAGATTTGGAAATAGCTCTCAAATTGGACAACAGATTGAGGTAGTTTGGGGGGGGGACCTTTTTTTTTTTTTTTGGCCGCACCGTGTGGCATGCGTGATCTTAGTTCCCCGACCAGGGATTGAACCCACGCCCCATGCAGTGGAAGTGCAGAGTCCTAACCACTGGACTGCCAGCGAAGTCCCCGGGTGAGACTTTTTAAGCTAATACACACCCAAGTGGTTGTAAATAACATTGTTGAATGTATTGTGGGAATAGATGTTTGAAGTGTGTTCAAGACTTCTTTTGATTGTAAGGGTTGTTCCGGATGGAGAAGTGTCATGATTAGGATGGTGGTAATTAGGACAGGGACAACTGGTCACCTCTCCTGACCTAGCCAAGTGGTTACCAAGAAGCAGAGGGCTATGGATGGGGAAGTGGGGGGGACCACAGTCTTGATCAAGGAACTAGTGGCTTTAGGGGTGCTCAAGGAAATGAGATCTTTTTTTTAAATAAAGGAAATGTAATATTTAAATTAATTTATTTTTGGCTGCCTTGGGTCTTCGTTGCTGCGCACAGGCTTTCTCTAGTTGTGGCGAGCAGGGCTACTCTTCGTTGTGGTGCACGGGCTTCTCATTGGGTGGCTTCTCTTGTTGCAGAGCACGGGCTCTAGGCGTGCGGGCTTCAGTAGCTGTGGCACTCGGGCTCAGTAGTTGTGACTCGCGGGCTCTAGAGCGCAGGCTCAGTAGTTGTGGCGCACGGGCTTAGTTGCTCCGCAGCATGTGGGATCCTCCCGGAGCAAGGCTCAAACCCGTGTTCCCTGCATTGGCAGGTGGATTCTTATCCACTGCGCCACCAGGGAAGCCCCACAAGGCCACTTCTCATCCGTCTTCCTCGTTTCAGTTAAGTGTAGTCCTAAGTCCTCCCCCCACTGAGAGTGTAGCTGCAGGTCATAAAATTGTCTGACTGCAGTTGAGTTGGCTTCTCAGCCACAGACAGACCTACCATCGTGCTGCCTGTCATCTGGTCCCTCTGGTTCAGTGCTGCCCTGTGACAAGGGAAAGCTGACACCATGCTGGTCTTGCTTTTACTGTCTGTGTGAGTAATAGCTGTCTGGATCCACTGGGGCTTGTCATCCTCTTACTGGCTGGGTCTCATGGAATTGTGGTAGGCACACCTGGCAGCTGCACAGTGATTTGTGCAAAAGGATTTGTGGCCTTGTTAGCTACCAGGCTGCACTTAGGGAATGCTTGACCTCTTGATAGAGGGGAACTTTTTGGAGTGATGAGAAAGTGATATTTTGATCTGAGTGGTGATTATACTTGTATATCCATTTATATACATGAGCAGCACACTTAAGACTTGTGCCATATACTGTAAGTTGTATGTCAGTTAAAAAAAAAAAAAAGAAAAGAACCACCAGAGAATCAATAAGAGCTCTTGAAAATAAGATTATGATTGCCAAAATGGAAAATTCAGTAGACAGGTCGGAAGATAAATTTCCCGGAACACAGGACAAAACACAGAGACACAGAGGATGACGAACCCAGCCTAGGTCTACCACCTTAGTAACAGGCATGCTAGTTGGCAAATTAAACCTAGAAAAATGTTTCTGATGGTGATTAAAGAAATGGGAGTTAAAACGATGAGATGGGTCTGTAAATCTGGTTAATCAACCAAAAAGTTGCTTAAGCAATTTTCAACAGTTTGTAATTGGCGGTGGAAACTGGCACAACCCTTTTGGGGAGCAATAGAATGCCAAGTATCATCAGTCATATCAGTCCTTAACTTTGGCCCAGGTAACCTCACCGCTGAAAGTTTGTCCTAAGGTAATAGTTTAAAAAGAAGACATGTGGAATTCATGGAGATGTTCACTAGCGTGGTTTATTATGCTGCAAAATTATAAACAACCTAGATGTCCAGTAAAAGAACAAGCAAGAAAATTATAGGCCTTACAGGAGGCAAGCACGGAAAGGGAATGTGATTAACGCACGGTACCAACAGAAGGCAGCACCCCTTTGCCTGAGGAGCGTAACTGCATCTAATTAAGGATACCTACACCAGCACCGGGAGGGAGCTGGAAAATGTACTTCTTCACCGTTCGGTTGGTGAAATGGAGGAGGAATGTTTCTACTACTGCTAATTAATGAGCTTACTCTAGGAAGACTCAGTAAAACCTCAAGTTGCGCGCCCCTCGCGGACCCGCAGCTCTCCCAGGCCGCGTCCGGCCTGCGGCTGCGGCTGAGGCTGCGCACTGCGGACCCTCTGCCGGCGTCGGGGGCCACGGCGCAGACCGCACCGGAAGCGCCGGGCCGGCCTACCGGAGCTGAGCTAGGGACGCCAGTGGCTGGACTCGCCCGGCTCGGCGGGGCGCACCGCAGGCGGAGGCGGGGCCGAGGCGAGGAGGCGGGGCTGGGGTGGCGCGGGGGCGCGGCGAGGCTGTCCCCGCCCCGCACGCCGCTCTGCCGGGCGGCCTCCAGCGTGAGGAACCGGCGCCGGCGGCCTGGCCTCTGTGGGAGCGACTGGTGGGCGGACGCCCGCCTTTGCCTGCGTCGCTACCTCCGCGCGGGCCGCCACCACCGGGGATGTGAGGGGCGCAGCTCGGCCGGCGGGGCCCGGAGCGGCGCGGAAGCCGGCCGCAGACGGTAACGCGCTGGGCGGGCGCGGGCAGGGCTCCGGTTGCCCCGGCCGAGGCCGGGCTTGAGCGGCAGGAGCGCGTGCGGCGCTTTGGAGTCGGAGGCGGCCCGAGCTCCCGCACGGGGCACTTGCCATTGCGGTCCCGGGGCCCGGCAGAGCCGGGGAGGGTCGAGGGCCGGGTGGGGGCTGGGCCGGCGAGCGGGCGAGCAGCCGAAGACCCGGCGGCAGGTGCCGGCCCCCCTCTGAGATCCAACTCTCTCTCCCCAGCTCCACCTACTTTGGCCTGGACTCAGCCTCCCAGGGCTAAAAATATTGCCCAGAGGCTCCTGAGCGGAATAAGATCGCGTTAAATAGGGCACAACGCTGCAGAGGCGACAGAGCTCCTCAGCCCGAGGGCTGGAGGAAGACTCCTGAGCTGCCGCTCCCGCCGCCGCTCAGCCGGCAGCTAGCTGTCTCCCTCCGCCCAGCAGGCAAGTGCGGGCCGCGGGCGGTGGCGGAGGACACTGATTCTCTGAAGTTGCCCCACAGCCGAGCAGCTGTGCCTAGCTTTTCCCTACCCAGGTTATCTTTGACATCAATCACTGCTGGCTTCCAGGGGATCCCCTAAATGCTCTGTAAGCAGAGGCTGAAAGTTACCCACTGCAGGAGTCAGAGCTAACAGGGAGAGGACTCTTTATGTTAGAAACATAAGCTGTGGCTTCTTTTTTTATTCATTCTGCATTTCTGAATAAGAGAGCAGCTGTGCCAGTCACTCTTTCTGGTGAGTACCAGTCTGATGTAAGCGGGCAGGGAGAAAGGCTTTCTTGTTAGTCTCTTGGGGCTTTGTCTATATCCTTTAAATCAAAATAGATACCAGTATATTCCTCTGAAATTAGAGGCACATGGCCAGGGAGCTTGGACACCCACGTCCTTTAACTGGCTGTGTCTTTCTTGTAGGCAAGCTCTGTGGGCAGCTGATTATAATCAGGAAGTTGTATGGCGAACTCAGGAGTCACAGCTGGGAAGTTTTGTTTTCCGGGTGTGTTTTTTAATAACATCTGCCTGGGAGAGAGCATCATCTCCACCCTAGGGGCAAAACTGCTACCAGGACCAGGCAGGACCGGCCTCAGATATGCCTCTTACTAGTGCTTTCTGTGTCTCAGCCAAGAGAATACGATCCAGGTTGGGTCAGGATCCATAGCCAGTGTCGGGATTCGGTGCTTAGAAGCTTTCTTTTCTTTGGTGTTCCTCGGGAGCAGCCCTCAGGAACTCCTTGGGGCATTTGGTGGAAAGACCACCAAAGGGACTTTTGCCTGCTGGAGCTACATATGGTGTCCCTCCGGCCAGGTGTGTGTGGAGGCCAGTATGAAGCTGAAAAAGCAGGTGACAGTGTGTGGGGCTGCCATCTTCTGTGTGGCTGTCTTCTCACTCTACCTCATGCTGGATCGAGTGCAGCATGATCCCACCCGACACCAGAACGGTGGGAACTTCCCCCGGGTGAGTCATGCCTGATTGCTGATCTCTTCATACACAAATCATCTGGGATCGGGTTATTGCCCCAGCTGGAGAGTCATGTCAGCCCAGGGCAAGAACATTCCTTCCCAATAGGCAGATTTTCTAGAAACTCAAAGCTGAAAGCAGTGATGGCATAAAGAAAGGAGGGAGGGAAAATGGCAATATGTACTGCTGCTCTGTCCTCCTGAATTATTGGCAGACATTGCTAATGGATTGCAGTATCCCTTCCCACTAAGCCCCAGTGCAGTCCTTGTCAGCACAATGCTCCTGAGAGGCAACGCCAATTGTTGAGAATAGGCATGGGAGGTGAAATCTTTGCTATCCATAAGCTAGAGAGTGAGGGTACTCCCAACCCAGGTGGATTGCAGTTTTCAGTAGTGATTCACACCTCTTCCCTTACCTGACCAGAGCAATCCAGCCCTGTAGGCTCATGGTCTTGCCTTTGACTGGGGAGAGAAGGATCATAGTCAGGCTTCAGGTGGTGGGCCTCATGCAGAGATCCTTCTTGTGACATAAGGACCTGGGAGTGATTGCTTTCTGGTTTTTTTGGCAGAGTCAAATTTCTGTGCTGCAGAACCGCATTGAACAGCTGGAGCAGCTGTTGGAGGAGAATCATGAGATCATCAGCCACATCAAGGACTCTGTGCTGGAGCTGACGGCCAACGTGGAGGGCCCACCTGCCCTGCTGCCGTACTATATGTCCAATGGCTCCTGGGTGGTGCCACCAGAGCCCCGGCCCAGCTTCTTCTCCATCTCCCCTCAAGACTGCCAATTTGCTTTGGGGGTCCGGGGCCAGAAGCCAGAGCTGCAGGTAAGAGTCAGAGCTGGCAGGGACCCACAGTGCCCATGGCTGGGGCACTGAGCTGCTCTCCTGCCTGGCAGATGCTGACTGTATCAGAGGAGTTACCATTTGACAACGTGGATGGCGGTGTGTGGAAGCAAGGCTTTGACATCTCTTATAGCCCGCACGACTGGGACACCGAAGAACTGCAGGTGTTTGTGGTCCCCCACTCTCACAATGACCCAGGTGAGGGCCCAGCAGACCCTGGGAGCCAGGGTGTGGAGTGGACTTTCTTTTTTACTTTTTAAAATTTTTGTTGGAGTATAGTTGATTTAAAATGTTGTATTAGTTTCTGCTGTACAGCAAAGTGTATCAGTTATACATATGCACATATACAGTCTCTTTTAGATTCTTTTCCCATATAGGTCTTTTCAGAGTATTGAGTAGAGTTCCGTGTGCTATACAGCAGGTTCTTACTAGTTATCTGTTTTATGTATAGTAGTGTGTATATGTCAGTCCCAATCTCCCAATTTATCCCTCCCCCCTCTCCCCCCTGGTAACCATAAGTTTGTTTTCTATATCTGTGACTCTATTTCAGTTTTGTAAGTAAGTTCATTTGTACCATTTTTTTAGATTCTACATGTAAGTGATATCATATGGTATTTGTCTTTCTTTGTCTGACTTACTTCACTCAGTATGACAATCTCTAGGTCCATCCAAGTTGCTGCAAATGGGATTTCTTTCTTTCTTTTTTTATGGCTGAGTAATATTCCTTTGTATATATGTACCACATCTTCTTTATCCACTCCTCTGCTGATGGACATTTAGGTGGCTTCCATGTCTTGGCTATTGTGAATAGTGCTGCAGTGAACATTGAGGTGCATATATCTTTTTGAATTATGGTTTTCCCTGGATATATGCCTGGGAGTGGGATTGCTGGATCGTATGGTAGTTCTATATTTAGTTTTTTAAGGAACCTCCATACTATTCTCCATAATGGTTGTACCAGTTTACATTCCCACTAACAGTGTAGGAGGGTTCCCTTTTCTCCACACCCTCTCCAGCATTTATTATTTGTAGATTTTTTGATGATGGCCATTCTTACCGGTGTGAGGTGTTACCTCATTGTAGTTTTGATTTGTGTTTCTCTACTAATTAACGATGTCGAGCATCTTTCATGTGCTTTTTGGCCATCTGTATGTCTTCTTTGGAAACATGGCTATTTAGGTCTTCTGCCCATTTTTTCATTGGGTTCTTTTTTGATAGTGAGCTCCATGAGCTGTTTGTATATTTTGGAGATTAATCCTTTGTCTGTTGCTTCATTTGCAAATATTTTCTCCCATTCTGAGGGTTGTCTTTTCGTCTTGTTTATGGTTTCCTTTGCTGTGCAAAAACTTTTAAGTTTAATTAGTGCCCATTTGTTTATTTTTACTTTCATTACTCTAAGAGGTGGATCAAAAAAGATATTGTTGTGATTTATGTCAGAGTGTTCTGCCTATGTTTTACTCTAAGAGTTTTATAGTATCTGGCCTTACATTTAGGTCTTTAATCCGTTTTGAGTTTATTTTTGTGTATGGTATTAGAGAGTGTTTTAATTTCATTCTTTTACATGTATTTGTCCAGTTTTCCCAGCACCACTTATTGAAGAGACTGTCTTCTCTCCATTGTATATTCTTGTTTCCTTTGTCATAGATTAGTTGACCATAGGTGCATGGGTTTATCTTCAGACTTTCTATCCTGTTTTATTGATCTATATTTATGGTTTTGTGCCAGTGCCGTACTGTTTTGATTACTGTAGCTTTGTAGTATAGTCTGAAGTCAGGGCGCCTGATTCCTCCAGCTCTGTTTTTCTTAAGATTGCTTTGTCTGGGGTGGGCTTCCTGATGACAAAGGTAAGGGAGGGACAGTTGAAGAAGATGGTGGCATCCTCAGGGGACCCTATGTTGGCTCCCCAGGCTGGCTCAAGACCTTTGACAAGTACTACACAGAGCAGACCCAGCACATTCTCAACAACATGGTGTCCAAGCTGCAAGAGGACCCCCGGCGGCGCTTCATCTGGGCGGAAGTCTCCTTCTTTGCCAAGTGGTGGGACAACATCAATGCCCAAAAGAGAGCAGCAGTCCGAAGGCCAGTGCCAGTCGGGGAGGCAGGAGGGCTATTCTCTGGGCTCTAGGTTGGGTGTGAAGTCCTCTCCTGGAGCTGCAGGTGCCAGGGTGTCAGGGAGAGGCAAGGGGAACCTTGGCAGAGATGAGGAGTGATGGTAGCGGAGCCAGGAATGAGAAGGCAAGAACTGATTTGAGGGTCACTCGTGTTAGGAGAAATCACAGTAGTGTGAGCACAGGGAAGAGAAAGCATAGCGCCTGGCCCCTGGAAGCGCAGACAGAGGTCCAGGAATAAGCAGAGCCAGGACAGCATGGAGGTTGGCTGGAGAGAGAGAAGGGCGCATGTCTGTTGTCTTGGTCCTGGGTTTGGGTGAACTGGCTCAGTGAGGCCAGTGCACACAGGTCCCGGCATCTGGTTGGCAGGACTGAGCAGAGGGTCTCTGCCCCAGGCTGAGTGTGAGTCCTTAACTCCAGGCTGGTGGGAAACGGGCAGCTGGAGATTGCAACAGGAGGCTGGGTAATGCCGGATGAGGCCAATTCCCACTACTTTGCATTGATTGACCAGCTCATTGAGGGACACCAGTGGCTGGAGAAAAACCTCGGTGAGTCCGGGCTCAGCAGTGGGAGTCTGCCCCCATAGCTGGGCCCAGAAGACAGCAGGGGGCTCTAAGGCACAAGGATTGGCAGGGGGTGCTTCTTTTCTAGGCTAATTCCACCAGCGTGGGTGTGGTGTGATGGCAAGACGGGATCTGGGGCCCCTGTGCCGGGAGGCCAGGCCCTGAGGCATTCAGGCCTCTGGCTTCCATGCCCCTGCCCAGGTGCAACCCCACGCTCAGGCTGGGCGGTGGACCCCTTTGGATACAGCCCCACCATGCCTTACCTGCTGCGCCGTGCCAACCTGACCAGCATGCTGATTCAGAGGGTACATTATGCTATCAAGAAGCACTTTGCTGCCACCCACAGCCTGGAATTCATGTGGAGGCAGACCTGGGGTAAGGCCAGGTAGGGTGGAGGGGGGTCACAGCAGTGGTTCCCACTGGTAAAGGGCAGGGATATCAGAAATAAGACCCATCTGTCCTTTAGAGCAGACCAACAAACACTGGTGCAGACCGTCAGAAGCTCTCTCCTTCAGGTTAGGTGGGGATCACATTGATCTCTGGCCTCTGTGGAGCCTGCTGCCTGTCTCCTGGAGGAGCTGTGGGCTCCAGAGCCCTCCCTGTGTCTTTTGCAGCCTTAAGTCTATTTCACGCCTTTAGCTGGAGCAGATACACTCCCACCCCTGGCATCCCTGTGCCCAGCTCCAGGGGCTGACTGCTTGGTGTGTTTTCTATAGACTCGGACTCCAGCACAGACATCTTCTGCCACATGATGCCTTTCTACAGCTATGACGTCCCCCATACATGTGGCCCGGATCCCAAGATCTGCTGCCAGTTTGATTTCAAGCGCTTGCCCGGGGGGCGCATCAACTGCCCTTGGAAGGTGCCACCCCGGGCTATCACAGAGGCAAACGTGGCTGAGAGGTACTTGCTCCCAGACCTGGACTAGGTGTGGTGGTGTTATTTTCACTCTGCAGAGGAGTCAGGAGACCTGACTTCTGGTCTGGGCTCTGCTGCATGGGGGCTTCGGGTTCCACATTCATAAAATGGGGGTGGGCTCGGTTGGTGAATTCAGGCCCACAGCCCTTGCAGTGACAGTTCCTTTACTGTGTTTTCCTGGAAAACTAGAGTGAGTGGCTCTAAGGAACCACCTTTTCCAGAATCATTTTGTTTTCCCAAATGAGTATGTTTTCCAGTGTCCTAACAAACTGTCGGAGCCAGTGGACTGACTCAGAGGCGAATAATTCTCATATTAGATGTATTGCCTTACAACCTTCAGTCTGGTATGCCTGCATTAAGCTCGGGCCTCCTGCCTTGGCTTGAAGTCACCTGGGATCCTCAGTGCTCTGTGCACCCAGAATCCCATTCAGATCCACATTCCGTCCCGCCCAACAGCCTCCAGCCTCTGAGAAAACACACCTGTTCCCTTTGAGAGAATCCTTAGGGACCCCAAAAGATGTTGCTGAAATCAGCTCCCCTGGGAAAAGGTGGTTTAAGAGAAAGCTAAACAATTATTTAGCCAGAACTGGACTGGCCTTAAGAATATAACAAGTTGAACGGGTTTTCATGTTGCAATCCTCCGATTTCCATGATGTCTAAGAGGTGAAACATGTGACCAGAAGGGAAAGAAAGTGGTCTTTTGTTTCCAGAATCCAGAAATCTAAATGCTGATTCCAAGCAAGAATCTAGGGCTTTTAAGGCATGCTTTTTCTGAAAGCAGCAGCTGTGATCTACAGATGCCAGGCCAGGTTTACAGAGAGCAAGTCATGGGAGATTACCTCATTTTCTCCTTTAAATTTATTTATTTTATTTTTAGCTGCGTTGGGTCTTCCTTGCTGTGCGCGGGCTTTTCTCTGGTTGTGGCAAGCAGGGGCTACTCTTCGTTGCAGTGTACAGGCTTCTCACTGCAGTGGCTTCTCTTGTTGCAGAGCACGGGCTCTAGGTGCGCAGGCTTCAGTAGTTGTGGCTCACGGGCTCTAGAGCGCAGGCTCAGTAGTTGTGGTGTGCGGGCTTAGTTGTTCCACGGCATGTGGGATCTTCCCGGACCAGGGATTGAACCCGTGTCCCCTGCATTGGCAGGTAGATTCGTAACCACTGCGCCACCAGGGAAGCTCTCATTTTCTCCTTTAAAAGGCTTACAAGGATGTTAAATTAGGGGAAGTTGGTATTTGAGGAGTCCTTTCTTGAGAGCAAAATGGAACAGAACAAGCTGCACCAGCATGGCTAAGTACATTAGTGGCTGGTTGAACTGTAACACCCATAACATGCCAATTACCAGGGTGGTCTAAAAAGAGAAAGAGGCTTTAATGACACAGGTTTCTGTTTTTCTGTTGATTACATTAATGACTTGGATGAAAAAGGAAATAATAAATGTTTATGTAGAACAGTGCCAGGCACTGTTCTAAGTGTTTAACAAATATTAATTCACTCAGTTCATTGTAAATTCTCATAATACTATGACAGTAGGTACTGATGTTATTCTCATTTTATAGAAACTGAGGCCCAGAGAGGTTAATTAAGTTGTCCAAGGTCACACAGCTAGTGCATACAGAGCTAGTGTTGGTGTAGTCCAGTCCCCAAGTCCAGGCTCTTCATTCTAGGGCTGTACTGCATCACTAACTGGTGGCAAACAAAGCTGGAGTGTCAGAGTCAGGATCCCAAAAGATGTCAGTAGGTTGGGACGTGGGTTGAACCTAACCAGATAAGATTTATTAGATAAATGTAAGATTCTACCCTTAGCTTCAGCAAACAGAATAGGAAAGTTCAGGATGAGAAAAGATCTTGCTGGGCCGCATGCACAGAAAACAGGATCACTGGTGTCAGCATGGTGGGGTGACAGTGGGGGCTGCCAGACATACCTTTGTAGACACACGCTTGCTCCCACGGCAGCTCTGGCCAGACTAGGGGGTGTGGCCTGCCTTCCCCCGGACTCCCGTATTCAGCGCTGCGCCCCGCACTCTGGGATCCTGGCAGACGGGCTCCTCAAGAGAACTGCTGGTGACTGGATTCTCAACTGCTATGTAGGGACCAAATAGAGGGGCTGGGATTACAGAGGCTGATGAGGAAGCACAGGGGAATGCTTGCACGTCTTGGGTATGTCTGAGGGACCGTCATGGGGAAGGAGGACTGGTTTGTTCTCTGTGGTATCCAAGGGCAGAACTGGGGCCAGGGAATTGAAGCCACGCATCAGGAAGAACTCTCTAGTTGTTGGGAGAACACTGGGCTCCCTGGGACTGGGTTTCACCCCATGAGGTATCTACCCCCAAGCCGAGTGACTCTGTGATGAGGATGTATCAGAGGGCTCCTCTCAGGCTGGCTCTGCTCAGGATCCTATAATAATGTGAGACTCCATGTGGGGCCCGTCCCCCTTCCCACCCGCAGGGCAGGCCTGCTCCTGGACCAGTACAGGAAGAAGTCCCGGCTCTTCCGAAGCAACGTCCTCCTGGTGCCACTGGGCGATGACTTCCGATATGACAAGCCCCAGGAGTGGGATGCCCAGTTCTTCAACTACCAGCGGCTCTTCGACTTCCTTAACAGCAAGCCTGATCTCCACGTGCAGGTGTGAAGGGACACTCACCAGGGAGGGGGCCTCGGTGGTGCTGCAGCCCAGCCCTTCCTGTGAGGTTTCATGCTCCCCAATACTGCTCCAAAGCAGGGGTTCATTCCCAACTCTGGGCATAGTTTCCCTTTTATGTCACAGTTCTTTCCCAGGTTCCTCAGCTTCTCGAGGTCCAGAAGGTAGGACATACGGTGACTACTCTCTGCATAGGCAAACATCCCTGCCCCTAGCCTCCACTGCAGCACTGGGGGGCCACAATTCCCAGAAGACTCTGGAACTGATGGAAGCGGGTTTTGGGGGTCCCTACAGGCCCAGTTTGGCACCCTCTCCGACTATTTTGACGCCCTATACAAGAGGACAGGGGTGGAGCCAGGGGCCCAGCCTCCAGGGTTTCCTGTGCTGAGTGGGGATTTCTTCTCCTACGCGGACCGGGAGGACCATTACTGGACAGGCTATTATACTTCGCGGCCTTTCTACAAGAGCTTGGACCGCGTCCTGGAAGCGCACCTGCGGTGAGACCTGCCCCCCTTCCAGGCTGGAGGGATAGAGTAAGCCTTTGAGGTTTAAGGAGGGGCTGGATTGGCTCAGAAGGGACTAGAAGGGCATGGAGACCAAGACAAGTGGAGAAGGGGTGAAAGGAAGAGGAGTGGGGCTTGCAGAGTGAGGGTGGGCCCTAGGGAGCTGTATGGCAGGAGGCTGACTTCTCTCTCTGGGCAGGGGGGCAGAGATTCTGTACAGCCTGGCTGTGGCTCATGCCCGGCGCTCTGGACTGGCCAGCCAGTACCCGCTCTCAAACTTCGCCCTTCTGACGGAAGCTCGGCGCACACTGGGGCTCTTCCAGCACCACGACGCCATCACTGGCACTGCCAAGGAGGCAGTTGTTGTGGACTATGGGATCAGGTGGGAGCCCTCTCCTCTTCCCCATCAGCTCCATGCCTTGGCCCACTGTCCCAAAAGGGAGGATGCACCAGGCAGTCAGTGGGCAGGCCTGCCAAGGGCTCGCCCTGTTGGCAGGTAGACAGTCTCTCAGTGGTCACCTCTCCCATGGTCCCTCTCCTGCCCGCCCTCCCAGGCTTCTGCGCTCCCTTGTCAACCTGAAGCAGGTCATCATTAACGCAGCTCACTATCTGGTGCTGGAGGACAAGAAAAGCTACCACTTTGACCCTGAGTCGCCCTTCCTGCAAATGGTAAGCCCCACTCCTGCACCTGCTCAGGGTGACCCTCTGGTGTGCAGTCCTGTGCCGAGAACTGTGGTGCGAGGGCGTTGTCCTTCTTTTCCTTCCCGGTCCTGGAGTGAAAGATCTGTGCCTGGCGCAGCTGCTGGTCCCCATGTGGGACACGTTTGGGGGGTGGGGGGAGGCAAGACTCCGAGTCAGGCCGAGCCCCATGATAGTTCTTTTTTCCCACCCACTTCATTCTAGGATGACACCCGCTTAAATCACGATGCCCTACCAGAGCGCACAGTGATCCAGCTGGATTCCTCACCCAGGTGAGCCGGGCTGGGCCAGGCACAGAGGCAAAGCCCCTTCCTGGCTCTGGGCACCCTCCACCCCCACCCTGCCGAACCACTGAGGGATCCTTGGCCTGGCCACTGTTCCTGCTTTCACTGTTCCAGAGCAGTGGCCTCCTGGGTGAGCCTACTTTCTGCTCACAGATATGTGGTGCTGTTCAACCCACTGGAGCAGGAGCGGCTCAGTGTGGTGTCCCTTCTGGTCAGCTCACCCCGGGTGCGGGTCCTTACAGAGGAGGGTCAGCCCCTGGCCGTGCAGGTCAGCGCGCATTGGAGCTCTGCCACTGACATGGTCCCTGATGTCTACCAGGTGAGGCGGGGGCTTGGCAGGTGGGGCCCGGCCTCGGCCCTCTGTGCTGATCCTTGGCCTCTCCCCGGAGCCTCACACTGCCCACGGACACTGGCTTCCCACCCTCCTGCTTGCAACCCTCTTACTCCCCAGGTTGGGGACCAGAGTCTTGGGGAGAGGGGTTGTCCAGAGGACAGTCACTCCTGGGGTTTGAGTCTGTCCTTGAAAGGAAGGGGAAGTTTGGTATAGTATGATAATAGTAAAAATGGTAGTTATGTTGCCCCATCGTTTGTTCATTCAACAAATATTTATTGAAAGCTTAACGTGTGTTTACCATCTCATAGTTTTCCCAGTATCATTTGAGACTCATGAAAGTCTGACGAGGGGCAAGTAACATCACCTGCGCTTTGGGTGGAGGGCACCGAGGCCCCAGTGGGTGCAGGGACTTGCTCAGGCTCTCAGGGCCAGAACCCCAGGCCTGCATCCAAGACTGACACCCACGCCGTGGCCCACGCTTCCTCACCCTTCCTGTGCCTGCAGGTGTCTGTGCCCGTCCGCCTGCAGGCACTGGGCCTGGGCGTGCTGCAGCTGCAGCTGGGTCTGGATGGGCCCCGCACCCTGCCCTCCTCCGTGCGTGTCTACCTGCATGGGCGGCAGCTGTCCGTCAGCAGGCACGAGGCGTTCCCTCTACGTGTCATTGACTCTGGCACCAGCGACTTCGCCCTCAGCAACCGCTATATGCAGGTCTGGTTCTCAGGCCTCACCGGGCTCCTCAAGGTAAAGGGCCAGGGGCTGGGAGCCGGAGGAGGGCACGCATGTCGGGGGGGTCGTGCGAGCTGCCTCCGGCCCACAAGTGTGCTGCCACCTGACTCATGGTGGACCCGGGAGTGGGCCATCTGGGCTCCTCGGGGGAGGTTCGTCCACACCCTCCCGGGGGCGGGCCTGACACGCGGGTGTGGGGCCAGGGGTCAGGGCTGTGTCTCTTGGCAGAGCATCCGAAGGGTGGACGAGGATCAGGAGCAGCGGGTGGACATGGAGTTCCTCATCTATGGCACCCGCTCGTCCAAAGACAAGAGTGGAGCCTACCTCTTCCTGCCTGATGGCGAGGCCAAGGTACCCTAGAGACACCTTGCAAACCCCAGCAGGCCCTGGAGGCCTCAGGAGCAGAGGGCAGGAAGAAGGGAACGGACCTTCGTCCAGCCACCCTGCCTGCCAGGGTGCCTCGCCTGCACTGCCCCTGTGGGGGGTGGGAGACTGAAGAACGTCACCCGGGAGCCTGGGCCCGGCTCAGCCAGGGGTCTCAGCCCAGAGCCTGCTGGAAACAAGTCCTCCTGCTTGACCGTGGGCTGGCATCTCCCTGCTTTGCTCTCTGTGCCGTGGGTTCAGCAGCCACTTGCTCTTTCCCCAGCCCTACGTCCCCAAGGACCCTCCCGTGCTGCGCATCACGGAAGGCCCTTTCTTCTCAGAGGTGGTGGCCTACTATGAGCACGTTCACCAGGTAGTCCGGCTTTATAACCTGCCAGGTGAGCTGTGCAGACGAGGAAGGTCGGGGAGGAGGTGCGGGCTCCGTGGGCCGTGCCGTGCTCTTCTTCTGCCTGTCGTCTGTCCGTGCAGCTATTCCCAACAAACATGTCATTTGAGATGCGGGTGATTCTTAACTCTCTTGGAGTAGAGCTTGGCTAGAAATGCTGGGAATTGCCCGGGGCTTGGGCACAGCCTCTCCCAGCCCAGTCTCTCAGGCTGTGGCTCACGCCACTCGGCCTCTCCCTTTGTCCTGTGCCCAGGGGTGGAGGGGCTATCTCTGGACGTGTCATCCCTGGTGGACATCCGGGACTGCGTCAACAAGGAGCTGGCCCTGCGCCTCCACACAGACATCGACAGCCAGGGCACCTTCTTCACGGACCTCAATGGCTTTCAGGTGATGCCTCAGGCCTGGGGCCCCAGAGACTGTATGGAACAGAACTTGGACTGTGTTTACTGCCTGCATCACAGGCCCTGGCAGGTGATCTGCTCTGACGGAGCAGGAGGAATCGGAGGCAAGAGTGATCCGGGCCAAATGGTGCTCGGATTCTCTTGATCTGCTGGCCTTGCCCCCGCAGGTGCAGCCCCGGCGGTATCGGAAGAAGCTGCCCCTGCAGGCCAACTTCTACCCCATGCCGGTCATGGCCTGCCTCCAGGACACACAGAGCCGCCTCACGCTGCACGCTGCCCAGGCCCTGGGCGTCTCCAGCCTCCACGATGGTGAGGGAAGCAGGCGCTCTTTGGGGGGAGAGGGCAAGATCGAGAAGCCCATCCCCGCCACCGAGGCCCGTCCTCTCTGTGGGCCTCTTCGTCTTTCCTGTCCGTCAGTCACACACCAGCGGGAGATGAAAGGAAGGCAGACACCTGCTGTCACCCTCTCCCCTGGTGGAGGCAGCTGTGGAGGTGACTGGGGGTGGGTGGCCTGTTGGATCCCCTCAAGAAGCATCAGGGTATTGAAGGGTGATTCTTAGCTGAGGTGTGCAGCCACCTTCTCCTGACAGGGATGGCAGTAGGGACAGTTGGAAAAGTGTCGTCAGTGTTATAATGAAATATTTAGCAAAGGAGAAAAATACGTCCTGCCTTCCTACCAATGGTCATTAAAAGAGAGAATGACAAAAAAAAAAAGAGAGAATGACATTCTTAAGAATCTAAACGAGGGCTTCCCTGCTGGCGCAGTGGTTAAGAATCCACCTGCCAATGCAGGGGACACGGGTTTGAGCCCTGGTCTGGGAAGATCCCACATGCCGTGGAGCAGCTAAGCCCATCTGCCACAACTGCTGAGCCTGTACTCTAGAGCCCGCGAGCCACAACTACTGAAGCCCGGGTGCCACAACTACTGAAGCCCGCGTGCCTGGAGCCCGTGCTCCCAACAAGAGAAGCCACCGCAATGAGAAGCCCGCACACCGCAACAAAGAGTAGCCCCCACTCGATGCAACTAGAGAAAACCCATGCGCAGCAACGAACACCCAACGCAGCCAAACATAAATAAATTAAAAAAAAAAAAAAAAAGAAAACGAGGACATGAGGAGACTGACCTGGAGCTGGTCACACTGGGCCAGCCCAGGTGGCTCCCATAGCCTCAGGGTAAAGTGAACAGTTTGCACTTAGTGGCCTCTGAGGCCTTCAGGTCGTCTGTCCTTGGGGCAGAGCCTTTGTGCAGGACTGAGCCAAGAGTGCCCAGTCTAGGCTCTGCAGGGCCGGTGACGAGCACAGTGGGGACTTGACTCCCTTCTGGAAGGCATGAGGCTCTGCTGCCCCTTTGCCCAGTATCACTCCAGTTGTAGAACTCTTAGCCCAGTATCCTCCCTTGGTCTCTGCCCTTCTGGAAAACAGTGTGCTAACAGGCGATTGTTTTACATGCAAGGGGTCCATTTTAGGATTTGGTGTGCCTTTCTGTGGTTGCTCAGGGTAAAGACTGAGGAACTACGTAAGTCAGAATCTGGGCTGGGGTGATGGGAGTGCAGATAGAGCCGTCTGTATGGGCTCCTCTCAAGAGATTCTTGAAAAAAAACAGATGCTGGGAAAAATCCTCATTCCAACATATGTCAGCTTTGAGTGAGCCCCTTCCTCAGGCATATTTTTATTTTTAATTTATTTTTGGCTGCGTTGCATCTTCGTTGCTGCGCGCGGGGGCTACTCTAAGTTGCGGTGCACGGGCTTCTTATTGGGTGGCTCCTCTTGTTGCAGAGCACGGGCTCTAAGCATGCCAGTTTCAGTAGTTGTGGCATACGGGCTCAGTAGTTGTGGCACACGGGCTCAGTAGTTGTGGCACATGGGCTCAGTAGCTCCGCAGCCTGTGGGATCTTCCTGGACGAGGGCTTGAACCCATGTCCCCTTCATTGGCAGGCAAATTCTTAACCACTGTGCCGTGAGGAATGTCCCCCCAGACATATTTTTAAAAGAAAGGAAAGGTTAGGGACTTCCCTGGAGGTCCAGTGGTTAAGACTCCACGCTTCCAGTGCAGGGGGTGTGGGTTCAATTCCTGGTCGGGGAACTAAGATCCCACATGCCGTGTGTGGTGCAGCCAAAAAAAAAAAAGCAAAAGATCCTCTGCCATCTCTCATCTGCAGGGCAACCCCATATAACACCTAATCTGAGCCTCTGCCTGATATGCCATCTGGCTGTCCTCTTGCTCCCTCCTTTTGACAGACGCGGCAGGCAGACCTGGAGTCTGTCCCCACATAGAACCAGGGCCGGAAGCATGTGTTCCAGTCACAACAAAATCCGCCCCACCTGAGAAAACCTGCCCCGGGTCAGGGCCTCTGCAGCAGCTGCTGAGGGCTGTTGTGTTTGCTGTTCACTTTGTTGTATGTGGCCAGCCTAGAGACGGTTCTCTGCCTGGGCACCCAGGCTAGCCCCCACTCCTGAGCTGCGGAGCATGGGCAGTGAACTGCCAGGGTCACAGTCCTTCACTCAGCCCCTTCCAGCTCTAGGTTCCATGGCGGCTTTGTGTCCTGAGTGACTCAGCTTCCAGCCAGTTCCCTGGGCTCTTCCCTTGGGGCTTTGGTGGGCTGCTGCTTCCAGAGGTTGGTGTCTGCTTGGGGGTGAGACAGGCAGGCTGGGGGCTCACAGCTAACTTCCCTAGGCCAGCTGGAGGTGATCTTGGACCGGCGACTAATGCAGGACGACAACCGGGGCCTGGGCCAAGGGCTCAAGGACAACAAGAAAACCTGCAACCATTTCCGTCTCCTGTTGGAACGGCGAACCCTGGGCAGGGAGGTAAGTTCTGGGCCTCCCCCTAGGGAGACAGGTCAGGCTAGGCCCTGTGGGTGGCCCTGGGGTTCCAGCCTAGGGCTTGGGGAGCGTACTAGAGGTGCGCAAGGGTAGTAAGAGTAGGGCCTGATTCCCGGGTTGGCGGGGAAGCGAGTCTGCTGCTTTGCTGCTCCATCTAATGCAGCCTGACACCTCCCTCTCCACAGCACCCTGTCGCCTGTGCCCTCCTCATGCTCATCTCCCACCTTCCCACCCCCACCCCTGTGTCCTCTAACCTGCTCTGCTCGTGCCCCGCTCATCTCATGGCTTTCTTTGCCCCCACCAGCCTGGCTTTTTCTCCAAACTGGCAGCCATGTTTAGGGGCTTGATCTTTCACAGCAGCAGGAGCGGGCACCGAGAGGTAAGGGCCAGCGATGGGGTGTTGAAGTAGTGTTAGTTATTTGTAGCTGGAGTTGGAGCTGGCGGATGGCAGAGCCCGCTGCTCCATCTGCCTGTCTGGGGCTCAGTCACTCACTCATCAAATAGCTGCTGGGCACCCGCTATGCTGTAAGGACTGAGAGGGCTGCAAATGCATAAGATACTGCCTCAGAGCTCTAGGAATTGACTCGTGAGTATGGGTGGGGGCCAAGCTATGTGTGTGAAAATAGAAGGTTGAAAAGGGGTATGTCCACTGGTCCTGAGGAGTGAGAGAACATAGTGGGCCAAGGGGATCAAGGACAGGTTCCTGGAAGAGGTGTCATCCACGCACGTCTTTGATGAATGGGGGTCTGCCCTACACACTTGAACTGAGGCACAGTGTGGGAGGCAGGAAGGAACATGAATGGGAAGAGCCGTGAGTTCACTCAGCTAGACCAGAGCCGCCTGTGCAGTGTGATAGCCACTAGCCACATGTGGCCACTTAAACGTATTAAGACAAAACACAATAACCAATTTGATTCTTCATTCAAACTGGCCACATTTCAAGTGGCTCAGTGGCCACAAGTGGTTAGTAGCTGCTGTGCCAGTGCAGATATAGCATAATTCCCTGATTGCAGAAAGTTCTAGTGGCCGGTGCTGGGCTGCCATGGGGGTAGGTTGGGGCAGACTGTAGTGGGCCTTCAGTGCCTGGTGAAGAGTCTGGACTTCCTCCTGGGGGCCAGTGAGGGATCTGAGCTGGGAGAACACTGTTGGGACTTTACCCTAAGCATGTCAGTCCCACAACAGGGACTCAGGTGGATCTTCAGGGAGACCGGAGGCAGGGGTGACAGCTTAAAGGCTGTTCAAGCAGGAAATTTTGGTGGCTTGAAATGAGCCATGGGAGGGAGAAGCCGGGGGTGGACGTGAGGACACTGCCGAGGTGGGAATGGAGATCGTGGCTGAGGGAAGTGCAAGATTCTGGACAGTAGGAAGGCGGGTGGTGCTAAGAGCAGAAATCCAGAATATGGAAGAGTAGCTGCCGTGGGGGAAAGTCCAGCTTAGGCCCGTGAGTGTGACATCTAGGTCAGCCATCTAAGGAGTAGTCCTCAGTCAGCACAGCTGTGGGGACTGCCAGGCCCGAGTGTCAGGGCTGGTGCTGTGGGTACGGGGTCGAGCTTGAAGCCGCAGGGTTGCCCCAGAGACTTTCTCCATCAGAGGCCCATCCTCCATGGTGAAGCATCCGTCTGTCTGTCTTCCATTCTCCTCTCTGCACTGAGAATCTCTGTGTGACAGGAGATGTTGCTGAGGGGAGTGTGTGACTCACGGTGGTGTTGTGGAAGCAGAAAGCCTCCATAGTTAGAGGATCGCTGGCCTGGTGAGGTAGCCCTTCCTAAGCTGTGTCAGGTGGGAAGTGACCGCATTTGAAGAGTCCTGGAGTCAGGCACCCCTTGTATCCAGACACATCAGGGAAGCTCTCTCCAAAGAAACCAACCTGGATGCGCTGTTATCCTCCTGCTCTCCCCGCTCCACTTCCTCACCCATGTCTCGGGCCAATCTTTCAGGTCCAAGATGGCCCCTCTACCAGCTACCCATCCCTCCTCAGTCACCTGACTTCCATGTACCTGAACACCCCTGTGCTCGCCCTGCCCGTGGCCAAGAGGCAGCCCCCAGGCCCTGCTCTGTGCTCATTTCATCCTCTGGCCTCCTCTCTGCCCTGTGACTTCCACCTGCTCAACCTGCGGACGCTCCAGGCAGAGGTGAGTGTCCCGCTCAGTGCTGACCCTCGGGGCAGACCCTGCCCTCCTCGCCCAGACTCCTCCCCTTCCCAGCCCTGCCTGCCGGGCAGAGGCGCTGCTACACCGGTGAGCCCTGCAGAGACCCCCCTCTCTCCACTGCCCTGTGGTCTGTCACCAGGATGATAGCTTGCCCTCAGCCGAAACTGCGCTACTCTTACACCGCAAGGGTTTTGACTGTGGCCTCGAGGCCAAGAACTTGGGCTTCAACTGCACCACAAGCCGAGGCAAGGTGAGCAGGGCCCAGGTGCGGGAAGGGAGAGGAGGGCAGGGAAACAGAGCACTGGTGATGGCAAGCTGAGAGCTTGGTGAAGCGGCAGTGAGGCTGGGCAGCGAGGGGGGAGGTGGCAGGGTTATTCTGGGGCTTTACGGAGAGCAAGGGAGAAGCTGTTGACATGTGTTTTCAAAGCCTCTGAGGCGTGGCAGGGGCCAGTTCCAGGCAAGGTGTCCAGGTGGAGAACTTCTGTTTCATGTGTATGGACCTCTATCAAACAAACGGAAACACCAGGAATTAAAAACTAAAAGCCATCATACTCTGTTCATTGTTTAAGGCTGGCACTGATAGATGCCTCCGTGTGCTGAGCACCAGTGATTCAGAAGTGAACCAAGACATGGTTCCTGCTGGGGGTTCCCTGGCGGTCCAGTGGCTAGGACTCAGTGATTTCACTGCCTTGGGCCAGGTTCAGTCCCTGGCTGGGGAACTAGGATCCCGTATACTGCATGGCACAGCCAAGGAAAAAAAAAAAAAAAAAAAAAGGTCCCTCTCCTCAAAGAGCTCACAGCTCAGTGCGGCAGTTCCTACCCTAATGTCTGTGGACAGGCTTCAAGGTTGCACAGACTCACCTGTGTATGTAGGCACCTTGCTGCAGAGAGGCCCGTAGCTTTTGTGACATTCATACAAGTTATATAGAGGAAGAGCAGCAGCATCTGGTGTGTCAGCCCCCAGCACTGCCCTGCGCCTTCTCTCCTCCCCACAGGTGGCCCTGGGGAGCCTCTTCCGTGGCTTGGATGTGGTTTTCCTACAGCCAACCTCCTTGACATTGCTGTACCCCCTGGCCTCGCCCTCCAACAGCACTGACATCTATTTGGAGCCCATGGAGATCGCCACCTTTCGCCTCCGCCTGGGCTAGGGCTTCTTGTGGCCTGAAGAGAAAGTTCATCCACAGAGACGGCCTTTTCACATAAGATCGGGTTGGACAAGCCACCCCGGGTCTCCTGTCCTGATCTACCTCTCAGAACTGTGACAGACTGGGCTCTGCCCTCATTTTCTCTTTATCGTTGCTTCTGTGTTCGGGGGCAACCCACAGCCCAGCGTTGGGTGGATAGGGCAGGCGCCAGTGAGATGTAGGAGAGAAGGCCCTTGGTCAGAGTGGGTGGTGCCAGCCTCTGCTTTGGGTTGTGCGTGTTCACCTAGTTGGGTGCAGGCTCAAGCACCCATCCTTTCCCCTGAATGGGATGGAGGAGAAGCAGGAGAGCCTGAGTGGGTAATAGCCCAGCGTCAGGGTCACAGTAGGCAAGAGCTGGCTCTCGGGGAGTCCTGTGGTTGTGTAAGGGCTACGTGTCCTGGTGTGACAAGCAGGAGCAGAGCGCTGCCAGGAGGAGGGGGCTGGGGCCTGCGAGTTAGCAGTGGGGTGGAAGAGTAGCGGGAATCGCTGCTTTCTCTGACGGCTCCACTCTTAGTGCTCCCTGACCCTCACGCCCTGGCCAGGCGCTGCAGTGTGGCAGGAAGGACTCGTGAAGACTGTCATGACTGGAGCTCATGGGACACTTCAGGTACCAAAACCCCATCTCAGACTGGGCACTTGGTCTGTGTGTTGATTTGTGGAATGGTGGCAGAGGCCACCCTACTTGACTCCTCTGTGGTTCCTGCACTCTGTACACCACTGTCCCAAAGAGCTGCTTTCCATCATGGGGGCATTTGATCAGGCATATTTCCTTTCCCTGGAAAGAAAGTGAAGCCTCCAGCTTGCGGTGGGCAACTCGAGAAAGCTTTCGTCATCATTCCTACAGTCAGCCCTGAAGCTTCGCCTTGTTCATCCTTCGACAGAAGTATTCACTTCCTGGCGCGGGGACTAGGGAGATGTACACTAAATTAGGAGGCACCGTGGCTGCTCATTAGCCTTCACTGCAGCTTCGATTATTAGAAAAAAATTTATGATAGTCTCTAGGGATGCTGAAATGATATTTGGTAAAATTTAAAATCTATCCCTTATTAAACTCTTAGTAAGTTAAGATTACAAAGAAACATCCTAACCTAGATAAAGGTGTCTCTATCTTAAACCAACAGTCAGTGGCATTCTAAAGGGTCAGATACCACCGGCATTCCCAGTAAAGTCAGAAATTAGTCAAGGACATACTATTATTTAGCCGTGTTCTGGCACTACTAAACCCCTGCAGTGTGGCAGATGAGAGATGAGGAAGGGTTACAGAACGTCTGACCTGTACAATCCAACAGGATCAGCTGAAGACCTTAACAGAGCAAACAAGGCACATCACGTTTCTATAAAGATTCTGGTTCTCTCCAAATCAGCTCATAAATTCAGTGTATTCCAGTGAGATTGGGTACTTTTTGGAATTTAATGGGTTCTGACATTCATTTGGAAGGGTAAATGTGTGAGAATACCAAGAGAATTCTGAATGACGGTGAGTCCGGGGCAGTGGTGCTCCGGTGGGTAAAAGACACTTGTCCTACGAGATTTCCCAGGGGACTCTCGACCGACCATTAGGTCAGTCAGTGTGACCTGGAGTGGGATCAGACTGCTGGAACCAAAGGGAGAGCCTAGCATCAGACCCAGGTGTGAGGGGATTTGGTACAGGACCCAAGGAGTATTTTAAGGGGGAAAAAGATTGACTATTTAATAAAGAGTACTTTAAGATAACTGCCTATCTATTAAAGTAAGAGTTCTCTACCTCACAGTTTCCACAAAAATCAGCTCTAGAGAGAAAAAACAAAAAAATTACAGAATTACTGAGGAAAATATAGGATATTTTTATACCTTTGGTGTGGGAAGGTGTTTTCTAAACAACATGAAACCTAAAAGATATAATAAGGGAGAAGATAAACAGATTTTACCACCAAAAATATATTGAAAGTTTGTATATGATGGAAACCACCAAGGTTAAAACACAAATGACAGATTTGGGGGAAAATATTTGCAGCACTTCAAAAATTGGTGAGTACAGTTACTTTAGGAGAATAGCTTGCTTTGGGCTCCTTAGGGCAAGTCACTGGGGCCTGGTAAGCAGCGACCTAAAGATTCAGCAGTGGGCAGCTGAGTTCTTCCAGGTCATCCAAGGGCATTGCTGCCAGCACCAGGCCAGGGCGCATGGAATCCTGTCTATATCATAGTGAAAGAATGAAGATTATCAGTGTGAAGTGCTTAGCACAGTGCCTGGTACATATAAGAGCTCAGTAAATATGAACTGTAATCATATTAGTAAAGGATTCTAAGCGGTTACACTATAGCAGGCGTTATTTGCAAGTATAATGTAACTTGTAATCAAATGATAAGGGAGAATCTGTGAACCCCCGAGGAAATTAGCAGAATAAAGGCTGTTCTCTCTGGAGGTCTTAGATGTGCAGTGAAGTTATTCATCTGCCAGGAACTGAAATGTTTACTCCTACACACTGGCCTTTTAGAACATAAGGCAGCATTGCTCAAGGTGTGGTCCAGAATCACCAGAATTCCTTGTTGAAAGTCCAGCTTCCTGGCCTGCCCTAACTGGGGCTCCTCCTTCAGCCCACAGGCTGAAATGGGCATCTGTGCGGCAGAGCCACGGATCCCGGAGACCGACCTGTAACGAGAGCAAAAACCAAAACCCTCTCTTAGTGCACGAGAAGAAAGACAGGTTCCTTGGCAGAACCTATTGGACCAATCTCTGGGAGGAGGAGCCAAAGAACCTGCATTCTTAACAAGCTCCCAGGTGAGTCTTCTGCACACGTAATTTGGAAAGGGGCCTACTATTTTAAGGCTAGCAGCAACCCTTTCCCACGGGGCTCTGGCCCTGAGGCCTCACAGTTCTGAGGGTTACATCAAAACCGGAACCGGATCCCTTATGTATACTTGAGAAAGTGTTTGCAGTTTGAAAATTTTTGAATATACTTTTCAGCTTCCATTTCTTAAAGGACACGTGATTTTACAGTTATTTAGATCCCATTTGTTGAAAGTATTATTGTCTTATGAACTCTGATAACTGTACCACCTCCATTCTGACAGACTTCCCTTTATGGTATCAAGTAGGAAAAAAGATACCTCTTTTGCCCTTTGTAGAAAAATGCACCTTTCCAGTTCAAAAATGTTTAAAGATTAAATTATGTGTATATGTAATTCAGCTTATAAAATGTGATGTGCAGAAAACTACAGCCTTTGTAGAGACCATAGGCTAAAGTGTTGGTCTGTTTCTTGGATCAATGCCTGGAGTTAAGAATATAAGTAAATTAACCTATAAACCATACTCTGGAATTGGAAAGAACTTAGAAATCATTGTGTCAATATAATTTGATAATCTGACACACACAATTTCTAATAAGCTATTTTGAGTGTTTTTTTTATTTTTTATTTTTTGCGGTACACGGACCTCTCACTGTTGTGGCCTCTCCCGTTGCGGAGCACAGGCTCCGGACGCGCAGGCTCAGCGGCCATGGCTCACGGGCCCAGCCGCTCCGCGGCATGTAGGATCTTCCCGGACCGGGGCACGAACCCACGTCCCCTGCATCGGCAGGCGGACTCTCAACCACTGCACCACCAGGGAAGCCCTTGAGTGTTTCTTAAAAAAAGAAAATCAACCAGGGACCTTAGGAGTAAGGGAGAACTCAGGCGGAAAGAGTGAGCCCAGGGGCCAGACACCCTTTGCCCCAAGAGGGCCTGCTTTCAATGCAAGATCCTCTGTTAAGTAATACGGAATTTCTCTTCAATTACAAACATGTATGATGTTAGTTCTAGAAGGGCACATAGAGGCCATTTAGTCCAACCCTCTCATTTTACTAATGAGGAACTGAGGCCCACAGAGGTTACATGAGCTCACCTATGTCAGTGGCAAAGCCAATTAAATGTTCTTTCCAGTATGCAATATCGATACCAGGTTATTGAACAAATCAATTTTCAGTGACATAAAACACATTAAAAAAAAAAAAAAAAACGGAAGCAGGACATAACAGAAGCAACTTCAGCCACTGGAAATGGATAGGATTCTGTTCCTCTCTGCAACTCTCCATCCATAGAATCATACTGTTTCCATGAAGAAGGGAGGGCTGTACGGCCAGCTGGAACCATGAAGAGAAAGGCAGACTCAAAACTGTAAGAGCTGAGTCCCCCCAAGCAGGGTGGGCCAGGCCCACACAGTGCTCTTATTTGGCTTGCCTAGGGGATGGGTATGACCTGTGTGGAGAGAGTGGCATCTTTACCTGAAATTGACCTGCTTACCACACTCTCTTGTCACTGTGGTTAGCTAATGACACTCATGCCCTCACAGAGAAAGGAAATCATAGTCTGGGTGGTAGGAATGAGGCTAACCATCCCAAAGAGATCTCTGAACTAAATTTTTGTTTCTCCCTAACAAAAATGCATACAAACACTTCAAGGAGCAATTCTCATAGAAAAAGATAGATGAGAGACCAGATCCTTCACAACAAACCTCAATTTTACTGAGGGTCAGTGGGAAATATGATTTGATCATAATAGTTGCCAGGACCAAGTGCTGCAAAGAGTGTCCATCCATTTTGGCTCCTGACTTAGACCTCCCTAGTTGAGAATAAACCTGGAAGGAAAGAACTCTGAAATTAGGTAGTCTAGGCACAGGAAGCCTATGTGGGGTTGGGGATGAGGCCTCCTTGGCATTTGGAACATGACAGGGATGAAGATGGAAGACACAGCATTGGGTGTGGAGGCCTGAGAAGCTCAGTGGGGGAGAGACAGGTTTTCTTGTCAGAATGCCTGGGGACTTGCATTCAAACTAGATGAGTAAGCACACCTGTACTGTTGCCCCCTCAACTCCTAATGCCTGAGAATGCTAAACAAAATATGAAAAATGGAAAAGCAAGGGACTTCCCTGGTGGTCCAGTGGTTAAGACTCCGTGCTCCCAATGCAGGCGGCCTGGGTTTGATCCCTGGTTGGGGAACTGGATCCCACACGCATGCCGCAACTAAGACCCGGAGCAGCCAAAATAAATATTTAAAAAAAAAAAAGTAAAAGCATGGTCATACTCAAAACAAGAGGAAATCTCCTTTGACTAAGAATGGAGAGAACAGCTACAGCCACGAACAGAAGACGAGGCCATGCAGCTCCAGAGAAATGGAGACCAGTTAAGGACAGATCCTCAGAGTGGCCAGGAATCTCTTTGTTGTCATTCTAATTCTAGGCTGGAAGTAAACCGTTTGATTCCCAGCCCAGCAAAAGCCAAACTAAGCATACAAGTAAATTGTGAAGCCCCCTATAATCAGAGAGTTAGGGTAGTAATGTATTAACATTAATTTCCTGATGTTGATGGTTGTAGTTTGGTTTATACAGGAGAATTTCTTTGTCCAAATACTAAAGTACTTAGGGGTGATAGGCCATCAGGTCAGCAAGTTAATCTCAAATGGTTCAGGGGAAAAAGTTACTTATGTTGTACTTCCAACTTTTCCAAAAGTCTCTGATTATTTTTAAAAATTATTGAATAAAAAAAAATCCAGTATATTGGCTCAGATCAAACAGGTTATCTAGGGAGGCCAGACTCATAATCCAGATCCACTAGCCTCTTCAGACTTGATCTTTACTATGTCCAGTGTGGTTGGAGCTAACCTCAATTGTGGTCATTTTTGTCTGGTTAAAAAGGCCCAGCAGGGGGCCTCCCTGGTGGCGCAGTGGTTGAGAGTCCGCCTGCCGATGCAGGGGATACGGGTTCGTGCCCCGGTCTGGGAGGATCCCATATGCCGCGGAGCGGCTGGGCCCGTGAGCCATGGCCGCTGGGCCTGCGCGTCCGGAGCCTGTGCTCCGCAACGGGAGAGGCCACAACAGTGAAAGGCCCGCATACCGCAAAAAGAAAAAAAAAAAAAAAAAAAAAAAAAAAAAAAAAAGGCCCAGCAGTGTGGCAAAAAGAGAGAGGGATTCTGGTCTGTTGATCATTAACAAGTCTTCTCACCTCCGAGAGCTTCATATTTCATCTCAGTAAAATGAGAACAATAATCCCTACCCTGCCTATCTCATCTGGTTATTATAAAGAACAGATGAGGTAACACATGTGAAGAGGTTTTGTAAAACATCAAGCACCTCGTGACCACGAAGTGGCCTTTGACCTAACAACTTCCTCATCCCCACAGATGTACCCTTTTCAAGTGGGCTAATAGGCCTCAGCTGTTCAGCACCGACCAAAAAACCGATCACTTGGGGATCCCTTCAGGCGGACACCTTGAAAATCTCCGCCCCCTCACCCAGACCCCGCCCACCGTCGGGCTCCAAGGGTGGGTCAGTTCCCGGGCCACTTCCCGAAGCACCCGGAAGTTCCTGTCGCTCAGCAACCAAAGGAACCCGAGATGTGAAGACGGTGAAACTGGGCGTGGGCTGCAAACCTTGGCAAGTTTCCGTTGCAACCCGGTGTTCGAGGGACCCGCAGTCCCCCACCGGCCCTATCGTGTTGCTTCTGGGGACTCTCCCGTGCTCAGCAAGAGCTACCAGTAAGCAGGTTGGCACTCCTTTCCAATGTATCTGTCAACCCATCCAACTTTCTTAATGAGGAAGCCTACCAATTTTTGAATACCTGTGTGTCAGGCACGTCACATAATCCAGCCCTGATAATTAATTACACAACCTATCTTACTGATAAGGAAGCCAGTCTCCGAGGGGTTGTGGCCCTCAACCCGAGGGATCTGTCCCAGGGGCACACAGTTGGAACCCTGCCCTACTGAAGGGCAGATATCCCCCCTCCCCCCATCGGTTCCCCACTGGGGAGGCTGGAGAAGGAGCAGCAGCAACTCAAACCTTTATCCAAATGTTTTATTTTGCATAATGACTTTTGAACTAGCGTTTATATATAAGCCCAAGTCCCTGAGGGGCCAGAGATCCCACCATGCAATCAGACCCAAGGCCTGGAGAAGGGCAGTGAATGCATTAGAAATGGATGGGGCGCATCATCCCACAATCTGGGGCTCAGCTTAGTTGGCAGATCTTCAGAGTGAGAAAGGACACGTGTATTTGGTCTCTAATATCTGGGCTAAGTGAACCAGGGAGGAAGCTCGGGAGGCACCGAAAGGCTGAAGTATGAATCTTCTCTGGCCTGGGCAAGGATGGAGTCTGTGCCACTGGATGGCTCCAAATACTGCTCAGAGTGTCAGCCCCCGCTCCTTAAACAGCTGCTTTAGAGCGTCTTCCAGCTGTTGGTTTGTCCCCTGAAGCCCCTTCACCACCTGTGCTGCCCACTCGAAGTATTCCTGGACTCGGTGTTCGGACCATCCTGCATAAGAATGGACAGAAAACTGCTCATGTTGACGTCCAGGAAGGCACTGGATTTTGCCCACTTCCTGGAGGGCTTGGTGCAGGGCTGTGAGATGAGTTCCTGATGGACGGATTTGTTCTGAAAACTTCCCCTTTGCCCAGCTACTGCATTTCTAGTGTATGAAAGAAGATCAGAGTGGTCTACTAAGATTAGTCTAGGGAATTAACAAGAACACCCGGGATTTTTTTCAGTGGAAGTGACCAAGCTGTGCCTTCAGAAGGTGGATACCCCTCCCCTTCCCCTCAGAGCAGGTGGAGGAGCATACCCTCTGGGGTGCAGCGATTCAGGTCCCTCAGATTGTACAGCTTGTCTGCCAGCTTCACCAGTTTAGCCCCGGGGCTGCTGTGGGGTGCCTGCTCCACCTGCAGCCGCTTTCTCTCCAGCTTGGGCAGAGTCTTGTCATCTGTTACCTCCTCCACCAGACGCCGCACTTGTGCCCCAAAGTGCAGCTCCACCTCATCCAGGGTGGTGTCTGTGTCCTCCACCGTGTCATGGAGCAGGGCTGCCTGGGGACAGGCTCCCACTCAGTCCTGTGACGCCTGCCAAGGGGAACCCAGAGCTGAATGGGGCCCCTGACCCGCACCCCAGCCTCCTAGCAGAGGAGGAAAGTTACCTGTAACACCACAATGTCAGAGATTCCTGCCTCGTGGGTCAGGATACGAGCCACACCTGACGGGGCAAAGCAGGAAGTCAGACAGGAGGGAGTCCCAGGGCGGCGTGTTGTGGGTTTTGTAGAGCCGGATGTGGCCCCTCACTAGCTGGGTGACCTTGGGTAAGTCCTTTACTCTTTTTTGGATCTTCACTGTACAAAGGGAACAATCAAGCCTACCGCCCCGGGTTGTGGTGAGTCACGAACAGTGCCTGGCACAAAGCCTGGTACGGACTAGGTGCTCGATGAGGTGCACGCCCTCCGCGTTCCCTTCCCGGTCCCCACCCCCTAGATGCTACAGCCGTTGCTCCCCCGGCGGCGCGCCCACCGATTGGGTGATTGATGTAGGGGGTCCCTTCGGGGTCCTTCCGCCGCTGCCATTGGTGCTTGCGAGCCGCGAAGTCAGCAGCCTCCAACAGCTGGGCCGCCTCGGAGCCCATCGCGCGGGTGGGGCGGGCGACTTCGGTCCCAGGAGCCCGGGGAGCGTGGACCGAGCGTCCACAGCGCCCCCTAGCGCCGCGGAGGCCTGAGGATTGTGGAGTCTGGCCCAGAGAGTTTCTCTGGGGCTGACGTGAGAGCCCTGGGTGTGTGGGAAGCTGCCCTCAATATCGCAGCCCCTGGTTAAGTGGGCTTTGCTGGGGGTGCAAGAAGAATATGGCCTGGCTCTGGGAACCCACATCCTGGGGGAAGGAGGAAAACAGACAAAGACATAAGACAGCAGCCTCACAGTGTGTCCAGGGCAGGAAGGCACAGGGGACTGGTAACTTGGAGGAAGGGCAATTCACCTGGCCTCTGGACCAGAGACAGCTTCTCCCAGGATGGCCCTCTCCCGCCATGACAAAACAATTTTCAAGCCGTCAATGCTCTGAAAATTCTCAAAGCGCTCTAAAAATAGTTCTTGTGCTTCCCTGGTGACCGCAGTGGTTAAGAATCTGCCTGCCAATGCAGGGGACACGGGTTCGAGCCCTGGTTTGGGAAGATCCCACATGCCGCGGACCAACTAAGCCCATGTGCCACAGCTGCTGAGCCTGCACTCTAGAGTCTGCGAGCCACAACTACTGAGCCCACGTGCTACAACTACTGAAGCCACAACTACTGAAGCCTGCATGCCTAGAGCCCGTGCTCCGGAACAAGAGAAGCCACCGCAATGAGAAGCCCACGCACCGCAACAAAGAGTAGCCCCGGGCTTCGCTGGTGGCGCAGTGGTTGAGAGTCCGCCTGCCGATGCAGGGGACACGGGTTCGTGCCCCAGTCCGGGAGGATCCCACATGCTGTGGAGCGGCTGGGCTGGTGAGCCATGGCCGCTGAGCCTGCACGTCTGGAGCCTGTGCTCCGCAACGGCAGAGGCCACAGCAGTGAGAGGCCTGTGTACCGCAAAAAAAAAAAAAAAAAAAAAAAAAAGAGTAGCCCCCACTCGCTGCAACTAAAGAAAGCCCGCGCGCAGCAACAAAGATCCAACGCAGCCAAAAATAAAATAAATTTATAAAAATAGTTCTCCCTGCAAGAATGGCCTGGTTGCTATGGGCATGGGAGCCTCACCTTTGGGCCCAGAAGACCCTAGTGCTTAACCTTCTGGAAACTGGAGCCTGCACTGGGAGCCCTCCCTAACTATTTCAGACTTAGGCTCCCAGGCAGCAGTGTTGTTTCTGCAGGAACTGTCTTCTTTGCTGTCAGGAACTGGGAACAAAATCTGCATTTCTTTCTTGTGCCGTGAGGGTTCCTGCTTCAGTCCCCAGGCACTGCTGTGGGCCCCTTATGAGTGTTGTCACTGCTGTTCTGGGAGCATGACGTTGTTAGGCCTCAGTAGACACTGGAACAACACAACACTGCTGGCTGGTGGCCTCTGGCCTTCTCGAGAAATTCCCTGTCTCAGCAGACAGCATCTATGAAGTATGAGATTTGGTAAGAGAGACCTGGAGACCCTGGAAGAGATTTTCTTGTGAAATGGGGTTGGCTGGTTGCTAAGTATACTCCAATCAGATTGGTAGCTTTTATACTTTGGTTGGTAGCTGGGGTCAATGAGGGCTCAGGGGAAAAGTTAATGAGAGCACTCATGCTTGCTTTTCAGCTAGTCTTGGTGGTTGCCATGACGCAGAAGTTAGAGAGGGAAGCTCCAAACGCTGGAACTGAGGTCTCTGGGGCCTGAAGTGGAACAATCAGAATTCCCATGGCTTCCATGGCAGCCTGAAAGTTTAGAGTGTATAGAGAGAAACATATTTGGTTCTTAATGCTTGTCTGTTCTTCAGGCTAGTGGCTCAACTTCTCTTTCATTCCTCATTCGGTCTTCTAGCCTTCTGAGCCTTTTCCCCTTCAGCTTAGAGAACCTTAGGCAGCTTGGAGCCACAATCCTCCCATTTTCCAATAGAAGATAGAAACTCAGTCACTTTCATCTCTCTCTAGACGTCTGTGACAGAGAAGCTTCAGGTTTGTGTTAATGGTGCTTTGGGGCTTTGATTTTATTTCCTTACTGCCTGCAGCCATGGCTTAGAAGTAGAGATGTTGGGATTTCTAGGACCAGGGCTGAGGTGGAGGTGACCTCTCATGGGCTTCCAGAGGAGGCCAGGCCCTTTGCTGACAGGCCTGTCTGTGGGGCTACTGCTGCTCTTCAGCTGGATGATGCTTGCCCAGCCGACCTCTCTCTCAGGTACAGCACTCTCCTCTGCCCAGCCCCCCATCCAGTACCCTACTCTTTTATCAGGGTATAGGCTACTCTGGGGAGCTTGTGGGGAGGAAGGAAGCCTGCCCTTCTGATAATGGTTGATCCCTTTTATTCTCCAAAAGGGGTGGAGTGGGGTGTGGGTAGATCATTCCTGCCTCTTGCCCCTCCCTTCAGCTTTGGCCCACCACCCCCACTTGTGCCAGACCGCCTGGGATGCTATGGCCCTCGCTACCCCGGTTTCTTCTGTCCTCGGCTCTCTGATACCCCGGAGGAAGCCTACTGCTGCCACCTGCAGGCTGCAGGGGGCTCCTGCACTCGGTTTGAATTTGAGGCCTTGCACCAGGTCAATCTCTCTGCCCTTCCGCCTCCTCCCGTCTTCAGGTGAGAACTCCAGCCCCAGAGCCACTGGCACACTGACGGCGTGTTCCAGTACCTGAGGCTCTGTCCCTAATTTCTGGGGTGGGAGGCTTGTAGCTTACAGACAGTGGAGGGACAGATCTCAAACATAAAATCACGTAAATACATGATTACAAACAAATCTGTGAAGGAAAAGTTCAGGGGGCTGTGAAAGCAGGTGACAGGGAGTCATTGTAGGTGTTGTGTGGTGGGTGGGGTGGGACGGGTGTCAATACTGAGAGGATCTTGTATTCTGGATTACACGTATTATAGTCGGGGTTTTCAATACTGAATCTGTCCACGGATGGCTTCAGGGTACCTGTGAGCTCCTTGAATTTGTATCTTCAAATTCTACACTTTTCTGGATAGGGAGTTCTGGGCTTTCTCCAGACTCTCAGGGGCTCTAACCCATAGGCTGCAGTAGCAAGAGCGCGGCTTGGGCCAGCATCCTGATACTCTCCCCTCTGCCATAGGGGCCCGGGCCCGCTTCTAGCACTGGGCCTTTACAGCCTGCTGCTCGTGGCCCTGATGACTGCAGACCTCGTGCACTTCTGCCGCGGTCGGGGCCGGGGCCGAGATCTGGGCCGGGACCTGGGCCGGGACCTGGACCAGGACCAGACCTGAGCAGCCACGGGCGCCCCTCTCGGTCCTCCGCCGCGCGCCCCCTGGCGGTCTCGGCGGGAACAGACTAAGCGCGCCTGGGTCTTCTCTGCGCCTGCGGACCCGGGCCGAGCGCCCTGGCCCTCTTCCCGGCGTGCTCTCGCCTTGGCCCCGCCCCTTCTCTACCGCCGCCTCTGACGCAAGACTGGGGCGGGGCAGCCGACGGCGGATTCCCGAGCCTAGACCCACCCCTCTCCAGAGACTGCGTCTGCGCGCGCCCGGGACGTCTGGTGCGCGATGACCGTGAGTGGTCCAGGGACCCCCGAGCCCCGGCCTCCCGACCCCGGGGTGCGTACCCATCCCCCTGCGCCATCACCACTTCGCACCTGCTCTAACCATCCTCGGGCCTCCTCCTCCCTCAATCTTGGCCCTCCATGGGACTCACCTGCGACCCCCAGTCTCCTCTGCCCCTAGCTCCCCGGGTCACCCTGAGCCCACCCCGGACGTTTCCACCCCTTCCCTCCACAGGCCAGCTCAGTGGAACAGTTTCGGAAGGATGGCAACGAGCTGTTCAAATGCGGGGACTACGAAGGCGCCTTGACGGCCTACACCCAAGCCCTGGGTCTGGGCGCAACGCCCCAGGACCAGGCCATTCTGCACCGGAACCGGGCCGCCTGCCACCTCAAGCTGGTGAGCGAGCCGGCTGCTCTTCCCCTGGCCTGCCCGGACCCCTGTTTGCGCACCTCACCGCTGCTTGGGCCCCGACTGGACATTCGCCTTCTCAGGCCACCCACACTTGTTACACGTCTTTTGGGTCTCTAGGTGGTGGGGGAACCTGGTGACTAAGGAAAACAACTTTGTTGCCCACTTGTGCCCGAAAAAGGAGATGACCAGCCTCTCAGGCCTGTTCTTTCTTTTACAGGAAGATTACGACAAAGCAGAAACCGAGGCATCCAAAGGTAGGGGAATGTGGCCCTTGTGTGGAGCTGTGGGACTTCTGGGGTGGGCAGGGATTCTGGGACCACTGCACCGTCACTTTCTCCTCCTCCTTTCACCCCTGAAACACATCTGCCTTTTTTCTTTCCCACTTGCCGGGGCATTTCCTTTTCCACAGCTACCCTCACCTTTTCTGAGGCTGAAGTACTGAGCCCCACATCTGTCCCCCCACCTTCCTCTGCCCCTCGAGATCTTTCCCTGCTGCTCTTGCCTGGAGATGGTGGCCTCATGGGTGCTGACAGAGCTCCTGTTTGTGCTCAGCCATTGAAAAGGACGGTGGGGACGTCAAAGCACTTTACCGGCGGAGTCAAGCCCTAGAGAAGCTAGGCCGCCTCGACCAGGCCGTCCTTGACCTGCAGAGATGTGTGAGCCTGGAGCCCAAGAACAAAGTTTTCCAGGAGGCCCTGCGGAACATCGCGGGCCAGATTCAGGAGAAGGTGTGTGAGTAATTGAGAGAGCGAGGCATTGACCAGTGGTAGAGGGGCACTGGTAAATGGATCTGGATCAAGTGTGTAAACACAGTTCTCTGGAAGGGGGATGCTGATGGCAAATGACCTTATAGAATGATGCTCAACCTTGCCAGTGGTTACGTAAAAGCAAATTAAAAGAACAGCAAGGTGCTGTTCTTTTTGGTGGTCTGTTTGGCAAACATTTAAAGTTTGTACACATTGCTAGACGGAGGGAGACACACTTAAGGGGTGAGGTTGCGGGAGGACGTGGGCTCGTTCATGACTGCTGCAGGGGATGTAAATTGGTACAGCTCCTTTGGAGAGTCCTTTAGCATATCTTTGGAGTATAATTGCTTTACAATGCTGTGTTAGTTTCTGCTTCATAACAAAATGAATCAATTATACATATGTTCCCATATCTCTTCCCTCTTGCGTCTCCCTGGCATATCTCTTAAAATTTTAAATGAGCATGTCCTGTGATTCAGTATGTTTACTTCTTGCTATCTCCCCTAGAGAAGCCTTGCCCGTGTACACAAGCAGGTGTGTGTATGTTTGTTTCAGCCTTGTT
This sequence comes from Mesoplodon bidens, assembly GCF_964165515.1. Classification (NCBI taxonomy): domain Eukaryota; kingdom Metazoa; phylum Chordata; class Mammalia; order Artiodactyla; family Ziphiidae; genus Mesoplodon; species Mesoplodon bidens. Next base: position 37,299,580 of record NC_138178.1, read on the forward strand.
TGTAGTAATGAAAAATTGGAACTTGCCTAAATGCCCAGCAGTAGGGTAATGGCTAAATAAACTGAGCGATATCCTTACTACAGACTCCTACGTTGTAGTTACTAAGAACAGGCAGATCAACACATATGGACGTGGAAAGCTGACACTTGTTAAGTGAAAAAAAAGCAAAATATATAATAACGTATAGTATGATACCGTTTATGTTAAAATGATCCCCACCCCCCAAATGCACTCAAAATAATACCATGTTTTTTCCACGGGTACAGTTGGGTATGTAAACACAAAGAAAAATATTTTAAAAGACGTGAATCAAAATGATGACAGTGTGACTGCTAGGGAAAGGAATAGGATCGAGAGGGCTTTTCAAAAGAGATTTTGCTTCATCTGGTTGTTTTTTTAAATAGACATTGTGTGATACACATATTAAAAAATTAATTTAGGAGAAAATAATCTAAAGATTGTCATGAACTATTATCAAGCTTGAATTAGCCAGATAATTTGGTGTTAAAATGCTGACCCAGTGGAAGCAAGTAATACGATGGCAAACACCTTCTCAAAAGGTTGAGACCTGGGAAAGCAGGCTATTTTACTCTCAGTGTCAGCTCTGTCTGATCAGCTGGGGCTGCTTAGAACCCTGTGTTGAGAAGGATTAGGAAGCAGGTTGCCTGGGCCTAGGAGAACGTGTTGTGACATGAACCACGTCTGCCATGGCTGCAGGAGGGGAAGAGGGGAGCGGCACACATGCTAGGCATGTACTGCTATCCATGCCCAGGACCCTAGGGAGGGAGAGGGCCTAGGATGAGCTTGGTCATTCAGATTATTTTTTAAAAAACATCAAAAAGAGAATCCTTGACTTAAAAGGCGTGTCAGCAGCTACCTCGTGACTTGCTGGCTCCCTTGCAGGAGGTGTAAATGCTGGTTCAGCACCACGGGCAGTGCACCCAGGCTGCCACAAAGTACATGGCCCCCCAGGAGTGGGTTGCCTCATGGCTAACAGGACGCCACCCCTACTGAATGGTCCTGCCTTCAGCATCAGTGCTGCTCCCGCTGCCCAAGTGGGAAATAGCTCAGAGAAGAAAACAGCTGCGGGGAGTTTGAGAGAAGCTGCCAGGCAAGTCTCTTCCTGCCCAAGGTAGCTTGGTGCGAGGCCTAAGCCCAGGCATCCTTCTGTGCCTCCCGGAGTCAGGAGCCAGGCCCTGGGAGGAGCCAGAGAGAACAAAGAGGGAACGTGTTGTCTCCAGTCAAGAGAGGCAGTTCCTCCCATGCTTTGCTGATTTGTCGTAGGTGAGATACATGTCTTCGACGGATGCCAAAGTGGAGCAGATGTTTCAGATATTATTGGACCCACGAGAAAAAGGCACTGAGAAAAAGCAAAAGGTATGGAACTGTGTGAGTGGGAGCTGAACTCCCCCAGTGCTGCCCACCTGTCCCTGTGTGCTGATGTTTGCCCTGGGAGCCCCTGCTGGCCTGGCCTGCTGCACATCGCTCCTTAGCTCGGGCAGCTGGGCTCACAGAGCCTGGGTGGGAGCTCAGAGGGCCTGGGGCCTAAGTGTGAGCCAGGGAGAGGGAACCAGTGTTCCCGAAGCACCTTGTTGGTGCTTAGGTCCTGTGCTAGGAGTTGGGTGTATAGAGGTGACTGAGGCACTGTTTTCTGCCCTTCAGGCTTTTCTGGGGACTCAGGACTCTATTTATTCTAACCCTCAGTGCCAAGAGCAAGCTCTTTTCTCTACTTACAGAAGAGGAAGCTGAAGTTCACAGAGGTTAAGTTTATGGCCAAAGTCACTCAGCTGCTAAGTGGAAGCAGTGAGGTCCAGAGCTCAGGGAGTCTACTCGCCCTGCCCCGTGCCATGTACGGTGTTCACGTTACGTGCACTTCCTTTGATGCAGGCATCTCAGAACCTGGTGGTGCTGGCCCGGGAGGATGCTGGAGCTGAGAAGATCTTCCGGAACAACGGGGTTCAGCTTTTGCAGCGCCTGCTGGACACGGGAGAGCCCGACCTGATGCTGGCGGCCCTGCGCACACTAGTTGGCATTTGCTCTGAACACCAATCACGGGTGGGTGGGGCGAAGGGTCTAGTTACTGCCTCAGTCAGTCTGTCCATCCACTCTTCCACCTCATCTTATAAGGCAAAATATAAGGAGATACGTAACGAGAGGCAAAATTAAAATGACACAAAAAGACCAACATGATTTGGGACAAAGTGGCCAGGAAAGAACGAAAGCAGCCCACTGACACCCTGAGCACTTGTTTTTTTTCATTTATTTTATTTTTGGCTGCGTTGGGTCTTTGTTGCTGCGCACGAGCTTTCTCTGGGTGCGGCAAGCGGGGGCTACTCTTCGTTGCGGTGCATGGGCTTCTCGTGGTGGCTTCTCTTGTTGCAGAGCATGGGCTCTAGGCGTGCGGGCTTCGGTAGTTGTGGCTCGCGGGCTCTAGAGCACCGGCTCAGTAGTTGTGGCGCACGGGCTAACTGCTCTGCGGCATGTGGGATCTTCCTGGACCAGGGAACTCTCCTGCGGCAGATCGCAGAGACACCTGGTCATTGATCCCCTCATTGTCCGTGTGGTAAAAGCAAGCTGCATGCGGAGAACAGGGCACCTGTCCTTCCCCTACCATCAAGCTGGCTTTTCCCTTGGACGGGTCCTCACGGTGCTTGACGTGGTCAGTGATGTGACCTACAGCATCTTTACCATCGAGACCAGATATGTAGGGCAGGACCATGAGATGGTTCTCAGTGTAGACTGTGGGTGTCCTGCACAGACAGTTCAGCAAGAACAGCCCTGCCCCAGGCCGGTGTCACAAAGTCCATGCTCTGGCTCCTGCCTGAACTGACTGGACCTAGGTAACAGGGACTTGACCCTTGGTTGCTTTTAGAGGAACCCACAGTTCCTAGATCAGGGGTGGAAATGTGAAACATTCTATGAACACTTCAGGCCAAGATCGGGCTCTATTTCTGGGTCTCCCAGGACTAGGAACGGTAAAGCCATGTGAATTCCACCTGCCTCCTCTAGCCTTCCTGCCCATCCCTGTTGTGAATGGGGATGGACCCAAGTAGACCTTCGGGGTTTTTCCAGCTCAGAAATGGGTGCAGAGGCCTTGTGGTTCGTTCCATGTATGTCCACGTCCCCAGGATGTAGACAGAACCTCAGGGTTGGTATCAGGGAGGAATGAGGTGTCCCTGGGCCAGGTAGTAAGGTAGCTTTGTCCAGGCTTATGTTTCTCCTTCCTGGGGAGACATGAACCAAAGCAGCTGCCTTCAGAGCCACAGTATTCCTTGTCTTCTCTGATTGGAGCCGAGGAGAGAGAGAGAGTGGGGGAGTCCCCTGGAATGTTTCTTTAGGAAGCCCTTCCAACAAGATAATCCTGGCATTGCCGTGGCCTCACCCTCAGCAGGCCCACTTTGCTTTCACGGGGAGCTGCTCTTTCACCCACATGTTTTCTCCCCTCTGGCTGCCCTCTCTGACCCCCAGTTAGGGATCTCCATGGCTGCCCTTCACCAACTGGAAGCTCTGCCCACTTCTCTCCCACCCAGACAGTGGCAACCCTGAGTGTGCTGGGAACTCGGAGGGTGGTCTCCATCCTGGGCGTGGAAAACCAGGCCGTGTCCCTGGCTGCCTGCCACCTGTTGCAGGTTATGTTTGATGCCCTCAAGGAAGGCGTCAAGAAGGGCTTCCGTGGCAAAGAAGGCGCCATCATCGTGGGTGAGTGGAAGCAAGTCTGTGTCCTGTGGTGTGGCTCTCGTGGAGAGGAAGGGGCTGATCCAGCCAGGCCAGCTGCAGCCGCAGGTTGTTCAGGAATACGGGTTGTTGACAGTATTTTACTCGAGGTTCTAAGTAGCCAGGGCACCTCTGGGGAAGGCTGGAAGCCAGCGCTCAGGCTTCAGGTCCCCTCTCCCTACCAGGGGACTTGGGGCTAGGCCACTGGAGAGCCCACTAGTGTCTTCTTGTCACCAGATCCTGCCCGGGAGCTGAAGGTCCTCATCAGTAACCTCTTGGAGCTACTGACTGAGGTGGGGGTCTCAGGCCAAGGCCGAGACAGTGCCCTGACCCTGCTGATTAAAGTGGTGCCCCGGAAGTCTCCTAAGGACCCCAACAACAGCCTCACCCTCTGGGTTATCGACCAAGGTAGGTGATAGAGTCTTAAAAAGAGAGAGAAAGGGAATTCCCTGGTGCTCCAGCGGTTAGGACTGTGCGCTTTCACTGCCGAGGGCCTGCGTTCGATCCCTGCTCCGGGAACTAAGATCCTGCAAGCCGTTGTGGCGTGGCATATAAGTAAATAAATAAATAGGTAGATAGATAAATAGATAAATAAATACAGAGAGACAGAGAAAGATCAAGTGTGTGTTGCATCTTGCTCGGGTAGCTGGGCCTGCTCGTCTCCAGGAGGGATTGCCCCCAGCGTGTGTCTGCACTGAAGTGCATGCGGCCTGCGCTGTACCCTTAGGGAACATTGGCCCCTTCAGCCGCGTTCGTGTGCACGTGCACGCACATCGAGCGGGCCCACGAGCAGGTTACCAGGGAGGCCGGGTCAGCTTTCTGTATCTGAAGTTTTTTCAGTGAGTGTGTGTTACTTCTATATGCAGGGAAAATATTTTTCAGGTTTAACATATAAGTTCATACTGCTCTTTTCCCCTTAAAAGGTAAATTAGGAAGGGTTGGCAAAGTCCCAGCCTGAGTACATCTGTTGGGTACTCATCTTTTCTTGTTATCCCAATTATCCTGTGAGGCGTGGGTGTTGTTTTTCCCTTCAGTTTTACAGATGAGGAACCTCCAAACCCTACAGCATTCACCCCCATGGGCAGGGCCTGCATGCAGACCTTACTTCTGAGGTCCTTCCCTGACCCCACGCCTGCCCCTAGCCCACCAGCTTCTGTGAGCCTGTCTGCTCTCTGACCTCGTGCAAGAGTGGACCTGCCTTTGCATGCATCTCCTGGGAAACCTCTTCCCTTTGCTTATAGGGGTTGGAACTCATGTTCTGCTGTCTAAATAGGGTGTCTTTTCAGGTCTGAAAAAGATTCTGGAGGTGGGGGGCTCCGTGCAGGACCCTCCCGGGGAGCTTACAGTGACAGCAAACAGCCGCATGAGCGCCTCCATTCTCCTCAGCAAGCTCTTCGATGATCTGAAGTGTGATGCCGAGAGGGAGAATTTCCACCGACTCTGTGAGAACTACATCAAGTAAGGGAAGCCTCCTATTGCCAGGGTTCCTGTGAGAGTTCTGACTCTTTGGGGAGGGACAACGGTGGAAGGTTTCCCACAAGGAGAGCAGCCTTGGGGAGGACTAGCAGGGGCCAGACACGGTGTTCCCAAGGGCCACATCTTGTTCCAGAGTGACCTCCCCAGGGACATTTCTTTCTCAAATCAGTTCTCTAGTGCAACATATGTCCTCAAGCACATACTGAGCACTTACTGTGTGTCCGTTCTGACACAGCACTGCAGCATGACAGTCCTTAAGGAGCTCACAGCTAGGAGAAGACAAGTCAGGAAATAAGCAGCACAAGTTCAGATCTTAGTACAGGGAAGGAGACAAACAGGGTGGTGTGAGTGAGAGTGACCTACATTAGGTGGCGTGTCATCAGGGGAGGCTCGAATGAAAGCCTCGATAAAGAACGCCAGTGACTGCCTAGAGGATGTCCTAGTCGTCCCATTGGCAGCTTTTCTTTTCTTCTTCTTTTTTTTTTATTTTGGCTACTCCACGCGGCTTATGGAATCTTAGTTCCCCGACCAGGGATCAAACCTGGGGTCCCGGCAGTGAAAGCCCAGAATCCTAACCACTGGACCACCAGGGAATCCCGGCAGCTTTTCTTGCTGTTGCTGCCCAAGTAGTGCAGATGCCCGGCCAGTGGAGGGGAAGGGAGGGAAGGAGAGTCCCCTTGTGCTGGCTTTGATGTGACAGCTGCCACCCCGTACCCCTCAGGAGCTGGTTTGAGGGCCAAGGGCTGGCTGGGAAGCTGCGGGCCCTCCAGACGGTGTCCTGCCTCCTGCAGGGCCCGTGTGATGCCGGCAACCGGGCCCTGGAGCTGAGTGGCGTCATGGAGAGTGTGATCGCTCTGTGTGCCTCGGAGCAGGAGGAGGAGCAGCTGGTGGCTGTGGAGGCCCTGATCCACGCGGCCGGCAAGGCCAAGCGGGCCTCATTTATCACGGCCAACGGCGTCTCGCTGCTGAAGGACCTGTACAGGCGCGGCGAGAAGGACAGCATCCGTATCCGGGCGCTGGTGGTGAGACGGGCGGGCCTGGGCTGGGCAAGTGGGCAGCCAGGCAGGGGCCCCAGGCTGGCTGGTGTCTCAGGGTGCCACCCCAGCACACGCTGGGTGACGGTATGGGACGTGCAGGGCCTCGTCGAGGCCGGAGGCAGGGGTCCTGGCTCCTGCTACCACAGGGCTCATGGTCGAGTCAGGGAGATGAGCCTCATACAGAGAGGACACCTGAGAATGCAGGGCGGCCCGGGCTGCCCCCTGCGGGCAATGGGAGCGGCTCTAGGAGGAGATGACGGAGGACACGCTGGGCAGGCGGGTCAGAGGGCTGTGTGGACAGGCTGGGCCGGCAGGCGGCCCCAGGAGCGGGTGGTGTGGGGACTGCCTGGCCTCCCTGAGCCTGTTGCAGCCCTGCACCTTGAGGAAGCTGGTCCTCCTCCTTGGAGCACTTAGTCCTGGGTTTCTCCATTCCGTGAGGATCCTGGCCTGGGCTGAGGTACCCGTCTTCTCCCCACACGGATCTTAGCTCCATCTGTAAAGAGCTTCCTTCTATGACATGGGAAGGAACAGCAAATCCCAGTGCAGATCAGGAGGGGTTGGGGCCCAGGCCAGCACAGTGGTCAATATGTCAGTCTCTACCAGATGCCATGTCACGTGGCCACCCCAGTAGGTGATCTTGCTGCCCCGTGCTCCAGGTGGTAACCTAGTGGCAGTGTGCATGGCCTCCAGAGAGCCTGGCAGAGTGCCCGGGGGGGAGCCCACGCCAGCTGTGGAGGAGCCCTGTTCTGCCTCCGTCCCTCGGCCAACAGCTGGTTCTCGCCTCTTCCACCAGGGACTCTGTAAGCTCGGCTCGGCCGGAGGGACCGACTTTAGCATGAAGCAGTTTGCTGAAGGCTCCACACTCAAACTGGCCAAGCAGTGTCGAAAGTGAGTCATTTAGCACTGTTGTGGCTCCTGACCTGTCAGCCAAACCTCCAAAGAGGAGGCGGGGGGCCTCCTCACTGCCCTGTCCTCCCCTAGGCAGACCCTCCTGCGCTGCTGCGTGAACTACTTCTGTCTGTGGCGGGGATGCCCCAGCCCCTGGCTTTTCCCCCTTGGTCCTGGTGTGCCCCTCCTGTCCCCCCACCTTTCTGATGGTCATCTGTCCCCTGCATGCCCCCAGGTGGCTGTGCAATGACCAGATCGATGCAGGCACTCGGCGCTGGGCGGTGGAGGGTCTGGCCTACCTTACCTTCGATGCTGACGTGAAGGAGGAGTTTGTGGAGGATGAGGCTGCGCTGAAGGCTCTGTTCCAGCTCAGCAAGGTAGCTCCACGGGTTCCTGCAGTCGTCCGGGGACACTGTCTAGGATTAGAGCTTACAGGGCTTTCTTGGCAGATCTTGGCCAATGGCTTTTGTGACCCCAGAGAGGGGGTGCTGGTAGCCCGAGTGGCCGCTCTGTGTGGCCTGGGCATACTGGCCTGCGCCAGCAGGGTCGGAAGGGACGATCTCTTAGGAGGAGTTGGGGTGGTCAAGTGTGTGACGTGAGCTCCCAAAGTCTGGGGCCACCCTGGGGCCTGGGCGGTGCCCAGATTCATCCTGGTGCCCGTGTGGTCCAGCTGAGCGTAGAACTGGGAGCCTGGGCAGCGCTTATCCCGGTGCTGCTCTTCCCCCTGGGATGGCCGCTGATGGCCCCTCTGCCCCCGGCAGTCCGAGGAGAGGTCGGTGCTCTTTGCGGTGGCCTCGGCGCTGGTGAACTGCACCAATAGCTACGACTACGAGGAGCCGGACCCCAAGATGGTGGAGCTGGCCAAGTACGCCAAGCAGCACGTGCCCGAGCAGCACCCCAAGGTGAGGGGGCTGCTGGGAGGGGTTTGGGTGCCTCCGTGTCACTGGGGCCAGTTGACCTGAGACATCCACAGCAGATGAGCCTTCTGTTTAAGCGGGTTTCCTTCCCTTTGTTTTCATGTTCATCAATTTGTGGCCGTGAGGAGGGTTCCCCTTTCCCTGCCTAACCAGCCGAGGCCCCTGTGCTCAGCTGCCTCCTCCCCCAGGACAAACCGAGTTTTGTGCGGGCTCGGGTTAAGAAGCTGCTGGCGGCTGGTGTGGTGTCGGCCATGACATGCATGGTGAAGACCGAGAGCCCTGTGCTGACCAGTTCCTGCAGGGAGCTGCTCTCCAGGTGAGCCTGCCCCAGCCACACCAGACCTGCTGCAGCCCGTCAGCCTCCAGGCTGCTGATGGAACTACAGCGGGAGCAGGTCCTGGTGCCGTGGGCCCCTCGGAGCAGGGGGCCACCCGCACGGTGCCCTTCCTTTGCTGAGCCCAGGAGTGGAGTGTCTGCCTGCCAGAGCCCGGGCCCGCCCATCCAGCACAGCCTTCTCCCCACAGGGTCTTCCTGGCTTTGGTGGAGGAGTTCGAGGACCGCGGCACCGTGGTTGCTCAGGGAGGGGGCAAGGTAAGCGGGCTTACAGGCTCCTTCCCGATGGCGTATAAAACATCACTGAGGGGCTGCTACACCAGAGATCAGTGTTGGGTGTGGGATGGAGAAGTATTATTAGTGACCAGCAGGAATGTCTTCCTGCTGAGTGAGAGATGCTGGGGTGGGTTGGGGTGGGGTGGGTCTCTTCAGAGCCCCGGACTTTGTGCCTATTAGGGTCCGGAGCTCTCCTCCTTTCCCTTGTGTCATTGACCTCCATGGCTCTGGTGCCGGGCACAATCCACGTCTGTCCCTTAATAGTTGTTTCGGGAAGTGTTTGGGTAACTTACTGGGAGGCCTCAGAGAGCTGAGAGGGTGGGAGTGGGAGTATCATTGTCAAGCCTGGGGAGAGAATGGCGGGGAAAGGTGAGGGCAGCACAGTCAGGGCCTCAGAGCCTCGTGGTTTGGGCCTTATGTTCCCGGGCACGTCTTGGACACTGATGGGCTTGTCCCTACAGGCTCTGCTCCCGCTGGCCCTGGAAGGCACTGACGTGGGGCAGACGAAGGCAGCCCAGGCTCTTGCCAAGCTCACCATCACCTCCAACCCAGAGATGACCTTTCCCGGTGAGCGGGTGCGTGTCTTTCTGCCCCAGCGCTGGCCTGTCCTCCACCCCCTCACGGGGCCCTGATGGCCTTTGACCCGGGCTGCGGCTCCTTGGGGAAGTGTCAGCTTTGCTGAGCCCTGGGGGTGGGAAGGGCAGCCTTCTTTTGGGGGCTGGACTCCCTCCCATCTGCAGGGCCGGTGGGGTTGGGGGAGCTGGGGCACGTAGCCCTGACAGGTGGGTGCATATCACAGATCTACGAGGTGGTCCGGCCCCTCGTCTCCCTCCTGCACCTCAACTGCTCTGGCCTGCAGAACTTTGAGGCGCTTATGGCTCTAACGAACTTGGCGGGGATCAGCGAGAGGCTCCGGTAAGGTCCCTTGGGATGTGGGGCCTGGGCAGAGCATCATGGTTTGGACCATCTCCATAAAGCACTTTACAGCGTGGAAAGCACTCCCCAGTCACTCACTTATTTGCTCCTCACGGTGACTCCCCTGCATCTTACAGCAGAGGAGACAGGCCGAGAGGCGTGACTTGTGCAGTGTCCCGTGAGATAGCAAGGGACTGGGCGATGACAGCGCAGGCCCTGGAGTCAGGCTGCCTGGGTTCAAATCCTGGGTTCACTGTTTATTAGTGTATAACCTTACAAGTAACTTAACCCCTCTGTGCCTCAGTTTCCCCCTCTGTGAAATGGGATGGCTACAGTACCTAGCTCATGGAGGAGCAGCAAGGAGGATTAAATGAGAAAATACATGTAAAAGCATTTACTACATAGGTGCCTGGCTCCTGGCAATGTGCCCAAACAGTACAGATTAGCTATTACTGCTGATTGTGACCTTGGGCCACTCAGTCTCCTCTTCTGCAAAATAGTAATAATGATAATCACACCTGCACCTTCACAGTAGGGCTGTGGCGAGAATTAAGTAAGGTTGTCCGAATGCTGGGTCAGGGTGAGGGCTCGAATGTTAGGTGTTAGCATTGCCATCATCACCACCTGGGTCCCCTAACTCCTACTTTAGAGCATTTCCCAAGGTCCCGTGCTATTTCCTAGGCCCGGTTAGAAGGCTGGAAACCACTGCCTGGTGGTTTCATCCCTGGTGCAGGTGGGTCTTTGGATATTGCCCAAGGAAATCCTCGGCCCCGGGTTTGATTGTGTGGGGAAACGGGTGGGGGTGATGGATGCCAACACTCTGGTGATGCCGACCCTCCACCCTTGGCCCCACAGGCAGAAGATCCTGAAGGAGAGGGCTGTGCCCATGATTGAGGGCTACATGTTTGAGGAGCATGAGATGATCCGCCGGGCAGCCACCGAGTGCATGTGTAACTTGGCCATGAGCAAGGAGGTGAGGGTTGGTCCAGGAGGCTGTCATGACAGGCAGGCACGCAGAAGTACCTGTCCCTGGCTGGGCTTTGCCCCAGCTAACCTGGTGCACTCCCCGCTTCCGGCCACAGGTGCAGGATCTCTTTGAAGCCACGGGCAGTGACCGGCTGAAGCTGCTGGTGCTGTACAGTGGAGAGGACGATGAGCTGCTACGGCGGGCAGCTGCCGGGGGCCTGGCCATGCTCACCTCCACGCGGCCCTCGCTCTGCAGCCGCATCCCCCAAGTGGTCAGTGCCTCTTCTTGGTGGGGCAGGGGAGGTGGGCCAGGAACCCCCAGCCAGGGTGTGTGAGTGAGTGCCCTGCCAGGGTTCCCTGATGCTCGGTGGTCACGCTACCCTGTTTCCTGCAGACCACACACTGGCTGGAGATCCTGCAGGCCCTGCTTCTGAGCCCCAACCAGGAGCTACAGCACCGGGGCGCTGTGGTGGTGTTGAACATGGTGGAGGCCTCGAGCGAGATTGCCAGCACCCTGATGGAGAGCGAGATGCTGGAGATCCTGTCAGTGCTGGCTAAGGGCAAGGAGAGCCCTGTCACGAGGGCCGCTGCCGCGTGTCTGGGGAAAGCAGTGGAATATGGGCTTATCAGACCCAGCCAGGATGGAAATTGAGGACCTGCCTCTCACACACGCTACCTATCGCAGCACAGGGAACGAGGACAGACATGGCCTTGGCTGGTGGGTGCTGGGGTGTCTCCTGCCCAGCTGCCCTTTGATGTCCTCTGTTCTGAGTCAGGGGCCACGTTCACAGCCCTGCTCTGCCAGCACTGCCTCCAGCCTCACGCAGCAGGGAACTTTTCCTGTACTACTTAGACAGCTGGGAATGGGGAAGGCACGTCCTAACTCAGTCTGTGGATTCCCTGCACTGGGAAGGACCCAGCTGTGAGCCTCACCAGCTGTGAGCCTCACCTGAGCCTGCTGGCAGGACCACCCCTCATCCTCTAATAAAAGTGTGTGGAACTCAAATATGTGCCCCGTCAGTGGGCAGGGAGGGCTGGCTGTGGGCCAGAGCGTGGAGCAGGAGCTGGGCATGGCTGAGCGTGTGTGGGCAGCTTTTCAGCAGCACAGCCACCTCTGTGGAAGGAATCCAATGAATTCCCACCCCAGGGCCCACTGAATTGCCTCTTAATCCTTGTAGAGGGCCAAAGGGTAAATGTAAGCAAATCAATAAAGTATCCAGTCGCATGGAAACACATGCGTTAGGCTTTTCAGTACTTTTTGCCTTTATTTATTTATTTATGGCTGCTTTGGGGTCGTCCTTGCTGTGTAGGCTTTCTCTAGTTGCGGTGAACGGGGGCTAACGGTGGCTACTCTTCGTTGTGGTGCGCGGGCTTCTCATTGCGGTGGCTTTTCTTGTGGAGCACAGGCTCCAGGCACGCAGGCTCAGTAGTTGTGAATCGGGGGCTCTAGAGCGCAGGCTCAGTAGTTGTGGCGCATGGGCTTAGTTGCTCCGCCGCACGTGGGATCTTCCTGGACCAGGGCTTGAACCCATGTCCCCTGCATTGGCAGGTGGATTGTTAACCACTGTGCCACCACGGGAGCCCACTTCTGCCTTTGTATTGAGAGTTTTCAGTGACCTCCAGTCAGGCAGAGCTCGGGATCTGGGGGTGGGAAAGCCCTGAGGGAAGCTCCAGTAGCTGAGCGGGGTTGGAGCTAAGCTTGGACCGCTGCGGGCATCCCCACCTGCTGGGCGGGTGTTCCATCCCCACCTGCCTGGGCGGGTGGTCCCTGAGAGCCTGCTTCCGCTGTCTGCAGAGCGGACTAAGCCCAGCTTGACTCTCATTGGCTTAACGGAGGTAAGTGACAGATCCCGAGCCAATGGAAGGTAAAAGCTGCCCAGCACCCGCCTAATTTGGGTGCTGCTTCTAGGGCCTCAGACCCGCGCGTGTCCAGTAGCGAGCTGCCGCCATCCCAGACTGAGAGGACTGACAGGCGGCGCCCGTCACTGGGGTCGCTAGTCGCCAACCCCTTAGTTCTTTCTGATCGTCCCCCAAGTGCTTCTAATACTGACTCCGCGGCCCCGCGCGTGCCTGCGGAGGACGGGACCATCTGGCCCAACGAGCCCACGCCCACCGAAGGTTTCGCCCACTCCCCGCCGGAGGCCGCAGCGGCCTAGCGTAGGCCTTGGGACCGGTTTGATCGGGCTAGGACTGGACAGGCCGCGGCGGGGATCGCCCGAACCGAGGTGAGCTGGTCCCAAGGCTGTCCTCCCCGCGCGGTGACGTCACCACTCTCTCTGGTGATTGGCCCCGGGGAGGCGGCGGCAGCCAATGGGCGCCTCGCTCAGGGTGCGGCTCTTCAAACCTTTCCCTCCTGCGGCTGCCAGCCAGATCCTGGGCTGGCTGGTGACTTGTTCCTGCCATCGGAAGGAGCTGCCTGAGGGGGTTGATGGCACAGGGTCAAGATTAAGGTCAGAGGCCTCCTAGGGCTGGGATTTGACCCGGAAGCGGTAGGAGCCCAGGCCCGGGTCAAGGAGAGACCCCGGACCTGACTTCACAGGCTTGAAAATGCCAATGAAATTCTGATCAAGCCGAACATGCTGTACGGAAAAAGTGGCCTTACCGTGCCACTCGACTGTGCGTCTGTCTCCCCACTTATGCGTGAGCTCCTTGGAAGTAGACATCGGTCCTTCTCAATTACTTAGAGTAAGGGATCAATAAATGCATGTGGAACGAATAAATGACTAGATAAGGTCCAGGTGAAATTGTGTTTATATAGGTCCCTGAAAATCCAGTGGTCATTTTTATCAATTCTAAGTACTGGACTTAATAAGCTGATACCGTGTGCTTACCATGGTAGGTGCCAACACTTGAACCCTTTATTTGCATCTGTTCCAAACAGTTCTACAAGGTAGGTACAAACATCACCTCCCCTACTCCCCAGCTTTGTGAAACTGAAGAAATTGAATTGGATTGAGAGAGCTTAAGTAAATTGGCTGAGGACACAGGCACTGGTAGCTGCAGAGGCAAACATGTGAACCCTGGAACTGGTCCTAACCCGTACAGGGCATTGTCTCTCAAATGCTCTGCCTTCCACTGGTGGGAAGAGCACTGTATGTGGAAATGATGGGCCTTGAGTTCAGCCTTCTGCCCCTCTCGGTCCTAAGCTATGTGACTGTGTAAGGGTTACTTTCTCTGGGAGTCTCCGCTGTCAAATGGGGGCAATTCTAGTTCCCAAGATTACATGGGGTAATGTGCCTGGCATTGGGAATTTGGAGGGGGAGGGACTCAGATCCTAGTCCAACGCCTAAGAGAGAAGCCATTTAAATACCTCGTGCCCACTTTGTGGGACAGCGAACTTGCTTGAGTCAAAAGGGAAGGCAGGGAAAGTCCCCCACTCTAGACAGCTCAGAATCTTCCTAGATCTGGCAGGACTTTAGCCAAGGCTCCCGCTCAGCGAATGTTGGTTGGTGGAACGCACATCGTCTGCCTCTGTGGTTAGGAGGATGGCATTTCCCCCATTTTACAGGTGAGGCAGCTTCGGTGTACCGCAAGGGCTCATCTGGAAGAATCTCTTCGAGTTCTAGCCTTAACCCTCCGTCCCGCCGGCCGCCCCAGCCAGGTCGCAGCCAGCAGAGGGCGCTGCCGGGCATGGCCGAGGAGCGTCGCGGGGCCTGGTTCGGCTTCGGTTTCTGCGGCTTCGGGCAGGCGCTGGGCTCGGGGCGCGGGCGCCAGGTACACAGCCCCGAGCCTCTGAGGGCGCCAGGCGCGGGCCTCGATGTCTGCCGCGTGAGCGCGAGCTGGAGCTACACCGCCTTCGTGACCCGTGAGCGCCTCCTTCCGGCCCCATCCCGACCCCAGCTCCGGGTGCGTGTCCCGCCCCCAGCCCCGGGTGCGTGTCCCGCCCCTTCCCCAGCCAGCTGTCCGCCCCCCGCAGGTGGAGGAGGCCGGTTGGAGCTGTCTGGCTTCGCGGTCGGAGCGGCGGGCGGCTGCAGGGACGCGTGGGCGTCGGAGGAGCTCCTGGTGGTGTTGCGCGCGGGGCCGGGACCCGGGGCCGGGACGGAGCTGCAGGCCTGGGCGCCCGGTTCGGCGCTGCGCGGGGAGCCCCTCTGGGCCCAGACCGTGCCGGAGGCCGAGCGGGAAGACGGACCGGGCGGCGATGAGACCCAGGCTGGGCCGCTGCCGCTGCTGCCCTGCGCTCGCGCCTACGTGAGCCCGCGGCCGCCCTTCTACCGGCCTCTGGCCCCGACACTGCGGGCGCGCAGGCTGGAACTGGGCGCTGAGCACGCGTTGCTGCTGGACGCGGCGGGCCAGGTGTTCTCCTGGGGCGGGGGCAGGTGAGGTGGGCCGGCTGGGCTTTTGCGGCGATGACGGGGGGTGGGGTGGGGGGGGTGCGGGTAAGTGTGGCTCGGAGTGGGAGGTGAGCATACAGGGGGCAGGAGAGAGCGATTGGGGAGGGAAGGGGAGGGAGACCCCTTGGTGTGACTGTAGTTGACTAGGGTCTCCCTTGCTCAGGCACGGACAGCTGGGCCACGGGACTCTGGAGGCAGAGCCGGAGCCGAGGCTGCTGCAGGCGCTGCAGGGCCTAACCATGGCTGAGGTGGCCGCAGGTGGCTGGCACTCTCTGTGTGTGAGTGGTGAGTGACCTAGTGCTTTTCCAAAACCAGCTCAAGGTCTCGTAGGCGCCAAACCTTCCTCCTTCTCTCGCAGATTGATGGGTGCCCTAGCCGGGCCTCCTCCCAAGCTCCTCCCACATCAGCCAGCCCAGTCTTTCATGACCCCCTAACGCCTCTCAGATTCAGCCCCTCTGCCGCCACCATCACCCACTCGCACCCGGACTGTTACAATTGTTTCCTGTCTTCTGTTACTCGTCCCACTACCCCTCCCTTCAGTCTGCCTCCAGCCAGGGCTGTCTTTCTAAAATACTCCCCAAGGGAGAATGAACGGGTAAGGGGCAACCGAGCTAAGGAGAAAAAAAAGGCAGCAGTAGCCCGGGTGGCCGTGATGTGTGGCACACAGTGGACACTTGGATGCCCACCGGGAGGAGGAGGATGGTGAGTGTGAGCTCTGGTGGTGCTACAGCTGGTGATCCAGGACCAGAATGAGGAGTTTCACCTGAGATTGTGTTCACCACTCTGGCAGGTGATCCAGGTGCAGCTGATTTCTAGGCTGTTGGGTGCGGCTGGGAGCGAATGATCTTTGCAAGGATTTGCATTTGGGGCTCTGGCCGCCAGTTATATCGTTACCGACCAGGTCCTGATGCGCAGCAAGCCAGACGCTGAGATGCCAAGGTTTACAGCCAAGAAACAGTTTGTTCACAAGGCAGCCAAGCGAGGAAATGTGAGAATAATAAGTCTCAGATCTGCCTCCCTGAAGGGAGTTGGGGTATTTATGGGATAAGCAGGGTGGTCTTAGGCGTGGGGAAAGGTGATTGGAGGTAGGGAAGAAGGTTAGGTAGTCAGTGCTCTGAGCAGGCATATCTGGGTCACATGCTTCTGCATATTCAAAATGGAGGTGCTTTGGGAATTCCCTGGCGGTACAGTGGTTAGGACTCGGCGCTTTCACTTCAGGGGCCCTGGTTCAGTCCCTGGTTGGGGAACTAAGATCCCACAAGCCGCGCAGTGTGGCCAAAAAAAAAAAAAGTGGAGGCGCTTAGCATGATCTGAGGGTGGAGTTTTCCAGCCCTCTGACATCAAAAGGCCATCCACTGGACATCTGCACAGGCCCAGTTTTAGGGTCAGTGGCCCCAACTAGTCCCCAGCTGGCTTTCACTGGGCAGGAGCTGACTCCAAGTTCCTGTGAAACAACTGAGTTGCATGAAGCTGGGAAGGTATGCAATTAAAGAGGAAAAAAAGAAAAATAACCAAAGTGAACTTAATCAATGAAGGCACTTAACAAGCAAAGGGGTTTTTAACAGGCTGTTCCCTCATCTGTTGTTCTGTAAGAGAAGTTCAAGAATTTCTGTTAGTTATCAGCTTCTGTTAACGCTATGGGGCATGGTTTCACCAGGGGTCTTTAAAAACTACTTATGCCTGTACTGTCCCGTCCATATTCACATGTAATGGGCCTGGGTCGGCAGCCAGGCTTGAGAATGAGTGGGCTGGAGGGAAGAGAAGAGAGGGCTGGAAGGTGAGCCCAATGCGAAGTCTCGCACTAAGGTCCAAAAGGCATTTGAGGCCTTGGTGTTGCGTGGTTGGAGCACGGATGCTTCAGACCAGACCTCCCAGGTTCAAATCATCACCCTGCCCCTCGTGATCTTGAGCAGAGCACCTAACCTCTCTGTGCCTCAAGTTTTCTCTTGAATAAAATGGGGATATTGTGCTTAAAACAGTGGCAACAGAATAAGCACTTGATAAAAAATTAGCCACTGCTGTTAGTGAATTTTTAGCATAGGGCTGTTGCTCCAATCAACCAACTCCAGTGCTGTTGAGAGCTTCCAGAGGCCTTCGGGGGAGGGGGAGGGTGCAATGGGTAAAGGGGGTTGGCTGGATGGTGACAGATGAAAACTAACCTCTTGGTGATAAGCACACTGTAGTGCATACAGAAGTCAAAATATAATGCTGTACACATGAAACTTATATAATGTTATAAACCAATACCACCTCAGTTAAAACAACAGTTTTTTAAAAGGCCTTCAGCAGGACTGGTGGCAGGTAGGGCTGACGAAAGGGGCCTGGGCTCAATGGATGTGAAAAAAAGATCACTGGGGAACTTCCAGGGCCACATTTCCAAACTGCACGTGGGGGAGTGGGGGGTACAATTTAACAAAAAAGGAAAAAGTGAAAATGGAGAGGAAGAGCCAGCAAGAGACTTCCTTTAAGAATAGGGTGGGGCTTCCCTGGTGGCGCAGTGGTTGAGAGTCCGCCTGCCGATGCAGGGGACATGGGTTCGTGCCCCGGTTTGGGAAGATCCCACATGCTGCAGAGCGGCTAGGCCCGTGAGCCACGGCTACTGAGCCTGCGCGTCCGGAGCCTGTGCTCCGCAACAGGAGAGGCCACAACAGTGAGAGGCCCGCGTACTGCAAAAAAAAAAAAAAAGAATAGGTGACCTGAAGGCACTTAAGGGGGAAGGGGCCCTGTTGAGACAAGGAAGCTGCTGGGGCCTGAGGGAAGCACTTTGTTTGCCTGGAGTGCTGACTTGGGCCGGGCAGGCAGTTGTCTCTAGGGAGCTAGTGGGGTGTAGTGGAGTCTGGATGGATGCACATGCTTAAGAGGTGGAGGGGGCAAACACAGTCTGTTAATGGGGCCCCTTTATCTCTCTTTCAGAGGCCGGGGATATTTATATCTGGGGCTGGAATGAATCAGGGCAGCTGGCCCTGCCCACCAAGAGCCTGGCAGAGGATGGAAAGACGGCCGCAGAAGGTGAGAGTCAATTCTTTTTTTTTTGGATATATTTTATTGAAGTATAGTTGATTTATGTTGTTAATTTCTGCTGTATGGCAAAATGATTCAGCTATACATATATATATATACATATTCTTTTCCGTTGTGGTTTATCACAGCATATTGAATACAGTTCCCTGTGCTACACAGTAGGACCTTGTTGTTTACCCATTCTATATATAATAGTTTACATCTGCTAATCCCAAACTCCTAATCCATCCCTCCCCCACCCCCCTCCTCCTTGGCAACCACAAGTCTGTTGGTGAGGGTCAATTCTTGATTTCCACACGTTTCTGTCATTCCTGACTCCTGGCCATATTACTGGCCTGAGAGCCACAGCCTCAAAAGGGTGTGTGACATCCTTGGGACCCCAGGACACAATGAAGGACTCTGAGCCCCTTATGAGAGGGAGCACGGCAAGGCTGATGCCAGTGTCAGCACTACATGCCCCACAGACGTGTCAACTCCAGCACTTCCCAGGGAATGTGGGGTTGGGAGCGATGGCCCGAGCTAAAGCAAGTGTGTCAGCTGTTGTAGTGTATGAGTCAGTATATGAATGAGGGTTAGATCAGCGCTCAGTGAGTGTTCAGCATCATTATCATCATCACTCTTATTACTTCTCTGAAGCCTCAGGACTGAATGAATATGGTTCTGAAGTGAAGAGAGTAGGCGGGGGTGAGGATGGAGCCCCCGCCCCCTTCATAGCTGTCCAGCCCTTCCCGGCTTTATTGGACCTCCCCCTGGGCTCAGATGCAGTCAAGGCCAGCTGTGGATCCCGGCACACAGCGGTGGTGACAAGTGAGTGGGGCTGGGTAGGCTGGTTCAGGATGGAGCGGGAGGTCCCTCCACCCCGCTCTCTAGCTGGTGGCTGCAGAAAAGGGTGTGGTCACCTAAAAAACTACCATTTTAATTAAGCATCTTTGACATGTACTGAGTAGCTGCCCCACTCAGTACACTCCCACGGGGCTTTAACAGTGGCTCCCCAGCCTGTCAGGCCCCAAAGGTTCTTCCTTCTGGAGGGAAGCTAGTGTTGCCAGCCTTTCATCTGACAGCAGGGCTGTCCTAAACTCAGCAGCTGTGAGTTGCAGGCCAATCAGTCCGCATATAGGGAGGTGAACTTTTTCAGTTTGGATCCTGTATCATCCCAAATGTGACTAGACAGTTGTTAAAAAGAGAGAGCATATGTTTTGCTACGCCAAGTGAGTCTCACGGTGACCATAACATGCTGTCAGGCCGAGCTAGACAAATGCCTAGTCAAAGAGCAGTGGTGTCAGCCCCTTACTGTCCTTTTGCTGTCCTTTGGTTGCAGGAACCGGGGAGCTCTACACCTGGGGCTGGGGTAAGTAAAAGGTTTGCTTTTGTGATGCTTAAACCAAGGGGAGGAAAGACCTGGGAGTAGAGGGCAGGTGACAACAGCCATGCAGAGAAGTGGAAGCAGGGGGCTTGGCCTGACCATTGGGACTGAAAAGCTGTCTACTCCCTTCTCTGGAACAGATCTAGGCACACTCAGAGGGGCAGAGACCAGACAAGAGAGAAATATGACAACATGTCAGTATTTCCCATCTACCTTTCTGAAAAAGTATTTGTCTTAAGGGAATATTTAGCCAGCAGTCATGAAACATCTTTTGGTCTGGCACTGGGTAGAGAAAAAGATAAAATAAAAATCTCTGCTCTGAACATCTGAGCTTAGGAGTGGGGAGCCTGGAGGAGCATCTTGCCTCTTGGGGACCTGTGGAATTGCCTGGTCCTGGAGGCTCTGTGGTGCTGGTCTCCTGAATTCACCGAGCAGACACCAGCAGAGTGGTGGCTTAAGCCCAGCACTTCAGTCAGTGGGCTATTTTTCCTTCCTGGAGGGGAAAAGCCACAAGGCCCAGTGGAGAGGATGGCAAAGCAGCTTATTTCACTTTAGGTAAATATGGACAGCTTGGCCACAAAGACACGACCAGCTTGGATCGGCCCTGCCGTGTGAAGTACTTTGTAGATAAGCAACTCCAAGTAAGGACCGTGAGCTGTGGGCCCTGGAACACCTACGTGTATGCTGTGGAAAAAGAGAAGAGCTGACATGTATAGATAAGGGCATAAAATAAATGTAGAGTGAAAAATTATGAAGCTAACACCTGTGAAACTCCCCCAGGTCAAGGAAAACCATTGCCAGCACCCCAGAGGCCCCGCATTTGGCCTTCCCTATCACAGCCCTCTTGCTCCACCTTAGAGCAGGCAGCATTCTCAACTTTGTCTTCACATTAGAAACACCTGGAGGGAACTCCCTGGCAGTCCAGTGGTTAGGACTCTGCGCTTTCACTGCCTAGGGTGCGGGTTCAATCCCCAATCTGGGAACTAAGATCACACAAGCCGCATGGCACAGCGTGGCCCAAAAAAAAAAAAAAAGAAAGAAAGAAAAGAAAGAAACACCTGGAGATTTGAAACTGGATGCCTAAAGCCAGCATTGCAGACACAATGAAATCAGAACTTAGGGGTGTGGAACCTAGATGTGGGTAGATTTTTTAGGCTGCCCCACCCCCAGTGATTTGGAGGTAGTGCTAAGATTGGGGACCACTAGAGGTCATCTCCTTTTGTTATTCATATACCTGTTATCATTTTGACTCATACCATTCCTGTATGCATCTTTATACAATATAATTTGTCTGCTTTTGAACTTTAGGTAAATAGAATCATTCTGTGTATGTTCTTTTATGTCTTGTTTTTCATCAGCACTGTATGATTCATCTGTGGTGTCGTGCAGTTGATTCATTTTTATTGTTATATGGTATTCCATTGTATGAATTATACCTCAAGTTATATATTCTCTTACTGATAGTAATTTTTTTCTTATTGAGTTAAAATACACATAACAAAAAATTTACTATCTTAATCATTTTTAAGTGGCATTAAATACATTCACATTGTTGTGTAGCCATCACCACCATCCATTCCCATCTCTTTTCATCTTGTAAATCTGAAACTCTACAGCTATTAAACAATAACTCCCTGTTCTCCCCAGCCCCTGGCAACCATCATTATACCTTGTGTCTGTCTTTGTGCTCTTGACTACTCTACGTACCTAATATAAGTGGAATCATACAGTATTTATCTTTTTATAAGATAAATATTGAATTATTTCACTTGGCATAATGTTCTCAAGGTTCATCCATGTTATAGCATATTGCAGAATTTCCTTCCTTTTTAGGCCTGAATTCCATTGTATGTATATACCACATTTTGTTTATCCATTCATTGGTTGATGGACACTTGGGTTGCTTTCATGTTTTAGCTATTGTGAATACTGCTGCTATGAACATGGGTTTACAAACATCTCTTTGAGACTCTGCTTTTAATTTTTTTGGATATGTACCCTAAAGTGGAATTGCTGGGTCATATGGTAATTCTATTTTTAATTTTTTGAGGAGCCTACATACTGTTTTCCACAGTGGCTTTCCCATTTTACAATCCCACCAATAGTGCACAAGTGTTCCAATTTCTCCACATCCTCACCGAACACTTTGTTTTCCGTTTTTTTGACAGTAGCCATCCTGATAGGTGTGAGGTGGTATCTCATTGTAATTTTGATTTGAGTTTCCCTAATAATCAGTGATGTTAAGCATCTTTTCATGTGCTTATTGGCCATTCACATATCTTTTTTGGAGAAATGTCTGTTAAAGTCCTTTGCCCATTTTTGAATCTGGTTTTGTGTGTGTGTTGTTTTAGGAGTTCTTGATGTATTCTAGATACTAACCCCTTATCAAATAAGTGATTTGGAAATGTTTTCCCCCATTCTGTTGGTTGCCTTTTTACTTTGTTGATACTGTCTCGATGCAAAAAGGTTTTTTAATTTTCATGAAGTCCAATTTGTCTATTTTTTTGTTGCCTATGCCTTTGTTGTCGTATCCAAGAAATCATCACCAAATCCAATGTCACGAAGCTTTTGTCCTAAGTTTTTCCAAGAATTTTATTGTTTTAGGTTTTATATTTTGGTCCTTGATCCACTTTGAGTTAATTTTTGTATATAGTGTTAGGTAAGAGTCCAACTTCATTCTTTTGCCCGTGGTTATCCAGTTTTCCCAGCACCATTTGTTGAAAAGGCTGTCCTTTCCTCACTGAATGGCCTTGGCACCCTTCTCAAAAATCATTTGATTATATATTTGAGGGTTTATTTCTGGGCTCTCTATTCTATTTCATTGATCTATATGTCTGTCTCTTTTTATGTCAATACTGTTGTGATTACTATAGCTTTGTAGTAGGTTTTGAAACCAGGAAGTGTGACTCCTCCAGTTTTAGTCTTTTTCAAAATTGTTCTGTCTGTTGGGGTCCCTTGAGATCCTATTTGAGTTTTAGTGTTTTTCTATTTCTGTATAAAGGTCCTTGAAATTTTAGGGAATGCACTGAATCTATAGATTGCTTTGGGTACTACTAACATTTTAACAATTTTTTTTTAATTTATTTTTTTTGGCCACGTCGGGTCTCAGTTGAGGCACATGGGGTCTTCATTGAGGCGTGCGGGATCCTCCGTTGTGGCACGGGCTCTTCATTGTGGCGCTTGGGCTTCTCTCTAGTTGCAGTGTGCAGGTTTTCTCTCTCTAGTTCTGGCGTGCAGGCTCCAGAGCGCATGGGCTCTGTAGTTTGTGGCACGTGGGCTGTCTTGTTGAGGCGTGCGAGCTCCGTAGTTGTGGTACACGGGTTTAGTTGCCCCACGGCATGTGAGATCTTAGTTCCCCAACCAGGGATTGAACCTCTGTCCCCTGCATTGAAAGGTGGGTTTTTACTACTGGACCACCAGGGAAGTCCACTTTTAATGACATTAAGTCTTCCAATCCATGATCATGGGATGTGTTTCCATTTATTTATGTCTATAATTTCTTTCAGGAGTGTTTTGTAGTTTTCATTGTACATGTCTTTTACCTCCTTGGTTAATTCCTAAGTATTTTATTCTTTTTGATGCTACTATAGAGTCATTTTTTAAAATTAATTATTTATTTTTAAAAATTAATTATTTATTTTTAGCTGTGTTGGGTCCTTGCTGCTGCACGTGGGCCTTCCCTAGTTGCGATGAGCCAGGCTACTCTTCGTTGTGGTGCGCAGGCTTCTCATTGCAGTGGCTTCTCTTGTTGTGGAGCTCTACGCACGCGGGCTTCAGTAGTTGTGGCTCATGGGCTCTAGAGCACAGGCTCAGTAGTTGTGGCGCACGGGCTTTGTTGCTCCGCGGCATGTGGGATCTTCCCAGCCCAGGGCTTGAACCCAGGTCCCCTGCACTGGCAGGTGGATTCTTAACCACTGTGCCACCAGGGAAGCCCTGGAATCATTTTTGTAATTTCCTTTTCAGATTGTTCATTGTGTATAGAAATACAACTGATTTTTGTGTGTTGACTTTGTATCCTGCTCCTTTACTGAAGTCATTTATTAGTTCTAACAGCTTTTTTGTAGTCTTTAGGATTTTCTACATATAAGATCATTCATCTGCAAAGAGAGATACTTTTACTTCTTCCTTTCTAATTTGGAGGCCTTTTATTTCTTTTATAACCTAATGGCTCTGACTAGAACTTCCATTACTGTGTTGAATAAAAGTGGTGAAAGTGGGCATCCTTGCCTTGTTCCTGATCTTAGAGGAAAAGCCATTGAGTATTATGTTTGCTGTGGGATTTTCACATACGGATTTTATTGTGTGGAAGTGGTTCCCTTCTTTTCCTATTTTATTGAGTGTTTTTAATCACGAAAGGGTGCAGAATCTTGCTTTTTCTACATCAGTTGAGATGATCATGTGTTTTTTTTCCTTCATTTTGTTGATGTAGCATGTTACATTGATCATCCTTGTATTCCAGGAATAAATCTCACTTGGTCATGATGTATAATCCTTTCCAAGTGTTGCTGAATTCTGTTTGCTAGTATTTGCTGAAGATTTTTTTCATCTATGTTCAAAAGGGATATTGGTCTATAGTTTTCCTGTAGCGTCTTCTGGCTTTGGTATCAAAGTTATGCTGGCCTCCCTCACAGAATGAGTTAGGAAGTGTTTCTTCCTCTGAAATATTTCGGAAAAATTTGAGAAGGATTGGTGTTAGTTCTTTAAATATTGGGTAGAATTCACAGTGAAGCCATTGGGTCCAAGGATTTTCTTTCTTGGGAAATTTTTTTTTTAATTATTTTTTTTTTTTTTTTTTTTTTTTTTGCGGTACGCAGGCCTCTCTCACTGTTGTGGCCTCTCCCGTTGCGGAGCACAGGCTCTGGAAGCGCAGGCCCAGCGGCCACGGCCCACGGGCCCACGGACCCAGCCGCTCCGCGGCATGTGGGATCTTCCCGGACCCAGGCACGAACCCGCGTCCCCTGCATCGGCAGGCGGACCCTCAACCACTGCGCCACCAGGGAAGCCCCTAATTATTTGTTTATTTTTGGTTGTGTTGGGTCTTCATTGCTGCGTGCGGGCTTTCTCTAGGTGAGGTGAGCAGGGGATACTCTTTGTCGCAGTGCGCAGGCTTCTCATTGTGGTAGTTTCTCTTGTTGCGGATCATGGGCTCTAGGCACGCGGGCTCAGCAGTTGTCGTTTGTGGGCTCTACAATGCCCACTCAGCGGTTGTGGTGCACGGGCTTAGCTGCTCCGCAGCCTGTGGGATCTTCCCGGACCAGGGCTCAAACCCATGTCCCCTGCATCGGCGGGTGGATTCTTAACCACTGTGCCACCAGGGAAGCCCTTTCCTGGGAAATTGTTGAGTAGTGATTCAATCTCCTTACTAGTTATAGGTCTATTGAGATTGTTTATTTCTTTCTGATTTAGTCTTGATAGGTTTTGTGTTTCTAGGAACATGTCCATTTCACCCAGGTAATCTGATTTGTTGGTGTACAATTAATTGCTCATAGTACTCTTTTTAAACATTATTTATTTATTTATTTATTTGGCTGCACCAGGTCTTAGTTGCAGCATGTGGGATCTAGTTTGCTGACCAGGGATTGAACCCAGGCCCCCTGCACTGGGAGCAAGGAGTCCTAACTGCTGTACTACCAGGGAAGTCCCCACAGTACTCTTTTAAAACCCTTTTTTCTTTCTGTGGAATTAGTAGTAATGTCCCTGCTTTCATTTTTTTAAATATATAAATTTATTTATTTTTATTTTTGGCTGCGTTGGGTCTTCCGTTGCCACACAGGGGCTTTCTCTAGTTGAGGCGAGGGAGCTACTCTTTGTTGCAGTGGTGGGCTTCTCATTGCAGTGGCTTCTCTTGTTGGGGAGTACAGGATCTAGGTGTGCGGGCTTAGTTGCTCCATGGCATGTATGTAGGATCTTCCTGGACCAGGGATCGAACCTGGGTCCCCTGCACTGGCAGACGGATTCTTAACCACTGCCTCACCAGGGAAGTCTCCTTGCTTTCATTTCTGATTTTAATGACTTGTGTCTTTTTTCCTTAGTCCATCTAGCTAAAAGTTCATCCATTTCATTGATCTTTTTAAAGAACCAACTTTT
The DNA here is from genome assembly GCF_964165515.1 of Mesoplodon bidens. NCBI lineage: Eukaryota > Metazoa > Chordata > Mammalia > Artiodactyla > Ziphiidae > Mesoplodon > Mesoplodon bidens. The sequence continues at coordinate 37,324,904 of NC_138178.1, forward strand.
AGTTTCACTGATTTTCTCTATTGTTTTTCTATACTGAATTTCATTTATCTTTGCTGTAATCTTTATTTCCTTCTTTCTGCTAGCTTTTGGTTTAGTTTGTTTTTTTTCTAGTTTTCAAGTTGAAAGTTAGATGGCTGACTTAAGATCTTTCTTGTTTTTTTAACGTGAACATTTACAGCTATAATTTCCCCTTAGCACTGCTTTTGCTGCATCCCATAAGTTTTGGTATGCTTTGTTTTTTTATTCATTCTAAGTATTTTCTAATTTCCCCTGTGATTTCCTCTTTGATCCACTGGTTATTTTTAATTAATATTAAATATTAATATTTATATAAATATAGATGTTAATATAAAAATAAATATTAAGCCCCGGCTAGCGGGGGCTACTCTTCACTGTGGTGCGCGGGCTGCAGTGGCTTCTCTTTGTTGCGGAGCATGGGCTCTAGGCACGTGGGCTTCAGTAGTTGTGGCACACGGGCTCAGTAGTTGTGCACGGGCTTAGTTGCTCTGCGGCATGTGGGATCTTCCCGGACCAGGGCTTGAACCCATGTTCCCTGCATTGGTAGGTGGATTCTTAACCACTGCATCACCAGGGAGGTCCCCAGGACTATTTTTTCCAAGTCTTTGTCTAATATAGCTGCCATTAAGTCTTTTTCAGGGACAATATTCTGGTGATTTATTTTCTTTTGAATGGGCCATACGCTAATGTTTCTTTGCATGCCTTGTGACTTTTTTGTTGAACACTGGACATTTGAATCTGGTAGTATGGTAACTCTGGGAATCAGATTCTCCCCCTTCCCCAGGGTTTGCCATTGTTTTGTTTTTCTGAATTGTCGTAGGCTGTCTCTGTACCAAGGATCAGCCTGAGGTGTAAATGTAATATCTTTTCTGAGCCTTTCCTTAGGTATTGTGGTCACTTTCTAATTTTCCCCATATATGCAGATACTTATGAATGTCCTAGTCTTTAACATCTGACTCCCAAAAGGGAAAAAAAGAAGGGGGAACATAAGGGCACTGATCTGTTAAATTTCCTGGAAGTCACTTGGGTGGTGGGTTGCTAGTACCAGAGGGAGGAAAACAGTTCTCACAGAATGGTGGTTGTGGGTTACTGGCTATCTGGCGGCTCCCTGGAGGACCAGTGCAAGAGCTCACCTTTGTTTTGCCAGACATAGTGTTCCCAGGGCTGGGCAGCTTTTGCTGAAAATATTTAAAGGCACAAGTATTGCCTGCAATAACCTGGACAAGGGAAAGATCTGGGAAGAAAGAGGTTGGGAAAGGATATAATAGGGAGAAAGGCCTTTTAAAAGGTCCCACATCATACTGGGGAATCAAAGCATAACACATGCCCAGGGCTGGATATTTGCTCAGAAATGCCTGAGAAAATAATAAGCTTTCATGTCTAGCATTCAGGCTCCACACAAGCAGGACTGAAAGCTAAGGCAGAGTTGTACACAGCCTGGCTAAGCAGTAAAGGGTTGCTCCAACACAAAGCCAATCATCTGTAAAGAGTGTATTTTTTTTTCTCACTTTTCTTTTTATAAGTGAGTTTTGCAAGGTTGCAGGATACAAGAGCAATATACAAAATCAACTGCTATATGTACCCAAGCAACAACCAGAAATTCTAATTAGAAAATACCATTTACAATAGCATCAAGAAACCTGAAATACTTTGGGATAAATCTGACAAAGATGTGAAAGATCTGTAAACATGACCTACAAAATACTGAGAGAAATTAAAGAAAACCTAAATAAATGGAGAGATATGCCTTGTTTGGGGGTCGTCAGTTCTCCCTCAGTTGGTCTACAGATTCAATGCAATGCCAATAAAAATCCTACCAGATTTTTGGGTAGAAATTGACAAGCTTTTTTCCTAAAACTCATACAGAAATGCACAGTAACCAGAACAGAAAAAATAACGTTTAAAAGCACCAAGTTAGAAAACTAACATTACCTGATTTCAAGAATTCGTATTAATCCTCAGTAATTAAGGCAGGGTAGTACTGTCATTAGGACAAATAGATTAGTGGAACAGAAATGTACAGTGGAGAAGGTTTAGCTTTTCAGCTAATAGTGCTGGACAACTGGCTACCTGTATGCAAAAAGAATGAACTTAAAGCCATACCTGGAGCCATACAGATAGATGATACAGAGAGCCAAAATGCATCAGACGTAAATGTAAAACTGAAAACTTTAAACTTCTAGGAGAAAACCTTTATCATCTTGGGTTAGGTAAAGATTTCTTAGAGTAACAGCAGTACAATCCAAAGAACAAATGGATTTCATCAAAATTATACCTCTGCTCTTCAGTGACACGGTTGAAAGAATTAAAGCAGCCTGAAATTAATATAATGTATCTCAATTATACTTCAAGAAAACAAAAAGAAGCCACAGATGGGCACAAGATCTTTGCAAAACATACACCTGGATAAAAGAACTTGTATGCAGGATATATAGAGAGCTCTCAAAACTCAACAGTAAGAACACAGCTCTGGAATTCCCTGGCAGTCCAGTGATTAGGACTCCGCACTTCCGCTGCTGAGAGCCTGGGTTCGATCCCTGGTTGAGGATCTAAGATCCTATAAGCCACATGGGCACAGCCAAAAAAATAAAAAACAAATACAATTTAATTTTTAACATGGCCAAAAATAGTAAACAGGTACTTTACCAAAGAAGATAAGAATGATGGCGAAAAAGTACACAAAAAGATGTTAAACGTCATTAGGGAAGTGAAAATTCCAACCACAATGAGATACCATTTCACAGCCACTAAAATGGCTAAAATTATAAAGACTGACCATACAAAGTGTTGGAAAAGATTGAAGAAATTGGAACCTTCAGGGACTTCCCTGGTGGCACAGTGGTTAAGAATCCACCTGCCAGTGCAGGGGACACGGGTTCGATCCCTGGTCTGGGAAGATCCCACATGCCATGGAGCAACTAAGCCCGTGCACCACAACCACTGAGCCTGCGCTCTAGAGCCCACGAGCCACAACTACTGAGCCCACATGCTGCAACTACTGAAGCCCGCACACCTAGAGCCCACACTTCACAGCAAGAGAAGCCACCACAATGAGAAGCCCACGCACTGCAATGAAGAGTAGTCCCCACTCACAACTAGAGAAAGCCTGCGTGCAGCAACAAAGACCCAACACAGCCAAAAATAAATGTTTAAAAAAAGAAGAAATTGGAACCCTTATACCTTATTAATGAGAATGTAAAATAGTCCAACCACTTTGGAAAACTGTTTGGCAGTTCCTTAAAAAGTTAAAACATACACCTACCATATGTATGATGCAGCCATTCCACTCCTAGGTATTTAGCCAAAAGAAAATATATCTCCATACAAAGACTTGTACATAGCAATGAAACCAGAGTTTCCTAATAGTACCTCAGCCTCTTTATACATCAGGATTTAGGCTTTTTATTCCTCTAAAAAAACCTCTTTTCTCAGGATAAGAGATGTTCGTAATTTCGAAACACTCAAAAGAATGTGAAAATCATACTCCCGACTAAAAATTTCCTGTATGTTCTTTTAGTCTTTTCTGTTTTCCACAGACAAAAACCAACCAAAAAGTGACATGGGGAACAATGAAAACACACACCACAGGATATGTCTCTGAAATATAAGTACACACATTTTAATTTATTTTTAAGAATATTTATATTTTAAAATCAGGACGTTTATATGTATGCCTGAACAGCATGGCTGACACAGACCAAATCCACACTGGTAAGCTTCCAAGAACCATTTACTGTGCTGCCAGTAGTACTGGTGCAGGCAGACGGAGAATAAATAATAGTGCTTTGGGGAGCACAGTAGTGACTGATACATAGGGTAGGTAAAGAAGGAGCCTCATCGTGGATGCTACAGCAGGAACAGCTCCCCAGTACTGATATGTGCAAAGTTCCAGATCTCCACGACAGAAACGGCCCAACCCATCCAAACAGCCTCCCAACTTGGCTGGCAAGTGCAGAGGGTGGAGGAACTCAGGCACAGGGGGCACAGGGATGGGGAACTGGACCCAGAGAAAAACTGAAGCAGCAGAGTTCAGACAAGTACGTGTGTTCACACACATACCCCCACAGCACTGGCCTATATAACAAAACTGTACACAATTTAACAAAGGTGCTCCCAGCCTCCCTGTCACCTCTTTGGCTGTGAGTCAGGCCATCCCAACTTCTGACACACAGACATCTTCATCAGGAGGAAGGCTGTCCTGTGTGGTGGGGACAGGCCTTTAGGTGAGAGCAAAGCTACTGAAGCTATAGCATTAACTGAACATCCCTAAACAAAAAAGACGTTAATTGCTAATTATAAGTGTACAAGCCAAAAACTACTTCATGTACCATACCCCAAGCTTGGGCATAGTCAATCATTTAACTACACAATGGTCAAGTAAAACAAGCCCTTGAGCATGCTTTAGCAAGTACAGTTACGGGGTAGGGAAAGAAATTAGGTTCGATGTGCTAAAATTTACGCTTACTGCTATGAACTATGTTTTAATGTATTTCTTGAGTCAAAATAAAACCAAGTGTCTAAGGACATACTAAGCTTATGATGGACTCTCATCTGTAACTCATTCACTTCTGTAAGTTAGGCCCATGGTAATGGAACCTGTCCAGGCCTTCAAGCACATCTAAGCTGAAGAAACATTAAAGCCACCCCTGTATAATTAGGCACAGGGCATAGGAAACCTTAGCTGGATGACTGATCAGGGCTTCTCAGGACTGGATGTTGGTTGAATTGAGGATTCGAGAAGTAGCATCAGATTTGGAAGCCTTTGAAAGTTCTTGCTGTTGAAAAATAAATAACATCAGTGGCGTTACTGTCCCCTCTCGTACATCCCCTGCCCTTGTAAGCACAGGTGAGTGTCAGCATACAGCCCCGCACAGGCTGTGTTAGGAACAAAAGGGGAGGGACTCTGAACATCTTAGTCACAGATTAAGCATGTGTACATATGCCCCTTGATCCCTTTCCTCAGCCAGTCCATTCTATTAAAACCTCACAGAATAGAAATCCCTTATATTTCACAAAGTACTCTCTGAGTTGTCAAGCTAGGTAGGCAACAAGCTTTGGTCTTTTGAGCCCTTTAGGAAACAATGGGCCAGAACATATATCTACCAATCCCTGGGGCTGAGGGCCTTGTAACCTGCTGGTGATTTGATCTCATGCTGGAGCACATGGTATAGAAGCAGAAGACAGAGCAGGAATGACCACTGAGAAAGGACAGATGTTAGTAGAGGTTAGTCTACTGGCTTCAGTGCTGCCTGGTGGAGTCTACCAGCCATAGCAACCAAAACCAGAAGAATCTCCCTCAGCCTAGCCAGAGAGAAACAGATATATGTAAGCAGCAAGTGGATGAAGTGGGCTTGGCTGAGCAAACACACGAGAAAGCTGGACTCTGTCCAGCAATCAGCTAGCCAGAGTGACAAATACCCACCTTCTATAGGTAGAACCACCCCTGTCAAGTAACTTGACAAAAGTAAAAGAATATAAAGCTAGCTTCAGTGCTCAAAATGAACGATAGCCTTGGGCAGCTGTCACATTCTCCATCACTGCAGCAAGAGAGTCGATGCCCTAGGCTTTAACTCAGTATCCCCCACAAAGGTGAGGGGCAGGCTTACCTCTCAACAGCTAGATACTGAGGGAAGAGAGAACACACATTGTTAAGGAAAGCGCACTGCAGTTAAGTGTTGGTAAATGTGGAGTACGTTACTAGGAGCTGAAGAGCACTGTGGGAAAAAATTACTTTCTTCCAGTGCCTCATATATGCTTTAGCAGCTCAATGTGGTGGAAAATAGGCAAAGGCAAAGAAACGAGCATTGGCTAGCTCAGAGTAGACAGAAAGTTGGCAGTTCAGCTCTGAGGGGTTAGTAAGACATATATATACTCCAGGAAGTAATCAGCACACAGGCCAAGAACCTCATAGGCAGCACACAGCTGGGGCTCCCCTCCCCACGTGGTGGGGCCTCTATTCCTTGCAGCACATTGGAGGCCTTTAATGTCACAACTGGGGAGGGTGAAAGTTTTCTGTTGTGAAATAACATGATAAAAAAACTTTGCCTGACTTTAGATGGGGCTGAGAATCCAATTCAAGTCTGAACAAGTTAATCGGCAGGTTAGTCAGTCTGTTGGGAACTTAAGCCAGATATTTATTATTTCTGAAGTCTGTATTAGGAATTCCTGCTTCCTTTGTTAAAAAAAAGGTTTTATGATAGTACAGCTGAGATTATTGGTTAGTGTAGCCCTGTGCCCAGATGGGAATGAAGCCAGCAGATGACAGATCAGTCTGGAAAAGGGACATGGGAAACGCAGGGGTTGCCATACAGACCTGAAGCCCAACAGTGGAGCTGTTAGAGAGGGACGGATCCTCCTAAGAACGAAGAATTGAGACAATTACCAAGAACTCCACCAAGAGAGCACCAGGCAGTGATGAGAAGGCTCACCTCCTGCAGCCAGGGAATGGTATTTCTTACGCAGAAGGATCCAGGTCAAATGTCTGCCTGCTGCTGCCATCTTTCTTCCTATACACCACCCTTAACCCACCCCACCTCACGCCATGGTCAAGTCAGGAAAGGGATTCTCAGCCTCCAAAGAACTGCCCTAACTAATAGCCTGGGTGCCCTTGGGAAGATACCCACTCTGCCCCAACTGTGTGCTCCCCAGGGACTGGTAGATATTAGAAAAGGTGAATTACCGCAAACTCAGAATAGGTGCTGGCAACAGAATTAATGCTGAAGTTGCGTCGTGGGGGGGTCGAGGCAGGGTACCCACCGCTGAGGATGCTGCCATTGAGCTCCAGGTTCTCCTTGTTGGCTCCATGCTTGATGCCACGGGGTGTTTTTTTCCCCGAACAGGTGGAAGTGGTGACTGGCTACAGAGAAAAGAAAGATCGACCAATGTATCATCCTTATAATGACCACACACACAAATTATCCAAGGCTGATACCATCTTTATATTATTCGTGTGTCTGTAATCCTATACTTCTGGCTTATTTTATTTTTAAAATTTTTATCTTTTGGCCACGCCGTGCGGCATGCGGGATCTTATTCCCCAGCCAGGGATCAAACCCACACCCCCCGCGTTGGAAGCATGGAGTCCCAACCACTGGACCACCAGGGAAGTCCCTACTTTTGGTTTAAAAACATACAAATTCTTAATGATCTGCAGAACCCTTATCTTGAGCATCGTCTGTAAAATACCTGAAAGACTGAACACATTTTAGCACGCACTCCTCACTCCCTCCTTGGGTGAGAGTACCTATCTGCATCTAGTTGTCCAGTGTCACTGGGCTGGAACCCACATGCAAGGACCTCACTCAGTAGCAACTGAAGACCAGGCTTTGAACTAAGCCTATGGAAACTCTTCAGTTTCCCAGTCACATCCCAGTGCTTCCTGTGATACCGGACGGGGCTCAAAATGACCATTCTCTTCTCTCATTTAGTTTTTGACAGATTAGCTAGCTTACATCTGTCAACTTTCAGCATCTCGATAACCGAATCCAGGGATCTTAGAAACTGGAACAAGTTAGGTGGGGCCCTGTATGGCTGAACCATACTGACTCCTTTTTGTCAGCTCCATCTTAGGCCTACAGTCCCATCCCCTCCCCTTCCTGCATGACTGAGCTTCAGCTTACAAGGAATGAGGCCAAGCCAGATAAGTTCCCTATCAACTTTGACCCTTGCCTTCATCTGCTAAGAAAACTGGAAGAATGCCTTTTGCTGATGTAGATGATTAATGGTCTTGAGACCCTGGCAGGAGGAAAACCACCCAGTTCCTGTCACTACAGATGTGCTCCTCCCTAGTAGTCAGATTCTGTTTTTAGCTTTGGCCCCCTTAAATCCCCCCGTATCTCTTTCGCGCTTGAGTGCAGCTGCAAATGCCTCTGGGTCATTGTCTGCCCGATCCTGCCTGTATGCAAGTTACCCACAATAAACTTCATAATTGCACTTTATGAAGCTGCCTGCTTTGTTTTTCGGCCTCAAAGTTCCTTCTCAGTCCAGAGGACAGTATTCAATCTCTCCACCTCCCAGCAGTCCCCGGAGTACATAGGTTGGGGCAGTGTCGGGGATGTGCTTGTACACAGAGCATACTAACCTTGCTGCCAGAAGGTGGAAGGCGAGACACGGGGGAGCGGCAGACTGTCCCCGAAAAGACAGGCCGAATGCTGCTGTTGGCCGTAGCATTGGACACAGTGGTAGTGTTCAGCTAAGGAGAAGAAAAGAGATTACTGATGTGAGATGACATGCTTAGCAGCCCATCCCTACACTACAGAGAGTGAGGATGGGAAGCAGTCTAAGATTGTTTTTCATGGTGAAGAGCTTTGAAGACACCTGTGAAAAGCGTTCACTGTTCCATAAAATGGGACAACCATTTTGTTTCCAAAAGTTAAACAGACAACTATCATAAGACCCAGCCATATCATTCTTGGGTATTTACCCAAGAGAAATGAAAGCATATATCCATACAAAGACTTACATATAAATATTTATAGCAGCTTTATGTGTGGCAGCCAGAAAACTAGAATTAAGCCAAATATCCATCAACACAGGCAACTAGATAAGCAAATTGTGGTATATACGTCCAATGGAATACTGTTCAACAATAAAAAGGGGTAACCTACCGATACATGCAACAACAGATGAAAAAAGTCAGACACAGAAGTATATATACTGTATGATTCTATTTATATAAAATGTTAGAAAATGCAAACTAATCAATAGTAACAGAGCAAAGCTGCAGTTGCCAGGAGCTAGTGGGAAGTGGGTGGGGGGAGGGAAATGGGTGGTAAGGGAAGCAAAGAGAAAACAAAGGGGCAAAAGGAAACTTTGGGTGTGATGGGTATTGTTCATTGTCTTGATTGTGGTGAGGGTTTCACGGTGCATACATATATCACAGCTTATTAATGGGTACACTTTAAATATTATGTGTCTACTTTATTCACTAAAGCTGTAAGCTTTTTCTTTAATTGGAAAAACTCTAGGTGGATTAAAAACCTTAAATGGGATAGCAAGACTATTCAGATACAAGACACAAACTAGGAAATACAACACAGGAAAATATCTGTGTGCCTCAGGTCCTGGGTAGGTTATTTGCAAGTACAAGCCATTAAGAAAACAGGTTGAAAACATTTTTACTATATTAAGAACTTTTTGTTCATCAACAAAACACCATAAAGAGTAAAAAGACAAGCTACAGGGACTTCCCTGGTGGCACAGTGGTTAAGACTCTGAGCTACCAATGCAGGGGGCCTGGGTTCGATCCCTGGTCAGGGAACTAGATCCCACATGCATGCCGCAACTAAGAGTTCGCATGCCACAACTAAGGAGCCCACCTGCCACAACTAAGACCCGGCACAACCAAAAAAAAAAAAAAAAATGACAAGCTACAGAAGACACACACAAATGCCGGGAAAAGCTACTGTAACACAACCGACAAGGAAATAGCATCCAGAACATACAAAGAATTCCTATAAAATGTGCAAGAAGGAAACAAATGTTCCAACAGAAAAACTGTCAAAAACTTCTCAGAATAGGAAATCCAGAAGGCTAATGAACATGGCAGAAGGTTCAACTTCATTAGTAATTAGGAAAATGCAAACTAAAATTTTAATGAGACATTACTTCACACCCATCAGATGGGCAAAAATTGTAAAGTCTGAAAATATCACATGTTGGCAAAGATTGGAGCCAGCGTAGCACTTAGGCACTACCACTGGAAGCGTACACTGTTATAACTGCTTTGGTATCACAGACTGAATGATCAGTGCAGCCAGCACTTGAGAAATGTTTGAATGCAGCACTCTTGAGATCATGGGCCGTATCACTTTATCTTTGTGTTCTCAGCATCTAATAGAGAGATTCTCAAACTTTTAATGAAAACAAACCTTTCGAACTTCCCTGGTGGCACAGTGGTTAAGGATCTGCCTGCCAATGCAGGGGACATGGGTTCAGTCCCTGGTCCGGGAAGATCCCAAATGCCGCAGACCAACTAAGCCCGTGTGCCACAACTACTGAGCCCACGTGCTGCAGCTACTGAAGGCTGCACGCCTAGAGCCCATGCTCTGCAACGAGAAGCCACCACAATGAAAAGCCCGCGCACCGCAATGAAGAGTAGCCCCTCCCTGCTCACCGCAACTAGAGAAAGCCCACACACAGCAACAAAGACCCAACACAGCCAAAAAAAAACACCTTTCTAGAATTTTGTAACACGTTTTAAAAATTTCGTCACATTATTTTCCTAATAAAAATTAAGTACCTAATATCAAACAATAGGGAACTAGTTTAGTAAATGACACTATGTCAAAAGAATAGAATATATAGCTAAGAATGAGCATGTTATTTGAAGAAAGTTTGATGCTATGAAAAAAAAAATCACAACCAATACCAACTAGGGAAAAAGCAGAAATCAAAATTATATGTGATCTCTATTTTGTGAAAATACACTATTTTAAAAAGCTTTTTACAGAAGCAGGAAAAACACCAAATATTCTCATTGGTTCTCCTGGAGTTACATTACAGGTGATTTTTAAAACATTTTATGTGTTATAAAATATGAGTTGCAAGGGAAAAGGAAAATAATGCTCCACTTCATTTATTAAAGAAACGGTTTTAAAAAAACAAAGGAAGAAAGAAAGAAAGAAAGAAGGAAGGAAGAACTCCCTGATTTCCTGCTCTAGAGATTAACGAGTATTAGGTATCCCATTTGCCAGGCATAAAAGTCTTCTTTCACATAGTGCCATGGTCACTTGTTGGAATTACAGAATGAACCTCTGAAGGTTCTCATCATTACAGAATGTTGGCAGCTGCTGGCTCCCGAGTTTAATCTGGGACTCAACAACTGGCACACATCAAAGCTGGCCACTCCTCGACTGTCACTGTCAAGACCCTACTCAGGATTGAACTGCAGAATTGCATTCACACTGTCAAATGGACTCAACCTGGAAGGCTAGAAAAAGTCTTTCCCATCTCTGCAGGACAGAAGGCAAGAGATGGGCAGAGCCCTAGCCTCAAAAATGCCTCAGACATGGCAGTTCATGCAGCCTTTTGTTTACCTTGCGCACTTTGCCTGGCGTGCCAGGTGCCAGTCCTCGCCGCTTGCTGGGTGTTCGCGGAATACTGCCATAGAGCATCTCTGTCTCAGTTTGCTTCTTGTTCTTTAGTTGCTATGTGAAAGTCAGAAGCAAGAGTGACAAATCCCAGAAGGAGAACAGGTCTGGGATGGGGGCAGAGGCAGGGCCAGAAATCTAGCGCAAGTCTCTGCACCCAGAGCTAAAAAGAGCTGCCATGAGCTACTCCTTCTTCATCCAACCTAGAGCCCTGGCAGAGACTCTGGGCTGCTCACTCATGCTGTCTTCTCCTCCTCCCAAACTGGGTTCACTTACTCGTTCCTGCTTGGCTCTCTCTTTCTCCAGTCGGTGCATCTCCCACTGTTCTGTTACGTACTCCATGAATTTCTGCCCATTCACCACAAATGCCTTTGAATGCTCCTGTTCCCACATTTCAATCCTTGCTTTCAACTCCTCTTCCAACTGAGACCAGAAACAAGGACATGTTAATTACTTCAAACTTTTGGTGTGAAGCCCAAAAGAAATGATTCTCCCAAAGAATGCCTCCTCCCTCCCCAGAGTATCATTAGCCTGACTTCAGGTAGCTGGACCCACGTGGCAACAGGTTGGAGCGGCCAGAAATCAGTCTTGGGATGGTTCATTCATAATACACATGAAGGTGGGAAAAGGCGAGAACCCAGAGCCTGACCACTACAGTTTTGGCGCCCAAAGTTGGAGGCAGCACTGGGGGAGACCAGCAACATTAAATATGCAGTGTACGCTAGAGCGGCACTATCTGGGCTCCAATCTGGAATCTACATCTTACTGGCTGTGAAGAGGTAGGCAAGTTACTTAAGTTCTCAGTGCCTGTTTCCTCATCTGTAAAAATGGAATTAATAATAGCAACCTCTTAAGGATGTTGTGACAATTAAATGAATTAATAAAATGGAAAGCACTTGGAAACAGTATATGGCACTTAATTCAATAAATGTTAACTATTATTATTAAAATAGAGAATAGTGGGCTTCCCTGGTGGCGCAGTGGTTGGGAGTCCACCTGCCGATGCAGGGGACACGGGTTCGTGCCCCGGTCCGGGAGGACCCCACATGCCGCGGAGCGGCTGGGCCCGTGAGCTATGGCCGCTGAGCCTGCGTGTCTGGAGCCTGTGCTCCACAACGGGAGATGCCACAACAGTGAGAGGCCCGCGTACCGCAAAAAAAAAAAAAAAAAAAAAAAAAAAAAAAAAGAATAGTAATGAAGTCCAAAACACTTTCTCAAAAGGTTACCTTGTGTTACGGGCTGAATTATGCCCCCTGCCAAATTCATATGTTGAAGTCTTAATCCCCAGTACCTCAGAATGTGGCTTTATTGGGACACAGAGGTAATTAAGTTAAAATGAGGTCATTAGGGTGGGTCCTAATCCAACATGACTGGTAGCCGTATAAGAAGATTTGGATACAGACACAAGCAGAAGGAAGCCCATGTGAAGATACAGGGAGAAGACTACTGTCTGGAGCCAGGAGAACAGCCTCGGAAGGAAGCAGCTCTGCTGACACCTGGATCTCAGACTTCTAGCGTCCAGAATTGTGAGAAAGTGAATTTCTGTTGTTTAAACCACCCAGTCTCTGGTACTTTGTTATGGCAGCCCTAAAAAGTTAGTAAAACTTGATATTCAGTTGCTTGTACTAGGTAGGCCCAGTATATACTTATTATCCTTTACCTAAGGAAAAATGATTCAAAGCAAGAGATATACAAAAAGTGAGGCATTTTGTAGCCAAGCACCAAAAACTCTTTCAGTAACAATATTACCTTAGGGAGTGTTTTTTGGAGCTTGGCTCGCTGCTTTTCTTCTTTTAGAAGATTTCCTCCACGATTTGTAAATCGACTTGGATCTGAAGCTTTTCTCTGTGAAAAATACATTTTAATTAGAGTGAACCCCCGACAGTCAGACCAGTCACGTCTGCTAAGAATCCTCACTCTCATAAACAGATACATATTTCTGGGGAGACTTCAGAATTTTGCATTCCCATCCACTTTTAGCAGTGAGAAATCGTGGCTTTCTAAGGCAGGGAGTGGGGTGTGAACACTCTAAGGCATATTCAAGATCATACACTGGGGTGCAGGAAAACTAGTGTTTCCTTTTTAGTCTAAAAAGTAAGACAGGCTTTAATATTTAATGCACAATGTCACTGGCTCCCTTCCTGAGTTCAGATGTCACCAACAGGAAATGGGGTATGCGGAAGGACAAGGGGGAGGTCTACACTCAGAGGGTTTGGTGGTGGCACCCCTACTTGCCCACTCACTTCCAGCATATTGAGACAATGCAGCTTAAATATGCTCAGTTAAGGAGTTTATAGATAATCTGGCTTTTATTAAATTAACCCTCACAAAATGGACAAAAAATGTAAAATGTTAGGGTTCTTATTCTTTTTAACTTTTCTGTTTTTTGTTATTCTACAGTGTATACAGTATATCAGAACAGTAATATAAGTGTATAATTTGTAAATATAAATTAGGTGAATACACTAAAATTGGGGCAGATAATCAGAAAAGTTTAGAAACAATCTTGACAATTTGGGGGCCAAACTGATAAATTCTATTTCCTTTCCAGACTGCTTGATTATGAGCAATAACTAAAAGGAATGGTAATTAGTTTCTTATTTTTTCTTAAATACCGGCATGTAAACAAGGGTCGCTTATTTGGCTCTTTACTGTCGCGCGCGCGCGCGTGTGTGTGTGTGTGTGTATACACATGGTTTTTTTTTTACACTGAAGTATAGCTGATTTACAGTACAAGTCTCAGGTGTACAACACAGTGATTCACAATTTTTGAACTTTATACTCCATTTATAGTTATTATAAAATATTAGCTATATTCCATGCTGTACAATATATCCTTGTAGCTTATTTATTTTATACATAATAGTATGTACTTCTTAAACCCCTACCCCTTTATTGCCCCTCCCCCCTCCCCCCTCCCCTCTGGTAACCATTAGTCTGTTCTCTGTATCTGTGAGTCTGTTTCTTTTTTGTTATATTCACTAGTTTGTTTTATTTTCTAGATTCCACATATAAGTGGTATCATACAGTATTTGCCTTTCTGAGTTATTTCACTAAGCATAATACCCTATATTATGGTATGGGGTATAATACCCTATACCATAATATAGATCCATCCATGTTGTTGCAAAAGGCAAAATTTCACTCTTGTTCATGGCTGAGCTCTTTATTGACTTTTATTACTCCTTCTTGCTTTCAACCAGAAGTAAGGAGTAACTGAGGACTAGAACACTTGCTCTTAAACAGCTGTGAGCTCTCACAGTTTTTTTCCACTTCTGAGTCCTAGTTTCTCGCCTGGAAACTTGAAGGAGTTAAACTCCAGATTCTCTAAAGGCCTGTTCAAGCTCTAATAGGACAAGTATGAACCTGAGAATGAGTCTCCTTGAATTTCGTGCCCAAGGTGCTTCACTTGCCTCGTCCTAGTCCCAGTTCTGAGCTCTAAAATGCTCTAAGGGAATCGATTTGTGCTAAGTCTATCAAAACAAAAGGAATTCAGAGTACACAAATGTGCTCCAAATACCCAGGCAATTTTCTAAGATAATAACAAAAGTTGGAAGAGTACAGGATGTTCGTTGCCTGCCCCAACAGCCATTTTTCTCTCCTTCCTTAGTAATAGAACCTGAATTTATCTGCGATAGTGATTCTCCCAGCCTCGCCAGTAGTTGGTGTGGCATTTAAGCAGAAGTGCTGTGAAGAGAGCCTGGGAAAACCTCTTAGAGGGGGTGGAGGAGCAATGCCTTCTGTGTTCCCTCCTCCACCACACTGCCTGAAATGCTACGGTGGGAGCTCTAGAATCACCCTGGACCGGAAGGTAAGATCCACCCCGTAGTGGTAAAGGAGCTATGAGCTGGAGAAGCCTGGGACCCCCTGACTGTGGAATAGCCATATCTGCCTTGCACTGCCTACCTTTAGACTTCCTTTATGCAAGAAACTTCAACCTTACTGAAGGCATTAGTTTTGGGGTTTTCTCTTACATGTTTCTGCATATAAGCTTGACAAATACAGATGGGTTAGCAGTAATTTACAGACTTAATGATAAAGATGGTATTAGAAACCTGGTAAAGAGCAAAGGAAGCAGGCCTCTGACTCTATACAGGGAATGCTTTCTTAACACTTCACTGTACTCTAAGGAAAACAGACAAAAACTAAGGCAGTACCTCGAACTCTAAGAAAAGCTTCCAGCTTTCTTCCCACTTCTGGACCCCTTCAAAGAGTTCTTTGTGAACCTCATAGTAGTTTCTTAACCGCACAATCTCGGCATCATGGAGTTGGAGCAGATTTTCTGTGTAGTCCTCTGCAAGATATAGGCCCAGTAGTTTTAAAAAATCCCTCTAGTGTTTAGTATCCCAATTTACTAATCCTTACAGTAAAAATGATACACGAGTAAGTGTATGTTGTGGATAATAAAAGCCAGGTTTGTCTCAATCAGTCTGGTGGTACTAGAGACTAAGGGACTAGGGTGTGGACTAAAAGGACTAAGATTCTCAAAACTCTGTCATCTCTTGCCTTGTCTTAGGTTTCGTTCATATTCTTCCTTTCCACCCTGCCCAACAGAGGGCTGAGTCACAGAAAATGTCCAAAAATGTTGAATTTAGTAAAGACGGCTTCATCTTTATATTCAGTTCAGGTCAGACTAGAATTCCATTGGGCCCTGGGGTCATACCTCGTGGGCTCAAATGTGGGCTCTGCCATTTACCTGTTGTGTGTCTCTGGGTTAGGTTGTTCAACATTTATGTGCCTCAGTGTACTCATCTCTTGACATGAGAATTAAGTCAGATAATCCCGTTAAGAGTCTGACATTGCGCCTGGCACAGAGTAAGCACCTGCTAAACTTGAGCTTCACAACTACATGCTACAGAGATATACTGCTTCAGAAACCAAGAGATCCCTTATTTCCCAATAGCATTTGCAAATGCTTATTTGAACGGGAATGGCAATTTATGCTGAATGGCCTGGAAAGGTAGCAATGTCTGTTCAGTAGAGGAAATACTTCCCAGTGAATGTCTGCACTTGTAAAAGACAAGTGAGCAGGCCACATGAAGAGCGACGCTTCTGTACGAACCAGAATAGTAAGGGGCAAAAGCTTGTCTCTGCTCCTGGCTATAAAAACACTGGTCCCAGTACTGAGCCAGCTCCACTCGTATTGCCTCAATCACTTTCTTCATGTTTTGCATTTTCAGTTCTTCCAACCGATCCACTTCTAATTGCAGCTGAAACAAAGAGACCTGTTAAAAGTGCTTGTCATACTTGTATATTCACGTAGGTGTGCAAAATATTTCCCCCCTTTTTAATAAAATTACAATACAAAACCACAGAGGTAAGTCAACACTCTTTATAACAATGACATCATAGGAGCCAGAAATCTAAGAAACATACGCGAAAGATAAAAGATGAGCAGGCTACTGCCACTCTTTTCTGACGCTTGTCTTAAAAACAGGCTCACTCAAGGCAGAAGCTGGTAAAGACATCAGACTTGACACCAAAATGCTGACCCAGCGCCCTTTGGGTTTCTTACCGCTTTCCGGACCTTGGCCTTTGACCCAGTCATAACTGTGGCCACAGCTTCTCTCTCTTCTGCAGGTATTTGCAACCTATCCCAGAGTTCTCGTATCTGCGCACGCAGCCCCTCACACACTGCTTCGTTTTGTGATTTTCGCATTTCCAGCTGTAGCAAGGAAAGCCAGTGGTTATAGCAAAGACAGCAGCACAGAGAAAACTGGCCCTCTGGCTTCCCACAGAGACACATCTGTACCCACATGGAGAAGAAGCACTTTTACAAGACTGTGAAGAGGTGTGTTTTCATGACTTCTGAAAACAAACTGTAAGGCTGTCATTATGGTAGGATCTCAGACCCCAAGAATTAGGATTCAAATTTTTAATTAAAAAAAATTTTTTTTCAATTAAACACTAAGTTAATTCAAATGATTATTATTATTTCATCCAAAATCTCAATTTCAGGGGATTTCCCTCATGGTCCAGTGGGTAAGACTCCCTGCTCCCAATGTAGGGGGCCAGGGTTCGATCCCTGGTCAGGGAACTAGATCCCGCATGCATGCCGCAACTAAGAGTCTGCATGTTGCAACTAAGGAATCCACAGGCCGCCACTAAAAAAGATCCTGCGTGCCACAACAAAGACCCAGCGCAGCCTAAATGAATGAATGAATAAACATTAAAAAAAAAAACAACTCAATTTCACATTCTCAGAGCTATATATAAATTAAGGTTTTTGTTTAAAAAAAATCAAGGTTGTGTTTCATATAATACTATTATTATTATTATTATTTTTTTTTTGGCTGCATTGTGTCTTCGTTGCTGCAGGCAGGCTTTCTCTAGTTGCGGCTAGAGGGAGCTCCTCTTTGTTGTAGTGCGAGGGCTTCTCATTGTGGTGGCTCCTCTTGTTGCGGAGCACAGTCTCTAGGCGCGCAGGCTCAGTAGTTGTGGCACACAGGCTCAGTAGTTGTGGCTGGCAGGCTCTAGAGCGCAGGCTCAGTACTTGTGGCGCATGGGCTCAGTTGCTCTGCGGTACGTAGGATCTTCCCGGACCAGGGATTGAACCCGTGTCCCCAGCATTGGCAGGTGGATTCCTAACCACTGGGCCACCAGGGAAGCCCTATCTCATTATCTTAAAGGAAAAAACTGCATTTTTCTCAGACTGCTGGATACTATGGAGATCCCAGGCCATAATTTGAGTAGACATTACCTGCCGTAGCAACTTCTGTAGTGTTGCAATATTTTCCAAAGATAAACAAAAGGCATCTTCATCTTCACAGACCACATCTCTTTCAAAGCTTGTGTCTGGTGTGTGTTCTAATTCTTCCATACACAGTATAATCTGTCTCTTTATGTTGACAAACTCCTCACGCCTAGATGCCTATAAAAAAAAGAAGATTACAAGATACCTAGAGGAAAGTCAAATGACTTTTAGGAACTATGAATGTAAGCACACCTTTGTTTCCCTCAAAGTTGCCACGTGTTGTCTAAACTGGCTCAGCTCTTCTAAGCTGGGAACTGAGGTGCTGTCAATGTCATAGTGGGGCATGCAAAGAATTTCACACAGTTCTTGATCTTGTTCTTGAAGTAGTTTCAGTTCTTGTTTTCTCTCCTTTTTCTGTTTTCTCATCAGTTCTACCTGAGTGCGCAAATCCTTTTCTAGCTGCAAGATGGTCGTCTCTCCGTCTTCCTGTATGAGACAATGTACTATTGTTAAGGTTCCAAGAGGATTTCTTCAAAGGAAGAGAAGACAACGAAAGAGGACTAGGATGACAGACTTTTAGTTAAACTTAAAAATAAATCAACTTACAGCTAACAGAATATGGCACAAAGAAGGTCCCCTAACAAAGGTCCCCAGTAAGGAGAGGTACCAGGGCACTTTTACAAGAGGTAAAAATTGGTTGAAAAGCTTATTTTGAACTAGCTGTAGGGTAGTATATTTAGCTCCTAACTAACTGCTTATCCCAATAACCCTAAACATCACTCAACCCATAAAAATCAATGTAGTGCTCCTTGCTCTACTCCTAACTGATACGCAGGAGAAAAAGAAAGTGGCAGTTGTATGTCCTATAAATTTTATTCAACATTGGTGAACTAAGAACTGTCATATAATTTAAGGGAGATGTACCACTGTACATCTAACTTCTCACCCAATTTCATATTGAAAATTTAAAAAAAAAGACTAAAGAAACTATTTGTCCAAAATCAATGATATTTATGCCATTTGTGTTGATTTCAGGAAGCTCTACTGATGTCACAGTCTGCCTGACTGCTCTTGGCTACCAGAAGTGAATTAGCCTTAGCCCTTTAGAGACAGTCTCCTCCTCCTAGGCTGACTCCACTGTGATACCCAGGCAGTTCTTTCTGTAACAGGGAGAGGGACCTGAGACCTTATTGGTACCACATTAGCCACTGTGTGCTGTCCTTGCACCCACATCTATTCTAATTACCTTCCCAATCTCCACGTTTGTCTTCATTTTTATGATCCCAACACTGTTTTTACCAGTTCTAACCAGGGATATGTTTTGGAGTCCCTCTGTCATCCATGTCATGCTTGCTGGTGTCCTCATTCAAGTCCGATTTGTGCTGGACTACAGGACAGCAACCTCTCAGCAAGGTACACAGATAAACATGGCATGCCCTGAATTTGACTACACTCTCTTGATATTCCAGCTGGGAGACATCTCTTCTCAAGTGGCCATTCTGGCTCGTTCAGTGATGTGTAGCTTTCGGGTATGAAAAAATCCACAGAGGCGGGTTTTTTGGGTAACTTTTCTTTATATTACTAGTCACTTTTGTTTCCTAAGTAGCTCTCTTCACTTTCTTTCAAAGAAAGAATGGAATGATATCATCTATGCCTAGCTCAGAGTTTAAAAAAAATTTTGTGTCCTACGAATTGATAGTAAGAGGCTTGTTTTTGATTAAAACATTGCAACACTTAGCTGCTTCACCTCTCAACAGGGCAACTCTTCACATAAGTGAAAATTGCTTTGCTGGAACCTAGTAACTAGGCAGCACATTTCCCCCATTTCTCATGTCCAGTATCAGCCCTACAAGGAAACTTTCCACCTGTAGCCCCAAATCAAAGTTCTTCCCTAAATCTCAGACCCAAGCAGGATCCCCTGAAACCCTGCCATGTACCTGAAATGGCTCGACATGTAGCTCACTGCACAGAGTGTTCAGCTCTTTTTGGCAGATGGCTATGCTTTTGATGAGCCTTTCCTTCAGGCTTTCCTCTTCAGCAATCATCATATCCAGGAGGTCCTACGAGAGATAAGACAGTCCCATAAAAGTTTTGGGTGTTTTCTCCATTGGCCTCAAACAACAAATAACACCAAAACCCTCATAATTTCAAATTTTAAAGGAAGGACTTAAACAAAACCAGGACTTCCCTGGCGGTCCAGTGGTTAAGATTCTGCGCTCCCAATGCAGGGGGCACAGGTTCGATCCCTGGTCGGGGAACTAGGATCCTATATGCTGCATGGTGCGGCCAAAACAAACAAACAAACAAAAAACCAGGAGGAGCCTGTGACATCCTAGTGTCACTTCTATATGCTATCTTAGATGAGACACCAACATCCTTATCCCTGTCCCACTACAAAGAGATCACTATTACTCAACTCACCTTGATATGCTTCTTTACAACCTCAGTTCTTTGTAACCGCTGGTCCTCTGGAATCCCAATCAATTCCCATATTTCCCGAAGGTGATTCAGGGCTTTCTGGAGACATACTATGGACTCCTCTGCCAGCACCTCACTAAAAAGCAAAAGAGAAGCCAGCTACATGAGCCACTGCCTCCAGACTAAAAGCAGTATTTACAGAAACTAAACAAACTAGTTTCGCAGTGGGCTCAAGGCCAAAACAAATTGAAAACAAGCATTCAGCTTAACTCATCTTGAACACTCCCCTATCCTTCCCCCTCCAAACACCACAACACTGGCAAAGCAAAATCCAGTATCATATTATCAATTCAGTGTGGAAATTCAATCTTCTGAAAAATACTCAGAATCTGGACTTTGATCAATGATTCTACCTATGGCAGTACAATACAGAATTTTACACGCTTTTATTAAAGAAAAAACAGACAAAAATGTCAGCTCCTATAAAATAGCCGGCAATTTATTGCGATTTTGTTACTCATTTTTTTCCCTTCCTGTTTTTTTAAGCTATAATTGACATATATAGCACTGTATAAGTTTAAGGTGTACAGCATGATTTGATTTACATACATCATAAAGTAATTATCACAATAAGTTTAGTAAACATCCATCATCTCATATAGGTACAAAATAAAAGAAATAGAAAAAAAATTTTTTTTCCTTGTGATGAGAACTCATAGGGTTTACTCTCTTAACAACTTTCATAAATAACATACGGTGGTGCTGGGACTTCCGTGGTTGTCCAGTGGATAAGGCTCCGCACTCCCAGTGCAGGGGGCCCGGGTTTGATCCCTGGTCAGGGAACTAGATCCCGAGTGCATGCCACAGCTAGGAGTCCACATGCTGCAACTAAAGATCCTGCATGCCTCAAGAAGACCCGGCGCAGCCATCCATAAATAAATAAAATAAATAAGTATTTTTAAAAATACAGTGGTGCTAATTATATTTATCATGTTCTATATTACACCCCTAGTACTTATTTATCTTAAAACTGATTCCTTATAACCTTTTGACTGCCGTCATCCAATTACCCACCCCCAGCCTCTACCTAAGACTCTAATCTCTTTTTCTGAGTTTGTTTTTGAAATATAATTGACCTATAACACTATGTTAGTTCCTGTTACAGAACACAGTGATTTGATATTTCTATACATTTCAAACTGATCACCACAATAAGCCTAGCTATGATATGTCACCATACAAAGATATTACATAGTTATTGACTATATTCCCACACTGTACATTTCATACCTGTGATGCATTTATTTTGCAACTGGAAGTCTGTATATCTTAATCTGCCTCACCTATTTCTTTCCTCCCCCTACCCCCCACCCCTCTTGGCAAATTCCTGTTTGTTCTCTGTATCTATAACTGTGTTTACATTTTATTATGTTTGTTCATTTGTTTTATCTTTTTAAATTCCACATATAAGTGAAATTACATGGTATTTGTCTATCTCTGTCTGACTTATTTCACTTAGCATAATGTCCTCTAAGTCCATCCATGTTGTCACAAATGGCAAGAATTCATTCTTTTTTTATGGCTGAGTAATATTCCAGTGTGTGTGTGCATGCACACACACATATATACATACACACACAAACATACACACATATTCTTTATCCATTCATCTACTGATGGGCACTTAGGTTGCTTCCATATCTTGGAGCTGCAATGAACATAGAGGTGCACATATCTTTTCGAATTAAGTGTTTTGTTTTCTTTGGATAAATACTCAGGAGTGGAACTGCTAGATCATATGGTAGTTCTATTTCTAATTTTTTTTTTTTTTTGGCAGTACTCGGGCCTCTCACTGTTGTGGCCTCTCCCGTTGCGGAGCACAAGGCTCCGGACATGCAGGCTCAGCGGCCATGGCTCACGGGCCCAGCCGCTCCACAGCATGTGGGATCCTCCCGGACTGGGGCACGAACCCGTGTCCCCTGCATCGGCAGGTGGACTCTCAACCACTGCGTCACCAGGGAAGCCTCTATTTCTAATTTTTTGAGGAATCTCCATACTGTTTTCCATAGTGGCTACTCCAATTTATATCCCCACCAACAGTGCACAAGCGTTCCCTTTTCTCCACATCCTCACCAATACGCGTTATCTGTTGTCTTTAATAATAGTCATTCTGAGAGTTGTGAGGTGATTATCTCATTGTGGTTTTGATTTGCATTTCCCTTTTGATTAGTAATGTTAAGCATCTTTTCATGTGCCTGTTGACTATCTGTATGTCTTCCTTGGAAAAATGTCTATTCAGATCCTCTGCCCATTTTTTAATCAGGTTGCTTGTTCTTCTCAATGTTGAGTTGTGTAAGTTCTCTGTATATTTTGGAATATTAACCCTTTCTCAGATATACTGTTTTCAAATATCTTCTCCCATTCAGTAGGTGGCCTTGTTGTTGTTCTTAAATTACAACTATTAATTTACAGAATGACTAAAATTTAAAAAATAATCAGGTGTTGGTGAGTATACAGAAAAGCCAGAACTTTCATATACTACTACTTGGAGTGTGAATTGGTACAACCACTTTGAAAACTGTTGGCAGTATCTGCTAAAGCTGAACCCAGCAGTTCCATGTCTACATATGTAGAAATGCACACATATGTACCAAAGGTGTGTACCAGAATGATCAAAGCAGCACTACTCATAATATCATAAAGGTAGAAACAACCTAGATGTCCATCAACAGAATAGAGAAACAGTACATTCCTACAATGGAATAATACAGCAATGAATAAAAAACATGGGTGAATCTCAGAAACATCACGTTGAACTATGCTAAATGAAAGAGGTCAAATGCAAAAAGACTACATACTATATGATTCTACCTTATGAAATTTTAGAAAAGGCAAAACTATAGTGAAAGAAAGCAAATGAGCTGCCTGGAATCGGGACAGGGGATCAACTGCAAAGGGGCACAAGGCAACTATTTTTAGGGTGACAGAATGGTTCTAGATCTTAATGGTGATGGTGATTACATAACTATACACAGTGACCAAAATTCAAACTGTACATGTGAAATGAGTCAATTTTACTGTATGTAAATTATACCTCAAATCTTAAAGAAAAAAAAGGGAGGTAAAAGAAACAACTAAGATGGAAAAACAGAACAAAAAGTTGGGGAAGAAGAGGAAAAACAGACAGATAGGCAAGCATCTATCACTACGTGATTCCAATTATACAAAGTTCAAAAACAGGCAGAACTAAGCTTTGCTTTGAGAAGTCAGGATAGTGGTTGTCATTGTCCTGGGAAGTGGTGACTTTTGGAGAGGGCACAAGGAGGGGTGGTTACACAGCGTGTGCTGACTTTATGAAAATCTATCAAGTTTTCACTTGACCTGTGTGCGTTTCTGAATATATGTTACACTTCAATTACAAAAAGTTTATTTAAAAATTATTCACTGATGGGCTTCCCTGGTGGCACAGTGGTTGAGAGTCCGCCTGCTGATGCAGGGGACACGGGATCGTGCCCCGGTCCGGGAGGATCCTACATGTCGTGGAGCAGCTGGGCCCATGAGCCATGTCTGTTGAGCCTGCGCGTCCAGAGCCTGTGCTCCGCAAGGGGAGAGGCCACAACAGTGAGAAGCTCACATACCGAAAAAAAAAAAAAAGTATTCACTCTTTATCTGAAGCACAAATTTAACTGTGTACCTTGTGTTTTATCTTTCAAAAAAAACTTTAGTTTTCTTTTTTTTTTTTGGCCTCACTGCACAACTTGTGAGATCTTAGCTCCCCGACCAGGGATGGAACCTGTGCCCTCAGCGATGAAAGCACAGTCTTAACCACTGCCCGCCAGGGAATTCTCAAAAAAACCTTTACTTTAAAAATGACAGCCCTTAGTCTGCTTCACACAGCATTTAAATAACAGAGATCTTCTCTCCTTTCTTGGTACACCTGGATAACAAAGAGACCACTCTGGCACCAGAGAAACTAAACTCTGGATGTGCTTTTCTATCAGTCAGCCAGGAGGCCTCGAACAAGTCACTGAAGCTCTTTGTGTGCAAATGATGAGGACAGGGGCTCTCACTGGCCCCTTCTGTCGCAGCATATTCAGGGGTTCTGAATCACCAGCCTAGATCTCCAAGAACATCAGTTTCTCCATAAGTTTTTTTTTCTTTTCTGCTCACTTCTTCCTTCCTTCCTTCCTTCCTTCCTTCCTTCCTCTCTCTCTCTCTCTCCCTCCCTCCCTCTCTCCCTCTCTGTCTCTTATTTATTTTATGTTATTTTTGGCTGCATTGGGTCTTTGTTGCTGCGCTGGCTTTCTCTAGTTGTGGCGAGCGGGGGCCACTCTTCATTGTGCTGTGCAGGCTTCTCATTGCAGTGGCTTCTCTTGTTGTGGAGCACAGGCTCTAGGGCGCACGGGTTTCAGCAGTTGTGGCAGGTGGACTCAGCAGTTTTGGTGCATGGGCTTAGTTGCTCCACAGCATGTGGGATCCTCCTGGACTAGGGCTTGAACCCGTGTCCGCTGCATTGGCAGGCGGATTCCCAACCTTGCACCACCAGGGAAGTCCTCCTTAGGTTTTAATATATTCACATCCAAGACATTTCTCTAGCCAAGAAATCCCAACTCAAAGGTTGCCTGTCCTAGTTCAAGAAAAGCTTCTGCAGAAATACCAGCTGCCTATACCAGATGGCCAATTATCAATACCCACATAATAGAGTATTTAAAAGAATTTACAGGGACTTCCCTGGTGGTCCAGTGGGTAAGACTTGGCACTCCCAGTGCAGGGGGCCCGGGTTTGATCCCTGGTCAGGGAACTAGATCCCACATCAGGGAACTAGATCCCAAGTGCATGCCACAACTAAGACCCCGGCACAGCCAAAATTATTAAAAAAAAAAAAGGGCTTCCCTGGTGGCGCAGTGGTTGAGAGTCCGCCTGCCGATGCGGGGGACACGGGTTCGTGGCCCTGTGTGGGAGGATCCCACATGCCGCGGAGCGGTTGGGCCCGTGAGCCATGGCCGCTGAGCCTGCGCGTCTGGAGCCTGTGCTCCGCAATGGGAGAGGCCACAACAGTGAGAGGCCCGCGTGCCGCAAAAAAAAAAAAAAAAAAAGAATTTACTGTACTCCATTTTAGAAATGTTAACAGGTATCAAGGTATTTAATATAATCTCAATTAACTGAAGTTTAACTAAAGTGCTTCCTCAGACAAATAATCCCTTTGCACTTCACTTTTAAGACAAAAGAACCAACAAGTCAAAATCCTAATTTTAGCATTTTATGTAAAATAACCTATACAAGAGGGATTTCCCTGGTGGCGCAGTGGTTAAGACTCTGTGCTCCCAATGCAGGGGGCCCAGGTTGAATCCCTGGTCAGGGAACTAGATCCCACATGCATGCCACAACTAAGAGTTGGCATGCCACAACTAAGGAGCCCACGTGCCACAACTAAGGAGCCCACCTGCTGCAACTAAGGAGCCAGTGAGCCACAACTAAGAAGCCAGCGAGCCGCGACTAAGGAGCCCATGTGCCACAACTAAGACCCAGTGCAACCAAATAAATAAACATTTTTTTAAAAATTAAAAAATAAAATAACCTACAAGAGGACTTCCCTGGCAGTCCAGTGGTTAAGACTCCGTGCTCCCAGTGCAGGGGGCCCAGGTTGAATCCCTGGTCAGGGAACTAGATTCCACATGCATGCCACAACTAAGAGTTCTCATGCCACAACTAAGGAGCCCACCTACTGCAACTAAGGAGCCCACCTGCTGCAACTAAGGAGCCAGCGAGCCGCAACTAAGGCGCCCGTGTGCCACAACTAAGACAGTGTAAACAACCCAAATGGCCATCAACTAATGAACAGGTAAATATGATATACCTATACAATGGAATAATATTTGACAATAAACCTTGAAAACATTATGCCAAGTGAAAGAAGCCAGTCACAAAGGAGGACATATCATGATTCCATTTATGTGAAATATCCAAAATAGGCAAATCTATAGAGAAAGAAGTGGATTAGCAGTTGCCTAGGGCTGGGATTCAGGGGAGGGAGGTGGGTGGGAAAAGGGGATTGACCGCTAATAGGTATGAGTTTTTTTTTTTTTTTTTTTTGCGGTACGCGGGCCCCTCACTGTTGTGGCCTCTCCCGTTGGGGAGCACAGGCTCCAGACGCGCAGGCTCAGCGGCCATGGCTCACGGGCCCAACCGCTCCACGGCATGTGGGATCTTCCCGGACCGGGGCACGAACCCGCGTCCCCTGCATCGGCAGGCAGACTCTCAACCACTGTGCCACCAGGGAAACCCCAGGTATGAGTTTTTTAAAGGGATAATAAAAATGTTAACTGACTGCAGTGATAGTTGCACAACTCTGAATATACTAAAAATAATTAAATTGTGACATGTTAAATAGGTGAATTGTATAGTATGAGGATTGTATCTCAATAAAGCTGTTATTTAAAAAAATCTGGCACATAATAGAAAGTTGTGAAATTTGTGACTTAACTTGAAAAACAGATATGATTGCTAACTCATTTAGTCAAATTACTTCTACAAAATAAAATGACATGAAATTGGGATAAAACTCATAGATCTCAAATTCAATTAAAACCAAAACAAACACCTATACAGCAGATGGACTGCTAAACTCCAGCAGATGGGCCTAAACACAATTTGTTATAATGAAAAAGTTAACCCTCCCTTGGAGCTGATTACTTTAACAAGTGTTTGGAATTACCAAATATTCTAGAAGCAGTTCTCATGACAGTATAATTTTCTTTTTTTGAATTTTATTTATTTTTTATACAGCAGTTATTAGTTATCTATCTTATTAGTTATCTGTTTTATACATATTAGTGTATACATGTCAATCCCAATCTCCCAATTCATCCCACCGCCCCCCACGCCCCACCGCTTTCCCCCCTTGGTGTCCATATGTTTGTTCTCTACATCTGTGTCCAGTGAGTAAGACTCCACGCTCCCAGTGCAGAGGGGCTGGGTTCAATCCCTGGCCGGGGAACTAAATCCCACATGCATGCCGCAACTAAGAGTTCGTGTGTTGCAACTAAAGATCCCGTGTGCCACAACTAAGATCTGGTGTGGCCTAAATAAATAAATAAATATTAAGGGGAAGAAAAAAAAAAGACAGCCAGAATCTCACCCCTCCCCACTTCTGCCTTTACCTCCCTGGTCCAGGTCACCACTATCATCTCTTCATCTGTACCACTGCCCTGGTCTTTTAATTGGTCTCCCTGGTTCTGCCTTGGCCTCCTTAAGCTTATTGTGTGCACAGAAGCCACAAGCCTCCATGCCCTCAAAATCCTCCAGTGATTCCTTATCTTAGAGGAAAAGCTTCTGCCTTTACAAAGGCCTCCAGAGCCCTTTAATCTACTCCAGTCACACTGGACTCCTTGCTCTTTTGGGAGACCACCGGGCACTATCCTACCTCAGGCACTGGCATTTGCTATTCCCTCAACCTAGACTGTCTTCCCCTAGGTGTCCCATGGCTTGCCCCTTGCCGCCTTTAGGTCTTTTCTCAAAGATCACCTTCTCAGGGAGGCCTTTCCTGACCAATCTCTTTAACACTGCAACTCCCCTTTCCCACACCTTCAGTACTTATCCCCTTTCTCTGCTTGATTTCTCTCCATAGCACTTATTACCATTTAATGTAAAATTTGCTTACTTATTACATTTTCACTTTGTTATTAAAATGTAACCTCTAATGGGCAAGGATGTCAGTTGTGTTCACTGCTGAATCCCCAACACTTAGAATGGTGTCTTATATATAATAAACATTCAAGAAGAATCTTTGAACAAATAAAGATGTTTCAAAAAAGCTGTATGATCTTACGATGCCTGAGTGCAGTCACTGTGAATAATAATTATCATGGTATACTACTCAATCTACAGATCTAATGTGATCCCTATCAAATTATCCAGGACATTTTTCACAGAAATAGAACAAATAATCCTAAAATTTATGTGGAACCATAAAAGACCCAGAATTGCCAAAGCAATCCTGAGGAAAAAGAACAAAGCAGGAGGCATAAGCCTCCCAGACTTCAGACAATACTACAAAGGTACAGTAATCAAAACAGCATGGTACTGGCAAAAAAACAGACATTTGGATAAACGGAACAGAATACAGTGCCCAGAGATAAACCCATACACCTATGGACAATTAACCTTTGACAAAGGAGGCAAGAATAGACAATGGGGAAAAGACAGTCTCTTCAGCAAGCAGTGTTAGGAAAGCTGGACAGCTGCATGTAAATCAATGAAGTTAGAACACACCATCACACCACACACAAAAATAAACTCAAAATGGCTTAAAGACTTAAATATAAGTCATGACACCATAGAACTCCTAGACAAGAACATAAGCAAAACATTCTCCTACATAAATTGTACCACTGTTTTCTTAGTTCAGTCTCCCAAGGCAATAGAAATAAAAACAAAAATTAACAAATGGGACCCAATCAAACCTACAGGCTGTTGCACAGCAAAGGAAACCATAAAAAAATGAAAAGACAACCTACAGAATGGGAGAAAACATTTGCAAATGATGCGACAGATAAGGGCTTAATCTCCAAAATATACCAAGAGCTCATACAATTCAACAACAACAAAAAACAAACAACCCAATTGAAAAATGGGCAGAAGACCTTAATAGACATTTCTCCAAAGAAGACATACAGATGGCCAGCAGGCACATGAAAAGATGCTCAACATCACTAATTATTAGAGAAATGCAAATCAAAACTACAGTGAGGTACCACCTCACACTGGTCAGAATGGCCATCATAAAAAGTCTACAAATAACAAATGCTGGAGAGGGTGTGGAGAAAAGGGAAACCTCCTACACTACTGGTGGGAATGTAAGTTAGTGCAGCCACTATGGAAAACAGTGTGGAGGTTCCTCAAAAAACTAAAAACAGAGTTGCCATATGATCCAGCAATTCCACTCCTGGGGCATACACCCAGACTAACTATAATTTGAAAAAATACATGCACCCTTATGTTCACTACTTAACAACAGCCAAGACATGGAAACAACCTAAATGTCCATTGACAGATGAATGGATAAAGAAGATGTGGGGCTTCCCTGGTGGCGCAGTGGTTAAGAAACCACCTGCCAATGCAGGGGACACGGGTTCGATCCCTGGTCTGGGAAGATCCCACATGCCATGGAGCAACTAAGCCGGTACGCCACAACTACTGAGCCTGCGCTCTAAAGCTCGCGAGCCACAACTACTGAAGCCTGTGGGCCTGCAGCCCGTGCTCCACAACAAGAGAAGCCACCACCATGAGAAGCCCACGCACCACAACAAAGAGTAGACTCCGCTCGCCACAACTAGAGAAAGCCCACGCGAAGCAACGAGGACCCAACACAGCCAAAAATAAATGAATAAATAAATAAATTTTTAAAAAATAAAATAGTGTTTTTAAAAAGAATATATATGTGTATAACTGAATCACTTTGCTGTACAGCAGAAATTAAACACAACGTAAATTTCAATAAGACTTTAAAAATAAATAAAAGCATAAAAAATGTTACAAAAATAATCATCATGGTACAATTATGTAGTGCCTTTCTAAACGGTTTCAGGTAATTCCCTAAAAGGTGCAAAGTTGAGACTTTTTTCTTAATACATCACTGAAAAACTGAGGGTGCTTACAAGAATACCACCCAAGAATACAGAGGTTGAAAAGGGGGGCCAATTTTTCCAGTCTCTTGAACCTAAGTCACTAGACTGGAAGATATCCCAAATGACCCTCTAAATGATTTCCTACCTTCTGGCAGCATTCTACTGATACACTGTCCTATTTTTTCCTAAATAGCTCTCCAGAGAAGCTTTGTTAAGCTCCTCTGTACAACCTGCTTCAGAAATCGACAGCCAATAGTTAATTCAGTGACCATTCTGATAACCGTGTTCCTCAGGCATACTTCTCATAGTCCTCTCTAAATATGAATACCTGAAATCCAGATTACCTGAAAGTCTGGTTTTGTTAGTAGAGTAATTCCAGTTGCTGTTTTAACGCCTAATTATATCTGTCGGCCTGGAACCAAAGTTAATTGATAACTTTTCCTCCCCCTTCATTTACTTTCTTGAAAGCAGTAGGTGCCTGAACAATCCAAAAACTGTTAATGGACTTGGAGTAAGAGTTTCTGTAAAATGTCATTTAAAATTTTACTAGTCCTCAGAATGCGTCATTAGCTGAAACGCACAGCAGCTTAAATGTGCTGTCTGTTATATAAGATATTTGTAATCCACAACCTTACACCTGAGATCTGTTTTTCCAGTGGTACCAGTGATTTGTACTCCATTCCCATTCTCACGAGGGCAAGCATTTGAAAAAGAACGGTCGGAATTAGTAATCATGGAAGGAGGAAACTTACAAAGCCATACATCAATCAGTTTGACTAATAACTATAAATTATTTAATAGTGAATCATCACAATGCTTCACCCACTACTTATAGAAAATAAGGTTAACATCTGCATCGCTTTTAACACAAAAGTCCTATGCACCGGCATTATTTTTATTTTAGAGATGAGCAAGCTGACATTCAACATTTTTGCCCAAAGTCATAGGCTGGTAGGGGGCAGTGTGGTGCATCTGGTCCCAATTTCAATTCCCAGCACTGCCTGAGAAGTTGTTAAAACGACGGGAAAAAAATTCCTTTATCGGAGTTTTTCAGCTTGCAAGAAAACCAAGCTATCTTTCCAATTCAAGTAAAGTGTTAACACTGCAACGCAGATACATCGAAAGCAACGATAAATTAAAAACTGCACGTCTTTATTTAAAGAAAAACTAGAAACACTGACCATAAAAGACTCAGGACTTAGAACAAGCCGTCGGTGCCAAGCAGCAGCACCTGAGACGCTTTGCTGGGGAAGAGGGTGGGGCTCCCGGACGCCAGCTCTGACCGCCCCGCACCGGGGGCGCCGCGGGCCCGCCTGGCCTCCCGCCGCTTCTCCCGGGCACCTGCGCTCGGCCCGCAACCGGGCGTCGGGGCCTGCGGGAGCCCGCGGCCCCGGGGAAGGCGCACGTCAGGTCTGGCCTCCACCCCGCCAATGGTCCGCGGCCCGTGCACCGGCTCGCCGCTTCCCAGCCGTGCCTGGCTTCTTCCAGCCTCACTCGGGCGCCCGCTGACGAGACACCCAGGCCCAAGGCCTAAGGCGGCCTCTCGGACTCCGCCCAGCCCCGCCACCGCCCCGCACCCGGGACCGTCACCGATCCCTCCCACGCCCCCTCGACTCCCCCACAACCCGCACCTTCTCCTCATGGCGGACGCTCCAAGCAGGCGGGTGTCGAGGCCCCGACCCTCTCCACGCGGGCCCGAACGCAGCAACTACCCGCAAGCACCGGCGGTCTCACTCCCGGTAGCCGATCCGCGAGCCGTTAGGCCTGCGCAAAATTTCAAACCGAACCAGGAGGCGGAGGAGCCCCGCGATTGGTGCCGCCTCCCGTGGCTCCTCGTGAAGCCCCGCCTCGCCCCGCCCCTCGGCGCGCCGTGGCTAGGGGCGGGGACTCGCGCACTGGGCGTGGGAAGCGCTCGCGCGCCGGCGGGAGACTGGATCACTGTGTGCGCGTGCGCGTGTGCGCGGTTCTCTTGCCTCGCTTTGCTGTAGCCGGGAGGGGACGTCCAATCGTCGCGAGCCGGCAACCTCCTCGGAGTTCCGCCCGGCCCCGGCGCGGTTTTGATTCGAAGTGCGCGTCGCCGCCCACAAACCGCCCGGTGTCTGGATCTCCCCGACGTAGCGCGTAAACGGCTTTGCCGCCCTCAGCCGGCGGGGTGACATGAGAGGGATTAACAGAAAAGCCTGGCGCCGTAATTTGTTTCCCTTGCTCATTCAGGCAGCAAGCCTGGGGACCGAGCAATTTCCCCACATGTAGGAAACCATGACTTAAAGGGAAAGGGAAGGGACGGACACTGAACCCTGCTCACCGGCCTGGTACCTTTCTAGACAAGTGATCCCATTTAATCTCCCCAACCATCGCGCTAGGTATTTTCGCCATTCTACAAAGGGAACTGTCTCAAAAAGGTCTGAGTGACTTGCCCAAGTAACGACGGGTAAATGAATGGAAATTACCTGGATCGTGGTTTTCTTTCAAATTACCTGGATTTATATAATTGTTATATAAAAATTTGAAAACTCAAAATCGACAAAGCACTTTTGTATCCTTGCTACATGCCTTAATGCTTATATATCACTTTTTCCTTTTTTCATGGTTGTGTAATATATTGGCGTGTAGATTCATAATTCAACTACTTTGCCATCGATGGATATTTAGGTTGTACTTTGTACAAATAAATGTCTTCATACCTAAATCTTTGCATTTTGCATTATTTTCTTAGGGTTGGTTCCTAGAAGTGTAATTACTTTATGCTCCCTCTTCAGACAGGCTGTATTTATTAATTTGCCCTCACCACCAAGGAAGCCTCACTGGAAGAGTACCCTCCTCACCCTCAGCAGTATGGAGTACTACTGTCCTTTTAAACCTCTTTGCTAGGCAAAAAGTGGCATTTCCTTGTTTGATTCATATTTGCTTGATTATAGCTGAAATTGCACATTTTCCCCATGTGTATTGGTCAACTGTAACTTCTGTGAATTCTCTTCATTTGTCTTTTCCATGAAGGAAAAGTAAAGGATGTCTGTTTGCTTCACCTTCCGGACTGTGTTTTTCTCACTTTCAGAAAAACTTCATTGGTGCTTTCAACATCCTTTAACTCATGAGCAGCGTGCCAAACATCTGCACTAGTGTGTGGCCTGCAGGCACCACTTTTTAAATTTACTTGCACTCTTTGTTGATTAACCTGAGAGTTTTCCAGAAAGCTTCAAAAAGTTGTGATCTTCAGACAGGTTCCCAGGGCCACGGTTGTAAGTATCCAGAGACAAGATGATTTTGCTATAATGTGCTTTACACTGTAATTCTGAAGCTAACAAAGATCCCGCGGTCAACGGTCATAGAACCGTTGGAAGATATCAATTCAGAACACATACTCAGCATGTAAAACACTCTGTAATGTGTATAAAAAAGGATCATTTTATATTTCTAGTGAACAGCACTGTTCTAGAATGCACTGCCACTGTTTATTCATTTGGCCATAGAATTTTTTCTGACTGCCACATATTCTTTCTACAAACTAACAGCCCTGTCAGCAGTGTCTTTGATCTTGCACACTAGCTTGACTTAGCACTGTCAAGATTCTAGCTAGATACTTGCGGTACTGCATTTTCCTTGGAATTTGCACTCACAGCATTATCATTCTCCTATGGAAAGAATACTTTTGATGATCCAACACCACAGGTTTGGATCTTTCTTTTAAGAAGTGGCATGCAAGGCAGAAACAGAGACACAGACATAGAGAACAAACGTATGGACACCGAGGGTGGGATGAATTGGGAAATCGGGACTGACATATATACACTAATATGTATAAAATAGGCAACTGATGAGAACCTGATGTATAGCACAGGGAACTCCGCTGTACAGTAGAAACTAAGACAACATTGTAAAAGAACTATACCCCAATTAAAAAAAAACACGTGGCAGCACTGTGGATTGGGCAACAGATAGGAGGCAGAGCTTGGGAGGGACAGTTTTGCAAAAGCCCAGGCCAAAAACAAGTACCTCTGCCATGGGGATGGTGAGAAGATGAACCAGAAGCATTTAGAAATAATGGGTAAGGGGACCAGCTGAATGTGGGGGATAAAAAGAAAAATATCTGGGGTCAAAGATATAATTTCTTTTTCTTCTTTTAATTTTTAAAATTTTATTTATTTGGCTGCACTGGGTCTTAGTAGCGGCACGCGGGATCTTTGTTGCCGCATGTGGGATCTTTAGTTGTGGCATTCGAACTCTCAGTTGTGGCATGCATGTGGGATCCAGTTCCCTGACCAGGGATTGAACTCGGGTCCCCTGCATTGGGAGCACGGAGTCTTAACCACTGGACCACCAGGGAAGTCCCAAGGATATAATTTCTTGCATGAACAAAACTTGGGTAGATGATGAGAATGTCAATGAAGGAAACAGAGGAAGAGGAGCAGATTTAGGGATCCCAAGTGGGGACACGAGGTTCAGCGTGAGAGTTTATTTTTGACATGCTGAGTGTGAACTGCCCATGGAACGACCAGGTTGTAAATAATCGTGTGAATCTCAGCAGTGAGTGAGACAAAAGTTTGGGATGGGCAAGTGGATAACAATAAAGGACAGAGACAGGAGATGAAACAAAGGAGGATACACAGAGAGAGGAACCAAAGGAGATGGAAGTGCAGCCTAGGAGAACGCAGGAGGACAAAAAAGTGTGTCATGGAAGCTGAATATGAGAATTACAAGAAGGTAAAGGGGATCACCAGTGAGATCAACTTAGAAGACGACCACTAATAGATGTGGTTAGTGTTCACAATTTTTAAAGGGTAAAGGGAAAGAAAGGTCACTAGAATCAGCACTTAGGAGGGCACTGGTAACCTTTACAGGAGCACAGTTTGCCAATGCCTGAAATTGCTCTAACAAGGGACACAATCTTTCATTCTGCAATAAGAAACAAAAGGCTTAAAATTCAAGCGACTCCTTAAGTTAAAATAATAGCAAGCTCATTTTTTCTAAAGTGTAATGAACCACAGAATTTTAGAATTGGAAGGGTGCAATCATCTAACTGGTACTGATCATCTAACTAATCCTCATTTTATGGTTGAGGAAAGTCCAGTACAGTGCAAGTTTCAAGGAAGAACCAGACCAGTGCAAGTTTCAAGGAAGAACCAGACCAGGCCCAGAGCTACTACCCAGTCCAGGCCGTAGAGTCCACGAAGCCCCTATGTAAAGCCCCCTCTGCTTCACCAGTAAACATGGAAGTGCCTGTCTAGAACTAAACATAATACTGATACATTGAGAGTAGAGGCTTTATTTACAATGATACTCAAACAGGATTTAGCAAAAGATCCTCTTCCTCCTTATCTCATCAGCATGGGCTGTACTTCATCAACAAAAAAGAAATATCCTGGGGGCAGGAAGTGAACTCTCTCCTCAGATATGTTCTCTAAATCCAAATAAGTTCCCTGCTCCCCGGCTCTTAGGAGCATAGTTGGTAGACATTTTATTAGCAGCTGGGATTCAAACTCCTGCATCCCACTGAGGAACATGTCCAGGGAAGACATCAACACTGGCCGGGAAAAGTTCAGGCTTTCACCTCACTCATGGCCTCCATAAGGCGAGCGCTGTTGGTGACTGCTGTCGTCAGAAAAATGAACCTGTACCCTAAGGAGTCAAAAGCACCACCACACATGACTGAGAGCAGATTTAAGCCCCTAACACCAGCCATGTCAAGCCCCTCCAGTTCCACGGCCCTGGCTGGGTCAGAGCACCAGTTTATAGTCATAGATGGGTCAGTGCCATGCTCCTGGGCACAGCAACTTGCCATGCTTGGTGGAACTGGGCTTCCTGCTATTCAGCCCACAGCAAGATGGCAGCAAGTGGTACCCAGAGGCCAGTAAAGAAGCCTTCCTGAGGGCTGCCCTTTGTCCCCCAGATCCCGCGGAAGCCTGATCTCACCTTTCTCTCTGCCCAGGAACCGGAGGGCTGAGATCTCAGAGAATGTGCAACCACCCAAGAACACCACCAAGATGAGGCGCAGGGACTCACTGGAAGCCTTGTCTTCCTTCGTCATGTCTGCGAAGACCAGACCAGACTCAGCTCTTCACCGGCACTACTGGATGATGCATCCAGCCCTCCTCTCATTTCACCCCGCCCGCACTGGGCAAGGCCACGCACCTGTGAATGCCAGCTCACTGCAGTTGAGAAGCCGCACCACTTCGTCCAGGCCCTGCCAGCTTTGCCGCTCTAGCACCTGGGAAGGCACAAGCGCTAGTTTCAAGTCTAGCAGCAGCCAGACTGTTACATTTCTTGCTAGTCCCTCAGGTAAGTTAAAAGTTGGGCCAGGCCAGGGACTAAGAGAAAGCAGAGAGCATGAAATATGAACAGGAGCGAGCCACTCGTTCTCACCTGCTCGATGATTCGGCAGCTGAGGGGCACGTAAGCACCACCGAACACATATGCCATGTCACGTGGCACTTTCAGATCATATTCGCCATCCACACGTGGGATCTAGAGGGCAAAGGGGACTGTATGAGGCAAGTGACCACTCAGCCCTCCAGTCCTTTACAGGGTCAGAGAAAAGCGGCATACCCCTAAGAACAGTTCTTACTTCAACTAAAGTGAGAACCAGCAATAGCCTTGGAGGAAAAAAAAAAAAAAAGAATCCATAACCAAAGATGAAAGCTGTTCAGTGCCTGCTGATTCTCTTGAATGAGTTTCCATGCTTGCTGGAAAGAGGGACCCCTTCTGACCCTTCAGCGACATGGGACATGACTGTCACTGAAGCAGCACTTCAGTGTATTCTCTGACATTGGTAGGTGTGAGTTACATGTTTATTAAATGAATGAAACTTTGTGCCTTGTCTCAATATTAAGCTCATGCTATAATGCTACCACACAGAAGGATCTTTATAAAAACAAAATGACAGGTTTTTGTGGGTTCAAAGTACTTCACGAAAGACTGACCCCACTGCCTCCCCTGTCCACCCCGCTCTACATACCAAATTCAGCTTCTTGCTGATGGCGCGGAAATTGCTCCTCTTGGCCAGAGAACTGAAGGCATCAGTAATCTTTCCTGGGAAAGAAATCTGCGCTGGTTTCATCTAAGGTTTATGGATTAAGGATGCTGCCGCAGGTGATACCACTCAGGAAATAACAGGACCCCCTCTTCTCAAATAGCAGGACCTATCACATCTGAGGATCCCCCTCGAAGCCATTCACCTACAGTTCCCTGGAACTGATTAAGACAATCACCACCCTTCTCCCACCCGCAGTCTTCCTCCTCCTACAGGGTACCAGCCCTCTAGTAAATGCAATCTACAGGGTGATCCTAGTTTACTGGTTAAGTGTACGGCCTTTGGAGTTAAATCTGACTTACTAAGGGGCCCTGAAGAAGTCACTTAACCTCCCTAAGCCTCGGTTTCCTCATGTGTAAAATGGAGATAATAAAACTTACCACATAGAAACTTTGTGAGGATTAAATGAGAAAGTGTATCTAAAAGGCTTAGCATGTCAGTGTTCAGTAACTGGAAGCTGCTCTTACAAGCAGAAGTAGTGGCAGTAAGGACAGTAACAGTAAGGAATCACTTTCTCCTTCCCCAGCTCATTCTCTCCCCACCAGGGTGCTCTGCCTATTGAGAGAAGAGGCAACAACAGCCGAGGAGGGTGAAAGGGGTTACCTGCACTCCCTGCTCACCTGCAGCCTTGTCCGTCACCAGCTTGCTCACTTTACTCTCCACAGCTGTGAGGGTGTCCCCTGGGGCCTGCTCCGTTAGGAGCCCAGCTCGCCGCAGATTGGAGAAGGTTAGCAGGTGCTCGGGGCCATAGCTCTGAAGAAAATGCAATTCAGCTCTCTACCCAGCGTCCACCAAGGGCCTAGCACTGTTAGGTGATATGGAGGTGGGGGAGAGGAGGATTTTGCACTCTGTGTCCTGAACAGTGCACACTTGTTTGTGGGGAAGATTTTCATATCAGAAATCACCAAATGCCAAACAAAGAATAAAAGCAGCATGGAACAATTAAAGAGCACAGAAAGCTATCGATGTAAGGAGGTGGGGAAGGCTTCACAGAGGAGGTAGGACTTGAGAAGGATCTGGAAGGAAAGGTGTATTGACGCCTCGCAAGGTGCTAAATAAAGGGAGAGAGAATCCAGGAGTAAGAACTCACCACTGGGTCCAACAGCTGAATTGTTCAAATTCCCCCCGCACTGGCCACATAAGAGGGGAGGAGAGTGAAACAAGGGTAGTGGGAAGGGTCTCTGCGTGCTGAAAGGTGACCATCCCCACAACCTCTGAGAGGGAGGCCGCATGGGAACAGGAGGGTGATGGGGACAGGAAAGGGACTGTTTCTTCTTTTGCCTCTTTCGAAAATGTCCAATGACCTCCCTCCACCAAGTTCCCTCAAGAACACAGTCTCCTGGCCTTACCTGCAGATACTGGGTTTTCAGGGATCGGTAATCCTTGGGGATCAAACCTGAGGGTAAGGAAGAGAAAGGTTCATGAGCCAGTTGAGGTGCCCTAAAGTGTACATACAAACCAACCAACCAACCAACAAACCAACCCTTGTCCCCCCACCAAAAAAAAAAAAACCTAGTCAGAAGGAAGGAGTCAGTGCATAACGTTAACCTTGCATCTTATGCAGTTGATTCTAAATTGACTCCTACATTTAAGCTTGCTTTTTGAAAGATATAGCCTGGATCTGTGAGTTCCAAGGAAGAGCCCCGAGGAAGGGACACCAAAACGAAAGCTAATCTAATCCGTAGTTGGGGGTGGGATGCGGCAGGAGGGAGGACAAGGGCCTTCCCGTGCATTTCTCCCGGGCTATGGGCCAGTTTTCTGGGGAACTGCTCAACAGCTAGTGGGGAATAGGAAAAGTGTTCTAATGAGTTCCCAAAGTGCAGTCTTAGATGTTTTTCTCCACAGAGGTAAGAAGAAATGGACTTCCAACTACAATGAAGGGGATTTAGAATAAGTAAGTAACGTCTTTGGGTAGAAAGCAACCTTAAAGAATATTTGCCGGGCTTCCCTGGTGGCGCAGTGGTTGAGAGTCCGCCTGCCGATGCAGGGGACACAGGTTCGTATCCCGGTCCGGGAAGATCCCACATGCCGCGGAGCGGCTGGGCCTGTGAGCCACGGCAGCTGAGCCTGCGCGTCCGGAGCCTGTGCTCCGCAACGGGAGAGCCCACAACAGTGAGAGGCCCGCGTACCGCAAAAAAAAAAAAAAAAAAAAGAATATTTGCCAACTGGAAGACTTCAACACTCATAACAAGTTGCCATGAAAGGTTTCAGAATCTGAGCTTTTATAATGTTTATGAAGTTGGTTTTTTCTGGACTGTATCTTGATTATGAAATCTTGTTGCGGGTAGGAGGCCAGATGGAATGATGAGAGAAATGCTGTTCAGCTCTACCTCTCTGCAGTCCTACGATGGGACAGGCCGTGTGCCGGGGGCGTTGGGGAGGGTGGATGTGGTCCTGTTTAGGGCTGGAACAATAAATTACCTTATGACCTGGGGATGTTTCACCCAAAACAAAAGCTGCTTTATTTTACAGGGGAAAGAATCCACAAGATTACAGGGAACTATCCCTAAGTTACAGCTTTTCAATCTGGCGTCTTTGGTCCCTGGGGCTCACCGTTCTCAGTGATGGACAAAAGGCACATGAGGCGAAGGCTTTCTATGGGTGACACCTGCACAGGAAGACAGAGTCAAGGAGAATTCAAGTTTCATAACACACGCTCTCTCCTCTTGCTTCCGCTTGAGCCCCACCTCTAAACGCTGTTCCCAGTATCTCCCCCCTTCCCGCCTCACCTGCCGGTCTATGTGCTCTTCAATGTAGTTGGTGCTCTCACGGATGCTGAAGCCCTCCAGCAGCGCTGCAAATAATCAGAGGAGAGCCTGTTACTGGGGGAGCGGCTCAGCTGTTGCCATCTATGCTAATGGGCGTCTGTTTCCCCATCTCTTTCTTCATCCTTGGGGTGGGTTAAGGGGGCCCCAGGGCTTCTAGCAGGAACCAACATTCCACACAGCCAGTGTCAGCTGGAAAGAGCCAGAGAGCATCTTTTCAGGGAGGGCTGGGGCTGGGAGCCAGGGAAGCAGAAGCAGGAGAAGTAGCCAAGTCACCATGCTCAGTCTTGATGAGCTCCTGGAAGTCCTGCTTGGTTTTCTTCTTCATGATGGATTCACAGGCCCCGATATCTGCAGACAGGACAAAAGGGGAGCTGACATACTCCTGGTTCTGGAAGAATGTCTCTTTATTGTCCAGAAGAATAAGGACCTCTTAAGGCAAAGTGCAGGAGCATTTCTTTCCACTTTAGACCAAAGAAGAGCACTATTTTCCAAATGAACAGGGATGTCCTCCCAGATCTCCTCTGCAGGGTTCCCCTTGCCCTACCCTCAAACTGAAACCTACGGAGACTCAGCAGGCGGTGCTCCTGCTTCAGTCCCTTGAGCTCCTGGGACACGAAGTTCTTCATCTGCTTGATGTCCATGCCTCTCCGGCGCTGTGGGGACATTCCCATGAGGTCAGCCCCTCTGCCCTCAGATGTGAGCAAACACTACCCTCCCTCAGTTCCCACCCACTGTAGCATCAGAAGGGGAGCCAAAGGGCAGCAGCCTGGGGAGTCACTGAGGAAACAGACAGAGGACCCAGGCTGGGAGCCTCACGTCATACTGGGCCTGCAGGTTCCGGGCCTTCTGGCTCAAGAAGCCAAAGACATTGGAGAAGTGCTCGTTACGAATCTCATTAAACACCTGCAAGGGGAATAAGACAGGAACAAATTACTATGCAGACGCATACCTCATTCCTTCCTGCCTCATCAGGGTAACAACAGCACAGGGAGAGGGCTCAGCTATTCTAGCAGAAGTACAAAGAAAGCTGAGCTGGTATCAGTAAGGACATGTCAAATCCCTGCTATGTGCTCTGGGTTGTGCTCTTAACTGGCAAGGTGTCCCTCTCTCCTGGGCACTCGGCCTCTCCTCCCAGAGCCGGGGCCCACAGCCTCATGGTGGCAGTGGCCCTGGGGAAATCCTCTGCTGCCACCCATGTGCTCACCTTGTCCTCGGCGTTGAGCAGCACCTTCAGACTCTTGTCAGAGGATGTGACTTCTGGGCCAAAGTCAACACTCCCTTTGAGAGCAGAGGAAACAGCTATGAGGATCTCTGATGAGTCCCTCCTTCCCCTCCCTTTCCGGAACTGCCATTCAAGGTCCCCCAGGGATTTCCCTGGTGGTCCAGTGGTTAGGACTCTGAGCTTCCAATGCCAGGGGCCCAGGTTCCATCCCTGGTCAGGGAACTAAGATCCCACAAGCCACGGAGTGTCGCCAAAAAAAAAAAAAAAAAAGATTTAAACGTTCCCCCAAACTATTTGGAAGGCAGCAGTTCACTCCAAGCCTGAGTCTCTCCCACAAGTCCTGCACCCTCACCGTGGGAAGCCCCAGGAGATGAGGACCCCTCCGTCTCGCCGAGATGCCACTTACCACACTTGACGCGGAAGGTGTCATCCACCAGGCCCTCGTAAACCACCTGGGAGCAAAGTGCCGTCACAAAGTCCACGTCTGAAACCGAGATCTCCGACCGTGAGGATCTTCCCCGATGCAGCCTCCCACCCAGTTTGCTCAGTATCCGCTCAAGTGCCTTCCACGGGGCCCAAGTGCCCACGCCCCCAGTCAAAGCTGGCACTCACAGCCTCAACTTGAGGATCCCAGCTGTGCCACCATGTTTCCCATATTCCCGTATCTTCTAGGGTCGAGAGACGAGAGGAGTGCTGAGCATACTTCACCTCTGTCCAGGAGAAAGACATGTCCAATCTCTGGCCTTCGGCCCTTGGTTTCACCATCCTCCTCCTCTTCCAGTTTCCTCCACAATTCATGTGACATCTGCCAGGGCCCAAGACATTTGCAATCTTATGTCCAGGTCCCTTGTGCAGCCCCACGCCTACAGAACCCAACCCCTTTCCATGTGATCCTTCTCCTTGACCCCAAGAGAGGAGCTAATTATTAACAATATTACCTCTTCTACTCCCACCTGTTCCTAGCCCTCCCCATCCTGCCCCACACCAGTGAAGGAGTCTTTCTGCCCACAAAGATTTAGGGATGCTACCCAGAGGTCCTGGGTTCTTGCCATTCTGTTAGCTATACAAGTTCTCCCCTCTGGGGACCTACTCTGGAGCAATGAAAGCAAGGTAAAGAATATAGCTCACA
This sequence comes from Mesoplodon bidens, assembly GCF_964165515.1. Taxonomy (NCBI): domain Eukaryota; kingdom Metazoa; phylum Chordata; class Mammalia; order Artiodactyla; family Ziphiidae; genus Mesoplodon; species Mesoplodon bidens. Next base: position 37,366,896 of record NC_138178.1, read on the forward strand.
TCCCAGATGCCCATGAACAATCCTCGGTGGTTAGAAAACAAGTGAATAGGGGCTATCAGGACACAGAACTGCTCACCTTAGCACACCTGCCAATTCCATAGCAGTTAGGGAAGGGTCCATAGAGCGTGCTGAGGAGGTGCAAGGCCTGCGCCACAGTGTTGATCCAACACTGATCTCCTTCCTGCAGGGACCACATGGGCCACAAAGATATGGATCAACCCGACAGATCCATCTGGAAAGTGGATAGGCCTAGAAGCCCTGAGCAGAAAGGCAGGGTCTGGGCAATGCTTGCAAAAGTCCATTTTCATTGGCCCCAAAGGAAGCCCCATGAACCTCAAGCAGTGGTATTCGTCTCCAAATTACTATCACTCATGATATATTATGAGTTGGATGAAGGTTGAATCCATATTTCTAGCCCACAGGACCCCATGACTGTCCCGACTCCTTGATGCCAAGACTCAAGGGCCCTGCATTTACCAGGAAGTAGTCCCTGAAAAATTCTGGTAGTTCCATGCTCAACAGATCCACATCAAGAGGCAACAAAGAGAAGGCCCATTCGTCACAGCTCACATCTGTGGGTACAGAGAGCATCAGCCTCCCTGCCGAAGGCACGTGGCTCCACATTAAGAGGGAAGCTCCACTACAGCCATGCAAAAACTCCTGAGTGCCTGCCACACGCCAGGTACTGCACTGAGCATGGGATGCTCAGAGATGAATAAGATACAGTCTCTGCCCGGAAGGGGCTTACAGGCTGATAAGGAAAGGAGACATGTACGTAACAGCCTGTAATACAGTGGGATCAGTGGTGTGTTTTCATTAGAGTGCCGACCGAAAGTGCTGATGAAACACTCCTTCATTTATGCATTACTGGACAAATACTGACGGAGAGCCACATATGTACGGTGCTAGGCTAAATACTGGGGACATGGTGGTAAACAGAATGGACATGCTCCTGACTTCTGGAGCTGACAAGGTAGTGAGAGAGTACACACCAGACAAATTTAACTACAGTCATATGCTCCAAAGAAGTAAAACAGCAACCTATGAGCACAAATATTTCAGGGATCTAACCTCAACTACAGGTACAGGAAAGACTTCCCTAAAGAAGAGACATTTGGCTTAGAATTTGAGGATGATTTGGGTGGGCAAAAAGCTGTAGGGTGAGGAATATTCTAGGCAACAAGAACAGGTGTGTGAAGTCCCCATGGCTGGAGGGTAGTGAGTCAGGAGAGAGGAGTGGCATGTGATGAGGCTAAAGGGCCAGGAAGGGGCCAGACTGTAGAGGCGCAGGAGGCCGTGCTGAGGATCCTGGGCTTTATTCTGAGCCACTGCAGGATTTCCAGTAGGGAGGACGGTGACCAGGTTTGTGTTGCACGGAGGATGGAGTGAGGAATACACACAGGAGGGAAGGCACGAGTTTTGCTTGTGGGAGTCTTGGGAGGTAAGAAGACAGCATGGGTGATTTTCAACCATAGCCCCACTAGTATTCTAATTTGGGGTCTTCCTTCCCATTCTCAGGACCCTCTCCTCCTGCTAGGCCAACAGGAATGAGGCAGGGAAAAGGAGATGGGGACGGGGAACAACCATCACGGCCTTCTTCCACGCGTCCTCCCCCTTTCCACTCATATCCGTCTCCTCTCACCTCCATAGATGCCCTCTTCCTCAAGCACCATCTCGCATGCATAAAACTGAAAGAGAAAGGGAAGCTTATTAGTAACCCCCTCCTCCATTCTTTCCATTTCTCTGGAGTTCCTCTGTGGTCACTGATGAGGACCATACTTATTGAACCCAGTGAAAAAGACAAGAGAACCCAGACTCTTAGATCTAGAAAGGACCACTGGAATCATCGGCCCATCGCTTTGTTTCCTTTTCAGCCATTTCATTCATTTATTAAGTCAATTGCTTTTTTCTCCCTGATTGACTGGAAAAGCTTTACAAAGGAGAAGGTATTCAGCTGTCATGGAAGGGTGGGTCTCTGCAGGCAGAGACGGGAAGCCAAGCCGGGCGTGACAGTGCTACAGAAACAGAGGAGGAGGAGCAGGTGGAGGTAAAAAGCACTGGTGTGGAGAGAGAAGGGATGGAGTTCTGGTTAGGACATGTCCATGGGACCTCTGCAGACACCGAGGGAGGTCTGGACAGACAGCCTTGGGGGTTAAAGGCACATACACTGCATTTAAAGTGGATAGCTTGTCCAAAAGAACACACAGAGAGAGGACAGCTTAGGACAGGACTCTATGGAACCAAAATTAAAAGGGTGCACAGTCCAAGACCGGGCAGAGAAGACCGAGAAAGAATACAGAGAGGTGAGACTAGGAGAAAACAGCACCCCTAAATAGCACCTCTAAAGGCAGAGTTTCAAGGAAGAATGGGCAACAGTCTCAAATGCCAGAGAAGTTAAGTAGGAAGAGCATAACATAGACATCACTGGATTTGACAACGGAGATCTTAGGCAACTAGATTAAAAGGTGAAGGTGGGGTCTTCCCTGGTGGCGCAGTGGTTGAGAGTCCACCTGCCGATGCAGGAGACACGGGTTCGTGCCCTGGTCCGGGAAGATCCCACATACCGCGGAGCGGCTGGGCCCGTGAGTCATGGCCGCTGAGCCTGCGCGTCCGGAGCCCATGCTCCGCAACGGGAGAGGCCACAACAGTGAGAGGCCTGCGTACCGCAAAAAAAAAAAAAAAAAAAAAAAGGTGAAGGTGGATGTGGGGAAGCAGAAGCAGTGGCAGCAGATAATTCTTCAGTCTGGCCACAAATTAAGGGAGAGTCGCTGTCAGGGACAAGAGATGAGGAGAGAGAACTGTTTAGAAGGGATAGATATGGTTGAAGATATAAAAGAGTCTACTTGATGAAGCAAGAGAGTGGAGAAAGCAGGCAGGGATGGGGCCAAGAACACAGGTGAGCCTCCGCTTAGATGGGGAAAGGCCAGTGTCTCGTCCTCCTTTTTTATTTTTTGTAAATTATTTATTTTTTATTTTATGTTTTTTTGGCCATGCTGCATGGCTTGTGGGGATCTTAGTTTCCCAACCAGGGATTGAACCCACACCCTTGTCAGTGAAAGCGCAGAGTGCTAACCACTGAACCACCACGGAATTCCCTCATGCTCCTTTGAGACAGGTGGGAAAAGGGTGAAATATTTGGAGGTAATGAGGAAGGAAGTTGAGGGCACTTCTGTCTGATAATGATGATGACAATAGTAATCGTGGATGTGTATTATTTGTTTCACATGTACTAGGCATTGTTGTCAGTGTTTTAAAAGCATTACCTCTCTTGATCCTCATAATTACTCTATGAGGTGTGGAAGATTAATGCTAGGTTCGCCTTATTTTACAGTTATACAGAAGAGTCCTATCCATCCCTCATTCATTTATGTCAGTAAAACTGAAATCCTATAGGCCTTTTTTTTGTCCACGCCACGCGGCATGCAGCACGTGGGATCTTAGTTCCCTGACCAGGGATTTAACCTGTGTTCCCTGCAGGGGAAGCAAGGAGTCTTAACCACTGGACCACCAGGGAAGTCCCTATGGACCTACTTTTAATGCTAACTAATTGAATTCCATAGCCCAGTTTGAAAACTGCCAATCTTCATAGTTAACAAAGTGAGTCTCAGGAAGAGAGACAGATTTCCTCTTCCCTACAGCTACTAAGGAAGACATCGTCCTATGATGGAAAATTAGGTCAAAGAATTTGATCAGATAGGGTGTTAGAAAGAAAAAATTCATAAAAATATCAGTTTTCTTTTTCTGTGTGATATGGAGGCTTGTAGCATTATTTGAAACTGTTACTAACTTGTTCTAGTCCCTGTTTAAACAAGTCTGTCCTTGGAAGTATAATTTGAAAAAAAGGTTCTTGTAAGACTCCAAAAACTAGAAATTACTGCTATAGCTCTTTTAATAACATTCAAAAGTATCCTGTAATTTTGATTGGTTATTTTACTCAATAATTTTCTTGCCCTAGTAATAATGTTATACTTGATATATTTGTATTCCTAAACAGGATAAATAGCTGTAAGACTGTGCCATCGGGACTTCCCTGGAGGTCCAGTGGTTGAGACGCTGTGCTCCCAATGCAGGGGGCCCGGGTTCGAGCCCTGGTTGGGGAACTGGATCCTACATGCATGCCCCAACTAAGACCTCACAGGCCACAACTAAAGATCCTGCACGCTGCAACTAAGACCCAGAGCAGCCAAATAAATAAATAAACATTATTTTTAAAAAGGGACTTCCCTGGTGGCACAGTGGTTAAGAATCCGCCTGCCAATGCAAGGGACACGGGTTCAATCCCTGGTCCAAGAAGATCCCACATGCCGTGGAGCAACTAAGCCTGTGTGCCACAACTACTGAGCCTGCGCTCTAGAGCCCGAGAGCCACAACTACTGAACCTGTGTGCCGCAACTACTGAACCTGCGTGCCGCAACTACTGAAGCCCGCACGCCTAGAGCCTGTGCTCCGCAACGAAAAGCCACCACAATGAGAAGCCTTAGTGCTGAAATGAAGAGTAGGCCCCGCTCACCGTAACTAGAGAAAGCCAGCGTGGAGCAACGAAGACTCAACGCAGCCAAAAAAAAAAAAAAAAAAAAAAAAAAATTGAAAAGTAAATAAATAAAAGCATTACCTCTCTTGATCCTCATAATTCTATGAGGTGTGGAAGATTAATGCTATGTGCTCCTTACTTTATGGTTACACAGAAGAGTCCTATTCATCCCTCATTCATTTATGTCAGTAAAACTGAAATCCTACAGGGCTACTTTTTTTTTAAATTAATTAATTAATTTTATTAATTTATTTTTGGCTGTGTTGGGTCTTCGTTGCTGTGCGCGGGCTTTCTCTAGTTGTGGAGAGCGGTGGCTACTCTTCGTTGCGGTGCGCGGGCTTCTCATTGTGGTGGCTTCTCTTGTTGTGGAGCATGGGCTCTAGGCGCTTGGGCTTCAGTAGCTGTATCACGCGGGCTTCAGTAGTTGTGGCTCACAGGCTCTAGAGCACAGGCTCAGTAGTTGTGGTGCACGGGCTTAGCTGCTCCGCAGCATGTGGGATCTACCCGAACCAGGGCTTGAACCCGTGTCCCCTGCATTGGCAGGTGGATTCTTAACCACTGTGCCACCAGGGAAGTCCCTACAGGGCTACTTTTAATGCTAACTAATGGAACTCCATAGCCCAGTTTGAAAACATCCAATCTTCATAATTAACAAAGGGAGTCTCAGGAAGAGAGAGAAAATTCCTCTTGCCTACAGCAACTAAGGAAGACACTGTCCTGTAATGGAAAATTAGGTCAAAAACTTTGATTAGATAGGGTGTTAGAAAGAAAAAAATTCATTAAAATATCATTTTCTTTTTTCTGTGTGATATGGAGGCTTGTAGCATTATTTGAAACTGTTACCAACTTGTTCTAGTCCCTGTTTAAACAAATCTGTCCTTGGAAGTATAATTTGAAAAAAAGGGTTTTGTAAGACTCCAAAAACTAGAGATTACTGCTATAGCTCCTTTAATAACATTCAAAAGTAACCTCTAATTCTGATCCGTTATTTTACTCAATAATTTTCTTGCCCTGGTAATAATGCTACACTTGATATATTTGTATTCCTAAACAGGATTAATAGCTGTAAGACTGTGCCATCAATCTTCAAATGATCTTCAAAGGAAGATCGTTGGTTCTTTCCTCTTATTCCTTTTAAATGATGAGAAAACAATATAAGCCTATGATTCCTCTAGACTTCTTAACAGAAACTGAAAGTCATCTCACTTAAAAGAGATAAGTACTATTATCAACTCCATTTTATAGATGAGAAAACTGAGACACAGAGCAGTTAAGTAACTTATCCAAGATCACACAGGTAATAGGTGCTAAAGCATGGATTCACAGCCAGACAGTTTGGCTTCAGTGTCTTTAGTCTTACCTACTGCTTCTATTTTCTTTAGAATTTTCTTGGGAAAATTGCAAAGGAATAAATCCCTGTCCTTTCAACTTTAATTTCTACCTGCTCTAAGTGTGGCACGCACTACTTGGTATAACTGTATAGTCCTACGATGGGCAATGTATAGACCTGGTACATCATTCCTCCCAATCAATCAGGTTGAGGATGTACCTACAATGCACCCCGTTGATGTGGGGATGACAGGGGAGCTTGATGGAATCGAGAAATGGAGATACTATGACAGATCACCTAACACTTACTGCAGTTATTGAGGTAAAGATGGAAGAAACCTAGCCTGGCTATGCTAATTCACTATGTGACTGTGGGCTTCAGTTCCCTCAGCTGCTCCAAGCTTAGAGACCATTTTACTGCACCCTGTGTAAGAAAAACCTCTTCCAAAGTACACTGGTATGGTTCTGATAACCCAAGGGCAGCCCAGCCACATGCCTTCGATGAGCATGGGGTGGGGGGTGAAGATTTATTGTGTTTGTTATTAAAGGGATATAGGGAGAAAGTCATTGAAAAGCCATAACATTGTGCACCATTACTATATAGGAACTGGTGTTAGGAGGGATACATAGCAGGCTCTACTTCAAAAATGTCAATATTTTCACTTAAAGAAATCTATGTAGAGGGCACCTCTCACAACTGTACAATCTATATTCAGGGCAATTTGATGACAGACTCTCTGCTACCTTAATAAAAAGACAGTGACAGGTATTTTGCTCAGTCACCTATAATTTGCTTTGAGGGAGATACAGCTATATAGTGTTGGCCCCTTACCCCTTCCTAGTCCCGAATCCTGTTCTACCCTATGTCATTTCCACCAGGGTCCAAACTCACCTTCTGAGGACTGAAGATCACTTTGTATTTCCGAGTTCGGCCAGCCATTTTGTCAGCATTGACAAGATCTACAGACAGAAAGGATGCAACTCGAAAGCCATGGACCTTTGTTAGACTAGAAGCAAGGAAGCAGAGAGCCTCCACGAGGAGTATGGCCTACCCAAACAATTCTTTTCTTATTAAAGGGTTCTTATGGTCAAGGTCTTTAGATCTTCCCACCCTTTCCCAGGTCTTAGTTATAATGAACACCATGGCACACTCACTGGCAATGTACCGCATATTCTTGATGCGAGGTCTGACCAAGAAGCACAATCTATGGGAGAGAAGGGGGAAAAATACCTCAGTGAAGAAAAATCATGAAGTTGGTGATAGCAGCTTAGAAGAAACTTAAACAATGCCAACTCTTTCACCATTTGCTACAGTTCTCACCCCAGCCAAAGCCCTGCCAGCTCTTTTGGCTCATCACATACCAAACACACAAGACCCAGGACTTCCCTGGTGGCGCAGTGGATAAGACTCCGCACTCCCAATGCAGGGGGCCCAGGTTCAATCCCTGGTCAGGGAACTAGATCCCACGTGCATGCTGCAACTAAGAGTTAGCATGCCACAACTAAGGAGTCCTGGAGCCGCAGCTAAGGAGCCCGCCTCCCGCAACTAAGACCTGGTGCAACCAAACAAATAAATAAATAAAAATTTTTAAAAAATATGAGTATATAATTAAGAGTTTAAACACACACACACACACACACACACACACACACACACATGACTCCCCTCGATAAAACAGGTATATCATGGTGGGCTGGGGGCACTTATTGGCCTTATGGTGGACCCAGGAGTTCCTGCTCTCAAATAATTTACAGTATATTGGGCAAAATAAGACGCACATATGTATGGAGTATATTAACAATCAAGTGTTAAAAAACAATACAAGAAAGTATATAAAATAGTGTTCTTCAAACTGGGGTTCATGGATGTATTCTCCATGTATCTAGAATTTTCTCCTCTAAGGGAGCATGTACGTTACTTAAATTGAGAAGTATTAAAAATAAAAACAAACACCAGACAACAGGCAGGATGTGACTGTGTACCAGGTGAACAGGACAAACACTGAACCCCACGCAAATCCAGAGGAGGAGAAAATCACCCCGGAATGGCAACTGAGAGCTGCGTGGAGGAGGGGGGGCTGGATTCTGAAGGCTGGATATTTGTCGCAAGAACAGTGAGGAGAGGAGAGAATTTCAGGCAGAGTGGGTGGAGTGGCCAAAAACACGGAGGTACGTGTGCAGAGCTTGGAAGCACGCAAAAGTGCGAGCTGAAAAGTGGGGACGTGAAAGAGGCCAGGCTGGAAAGCAGGTGAGAGGCCTCCCTGGAGGCAGCCTTGAAATCTATGACGAACAATGAGGACCTCACTCGGTAAGTAAGGGAAGCCTTGAAGGTTCTTCAGCAGAGCCCAGTGAAAATATTTTTGAAAGATTAATCAGTCTGGTTAGAGATGGTAGATTGGGTTAAAGAGAGAAGAGGACAAGGGAGGGAGGAACCGCAGAAAGGGAGACCAATTAAGAGGCTAAAGCATAACCTAAGGATGAAATTGTAAAAGAGGAGGGAAGCGAACCATGTCACAAACATCACGGTGCCAGATCTCGGCCAAGGACCGATCAAAGGCAAATGTGTAGGGACCTCCTCCAGCTTGGAGCCGAGACAGAGTCTCCCAGACACTCACTGTTCACTGGAGCTGAAGGCTGGCTTGTTCTCCACTTTGTACAGCTTGTCTACTTCATGTTGCTACAGAGAGAATCCAACAAAACAATGGACATAAGTGTGCTTGGAAACCCAAAGCCTGATACAATGGCAGGGGTCTTCTGGAAGGGCTCCCTCCTATTTACACTAATTCTAGCAGTCAAAGTACCTCCCTGACAACCATCCCACTGAACCTTCCTCAAACTGTCAATAGAAAACCCCAAAATAAAACAATTCAAAAACAATACAAAGAGTATCAATCCCCCCTTGTCACCGTAACTCTGCCATTCCCTATTTACCCTCTAAGGGTGGTCACTCTTCAGTAATATGTACTGTTCATCAAAAGAAAAACTGCTTAATAGGAAAGAAGGGCCTGATCCACGTGGGGAAAGGGGCAGGTACCTTTAGGATGGAGACATTAGCGATTCGATCCAACGGGCTCATGAGATCGGCCTCAATGAACAAGTCCTTTCTTCCTGGAAGCTGAAGGAGACACAGTATCTTGGGTTACTCTCAGGTCACACAAGCTCCCTCGGCTGACAGCTCATCCAGCCATCCATTTAACAGAAGCACAGTCTCTGAGTTGGAAGGGCACTAGACCTCATCTACCCCAGCACCTTATTTATTACCTATATCCACAGCTGACATTTCTCTACATATTCACCTATTTTGTCTTCTCATTTTCTGTACCAGTGGAAAGATATTTCACCTTCTTTCTAAGGTTAAGTCCTTGTCACTCAACCCTCCTGCTCGCCTGTGACCTTGTTCTACATCATTGCTCCTCTACTGCACTGCCTCTTCCACTCCGTCTCCTGATAACCCAATCGATTTCCTGCTGAACGAAGCCAAACGAAACAAAACCGCACCGTGTATCCTCCAGCCCCTCAACTAACTGCCAAATATCTCTTTAAATGGCATTTTTCTTCTAATTACAAAAATAACCTATGTTCGGGCTTCCCTGGTGGCGCAGTGGTTGAGAGTCCGCCTGCTGATGCAGGGGACACGGGTTCATGCCCTGGTCCGGGAAGATCCCACATGCCGCGGAGCGGCTGGGCCCATGAGCCATGGCTGCTGAGCCTGCACGTCCAGAGCCTGTGCTCCGCAACGGGAGAGGCCACAACAGTGAGAGGCCCGCGTACCGCCAAAAAAAAAAAAAAGTCAGGTGTAAGGAAATAACCACAGGACTCAGCAACTGGTTTAGTTAAATGTGAGGAGGGAAGAAGAATCAAAGATGATTCTGAGGTTTCAAGCCTGAATAGCAGTGCCCATTAATAAGAATTAAGTCAGAGGAAGTTAGTTTGAAGAGGACATTACTGCACAGAAATCCACTCTGGCCACGTTGAGTCACCCTTGTGGGCAGCTCTTCCTCAGGTCATTCTATTTACAAGTTTTTATCCTTGGTCTCATTTACTCTCTTTCATGGAGATCTCACCTGAACTAGTGGTTCTAACTAGCATCTCTTTTCAATTCCTCAGACATTTGTTGGGTGTCTTTCATGTGCCAATCATTGTGCTACCACTACAGGACATATTACAGAGAAATAAAATATGGTCCCACATCCCCTGAGGTTGTCCCAAGTCCCCATCTTTATCCTAGCTGCAATTCTACCTTTCTATCTTCTGATGTTACAAGCAGTATTTCCTCCTAGCATCTTAACTTCATCCTACCCAAACCCAAACTACTCAACTTCCCCCACCAAAACTGTTCCTCTTTCTAATTTTTTTCTCATTTCTATTCAATGTTCATGTAACAAATATTTATTAAGCACATGCTAAGTGCCTGACTCTAAGCTAGGTACTCACTAGGTATACATGTTGAACAAAATAGGTATGTCCCTGTCCTCAAGGACCTTCCAATCTAGTGGGGAATATGAACATTAAACAAAAGACTATATACGTAATCCATTAAAATTACAGTAATAGCATTACTTTCTTATTAGCTCAAGTTAAAAATGTCAAACTCAGCTTTGCTCCTCCCTTAACCTTTACGACCAATCAATGTCTTTGAGTCTTTGACTCAAAAAAACCCATCAATTCTTTTCATTTCTACTGCCACTAATTTTGTGTGGGCCTTTATTACTTCAGTCTGATCTATGGTCTCCTCACTGGCCTTCTTGTTTTGCCCATTTATCCAACTTCACTATGGCTATTAGAATCATCTTCAAGTATTGTTTCATGTCACATATTGGGGAAAATTTTTCAGTAGCTGCCTAATGCCTATTGTGTAACTTCTCATCCCTCTCTTCTCTGTATTACATGCCTGTCCTTCCCTGGTTCCTCAACTTTGCTCCTACCGGTCCATCTGCCTGGAACATCCTCTCCCATCTCCAAGGAAAATATGCTCATCTTCACACTCCAGCCCCTTGAAACTCCTAGATCACTCCAGCTAGAAATGATTGTTTCAGGCACTCTAGCTATCACTCGTTCACCACATGATACCCTGTGTGTGGTAATTTGTGTTTCATACTGCTCCCACTGGAACGTAAGAACCCTAAGGACAAAGTTGTCTTAACCATCTTTCCATCCCCAGTGATGCCTGGCACTAGTGGTGTCTCCCTTGTCTGTATGAAAAAAAGGGGGGGGGGGATTTCCATTAACTCTCTGGCCAGATCGTCCCAAGTTTTCCTCCCTGAGTGCTTCATTTTGGACCTGCCACAGAAGCTCCAAGGACAATACCAAGGGCCAAGAGCAAGACCAAGGGAGCTCAGTAAGAAAGAACTATGCATCCAGTGAGTGCTGGCTGTTGATACAGTAAAGGCCCCCAGCGTGTCAGGAACTGACCTGCTCCAGCAGATAGATGAGCTGGTCTCGGGCCAGCCTCTTGAGCATGGAGAAGTCAGGCAGCTCTGGGGCATCCGGCCGATGGGGAAAAGCCATGGCAGTGATCACCTGGGCCGCAGGGTGGAAGAAGGGGGACGCCCTCCGCTCTGAGAAGGCCGGCAGCACCCCAGGGTAAGCGCAGGATGGCTCTCCTTCAGGTAAGGGCACGGACTTCGAAAGAGCCCCCGAAGGGGCCCTCGCTCCTCAGCCACACTGGAGCCACCTCCCGGCCGGACAGCCGCAGCCTCGGGGAACCTCGCCTCAGGCCTGCAGCCACTTTGTCCCACCCCACCCCACCCCACCCCTCCCGGTCCACTCTGCCGGTCCGCAGGATCTGGGTCTACACCTGCAGAGATACCCGCCTCCTGCCAAAGAGAGCGACGACTTCCTAGACCTCCCGGAAGTCCCGTGCACTCGCCCAGCTCTCAGCGTACCCGGAAAAGGACGGCGTCCTGGAAGGGACATTTGAAAACGAGCGGCAACGCGTCAAGGTTCAGTTTCATTCCTGACCAGAAGCGAGTGTTCCTGTGATAAAAAAAAATTATACCTTAAACTAACTTTGAAGGGTACACCCAATTCTCCTAGCTCACTCAAGCAAGCGTTGGGCACTTGCTCGATTTTCAGAACTTGGTGAAATCGGCGAAACCAACTCGGAATCCGGAGAGCATTGATCACTGAGGATCTGGGCTGTCCATCAAATCTACTCCACAAATTTAGCTGCAAGCTGGGAGCTCTCTCGCTTCCGAACTGCGGGAGGCCAGACGCGTGGAGATGCGGGGCAGGTGTGAGGGGAGAGAAGAGGAACGCGTTAGTAGCCAATGGAAGCCAAGTCTCGCCAGCTGTGACCTTTCAATACCAGAGTTTTGACTCATTAATGCCCTTCGTGGGAAAATGGGTAAATAAACTGTAGCATATTCATACAATAAAAATAACTGAATAAATGAAAGAAGCCAGACACGAGAGTGGCATCTGTATGCCATTTATATCAGGTTCTCGAACAGGAAAAACTATAGTGAAAAATTTCAGAAAAGTGATTGACTTTTGGGATGAAAATTGGGAAGAAAATTAGGGAATTTTCAGGGGTCATGGTAAAGATCTATATTTACCTTGTTAAAATAAAAAGCTTATGAGAGACATTATAATGGACAGATCCGGCTGACAATACCCGAACTCACTAATCAATCATGACATCACATCATCATCTCCTGGTGAGATGCATGGGAAGCACATGTTAAATCTGATCAAGCCTCAGGATCTAATTACCAGTTCATAGGAAATACAGAGGGTAGTGGAAACACGATAAAAGACATCACAAGGATAAAATCAACCATGTCCAAAAAGCAGAAAATTATATGGGTCAAATAACCTGTCAAATGACAATGAGAAGAAAGTGGAAGGGGAAACTACTTTAGAATAAAAGACTTCTGGGACATAACAACACAATGCAATATTGCAATGTGTGGACTTTGTTTGGATCCTAATTCAAAGAAATCAACCAGAATATTATTAGGATATTAGCTGATAATAAGGAATTCCTAAAACTTTCAAGGTATAGTAATGGCTTATATGTCTATGTTAAAAAGGAGCCCCTATCTGAGACACAGACTGAAGTACTTACAGATGAAATAATATGATGTCTTGGATTTGCTTTAAAATAAGCCAAAGGGAGCTGTGGGGCAATGAAGAAAGATTGGCCATTTGTTAAATGTTGAAGCTGGGTGATGGTACACAGGGGTTCATTGCACTACAATATTCTACTTTCGAATGTTTGAAAACTTCTATAATAGAAGATTAAGCAAAAAAACAAAACTTTTATGCTCACACTGGGCTTCAAGAGCTTGTTTAGTATTTTTTACTGAGCTTCCTCTCACCCCCTCCCCTTAGATCAAATCTCAGCTGCACAGAAGGGTAGAAGCTGCCCTTCACAGATGAGTGACATATACACCCTCCGGTTTGCAGGGGTTTAAGTCCCTTCTGTCGTACAGTTTGCCAGCCTCCTGAGTTTGGCCCCAAGTTGCTGTGAGGTGCCCACTTCACCCACAGTTGCATTTATTCCAGCTTGAGCAGTCTTGTTATCTGTTGCCTCTTCCACCAGATGCTGCACCTGCACCCCCAAATCTCCACCTCATCCAGTGTGATGTCAAAGTCCTTTGTTGTGTCATGAAACAGGACTGCCTGGGGATAGGGCACCATGGAGTCCTATGACCCTCACCCAATGGAACACAGGCTGAGTGAGTCCCCATTCGCCTGTCCAGCCTCCCTGCTTGGGATGGGGCAGTGGGGGGCCGGGGAGAAGGGACAATTTCCCCAAACACCTCAATGACAGTGGGTTAGGATCTGAGACACACTGTCAGCATAGAGCAGGAACAGGTCAACCTGCAGGAAGTTTAGGCCTTCTTGGCTGAGATCTGGATGCACAGGCTGGCAAAGGTAAAAGGCCGGGCTTTCTGCCATTGTGGATTGGCTGATTGGTGTAAGGTTTCCCAGCCATTTCTTCATTCACTCAACCAATATTGAAATCTATGTTGGGGGAATTCCCTGGTGGTCCAGTGGTTAAGACTCCGCACTTCCACTACAGGGGGCACAGGTTCGATCCCTGGTCGGGGAACTAAGATCCCACCTGCTGCGTGGCACAGCCGAAAAAGAAAAGGGAGAAAAGAAGAAATCTATGTTGGGAGTGGAACTACAGCAATGAACACGTACAGGTCTCCTACCCTTATGGGATCTACCTTCTAATGGGGCAAGGTGGGTGATGACAAATAATGCGGTAGTAATACATCTCAAATACTAGGGTAAATTAAACAGGGTGTGGTGATAGAACATGAAGGGAGCTGTTTTAGACTAGGGTGAAAAGGCCTATGAAAGTAACATTTGACCTGAGGCCTGAATGGCAAGGACTCAGCCAAGTGAAAATCTGGGGACAAAGAACTAGTAAGTGCAAAAGCCTTAGATCAGCATTTACAAGAATGGAAACAAAAGATTTAAGCTAGTGAGCATTAGGATGGTGGTGGATGAGGTAAATGGAAAACATATCCAAGCTAGCAATAAAAGCTTCTAATATTTCATAGTCCCCTGGGGAAAGGACACAAATGATTTGCAGGCGTTAGAAATGCATATTTAAGCAGTCAAATAGCATCTTGCTCCTCTAAGTTATTTTTTTAAATAAATTTATTTTATTTTTGGCTGCATTGGGTCTTTGTTGCTGCACGCAGGCTTTACTCTAGTTGCAGCGAGCGCGGGCTACTCTTCATTGCGGTGCGCAGGCTTCTCATTGCGATGGGTTCTCCCGTTGCGGAGCAGGGGCTCTAGGCACGCGGGCTCAGTAGTTGCGGTGCGTGGGCTCAGTCGTTGTGCTGCACGGGCTTAGTTGCTCTGTGGCTTGTGTGGGATCTTCCAGGACCAGGGATCAAACCCGTGGCCCCTGCATTGGCAGGCAGGTTCTTAACCACTGCACCACCAGGGAAGTCCCTCCTCTAAGGTTCTAATGGCAAATTACCCTTTTAAAAATCATAATTATATTGACGTTTTTATTATAAGTTACATGATAGTGACAGAGCAGTGAGAACAAGGGCCTTATCTGTCCACCGCTCTATTACCAGAAGCTGGATTCCCTAACTTTGACTGGCCTGTGATAGGGCCTTGCCCATTTCTACTGAACAGATGCTCAAGTTAACAGTAATCAGTGATATAATTGCCATGAATGACATTTGCAATAGCAAGATACATGACCAGCCTGTCAGTGACAGGGTTGGAATATCAACGTTTTCATTAGAAAAACATCCTGCATGTATTTAAATTCTGAATAGCCAATTTTTGCTGGTAAATTGTTAAAATGAGACATTGTTTGAGAACTGTCATTGGACTCCTATGTTGCTTGGTCTCCATTTGTCTTTTGATAATCACTTTCTGATATTAATAAAGTATTTCTAAAAGAATCAGTGAATTAACAGAAATTATGCCAGGCAGTGATAGATTCCTGGAATTTTAGAAGCCTTGAATTAGGAATCAGACCTGGGTTCAAGTCCCACTGCTGTCACTCACTTGCAGCTATGTGACCTTGGGCATAGCCAAAAACCTTTGAGACCATATTTGGGGTTTTCTTCATGTATTTATTTACCTTCATTTATTTATTTGGTTTGCACCGGGTCTTAGTTGTGGCTCGCTGGCTCCTTAGTTGTGGCATGCATGTGGGATCTAGTTCCCTGACCAGGGATGGAACCCCGGGCCCCCTGCATTGGGAGCACGGAGTCTTAACCACTGCGCCACCAGGGAAGTCCCAAGACCATATTTGTAAAAGGGATCTATTATCTATTCTTGCCTAAATCACAACACCCTTGTAAAAATCTGATTAAAGCTGTAAAATAAGATACTACTTAAGCTTTTGGAAGTGGCTGGAGGTTACGTTGAGAGCCTGGAAAGCCTTTGCCTGCTTTGCATTTTTTGTTTGGTCAAATCCCCACAGCCCCATTTTGTTTTAGAGCCCTAGCAACTAAAAGAGGAGGTGCTTTAGACTGGGTGTTTAGGGAAGGCCTAACATCCAGTTTTTGGCTGTCAAAGTCCATCACTGAGCAGGGCTGATAGGCACAGAGCCCTTTATTAGGGATTCCTCTGGCCCCATCTCTCTCCCAGTATTTAGACAAGGGACCCTTTGCCTCTTGCCTTCCCGTCACAGGTAAACCCTCCCAATCCCAGAGAGCATCAATCAACACAGACTGCTACATTTTTTTTTTTTTTTTTTTTTTTTCTTTTTGCGGTATGCGGGCCTCTCACTGTTGTGGCCTCTCCCGTTGCGGAGCACAGGCTCCGGACGCGCAGGCCCAGCGGCCATGGCTCACGGGCCCAGCCGCTCCGCGGCATATGGGATCCTCCCAGACCGGGGCATGAACCCGTATCCCCTGCATCGGCAGGCGGACTCTCAACCACTGCGCCACCAGGGAGGCCCCAGACTGCTACATTTTACTTTATTTTGCACATAATGAAGATGACTGACTAAGCAGTTCCAGAACTGTTAGTATTCATTAATCAAGAAGTAAATGAGGTGAGAAGACAAACTTTTAATTTCCTCCCAAACATACTGCAAGTATCACAGAAACTTGTAACAACACATGCAATACAGGCTGGTTTCAACATACAGAGAGCCCAAGCAAGAAGGGTGAGTCCTGAAGATCCACGTGGGTCACAGGAGGAGCAGTGCTCCAGGAGGCTGGAATCTACCCAGTCTCTCACCCCGCTCCCACACAGAACTACCCTGTGAAGTTCTCTGCCCTTTGTCAGATTCAAATCCAAGAAGCTCTTTCATCCCACATTCCGGGCTCATCACTACCCCCCATTCCAAGGTGGTTAATCCACACACAGAAATCCAGGCAGAACCAAATATACTTGCCCAGCTGTGTTTCATGTGGCATTTCCACAAACCAGGCTCCAGCTCAAATTCTGTACAGGAAGTTCCCATTGCTGTCAAAGAACTCTCGTCCCCTCTGCACAACTTTGTTGCTAAAGTTCTGGTCACCTGGCTCCCCTGCCTTCAACTCTGCCAGCTCCTTGTCACTTGGCAATCCATCACTGTCAGTTCCTCTAGTGCCTCCACAGTCACTGGTGGAGAACTTCTGCAGCTCTCTCGGATGACCTAGGGCTGCAGCAACAGGCACAAAGCTCTTCTCCTCCTCCAGGCCCTGGATTCCTTTATTCCTTTCCTTCTGTCTCCTTGGTGAATTTGTTCTGTGAGTGTTCAATTCTGTCACTTTCCAAGCTGTGCTGTGACCATGGCCTTTGGATGAGGCTTCATCCTCTGGCATCAGCAAAGAGCCCGTTACAGAATGGCTTGCAGAAAGCGGTGCTGAGGTATCCCCAGAGCCTGGGAGCTGCTGGAGTGAGCAGGCAAGCCCAATTTTCTTAAGGACTTTTTGATCCTGCTTCAGTTTCTGCTCTAATGTAGGCACAAACTTGCTTTTTAAAACTCTTCGGATCACATCAGTGCTGACATCAAAGCCTTCAGCCAATCTGGGAACTGACCAGGACTCTGCAAATTCCCTGTGTAAATACCTATGAAAAAAAGAAGCAGGTTTTCAATCTGTGAAGAAGTCTCCTATCAGAACAGTTAACTGATAATACTAGTGATAAATACATGAAAAGAAGAGGGCTTGGAAAAACTGCAAACGCAGTGTTTATCTTGTGCCACTAAATGGCTGCGGTCCATTCCTGTGTGCTAACAGCGACACCCAACTACTCTTAGTCATTTCATTTCATATCAACTGAATTCCTCTCTCACTGCATGGCAGGCCCCAGTTAGATCCTGGGGATGCATGACGACTGTCTTTCCCTTCAAAGAACATACAGTCTGGTGGTGGAGACAGATACAGTAACATACAAAAAAACTATGAGAAATATCCCAGCAGAGGATGCTGTGAGAGCACCGGGGAGGGAGAGGCAGGGACAGGCTATCACCACATTTGCAGGGTGGCCCAGGAATGGCTTCAGGAAGTCCACGCTAGAGCTGGTCTGAAAAGATGAGAAGTTGTCATAAGCTGGCAGAGGGGAGGAGAGGAAGAAAAGGTCAAAGGTACTGATGGCAGAGTGAGCAGCAGGTGGAATACGAGGAAGCACATCACCTTTGCTGGGAACAGCTCAGTCTGTGTGACGGGGCAGCAGGAGCAGGAGCATGTCATGCTCAGGGATTCCGGAGCCCATCCCAAAGCAACAGTGAACCAAGGACGGAGTTTAAGGAGCAGAATGCCATGAGCAAATTTTCATTTTGAAGCTCAGTCCAGTAGTAGTGAAAGAGGGCAGTCATCAGTTAAGAGTCCCTGAACTATAACCTGTAACCTGCCTTCACTGACCAAGCTTGCTTTAACTGTTCATGCAAACTGCATACCCTCCAAGCTTCACATAGCCTAGACAATGTATCACAAGACTCCTTTAAGTGCCTCCTATAGATAACACCTCTGACCATGGGTCACTCTGGTAACAGTTGCTTAAGTTGTTGTTCAGGAACATGGGGCTAGTTTTGCCCAGTTCAAACTAGTTGAGACCACTGACCATTCAGCTGGGCCTGTACAAGTGTCCAATGGGTGACCTTTCAATGTCAAGGGCCAAAAACTCCATCCTCAGATCATGCTAATGCTGCCGACCATTTTCTGAACATGCACCCCATGAAGAACCAGGTAACTCAGATACCCCTGTGCAGAGCACCAATTACTTCACCTTTTTCTAACATGTAATCACCTTTCCCGAAGCCTCAGACCACCCTGCTTCTTTACCCCATAAATACCCTAAGCCTCTTTCTTCAAGGAGGCAGATTTGAGACTTGTTCTCCCATCTCCTTGCTTGGCTGCCTGTGAATAAACCCTTTCTCTGCTGCAAACCTCGGGGTCTCAGCAATGGCTTGCTGTGCATCAGGCAAATGAACCTGGTTCAGTAACAGTAGTTTCTCAGTGCAAGACTAGAGATGGAAAGATCAGGCAAGAGGCTGTAACAGTAATCCAGGCAGTCTGAACCGAGACAGTGGCAATGAGAGCAGAGGAGGAAAGAGACTTGAGAAATATTCTAGGAAGGCCAAGTGGTTACACTTGGTAAGGAACTAAATACTGGGCGAAGAAATAGGCTGAAATTCAGTATCTTTTTTTTTTTTTTTTTTAGTTAATTAATTAATTTATTTATTTTTGGCTGTGCTGGGTCTTTGTTGCTGCACAGGCTTTCTTTAGTTGCGGCGAGCGAGGCCACTCCTTGTTGCAGTGCGCGGGCCTCTCATTGTGGTGGCCCCTCTTGTTGTGGAGCACGGGCTCCAGGCACGTGGGCTTCAGTAGTTGTGGCACACGGGCTCAGCAGTTGTGGCTCACAGGCTCTAGAGCGCAGGCTCGCTATTTGTGGTGCACAGGCTTTGTTGCTTTGCGGCATGTGGGATCCTCCCGCCATGTGGGATCCTCCCGGACCAGGGCTCGAACCTGTGTCCCCTGCATTGGCAGGTGGACTCCCAACCCAACCACTGCGCCACCAGGGAAGTCCCAAGATTCAGTATCTTTAGAGTGGGTGATTGGTGGGACCATTCGGGGTTATAGCAAAAATAGGAGCAGAATGAAATTGTCAGGGAATAATGATGAATTTTATTTTGTACATGTTGAGTTTAAGGAAGCTGTGTGACAGCCAAACAGTGATATCTAGTGCACAGCTGACTATATAGGGTTCAGAAGAAAAACATGGACTGGACATGATAGATCTGGAAGTCATAAGCCAGTAGCAGGAGTGGTTGAAGCCATGCAAGTGGCTGGCATTAGGAAAGGAAATATGCAGCGTGAGATAAACGACCAAGGACACAATGCTAAAAACTACAATAATTAAGATACAGGAGGAAGACGGGGAGCCCACGGAGGAAACAGAAAACCAGTCCTAGAAAGAGGAGTGAATGGTAGCCTGGGTCAAGGGAGAATTTCAAGAATGCAGACACGGTACACGGTCAGATGCTGCAGAAATGTTAGTTAGGCTAAAGCCTTGAGTGTCAGTTATGCCAAGCACTGAGGAAGTCCCTGGTAGATTTGTGGATAATAGTTTCATTGTTGTGATGAAACAAACAAAAATGAGGGTAGGGAGCCAGGGAGCCAGCAGGGAACTAAAGGAGGAGGGAGTGTAGTATAGCCTTGACAGTTGGGTTTCCTTTTCTTTGTAATCCAAGTGACTGACTTAAGCTTTGCTTGCCAAGGCATGCACTTCAAAGATGACTATCTCCAATAAACACACTGCCAGCCACACAACTAGATAAGAAGCTAGGCTTCCCCCCAACCCTCCACTGAGGCGCGTTTGTTTTAGAGATTATGGTTGGCTTCAATAACTAACTACTTGGGCCACTTGCTTCTTCTCTTCTTGCGCTTTAAATTCCTGTTATGGGACTTCCCTGGTGGTCCAGTGGCTAAGACTCCATGCTCCCAATGCGGGGGCCCGGGTTTGATCCCTGGTCAGGAACTAGATAGATCCCACATGCTGCAACTAAGAGTTTGCATGCCGCAACTAAAGATCCTATGTGCCGCAACTTAAAAAAAAAAGACCCCACATGCTGCAACTAAAGATCCCGCATGCCGCAACAAAGACCTGGCACAGCCAAAATAAATAAATAAATAATTTAAAATAAAATTTAAAAATTAAAAAAAATTCCTGTTAAATTCACCAATACAGAGCCCTCAAAACCCTAGGCCCCTACCCTCAACCCCAATAAAAGAAGAACCCCAGGGGCTTCCTTGGTGGCGCAGTGGTTGAGAGTCCACTTGCCGATGCTGGGGACGCGGGTTCGTGCCCCGGTCCGGGAAGATCCCACATGCCGCGGAGCGGCTGGGCCCGTGAGCCACGGCCGCTGAGCCTGCGCGTCCGGAGCCTGTGCTCCGCAACGGGAGAGGCCACAACAGTGAGAGACCCGCGTACCGCAAAAAAAAAAAAAAAAAAAAAAAAAAAGATTGAGAGTGGAAGGTAAGGAGGAGACCAAGAAGCTTTAAACGGTTCTTACCTAATAGCCTGTTTTTTCTCTGAAATAAAAAGATATTTATTGATCACAAAAGGGCAGATGGAAGGGTTGAGAAGGCTGGTGTTCAAGATAGGAGAGGAAGCTGACAGGAGGGAGCTGCTACAGCCTCATAAAATCTTGATCAGCTCTATAAAACCCCCTTTATTCTAAGTCTCAATTCCAGAGTTATTCTGATAGGAATGGAAAAAGGAACATGACCTACAAAGTACTATTTAGCAATATTTATCAAAACGCAAGTCCATTTGCCCTTCGGTTCAGTAGCAACCCTACTTCTAGGAATGTATGTAACACATACATTTATGTAAGTGTAAATACTTCTGGCAGATATTTAGAGTATACAAAGTTATGCACTGGAGCACTATTTGTTACAGCAAGTGAGTGGAAACAATTCAAGTGCCCACCATAAAAGACTGGTAAAATAAGCTACAGTTTACTAAGCATCTACAGAAAAGCATGGGGAGCTCTCTCTTCGGAAGTGAAAAGAGCTTCAGAATATATTAAGTGAACAAAGCAAAGTACAGAACAGCATTTATAGTATTCTACTGTCTGTGATTATAGAAGTGAAAATAAAATTCTGTATTCATACGTGCTTGCTTCTATTTGCATAAGGAAACCTAGAAAATAACACAAAAAACTATTAAAAATAGTATCCATAGGAGACTAGAGGGGATTAACACCTCTCAATGCGTATGCCCTGTTATACTGTTCTAATTTTGAGCCATATGTATTATCTATTCAAAACAAAAAACTTAAAATTTAAAAAAGGATCTCTTTTCTAAGATACGGATCCTCTCTTCAGAGCAACGTAACCATGGAAGCTCCATCCCTGGTCCTTAGATCAAGAACGTCATGATCTACTTACTATATACGGGTTAAATGTTGTGACGCCTGTAACTTACTATTTAAAAATTTCAGCAAAAAATGAACCATGTCATAACGTTAAAAACTATTACATCTAGATGGCGGGCTCATCGACGTTTATCTTATTACTTGACTCTTCTGTTAGAAATCTGGAAAAATAAAAAGCAAAAAATACAAAAACAACGTTCTAAGTTCTGAGCTCCAGTATCCTTCACTTCTCATCACAGCAGATCCTAACTGCCAACAGTCTTACCGGATCTGCTCCACGGCTTCCCACGTCAGGGTCCTGGGCGGGGAACCTGGCGCCTCCATTTGCTTCCGAATTTTCTGGAACCGGATAGCTTTTCTCTGTCGTTTCAGGGCGCTGAGAGAGAGAACCAATGGCAGAAGCCATGCGTGGAAGCCAGATGGGTGGTTTGAGAGCCCTGGGCTCAGTCAGAGCGCCCAGCCCGCTTCTCTTTGCAAGGACAACCTGGCCATGTCTGTCAGCCTAGACCTGCTCTGAACACCGCCCCAGAAATCTAACACCAAGAACAACAACAGCCCACAAGCTGTTGCCGAATTCTTTAAACGGGTGATGAAATACGTCCTTGGTGAAGGGACTCGTGGTCCCAAAGGAGCTAACAGCTGCCCCTGTGCCCCTGACAACGGGTGAGAAATAAGGGCCGCCGCAGGACGCCCGGCGCCAAGGGGGCGCGGCCTGGGGCGCCCAGGCCCGAGGCCCTGCTTCAGGCTGAGGGCCCGGGAAGGAGCCGGTACCTCTCCACTTCCTGCAGCTCCCGCTCCTCCGGCTCCCAGTCGGAATCGGGGTCCGGCTCCCGGCCGACAGATCCCGGGATCGCCACGCCCCGGGTAGCAAACCCACAGCGAGCGACCGCGGCACGGACACCCCCGCCCAGCAAGTAATTCAGAGCAACCGCCATGTTGTCGAGAAAAAGCTCTCCCCCGCCCCCGCTACCCTTCAGGGTAGAGCCTGAAGCCGGGGGGCGGGACCGGAACTGGGCGGGAAGGTGAGGGGCTGGAGCGTCTTTTCCGCTTCCGTCTGAGGGCGTGACTCCTGGGCTTGAACTGCTCTGCCACCCTCCCTCACCCGTTGTAATTACAGATCAGGCTTCTGGTTTTCATCTTAAGTGCAATGGTGTCCACTTGTAAACTAGCACTCCAAGTTATCATAGTCTTTTAGGTTTCTGATTATAGAGTAGTATCTGTTAATTACAGAAAATTTAGAAGAGCAAAAAGAAGATAAAAACCTCTAATCTTACTGTGAAATAAGCATATTGGCTATGACCATGGACTCTAGGGCAGGACTTACCGAGTTTGAACCCTGGCTTTGCCACTCATTACCTTGTTCTTTCTTTATTCCTTCCTTTCCTTCCTTCTTTGTTTTAGATGAAAATGGGATCATATAACATTTTTAAATGGCTGCCTAGTATTCTGATTCTATGATTGTACTGTTGTTTTTTAAGTCCAGTAGTTTTCAACCTTTTTTCCTCATTGAAAGACATGTGCACAGTCCAGTCTCGTGGGAATACCTAGGGTATTTACGGTTATACTTCACCTTCATTAACACAGACATTTGAGTGCCTATTGTGTGCCAGGTCCTCAGGATATCATGGCAAATCAGATACACACTGGCCTGCATATCGCAATGCAAGTGGTGAAGAGTGATGCTATTACAGGAATAACCCTCACTCTACTCAAGTTCATTTTTATTATCATTAACAAATTGTAATTGAGTATCAGCAACACATTACCATGTTTGTAACCCATCTTACAATTAAAACAACAGTGGGTAAACAATACTGATTTAAACAATAACCTATTGAATGACTAAACTGTTTTCTCTGTTTCATAATTATAAACCTTCTTAGGTAATGGTTTCTAGAGGAGCTTTGTTGAAAGTAGAAAAATAAAAAAAAGAACAAACCCCATAAAGTTCTTTACATGCTAATAGGAAATAGCTGTAAAATGCATTGGTAAGTAGGGTACAGACATTGTGAAAGTTATGCTATTGTCTGGGTAAAGGGAGAAAAACAATTTATATAAATACATGTATATATGTGCCTTAAATGTTTGTGAAAGTATACACATGACCCAGGGAACATTGATTGGCTCCAGGGAGGAAAACTGAGTAGCTGGAGGAGGAGGGTAGGAGAGAGACTATTCACTGTGTCTTTGGAATTTGCATAGATAATGCATCACTTATCTATGATATGTGGTGTATTATCGATGCAAAAAAATGTTTTTAATAGCTAATCAACCCCAGACTGCCTTCTCCATCTAGAGAAGGACTTTTACTCTCAGGAAAGTAATAAAAGAAGGTAAGTTACACAACTAAACACACGTCAAACACCTGAGGCCCCTGGCTTCTCTTGGCTGTTGGTGGCACTGGAAAAGCTGCTCCATGATTCGCCACTTATCCTCTTCTGTCACCTTTCTTTTGTCACAGCCCCGGAGGTTAACAAGGGTCATGGCATCAGAGAGAAGTGCATCCTTCACTTCTCAATCAAGGTGTGAGTCGGTGGTGAAGCTTAGAGAGTGGTTTACCTGCCGGGAGGAGTCATTATCCATCCCCTTCCTAGACCACCTGAGCACGTCATGATTCTTGCAGGCCCAGCTGGAGGTTCTAGGAGAGACACCCCCCTCCAGTGGGCCCCCCGTTCGTGGCCTCAGCCAAGGAAGCTGGATGCTCTGACTTCCAAGGCCACAGGACTCTGCCACAGAGATCCCTCCAGTGCATAGGCTGGTGAGAGCAAATCAGACAGCCTGACTCTATAGTGATAGTGTCCTTAAAGGCAAGGCTCACATGAGGAACTTCTGGGATCCAAAACCTGGGTTCCTATGCTGGAGGCCAGAGACCACCAAGATCGGATTTAGCAGGTCAAAAGTGCAAATGTCTTACACCTTCTGCTAGATCCTATCCACCCTAGTGCCTCTGCGTCCCCCATTCTGTGTTCCACCACCTGAGTACACTCCTAACCCAGGTGTCCTGTTCGGGGGCAGACCTTGGTTTTGCAAAGCCCGGGAGATAATCCTCACCTCCAGCAGCCAGGGCTTCTGCTTGTGGTCCAGCAAAATGTCAAAAGCGAGGATCTCAAAACAGGCACATGTACCTCCACTCAGATACTGGGGAAAACAGGTTCGGTAGCTGTGGCGAAGAACAGAATGTGCCGAGATGATGGCTTTGATGATGATGTCCTCAATGTCTCCCCACAGCTCTCAGGGGTCGCAGCTGTGTTCTTGCAGCCAGGCGTTGAGTGTTGACAGCTTCCTGTGAGGCCCAGTGCTCAGAGGAAGACCAGTGGGGCCGGACTGCAGACGGGAAGCTCCCTAACACTAATCCTAATTCCATGCCTAGGTTCCTTGTGCTTTAAGGGGTTGCCGCCAGCTTGGAGCAGGGTTTAATCATAGGGTAGGGTTTGGGGTGCACTTGGTGGTCAGGCACAAGACAGGGGTCTATAAGGGTTGAGCCAGCTCAATCTCCCAAGGGCCAACTCAGCTCTGCTGAGACTGTGGGGCTAAAGGGCAGAGAAAGAGGAGAAAACAGAGTAGGGCATACCTCTTACTGCCCACAGCATCATCCCAGACAAAATTCTCATGGTGTTTGTTGACGGCATAGTTGGTCAGGTGCATGCAGGTGTCATCCTGGGAAGAGAGTGGCCCTGTGGTCAGGCTACTTCCATGCAGTTCTTCTCTCCAGCCCTTCGTTGCCTTCTGATTACCTACCCTGCCCCTGGATGGCTCATCTCCTGTCCCTCTTCATGGAGGACTATCCTGTAAGCTCCTGGGGAAGGGGTGTGCCCTTCCTGCAGGCATGGCTTTTCTGCAGTCAGCACCCCCTGAATGCTGTCCTTCCAGCCAGGTGCCAAGGCGCTCCAGGCTTCACTCCTTGTTCATGTGTGACAAGCTAGCTGCGTGACAAGCCCCTCTACCTGGTTTCTCCACAGAACCTCAGCACTCGTGGCAGTGGAAGAGAAGAGGGTGCTGCCCTGCACCCCAGTGCTGCCGGCTGGCCTCTTTTATTTTTTTAGG
This sequence comes from Mesoplodon bidens, assembly GCF_964165515.1. Classification (NCBI taxonomy): domain Eukaryota; kingdom Metazoa; phylum Chordata; class Mammalia; order Artiodactyla; family Ziphiidae; genus Mesoplodon; species Mesoplodon bidens. The sequence continues at coordinate 37,392,605 of NC_138178.1, forward strand.
ATTTTTTTTTCTAAAGAATTTTTTTTTTGATGTGGACCATTTTTTAAAGTCTCTATTGAATTTGTTACAATATTGCTTCTGTTTACATTTTGGTTTTCTGGCCAGGAGGCATGTGGGATCTTAGCTCCCCGACCAGGGATCGAACCCACACACCCTGCATTGGAAGGCGAAGTCTTAAACATTGGACTGCCAGGTAAGTTCCCCAGCTGGCCTCTTACCAGGTTGCTGTGGCTGGGCTCCACGTAGGGCATGGTGGCAAAGCCGGCCGGGCCCTCCTCATGCATGGAGATCTGAAGAGGGTCACAGGATGTGATCAGGACATAGATTCTCATGTCAAACTTGAAGCCATCAATGAGGAAGGGCTGAGAGCAGGCAAACCCACCGGGGAAAAGTAATAATACCGTGGTCACTCAGTATCTGCAGGAGATTGGATCCAGGACCCCCACCCCCCATGGATACCAAACTCCACGGATGCTCAAGTCCATTGTATAAAATGGTATCAGCCCTCCATATCCACGGGTTCCACATGTGCAGATATGGAGGGAGGGCCGACTGTACTTTTGAAGTACTTACTATGTACCATAAACTGTTGAAAGCACTTCAAATACATAATAACTCATTTAATTTTCACAGTAACCAAAAAAAATTTTTTTTCACAGTAACCATATAAGGTAGTTACTGTTTTTATGCCCATTAACAGATGAGGAAACTGAGGCATGGAAAAAGTTAGAAATTTGCCCAAGATCACATATCTAGAAAGTAGAGAAACTCAGGTTCAGAGCAGGTTGGCTCTGAACCATGGCCCATGCTGCCTCCCAGATAACGAGGATGGCAGGAAGGATAGGAGCCTAAAACTGTCTTCCTCCCTGGCTTTGGGAGAGATGAGGCACCCAGTGCTGGCAGAGGGACCACCAGGTCCCTCTGAAGGGTCCTGAGGCACCTTCACCTTGGAGATGTATTGCTGGCAGGTCACATGTCCTCCTGGCTTGATCTCCCATGGATTTCGGGTGATGAAGATGCCACGTCCCTGACAGCCCCTGTCTGCCTTACAGATATAAGTGCGGGTTTTTTGCTGATGAACATAGGACTGGAAGTCCCTATAGCTATATGCAGAGGAGGGTGGTGGTCAGAGGGTTTCTGTGCATGATGGCTGAACCAGGACCCTGGGGAGTTCTTCCTGCTGTCCAATCCCTGCTCTTCCTGGAGTACTCAGTCTCACACCTACTTTTCTCTTTTTCTTTTGTTTTTTTTTTAATTGTATAGTTGAGGTACAACATTATACGTTTCAGGTGTACAATATAGTTATTCACAATTTTTAAAGGTTATACACTATTTATAGTTACTTTAAAATACTGGCTCTATTCCCTGTGTTGTACAATGTATCCTTGTAGTTTATTTTATACATAATAGTTTGAGACCACTTTTCTTTAACCTTCTCTTTTCTTTTCAGCTAAAACTTCCCTTCTACTTCCATCCCCCTGAGACATTCTAGGTCCCAGAGCCAGAGTCTGGTGGGAACAGAGATGGCGAACCCTTTCCTCCCCCAGAATCTCAACCTGGGGAGCCAGGCTCACTAACTCTTCAGGGAGGCACCAGATGCACGGGAAGATGTTGCACTCAGTAGGATAGAGTTTCTGCATGCGGTTGAGGCTCCGAGCCAGCAGATCTTTGTGGCAGATTTCTGTCATGCCAGGGACGTGGCTGATTTTCTGAAACAGAGCCAGTTGGTTATACTATCGCCGAGAGTAAGGGGCAGTTCCTGGGGCCTGAACATTCCAGATAGCAGTGGAAAAGGACTGAGGAGGTCAAGGGAGAAGTCACAGTGGAGGTAAACACTGCACCTAGTCCCCAAGGGAGAAAAGGAAGGTTCCCTAAGGCAGGTGGGAAACTGCCGCTTGGCCTCTCCCCAAAATACACATACACAGCAAGGTTAGCAAATGAGGGGCAGTGAGAAGGGCTAGCCAGGACTTTGGGCCTTCTAGCCACCTTATAACATCCCTCAGACTACCGGGGACTAGCCCTATAGGAATAACTGGTGCAGAATAACACAAAGCAAATGAGAAAACATTTCCCCAAAGAGAAAGGAAACTAAGGAGCAGCCCCAGGGAATGCACGGCAGTGGCACTCTCAGAGGGCAAGGCATTGCCAGGGTGGCTTGCTGGAAACCCCCGCTGCTCTGGCCCTCAGGCCTGGGAGGTTCAGTGCTCTCTGGTTTTTCCCCTCATGAGCTGGGTGAGCTGAGTATTTCTGAGGCTCAGTGTCCTTAACATAAGGGTATTTTTGGGGAATTCCCTGGCGGTCCAGTGGTTAGGACTTGGTGCTTTCACTGCAGGGGGCATGGGCTCGATCCCTGGTCAGGCAACTAAGATCCCACAAGCTGTGGCTGAAGCCAAACAAAAGAAAAGAAAACAAAAAAAACATGAGGGTATCTTTTTGGGGATTTAATGAGGTGAGAATGTAAAAGCACTGAACAGTGTCCGACCTCAATAAATGCTGTTGTTGTTATCCTTATCTCACAACTGCTCTCTGCATGCCCCTTCTTAGGGGCTTTTTGAGCGCTTCTAGCAGTCTCTTGCTCTTGCTCTTCTCCCATAATTCGTGGGATAGGTGATAGTCTCAGCCCCCTGCTTGCCTTCCCTCAAAATAAGCCTACAGACACTTTTAAATTATTTAATTGCTAACCACCACAAAGACCCAATTAGAGGATAACAAAAATACCATGAAGAAGTAATATCTGGGGCTTCCCTGGTGGTGCAGTGGTTAAGAATCCGCCTGCCAGTGCAGGATACACGGGTTCAAGCCCTGGTCGGGAAAGATCCCACATGTGGCAGAGCAACTAAGCCCGTGCGTCAAACTACTGAGCCTGCGCTCTAGAGCCCGCGCGCCACAACTACTGAAGCCCGCGCGCCTAGAGCCCGTGCTCCGCAGCAAGAGAAGCCACCGCAATGAGAAGCCCGCACAACTGCAATGTAAAGTAGTCCCCCCAGACCCCTCCCTCCAAGGGGCGAAGAAACAGAGACCCAATGCAGCCAAAAATAAATTAATAAATTTATTTAGAAAAAAAGAGGTAATATCTTCTTGTGGACCCTGGTCCATCTTTCCTAACTTTCTTGCTGCCATGCAGGACCCCGCACTGACTCTTTTTTTTTTCTTTTTCTTTTTGCGGTATGCGGGCCTCTCACTGTTGTGGCCTCTCCCGTTGCGGAGCACAGGCTCCGGATGCGCAGGCCCAGCGGCCATGGCTCACGGGCCCAGCCGCTCCGCGGCATATGGGATCCTCCCAGACCGGGGCACGAACCCGTATCCCCTGCATCGGCAGGCGGACTCTCAACCACTGCGCCACCAGGGAGGCCCCCCCGCACTGACTCTTAATGGATGTGGAGTGCTAGGCTAAGCTGCTTGGAAGGCTGGATCATTCAGCTGGCTCTACTGTTAGCTCTGAAGCTCCCAGTCTTCCCCCTAAGATAGGCTCACCTGCCCTGGAGGGCCCAGCTGAGCTTGCTTCCAGGCAAGCAGCATATATTGAGATAGGATGTGGCCAGCAGACACTTCCTTCAGGTAACAGAAGTTCCAGAGACCCAAGAGGAGAATATTTCCATTGGTGCAGAAGCCCCTGGCCATGGCCTTTCCTGCTCTGCATAGGGGTATAGCCACCAAGAGTGGCAGGCTTGGGTGCCTGGGTGCGAGGGTAGGAGTAGTCATTCTGGGGCGTAGTTCCTTTAGGATCTTCGGTCTGGAGGTTGTCCCTGAAATCTCTTCATGTCCATGACACGTTCCAGTGAGACAGAGCAGTCTGTCCAGTACACAGTCCACTCTTTGTCCTCCCCCACCTCCTTCAGGCCACACAACTGGGCTGCCCGATGCACTGTGGAGGGCGGGAGGTCAGTGGAGCCAGCCTGGGCACTGGCAGCAAACCTTGGGACTGCAGCTGGGTTGGGTAAGGAACAGACCTGACCAGAGAGCAGGTCATTTTTTTCAGCTCTGCTTACCTCAGTTTAGTTACCATTGTGACAATTCCAAGTTCATGAGGCTGTCGGGGTCCTTCCAAAATGTGACAGAAAACTAGAGACTGGATCTCTGTTCCTGTCAGTCCTCTCAATTAGGATGGTTTCTGGCCTGCAGAGCTGACCCTCGGAAGGGGTCACACTGGCACCTTACACTTTGGGGCACCCGTAGAACAGATGCCAGTGGGGATGAGGGGAGGAAGAAGTGACTAACCTAGCTGGTGTTTTTTTTTTTTTTTCTTAATTGCTGAAGCTACCTCAAAAGTTGCCTTGAGGGGCTTCCCTGGTGGCGCAGTGGTTGAGAGTCCGCCTGCCGATGCAGGGGACATGGGTTCGTGCCCTGGTCCAGGAAGATCCCACATGCCGCGGAGCGGCTGGGCCCGTGAGCCATGGCCGCTGAGCCTGTGCGTCTGGACCCTGTGCTCCACAACAGGAGAGGCCACAACAGTGGGAGGCCCGCGTACAGCAAAAAAAAAAAAAAAAAGTTGCCTTGAAAAAACAGTTTTAACCTGGTCTCATCTCATTTCTTGTAAAATCTGGGGTGGTGGGGGGAGGGATGGTGATTTTGGTCATTTTTTTCTTGTTAGCTAACTGGAGATTCCTACTCTACTGCTGAGACTAACTGGAACAGTGATGTGTCAGCTACTGGTAGCTGAGTCAGGAGGCTCAGTCCAGGTTATAGGCCAGCCTAACAAGATCCAGGGGCTGGGAGCAGATTGGGGGGACCATCTCCAGAGTGAAAGCCACAGCCCTAAATGTCCTCTTATGCCCAGTGGTGTGAGTGACGAGCTGGGTGCTTACCACTTTCATACTTGCAGTTGGTCAGATTGATGGCCAGGGGTCTGGAATGGAGGAATAGCAGAAATCAGGCAGAAGGAGAGAAGGACCCTGGGCTGCCAGGCACCCAGAAGAAGAGACACCCAACAGATTAACAGTGCAGTTCATTTTCTCTAGAAGCCACTTAAAGGAAAGACCAGGATGACATAAACGTGCTGAAATTCTAAACTAAGCTAGCCCAAGTGATTCTGAATTTTGTTTTTGTTGTACAAAAAGGCTAATGACCTCCTGTATTTCCTGTTCTCTTTCCTAGGCTAAAGGGAAGACTTTGGATCCCAGCCTGACTGCTGAAGGGCAGAGGGTTACTCTCTGGAGCTGGGCAAGTGAGGGGGTCCAGGGAACGGTTACCTGTGTTTCCGCCTTCTCTTTCTCCTCCCAACTTCTAATTCATCTGGGTCAGCTGGGGTTATGATTTTCTTTGGTATTTTCTTGGCTACAATGGATAAAAGAACTCCATTCCTAAATGCATTAGTCAGCCTTTGAGAGTGCCTGCTGAGAAGGGTTAGAAGGCATGGTAGCTTCCCCTTTAACACACTCCTCGGATTCCTCTTCTTCACCATAGTTTTCCTCTGATTCACTGGTCTTACAGGTACTTGGCTCCATCCTCTTAGATTCTGAGGCGAGAGGGGTGGGAGTGAAATGTATATGACTTCCCTCCAGGCCCAGGAAGGACGGCGGGAATCCACCCAAGGACCTTCATGGTATTATAAGGGCATGTTGCTGCCCCTTCAGAACAGAGCAGTCCCACTACAGAATGGGATGTTTCCAAATAGGTAATGGGGTCCGTGAGATGCCTATGAGATGTTGTCAGATTCGCTGACAAGCCGCAATTATCCAAGATCACTCCATACAATACTCTGGGGTGCATGCAGGGGCTGAACTGAGCTGGCAGGGACCATGACCATAGCTTTTTTGTTCTTGAATGTGATGGGGGATGGCTGGGGGTGCTGGGGGGTCCTTCACTTTGAAAAATAGAGCTGAAGACCAAAGGTTGCCTAGGCCAGCCTTTTCCCTGCCCCATGATTCATTTTCTCCATACAGACACACTGGGGCCAGGCACCCAATGGCCAAGACACCCTGGGCTCTGACAGCGGAGGGGAAGCCCCCGGCGGACACTGCCCACCCCAGGTTCCGAGAGTGGAGGTACTGCCGGGTCCGCCCCTATCGGCCTGATGCTGGACTCAGCTGGTCGCTCACGACCGCCCTTCGGCCGGCTCCCGCTCCTTACCGGGCGTTGCTGGGCCTCCGGGACCGCCTCCTTGTTCCACAGGAATGGCTGTCCCCGGTGATCGCGAGGGGGGCCCGCTCCCCCCTGCACCCGGGGTTCACACCTATCTTGGAGATCCCGGCGGCGCCGCCTTAAGCAAGCAGGCAGCCGCCGCCGCCGTCGCCATGGACACGAGGGCGGCCCCCATTGGAGAAGCGTTCTGGGGGCGGGGCCCTTCCGAGAACCACACCCACTTGGGCGCCAGCAGAGGCCATATTGGGCGGGTGCCCGAGACGTTTGCCCCAGGGCTGCCGTAGGACGCGCAATCGAGCGCCTGGCACTGGAGGGCGGGTTCTTGCGGCAACAGACCCGATGCGTGATAGGACTTCTAGTCCTTCCGCTTTCACGCCAGTTCGCACGAGCCCCACCCCCACCCTTTCCTGAATCCGCGGGCCAAGCTCCCGGAATTTGGCCAACGCAGTGTTCGGGACGAGTACCTGCTTGCCTTCCTTCAGTGTTTTTAGTAACCATGTCTAGAGCAGTCCCAGCACTTGGGAGGGACGGCCGTGATTATCACACGTGCCCTGGAGGTGCTCATCAGACTGCTCCTTTACTGTCGCCATCTTTTCCTGATGTCCATCCGCTTTACCTCTGATTGCCACCTCCACCAAACTCCGCCCAATTTGTCACTTTAAGATTATCCCATGTGCTTAAATCTAAAGGACACTTTAAAATTTTCTCTCCTCTAAAAAGACATGTACATTTTCCGATTCATAGACTTCTTGACCTCCCTTCAGTGTATGATACTCTATTACCCCCTCCTTGAAATGCTTTGGAGTCCCTTGCCTCTCAGACGCAAACTTTTCTCACTCTTTCGACAAATATTTAACGTTCCAGGCACTGTTCTAGTACCTGAACCACCATTTCTTGCCTGAATTGCCACCATTAAGCAGCCTCTTAATTGGATTCCCTTATTCTATTTTTCCTTCCTTCATCCATCCATCCATCCACTGCAGCTTAAGTATTCGCTCTAAAATGCATATTTGTTACTCCCCAATTTAAAACTCTTCAAGGTTTCCCATTAGATCAAGTCCAAAACCCCTTAGTACAAGAGACCCTCCATCAAAAAAGAAAACAAACAAACAAAAAGCAAGCAAAGCGGTGGGGAGGCCCTGAGCTGGATTGTCCCTTCTTACTTACCTACTGTGCTCAAAGCCCAGGGCTCTGGATACAAAGGGTCTCCTAAGTGTTCCATGTTCAAGCTCAGAAAAAGCTTCCATAAATGCCCCCCCCCTTTTTTTTTTTTTTTGCGGTACGCGGGCCTCTCACTGTTGTGGCCTCTCCCGTTGCGGAGCACAGGCTCCGGACGCGCAGGCTCAGCGGCCATGGCGCACGGGCCCAGCCGCTCCGCGGCACGTGGGATCTTCCCGGACCGGGGCACGAACCCGTGTCCGCTGCATCGGCAGGCGGGCTCTCAACCACTGCGCCACCAGGGAAGCCCATAAATCCCCTTCTTGACGATTCACAAAGTATTCATGGCTAAGAAGTACTACCATAAAGAAAACCTATTTGACTTTTACTTTTTGTGGAAAAACTTATTTGGGGCCAGAGAAGGCTTTCCTGTGAACATTAATCCTAAGGAAAAACTGGGGAAATCCTGGTATTTGGACTCATCACCTTCGACACACAAAGTCCACGTTGCTCTAATGGTCATCTGCACTCCCTTCAGAGAGTGAGCGAGCAAAATAAAGTGATGTTATTGGAGCCCATATTTGCAAAGGCTTGCACAAAGAGGCATTAAGCTGAAATTACTGCAATGTGCCCAAAACATGAGGGTGACCAAAAACTGTTTATAGGAATTTAAATATTAAACTGATTTTCTTATGAAATGGGTTGTGATGCATATTCTGCTTCATCTCAATGAGACTTTATTAACATGGCAGTCACACGGGCACAGCCCCAGCTCAGCTTCAGGTGTCTGACTGCCTGTGTTGCAGTCCTGACTCCACTACTTTTGAGCCATCTGACCTTGGACAAATTACTAAACCTCTGTCAGCCTCCATATCTTCGTCTGTTAAATGGGAGTATTAAGAGGAGGACCTGCAACTTTCAAGTTGTGAGGACACCTTGTTTTCACATGAAATGATGTATGTGAAGAACACTCAGCTCAGCTTTGGGGCTGAAGGAAAATTCAAGGTGGCCAGGTAGGCGAAGAATGCTATAAATAGGGCATATGGATGGAGGGGACATATGTAGGGGCAGGATGAAGAAATACAACTCAGTGGTGGGCAAAGGGAGAACAGGCAGAGAGGCAAGAACAGGGGAAGTGATAAACTATCACTTTGCTACGATTTGATAAGAAAGGAAGAGAAAAGTTGGCATATACAAGTCAGGAGTGTGTTAATTAACTCTTGCACACACTCCCTTCTTAACAATAGGTTTGACATCCTTGGGGCTTATCTAAGAAGAAAGGTGAAAAGCAGCAGATACATCCATGAGGGCTCATTCATTCGATTTATTCCAAGGTATCCTCCTCCTTAAAGAGACCACTTACCAGTTCTTTATCCCTCCCCTTAGGCTGAGACAGGTGAGAAGGCATTCATGAAAGTGCCCACATGATCATGATGGACAGATTTCTGGACAGAGACTTAGATCGGTTACAAAATAAATACTTCTGGAAGGATTACTGTTCTTCCTTGGCTATCAAGGCCACCAGTGCTGCCTGCACCTTTTCTGCCTGGTCTGGGGGCAGCAGACAGTCTCGGATGATGGCCAGAGCCACCGCCTCTGTCAGGCTGCTGAAGTCCTGGGATGTTTTGACAGGGAGGTGCCCAGCCAGCTCACAGAGGGCAACATTGAAGGCCTCGCCTTCCTTTATCCCAAAGCTGGACTTCCGGGCCCAAAGAATTACTCGGACCCCCGTGAGGGCTGAGGAAGATGATGTCTTTCCAGGTGGAGCGCCCCGGGTCACAAACAAGTTATGTGCAATCTCGTGGTCAGCCAGATAGTCAGTGGCCCGACATACCCTGCTTATCAAGGCTTCCAAGTCGGGCCCTGGCCCGCTTGTGTAAAAGAGGAAGCCAGGAGCTGGGAGGGCCTGGAGCAGATGCAGACGGCCCCCAGGATCCAGGGGTTCGCTTGGGGCCCCCTCCACGGGCAGTCTGTGGGCCAGGTAATAGCCATGCAGGTGGAGGTGGTTCACTGAGGCCAGGCCGCCCAGGCTGTTGAAGCCAACTCGGAAGCCTGGGTGTGAGCTCAGCAGCACAGCTTCAACCCCGGCCTGCAGTGCCCCTGGCAGCAGGCGCTGGGGGAGCCCTCGGGTGGGCTCGGGCACCAGCAGCACGTGGCCCCACTCCAAGGGGCTGACGTTGATCACCACGAGGATGTCGTCTTGCTGGAGAGCACTGGGGAGATCGGGGTCCCGGTGCAAGCGGAAGAGGACTTCTCCTGGCCGGATCTGGTTGAAGTTAAACTGCTCAGGGTCAAACGCCTGCCTCACGCTCCTGATGTTCTGGGGGCTCCTTCTTTGCACACCTCGCTCCACATTCAGCTGAGCCACAAAACCCACGGCACCAGGAAGGGTTTGGGTCTGCAGGTCCCCCAGACAGTAGCGGAACAGCCCCAGCTCCATCCGCTGCCTCCAGGCCAAGCAGAGGGCAGAGTCAAAGCGAGACAGTGGCAGTGTGTCCAGAAGGCTGGGTCTGCTCCTTGGCCACTGAATCCCTTCTGGCACGAGTTCCTCCTGCCCATAGACAAAGTCAGGAATGCCGTGCCGTCCCCAGTCCTCACTGTTTGGAGGTAGCAAATAGGAAGTTTCACTTGAACCATGTGGAACAGCCATGGGGCTGACCTGAAACAATCATAAGGTGAAAAATATATGATGCTATCCCATTTCCAAAGATTTTATTTTTATTATTTATTTATTTATTTGGCCGTGCCATGCAGCTGGCGGGATATCAGTTCACTGAACAGGGGCTGAACCTGGGCGACGGCCGTGAAAGCCCCAAATTCTAACCACTAGGCCACCAGGGAACTCTCCTATTTTTATTTTCAAATAACCTTTACTTTTTGCTCTGATTATAAAAGTAATATATGCCTCTGGTAAAATATTTTGAAAACAAAGAAATCACTCATAATTATCACCTGCAGATTAGCATACGTTTTTACTGAATTAAAAATATAAATCAAATTCTTTCTCTTTCTAAAATTATATATATTGAGTAAACTTTCTTCATGGATTAAAAAAATAAAGATAAATTACAACCCTTATTCCAGTGCCCAGGGAAAAATCACAATTTACATTTAGCCTCATTTTCATATGTAGATGGATCTTGACTTTTTTTTTTTGCCCGTGCCATGTGGCATGTGGGATCTTAGTTCCCCGACCAGGGATCAAACCCGTGCCCCCTGCATTGGGAGTGCGGAGTCTTAACCACTGGGCCACAGGGAAGTCCCAGATATTAATTTTTTAACAAATCTTTAACTGTTGTACATTTAGGTTGCTGCCAATTTCATACTATTATATACAATGTTGTGATGAACATCCTGTGTATCTATCTTTGCAGATGTTTTTATTTTCCTTTAAAATAAAATCTTAGTAGACCACTGGTCAGAGCAGGCTCACAGCTCAGGCTTTTGATACGTAGTCTGTCAAACTACCCTCCAGAAAACTGCACCAGTGTTCCAGTGCATGAGAATGGCCAAGGTTTCAAAGCTGACCACTCCTCTGTGGGAACAGCTTTTCCACTGTTGTGTAGTGATTCCAAATGGCCATGCATAGAACCATTTGGGTGAGGATGGCCCATCATAAGCGCCCTAGGCCAATCCTTTAAGGCAGAAATATAGGTGCCTGTCTTCATCTCCCACTGGGCCCCTGGAGCCCTGTGGACCCAGAAGTGTCAGGGAGACGACCTACTGTTGGCCCAGATGGGACTTCAGAATGAAGCTTACCTCAGTAGAGTTGCCTCAGTACAAGTTTGGGTACCCTCAGCTCTGCTGGTCCAGAAACTTCATATTAGTAAAACAGAAAAAACAAAGAACACACAAAACAACATATTAAAAGTCAAGCTGAGTTTAATGAGTATAGAGTTTCAGTTTTGTAAGATGAAAAAGTTCTAGAGACTGGCGGCACAACAATGGGAATATACTTAACACTACTGAATTGCACACTTAGAAACGGTTAAGGTGGTAAATCTTACGCATTTTTTACCACAATAAAAAATTTTTTTAACTCGAGCTAAGCATAATATTGACAATAAAACATAAAATCTTTAATTATTCTATTGAAAGTGAGCCTAAGACATTTCTCCAAAGATACACAAATGTCCAACAAGCACATGAAAAGATGCTCAACATCACTAATTAGGGAAATGCAAATCAGAATCACAGTAAGATACCACTTTACATCCTTTAGGATGGCTACTATCAAAAACAGAAAATAACATGTGTTGGCAAGGATATGGAGAAATTGGAACCCTTGTGCACTGCTGGTGGGAATGTAAAGTGATGCAGCTGCTATGGAAAACAGTACAGCAGCTCCTCAAAAAGTTAAAAATAGAATTACTATATGATCCAGCAATCCCACTTCTGGGTATATATCCAAAAGAACCAAAAGCAGGGTCTCAAAAAGAGATATCTGTACACCCATTTTCATAGCAGCATTATTCACAATAGCCAAAAGGTGGAAGCAACTTAAGTATCCATCGATAGATAAATGAATAAACAAGATGCAGTATATACAGACAATGGAATGTTATTCAGCCTTAAAAAGCACTAAATGCTGACATATGTTACAACACGGATGGACCATCAGGACATTATGCTAAGTGAAATAAGCCAGTCACCAAAGGACAAATATTGTATGAGTCCACTTATATAAGGGACATAAAGTGCTCAAATTCATAGAGACAGAAAGTAGAATGGTGGTTCCCAAGGGCTGGGGGGAGGAGAAAATGAGGAATTGTTTGTTGTTTAATGGGCATAGAGTTTCAGTTTTGCAAGAAGAAAAGAGGTCTGGAGATTGGCTACCAAACAATGTGAATATATTTAACACTACTGAACTATACACTCAGAAATGGTTAAGGTGTTAAATTTTATGCTACGTGCTTTTTTATTTTTTAACTTTTGAAGACTGCCATATTTTTTAAAAAATAAGTTTATTTATTTATTTATTTATATTAGGCTGTGTTGGGTCTTTGTTGCTGCTCATGGGCTTTTTCTAGTTGCGGTGGGCGGGGGCTACTCTTCGTTGTGGTGTGCGGGCTTCTCACTGCAATGGCTTCTCTTGTTGACGAGCATGGACTCTAGGCAAGCAGGCTTCAGTAGTTGTGGCACACGGGCTTCAGTAGTTGTGGCTCACGGGCTCTAGATCACAGCCTCAGTAGTTGTGGTGCATGGGCTTAGTTGCTCCGCGGCATGTGGGATCTTCCCAGACCAGGGATCAAACCCATGTCCCCTGCATTGGCAGGCGGATTCTTAACCACTGCGCCACCAGGGAAGTCCCTATGCTACGTATTTTTAATTTATTTTTATTTTTATTTTTTTAAAGCTTAGTGGTATTTTTATGGAGGAATGTTTTTTAAAATTTATTTATTTATTTATTTATTTTGGGCCGTGTTGGGTCTTTGTTTTCTGTGCGAGGGCTTTCTCTAGTTGCAGCCAGTGGGGGCCACTCTTCATCGCGGTGCGCAGGCCTCACTGTCGCGGCCTCTCTAGTTGCGGAGCACAGGCTCCAGACGCGCAGGCTCAGTAGTTGTGGCTCATGGGCCTAGTTGCTCTGCGGCATGTGGGACCTTCCCAGACCAGGGCTCGAACCCGTGTCCCCTGCATTGGCAGGCAGATTCTCAACCACTGCGCCACCAGGGAAGCCCTGCTATGTGTTTTTTTTTTTTTGCGGTATGCGGGTCTCTCACTGTTGTGGCCTCTCCCACTGCGGAGCACAGGTTCCGGACGCGTAGGCTCAGCGGCCATGGCTCACGGGCCTAGCCGCTCTGCAGCATGTGGGATCTTCCCAGACCGGGGCACGAACCCGTGTCCCCTGCATCAGCAGGCGGACTCTCAACCACTGCGCCACCAGGGAAGCCCCTGCTACGTGTTTTTTAATCACAACTTTTAAATGTCAAGATGGTAAATTTCATGTTATGTATTTTTTACCACAACTTGAAAAAATTTAAGTGAGTCTCAAAATAGATTCAAGAAATCCAACAATTTGATGAGCTAAACCTAAGTATTCACTTACTCTCTCATTCACTCATTCATTCATTCATTCATTCATTCAGAATCAATGCCTACATCATCCCCACTGTTGACACTCTGGGGCCACCTCTTCTGTGCACCCTGCTCCACGTTCAGCTGAGCCACAAAACCCAAGTATTTATGAAGTAACTGCTGTGTATGAGGCAATGGGGAAATGGTAGCAAATAAAGAGAGCAAAGTCCACACATATCCCTACGGAGCTTACATCCTGGGGTGGCGTCAGATGATAAAGCAAAAGGAAAATGTTAACTACCCGTGGTGATAGCATTTTGTGGGAAATAAACAAGTGATACAACAGAGGGTGACTAAGAGGTGGGATCAGGGCATCCCACTTCCACAAGAGGGCGGGGTAGGGCCCTCTGAAATGACAGCTGAACTAAGACAGGAAGGATGAGAAGAGGCCTACAATGAAGAGCTGAGGAAAGTGTACTCTAAGCAAAGGAAATTGTAAGTCCAAGGCCATAAGTCTCGCAGGGCAGGTGGCTGGCCTGTTCAAGGAACAGAAAGGAGGTAGTGTTACTGAGGTATGGCTGACCAGGGGAGGGGGCCCCCACATGAGGCTGGAGAGGAAGGCAGGGGCCAGATTAGCTGCAGGGCCTTATGCATCATGGTCAGGAACTTGGATTTTATTCTAAACAGAGTAAGAAATCACTGGCAGGTTCTAAGTATAAGGATCATCTGGTATTTTATAAACTTTTTTCTAACTGTTGTGTGGAAAATGGATTGTAGGGGAGCAAGGGGAAGCAGAGATCACATTGGAGGCCACTCTGGTGTCCAGGTGAGCAGTGAGGGTGACTGGACAACACAGATGGCAACAGAGACAAAGGAGCTTGGGGATACGGGTCATGTTTTGAAGGCTGAACCAACAGGGCCTGCTGACAGGCTGACTAGGGGGACTGACAGAAAAGGAAGAGCTGAGAGTGACTCGGCATCAGGAACTAGGCACTGCAGTGACATTTACAGAGATGGAGATGCTGGGGAGGTGGGGTGAGAATAGGTTGACTAGAGGAAGGGAGAGACCAAGAGTTCAGTTTTGATTATTGACTCTGAGATGCAGCCTGGGCATCCAAGAAAAGTGGTGTAGGCAGTGAGACAGTCAAACCTGGAGGTTAAGGGTAAGGTCTGGGCTAGATACAAATTTGGAGTAACATTAAAAGCCAGGGGCTAGGACCAAGGACCTAGGGCCAAGATGATACCAAAAGGCTAAAAATACGAGTAAAGACATATCAGTCAATAGAATCAATAGAAAGTGGGAATGGTTGTATTTATATTCAAGTGAACTAGGAGGCAAAAACAACACCTAGGAATAAAGAGGAATACTTGAAAGTGACAAATCATAGTGACCACACAACAGGACTGAACCTACATAGGAAAACCAGGAGAAAGGGCACACTGTTCGCATGTCTATGTCGTGCCAGGCATGGGTTGGGGGCTTTCCAAGTCCACTCAGGTGACCCTCACAACAAGCCTGTGTAGTCGGTATCATCCTGGCAGGAAGGTGAGAGATGTGGTTTTGGAGGCTGACAAGGTGTTTGAATTCTGGCTCTTCCATTCACTAGGGATGTGACCTTGAGCCCCTAGAACAAAGTCAATTTCCTCACCATGGCCTCCGGGCTCTCAAGGCTTAGCGGTGCCTCCCCCTCTCACCTCCTCCCAGTCCACTCTTCCCCTGGCCTACTCTGCTGCTCACTCTTCCTAAACTTGCTCCTGCTCAGGGCCTTGGTGCTTTATGTTCTCTCAGCCTAAAATACCCTTCTCCCAGGTATTCTTCACATGCCTGACTCATTTAGGTCTCAAACATTAAACATCAAATATCACTGCGTCAGACAAACCCTGTGTGGCCATCCTATGTAATGTCTCAAGGAAAAGAGGAAGAGGGAAATAATATTACAAGCAGGGAATGAAATGTCTTGGAAAACGAAAAAAAGTTAGAATTCACAAATCCAAGGGTTGGTACTTTAATAAAAAAATGATCAATGAACAAACCTTTGAAAGATCCAACTAAGAAACAAAATAATTGTTTTGTTTAAAAATAGCACTATGAGCTATTTTTAAATCAGCCACTCAGTTTTATCACTGTGTCAAGGGTTGATCGGGCACAGGAAGGACAATATGCTAACCAGACTTACCAGGGACTGCTGGATGACTCAGAATAACTATTTTATAATTTATGGACTTCCCTGGTGGCACAGTGGTTAAGAATCCACCTGCCAATGCAGGGGACAGGGGTTCGAGCCCTGGTCTGGGAAGATCCCACATGCCGTGGAGCAACTAAGCCTGTGTGCCACAACTACTGAGCCCGCACTCTAGAGCCCATGAGCCACAGTTACTGAGGCAGACGTGCCTAGACCACGAGCTCCGCAACAAGAGAAGCCACCACAATGAGAAGCCCACGCACTGCAACGAAGACCCAAGGCAACCAAAAATAAATAAATAAATAAATTTATATTAAAAAATTATACCTCATTAAAGCTGAAAACAAACAACAATAAAAAATAATTAACCTCGGAGCATGCCTCCTCAGCTTCTGGAAGTTCCACGACCGGCAGTGAATGCTGTTGCGAGAGCAGCCTACCAGGGAGAGAACCTGCAGAGACATGTATACATGGAAGTCACCTGCCATGTGTAAGGTACCTTGTGGAAAGACTCAAATGGCAAAGAACTGATTGAGACTTCCAGCCAACAAGCAGTGAGGAAGTGACCTCCTCAGTCCACCAGCTTGTGAGGAACCGGCTCCTGCCAACCACAGGCTAGCAGAGAAACGTGGCTGTGAATGGAGGGAAGGAAATCCTGTCAAAGCTTCAGAATGGAAGCTTCAGACATAGATCAGAGAGTACCTTCAAGATGGTGGAGGAGTAAGACATGGAGATCACCTTCATCCCCACAAATACATCAAAAGTACATCTACGTGTGGAACAACTCCTACAGAACACCTACTGAATGCTGGCAGAAGACCTCAGACTTCCCAAAAGGCAAGAAACTTCCCACGTACCTGGCCATCTGGCGGAAAGGGTCTTGGTGCTCCGGCTGGCTACCAGGCTGGAGCCGCTGAGGTGGGAGAGCCAAGTTCAGGACACTAGACCACCAGAGACCTCCTGGCCCCATGTAATATCAATCGGTGAAAGCTCTCCCAGAGAACTCCATCTCAACGCTAACACACAGATCCACTCAACAACCAGCAAGCTCCAGTGCTGGACATCCTATGCCAAACAACTAGCAAGACAGGAACACAACACCACCCATTAGCAGAGAGGCTGCCTAAAATCATACTAAGTTCACAGACACCCCAAAACACACAACTGGACATGGTCCTGCTCACCAGAAGGACAAGATCCAACCTCATCCACCAGAACACAGGCACCAGTCCCCTCCACCAGGAAGCCTACACAACCCACTGAACCAACCTTACCCACTGGGGGCAGACACCAAAAACAATATGAACTACGAACGTGCAACCTGCGAAAAGGAGACCCAAACACAATAAGTTAAGCAAAATGAGAAGACAGAGAAATATGCAGCAGATGAAGGAGCAAGGTAAAAACCCACCAGACCTAACAAACGAAGAGGACATAGGCACTCTACCTGAAAAAGAATTCAGAGTCATGATAGTAAAGATGATCCAAAATCTTGGAAATAGAATGGAGAAAATACAAGAAACGTTTAACAAGGACCTAGAACTAAAGAACAAACAGTGATGAACAACACAATAAATGAAATTAAAAATTCTCTAGAAGGAATCAATAGCAGAATAACTGAGGCAGAAGAACAGAAAGTGACCTGGAAGATAAAATAGTGGAAATAACTACCACAGAGCAGGATAAAGAAAAAAGAATGAAAAGAATTGAGGTCTCAGAGACCTCTGGGACAACATTGAACACACCAACATTAGAATTATAGAGATCCCAGAAGAAGAAGAGAAAAAGAAAGGGACTGAGAAAATATTTGAAGAGATTATAGTTGAAAACATCCCTAATATGGGAAAGGAAAGAGTCAATCAAGTCCAGGAAGCGCAGAGAGTCCCATACAGGATAAATCCAAGGAGAAACATGCGAAGACACATATTAATCAAACTATCAAAAATTAAAGACAAAGAAAAAGCATTAAAAGCAGCAAGGGAAAAGCAAAAAATAACAGAAGGGAATCTCCATGAAGTTAACAGCTGATCTTTCAGCAGAAACTCTGCAAGCCAGAAGGGAGTGGCAGGACATATTTAAGGTGATGAAAGGGAAAGATCTACAACCAAGATTACTCTACCCAGCAAGGATCTCATTCAGATTCGACAGAGAAATTAAAACCTTTACAGACAAGCAAAAGCTAAGAGAATTCAGCACCACCAATCCAGCTTTACAACAAATGCTAAAGGAACTTCTCTAGGCAAGAAACACAAGAGAAGGAAAAGACCTACAATAACAAACGCAAAACAATTGAGAAAATGGTAATAGGAACATACATATCGATAATTACCTTAAATGTAAATGGATTAAATGCTCCAGCCAAAAGACATAGAGTGGCTGAATGGATACAAAAACAAGACCCATACATATGCTGTCTACAAGAGACCCACTTCAGACCTAGGGACACATACAGACTGAAAGTGAGGGGATGGAAAAAAATATTCCATGCAAATGGAAACCAAAAGAAAGCTGGAGTAGCAATTCTCATATTAGACAAAACAGACTTTAAAATAAAGACTATTAAAAGAGACAAAGAATGACACTACATAATGATCAAGGGATCGATCCAAGAAGAAGATATAACAATTGTAAATATTTACGCACCCAACATAGGAGCACATCAATACATGAGGCAAATAAATGCTAACAGCCATAAAAGGGGAAATCGACAGTAACACATTCATAGTAGGGGACTTTAACACCCCACTTTCACCAATGGACAGATCATCCAAAATGAAAATAAATAAGGAAACACAAGCTTTAAATGATACATTAAACAAGATGGACTTAATTGATATTTATAGGACATTCCATCCCAAAACAACAGAATACACTTTCTTCTCAAGTGCTCATGGAACATTCTCCAGGATAGATCATATCTTGGGTCACAAATCAAGCCTTGGTACATTTAAGAAAACTGAAATCGTATCAAGCATCTTTTCTGACCACAATGCTATGAGACCAGATATCAATTACAGGGAAAAAACTGTAAAAAATACAAACACATGGAGGCTAAACAATACTAAATAACCAAGAGATCACTGAAGAAATCAGAGGAAATCAAAAAATACCTAGAAGCAAATGACAATGGAAACACGACAACCCAAAACCTATGGGTTAAAACTGCAAAAGCAGTTTTAAGAGGGAAGTTTACAGCAATACAATCCTACCTCAAGAAACAAGAAAAATCTCAAATAAACAACCTAACCTTACACCTAAAGCAATTAGAGAAAGAAGAACCAAAAAACCCCAAAGTTAGCAGAAGGAAAGAAATCATAAAGATTAGATCAGAAATAAAGGAAAAAGAAATAAAGGAAACGATAGAAAAGATCAATGAAAGTAAAAGCTGGTTCTTTGAGAAGATAAACAAAACTGATAAACCATTAGCCAGACTCATCAAGAAAAAAAGGGAGAAGACTCAAATCAACAGAATTAGAAATGAAAAAGGAGAAGTAACAACTGACACTACAGAAATACAAAGGATCATGAAAGATTACTACAAGCAACTATATGCCAATAAAATGGACAACCTGGAAGAAATGGACAAATTCTTAGAAAAGCACAATCTTCCAAGAGTGAACCAGGAAGAAATAGAAAATATAAACAGACCAATCACAAGCACTGAAACTGAGACTGTGATTAAAAATCTTCCAACAGGGCTTCCCTGGTGGCGCAGTGGTTGAGAGTCCGCCTGCCGATGCAGGGGACACGGGTTCGTGCCCCGGTCTGGGAAGATCCCACATGCCGCAGAGCGGCTAGGCCCGTGAGCCATGGCTGCTGAGCCTGCGCGTCCGGAGCCTGTGCTCTGCAAGGGGAGAGGCCACAACAGTGAGAGGCCCGCCTACCGCAAAAAAAAAAAAAAAAAAAATCTTCCAACAAACAAAAGTGCAGGACCTGATGGATTCACAGGTGAATTCTATCAAACATTTAGAGAAGAGCTAACACCTATCCTTCTAAAATGCTTCCAAAGTATAGCAGAGGGAAGAACACTCCCAAACTCATTCTACGAGACCACCATCACCCTGATACCAAAACCAGACAAAGATGTCACAAAAAAAGAAAACTACATGTCAATAACACTGGTGAACACAGATGCAAAAATCCTCAACAAAATACTAGCAAACAGAGATCCAGCAGCACATTAAAAGGATCATACACCATGATCAAGTGGGGTTTATCCCAGGAATGCAAGGATTCTTCAATATACGCAAATCAATCAATGTGATACACCATATTAATAAACTGAAGAATAAAAACCATATGATAATCTCAACAGATGCAGAAAAAGCTTTTGACAAAATTCAAAACCCATTTATGATAAAAACTCTCCAGAAAGTAGGCACAGAGGGAACTTACCTCAACATAATAAAGGCCATATATGACAAACCCACAGCCAACATCGTTCTCAATGGTGAAAAACTGAAACCATTTCCACTAAGATCAGGAACAAGACAAGGCTGCCCACTCTCACCACTCTTATTCAACATAGTTTTGGAAGTTTTAGCCACAGCAATCAGAGAAGAAAAGGAAATAAAAGGAATCCAAATTGGAAAAGAAGAAGTAAAACTGTCACTGTTTGCAGATGACATGATACTTTACATAGAGAATCCTAAAGATGCTACCAGAAAACTACTAGAGCTAATCAATGAATTTGTTAAAGTAGCAGGATACAAAATTAATGCACAGAAATCTCTTGCATTCCTATACACTAACAACGAAAGATCAGAAAGAGAAATTAAGGAAACACTCCCATTTACCATTGCAACAAAAAGAATAAAATACCTAGGAATAAACCTACTTAAGGAGACAAAAGACCAGTATGCAGAAAACTATAAGACACTAATGAAAGAAATTAAAGATGATACAAACAGATGGAGAGATATACCATGTTCTTGGATTGGAAGAATCAACACTGTGAAAATGGCTATACAACCCAAAGCAATCTACAGATTCAATGCAATCCCTATCAAACTACCACTGGCATTTTTCACAGAACTAGAACAAAAAATTTCACAATTTGTATGGAAACACAGAAGGCCCCGAAAAGCCAAAGCAATCTTGAGAAAGAAA
The DNA here is from genome assembly GCF_964165515.1 of Mesoplodon bidens. NCBI lineage: Eukaryota > Metazoa > Chordata > Mammalia > Artiodactyla > Ziphiidae > Mesoplodon > Mesoplodon bidens. The sequence continues at coordinate 37,413,151 of NC_138178.1, forward strand.
AACGGAGCTGGAGGAATCAGGGTCCCTGACTTCAGATTATACTACAAAGCTACAGTAATCAAGACAGTATGGTACTGGCACAAAAACAAAAATATAGATCAATGGAACAGGATAGAAAGCCCAGAGATCAACTCATGCACATATGGTCACCTTATCTTTGATAAAGCAGGCAAGAATATACAATAGAGAAAAGACAGCCTCTTCAATAAGTGGTCCTGGGAAAACTGGACAGCTACATGTAAAAGAATGAAATTAGAACACTTCCTAACACCATACACAAAAATAAACTCAAGATAGATTAAAGACGTAAATATAAGGCCAGACACTATAAAACTCTTAGGGGAAAATACAGGCAGAACACTCTATGACACAAATCATAGCAAGATCCTTTTTGACCCATCCCCTAGAGAAATGGAAGTAAAAACAAAAATAAACATATGAGACCTAATGAAACTTAAAAGCTTATGCACAGCAAGGGAAACCATAAACAAGACGAAAAGACAACCCTCAGAACGGGAGAAAATATTTGCAAGTGAAGCAACTGACAAAGGATTAATCTTCAAAATATACAAGCAGTTCATGCAGCTCAATATCAAAAAAACAAACAACCCAATCCAAAAATGGGCAGAAGACCTAAACAGACATTTCTCCAAAGAAGATATACAGATTGCCAGCAAACACATGAAAGGATGCTCAACATCACTAATCATTAGAGAAATGCAAATCAAAACTACAATGAGGTATCACCTCACACAGGTCAGAATGGCCATCATCAAAAAATTTACAAACGATAAATGCTGGAGAGGGTGTGGAGAAAAGGGAACTTGCTTGCACTGCTGGTGGGAATGTAAACTGATACAGTCACTATGGAGAACAGTATGGACGTTCCTTAAAAAACTAAATAGAACTACCATATGACCCAGCAATCCCACTACTGGGCAAATACCCTGAGAGAACCATAATTCAAAAAGAGTCATGTACCACAATGTTCACTGCAGCACTACTTACAATAGCCACGACATGGAAAGCAACCTAAGTGTCCATTCACAGATGAATGGATAAAGAAGATGTGGCATGGGCTTCCCTGGTGGCACAATGGTTAGGAGTCCGCCTGCCAATGCAGGGGACACGGGTTCATGCCCTGGTCTGGGAAGATCCCACATGCCGCAGAGCAACTAAGCCTGTGCATCAGAACTACTGAGCCTGCGCTCTAGAGCCCACGAGCCACAGCTACTGAGCCCACGTGGCACAGTTACTGAAGCCCGCGCACCTACAGCCCATGCTCCGCAACAAGAGAAGCCACCACAACGAGAAGGCCGCGCACTGCAACGAAGAGTAGCCCCTGCTTGCCACCACTAGAGAAAGCCCGTGCACAGCAACACAGGAGCCAATGCAACGAAAAATTTAAAAATTAATAAATTAAAAAAAAAGATGGGCACATATACACGATGGAATATTACTCAGCCATAAAAAGAAACGAAATTGTTATTTGTAGTGAAGTGGGTGGACTTAGAGTCTTTTAACAGAGTGAAGTAAGTCAGAAAGAGAAAAACAAGTATCGTATGCTGATACATATGTATAGAATCTTAAAAAAAAATGGTTCTGAAGAACCTAAGGGCAGGACAGGAATAAAGATGTAGACGTAGAGAATGGACCTGAGGACACGGGGAGGGGAAAGGGTAAGCTGGGACGAAGTGAGAGAGTGGCATGGACATATATGCACTACCAAATGTAAAATAGATAGCCAGTGGGAAGCAGCCGCATAGCACAGGGAGATCAGCTCGGTGCTTTGTGACCACCTAGAGGAGTGGGATAGGGAGGGTGGGAGGGAGACGCAAGAGGGAGGGGATATGGGGATATATGTATACATATAGCTGATTCACTTTGTTATACAGCAGCAACTAACACAACAAGGTAAAGCAATTATACTCCAATAAAGATGTGGAAAAAAAATTAACCGCACCTCCACCTCCTCCAAGCAGTAACTTGTGATCCTCACCTTTTGGAACAGTGTAGGTTAATTCATTCATGCATGCATCCAATAAATATTGAGAGCCTACCATGTGTCAAGCATTGTCCTAGGAGTTGAGAGGGGACAAGAGCAAACAGGTCAGCTTCGATCCCTGCCTCCCCCAGCATGCAGTCTGGACGCAGGGTGGGGTCAGGGGGACAGCATGTAGGCTGGAATGAGGAGTACAGCAGGGCGGATTCTTGAAAAGAGCCTTGGACTGCAGAGACGGCTTTGTAAATGACCGAGTCTAGTCAAGTCACTGAACCCCCCTGAGCCTCTGCATTTCCAAATTTGCCAAACGGGAACTTACCTTGAAGAACTGTTGTAAGAACTGAAGCTATGCACAGCGCTTCAGTGGGCCGTCACTAAACGGCCTCAGTAGGCAGAAAGGTTATGGTTATTTCTGGAGAGGTGGTGTGAGGGTTGCAACACGTACGGCAGGTGCCCGGTGGTAACGTCTGGGTGGAAGAGCCCTCGCTGGGCAGAGGGGCAGCCGACCGCCTCGGGCCACTCAGCGAGTCACGAGGTTTCTCGGTTACCCTTGCTCCAAACACTTCCCTAATGCCCCTTACCGGACTCCACACAAAGCCACCCCGCCCCAGCCGCCACGTACTGCAGATGAGGCGGACACGCACACCTTCCCCTGAAATCCTGCCGTGGCCATAGCGAGGTCGCGGCACCCTTAACGTATGCGCAACCTGCACGCAGGCACGCGGCGCGGCCCGTCCCGCCCATCCAGGAGGCGGGGTCCTGCGGCCTGGGCTCCGCCCTGGAGCGTCCGGCCCCGCCGCGGGCCCCGCCTCCGGCTCGCCGGGAACTGCCTAGAGCCGGGATCCAGCTGGCTGTACCGGGCGGGGAGCGCCTGGGAACTTTAAGGAGGGGGTGGGCCTGGGGGCGGTGGCCCCAGGAGCGGTTGCCGCGGGGACTGGGCGGTGACGCGGCCCGAGGGCGGAAGTGAGAAAGTTGCCGGCGTCCCGAGAGGAGTTGGTGGAGCTGTACGCGCGGCGCGGCAATGGGGGGCTCGGGCAGTCGCCTGTCCAAGGAGCTGCTGGTCGAGTACCAGGTGCGTGAGACGCCAGTCCCCAGGGAGTTTGCGCGCGGCCCTGCGCTTGGGGGTGTGGGGGTGTCCCCGAACGGCGGCAGGGCGGCGGACGCGGCCTCTGGCCCCGGGCCGCCCGCTGACCTCCTGTCTTGTTTTGCCTTCCAGGACTTGACGTTCCTGACCAAACAGGAGATCCTCCTGTAAGTGCTGTCTCGAACCTCACCTCCGGGATCTTCTGGGGACGACTTCGGGCGTGGGGGGCGGGGGAGGCTCTGTCTTACAGGTGGGCAAACTGAGGCCCCGCCAGAGGGAGAGGCAGGGGCCTGCCCGAGGTCAGGAGCTGAGCCGGAACTGGAGTGCAGGGCCCCGGGCCCTAGGCTGTGCCCTCTTCCCGGCACGACCTTCCCGCTGGCGCCGGCGGCCGCAGCTGTGCACCGTGGAGTCACCTCGCAGCTTCCAGCCAAAGTTGGGCGCTCTTTGATTTCGCTCCACTGGCTTCTGCATAACCGAAGTTACTCCAGTCCGGCAGGGGCTGCTGCAGTTCTGGGCTGCTTTACCTACAGGCAAAGCCAGAGAAGCCTTGGGGAGCCTGGCTCCTCCTTTACCTGAATAATACAGTAACCGTTAACGCTTATTGAGCACTTGCTGTGTGCCAGGCTGTGCTACGAGGTTTTCTACATTACCTAATTTAACCCTCACGACGGAGGTATGGGGACAGCGACACAGTTTGATAATTTGTCTTAAGACTGAGTAGGAGGATTTGAACTGGGACTGGAACCCCCTCCCTAGCCGTGGGCAAACTTTATGTGGCCAGGGCACTTGAGTGAGAAGATTCCTGAGCTTCTCTGGGCAAAAGTAATCCCAGTGGGAATGAGATGGTGCCTAAGGAGTAGATAGTTCAGGGTAGCTGCTTTGAGGAGCAGCAGGAGGTTCCTGAAATGAATGAGAATGAGATTTCAGTTCAGCTCTTTTCATTTGTTCTTCAGGGCCAACTTATGGCTCCTTCCCAGACCTCTCTATCCCTCGGGGGGGTCTAGAACCAGGGCCCAGTGCCTGGGACACAGTGGGCCCACAGTCAATACCCATTGCAAGAATGGACTCCCAGCCTATACTGTCTTGTAATATATCTCCTCTTGGGTTATGCCTGAGACTCAGACATACTGTGTATGGGGCTTAGCTCCTCACCTGGTTTATAATGGGTAGCAAGGCAAGGAGTGGGGATGTAATACACTCAGGAAGGGACGACAACAGCTTCCCCTCCTTCTGCCAGAGCCCACAGGCGGTTTTGTGAGCTGCTTCCCCAGGAGCACCGGAGTGTGGAGGAGTCACTGCAGGCACGAGTGTCCTTGGAGCAGATCCTCAGCCTTCCAGAGCTCAAGGTGCCAGCCCCCCAGCCTCCCTCTGCTACTCCTTTTGAGATCATGTGGTCACTGGTCCCCATTCTAGTCTTTTCCCTTTTTAGCCCTGATTTCCTGGGGGCTAGGGTTTTACCAAAATCATGCAAGGGAATTATATAGAAGGGTGTTTTGCAACCTGGGATTCTCAGACATATTCTTGGAGGTTCAAACAAGTTTTATCCTTTAAGAGGAGTTAAATTACCTTATTAAAGCTTGAGAAACCCTGTTCCAAAGGCTGATTGCTCTCCATAGGGCTGCTGTGAAAATTGCTATGCAAAATGCCTGGCCTAGTGCTTGTAACACAGTAAGTACTCAGTGAAATGTTTTGTTTTAAAATAACCAGCCCATCTTGTCCTCTTTGCTTAGGATGCCTTCCTCTTCCTTCTGTGCTCCCAGGCCTGCCTTTGGGTTAAGCTCTGACTCCTGAGAAGCCACCCCCAGCTGGGTCGTTGGTCCTCCTGAGCTCCGTGCTGGCCCCAAAGCACTGATTGTTCTCCCCTCGAGAGCCTGAACTGTTCCCTCCAGTTTCCCAGTGGGGTTTGAGTGTGTGACTTGGGCTGCATCCTGTGGCATTCACAGAAGGCTTTCTTGCCTAGGCCAACCCCTTCAAGGAGCGAATCTGCAGGGTCTTCTCCACTTCCCCAACCAGAGACAGCCTGAGCTTTGAGGACTTCTTGGACCTCCTCAGTGTATTCAGTGACACAGCCACCCCAGACATCAAGTCCCACTATGCCTTCCGCATCTTCGGTAAGAACCAGGGGCCGGGTGGAACACCACCCGTTCCAACATGGTCTTTGTGGGGGTACTGCTTGGGAGCTGGGGGTCAGGAGCTCGGAGCTCATCCTGACCACATCCTTTTTGGCTTCCTGTGTCTGCTTTCTAGATTTTGATGATGACGGAACCTTGAACAGAGAAGACCTGAGCCAGCTCGTGAACTGCCTCACGGGAGAGGGTGAGGACACACGGCTCAGTGCCTCAGAGATGAAGCAGCTCATCGACAATGTGAGCAACGGGACCGGGCTCGGCTGGGCCGGGCTGGGGAGCAGGAGGGAAGGGTTGGGCTTTGGCCTGAAGCTTTCCCTTTCCCAGATCCTAGAAGAGTCTGACATTGATAGGGATGGGACCATCAATCTTTCTGAATTCCAGCATGTCATCTCCCGCTCACCAGACTTTGCCAGGTATGACTGTGGTGCTCATTTGCTGCACTGAGTCTGCGACGTTATTATGGGAGGTGGTATCTGAGGTTAGAGAAAGCCTCCTGCTTCCTCTGAATGTATTAGAGTAGCTCTTCCTCTAGAGGGGACTCACAGATATGGGACACAGCCCATTCCAAAGGGTCTTGGGAGAGAGGTAGGTAAGTTTGGGTTTAGTCCCTACCTTCCTCTGCCAGCAGAAAACCCAATGCACTCTTCTTTTGTTCAGCTCCTTTAAGATTGTCCTGTGACAGGAGCCACAGGGTGTGGCCCAGCACCCTGTCGAAGAAACTTTGCACTGCTGAGCCACGGCCAAGGTTACTACCTCTGTGTTGCCAGGGCCAGCCAAGCTGGCCCAGCCTGGAGGTGGCACTGCGCAGCCTTGCCTGGGACAGGGGAGGGTCCTCCACGTCAAGGCTTCTCCCCTTTCTCACTGTCATTGTCATCGCTGTTTGTGTTTCTACTAATCAATAATAAAGGTTTAGAAGTTTTGAGCCTTTGTGTGACACTAGAAATGCTGACATGAGGAAGGAGTGGACTTGTAGGAGCTTTCAGTCACACTGGGAATAAGGATCTAAAGAAGCGGACAGCAGGAAGTCAGGCTGTACCCCACGCTTCCCACCCACCCCTTGTGAGGGTGTGAGTATGAAGGGTAACATGAGGGGTGGAACTCTTCTGCATCCTGATTGTGGTGGTGGTTACATGAATTTATACATGTGTTAAAACTTGCAGAACTGTGTACTAAAAGAAAAAAGTTTTACTGTATGATCATTTTAAAGATAAAAATTCTTTTCAAGTTAAAACAAGAAAACGCAAGACCTTGTCCCCTGTGCCCCATCCCTGAACTGAATTGGGGATGCAAAGTAAAGGGACTGAAGTAAAGTGAACAAATCCCCTCCCCCATCCACCAGTGTGTTGGTTAAACTCCCCACTTTAAGAACCTGGCTCTGCTGGGAGGTGCGGTTGGCCAGGCTGGGCTGGCTCTGGCCCACTAGCACCTGAAAGAGGAGGCCTAGAACCTCCCAGAACTCAAAGAACTATACCAGCCTCAAAAAGCAACAGTCCTTTGCTTTTTGGAAGGGGCACGATTCAATTTCAATTCTTTAGATTTTATTAAAAAAAAAAAAGTAAAGTGCATTTTATTAAAAAGAATACAAAACCCACATAAACTCAGGGACCCTGTGCTGGGCAGTATCAACATCCCTTAGAGTGGAGGCTGCAAGGTGTAGGGGTGAACTGGGGACTGGTTTTGAAGAGGAGGCCAGGGCAAGTGTGGGGAAAAGGGACACAGGTTTGCAGGCTGGGATGGAGGAAGGCAGGCAACAGTCTTCCTCGAATTCCGAGGGAAGGTGTACATTGTCATATACTCTCTCCTGGGCTCACGCTGCCCTCTGTCTCTCTCATGTGGCCACAGCCTGATACAGGCCGGAAAGGTCCAGGAGGTGGGTCTGAGCCCAGGGCCTCATGAGAGCTGTGGTGCCAGCGTGGCCCTCCAGTCCCTGAGGTGACAGGATGATGGCTGCAACAACTTGGCCAGCTGGCGAGGCTGGACCCACTGGAACCCGAGCTGGCCCCTGGCTCTGCCATGAGAAGGGGCAGCCTGTGGCAGTAGGATAAGGCGGAAGGTGGAAGAGGCCAGTTGGTGTGGGATGTCCAACTCTGTCTCCGACAACCACTTTGGATAAGCCCTCCCAGTCCGGAGGCTGGGCCGGCCATGTGCATGGCGTTCTGTGTTCTCTCACTGTTTTCTCTCGTTTCACATTTTCAACTGTTTTGAAACAAAGGGCTCAGTTTACATAAGGAGTACTGTTCTGCCCACCCGGGCAGGCCCCGATCTTCAGCCAGGCCCTGTGGGGCTGTGGCCATCTGGGGTGGAGGGGCCTTGCCGCTTGACAGCAGGCGAGCTGGCTCCATCAGTCCCGAGGGCTGGGCACCGCGGCTGTGTTCCACGAGGAGCAGAGGTCCAGCCGACCCTCTCTGAGCACTCCTGGCCCCTAGAGGGAGGCCGCCTCTAGAAGTTTGCTCTCACACCACAGAGTCCCGGATTTCAGAGCCCAGGCGGACCCGGGGCCGGGGACACACCGGGGACACCTCCACGAAGCTGTCCTGGATACTGAGCGGCCTCTTCTCTGACTCTGTGAAGACCCGGGGCCCTGGGGAGCTGTCCGACAGAGCCTGGTAGCCTCGGTGGTCGAGTGGGGTGCTAGGGGGGCCCATGCCATTGAGTGGCCTGGTCTCAGGTGGCAGTACGACTGGGCGGGTCTTGGGGTGTACGCTGGCACACTCCCCCTGCTTCAGGAAGACTTTCATGCCGCCCCGGTGCCGGTAGAGGAAGAATAAAATGAAGAGCACCATGGCGAACACGAACAGCGCGCACATCACTAGGAACTCGGTCCAGTAGGACTTGTCTGCACCCCAGCTGGCCTTGCCCCCGGCTGGCGCGCTCACCCGAGACGTGTTGATGATGACGGGCACGCTGCCACTCCGGTCTGCTTGGTTTGCCACTGCGTCCACCACCTTTGGGCAGTAGCTGGCCTCCAGCTGCCGGAAGCCCTCCTCCAGCGACCAGCACTGGAACTCCCCCAGCTCCTGCTGGCTGCCCACCAGCAGCAGGTCCCCAGTGGACAGCACGCGGCAGGAGGCCGAGGAATTAATGGGGACCCCGTTGTGCAGCCAGAGCCGGGTTGCCAAGTTGGAGAGGAGGGGGCAGGCCAGGGTGTTCACTGTGTGGGGCTGGAACTGGACTGGCTCACAATGCTTCTCGCCTGCAGGCAAACGAGGCACAGTCCCGGGTAAAGGGAGGCTGGCGTCCACGGTAGCCCCAGGCTCACCCACCTCCCTCTGCACTATGGTCCTCGTGCTGTAACAGCAACTCTGGGGACTTCGGGGACTCGGGGTCTCACTTGCCAGGGTCCTGCTTGCAGGGCCAAAGGGGTGAGGAAGTGAGGAAAGGCATTTACACACAGCAGTGGCTGCAGGAGCCTTCTAGGCACACTAGACCCCCACCTCTCCTCCACCCTCTGACGGGGCACCTTACCTCTTGGTACAGAAGTCCGGGCCTTGGACAAGGAAGTGTTGCAGAGTTCCCTGGCATTGGCTCCCTCGATATCCTGGATCCATGGCCTGAGGACCAAAAAGAGTCTGGGATGGGCCAGGAACCCCCGTAAAACTGCATCTGCCCACCCTCCGTGCAGCACATGCCCTCAGGCAGCCCTGCAGATGTGGGCCTGGGGAAGGGCTCAGGGATCACCAGGCCCAAAGCAGGGGTGAAAGGCAGGCGGCTTCCCTGGGTGGATTCCCCACCCCGCAGGGTTTGGGCCGGCATCTCCTCTGTCTACACAGTATTTACTTCAGTTAAAAGTTACTGTAGGGACTTCCCTGATGGGCCAGTGGTAAAGAATCCACCTTCCAACGCAGGGGATGTGAGTTCGATCCCTGGTCGGGGAACTAAGATCCCACACACTGCGCAGCAACTAAGCCCACACGCTCTAGAGCCTGCGTGCCACAACTAGAGAAAAGCCCCTGTGCCGCAACGAAAGATCCTGCATACTGCAACTGAGACCCGGTGCAGCCAAGTAAATAAATACTAAAAAAAAAAAAAAAAAAAAAAAGGTACTGTAATACCCTGAATTACAAAAGCAGTGAGTTGAGCTCTTAGAAAATGTAAGGAAGGATAGCTGGATCTGTATGTATGTACCTGTCTCTTAAAGCAATGCACATGCACTGATTTGTTTTTAGAAAACTGGAAAAAAACAAGCACAAAGGCTAAAAACATTACAAAAGTCACAATCAACCATCCAGCGAGAATGGCAGGCAGCATTTTTTTGAGTGTGCCTTCAGGTGTACATATGTATATGCATACATGGTGTTTTGAAATATAAAACGAACCAGGTATCCCCTTGAGTGAAGTATGTACACTACAAATAGGACAGATCCCATATTTACTTAAAATGTGTATTTTTATTTTACACATGTAGAAAAATCTGGGGGGATATATATTAAAATCTCACTGTAAGTCTCTAGGTGGTAGGATTAGGGTAGTTTTTATTTTATTTATCTCTATTTTTTTCTATATGAAAATTTTAAATCTAAATAAGTGATTTTGAAAACAGTTTTTAATGGGTTGGTTGGTTGGTTTTTGGCCGCCACCACTTGCAGGACCTGAGTTCCCCAATCAGGGATCGACCCTGTGACCACTGCAGTGGAAGCGCAGAATCCTAACTACTGGACCGCCAGGGAATTCCCTTAATGGGTTTGTTAACGGACTGTTATGTAGCCCTTATTTTTTGTTCCTTAACTACATTCACATGCCAATTGACATTCTCCTGCAAAGCTTTTCATAGCTCTGACATTTCATACTTTACCAAATCTTGTCTCTGGCTTTACAGATGGGTAAGGCAAACATAATTTATCGTTTGAACTACAACACTTAATGAGAGTCAGAAGGGGAGCTGATTAATAATTATTCCCAGACAGTAGACACAAATGAGGCTGTGTGGTGATTCCACAGAGGGCCTAGGGAAGGCACTCGGAGGCCTAGTGCATAGGGTTGGACAAGTGGGTGGGGCCTTCAGGAGCTCTCACCTGGAGGCCACCGCAGGCCGGTAGAGGCTGACGTGCTTGCAGCTGGAGCCACTCCAAGCGCAGTAGGGGTCCCGGGCCAGGAGGCAGTCCCCGCAGCTCTGGTACAGGCTGCAGTTGGCCACGGGCACCTGGACCACACCCGAGTGTGAGGCACCATACAGCAGTCCCTGCACAGGCACGGGGGATGAGAAGCAGCAACGGGCAGCCAGGGCCACCACCCAGAGCTGCACCGGCTCGAGTGCACACAAAAGCCACCCACAGGGGGGCCTCCTCTCATGCTCCCGGGCCCCCACATTCTGAGAGCTTATGCCAGGAGCCTGGATCTCTCCATCTGGCTGGGGCAGGGGTCGGGCACCCCAAGCACGCTGCCCAGACTCCTCCTCTGCTCACCCTGTCGGCATCCAGAAGCAGGTTCTGCACGGGCTGTCCTGATGAGAAGATCTGGAGCTCCTCGATGATATGCACCCCGGAGCCCACGCTCACCGCCTTGTGCAGCCAGCCGTCACCTGCAACATGGACAGCACTCAGGCCCTGCGCAGAGCCTGAGGCCCACATCCCAATAGCTATGCCCCATTGACTCCGAGCCTGCCCTGCTGTGGGCACTCACTAGTGCCTAGGAAGAGGACGTCGTAGGTGCGCTGCAGGCCAGGGACGCGGTGGACAGCCACACGCTGGTAGCGGGCCTGGGGCTGCAGGAGTAACAGGCGGCTGCGGACCTGCCCGTCCATCAGGAAGTGGTCCTTGAGGAAGTTCAGCACACGGTCGGGGAGCTGCAGGGACGAGCTGATCTTCCTTTCCCGGGCGCTATTGGTGATGCACTGAAGGAGAAGGTGGTGGCTTGAGGCGAGTGGCACTTAGGGCAGCAAGCAGGATGTGGGTCCTGCAAATCCCACTGGGATTGCCGGCCCTGTCTCCCCAGTGAACAGCAAGGGTACCTGCCCCGCCCTTGGAAGCCACAGCACAGCACTCCAGTTCTGCGAAGCCAGCTCACTGATCTACAGGCCTAAGGGCAAAGCCCAGGGTGTGGGGCGCCCAAGGGCCCCAGCTGCCAGGGTCTCCCCCTCTCTGCCCACCAACCATCTCTCCTTCCTGCCCACCCTTCCCCCACCCCCTTCCACAAGCCTCAAGAAGCATGACCACACTTCCTGATCCTGTAGCATCCTTTTGGCAGTGCTCTCTCAGGACGCCCTGGCTGACCAAGGCTTCCTAGTGTAGGGGCATGAGGGTGCCTGCAGTTAGTTTCCCATATTGCCAGGGGTGCTTCCTGATTCTCTCTGCCCCTGGTCATTCTCTGTAAAAGCCCCAGGAATTAATACCCTGGAGTGACCCTCAACTGCACAGGAGTTGGTGACAAACACCCCAGTGGGACAATGCTGAGATGTGCTCCACGCAGCCTCCCAGGGCCCCAGGGAACAAGCTCCAGGTGCCCACAGCAGTAGCAGCTCAGTGACACACACTTTCTTAGCTACGCCCCCTCCTCCCACAATCCTGTTCCCCCCTGCTTCTTCCTGGGATCACCTCCCCTAAAAACTGCTGGCACTCACATCCTTGTCTCAAGGTCTGCTTTGTGGGGAGCCCATGAGGCTGGAAGGAAAGAAGAAAGGACTGTTTCCCCATGGCCTGTCACTCAATAAATAAATAAGGAGCTCACAGCAGAGTTGGGGAGAGGCACGTGCAGTCAGCGTCCTGATGGGGGACACCCCTGCCCAGCCTAAAGCAGGTTTGAAGCCACCCCGACATTCATGGTCACATCTAACTCAGAAAGAAAAACAAGCAGGCCTGGGCTTCGTCCCCACTTTCAAGGTAAGAAAACAGACTCGGAGAAAGCAAGTGATCCCAGCACAGCTGGGGACCCATCCTCCCAGCACAGGGGCAGCACTCACCGCGCCGGGCCGGGGCGAGGGCACCGGGTGGGTCACGGTGTACCACTGCTGCGTCTCGCGGTTCACCTCCTTGTAGAGGCCATTGAAGGCCCTCTGCACGTCCCTCATGGTGAAGACACAGATGGCAGAGCCTTCTGTGGTCCCCCTGTGCCTACCAAGGAAGTGGCCAGATTAGCCCAGGAGCCCTGGGGCTCACGATGAGGCCAGCGGGGCCCAATCCCGGCCCCAACTCATCCCCCCCACCCCATTCTCAGCTAGGTCCTGGGGGCCCTACCACTGGGATGTGAAGACCCCGTAGAAGAGGGTGTCACGCCATTCCTGGGGGCTGGAGCTCAGTGTGAAGACGTCTTGCAGTACGTTGAATGGGAAGCCATCGTCAGGCCGCAAGCACAGCAGCTGGGCCTTCAGGAAGGACGTCCAGCGCTGCTGCAGGACCCGCTCGCCCCCCTCATCACCCTGGGAGAGGGAGAGAGGGCCTGGGCTTAGGCACGAGCAGGGGTGGGACACTTGATGCTCCTCGCTGCCCCCTCCCCAGCGGTGGCTGAGACAGACGCCAGGCAGAGCCAGACAGACCCAAAGCCACGCCTGAGTCCATTTCACATCAAGAAGACTTGAGGTGGCAGCCTTCAGGTCGCCTCACCGGGAGGCTAGCTAAGTAAATGACAGTGCTTTCTTTACTGTGGGACACCAGGGAAAAGGACGAAGGGGAGTCTATCTACAAACGTGGAAAGATGTCACACGTGGAAAGATATCATGATTCACCACTGAGCAAAAAGGGAAGCTAAAGAATCACATTACAGTATAAATCTTGTTTGTACATGGTTTTAAATAATATAAATACGTATGTATTTACACACGTGCCCAAAAAAAAATTAGCAAGGAACATTCTAACTTCTTGTGGTGGGACGGTGGGATTATAACACCAATAGTTGACAACTAGTGGTTGCTCACCACATCTCTAAAAGCCCTACACAGATCGTTAACAACCCTGAGGGAGTTTTGTTATGATTCCCACTGAACAGAGAAGGAAACGAACTGATTTCTCAGTAAGGAAACTGCCCAAGATCACACGACCTGCAGGGTTTGAACCCAGGCAGCCTGGCTCTAGAGTCTATGCTCTTTTTTTTTTTTTTTTTTTTGTGGTACGCGGGCCTCTCACTGCTGTGGCCTCTCCCGTTGTGGAGCACAGGCTCCGGATGCGCAGGCTCAGCGGCCATGGCTCACGGGCCCAGCCGCTCTGCGGCATGTGGGATCTTCCCGGACCGGGGCACGAACCCGTGTCCCCTGCATCAGCAGGCGGACTCCCAACCACTGCGCCACCAGGGAAGCCCCGAGTCTATGCTCTTAATCACGATACCACGGTGCCTCTTATCTTGTAAGTGATTTTCGTGTGTACTTTTCTACATTTTCATGTTTTTTTTAATAAGGAAAAACAGAGACATTTTAACTGAAAAGGTGAGAGAGAAGAGCCAGTAGCCAAGCCATTCCTCCTGGAGGACAGGAGAAGGCCACAGGTGCGGGGCCTTCTGGTTCTGTACCCGAGGAGCCTTCGGGGTCTCTGGGATGGCCCGGCCCGCTCACCTTGCAGACACGGGCAATGCGGGACACGATGGTGTTCTCAAAGAACTCAAACTCCTGGCCAGTCTCGCTGAAGAAGAAGTAGATCTTGTCATCGTCCCCTTGCAGGCTGCCCAGGCTCTCGGGAATGTAGGCTGAGGCCACAAATGCTGGGTCTGTGGGGGCCAGTGGGGAGCACAGAGTCAGCCCAGGGATCCCAGACAGGCGAGACTCTGTTCTCAGGCCCTGCTGGGTGGACAGGGCCCCCCTCCCTGAGGCCCCGTGACAGCCCACTGGGTGGGGCAAGAGGACTTCACCTTGTAGCCAGTTGAGGGAGCTCTCAGTCTTGGTGGGGCGGAGGCTTTGGCTCCGTGAGATGGCCGGGTCATTCCCCTGGAAGCTGCTGACTGTTCCAGTGTACAGCTCGCCATCTGCCAAGAGGACATGCCCATGGGAATGAGCCCTCAGCACAGCCCATTCCCGCTCAGGGCCCGGAGTGACACGAGTGCTGCCCTTCTTGTTTGAGGAGGTCAGAGGAGGGAGTAGGAACTGAGAAAAGCCAACCCAAGGGCAGCCCAGGGTCGCCGCAACCCCTGGGAATCGGTGTGGCATGGACCTACCAGCTCAGACCTGGGGCCCACCCTGCTCCCCTGCCCGCCCTCACATGAGGCCTCAATGAGCCCATCCTGCCCCCCGACCCCCAAAACTCACCCACCACCAGGGCCGTGGACTTGAAATTGGGGTCAAAGGGACAACGGCCCTTGCCATCTTCCAGGAGGATGTTCCCCACCACGTCCTGTGCCAGAGTGAAGTTCTCCATGTTCTGCAGGGGAGTAGATGGGAGAGCTCAGGGGCACGCCAGGGAGTGAGGGGCTCGGCGGGAGAACAGGGAGGTGTGCTGGAGAGAAGGGAGGGGTCTGACGGGCCGTCCTTCTCATCCCGGCACCCCGGGCACAGTCCCAGCACCGTCTCACCAGGACCTGATGCGGTGGGCACTGTTGCCCCACGGAACAGAGAGGAGAGGAGGCTTAGAAAGGCAATGTGGGCCAGGAAAGGGCAGCGACATGATTCAAACTCAGGTATGTCTGACTCCAAAGCTGGTTGCTCCAAAGCCTCAAAATGCCACCCTTTATGAAGGTGTGCGTAGGGCAGAAACGTAAGGGTGTGCGTGTGTTGAGGAGGGTGGACGAGGTGGGCTGGCGGGAATTGAGTGAGAGCAGGGGAAAGAGCTGGAGGAAGCAAGAGGGCGTGATTGTGGGTCAGCCAGCATTTTTGTGCCTGGGGAATCCCACCCCCCGCCGCCCCCTGCAGGGCAACCTGGCCATCAGGGCTGGGGCTGGGCCTCAGGGCTCTCGGGGCCCACTGCTGTCAAGAGGCCTCCCCCTGGGCCCTGCCCTTTACCAGGGGTCAGTGCTAGAGACCAGCTCCCTGGGGCACAAAGACAGGCAGTTCCCAGGCCAGCCGCAGGCGAGCCCGGGGTGAGGAGGGGCACTCACAATGTAGGTGCACACGGGGCTGAAGGCTGCGGTGCCACAGGTGAACAAGTGGCTGCTGTTGAGTGGCAGGAGGATCTTGATGTAGTTTTGACAGTCCCGCTGGAGGAGGGAGGAGGATGTCAGGCCCAAGCAAGCCACCAGGGGGCACCGCCGAGCCCTCCCCACCCGACGCAAGGCCAGCCCTGGGG
Source organism: Mesoplodon bidens (assembly GCF_964165515.1). Lineage (NCBI taxonomy): Eukaryota > Metazoa > Chordata > Mammalia > Artiodactyla > Ziphiidae > Mesoplodon > Mesoplodon bidens. Next base: position 37,428,502 of record NC_138178.1, read on the forward strand.
GTGAGGCCTCTGCTCCCCAGTACTCAAATCCTGGAGTAAACGAGACTCCAGGAGCCTCGTGGGGCAAAAGCAGATGGGGGACCTTGGGCCTCAGGTCGTTCCGTGATTGGAAAACTTCTCTTCAGTATGGGGTGAAGGCACAGAATCCCTCCCTTTTGAGCTGTCTCAGCCCCACCTGGTGAGGCAGCTACGCCCAGAGCAGGAGGAAACACACAGCCCTGAACCCTGGGCCCCAGACTTGCGGGTCGCCTCTGCGAGCGTGTCTAACAGCTCTAACAGCGTGCTACTGAGCTTCTGATTGTTCCCACCAAACTCTCTCCTCCAGGACCTGCCCCTTGCACTGACGGCTACTCCGCCTTCTCAGCTCCTCAGGCCCTGAGCCTAACGGCCAGCTTTGACTCTCTGATACCCACCACCCCGGTTCTTCCATCAGGAAATCCTGGTGGCCCCATCTTCAAAATACTTCCGGGATCCGACCGTTCCTCGCTCCCTTTATTGGTCCAACCCTGGTCTGGGCACCATCGCCTCTTGCCCCTCACTGGTCTCCCTCCCTCTGTCCTCGCCCCAACGAGGCCGCTCTCCACCACCGCGGCCAGAGTGACCTTTTGCAAATGCACGCCAGACGATGTCACTGTCCTGCTCAGCCAGCCAGTGGTTCCCCACATACCTCACTCAGAGTGAAATCTACAGTCCTGTTCCTCCCCCATGTCAACTCCCTCACCTCATTTGAGCCAAGTAATCTTGGCTCAAATGTCACTTTTTAAATGAAGTGTAACCTGACCACCTTTTAAACCTGACCTTCTGTTTCACAATGATATAATAACCAGTGTCTAAAAGCACCTGGGCACAGAGCAAGTGCTTAATACATTTCTGCTGAATAAAAGAAATCAGGGGTGGTCAGGACTTGAACCTGTGTCTTGACCCCAAGTCCGGTGCTCTTCTGCTTTCACCTTAACTGCCCTCTGCTGCACTCAGGACCAGGAAGGCCTCTGGGAATGGTGAGGAGTCCTCCCAGAGAACCCCAGGCTGGACGGGCTCCCACCCAGTGGTCTGGCCAAAACCAAGCCAGGATTATGTCAGACCTGCTACATCAGGCACCACCCTCAGAAGGATAGACTCCCACCCCCACCCAATCACTGCTCATGCTGGAAGCTGATGTTTATTTGGCACTTATTATGTGCCAGGTGCCTTATACCTATTAGCTTATTGAATCCTCACGGTAAGTCCAGTGAGACAGGCATCATTATCCCCATTTTACCAAGGCTCAGAGAGGCAAATGTACTTACTTGTCCAATGTCACAGACATAGTAAGTGTAGGGCTGAGACTCTAACCCAGGTCTGGCCATCTCAGAAGCCTATGCCCTTTCTACCACAGCTCGCTGCATCTGCTCCCACCTCCTGCCTCCATCCCGGGCCCAGATCTACCACCCTCTGTCCCTCCTTCAGCCCAAGTCACCTCCAGGTGCTAGCTCACCTGTGGGTCCTTGCCCTTGAAGCTGCACTGCTGTTTCCTCTCTGTGTCTGCGCTCCACAGCAGCTGGGGAATTAGAAAGGGGAAGGTAAGTGTGCAAGTGGGAACGAAGGATATGCCCCTCTCTTCCTTTCCCCTCTCCTGTTTGCATCATCCTCGGACCCAGAAGTTCCATCTTCCCCACTGGCACCCTCCACCCAGGCTAGCCGTCCCCCAGCATCATCTCACCTCCTGGTACCCCCCGCCTGGCAGGAAGCTGATGCTGCTGTTGAGCGCAAAGAGGGCCTCTCGAGCACCCACGTATAGAGTCCTGCCATCCCTGCTCAGCAGGAGGGCTGTATAGTTGGAGATGTGATCCACTTCAAATCTGAGGAGTGACCGCTTTTCAGAGCCTGGAGAGAGGATGATCGATGGACATTACCTAGGGGGCCCCCCCTCCCACAAGAACCCCTCCTATACCAACCTCTAGAATGCACCGGTCTGATTGAAGGTAGATCAGCAAAGCAGTGGGTGGCATGGGGCTGGGGACAAGGCGATCGGATTTAAGGGGAGCAGCATTCCCGGACCCTCAAACATTATGTACGAGACAAAGGCACAATGATGAACGTAAAAGAACATCAATCATAGCACCATTCACATTAATGAAAAATTGAAACAACCTAAATGTCCAACCACAGGGGACTAGGTGAAGATGAACCCAAATACTTCCTTTGCTGGAATACTATGCAGCTGGTAAAATGCTCTTGTATTAGAAACTCCAGACCAACAAGCAAACAGAGTTACATAAAAAAGCATGGTCGGGCTTCCCTGGTGGCACAGTGGTTGAGAGTCCGCCTGCCAATGCAGGGGACGCGGGCTCGTGCCCCGGTCCGGGAAGATCCCACATGCCGCGGAGCGGCTGGGCCCGTGAGCCGTGGCCGCTGAGCCTGCGCGGCCGGAGCCTGTGCTCCGCAACGGGAGAGGCCACAACAGTGAGAGGCCCGCGTACCGTAAAAAAAAAAAAAAGAGCATGGTCAAAATATGAAGCGAACTAGAATATAAAGTGATGGATTTTGAGCACCTGACGGAATATAAGAAAGGAAAGTATATTTAACATTCTCCTTTGAGTGGCGTTAGACCCAAAGAGAAGGACTTATAAGCACAGCCCACTCCTGTGGGCTGCAGTGAACATGATTTACAGAGGAATGCAAACATGGGGTGCTGGTCTTCAACTATACTGCCTCACAGTCACTCATGGAAGATGTATGGTTATTAAACAGAACGTAAATGTTACATTGAATGTACAACAGACAGGCATTGTGATGCTGGGGGCCAGGGGAGTCAAGGAAAAAGTCGAGTCTCCATATCTTCCTCTGAGAGCAATCAGGGCCACAAGAGACTGTCCATGGTTAGTGGAACAAGACACTGAGGCTTAAGTATATTATTTTATTTTATTTTCCCACACCCCCTCCCCACCTGCCCACCCGCCGCATATGGGATCTTAGTTCCCTGACCAGGGATCGAACCTGCGCCCCCTGCAGTGGAAGCTGGGAGTCTCAATCACTGGACCACCAGGGAAGTCCTTAAGTATCTTATTTTAAATTGCAAAGGTAACCAAATATAGTGGCAGAAAATATTTGGAGGAAGTGGGGAAGGGTGATGGAACTGATGGAAAGCTTTATTTTTCTCAGCAGCAAGTCAGTAAGTCAGATAAGCCAAGAAATCGTGGGATAAGCATTTTACTTACGTGGAGGAAACCACTGTATAACAAGAAGTCTAAATGATTAAAATTGCACCTTTTACCCAGGCCTGGGGCTGGGGAAGACTCAGGCAGTTACTGCTTTTCACAATAAGTCCTTCTATGCTTAAAAAAAAAATTATGTGCATGTATCTTTGATATAAATTTCAAGTATCTTTCATTAAATGAAAATGAAGGTTATAAAACAGTATGCATAGTTAGATTCTATTTGTTTGTGGGAAAAACATAAACATAGAAAAAAATCCAGAAGGGTGAATCACAAAATGCTGGAAAGTGGTATCCCTGGTGGAATTATAGGTAATTTTTTTCCCCTTTGCACTTGTTATCATTTTTGGATTCTACAGGCTATACTTGTGCAATGCTAAAGAAATAAATCAGAAGAAAAGGAAGAAGAAGAAAAAAATAAACACACACATCTATCCACCACGATACCATCTGTGCTTTCAGTGACTAATGGATTTAGAGAGAAATTATTTTAAAAATTCAAAGCAGCTGATAAGAAAAGAAAAACAAGCAAAAAGCAGCCACCCTACCCAACCCCAGGCATCTCCTAACTGACCAGTGGATTGCAACCACGCAGACAAATAGCTTCATGAAGCTGAGGAAGCAAAAAATGCAACATGCCAACAAAGCAGTTGAGAAGACAGCTTCATGTGTGTTTACATGGTGAGTGTTTTTACATACCCCCAGCCTGGTTCCACAAAGGGCGAGGAAACACAAAGAAAAGAAGGTAGTAAAATATAAACACTAACATCAGGAGTGGAGGAAAAAACACATCTGAAGAAAACATCTAAACCAGAAACGAAGGACAGGTTTCACATAAGCAGGTCATAAGGTCCTCACACAGCTACCAGAGATGGGCTCCACATTTAGCGCTGAGCCTCCCAGTGGTCAAAGAGAAAACGAAAATCAAGTTACCCTGTCCTCATTATTCAAGAGAAAGAACACATACCAGCCTTTCTGGAGAAGCCAAGCTTTTTACCTGGTTGCTAATGGTGAAGGAAGCCCTTCGGTAGGACTTCCTAGCACATATACTGGGACGTCCCACCAGCAAACAGGAATGACGGAGTTTCTAAGGCTGTTCCCTTCCTGATGAGGGAGGGTAGTATCACAAGGTACCGGTGCAGGAACCTACAGGGAATCTGCAGCTAGGTGGCTTGTCGCTCTAGAACCAGAGCCGAAACAGGGACTGCACTGGGAGTTCACAGGGCAAAGTCCAGCCTAATGTCCGGAACCTGAACTCTGTTACTGAAACCACATAGGGCAGCTGTGGTCTGGAGAAGTTAAGGCCTCTCTTTGAACACTTAAGTCCAGAATCACACTAGACTCCAGGTCTTTGGCCTCAAATTCCCAACTCCTCACCACTTCCTATCAGCACTCTATATACTGGGAGGCCCAAGGAAAGTTTCCAGCACTAACCCCCTACTTTTCCCAACCAGAAAGTTTCCCAACACGTAATTGGGGCTCAATTACATTGCTTGTACTTTGTGCTGATGAGCTGGTCAGCCTTCTGGAACGAGCAACCTGACCATTTTGCATTCTGGTCCGGGAAGAACCGCCCCCCCCAAAAGAGACCCCTCCCGTTGGCCACCCCAGGAAGGTGCTGGGTAAACATGTTGCAGATATTAACTCCCTGGGTGCTCACGATGATCCTGTGAGGTAGGAACTGCTACTATCTCCAGGTTACAAATGAAGAAATTGAAGCTCAGAGTCATTAAGCAACTTACACAAAGCCCCACAGCAAAACAGAAGCTGTGATAGAAGGCCAGCTCAGGAGGTCTCCTCCTTGGACTCCTGGTCTGCAAACTGCTGGATGCAGCAAAAGCACCTGGAAGATCTAAACTCTAGATCCACGACCTGGCCCTGGAGACTCTGACGCTGCTGGCTTGGGATGGGGCCTGAGAACATGCAATTGTATGAGCTCCCAGGGGATTTCTGAAGTTGGAGGCCCAAGGAGCACACTTTGAGAAGCTCCATGTAGGTAGGTCCTTTGTAGGGCAGTTTGGACATCATCTCACCGAACTGTAGTTTTCTCATATGCATCATGGGGATAATGAAAAAAAAACCCACAGCAGGCTCACAAGGAGTCAGTTAGACCAGGGCAAACGGCTACCACAATCCCTCCTCATCTTTTGCAGCCCTCCAGGCTCCTGACAGCAAGGCTGGCTCACATATGCCCATGCTTATCTGCCTACGGAGGAGGGGCATTTCTACCCAGACGGGTCCCATAAGTCTGGGCAGGAGGCTGCTCTTGGAATCTGCCCAGATACAGAAATGCCAAAGGTCAGAGATAAGCTTCAGTCCAGGTGGCAGCTCAGACTAACTCAGGCCTGGGCTGGGTGGGGAGACTTGCCAAGGGTCATGCAGACAGAGCACAGCCAGGTTGGAGGGCCAGCCAGGGAGCCAGCTGCCCAGCCCATGTCCAGCCCAGCCCTCCAAAGAAGCCAGCTGCTCAAGAGGCCCCCACACCTCCTCCAGTCACGCTGGGAGTCCAGTCAGTGAAACAGCCAAGGGACAGAAAACGTCTGGGAGAAATGGGCGAGGGGCCCCTCACACCACGCACTCCCATTCTGGGGATGCTGCTCTTCACCCCTCTGCCCTGAGTCTCTCAGACTCAAAGCCATGGTGTCCTGAAGGCCTGGCCCTCTGCGACCCCTCTTGCCCTGTGGACTTCACCAGGGCCAGTCAGTGGGGCTGGCTTACCAACTGGGAGTCTCAGTGCAGCAGAGATTAGAAGCACAGACTCGAGTCAGAGACCTAGGTTCAAATCCTGCCTCTGTCACTTACTGTCCGTTTGCTACCAGGACAAGCCACTTAACATTTGGAGCCTCACTTTCCTTATCTATAAAATGAGGATAATACCACCTCGCCTCATAGGATTGTTACAAAAAGAAATGAGATTATATATGTAAATAATAACATACATAATAACCACCCACATTTACTGGGAGCTTTACTCAAAACAACTTCGCACACGTTATCCCAGTGTTGGCACAGTGTCTGGCACACGATCAACACTTGAGTGGATCAAAAACAAAATCAAAAAGCCCTGCAGGAAAATCCAGCCCAGCGAGAGCTGCCAGAGAAACAGGGTTGCTTTGAAGGGCTGGGCCTCCCTGGTCCTCGTGGCTAACAAACTCATCCTGGGCCATTCTAACCTAGGCCTGCGTCTGGTCACATGAGGGGCTCATGGCCAAGCAGAGAGCAACAGCTCAGACACGGACTGGTGTCACGGGCCCATGCGGTGTGTGAGAGCTGGTCCCTGCTCGGCGGTGTTCTGAGTGGGGTTCCTGCCTCAGCTTGCCCGTGTGTGTGTTTGTGTGCGTGTACACCCTACCACAGGGCTTGTCCATGCTTGTGTGTTCGCTCTGGGGTACTATCTGCAGAGGCGACTAAAAGGAGGTGTTTGTGCACTCAGCTCCGTGAGTGCTGGCCCACCTCGGGGTCAGTCGTAGTGTCTACCCTGCTCTCTGTGTGGAAACAGAGTGTCTTGTGTGGTCTCCTGGGCTACCTGTGCTGCTCAGACATCCTCCACACCCTCTACCCAGCGGGTTAGTCCAGTGCAGAGAAAGCCGGCCTGCCTGAAGCTGTGGCCAGTTCTCCCAGGTGGGATGAAGCCGTCCCATCTAGCCTGGGCAGGCCTGAGCCAGTGGCTTCTCTAGGGCTCCAAGAAGGCAGGATGGCGGCTGGCCTGGGGCTGTCCCACCTCTGAGGCCTTGAGCCCTTTCCACCCTCCAGGGCTCCAAGAAGGCAGGATGGTGGCTAGCCTGGGGCTGTCCCACCTCGAGGCCTTGAGCCCTTTCCACCCTCGGCCTCGCCCTTGGAGAGAGGGTCAGAGCTACCTGCAGAGCCCCACTCCCACACCCTCAGGGCCTGGGCTCTCCGCAGGAAGTGATGCGGGAACAACTCAGCCCCCAGCCTCATCTAGAGTTTCTCCCCAGGCCTGTGACTCAGCCGGAAGCTTGGAGCTCTCTGGGGTGAGCTGGGAACAGGACTCAGCACCATCCCCACCCCGGGCAATCCCCACCCTGCCAACCAGGTGCTGCAGCAGCAGGGCCGTGACTCAGAGCCCCGCCCCACCTTTCCCTCCACTGTGGCTCCGGGGGCACCACAGCTGACGCTGACCTGCCCTTAACAGCACCCCCCCTTCCCCCCCCCCCCCCCCCGCCCACAGGCCCCAGCAGGACTAGGCCAGAAGACACCAGTTTCCCTGCGGAGTCAGGGCCTGGAAGGGAACGGGGGTGAGGCGTGGTGGGCAGCTGGCTGCCCCTCGGCTTGAATCACAAGGTCCCCAGAGAGGGGTCTGGGCCCTGGACAAATCCCTGAGAGCCTCCCAAGGCTCTGTTGGAGCACCTCTTCCCCAGGGAGTCACACAGGACCCTTGGACCCACTTGCACCAGCAGAAGCACCACCTCCAAGACAGGAGCGCTGACTCAGCAGCAAACTAGGGCAAGGCAGCCATCCACCTGGATGCCTGTTTGCGCGTCCTCCTTCCCCACCGCCCAATGTCGGGGAAGCGTGGCCAGATGGGCTGGAAGCGGCACGCCAAACTGCTGTCAACAGGCCAATGCCAGGGTAGAGACCCCAGCCAGGCAAGGGTCACTCTTGATAGGGGAAGGGGACTGTGTGCCACAAGTGCTCCCCATGTAACCAAGAAAGAGGCAAGAAATCAAGGGAACCCAGCCTAGAAACATCCTGTGTTCCTGGGGCATGCACGCTGGGGAAAGCCCGCTTCCCAGCTGGCTGCTGCTACCGCCCCAGGTGAGCTGGCCAAGTGCTCCTGCCAGAATCACCAGGTGGCCCCCACCTCTCACAGACACTCCCCTTGTGTCCATCTGGACAACAGAGTCTTAACCCAGGACCTGTCATGAACTGCCATCACCTTGGAAGCCTGACCCCCACCCGCCCACCAAGGACCAAGGTCAGCTCCTCCGGCCCTCTGCCCCGGGGCTGGCTGTCCCCTCTCTCCTGAAGCCTCTACCCCCATCTTCCTCCTCTCAGAGGCCCCCCTTTTCTAAGGAAACTGGGGCCATCAGGCATAAACAACCTCAACTTCCCATCCTCCATCTCCTCAGAAACTGAATCCTGTGTCATCAACCTCTGCCTCTCAAAGAATTTTATTTTCCCTCGGTATCTATCCTAGAAATGTGTGTGCCTCCCTCCTCCCTTCTCAGCCAAACTCCTAAGGAGAAGAGCCACCCCGCGCCATCTCCGTCCCTTACCTCCCACTCACTTCCTGCCTGGGGGTCAGGCCTGAACCAGGCCCATACTCGCCAGGGCCCGGGCATCGCCTCGCTGCCAAACCCCAGACACCGAGGGGCACAGCCTGGCGGGGGTCCCCTGTCCTCTGGGGGTCTGCCACACTGGTCTCAAGAGTTGCCTCACGTCTCCTTCACACTCCCCCCGGGCCTCCATCCCTCCAGGAGCTGATGCACTGTAGCACTTACTCAGCACTTTAAATGGGCTGGTGCACGTAATTCTGGCCAGGTCATTGTCAGGTAGGAATTACCATCTGTTTTTTTCGGGCGGGAGAACCAAGGCACACGTGAAATGACTTGCCCTCAGTTACCCAGTTAGGAAGAGCAGTGGAGCTGGGATTTGAACCTGGGTCACCAGCTCCAGAGTCTGTATTGTTAATCACCTTCAGCCTCTCTAGGCCTCGCTCTTGAATGCTCTTGTTCACTGCGGCCGGCCCTTGGCCCTTGGGCCACACATCCATGCCCATTGCTTCAATGTCCTGGATGCTGGCAACTCCCAAATCTCTTCATCCTCCAGTATGCAGGTCGTCCTCCAGCACGCCAGACCCCACTATGCAGGAGACCCTCCACGGGCACCTCCTCCACTGCCCCCTTCCAGACCACTCCTTGGCTTGGGATCTTGCGTCTTTGGGGTGGCACAGCTCAGCGGGCTGGAAACCTGTGAGTCACACTTTCTATCTCCCTCTCCCTCACCGTGGACATCTAATCCATGCTCAAAACCTGCCAAGACTCCCCCCTCAATATTGTCCAAATCTATTCCCCTCACCATCCCCGCTACCTCGGGCCTGAACTGGGCCACTGCCCTCTCTCACCGGAGCCACTGCAGCAGCCTCCCACCTGGCCCCTGCCCCCAGCCCAGCTGCTACACTGAGGTCAGAGGGCTCTCTGGGGACTGTCACGGTTCTGTGTCCCTATGTCCCAGCCCCTAACTCGTCAGCCCTTGCCACATCCCCCTCCCATTTCAAAGGAGTGAACTTCGACTCAAGGTCCTATTTCTCCTCGCCAGTCTTTGCCCAGGCAGTCCCCCTGCCCGGAATGCCCTTCCTTTTGACTAACTCCTACTCATCCTTTGAGACACAGCTCGGTTTTACCTCCTCCAGGAGGCCTTCCTGAATCCCCGGCTGGGTGAGGGCCCCTTCCCTGTGCACCCATGATTTCTTGCTCACACCTCTCGCGGTGCACTGGCCACATTATTTGACGATGATGGGCCTCAGATGCCTGTCTTCCTCACCAAGCTTTGATCCTTGAGGATCAAAACTATCTTATTATTTGTAGCCCATATTTGTATCATCTGGCCAGGGGAGTTCCAAGGAGTTGTTCAATAAACATTTGTTGATTGAATGAATGACTAAGAGAGTCCCAAGTCCCAATTCAGGGTGCTCTGGTCCAGGGACGGACACCAGATTCAAAGGGGGCAGTCCAGAGGTCCTGAAGCCTCACGATCGCGAGTGTGTGTCTGAGAAGCATGGCCCCTGCCCTGTCCCCTCCCCAGAGCTCAGTTCTGGAATCCCAGGGTCTAGATGGAAATGTGACAGCTGAAAAGTGCTGCAGGGAGATGGGAGAGGCCACAGGGACCAGAAGAGTCACAAGGTCTATGTGTGAGTCCTGACTATTATCACTGACCAGTTAGACAAGATACCTGCCGTTTCTGGGAGGGAGCCCTCGCAGGGTTGCTGGGAAGACCAAATAAACGCAGCACGTGGAAATGCCAAGCTCCCAGGGTTAGGGGGCCACCAACAATTAGGACTGGCCCTACCCATGCCGCCCGCCCCCCACTCCTCATCCTTGCTCTGAGTAAACCCCCAGCCCCTGGCCACCTCGGAAGCCCACTTGTACAGGGAAGGGGACAAGGGCAGGTGGGGGTGGAGCCTCCTACAGGCAGCAGCCCCTCTGAAGGGGTAGCTGCTGCTTCCCCCCAGACCATTGCTACTCAATGGAATGAGGGCTAAGCCTCATCAGGTCCTCAGAAGAGCTGGAAACCTGGATTTTTATAGAAAATTTCCTGAGTTTTAAATATTGGTGACTCATTAAAAATTTTCTAAAACACTTGCATGCCAAACAAAATATATCTCCATGCTGGCTCTGGCCTGTTGCTCCCCCGTTTGCAAACGTCCGTCTGAGACGTTTGCCCCAGTCTCCGGCGCACCGCGCTCCTGGCCAAGTCTGCCGGGTCTGCCCTATTTCCAACCATGGCTGTACCATCAGGGCCTTAGCTGGATCCCTTGTCCCATCCAAGGAGTGACCTCAATAGATTTCTTTACCAGATGGAAATACATAACCGATCAATTATTCAGGGGCTGAGCTGGGTCATTTCGCTGCTTTTGTACATTTTCACAGGTGAAACAGGAGCCAGATGTTCTCATGGAAAGAATGTGATTCTTGAGGCAGAGAGCTGGTGGTCCAAGGCTTTGCCCCGAAACTTCTAGCTGCACGGTCCTGACAATATGAGCTCTCTTCTCAGAGCCTCGGGTCCCTCATCTATCTGTACGAGATGAAACAACAGCACCTCCATACCCCAGGCCAGCACCCAGCACACACTGGATGCTCCCTCCCGGGTGGTTTTCTTCCCTCTTCCAGTTAACATCTCTCTCAGAGGATGGGCAAGGGGAGGCCAAGAGGGAGGCAGCAAGTCAGTTCACTTGGCCCCTCTTTAGAATTAAAGATATGGGGCTTCCCTGGTGGCGCAGTGGTTGGGAATCCACCTGCCAATGCAGGGGACACGGGTTTGAGCCCTGGTCCGGGAAAAGCCCACATGCCGCGGAACAACTAAGCCCATGAGCCACAACTGCTAAGCCCGCGTGCCACAACTACTGAAGCCCGCACCCCTAGAGCCCATGCTCTGCAACAAGAGAAGCCACCGCAATGAGAAACCCGCACACCATAACGAAAGAGTAGCGCCCGATCGCTACAACTAGAGAAAGCCTGCGCACAGCAACGAAGACCCAACGCAGCCAAAAATAAATAAATAAAATTAAAAAAAAAAAATTGAAGATAAAATGAGAGGTTTCTGTCTACTGTCTATTATCCCCACTGAAACCCCCTCACCACAGGCCCCCCACCTCTCTGAACTCTACTAAGCTGTCAGGATGGGCTTCTCAGATGGACCCATGAGTGCAGACCAAACAAGTCCCACAGAGAACAGGTCAGGTCGCAGGCTTGCAAGGCAGAACTGTGTGACGTGGACAAGATACTTCTCTTCTCTGAACCTCAGCTATCTTAACTGTAAAATGGGGATAATTCCATATACCATGTAAGTGGAAATAATATACTAAAAGCCTGGTGCCCACAGTAGCCCTATACCTGCTACCTTACCTTCTACCTTCTTCTAGGTGCTGGATGGTGGAACACAAACATAAGGACGCCAGCTGTGCCACCTAAGGGCTGGTTCCTGCCCCGTAGTGGAGATGGTCACACAGGAGTGGTGGGTGGCTAAAGAGTGACCAGGGGGACCACACAGGGCTCTACTTTCCATCCTGGACTTGGGGAAGCATTGCCAGGACAGGGAGGTCAGAATGCGAGGAAGAGGAGAGGCAGGGGGAGGGGCGGGGGTGCTGGCTAGGAGAAAGCAGCAGCAGGAGCTCCTGAGGTCAGGCCAGCCCAGACCATGAGAGTCTCATATTTTCTCACTCCTCTTCCCCCTCGACCCACACGGAGGACCACATCAGGGGCCTCCGATCCTGAGCACCCAGGGATGGGGGAGTGGGGCCACAGGCCCTAAGAAAGGGGACAAAGGAAGGCGTGACGGACATGACCTGAGTCCAGCTTTTTCTCCAGGCCCCGTGCCATCCTCTCTGTCTCCCCTGACTCGGAGAGGAACGTGCAGGTGTATCCAGCTGTGCCCCAAAAGCTGTGCAAGCTCAGAGCTTTGCTGGGCTGGCACACAGGCATTTCAACACCCAGCTACATGTGGGATATGCAGAGGGCAGAGTGGAGGCAACCAGGGACACGGAGGAGGCAGAGGTGCGGTCCAGCCCCAGGCAGAGGAGGTTCTCGGGGCAGAGGAGGACTTTGAAAGAGCTGAACCAGGAGCACCTGAAAAGTGGACTAAATTAAGCAGGACCCCTGACGATGGCCTCCAATCAGCCCTCGGGGGACTTGCTTGGTCTCCTACCCCAGGTTAGGGGGTGGGGTCTGCACCACTTCATTCCCTGGCCGGAAGCTCTTAGCACCTAGCAGAGGGCCTGTATACAGCCAGCGCTCACCAGTATCTACCCAATTGATACAAATAACCTCACCCAGCAAGGCGGGCAGGGAATTTCCACCACAAAGAAGAGTAGCCACTATCTTTTACTGGGGACGTAGCACGTGCCAGGCACCGGGCCAAACACTTTACACACATTATTTCACATAATCCTCTCAGGACCCTGAGAGATGGATCCTGCTATTACTCCCATCTTGCCAATGTGAAAATGGGCTTGGAGGAGGTGGGCACTTGCCCCAGGTTGTGCAGTGAGCCGTCTGTTAGCACCATGGTTACAGCTCTGCGCTGAAGGGCCATGAAGATGCCAGCCCACAGGACAGAGCTGAAGACAAATGCTCATGTCAAGCTGAGGCCACATCAAGGAGGGAGGCCGGTAACTAGCCAGGAAAAGACTTCGAAAGTGGCTTGCATGGGGCTTCCCAGGGCAGCTATGACCCTGGGTGCCCACTCCAGGTCAGAGGACAAGCAGCTGATTCAGGCCAATGCGCTGTTCTCTCTGCTCAATGGGGTTTTGTTGACTGCGGTTTGCAGGCCTAGGGATTTATATCCAGTCTAGTTTGGAAACACTGTGTCCAGAGTCTTCCAGCCAGGCACTTCTGGGGCAGGGGGAAATTAATAACTCCTTTTAATTGCCCAAATAAGGGGACCCGACATGACTTTCATGAGCATAGCAGCAGGTTGCTTGGTTTCTGCCTGCACGGCCAGGCTGGAAGGCACAGCACACCCGGGCCCACTGCTTCCACTCCACATCTCTCCTGCTCCTGACCACTGCAAGGCTTCTGTCCTGACTGCACAGTCTCCGATGCAACAGAACCAAAATTCCACACGCTTCTTTAAAGCGTCCCTTTCACAGAGACAAGAAACCTCCTCTTAAGGCCACTGCCTGCCTAGCTGACCCTGGAGCCCCCAGTCCTCCTCCCACTCCTGTCCACTGGGTGAGACCACAAGTGGGGCGCCCCCTCCTTATGGCCCCAGGAGTCTGCTCATCAACAGTAATGAGGGTTCCATACGAAGGACCTCAGATGCAAACTGGATGCTCTACTTCCAAGGATTTTGTTTTAAACCACAGACACAGGCCATTCTCCCTAGGCATCCGGGCCCCTGGAGAGCCTGGGTGGGAATTCAGTACAGGAGGGCAGGTGGCAGGAAGCGGGGTGTGTTCTCCGTTCCATGCCTCTCTCCCTGTTCTGTGAGGGAGAGGCCTGGGGCTTCAAGCTCAGCATCCCATGGTCACCATGGGCTTGCCCGGTATGGGCACACTGCCAGGAACATCTAATGAGCCCCCAGGGATGAGGCAGGACACCGCCTCAGGCCATGCTCGGAGGGTGTGCCTGCTCAGTCACTGGGGATCCCCCTCTGGGGCTCCCAGCCGGTTAGGAGGACCTGCATGTAGATGAGAGGGGGGGCAGCGGGGATCAAGGTCCTGGAGGGAGGCCAGGGAGGCAAGCACTCTGAGTGCAGCGCAGTGCAGTCAGCAAAGTGCGGATACATGCTCACGAGTTCAGGGGCTGGGGTGCTGCTAAACGATGCCAGGGCTTTGGTGGAACTAGAAAAAGAGGTCCCCTCTGGGTAGTCCCAGCCTCAAGAAGAGAGCGGAAGGTCTTTTTCTCTAGGCTCCACAGCTTGGAAAGCAGAGTATAAACTGCATTTCAGGCCCTCCACCCCTCAGCTGGGCACCTCTGTGCCATGCACAAAATGTGTGCATCTGTGGGTCCTCACAGGTGAGCCTAAGTGTCTTAGTCTTTTGGGGGATTAGGATTTTAACATATGAATTTGGGGGGGTACACAGACATCCAGACCATAGCACCACCAGGCCTGTGCAAGGGGTGCTAGTGTGTGACCGTAGCCTGTACTACGGCCAGGCCATGGTGCTGAATACGTGGAAGTGGGCCAGGTTTCAGGGCAGTGGGTAATAATGACCAAGTGTTCTAGCTGCTCTCCGGAAGCAGGTCCTCTCAGTTCCTCCTCACAGCTCCCCCTTCTGTCTTTTACACTATGAGTGGTCCCCAGCCAGCTTCAGAGTTGGACACAATACCTGCAACAGTTGACATGGCCCTGTGAGCCAGTCCAGCTTTCCCAGGGCCAGAAGTGGAGTCCATCAGAGCCTTTGTTCCCCCCCCCCACCTCGCCTTCTTGCAGAGCTGAGAGGGTCTAAGGGCAAAGGGAGTGGTGGCCACAACAGAAAGGCCTGGGTCCGGATACACCTGTTATCTTCACTTACCCAGCTGGAGCACCCAAGGGGCTGTGGTCAAACTCACAAACCCCAGCTCTGGGCAGGATATGCCAGAATGAAGCCTGTGCTTAACACGTAGCAATGATGATAGCTAACACTTATTAAGCGGGTTCTACGTATCAAGCCCTGCCCTAAGCACTTTTCAAACAGAAAATGATTTAACCTTCACAACTCTGAGGTGGGTGCTATCATTATCCCTGTTTTACAGATGAGGAAATCAAGGCTCAGAGAGGTTAAGTAGCTTGCTCAAGGTCACACGGTTACCTAGTGGCTGAGGCAGGATTTGAACCCAGGCCATCTTCTCAGTATTATCCCGCAACGTTTCAGGTAGGGTTTCCCTAGTCGCCCTGACTTAATTTAAGTACTGATTCTGCTACTCCTTCCTTTTGTAAATGAAATGCTTTTAGAAGTGGGATGCTGTAAAGAGAAGGAAGGCTGGTACAGTTTTAGTCTGTAAAAACTAATTTATACATCCTTTATTCTAATTCATTCAGTGTGACAACCAACAAGTTAAAGGGCTTGGAGGAACATTATTGGGCATCTATATATGTTGCCTAGTAATACACCTGGTTTCATGAAGTCTCCAAGATAGCCTTGCAAAATACCTATGACAGTGCCCATTTTACAGATGAGGAAACTGAGGCACAGGGAAAAGGGGCTCACTTGCCCAGTAGCAGAAATGGGACTGGAATCCAGGTCCCTCTGATTTCAAAGACTTGGAAAAGCAACCAGATGAAAGGGGTGGAGGATGGTAAGGAGAGGGGAGAATGGAGGGCTGGAAGGGAGCGGGCCAGAGAAGCAGACGTGAGCACCAGGCGAGGGACGTGGCCAATGAGGATGGTACTCCAGGGTGACTCTGAGAAGCAGTCCTTCCCAGGGCCTGGAAGTCTCAGAGCCCAGAGCTGCCCCCATCCCTAGTATGGTCGCTCCCAGGCCCTGGGGGGATCCCACCAAGCCTGGGCGGGGTGGGGCGGGCTGCGCTGGCCCACCAGGGTGAAGAGGCGGAGGGAGAATGGGGCACCCGCCCCGCCGCGGTTCCCGAGTCCTGCTGCGACTTGCTGTAATACCAGACCCCAGTGTTTATGGGACGGCAACCAAGGTCCCCTCCACCCCGCGCCGCCCTCGGGGGCGGGGGTGGGGGCACCGCGGCTGGCTCTGGTCAGCATCAAAGACAAGCAGATGGGCAGGCAGACCAGCGGGCAGCCAGCACCGGGGATGGGGAACGAGGGGGGGCGCCACCGCCGAAAGGGCGCCCTACCAAGGGTCGAGCAGGGGCGACAGAGCGGGCGAGAGACCCCCTCCCTGCCCATTAAAAAGAATGGAAGAAAGGGGCCCGCGGCCCCACAGCTCCCCTCTCCTCTCCCTCCTTCCCAGGAGCTTTCTGAAAGGAGGAGGGGTCCTAATGGACCCCAAGCCTCCGACAGACCCCCTCCCTCCCTCCCTCCTTTGTCACCACAACCTCCGCGCGAGGCACCTCTCCGGCCGCCTCCCCTCCCCCAGACCCCAGCCCGCGTCCCCCGCGGGGTCGCCCCAGCACTCACCCAGAGGCAAGCTGATCCGAGGGGCGAGCGCCCGAATCGGAGACGGCGGTAGCAGTAGCAGTAGCATCAGCAGCAGCAGAGGCGGCGGCGGCCGGCTCCCCCGGCCCATCGCGGCGCGCGGGACTCGGACAGCGAGGAGCGACGGCGTCCTCCGGGCTCCGGCTCAGGTGGTTCTATAGGACTCGGGGGCGGCGGCCCCACCGCGAAGTCCGGCCCGGGAGTCGGTCGCCGGGCCCCCGCCTCCGGATCTGGGGTCTGGAACCGGGTGGGAAATGGGGTCACGTGGGCTGCTGCGAACCCTAGCCCCTCCGCCCCCAGCAGCACCGCAGTCCTCCACCAGCTCCGTTCGGTCGAAGCTCGCCCGCGAGTGCGGGAGGGAGGGGCTGAAGGAGGAAGTTGGGCTGTTAGTCCAGCCTCTCCCTGCTCCGCTCGTGCCCAACCCGCCCCTTCCCTCTTCCTCCTTCCTGGGCGCTGGAAGCTCAAGGTTCGCCAGCTAGGTGCACCTATCTTGGCGTGCGTCCGGAGGGGGCCAAGCCCGGGGATCAGTACCAGCCGAGTCCGCGGGGGCGCGGGAGCGCGGGGGCGCGGAGGAAAGCGGACCCCTAGTTCCCCGCCCCCACCTCTCAGGCCCTCCCACAGCCGCCCCGGCCCCTTCCGGCTCCTCTAGGACCCGCAGCGCGTTCGTTTGGGAAAACGTTTGGGTCTCTACACTGCGCTCCCGTGTCTTCTCCCTTTATCCCTGCCGCCCCCCGCCCCCCCGCAATGCTCCTGGCACCCACTGTCCGTAACCAAATGAACTCCGCCGAGCTGGTACTGACTCCGGGGCTAGTTGCTTCTGCACCTAATTTCTGCACGGGTCATTCCACCTTAGGTCTTGAGTGTTCACTACAGGCTTAACACTTAATCTAGGTACCCTGCGGGGTCATCCACGCTTGGAATTCTGTCCGCACGAAGCCAAACCTCGGATGGGGGGATCCGGGCAAGATTAGCTTAAGTGGGATAATAGGACTTAATGTACTGCCAAGGAGGTGGACCTTCTCCACAGCCTGCACGTAGCCTGGCAGGGGAAAGTACTCCCTAAGGCTGGAATCCCAGAGGCACCCACCCTCAATCCTCCTGCAGTGTAAACACCCAGGGGTGGAGTTCAGTTGTGCTGAGACCAGGGGTTTCAAACTGCAGACTGGATCCCTTAGTGGATCCTGAAGTCAATTTAGTGGATCCCTATCAGCATTAAAAAAGAAATAGAATGGAAGATACCAAAGTGCAATGACCATAGAAGGGATAAGTAAGCTTTACGAAACTTGTTTCAACTTTTCCTAAGTGTGCACAGGATCACAGTAAAATGTAATTCTTCCTGTAGTTCAAGTCAAAAGGACTTTGAAAACCTCTGCCAGTCATTTCCATGGCAGTGGGGACAGTTCCTCCAGGAATTAGCTGCAATGGCTCTTCACCCCCAGCCAAAATCAGCCTTCTCAGAGCTGGCACCTTTTCCTCTCACCCTACTCCCAGGGCCTCCCACAGGGTGGCTCTCAGGGGGTGGGCACAGTGCTCACATGGTCCCAGGTCTCCTCATGCACAGCAAGCTTCCATGATTTCTGTACCTCCACCATCCCAATACCCTTCTATGGCTATGGTCCAGGCCAGCAGTACCCCTTTTACAGGGGCTCCCAGCCCTGGACACAGAATTCCACATGGGACGTGGGCAGCACCAACTACTTGTAGTTCCAGCATTGCCCAGGCCTGGGACACTTTGCCGCTATTAATGGTGTCAGTCCATCTTTAGCCAGTGAGGTCCATGTTTCTGTCTGTAGCTAGGACCTCTGTCCTAAACTCCAACTGGCCTCAACATTTCTACCAGGCTCTCTTTTCTGACAGGTATCTTAAATTCAACATGATCTCAGATGAAGCTCCTGATCTCTCCCTTCTCCCTCCCCAAAACATGCTCCATCTGTGTGAGCCTTTCCCATCTCATTTAATGGCAAGTCCATCTTTAAATTGCTCAGGATAAAAACCTTAATTCCTTTCTTCTCTCTTGCTCCTCACATCCAGTCCACTAGCAAATCTACAGTCTGATCACTTACCACCTCCTGGGGGCCCAGTTACTGCCCTCTCCTGGGTGCTGCAAGGGCTGCCTAACTGGTCTCCCTTCTTCCACCCTTGCGCCCCTTACAATCTTTTCTCAACTCTGCAGCCAGAGGGAGTTTTTCAAAGCCAAAGTCAAGTCATGGCAGTCCTCTGCTCAAAACCCTCCAGTGGTTCCTTACAGTGGTCTGCAAGGCCCTAGGCTACCTCACCCCTACCACGATTGCATCATCCACTGCTCTTCCCCCATTCACTCTACCCCAGGCACACTTGTGAACACTCTGTGTTAGGACATTTGCCCTGGCTACTCTCTGCCTGGAGCACTCTTCCCAGAAACTGACTGAGTCACTTGTTTCTGTCAAATCTTTCCTCAAAGATAACCTTCTTGAAGAATCAGAACTTCCCCCAATATTCCCCTTGCCCTGAGATGTTTCTTCAAAGCGCTCATCATCTAAAACACTATATGATTTGCTTATTTGTTGTGGTTTTTCTTTATTGTCTGAACTCCCTACCCGCCTTCTCACCCCCAAGAATGTTGACTGAGAAGGGAACTAACATATTCCTAGCCTCTAGAACAGTGCCTGGCTTATGGTAGGCCCTCAGTAAGTATTGGCTGAACAAATGAATGAATGAATGCAGCCTGAGAGTCATGGAATACTGCTGGTACATGTCAACAAACAACCAGAGCTACTTTTTGATATCGACTTTGGTCTAGGATTCCCCCAAACCAGAAATTATGCAATTAACTTTTTCAACCTAAGCACAAGACTTTGTATTGATCTCCTTTAAAGCTATTGGTTCTGGCCCAGATTTCATCCTAGTGAGGTCATTTTGAATATTGATTCTATTATACATTAGGCTCCCTCTCCCAGTTTTGAGTCATCTATAAATCTGACAAGCATTCTTGACCTTGTATTAAAATCACTGATAAAAATATTAGGTGAGCAGACCTAGCACCCACTTCTTGGTTTCTAAATACTATTCTCCAATAAAAGGTTCCAGGATTCCCTGGAGAAATGAAAGGGAAAGTACAAGATGAGCCTGGGACCTTGTGTTGGACCGGAAAACAAAGAAGTGACTAAAGACTAATGGGGTCATGTCAAAAGGATATAGGGCCAGCTGGATGACCAAACTTGGGACAATTTGAGCAACAGAAAGCATAAGGAAGTAATGGATTCTAATGCATCAAAATAAAACAATCCATTAGTCCACAGTAAAACTCGGCGAAGCACAGACAGAGAAAGAGAAGGGCTAGAAAGGATGCTTTTCTCTGTAGAAAAGTGCTGCCGGATAAATGTAGAAGAAATGGTAGACTTAGAAAATCGAGATTCAAACAAGGATAATCAGTGGATGCTAAACCTTTGGGTGGCAGATTTTTAGGAAACTATATTAACAATGTCTCAAAATCTGTCCCACAGATGACTTTTACTAATTACCAGTGGGAAAATGTTTCTCTAAGGGAGAACTCTGATGGCCACGATCTTTTTCTTTCCCCCCCCCAGTGGACACCATCTTAATCAAGTGGCCAAAAGTAATATCACTGGTAGTGGGACTACCTGATATCATTCACCTCCTGATACGAGGCAATAAGAAATATACAACTCATCAACCATTGTAGCAAAAGTGTCTAACCCAGATCTAATAATGAGGACACAATCAGATACATCCAGCATTCTACAAGACAAATAACCTGGACTCTTCAAAAAGGTCAAACTGATGAAAAGACAAAAAGGACAGGGGAACTGTTTTAGGTTAGGAAACTAAAAAGACATGATAATCAAATGCAATATGTGAACCTTATTTGAATTCTGAAGGAAAAAAAAAAGCCATAGAGCAACTGGGAAAATTTTAACATGCACTGTGTATTAGATGATATTATGGCATTATTGTTCATTTTCTTAGGCTATAATAACGGTATTGTGTTCTTAGGAGAATGTCATTGTTCTTTGGAGATGCCTGCTGAGGTTTGTAGACGTGAAGTATCATGATGTCTACAAGTTACTTTCAAATGATTCAGCCAAAACAAGCATGTTCTTTGTGTGTATTAGAAAGAAAAAGTGTGGGGACTTCCCTGGTGGCACAGTGGTTAAGAATCCACCTGCCAATGCAGGGGACACGGGTTCAAGCACTGGTCTGGGAAGATACCACATGCCGCGGAGCAACTAAGCCCGTGTGCCACAACTACTGAGCCTGAGCTCTAGAGCCCAAGAGCCACAACTACTGAGCCCACGTGCTGCAACTATGGAAGCCCACCTGCCTAGAGCCCGTGCTCCACAACAAGAGAAGCCACTGCAATGAGGAGCCCGCGCACCACAACGAAGAGTAGCCCCTGCTCGCTGCAACTAGAGAAAGCCTGCGCACAGCAACGAAGACCCAACGCAGCCAAAATAATAAATAAATAAAAATTAAAAAAAAAAACAAAGAAAGAGTGTGAGTGCTACTGTGGCAAAGTTTTAAGAGTTGGTTAATATGGAAAGTTACGGGTGTCTTTATATCAGTGTTTTGTAAATTTGTGGTGGCGGGGGGGAACTGAGTGAGACAGGGCCAAAAACAGAGCACACTGGGAACCTCCATCCGGGCTGAAACTGATCAATACCCTTTGTAGGTTGAACAATTAGCTATGTATCCTCCTTACTGTACCATTCAGCCCACATTTCTTCATATTATCCATCATAATAATACGAGGGAATTCCCTGGTGGTCCAGTGGTTAGGACTCCGTGCTCTCACTGCTGAGGGCCCAGGTTCAATCCCTGGTCGGGGAACTAAGATCCCACAAGTAGCATAGCATGACCAAAAAAAATAAATAAATAACAATAATATGAAAAAAATTGCAAGAAATCTTATTGAAATCAAGGTACTAGCCATAGTATTTCCTTCTATCTTCGGCTTACTGCTCTTACCTAGAACAGGGCCTGATAGTGGCATGTGGTCAATTAGAATTTGTTGAGTGCCTAAATCTCCATGTCAGGTAGCTTCTCAAGCCACAGCAAGCCTGGTTTGCCCTAGTGTCTTGGCAACACATGGGTTGTCTGACTGCTATGCTCCTCTCTGAGGAGATGAGGCAGGGGCTGATGTAGACTCGCTTGGTGGTTAATTATATCCTGTTCATGGCTGCTCAGATGCTTCAAGTGTGTCTTATGCCAACTCGGTGGCAGGCCCCTTGAGGACAGTAATGGGTCTTGTCTTTGGAAACCTCACTGCCTAGCATGGCACTCAAGCAGGATCTCCACAGGGCAGACAAAATGAGGGACCCAACTGTTGGCCTGGAGATGAGCCCTCTATCCCATGCCCCCAGCATGGTGGCCTCAGGCCTTGTGGGCTCCACTGTCTTCCATCAGTGTGCTACTTTATTCTCCCCAGAGCGGAAAAAACAGGAGGACAACAGAGAAAAACATCATTTGAGCTGACTTCCCGTGGGCTAAAGAGTGGTTCCCAAGCCAACGCTGTGTCTCCTGCTCCCCTGTGCCACTCTGGGTTGTAGGCAAGTCTTTCTCAGCCAGAACGCCGGTGTTTATAAAGAGCTCAGAGGGTGGCTTGGAAAGAGTATAAAAAGATGCAGAAAAAGCTTTTGACAAAATTCAACACCCATTTATGATAAAAACTCTCCAGAAATTAGGCATAGAGGGAACCTACCTCAACATAATAAAGGCCATATATGACAAACCCACAGCCAACATCATTCTCAATGGTGAAAAACTGAAATCTCTAAGATCAGGAACAAGACAAGGATGTCCATTCTCACCACTATTACTCAACATTGTTTTGGATGTCCTAGCCATGGAAATCAGAGAAGAAAAAGAAATAAAAGGAATACAAATTGGAAAAGAAGAAGTAAAACTGTCACTGTTTTCAGATGACATGATACTATACATAGAGAATCCTGAAGATGCCACCAGAAAACTACTAGAGCTAATCAATGAATTTGGTAAGGTTGCAGGATACAAAATTAATGCACAGAAATCTCTTGCATTCCTATACACTAACAACGAAAGATCAGAAAGAGAAATTAAGGAAACAATCCCAGTGCCCATTACAACAAAAAGAATAAAATACCTAGGAATAAACCTACCTAAGGAGGTAAGAGACCTGTACTCAGAAAACTATAAGACACTGATGAAAGAAATCAAAGATGACACAAACAGATGGAGAGATATACCATGTTCTTGGATTGGAAGAATCAATATTGTGAAAATGACTATACTACCCAAAGCAATCTACAGATTCAATGCAATCCATATCAAATTACTAGTGGAATTTTTTACGGAGCTAGAACAAAAAATCTTAAAATTTGTATGGAGACACAAAAGACCCTGAATAGCCAAAGCAGTCTTGAGGGAAAAAAACAGAGCTGGAGGAATCAGACTCCCTGCCTTCAGACTATACTACAAAGCTACAGTAATTAAGACAATATGGTACTGGCACAAAAACAGAAATATAGATCAATGGAACAGGATAGAAAGCCCAGCGATAAACCCACGCACCTAAGGTCAACTAATCTATGACAAAGGAGGCAAGGATATACAATGGAGAAAAGACAGTCTCTTCAGTAAGTGGTGCTGGGAAAACTGACAGCTACGTGTAAAAGAATGAAATTGATACATGATACACAAAAATTAACTCAAAATGGACTAGAGACCTAAATCTAAGGCCAGAAACTATAAAACTCTTAGAGGAAAACATAAGAAGAGCACTCTTTGACATAAACCACAGCAAGATCTTTTTTTTTTTTTTTTTGTGGTACGTGGGCCTCTCACTGCTGTGGCCTCTCCCGTTGCGGAGCACAGGCTCCGGATGGGCAGGCTCAGCAGCCATGGCTCACGGGCCCAGCCGCTCCACAGCATGTGGGATCTTCCCGGACCAGGGCACGAACCCCTGTCCGCTGCATCAGCAGGCGGACTCTCAACCACTGCACCACCAGGGAAGCCCCGCAAGATCTTTTTTGATTCACCTCCTAGAGTAATGGAAATAAAAACAAAAATAAATGGGACCTAATGAAACTTAAAATTTTTTGCAAAGCAAAGGAAACTACAAATAAGATGAAAAGACAACCCTCAGAATGGGAGAAAATATTTGCAAACGAATCAACGGACAAAGGATTAATCTCCAAAGTATATAAACAGCTCATGCAGCTCAATATCAAAAAAAAAACAACCCAATCAAAAAATAGGCAGAAGACCTAAATAGACATTTCTCCAAAGAAGACATACAGATGGCCAAGAAGCACATGAAAAGCTGCTCAACATCGCTAATTATTAGAGAAATGCAAATCAAAACTACAATGAGGTATCACCTCACACCAGTTAGAATGGGCATCATCAGAAAATCTACAAACAACAAATGCTGGAGAGGGTGTGGAGAAAAGGGAACCCTCTTGCACTGTTGGTGGGAATGTAAATTGATGCAGCCACTACGGAGAACAGTATGGAGGTTCCTTAAAAAACTAAAACTAAAACTAAAACAAACAAACAAACAAAAAAACTAAAAATAGAATTAACTTATGACCCAGCAATCCCACTACTGGGCATATACCCAGAGAAAACCATAATTCAAAAAGACACATGCACCCCAATGTTCATTCCAATACTACTTAAAATAGCCAGGTCATGGAAGCAACCTAAATGCCCATCGACAGATGAACGGATAAAGAAGATGTGGTACATATATACAATGGAGTATTACTCAGCCATAAAAAGGAACGAAATTGGGTCATTTGTAGAGATGTGGATGTATCTAGAGACTGTCATACAGAGTGAAGTAAGTCAGAAAGAGAAAAACAAATATCATATATTAATGCCCATATATGGAACCTAGAAAAATGGTACAGATGAACCGGTTTGCAGGGCAGAAATAGAGACACAGATGTAGAGAACAAACGTATGGACACCAAGGGGGGAAAGTGGCGGGGGTGGTGGTGGTGGGATGAACTGGGAGATTCGGATTGACATATATACACTAATATGTATAAAACAGATAACTAATAAGAACCTGCTGTATAGGGCTTCCCTCGTGGCTCAGTGGTTGAGAGTCTGCCTGCTGATGCAGGGGACAAAGGTTCATGTCCCGGTTCGGGAAGATCCCACAGGCCGCGGAGCAGCTAGGCCCGTGAGCCATGGTTGCTGGGCCTGTGCATCCGGAGCCTGTGTTCCACAACAGGAGAGGCCACAATAGTGAGAGGCCCACGTACCACAAAAAAAAAAAAAAAGAACCTGCTGTATAAAAACTAAATAAAATTAAAAAAAAAAAAAAGAGACGAAGAGAAAAGCAACACTTCCTCTGTGCCCCCAGCCAGCAAGATGCAGGCATCAAGTCTGGCCCTTTCTCTGTCTACACTTATACAGTCTTTGCCCATCCATCCTCACCCTCCTTCCTTCTCTCTCTCTCTCTCTCTCTCTCTCTCTCTCTGAGGTTCTGTCTCTCCTGTACACATAAACACACACATAAGAAGGATAAAAATGCAAGAATGAGAGGTAAAACGCACATAGGAGTACATGCAAAGAAGCCAAACAAAACAGGGCCACATGCCTCACAGGCAGACAAGGAAACTTTAGGGATGACAAGAATATTCCATATCTTGATCTGGATGTTGGTTTCCCAAGTGTATACAAATATTAAAATTTCTCGAGCTGTACACTTAAGATCTGTCCATTTCCCTATATGTAAACATATACCTTATACCTGTTATCATGCTGGTGGGGGGGGGAACAAAGAGACTGAAAGGTAAAAAAAAAAAAAAAACACCTCACCTGTAGAATCAGGTGAAAGAAGAAAATGAGACTAGCTATACAAGGGGGAGAAAGTGAAGAGAAATATGAAAGGCTACAAGAGAAAGAAAATAAAGGGAAGCCTGGCTAAAAATATAAAGCAAATGAACACATGAGTCCACTGCCTCACTAAACTGCTCAGCACAAAGGAAACAGGCAGCGTAGGCTCAGGGCAAGTGCTGGCAGTGGAATGGTCAGTCCAGACCACAGTCAGCCTCTCAAGCCATCAATACTCATTAATCATCTATAGGTACAGCTTCTGCCCAGGTGCAGGCCAGCCCTGTCCTTGGGTACACATGGCTCCTGCCAGGCTGCCCCCTGCCAGGCTGCCCCTAGCCAGGTCTGCCCGCTCTCATTCCCACCCAGGGGAGCCTGGTTCTCCAGCCCCCACAATTCTACTCTGGAGGCCGTGGCTTTGCTTTGTTTGCTGGCCGTGGAGGAGGGGCCTCCTGCCAAGCCCAGCGGAGCTTGAACCCAAGGTCCCACCCGCCCCCTCCTGGAGTACCACTCAAGCTCCTCCCATCCCCGGGTTCTGGCTGGCAGGCTGCCCAGTAAGGCCTCAAAGACACGCACTGGCTACTGGCTACGGCCCAGCTCCCCGGGCCTCGGCCCCCTGCCACCATCCCCTCGTAGCCCTGAACCCTCCTCTCATGCCAACCTGCAGCTGCAGCTCCCCACCGCACTGGCTGGGCACGCTGCTGCTGTCTCCTCCTCCGGGGCTTGGCTGCAGCATCCATACATTTTGATGAGGAAGTGACACCAGCTGGCCCACCCTGTGTGTGCTTTTAAGTCAGCCAATGAGTTCCAGATCCCGGGAGGGCCGGGAGCTTCCCTAGGGCAGTGCCCTCTGCAGCAGAGGGCCTTCACAGGGCCAGCACGAACACTACCTTCAAATCTCACAGGTGGCTTTTAACCAGGGTCTGGCAATAAATGTAAATGGCCTCATCTCTGTTCCCCAAACCGCACGCCCCTCCACTGGTCCCTTATGTTGCTTGCTTTGCCAAGTGATTAGAATCCAGGGGTGGGGACCTCTCCGGCAGTCCAGTGGTTAAGACTCTGCCTTCCAATGCAGGAGGTACAGGTTCGATCCCTGGTCAGGGGGAACTAAGATCCCACATGCCGTGGGGTGTGGCCAAAAACTAAAAAAAAAAAAAAAAAGTCCAGGGGAAGAACACACCAGTTCTTCCATAAGGAGAATCTCAGCACCATCCATTATTCTGGGGACTGTGAGCAAGCCACACGATCTCTCCGAGCCTCAGTTTCCTCATCTGTGAGATGGGAACGCTAACAGTACTGCCTGGGCTGTTAGGAGAGCTGATGAGACACTGCACATAAGGTGACTGCCAGCACTGGCCTGTGGTGAACGCGCATTATATTATCGGTTCACCTCATTACCTAAAAGTGGCCATGACCATCTTAGATCCCCAACCCAGAGGACCCCCTTCTGGGCTCTCCGCTCAGGTTCAGCCGCCTCCTACAAACCTAGTGCTGAGGCTGCAACTCTTACAAGGAGAAGGAACCGGCCCGCCTAGCCCAGGCCCCGGGTGCGCCCGCTGTGGAGAAGAGCCTGCCTCCCTCCCCAGAGCCACCCCTGCTGGGGCCTGTCGGGGCCTGAGCTGGCCACTCCCTGGGAGGGGATCCCCCTACCCCACAGGGCTGTGGTGCAACCAGCAGGGTTCAGCCTGTCCCTGCCTCGACACGGTAGAACACAAAGTTGCCACTGTCATGTCCCTGCCCCCAAGACAAGTTCAGGAGGGCCTGTCTGCCTGTGCCTGCAGGCCTGCTCCCCAAAGGGGCCTGGAGACCCTGGGTAACTGGCCTGGCTGATGCTTGGCAACTGTCATCCCGCAGGGGCACAATTACTGCTCAGAGACTCTCTTTCCCCTGAAACCACTGCAGCCACTCACAGGTGGGAGGCAGATGTTCTAGGCCAGGTAAGGATGGGGAGCGAGAAGCATAAGGGTCTAGGACACAGTCTGGTTTCTACCTTGGCTTATCAGACCTGAGGCCCCTCCATTCCCAAGATCTCAAGAAACCAGGAATCTACCTCTCCACGTTTGCCCCCAAGTTCTTCTTCCTTAAATCCTACTCTGAGCCCTAGTCCCCTGGCCATTGCTACATGAAGGGAAAGAAGACCCAGCCAAGGCCCTTCCTCCACCCCAGAGAACTAAGCTTCCTTTCCAGAGGACCAAGGCTCTCCCCTCCCAAAGAAGAGGGGCTCTCTGACTTTTGCAGTTTCCCAGTCACCTTAGGTTACCTGGTGGCTACGACTCTTTCTCCCAGACAGAGAGCCTTGCTCTTGGTTCCAGCACTGCCTGCGGAGAGTGGGCCTAGACAGGTGAGCCCATGAGGTGGGGGATTGAACAGGTGGGTTCCATTGATTTCCTGTGGCTCCAAAGACTGCTTTGATAGGATGGAGGGAGGAATGCATTACCTTGGTGATGTGCCAACTTGCCACCCTAAAGCAATGGCACCAGGAGACAAGGCTCACAGAAAGCCAATGTGAGGGAGGCACCAAAGATCCATGTTTGGACAGGGAGCTTACGTACCCCGAGATTCCTGGGACGCCTGACAGCACCATTTATGTGCTGAGTGTCAGGCTGGAGGATGCCACGAGGCTCTGAGTGGGCCCAGCATGGCTCTAGCAAAGGAGGGGGCTCTAAGGGGCCTGGACCTGGGGCCTGACCCACCCAGTCCACAGGGACTCCACAAGCCCCCTGAAAGGGAGCAGACCCGCCTTGCTCCTCTCAAACTCTTTATCTAAGAGCCTTAGCTCTTTCCTTACGGCCTGTGAGCAGTGGAACAGAGCAGGGAGCCCCTTAACCACCAGGGTCGGCTTCAGTGAGCTGTGAACCCCAAGAATGATATGCCACTTCTGATGAGAGGGATCTGAGCTTTCAACTGATTTCAAAAAGATTGTTGCCCTCCTCCCCGTGAAAAAAAAAGCAAAGAATAATTTATTTGAGGTGTGTTAGTCTGAAGACAAAGCGAACTTTCAGAATCAGCCTTTATCAGGTAAAAATAAATTATACCTCATTTAGGAGTAGTTATATAACCTTGACATGAATTATTTGGCAAACTATTCCACCTAAAGCAAAGTTGACATTTATAAGGCTAACATTTATCGCACACTTACTATAAGCAAGCCACTGTGCTGAGTTTTTTACAACCAGGCATTTACTTAATTCTCAC
This sequence comes from Mesoplodon bidens, assembly GCF_964165515.1. NCBI lineage: Eukaryota > Metazoa > Chordata > Mammalia > Artiodactyla > Ziphiidae > Mesoplodon > Mesoplodon bidens. The sequence goes on from NC_138178.1 coordinate 37,456,980, forward strand.
AACAGGATGAAACAGGAATTATGATACTCCCACTTTACAGATGAGAAATGGGGCATAGAGAGGTTTAGGGACTTGCTAAGGTCACATAAGTGGAAAGTTAGGACTAGGACCAGAAACTGGATCTGAATCCAGAACCCCATGTAGATGCTCTACATATAGTTAGAATTTCAACCAGGGCTTTGTCTCAAGTTATAGCCATCCTCCTCTTGATAATATAAGCTGCGGTGCTTTCCTCCCTCTCTCCCTCTCCCCTTCGTCCCTTCCTTCTTTCACTCACTCAACAAATAGTTCTTGTGCACTTGCTGCCTTCTAAGCATCACTGAAGCTGAAGGAAACTGACATGGTTCTGCCTTCACAGAGCTTCCAGTTCATCAAGATTCCTCAAACTTTTCTTTCCAGAGAATACCCACCCTTGTCCACATTTCTTTAGACACTTTCACTCACTTATTCCTTTGTCTCCAACAAAAGGCCAACCTGGCAGAGCACCAGAAGTGCTCCCAGGCTTCACAGGCTAGAATCATGCTGTTTTCAACTGATTTCCAGAGTTGCTCCTCTGAGCTCCCTCGGTACTCTGCTCAGATTTCCATCAAGTCACTCATGATGCTGTAGTGAAATACTCATTTACACATCACATCCCTCTCTTCCCATCTCTTCCATAAGCTCCTTGAGTGCAGGGACCAGACCTACCTAGCTCAGGTTTTTAATCTCCAGCCCCAGTAAATGTTTGGAAACAGCAGGCACCCAGTAAATGTTTACTAAATGAATAAATGAGTTTTCTGTTCTAGTTGACTGTCTCAAATCATTTCCAAACGATTCATTCAAGTGTTCCTTCCTGGATCTCTTTGTCCACCTTCCTCTTAACCTTTTCAAAGGAAAGGCACCTCACTGATGTGGGAAGTCCCACTTCCCTGCTTTAGCGCAGCCAAAGGATTTCTTGCTCACACAGTCTCAACAGATTTGTTGGCTTCAGAAGAGATGGTATTTAGGAAAGCTGTTGAATGCTTGGCTCCTGGGGATTAATTTAGGGCAATCCTGTCAGATACGACATTAAAGCAAGAGCCCCAAGGCATAGGACCTATGCACCAGAGAGAGAGGCTCTTTCAGCTCTCCTCAAGGTGCGAGCCTCCATTCCCCATCTTTGGTTCACCTGCTGCCAATGTCCATATCTTTAGATCACCTGTCACCAAAAGTTTGAGCCCCGGGTTGCAAGGAGACATACCACAGATTTCCCTGAGCTTCAGTAATAATAACCACCGGAGGAAACAGTCACAGCCTGGAAGTCAGGAGACTGGGTTCAAATCCTAACCTTCCCAACTCACTGTCATCTTGGGAAGTAATTTAACTTCTCTGGATCCATTTCTCCTATGGTAATAAGGGGGTGGGACCGGCTGGATTTCTAAATCTCTTCCAGTGCTAAACCATCTACAGGGAAAAGAAATTTTTTTTGATTGTGTGCTTCCCTGTCCTTATGGCATTCGACCCTTACAAGAAACCTGTGATTCATAAACCAAATGACATACTCACATTACAGGTGAGGAAATGTGAGCAGAGGTTGACGACCTTACCCAGGTGACCCGGGGCCCCTGAGTCTTTTTGCCAGACCAGAATGGCTCCAGGGAGGCCACTAGAGCAGCCTCATTTCCAGGACCCCAACTTCCTTTCCCTCCTAACCCCTAAGTACACTTTGTCGCTCAGAGAGTAGAAGCTCTGACAAAGAGCCTAACTCAAAGGTCATACCCAGACCATTCTGAGGAGGGGCCCAGGCCTTTCCCAAATTCCAAATGATTTCCCTCCAGGGCCAGGATTACTGCCTCTCAGCTGCAGGTTTGGCTCAGAGGCCCCGGGTGGCCTTGGGAATGTGGGCCCAACCTCCTGCGCTGCCATGACAACAGGCTCCCTCAGTGGCGGGCGCCGGTGCCCATCAGAGCGTGCAGGTGGCGCCCTCTTGGGAGAGGGGCCCGTTGGGAGGTGGGGGGCAGGGGCGGCGGCTGCCTCGGGGTGGCCTCCGCTCCCTCCGCCTCCTCCCGGGGCCGCGGCTCCCGACCTTCCTGTGCCCTGCGCCTACCTGAGTGTCACGGCCCGCGCGCAACCACCGCCCACGACAGGGTCACCTCTGCGCGGCGGCGCAGCCCTTCTTCTCGGAGTGTCCCCAGACTCGTCCCTGCTTCCAGGCCGGCCCGACTCCCTGGGGACCCGGGAAGTCCCCGCGAATACCCTCGGTCCGGCGCTGCGTCCCCGGAAACGCAGGGCTGCCGCCAAGCCCCGCCCCGCCCGTGTTGATGGAATTGTCCAGAGGCGCCCTCCGGGGCTCGCCCGCTGTCCAGCAGTCCCCCGCCTCTGCCCCCGGGCGTTGATGGCGACACTAGGCTCGCTACTAGTCCCAGTCGGGACTTGTCCCCGCGACGGCTCGGCGGCTCCCTTAGGCCTTGGGGCCTATGGGGCCGCCCCCTCCCTGACCTTGGGAGCCTCTGCCTGGTCTGACTTAGGCCCCGCAGGGGGCAATCTCGCTAGCTGGAATCCGGAGGGCCGGGTTGTTACACTAGATCTGTTGCTGAACCAAACTTGGTTCCCCTTACCTGCGCATGCATAGTAAAGCCAATTTACTGACACCGATCTACTACCACCCACCTGGCTGTGTTACCCAGGGCGAGTTTCTTAACCTCTCTGAGCCTTGAGTTCTTCATCTGGAAAGTAGGCCTCAGAACAGTAGGGACCTCACAGGGTTGTGAGAAATTGCAATTATGTAGGCACACACCTGGCACATGGTCAGCTCTCAATAATGGTAGCATTGTTTACAGTAAGAGGCAAGGGAGAGCCAAGCCGCAGAGCCACCCGCCACAAAACCACCCACATCTCCGCCCGCGGGAAATGCTGCTCACCGCATCCCTTAACCTGCCATGGGCCACGCTGTGGGAGTGAAACGAGACGAGATGTGCGGGAGGGGTGAGAGATATGGTTGTAAATAGTGTCTAGCGTTTATCAAGTGACCTTGGCTCGTCCCTCTCCAGCCCTTGCCTCCTGGCTCTCCTATCTTCCAGGAAAGCAACAGCAGCTCTCAGGGAAACAACTAGCTCTGGCCGTGTAAGTGGCTGAGCTGGCCAGAGCTGGCTGGTCAAGGGGCTGGTGAAAACAGAGGCCAAGTGCCAGCCTTTTCCCAGGCCAGGCTAGGCTTAAGTGCCCGCCATTTCTCTGCTGCCTCTGCTCTAGACAGAGTGGGGTAAGGGACTGCCAGACTCCCCAGAGAATGCTCTCCCACACATAGAAAGAAGTGGTTATTCTGTTGTCTGTCTACAAAAGTGAACACATATTTACTACCATAAAGTTTTTTCATAAACACAATGAAAAATATCACCCTACCCAGAGACCACTAGTGTTCATATTTTCTAAAACTTTTTTTTGAGATACAATTTACATGCTGTAAAGTGCACGGATCTCAAGTCTACTGCTGTTAATATTTTGGTGAAGATACTCCTGTCTCCTTTCTATGCAGTTAAACATTTACATTTTTTAGAAAAAAAGATTATTCAGTGCATACTCTTTGTGACTTTTCCCTAGGACAGCAATATACCACAGACATTTTTCTGTAACATCAAAAATTCTCTCTTACCTTCATTTTTAGTGTATTCTATTGTATGAATGTGGCATACATTTTTAACCAAGTCTCTACTATTGGACATTTAACTTATTTTACTAATTTTTCATTATCATAAATAATGTCCAGACGACCATCCTTATCAATAAGCCTTTACATACTTCTTCATTACCTTTTGTTCTTTGTATTCTTCCTTCCTACTCACAGTCTCCAATTAGTGGTCGCTGTGTTTACACCTAAGGTGGTGCACTTTATTTGTGCAAATGGCTTTAAAAATAGTCCAATCACTTTATTAACTCTGCCTTCCACCCACTACTGGGTTGGTGGTGGGGAGAGGAAGATATGCAAAAATCAGCCCTGCTGAGTTTCCTGCACACGGGGCACGTCGTGTCCTGCTGAGCCCGGGGTGTTCAGAGGAGCTTCTGAAATATAGGCCTCCCCCGTGGGGCCTCAGAGCTCCAGAGGGCTTTAGGCAACCCTGACCCTTTCCATCTCCAGTCCAGACCAGAGACCCCAGGAAAGAATGCCGTCCACGTCCACGACCCGCCACCCCACCTCCATCATCTTTTCTTTCTTCTCTCTCCTTTCTTCTGCCCTTTCTGCCCACCTCCTTTTCCTGCCTGTCCTTCTCCTCCAACTTTTTTCCAGCCTTTTATTGAAAAAGAAACATCTTTAATGTACTGAAAAAAGGCCTTATCTTTAACGTTATTGATCCCCCTCCACCCACCCCCTTTCCTGGCTGTGGGACCTCAGGTGCAGAGAGGCTTGAGTTAATCACCTTCTCAGTTCACAGCATGCTATCACCATGGTCTGCACAGGGTCCCTGATTACTGTGGCTGTTCATTTCCTTTTATCTTTCCACTTCCTTCCACCCCTCCCCCCACGGGCTACCATTTTAAGGTGTTTAATATATGCTTTTGTTCACATGCCTTCTTGGAAGATGTATTGTAGGGCTTCCCTGGTGGCGCAGTGGTTAAGAATCCGCCTGCCAAGGTGGGTGGGGATGGTGGTGTGATGTATTGGGTGATTGGGATTGACATGTATACACTGATGCATATAAAAAAAAAAAAAAAAAAAAAGAATCCGCCTGCCAATGCAGGGGACACGGGTTCGAGCCCTGGTCCGGGAAGATGCCACAGAGCAACTAAGCCTGTGCGCCACAACTGCTGAAGCCCACATGCCTAGAGCTCATGCTCTGCAACAAGAGAAGACACTGCAATGAGAAGCCCGCACACCACAGCGAAGAGTAGCCCTCGCTCACCACAACTAGAAAAAGCCCACAAGCAGCAACAAGGACCCAACACAGCCAAAAATGAATAAATAAATTTATTAAAAAAAAAAAAGTTGGTCTTCCCTGGTGGCGCAGTGGTTGTGAGTCCGCTTGCCGATGCAGGGGACACGGGTTCGTGCCCCGGTCCGGGAGGATCCCACATGCCGCGGAGTGGCTGGGCCCGTGGGCCACGGCCGCTGGGCCTGTGCGTCTGGAGCCTGGGCTCCGCAGTGCAGAGGCCACAGCAGAGAGAGGCCCACATACCGCAAAAAAAAAAAAAGTTAATTCCTGCCCCAAGGTCACAAAGATATTCTTTAACATTTTACGTTATTTTTTTTTAATTTAAAGAAGATTTTTTTTTTAAATTTACTTTTGGCTGTGTTGGGTATTTGTTGCTGCACGCGGGCTTTCTCTAGTTGCAGTAAGCGGGGGCTACTCCTCATTTCGGTTCGCGGGCTTCTCCTTGCGGTGGCTTCTCTTGTTGCAGAGCACAGGCTCTAGGCATGTGGGCTCTGTAGTTGTGGCTTGCAGGCTCAAGAGCTCAGGCTCAGTAGTTGTGGCTCACGGGCTTAGTTCCTCCGTGGCATGTGGGATCCTCCCAGACCAGGGATCGAACCCATGTACTCTGCATTGGCAGGCAGGTTCTTATCCACTGCGCCACCAGGGAAGCCCTACATTATTAACTTCATAGTTTCCTGGACACATTTAGGTCTTTAATCCATATGGAGTCCACTTTTTCATGTGATGATAGATTTCATGAGATTCAGGGTTTTTTTTTCCATAAAGTGAATTACTTTTCCCAATACCATATTCCTGTGGGTCTCAAACTTGAACATGTATAAAAATCACCAAAAAGCTTGTTAAAAGCACAGATTGCTGGGGCTTCCCTGGTGGCGCAGTGCTTGAGAGTCCGCCTGCCGATGCAGGGGACACGGGTTCGTGCCCCGGTCCGGGAAGATCCCACATGCCGCGGAGCGGCTGGGCCCGTGAGCCATGGCCGCTGGGCCTGTGCGTCCGGAGCCTGTGCTCCGCAACGGGAGAGGCCACAACAGTGAGAGGCCCACATACCGCAAAAAAAAAAAAAAAAAAAAAAAAAAAGCACAGATTGCTTCCCACTCCTGGGCATATACTCAGACAAAGCTATAATTTGAAGAGACACATGCACCCTTATGTTCATAGCAGCACTATTTACAAGAGTCAAGACATGGAAATAACCTAAATGTCCATTGACAGATGGATAAAAAAGATGTGGAGATATATATATATATATATATATATATATATATATATATATATATATATGAATATTAGCCATAAAAAAGAATGAAATAATGCTATTTGAAGCAACACGGATGGACCTAGAGATTATCATACTAAGTGAAGTAAGTCAGAAAGAGAAAGACAAATACCATATGATGTCACTTATATATGGAATCTAAAATACGACACAAATGCACGTATCTATGAAACAGAAGCAGACTCACAGACAGAAAACAGACTTGTGGTTGCTAAGGGGGAAGGGAGGTGGGGGAGGGAAGGATTGGGAGTTTGGGATTAGCAGATGCAAACTATTATATATATGATGGATAAACAACAAGGTCCTACTGTATAGCACAGGGAACTATATTCAGTATCCTATGATAAACCATAATGGAAAAGAATGTAAAAAAATAATGTATATATGTGTATAACCGAGTCACTTTGCTGTACAGAAGAAATTAACACAACATTGTAAATCAACTGTACTTCAATAAAATTTTTTTTAAAAGCACAGATTTCTGGGCCCCACCCAGCTGATTCAGGTGGGACCCCAAAATTTACATATCTAATAAGTTCCCAAGTGATGAGATGATGCCACTGCTGCACGTGGAGAAAGCAAACTTTGAGAACAACTGCCATATTCTTAAAAGCTTTACCTCATTGAGTTTTTTCTCTACCTCACTGGCATCTCCCATAATACCCTGCACTTCTTGGCTGTCCTCCATCCTGCACCCCTCCCCTACCTCTCCCAGGTCTCCTGGGACGTGAGGCTCCATCCACACATTTCATGATCATATCCCTATGCCTCTCCTGAACCACACTCTTCCATCCTCTGGTAAATGCCCTGAGGTTGTCCACCCACCTCCTGGCCACTCCGCTGTAGTCACTGGAGACTTTGGCACGTGGCTCCCCATCCTTCTCTTCAACTAAAGTCCTGTCATTGTCCTTAATGACTTCAGCATCCACGTGGAAGACGCGTCCTAAATCTGGTTTCTCAGATCTCCAGTGCCCTCCCCCACTCACCTCAGCCACCACTCCCATTTACTGCCAGTAATTGGCTCCATTACCAAGGTCCTCAGTTCAGGCATCCCTCTCTCTGGCACAGTCTCTTTTCCTTCCAGCTTTCTGGTTTAACAGACTCCCTCTGACCCTTCTTGGACCTCACCAGCATCTCTACCTTCTCCTGATCCATCCCATTTCTCCTTCCTCTTTCTGCATTCCCTGCTTACCCAACTTAGAGTCCACGATTCACCATTTCAACAGCGTTATTGCCTCAATTCCCTACACTCTGTTGCTGCTATATTTTCACTGTCTGGCAAAAGCCATGGATGAGCTCTGTGATCCACCTCAGTGCTTCTTCCTGAGCAGTGGCTGGGGAGTGTCACTCAGGGCAGAAGGTTCCACTGCAAAGTCCAGGTCACCAGATGGACCCTCACCACCACCTGGCTGTCCTACTCATTTCTGTGGTCACCTCTCTGTACCATTCTCTGTAACAACTCTCTTCAACCTTCGCCCCGAGCTTCCAACACCCTCCCTTTACTTCACATACAGAATAGAAGTCATCGGATGGGGTCTCCCTTATCTTTTTCCTAATTGCATTGAGAGAGACCCAGGCGACTTTCAGGAAAAGGGTGGTAGTCTTGTCCTAGGTAGAGAGCATGCCAAAACCAGGTTACAACCAATGCAGTTATTTTAAATGTTTCAACACAACAAATTAGTGCTTTTTAACATACCCACACAAATACAATGGCTATAGGTACAAATACATTTGGTAATAACATCATATGTCTAAATCTGAGGACCTTCCAGAATGTGGGACCCTCCTGGGCCCCAATAGACCCCGCTCATCGCCCTCCACTTCCTAGACTTTTTTCCAGCACAGTAGTGGTTCCCCCCCCACACCCGTGGCTGCACATTGGAGTCACCTGGGGAAGCTGGCTGCACCTGTGGATCATTTGAATCAGAGCCTCTAGGGGAGGGCCCAGACGTCAGCATTTTCTAGGCTCCCCAGGTGATGCCAGCTTGCATTCGAAGCTGAGAAACCTACACTGTAGGAACTGCTCCTCCTCTCTATCCCCTCACTGTACTTCCTCTCCACTCCCTCCCTCTCCACTGGTTTACTCCTAAAACCTTTTAAAGGTGCCCAAGTCTCTCCCACTTAAAAAAAATATTACCCTTGAACAACGTGGGGGTTGGGGGTGCCCACCGAGCCATCCAAAACCCTCCTTTACAGTTGGCCCTCCGTATCCATGGTTCTGCATCCGCAGATTCAACCAACTGCAGACCGTGTAGTACATATGTATTGAAAAAAATCTGCATAGAAGCGGAACCACGCATTTCAAACCCTTGTTATTGTTCAAGGGTCCACTGTACCTACGCACACAAATAGCCTTTGACTCCCATCCCGCTGTCTGCTCCCTCCCACCCCAGGGCTCTTACCTGGAAGGTTCTCCTCCAGTTTCAAGCTGTACAGAGATTGGTGACTCCTAGTTCAACCCTTAGCACCACTTCTCAAACTTTCATATGCACTCGGATCACCTGGGCAATCTGGTTAAAATGCAGATTTAGATTCTGCAGGCCTGGGCTGGGGACTAAGATTCTGCATTTTAACAAACTTGTGTGTGCTGCATGCCGATATTGTGCTCAATCTTCAAGCAGGAAAACTTTATTTTATTTTTTACTTATTTTTTTAGTGGGAATTTATTTACTTTTTTGCTGCACCGTGTGGCATGTGGGATCTTAGTTCCCCGACCAGGGATCAAACCCAGGTCCCCTGCACTGCAAGTGTGGAGTCTTAACCACTGGACAGCCAGGGAAGTCCCAAGCAGAGAAGCTTTAGACCCCTGCTCAAGGTCTCCTTGGGAAAGCCTCCTCTGACCTTCCTAAATTCTATCCCCACCATCAGACACTCTCAGCTCGGCTTGTCTCCTTCCCAGCACTTAACCCTATTGCTATTTGACATTGTGCTTATGATTATTTTATCACAGCCTACCCCACCAGAAAATAAGCCTTCCACGAAGGCATGGGACATTTCTATCTGGGTCTGCTTGCCAGTTGTGCTGCTATTGTATTACCTCACACAGTGCCTGGTACACAGCAGGTGCCCTATTTGTAAACAAATGTAAACCTTTGTAGGAAGTATGAAGGAATACATTGCTCAGTCAGTCAAAGGAGCAGTTCCTGCTTCTGCCCTAAAGTCCCAGGCCCTCTTTGTTCTCCTTTTAGCCCGTCACCTCTCTCTAGGCTCTGGCCCCCAAGACCAGGAGCTGAGAAAGCAATGCAGGAGATGTCTGGGTTAAAAGTCTCTTCTCTGCCCTCAGGCATGACTTAACTCCCCCAGACAACCCAAAGAAAACAGGCCCAACAAATCTTTCTAGTTCCTCTCCCACAACTGATCTATTTGTTGTTATTATTGTTAAGTGTTGCGTGGAAAGGGTTAAAGCATTTACAGAAAGCGAAGGACCTCTCTCCAGCCCTCCATGACGACTCTTGAGATGCTCTGCAAAAGGTCAGATGTTTCCAGAATCTCAACAGACAGCCTGTGTCTGTTTAAAGGGAAAGACAACAAGTTCTCGGCCCCCAGCCAGCCCTCATGGGCAATTCTCGCCTGGCTCTGTAGGCAGCCAGCCAGATGCCTGGCCAAAGAGTACACCCACCCCCGCTCCCTCTAGATGGCCCTGGGCAGGCCAGAACTCCCCAACCCCCAGCATGGAGTCCCTTCCTCTGGGGAAGGCTGGCATCTGACAAATAGGGCACCAACTGCTTGGGCCTGTGATGCACGAGGAATGCGGGGGAGGGGCAACTTCCTGTGGACATTGAATCTTTTCAGCTGAAAGGGACTGTATTCTGACCCTGTCACCTTAGAGGTGAGGCTCAGAGAGGGGTGGCTGTAAGGTAGTGTAAGAATATCCTAACCCAGTATCGGGAAACCTCGGTTCAGAATCCAGTTCAGGTGCCCTGAGCTGTGGGATCTCGGGCACAATGTGGGTCCTTTCTATGTGTCTGTATCTATTTATAAAAAGTTGGTACAGGGGGCTTCCCTGGTGGCACAGTGGTTGAGAGTCCGCCTGCCAATGCAGGGGATGCGGGTTCGTGCCCTGGTCCGGGAAGATCCCACATGCCGTGGAGCAACTAAGCCCGTGTGCCACAACTACTGAGCCTGCACGCTAGAGCCCGCAAGCCACAACTACTGACCCTGCGCGCTAGAGCCCGTGCTCTGCAACAAGAGAAGCCACCGCAATGAGAAGCCTGCGCACCGCAACGTAGAGTACCACCCCCACCGCACCCCGCTCGCAGCAACTAGCAAAAGCCCTCGCGCAGCAACGAAGACCCAACGCAGCCCAAGATAAATAAATTAACTAATTTTAAAAAAGACACAGGGCTTCCCTGGTGGCGCAGTGGTTGAGAGTCCGCCTGCCGATGCAGGGGACACGGGTTCGTGCCCGGGTCTGGGAAGATCCCACATGCCGCGGAATGGCTGGGCCCGTGAGCCATGGCCGCTGAGCCTGCGCGTCCGGAGCCTGTGCTCCGCAACGGGAGAGGCCACAACAGTGAGAGGCCCGCGTACCGCAAAAAAAAAAAAAAAAGACACAGTTAAATAACTTTGGCTTTTATTACTTAATCATGTTCTTTGCACAAACAAACAAAAAATCATATTCCCACCACCTGGAGGAAATAACTGCTAATATTCTGGCATTTATCCTTTTGCAATGTCAAAGCATATATAAGGCATATATTTTCATATGTTTGTTTGTTTTTTTTGGCCATGCAGTGCGGCCTGTGGGATCTTCCCCAACCAGGGATTGAACCTGGGACCTTGGCAGTGTAAGTGCACAGTCTCTAATCACTGGACCACCAGGGAATTCCCTATATACTTTTTCAACAATGAGATCATAGGAGATCTACCTATCCATCTATCATCTATCTATCTACACTTTTATATACATATTGCTCTTTTCCATATAACTTTTCAGTGGACAATTGACATCCTTTCATGTCTAGATATAGTTGGATAAATGAAGCATTCTATAGTTTGTTTAATCCCCTATGTCTAGACATTTAGGTTTTCAATTTTTCATTATGAGCAATAAAAATCCATCTTTATTCACTTGTTCTGTTATTTTCTTAGGATAAATTCCTCACTGTGGACTGTTGGATCAAAGTGTCTGTGTGTTTTTAAGGCTTCTGATACATGCTGCCAGATTGTCCTCTAGAAAAGCTGTGATGATTGTTATTTCTTCAAACAACGTATTTATATATGAAGGCTGGTCCTTCTTTTTTTTTTTTTTTTTTTTTTTTTGCAGTACACGGGCCTCCCACTGTTGTGGCTTCTCCCGTTGCGGAGCACAGGCTCCGGACGCACAGGCTCAGTAGCCATGGCTCACGGGCCCAGCCGCTCCGCGGCATGTGGGAGCGGCATGTGGGATCTTCCCGGACCGGGGCATGAACCCGTGTCCCCTGCATCAGCAGGCGGACTCTCAACCACTGCGCCACCAGGGAAGCCCTGGTCCTTCTTTAACTAGAAAGCTAATCTCTTCAACAGCACACTCAGCTTTGGGAAGACAAGGGTGGGAAGAAGTAGAGCCCAGATCGACTGAACAGGGCTGGTTGATGCAGGGCAGCTGTTTTGCACCTGATCCACTGCTGCATCTCACCAGGCAGCTACTGCTGGGGTCAATAAGATGCTCCTCTCTCCCAGCCCACATCACAGCTGGGGCCATGGGATACACGAAAAACTGGTCCAGATATTGCCCTAGAAAACTCTGATAGGGACTTGCCTGGTGATCCAGTGGTTAAGACTCCTGTGCTCCCAGTGCAGGGGGCATGGGTTTGATCCCTGGTCGGGGAACAAAGATCCTGCATGCCACAGGGTGTGGCCCCCCCAAAGAAACTCTGATAGATGGAAAGGGGCTTTCTTTTCCCATATTTCTTTGTACACCCCACCTCCAGCCCTCTAAACAATCACCCTCAAGTACTCTTTATTTCCTAGTTAGACATCACTACTTTTGCAAGCTACTGTTTATTAAAGGTTTCATTTATACTACTACATTTCATGCCTGCATTGGCCCAGGAAGCAGGTACAGGCGAGAAAACTGAGTCTTGGGCAGATCAAGCATCTTGTCTAAGGGAACTCAGCAGGTGAATAACCTACTTGGGATTCAAAGCTAGGTCTGTCTGACTAACAAACCTGTGTTTTATTTTTAAATTACTGTAGAACTACTGTGTATATCAATTAAACACGAAGGCTTGGAAGGATGCAGCTGGTTTGGGGTGGGTGGTAGACATTACCAGGGCTCACCAATATTTCCAGCTCCCTTCTTTTTCTGGATACATAGGAGGACTATATTTCCATACTGTCTGGAAGTTAGGTGTAGCCACGTGACTTGCTCTGGCCAGTGAAATGTGAGGAAAAGTGACATGTGTCCCTTCTGGGGGAGGCATTCAAGAACCAGTGTGCAGTTCTCATGCATTCTTCCCTTGCAGTGGTGAGCCCTGAAGCCTCATGTTGGGATGGTGGCATCATAAGAGTTTAATGATGACTAAGGTGCTGACTACAAAGTGCTGAGCCTATGCAAGCCACGTTGGGAATTTAAGCATGGGCAAGAAAGAAATCTTGGTTGTTTTAAGCCAGAGATGTCTAGAGGTGTTTGTTAACACATCATAACCTAGCCTATCCTGACTTCTGCAAGTGGCGATGGGGAGTTTCATGTCTTAGTCCAAATTTTTCTGTAGTTTTTATCCTTTGAGAACATATCCATTTATAATTTAAAAAATAAGAGTCATGGGACTTCCCTGGTGATCCAGTGGCTAAGACTCCATGCTCCCAATGCAGGGGGCCCGGGTTCCATCCCTGGTCAGGGAACTAGATCCCACATGCCACAACTAAGAGTTTGCATGCCGCAACTAAAAGATCCTACATGCCATAACTAAAGATCTCGCATGAGCCCTATTTACAATAGCCAGGACATGGAAGCAACTTAAGTGTCCATCAACAGATGAATGGATAAAGAAGATGTGGCACATATATACAATGGAATATTACTCAGCCATAAAAAGAAATGAAACTGAGTTATTTGTAGTGAGGTGGATGGACCTAGAGTCTGTCACAGAGAGTGAACCAAGTCAGAAAGAGAAAAACAAATACCGGGGCTTCCCTGGTGGTGCAGTGGTTGAGAGTCCGCCTGCCGATGCAGGGGATACAGGTTCGTGCCCCGATCCAGGAAGATCCCACATGCCGTGGAGCGGCTGGGCCCATGAGCCATGGCCACGGAGCCTGCGCGTCTGGAGCCTGTGCTCTGCAACAGGAGAGGCCACGACAGTGAGAGGCCCGCGTACTGTGGAAAAAAAAAAAACAAAGGTTCTGAAGAACTTAGGGCTAGGACAGGAATAAAGATGCAGATGTAGAGAATGGACTTGAGGACACGGGGAGGGGGAAGGGTAAGCTGGGATGAAGTGAGAGAGTAGCACTGACATATATGCACGACCAAATGTAAAATAGATTGCTAGTGGGAAGCAGCCACATAGCACAGCTCGGTGCTTTGTGACCGCCTAGAGGGGTGGGATAGGGAGGGTGGGAGGGAGACACAGGGGATATGCGGATATATGCATGCGTATAGCTGATTCACTTTGTTATACAACAGAAACTAACACAACATTGTAAAGCAATACTCCAATAAAGATGTTAAAAAAAAAAAATCTCACACGCCACAACTAAGACTGGTGCAGCCAAATAAATAAATAAATATTTTTAAAAAAGAGTCATAATACACATTCACACAATTGGGAACATAATATACACCCTGCTATGCAACTTCCCTCTTATTCTTAAAACTAACCATTTCCTATGTCACTTTACCTAGGTCTACTTCATTTCTTTTTTTTTTTGGCCACGCAGCAACATGCAGGATCTTAGTTCCCCAACCAGGGATCAAACTGGGGACCCTTGCAGTGGAAGCACACAGTCTTAGCCACTGGACCACCAGGGAAGTCCCTACTTCATTCTTTTTAACAGCTGCATAGTATTCTATTCTCTGAATATACCATAATGTTTTACAACTGACCACTATTGACAGACATATAGGTTGTTTTTGGTTATTCACAAAATACATGCTCTAAGCTACGGCTAGGCTGTTGCAACATTTCTGGGAAAGGAAGGACTACTATTTACTTTCCCTTTTTGGTTCATATCTTGCTGTTAGTTTACAGCCTGAGCTCAGCACTCAAGAGGGCTGTGGGCACCTCTTAGAGAGAGATGAATAAGCCAAGTGTGCCTGCACCCTTCTCAGGATGTACGGATGTGGAGGCTGGTGACAGCCTGTGCGTGTGCATGTGTGAAGGCTGGGAGCTGGCCTGGGAGAGCAGGGCAGGGAAGCACGTACACATGCAACTTGGGCTGGACTGATCCTGACTCATAAGTTCAGGCAGATAAGTTAACGGCCTGGAAACTCCAGAGCTCTCTGACTGAGTTCTGACTCACTCAGACAATTATCCATAAACAAGTCCTCTCACTTCTCAGTTTTCTTCTGAGCGCCACTACACAATCTTTGGGAAGGGCTGTGACATTAATCGTTTGGAGTCTGAGAAAGATGAGAGCTGTTCAAAGAGAGTGCCAAGAGGATTATAAGTGCTGGCCTCATTCATAGGAAGATGTCTAATTACTCCTTATTACATTCGTATTTTGAATGGCCCCCAAGTAGAGGGTCCTATAGTGGCTGACACAGGTTTTCCTGCATTCCATTCCCAGAGTGATTTGACCGAAAACATTGGTCACGTGCCTATCAAGAGCTCTTCCCATTCCTTTCTCTTCAATGGCTTTTCTCAATTCCTTTTTTAGATGAAAACATCTTTATTATTATTGTTTCTGATTGTAAAGGAAACGCTTGCTCAGACAATACCAAAAAGCATAAAACGAGAGTGGAAATCACCCAGCAGGCCATCCCCAGAGAGGCCACTATTGACATTTTGGTTTCTTTTCTTTATTTCTTTTAATGTTTATTTTTATTAATTTATTTATTTTTGACTGCATCGGGTCTTAGTTGCAGCACTCGGGATCCTTCGTTGCGATGCACAGGCTTCTCTCTATTTGTGGCGCGTGGGCTTAGTTGTCCCATATGGAATGTGGGATCTTAGTTCCCCGACCAGGGATTGAACCCACGTCCCTTGCATTGGAAGGCAGATTCTTAACCACTGGACCACCAGGGAAGTCGCACTATTGACATTTTGAAGTACATCTTTCCAAACTGACTCTATGTACGCCTGCACGGCCACATAGGCACATACAAATCAAGTTACCAATCAGTATAGCCCTCCTTTGGAGGAGCTGCTGTGTATTCCATCGTATGGGTGCAGCTGGAAGCCTCTCATCTCCTCCCTCTCTTGCTGCAAAATCTAGCAGAAGGCCATGGCAAGACTTTAATAAACTCTTAATGAGCTAATAAAGGCATCTAAAGATGGCCTTAGAATTTGAATCATTTATGCCTTGAAGAACTCCATCTTCCGTGCAGCTGGAAGTGAATTCACTTGCAGATGAGCATGGTGGGCAGGACACCCTCCTGGGAGTCAGGCCAGCTGGTTCTACAGCTGAGTTCTAGACCTGCCTTTGCCACTTTCCTGGTGGGCAAGTCCCTTTGTCTCTCTGAGCCTCACCTGCAGTTGAATATATGTGAAACTGGATGTGACATACGACTATGCAGAGTACAAAGTACTATGTACTTATGCACTAAGCACTAGGTACTAGGTACTATTTAGAGGCACTATGAAAGAGCAGGGAAGAAACTGGGGTTTCTCAGCCAAGAAAGAGGGCAAATTTTAGAGTTTCCCTGGATATGACTTAAGGGTAACACATATATCATAGAGTTCTAGAAAAACTTAGAATCAACTATACTTCAATAAAAAAAAGTTTTTTAATAAAATAAAATGAGAAAAAAAAAAACAACCAAGCAGAAAAGAACCTCGGAGATCAGAGTACTACCCCCTCACACAATAATTCTGAATATCTGCGCATCTGTAACATGACCTAATGGAAAAAAGGGTTTGGAATGTGGGTTTTTCTCTCTTAAGGCATTCTCATGTCTGGCTTGGAGTCCTGGAAAGAGCTTCCTAAGTGTCTAGTCCTGGATCAGCACCTATGATGCATATGACCTTAGGCAAGTTCCTTAAGCCTCTGCAAGCCTCGATTTTCTCATCTATAAAACGGGGTTTCTGATCTTGCCCTACCTGTCTTACAGGTAGGTGTGACATGAGGTTTAAATAAGGCACCGCGTGTGAAAGTGTTTTGGAAGTCTAAAGTGACTTCACACCTGCAAAGCTGCCTCACTATAGCTCCGGTCCACTGCCCAGAATGGAGAGGTGTGAAGGGAATGGCCACCAAGACCCTCGTTCAAAAGTGGGTCTTACAGGGACCTCCCTGGCCGTCCAGTGGCTAAGACTCTGTGCTTCCACTGCAGGGGCTTAGGGTTCGATCCCTGGTTGGGGAACTAAGATCCCGCATGCCGCGCAGCGTGGCCAAAAATTAAAAAAAAAAAAATTTTAAAGTGGGTCTTACAGAAGGGGCCATCTAGAGAGAGCCCCTGAGCACCAGGGATCGCTCTGGAGCTGGGGAGGCAGCAGAAGGAAAGGCAGGCAAGGCCCTTTCCTCATGGAGCTTAGAATCCCGCGGAGAGCCAGACAATAGGAAGGGAGACAAATAAAAACAAGGTAGTTTCAGAGAGAGATGAGTGCTCTGAGTGAAATGAAACAGGATGAGGCTGTTAAGGAGAGATGGGGCTAAATGAGGGGGTGACCAAAGAAGGCTTCCCAGAGGAGGTGGCACCTGAGAACTAGGACGTGAGTGACAAGGACAGCCACGAGAAGACCTGGAGCACGAAGTGTTCCAGTGCAAAAGGACAGCCAGTGCAAAAGCCCCAAGGCAGGAATAATTCCTGTTCAAGGAACTTCGAGAAGCTGGTGGTTTGGAGCTGCAGGGGGAGAAGGCAGGTGGGGCAGCAAGCCAGGGCTTGCAGTGAGTTTTCAGGAGAGGCTAGTGAGACATGATCTAGTTTGTGTTGAACTAAGATCAGCCTCCATTGGGTTGGAAGTTCCATCTCTTACATGCCATGTTGGGGGCCCCAAGAAATTTTTAGGGCCTTCAAGGGCTTCATCCAGGAACCAGCAAACCTCCTAAACCTACATACTAGGAAAACTGAGAGGCAGAGGGAAAGGCCACTTGCCTAGGGGGCCCCACTGCTTCCTTCCTGGGGCTGGCATTCAAGCCCAGGTCTCTGATCCTGATCCCTGAGGCCCAGCCTCGCCCCCCAGGGCCACCCCACCAATGGAGGATGGGAGGGGGTTCACTGAGGCCACAGAGCTGGAAGATGGGCCCAGCGCCCCAAGGCTTCCAGCTTCAGCCAGTGAGATCCCAGGGCTGGGCTCCAGAAAGGAAGGGCATAGCCCAGCTGGGCCTCGTCCTGCATCCCCAGGCCCAGTGCTCAGCCCTCAGCTGGCAGTGGAGGGGGGCGGTGGTCAACTCCAGGAGCTCAGCCAGCCAAGAGCAACCTGATTGAGCAGGAAATGGGCCTGCAGCCAGAGAAAGCATCAACAAGCACCTGGAGGCTTTGTTCCCTTTATTCCCGTTGCAGACTTTCTCAGGCACCTGCAGCTGGGCCTCAGGAGCACCAGGGCCAGGAAGGGGCTCCCACGGGATCTGGTTCTTCTGCAACAGGGAGTGGCCTGACTTGTGACCTGGAGGGAGGTCTCATGATATAATAACAACAATAGGTTCACTTACTATGTGCAAGAGACATTTCATTTAACCCTCACAACAAACCCAGGAGGCATGTACTATTATCATCTACATACTACAGATTATGAAATGGAGGCACATGGAGATAAAGTGACCTGTGCAAGGTCGCACAGTATAAGGAAGTGAAAACAGTATGGGCTTTGGAATCAATGAATCCCAGCCCTATTTGCCTCTATGACCTTCTGCAAGGCATTTAAAAACTTCCAAGCCTGTCATCTTATTCTGATCTCAGAGGACTGCAGTGCTGCTTAAATGATTTGAGATATACAAAGCCTCTGGCGCATGGCTCTCCATCCAGCCAAGTCTTTCTGTCCTCCTCCCCACTTCCCATAGCTCTGTGACCTTGGCATGTTACCACCACTGAGCCTCAGTTTCCTCATCAAAGAAATAGGTACAATGACATTATGCAATAGGGCTGTTGAAATCCTGATGCTCTCCTGAGAGGCATGCCTCATCTTTTGAAAAGGCCCCATTCCTGAGACCATTCAAGGAAGGTGCCATTTTACAAAACTGCCATCTTTGCTTTCTATCAAAATAAACAAAGAAACACAAATAGAAAAACCAGTCTTAGAGCCATTCCCCATTTGAGACAAAAAGCCAGTATTACGCACACTGCTGGGCTTAGAAGGTTTTCTCAGAAGGAAAAACAGAAGTGACGGCTCAAGTCATAACATGGCTACCAGGATTCTCTCTAGTTCCACACCCTGGGACAGACGACACCACCCACAGCAGCAGCAGTAAGACAGACAGTTGTAGGCTCATGCAAAGTACCAGGGAAGATCCACCAGGGATTTCAGCCAAAAACAAGACAAAACACTAAACTCCTTTTCCTATAAATCAGCCAATATTTTTCAAGTTCTTGTTATCAGTAAATGCTTCTTACCCCCAATAACAGGGAATACACATGAAAACATAGGTACCACCACTGTTGTAGATACACATCAGGGTGGTGGTCCCAGCTCTTCCCAAGGGCCATGCCTGTTTCTCTCAATCATCTTTTGGGGGATAAACTGCTCTTTCTCTGGTCCAACTCAGCCATTCATGTAAGGGCTGCCAATCAGTCTACATCACTGCCCCTGGTCACAGTGATTGGTCCAGGAGAAGGGTACGTGATCCAGAAAAACAAGGCTATCAGAGCTTTCAAAATTGGAGCTGGAGAGGAAAATCCTGTTCCTCTTGGACTGGTGAGCTTGAAGGATATAAATCCGGACAAATGACAGCGATTATCTGGATGCAGAGAGCCTGTTGGCAAAAAACAGGGGATGAAGACCTCAAAGAGAGAATCTGATAACCTCAAAGAGAATCTGATAATCTCAGATTCCTGTCGTCCCTAAGGCAGGCTCAACCCTTCCTGCCCATCTGCTGGTGGTGTGTTTCAATGAGCCAGTAAGTTCCTTCCCATACCTTGTGAGTTAAGAGCCCTGCCTAACCCAGCCACCAAGCATTGTGTGGTAATAAACACAGCAGTTCAGTAGGAGAGAGGTCACAGGCAGGACTTGATGACTTGCCAAGTGAAAGTTTTAGGCAATCTGGGCTGTGAAGGCAGAGACAAACAAGATTACCTGATTCATTCAAATCAGCAAACATTTACTGAGCCCCTACTTATGCCAGGGACAGTATTAGGCATTCAGGATATAACAGTGAATGGGACAGACTAAGTACTTTTCCTCACTTTGGAGTAATCAGAAGGGACTTCCTGGAGCTGGGGAGGTTGGAGGAAGTCACTGAGGGATGGTAAAATCTGGCCAGGCAGAGAGTGAGGGGGAGAAAATCATGAATAAAGATATGGAGGCATAAGACTCTTGTCCGTGAAGGCGCATTGTCTTGTATCTCCATGGTGCCTGGCTACAGCGGGCACTCAGTACATTTCGTTTTTTGTTTGTTTTAATAAATTTATTTATTTTTGGCTGCGTTGGGTCTTTGTTGCTGCACGTGGGGTTTCTCTAGGTGCGAATGGGGGCCACTCTTCATTGCAGTGCACGGGCTTCTCAATGTGGTAGCTTCTCTTGTTGTGGAGCACGGGCTCTAGGCATGCAGGTTTCAGTAGTTGTGGCACACGGGCTCAGTAGTTGTGGCTCACGGGCTTAGTTGCTCAGCGGCATGTGGGATCTTCCCAGACCAGGGCTCAAATCCATGTCCCCTGCGTTGGCAGGCAGATTCTTAACCACTGAGCCACCAGGGAAGTCCTGTTTTGTTTTGTTTTTTTTAATAGGAATAAATGAGGTACTACACGTAAAGATCCTATCTTTTTTTAAAAATTATTTTATTTATTTATTTTCTTTATGCTTTTGGCTGCGTCGGGTCTTAGTTGTGGCACGCGGGGTCTTCATTGAGGCATGCAGGATCTTTTCGGGATTCTCTCTAGTCGTGGCGTGCAGGCTTTCTCTCTCTAGTTGTGGCGCACGGGCTCCAGAGCGCGTGGGCTCTGTAGTTGTGTTGTGCAGGCTTAGTTGCCCCATGGCATGTGGGATCTTAGTTCCCCGACCACGGATCAAACCCGCGCGCCCTGCATTGGAAGGCAGATTCTTTACCACTGGACCACGAGGGAAGTCCCTGTTTTTGTTTTTAATATTTATTTATTTATTTGGCTGTGCCAGGTCTTAGTTGCGGCACATGGGATCTTTTTTTTTTTTTTTTGAGCTGCGGCACGCGGGATCTAGTTCCCTGACCAGGGATGGAACCCGGGTCCCCTGCATTGGGAGTGCGGAGTCTTAACTGCTGGACCACCAGGGAAGTTCCTCAATACATGTTTATTGCATGGTACGCATAAGTGAATGAATACGTGAGTGAAGTAAAGTGCAAGTCATTTCGGGGAAGAGCAGGTCATTCAGCTTGGCAGGAGAAGAGCTACTTTTGGAGAAGGCAATGTTGAGGAAGGCAGATTGAAGACAGACTGCAGAGGACCTTGCTGGAAAGTGAGGACTTGGCCTGGGCCACACCACACAGTCCCAGTTCTGGCAGGGCTTGTAGGAGCTGGCCGGGCAGGACAGTGGATCTCACAGGCCCCGTGTGGCCCCCACCTCTGTTGTGGTTGCCACACCCATGCTCTCTCAGCCTCGACAGCCAGGCTCTGCCCAACACCCTAACCAGCACCCCAGCTACCCAAGGTCATGCCTCAGACACCACCGCCCTTCTGGCTCCTGGGTGAAGCTGCCAGCACATCACTCCTGCCCAGTCTGTAATTTAAACATGACCTCCTCCCAGCCTGACTGCTCGTCGCCTTCTGCACCCCAGACGCACCCGCTGCAGGAGCTGCCCAAGAAGGAGAAGAGGTCTGGTGTCCATTGAGCCCCTGACCTGGGCTACAGGGAGGGGCTTGAAGTCCCAGCTAGGCTGAGCCTGGGCATAGCTGGGGTCACCACAGTCGGCTCCTGAGCTCAGAACTAGGGAGACCATGCCCCCTTGTGGCCAGGAGACAGCCAGCACCTTGGTCTTCCCGGACTACGACGTATTTACACTTTTACCTTACTTTAGGGAAGTTTTAAAAAAGGAAATACATTTCTGAAAAGCTGAGCACACAAATCACATGAGTTAGGTTGATATCTCAAGGAAACTCATAGTAAGACTTCTAGAAAAAGCTATTTCAGATTTTCCACCGCCAAAGCAAATTTTTCTGACTCTAATTTCTTTTACGTTTATCTGCTAAAGCAGGAGGATGGGATGTCTGAAAATTGTTGTTTTAGGTATTTTCCAGTTCTGTGAAGAGTCTTCCCAGGTTAATATGTTCCGTGAGGTTATGGAACATGCCTCCCTCTTCTTTTGTGATTCTCACAGCCCTGTCAGGGCAAGTGGATACCTCATTCACAAAATAAGCTGTGAGAGTAAAGAGCTCCTCTCTACACATTTCTCAGCTTTGAAAACTCAGCTTTTCACCTGCATAGTGTTTGTCTGCAATGGGGGCAAACCTCTGAGCACTGGTGATATTAACTTATTTACAAGCATTTTTGTCTACAATACGTAATGCCCTGTATTAGGTGCTCATTGTTTTGCTGGTGGTAGTGTTTGTGGAGGAGGAGGATAGAGATTGAAAAAAATAAAATACAAGACAGATCCTGATCTCAGGGGCTGTATCCACATTAGACAGGATATACACACATGACACAACTTGCAAACAATCACAAATTAACAGCAGGGTATAAACTAAACATACATGTGCTGAGAGCAGTAATCAGAGTGGGTGGAAGGCTGATGGCAGGACACTTGTTGGAAATATGGTCTGAGAGGAGTCTGGAAGAATGTCAGGCCCGAAGACTGAGGCCTTCTGGGGCTGAATATTTGTCAAGAAGGAGGCCAGCATCTACACAACTTTGGAGATACAACCATTATGCCTCCAAGGCATGGTGGCCTACCTGGCACCTCCTCTCACTGTTCCACCCTTGCCAAAGACCCCACACTCCTTCCCACCCTCCTGCTCCTATCATTGGGTTGCCACATGGTCAAACATGAACCACTGCCAGGGATACCTGGCCCACATGTACACCTCTTACTGCCTCTAGCCGACCCAAGGCTATTCCTGGGGGCATCAGAGTACCCCTTGCCAGTACAACCTCAGTGAGGTTCTACTGATTATGCCTTTGTCCTGCTTCCGTCTTAGAAGGGAGTCAACAAGTTCTTTGGATCCCCAGAGTCATGAAGTCTCCCAATCCCAGAAGCCAGGTATTCTCACTGTCATGGCAGCGAACACTTGGGCAGGACTGATGCAGGCCTGTACATGGATGGGGCTGTAGTACGACAGGTGGTAGCCATGCACTCTGACTGTGAATAGCCTGGAAGTTTGTTCCAGTCATTGGGTTCAGTATAGAGGTCAGGGGTTATGAAATGCAATACATGAAGTGGTATAGCTTGAGGGCAGGAGTCAACTATTTTAACCACATCTCAGACCAGGAAGGTCATTAGTGAGGAATGTTGGGTGCGAGGATTGAGAGATTCCACTGGGTCTGTCCATTCTTCACTAGTAATCTTTCAAAAGACAAAGAGAACGTTAATTGATTCATTTTAGTAGGGTATAGAATTGCCACACAGTTTGGAAATCCTCAGGAACTAGAAAATTGCTCAGTGAATAAGAAATTCAAATAAAGACAATCAGATGAACCAAATAGCTGAAGACATCAGGTCAAGAAAGCCCAAGGCAGTCATCTTATCTCCCCAAGTTCCAACTTTTTAGGATCATCTCTACATTGGATTCCACCAGGCCTTTTAACCACTCAGGATGCAGCCCCCTCTCATGACCGTAAGGACTGTATATTATCCTAGGCAGTTGCCCACCCACCGCTTTTGGAACAGCTTGTGGCCCTTTCTCTGGGAGGGATTTTGCTGTCATTGATGACCTCAGCATTTGGACCTGTACCTGTTTGGATTTGGCTAGTCCCTGAATAACCCAATTAGACTCTGTGATCTGGCTTCTGGACAGAACAACTTTGCTCCTGGGCTCAGGGTGGTGGGCAGGGCATCATTTGGGATATTTTTGGCTCTAGGTAACAGAAACCCTACTCAAGCTGGTTTAATCAGTGAGGACATTTGTTGTGTCATTTAATAGGAAGTCCCACGAGAGGGTGGTTTCCAGGTAAGCTGATACAGCATCTCAGTGAGGACATAAAGACCCCAGTTCATGTGTTCCTTTGTTCACTCTTTCCCTGACATAGGAGATTGTGCCACTCTGCCCTTCATGCATGAGAGTCCCTGCTTCCTCACAGCCCTATCAACAGAATGTATTGTCAAACATTTGGATTTTTGCCAATCTGATAGGTGAAAAGTGGTATAACGGTGTTATTTCAATTTTAATCGCTCTTATTATGAGTAAAGTTGAGCATTTTTTCCTATGCTTAAGGGCTACTTACTTATTTTTCCTTTTCTGTGAACTTTGCCTTCACGTACTTTGCTCACTTTCCATTTGCGTTGTTGACCTTGGACGCAGGGTTTTTTCCATCTCTCTGCTCTGGCCTTTTTAGTGCTTGCTTCCTGCTCAGGCTGGAACCAAGATGGCAGCAGCAGTTCTAGACATTGAGATGTTCAGAAATTAGGTTTGTCACTTTCCGTTTGTAGCTAACCCAGTTCCACTTCCCAACCCCCTTCTCCCTTTCCTGTTTCTTCTTTGTTTTTGTTTGTTTGTTTTTTTGGTCTCGCCGTGCAGCTTGCGGGATCTTAGCTCCCTGACCAGGGATCGAACCTGGGCCCCCTGAAGTGGAAGAGTCCTAACCACTGCACCGCCAGGGAATTCCCATCCTGTTTCTTCTTTGGACAAGAAGAGCTAAAAACTGACTTTCCCAGTTTGCTTTGCAGCAAGGAGCAGCCATGGGACACAGTCCTGCCCAATGAGACGAAAGTGGGAGAGTACGAGGGAATTTCTGGGAAAGATTTGGTTAGAAAAAGCACAGGTGTCACTGGCATAGCCCCTTTCTTCCTGCCTTAACATGGACAGAATGGCTGGAGTGGCAGCCTTCTTGACACCATAAATGAAAGACAAAGACAGTCACAGAGATGTTGATCTTAATATTATTGGAGCCACCAAACCAACAGCAGGAACCACCCACCTCCAGACTTTGTACACAGCTCATTAAATATCTTCACTCTTAAACTATTATTTATCAGGGTGTGGGCGGAGGGCGGTGCGTTCTCTTACTTGCTGATGGACACATTCCTAACTGGTACACTGTGGCTTTCTCTTAGGAGGGAGAAAACTTCCCAGAAGTCACCCTTCCCCTTTTTCTGGACTTCCCCTCAGGACATTGGTCGGATTGGGTCACATGTCCTTTCCTGAACCAATCACCTCAAGGGGCATAGGATTCCCCTTAGGCCAATGGGGGTCACTCCTGGGGTGGGGGCAACGTTCGCTGAGGCATATGGATACAGGGAAGAGAGGTGGAAACCAGAGGCAGGAGGATGGTGGCATTTTTAGAAAGGAAGGGGTGAGAAATGGCTGCTGGGTGGACAGGCAGTGGGGTCTCCTGCAGTGAGTGAAAGAGTGGCCTCAGCTCGGGGCTGCGCCTGGGGGAGTGACTTGTGTCTCACCTGCATGGACCCGCTGCCCAGTCACACTGCTCTAGGGCATTGCCAGGCTCTACCTGAGTGCAGAGATTTGCGACCTGTCTCACCTGTTGGGCAGCAGAGTCCTGTAAACTACGAATGCATAGCTACATGAGCTACATACACCTCTCTCAATGAGGTCAAAGAAGTGGTTGTATTTCCTTAAAACAAAAACAAATTTTCCTTAATAAATGAATAGATTATACCAGTTTATAAACTCCATGAGGGCAGGGGTGTGTCTTTCTTGATTTCTGCTGTACCCCAATCCCTAGCAATTGATTAAAAATGTTGAACAGGACAGAGGCTTTTTTTTGGCCGCACCTCGCAGCATGCACCCCCTGCAGTGGAAGCTCGGAGTCTTAACCACTTGACCCCCAGGGAAGTCCCCAGAGCTTTTCAACATAGACCTTGACATCAATCAGTCCACTGATTTGGGGGCTCTGATAATTCAATCTGCTACCATCCGACTGATTTATACTGGTATCTACTCTGTACTTCTCCCTCTCCACTACAAGACTACAACCAGAAGTCTATTTGGAGACCTGCTGAACCCAAGGATATGTGCATCTAGCATTTCAAGCCAAGGGTGCTGTGGAGCTGAGGCTGGTGAACCCATTCTGGCTCCCAGGAATCATTGCTTCCTTTTCTGGGGCTTCCCAAATCACCCCTTTATTCCTGCTCAGCCCTCTGACTCAATGTTTGAAGTCTCCACTTTCTTTCCTTTTAATATCGGGAATGGACTTTTGACCCTCTCCAACCTTCCAGTTCATTTTCTGTTGTAATATCTCAAAAACCACAGGCAGTGACTCAGAGTCCCATTTCCCAGTGGCGGGGATATAATGAGTCCAGGCCAAAGAACATTATTTCAAGGAGCCAGGAGCTCATTTACAAACTCTCTAACCCACCTTGGGCTAGCTAAGAGCTAGTTCCTCCCCGACGATACTCACTCACACACACACTTCTCCTCCAGGTCTGAAAGGCAAAGGCCCCATCGCCTGATGAGTTCTCACCTTCCAGCATTCCACCCCCAGCATCTAGCAGCAGGCCTGCTCTTTCTTTCATCTCCTTGCTCTGAAGAGAACTAAAAGCTCCTATTCATTGTTCTCCCCGGCAGTATTCTATTACAGTTGTTTATTTCCTCCATTATAAAAAGTAATATAAACTCATTTAAGAAAATGTAGAGGGGCTTCCCTGGTGGCACAGTGGTTGAGAGTCCGCCTGCCGATGCAGGGGACACGGGTTCGTGCCCTGGTCCGGGAAGATCCCACATGCCGCGGAGCGGCTGCGCCCGTGAGTCATGGCCGCTGGGCCTGCGCGTCCGGAGCCTGTGCTCCACAATGGGAGAGGCCACGGCAGTGAGAGGCCCGCATACCACAAAAAAAAAAAAAAAAAATAAGAAAGAAAATGTAGAAAATCCAGCTAAGTAGGAAGAAGGAGTAAGGAAAAATAACGTACTGCCCCCTTTACCTAAGGTCAAGCACAGTCAACATTTCAGTGCCAGAAACTAACACAACATTGTAAATCAACTATACTCCAATAAAAATTTAAAAAAAAATCCCAGTCACACCCTTAAAAACAAAACATTTCAGTGCCTTACGGAAGCTATTCCGACAGGTCTCCCTTATCCTTATATGCTTTCTTTTTACAATCTCCTTTTAAATCTAAGCTCTAATGATGAACAGTTTGTATGCCCTCCTATAATACAATTCTAGAATCATTGTGAATGTGAACAAAGATTTAATCCACAGCACCCCCCAGCACAAGGGATGTTTTCTCCAGGAACAGGTGACCATGTAGAACATGGCATGACCAGGTAGGGATGCTCGGATAAGGCCATTCCTGGCAGCAGCTTGTACAAGCCCAGAAAAGGTGTGAGATGTGCCCCTCATTATTACAGTCGTGCTCTTTGGGGAGGAGGGGGTAGAAGTGGAGACAAAGGGGTAGGCTTTCACTTTCACTTTATATACTTTACAAAAAACTACGAAAAAGAATGATTTTTGCAGAGATTATTACCTTAGTGTCTTCATCTCTGGAAATGTTCTATGGTGAACATATGTTGCTTTGGTAATCACAGAAATATAACACATGTGTTATGGGCTGAATTGTGTCCCTCAAATCTGTATGTTGAAGTCCTAACCCCCCACCCCGTACCTCAGAATGTGTCTGTATTTGGAGACAGGGCTTTTAAAGAGGTAATTAAGTGAAAATGAAGTCATTAGGTGAGCCCTAATCCAATATGACTGGTGTCCTTATAAGAAGAGGAGATTAGGACGCAGATGCTCATAGAAGAGAGCCCAGGGAGAAAATGGCCATCTGCAAACCCAGAAGCCTTACTTAGGAGGAGCCAACCCTGCCAACACCTTGATCTTGAACTTCTAGCCTCCAGAACCGTAAGAAAATAAATTTCTGTTGTTTAAGCCACCCAGTCTCTGGTACTTTGTTATGGCAACACTAGCAAATGAATACACTGTGTAATTATAAAGAGAGAAAAGGCAATAAAACAAGCTCTTGGCTTTTCAGAATTTCACACTGAAGGTTATCGCTGGTCATGAGAAACGCACAGGTTCAGGAATTACTTTTTTTTTTTTTGGCTGTGCTGCACAGCACGTGGGATCGTATTTCCTCGACTAGGGATCAAACCCGTGCCCCCTGCAGTAGAAGCGTAGAGTCTTAACCACTGGACTTCCAGGAAAGTCCCTCCTTTGAACTTTTCAAAGCAGATTTAACCTTCAGTGTGGGATGCAGGTAGCCACGCCCTTTCCTTCCCTGGAATGCACTGCAGTGTGAGATGATGTCTCCCAAGTTTTCGCTCCAGGTAGGCTCAGATCCCACTGGGACCACCTACAGGGCAAGACCGTTTAGGCTCTCTTATCCTCAGTTCCCACTGTAAAGCAGAAAGAATAAGAGCAGGCAGCCTTTTTCTTTAAGTCCTAAGGGAGATGAGACACGTAATGGTGATAGCACAGCACAGCAGTTAGGAGACCAGATCCCCAGCCCCCACTTGCTGAGCTTGGTGGTTCAGGTCCTGGTTCAGCCACCTTCCTCCTGGGTGGCCTTGGGCAAAGTGCTTCTGCCCTCTGTAAAATGAGGATTACAAAAGCATGATGATGGGGACTAAGTGCACTAATGTATCTAAAGTACATATATTGAGAATTAATATATCTAAACTACTCTGTCTAGTAGAGTAGCCATCAGCCACCTGCACCCGTTGAGCACTTGAAATGTGGCTCCTTCAAACTGCGATATGCCGTAAGTGTAAATTCACGTTGGATTTTGAAGACTTAATAAGAAAAGAGAGTGTGAAACATCTCACTGATAATTAATATTTTGCATCTTTTAGATTAAATAGAATATATTTTACAGTTAATTTCACTTTTAAGAAAACTTTTTAAAATACAGAGCAGTTACTAATTTTCCCCCTGGGTATCGCCCATGTGTACATTAGGTATACATGTTACTAACTTCTGTTTGTATTTCTTATTTATTTATTTATTTATTTATTTATTTTTGGTTGCATCAGGTCTTAGTTGCGGCAGGCAGGCTCCTTAGTTGTGGCTCGTTTGCTCCTTAGTTGCAGCACGTGAACTCTTAGTTGCAGCATGCATGTGGGATCTAGTTCCCTGACCAGGGATCGAACCCGGTCCCCCTTGCATTGAGAGCATGGAGTCTTATCCAGCGCCACCAGGGAAGTCCCCTGTTTGTACTTCTTAAACAGTAAATAAAATAAAATGCAGCTACTAGAATATTTTAAATTATATATGTGGCTGGCACTGTATGTTTATTAGACAGATGGCTTACAACAGGGCCTGCCTGGCATGTAGCAGGAGTAACTGAAACTACTATCAGTGTTTAGCACCTGGCACTTGGTAAGCACTTATCAAGTGGCGGTTTTTGTTCTGAAGACTTCTCAGGGGCCCTCTCCTGCCTCTGTTTTGGAGATTTATGCCTGGAAATGCATTTTCTGTTTCCCTGCAGGATTTTGTCATATTCACCCATTGGGAGAGCTCCCGGTCTTTCCTTTAATCTTCGCCACCCCCAAGACCTCTCCAGGGATGTCTACACACATGGGCACACACACACACACACATACACACACACACACGCAGGTGTAGACTTTCTCGATGTCCATTCCTCCATCACCTCCTGTCATCCCTGCAACTGTGGTCCCCAAGCACCTCTGCATCCTGCACTGAGTTCACCTGGCCTGGGTTTGGGGATCCCTCTTTGCCATCATCATTCTCTGCTTTCTCCTCAGGCCCTGCACTTCTGAGGCTTGATCTGTGATGCTCAGACAGATGGAACGTTGCCAGCAGGGGCTGTTAGCAGGCTGCCAAGAGGCTGCCCAGAACAGCTTTTACTCTGACAAATTCACTCCTGGGGCCCCCAGGTCTACCCACGTCCTGGCAGCTGGTGGAGAGAAGGTGGAGTCTCAGCTGTGGACTTGGACGACTCAGTTTCTCAGGAGGCCACTGTACACACCAGATGCCACGTTTTCAATGCATTTAGCACGGTGAGAACAGTTTTTGTTTTGGAAAATATCTGGATCAGCCACTTGGTTGAGGAAGGGGAGGTGCCAGGGCATGGTTAAACACATGAGGAACTAAACAGCTTTACAGGGGTCGTTAACAAGAACTTGGGGAAAGGGACCCCCAAAAGACAGGAGAAGACAGGGGAGAAGGTCAGAAAAATGAAAAGGGACCAGAACAAAATAGCAGGAGCCTCAGCCTGGGAGGTATGTGTCTAGTGAGAAATTCCCAGTGGCAGGGACAGAGTGGCAGTGGGAAGGGACTTTTTTAAAAAATTGTGGTAAAATACACATAGCATAAAATTTACCATCTTAACCATTTCTAGGTGTACATCCTCCTTGTTTTGTAACCAGCACCACCATCCATCTCCAGAATTCTTTTCATCTTCCCAAACTGAAACTCTGTACCCATTAAACAATAACTTTCCATTCCCCCAGCCCCCCGCAACTACCATTCTATTTCCTGTCTATGAATTTGACTACTCTAGGTACCCCATATAAGTGGAAACATACTGTATTATGTTTGGCTTATTTCACTTAGCATAATGTCCTCAAGGTTAATCCATGTTGTAGCATGTGTCAGAATTTTCTTTCTTTTTAAGGCTGAATAACATTCCATTGTATGTATAACCACATTTTGTTTATCCATTCACCCATTAGTAGACATTTGGGTTGCTCCCATCTTTTGGCTGTTGTGATTAATGCTGCCATGAACATGGGTATATAAATATCCCTTTCAAACCCTGCTTTCAATTTTTTTAGGTATCCATCTAGAAGCAGAATTGCTGGGTCATATGGTAATTCTATTTTTAGTTTTTGAGGAACTGCCATGCTATTTTCTACAGTGCCTGTACCATTTTACATTCTCACCAACAGTGCATAAAAGTTCCAATTTCTGAAAAGACAACCTATAGAATGGGAGAAAATATTTGCAAATGATATGACTGATAAGGGTTAATATCAAAAATATATAAACAGGGCTTCCCTGGTGGCGCAGTGGTTGAGAGTCCGCCTGCCGATGCAGGGGACACGGGTTCATGCCCCAGTCCAGGAAGATCCCACATGCCGCGGAGCGGCTGGGCCCGTGAGCCATGGCCGCTGAGCCTGCGCGTCTGGAGCCTGTGCTCCGCAACGGGAGAGGCCACAACAGTGAGAGGCCCGCGTACCACACACACACACACACACAAATATATATATATATATAAACAGCTCATACAACTCAACATAAAAAAAATAACAACCCGATTGAAAAATGGGTGGAAGACCTGAACAGACATTTTTCCAAAGAAGACATACAGATGACCAACAGGCACATGAAAAGATGTTCAGCATCGTTAATCATCAGAGAAATGCAAATTAAAACCACAATGAGATATCACCTCACACCTGTTAGAGTGGCTATCTCCATATCAGGATGTGGAGAAAAGAGAATCCTCATATGCTGTTGGTGGGAATGTAAATTGGTAGTCACTGTGGAAAACAGTATGAAGGTTTCTCGAAAAACTAAAAACAGAACTACCGTATGACCCAGCAATTCCATTCCTAGGTATATATCCTAAAAAATGAAAACACTAATTTGAAAAAGTACATGCACCCCAATGCTCATGGCGGCACTATTTACAATTGCCAAGATATGGAAGCAACCCAGGTGTCCATCAACAGATGAATGGATAAAGAAGATGTAGTATATATATACACGATGGAATATTACTCAGCCATAAAGAAGAATGAATTTGCCATTTGCAACAACATGGGTGGACCTATAGGATATTACGCTAAGTGAAATAAGTCAGACAAAGACAAATACTATATGATATCATTTATATGTGTAATCTAAAAAATAAAACAAACTAGTGAATATAACAAAAAGAAACAGACTCACAGATATAGAGAATAATCTAGTGCTTACCAGTGGGAAGTTGGGGGCAAGATAGGGGTAGAGAATTAAGAGGCACAAACTACTATGTATAAAATAAATAAGCTACAAGACTATGGCCAATATTTTGAAATAACTATAAATGGAATATAACCTTTAAAAATTTTGAATCACTGTTGTACACCTGAAACTTATATAATACTGTACATCAACTAATACCTCAATAAACAAAAAAGAGTTCTGGGAATTCCCTTGCAGTCCAGTGGTTAGGGCTTGGCGCTTTCACTGCTGTGGCCCAGGTTCATCCCTGGTCGGGAGCTAAGATCCTGCAAGCCATGCGGTGCACCCAAAAGAAGAAAAAAAAGAGTTCCAATTTCTCTACATCCTCACCCACATTTTTTTCTTCTTTTTTTTTTTTTTTTTTTTTTTTTTCTTTTTGCGGTATGCGGGCCTCTCACTGCTGTGGCCTCTCCCGTTGCGGAGCACAGGCTCCGGACGCGCAGGCCCAGCGGCCATGGCTCACGGGCCCAGCCGCTCCGCGGCACATGGGATCCTCCCAGACCGGGGCACGAACCCGCATCCCCTGCATCGGCAGGCGGACTCTCAACCACTGCGCCACCAGGGAGGCCCCTCTTCTTTTTTTAATAGTAGCCATCCTAATG
Organism: Mesoplodon bidens; assembly: GCF_964165515.1. Classification (NCBI taxonomy): domain Eukaryota; kingdom Metazoa; phylum Chordata; class Mammalia; order Artiodactyla; family Ziphiidae; genus Mesoplodon; species Mesoplodon bidens. The sequence goes on from NC_138178.1 coordinate 37,488,967, forward strand.
TGTGTTAAGTGGTATTAATTTGCATTTTCCGAGTGATTAGAGATGTTGATCAACTTTTTAATGTGCTTACTGGGCTTTTACATACTATCTTTGGAGAAATGTCTATTCAAGTCATTTGTGCCCACCCCCCTTTTTTTTGTGGTTGAATCCTTTTTTAAAAAAAAATAATTAATTTAATTATTTTTGGCTACGTTGGGTCTTTGTTGCTGCTCGTGGGCTTTCTTTAGTTGTGGTGAGCACGGGGATACTCTTCGTTGCGGTGCTTGGGCTTCTCATTGTGGTGGCTTCTCTTGTTGTGGAGCACGGGCCCTGGGCACGAGGGCTTCAGTAGTTGTGGTGTGTAGGCTTCAGTAGTTTTGGCATGTGGGCTCAGTAGTTGTGGCTTGCGGGCTCTAGAGCACAGGCTCAGTAGTTGTGGTGCATGGGCTTAGCTGCTCCGTGGCACGTGGGATCTTCCTGGACCAGGGATCAAACCCATGTCCCCTACATTGGGAGGTGGATTCTTAACCACTGTGCCACCAGGGAAGTCCCACCTTTGCCCATTTTTTCATCAGATGTGTGTTTTTCTGTTGTTGAGTTTTAGGAGGTTTTTTGTGTGTGTGTGGTACGCGGGCCTCTCACTGTTGTGGCCTCTCCCGTTGCGGAGCACAGGCTCCAGACGCACAGGCTCAGCAGCCATGGCTCACGGGCCTAGCCGCTCCGTGGCATGTGGGATCTTCCCGGACCGGGGCATGAACCCGTGTCCCCTGCATCGTCAGGTGGACTCTCAACCACTGCACCACCAGGGAAGCCCCCTGTAGGAGTTATTTATATTCTTTGGTTATTAACCCCATATCAGATCTACGATTTCTAAATATTTTCTTCCATTCTGTGGGTTGCCTTTTCATTCTGTTGATTGTAGTCTTTAATGCACAGAAGTCCTTAATTTTGATGTCATCCAACTTGTCTATTTTTAATTTTGTTGCCTGTCATATCCAAGAAATCATTACCAAATCCAATGTCATGGAGCTTACCCCATTTCATTCTAAGAGTTTTGTAGTTTTTGCTCTTATGTTTAGGTCTTTGATCCATTTTCAGTTAGTTTTTGTATATGGTGGTAGGTAAGGGTCCAACCTTTCATTTGCATGTGGACATCTAGTTTTCCCAGCCCCAACTGTTGAAAACACAGTCCTTTCCCTATTGATTGGTCTTGGCACACTTGTTGAAGATCATTTTACTGTAAACAAGAGGGTTTATTTCTGAGTTCTTTCTTCTATTTCTTTGGCCTGTATGTTTCTCATTATGCTAGTAGCATGCTGTTTTGATTACTGTAGCTTTACAGTAAGTTTTGATATCAGAAAGTGTGAGGCCTCCAACTTTGTTCTTTTTCAAGATTGTTTTGGCTATTTGGGGCCTCTTGAGATTTCATATGAATTTTAGGATGGATTTTCCCATTTCTGCAAGAAACATCATTGGGATTTTGATACCAAAGAACTTTTAGGTCCAGGATCTGTAATATTCCATTTTAAATAGTTTGTTTTCCTGCCAGGTATACTCCTTTATTCTCCCCAACCTAAGTCTTGTGTGAGGAGAAATGATAGATAAGAGACTGACTCTGAGTCTAGGATGGGTGCATAGCATAGGGAAGAGAAAGGGTGGGAAAGTGAGAGGAAGGAGCTTGAGAGGTCAGTGGTGCAGGACTCTGGTCAGGGGACTGCAAAACAAGCCTTCTTGAACCCTGGAAACAGTGAGGGGGATGCTAGGGGCCCCACTTCCTGTGGGATGGGAGTGGAGGAGATTCTATTTAGATCTCAAAGGCCAGGACTACCCCAGCTGGCACACAGGTCACTGACTGGGCACTTTGTCCCTGCCTGTCCTTACCTCATGGGCAGACCAAATCAGGGACCAGGTCTGGGAGGAAGGCCTGGCAGGCTTGGATCAGGGCAAGGGGCCATAAGGGGCTGCACACCTGGGTGACTCTGGCTATGGTTGGATGAGGGACACCTCCTCAGCCAGGGGCCCTGCCCACCGCCCCTCCCTGGGTAGACTCTGCCACTTTCTGGCTCTTCGTCCACTAACTGCCCCACCCCATCCCAAGAAGAGCTTTGTCCTGACCAAGAAAAGGAGTTGGAATGAGGTTTCCCCTACCTGTTTACAGTCCTATCTTCCTGGGGCCCCACCTAGATTGCCTGCATTAGAGTCTTTTCAATCTTTTGGTCTCGTCCACTGACTGCTTAACACAACTGTCACTGCTATACTTCTCCAAAGATAGCTTTAATTAATTAATTAATTAATTAATTATTTTGGGCTGCATCAGGTCTCTGTTGCTGCTTGTGGGCTTTCTTTAGCTGCAGCGAGCAGGGGCTACTCTTCGTTGAGGTGCATGGGCTTCTCATTGTGGTGGCTTCTCTTGTTGTGGAGCATGGGTTCTAGGTGCATGGGCTTCAGCAGTTGTGGCTTGTGGGCTCTAGAGCACAGGCTCAGTAGTTGTGGCGCACGGGCTTAGTTGCTCTGTGGCATGTGGGATCTTCCCGGACCAGGGCTCAAACCCGTGTCCCCTGCATTGGCCGGCGGGTTCTTAACCACTGTGCCACCAGGGAAGTCCCAAAGACAGCTTTTTCTGCCTTAATTTTCTGTTGATTGGGGGCAGGGTCTCACTGTGGACTGCCACCATCACTGGGGTAAAGGATCCAGGTCACAACCACTGTTTCCAGTCTCTCTCCATTGTTTCTTTTTTTTTTTTAACATCTTTATTGGAGTATAATTGCTTTATGATGGTGTGTTAGTTTCTGCTTTATAACAAAGTGAATCAGCTATACGTATACATATATCCCCATATCTCCTCCCTCTTGCCTCTCCCTCCTACCCTCCACACCCCACCCCTCTAGGTGGTCACAAAGCACTGAGCTGATCTCCCTGTGCTATGCGGCTGCTTCCCACTAGCTATCTATTTTACATTTGGTAGTGCATATAAGTCCATGCCACTCTCTCACTTTGTCCCAACTTACCTACCCTTCCCCCTCTCCATGTCCTCAAGTCCATTCTTTACGTCTGTCTTTATTTCCATTTTTCTTTGTTTGGTGGTTGGTTGGTTGGCTTTTTCTGGGAATCCCCAGCAACACCCCAACTATTGTTCCGTTTTAGAGAGGCCCGCTGGGATTCCATAACCAATTAACCATTTTCTCAAGTTTATCAAGGTGTTTTTCTACCTCTTCTTTTACAGTTTAACTCCCTCTCTCCCTCTCTCTGTCTCTCCTCTCATTACTTGAACTGTGGGCAAACACTTTCCTCTTGGTCCCCTAAGAATCACTCTGACCTGGCCCCAAGCCCTTTGTTTGGATATCTCAAACTCGGTGCTCAAACCCAAATCCACTTCAGCAGCAGACTCCACCAGGAGACCAGCTCTTCACCTCCTGGGTCTTCCCATTCCCAAGTCCCAAACAGTTGGGCTACCATATTGATTGTTTCCTTGTCTTTTTTTTTTTTAAGATAATATATTTTTAAAATATTTTATTTTATTTATTTATTTTTGGCTGTGCCGCTGGGCATCCGTGATCCTAGTTCCCTGACCAGGGATCGAACCCGTGCCCCCCTGCAGTGGAAGTGCGGAGTCTTAACCACTGGACCGCCAGGGAAGTCCCCAGTTTCTTGTCTTAGATTCCAGGGCATGCAAAGATGTTGTCCTGGCCTTGTCCAGGGAGGCCCTTAGTCCCTGCAGATTCAGTGGGGGAGGGGAGGAACCTGTGAGAGGCCAAGGCTTCCTAGGCACATGTCATATTCACTGATGCTCAGCTCTGCAGGCCCCCATGGCATCCCTCCTTCCCTGGTTGAAGATTCTCTTCCCACTCCACATTTCCTTCCCTCCTGGCCCCAGGGCAGACCTATTCATTAGCCACCTGCAGCAATACAATTCCTTCTTCCTCCTCCCCTGTGTGGCATGTTTCTACGGTTGGAGCACCTCAGAGGTTCCCACAGAGATCAGCCTTCTGGAGGCGGAGGAGAGAGCATATGGCTACCGCTGTCCCAGCCAGACCGCAGCAGGGTGCTCAGAGGGTGTCCTTCCCTTCCACCCCAAACGTGGCTGTCAGATGTTCTGGAAACAAGGGTGCTCACTCCTGAGGTCCCTGGAGGTTGCTAAGGGTACCTTGAGGTTGTCTTTATCCCATGGGTTCGACCCAGGGCTTCAGAAGCTGTCCAGACCATGAAGTCCAGCAGTGCAGATACAGAGCAGCCCTTTTGTTCCCAAAATGCTCTGTGGGGTGAATGTGAGTGACAGTAATTGGGAGAGGCTCATCAGAGGGAGCCTCAGAGGAAATGGGAGGAAACACCCCTCTGTCCCAGTGGCTGTCCCCCTGACTGTCAGACCTGGAAGGACCAGGTCCTGCTGACACACCTCCGCCTTCCACTGGCTACCCTCTTTTAGAATTTTTTGCAAGCCATTATCCACACACCACCATAATGCTCTTTTTATATTTAGCCTCACTTAAAAGCTTTCAATAGGGACTTCCCTGGTGGTCCAGTGGTTAAGACTCTGTGCTCCCAATGCAGGGGGCCTGGGTTCAATCCCTGGTCAGGGAACTAGATTCCGCATGCTGCGACGAAGATCCTACATGCCACAACTAAGACCCGGCACAGCCAAATAAATAAATATTGAAGAAAAAACAAAAGCTTTCAATAGCCTCCCACCAATCCTGGAATAATGGTGTCCTTACCACGCCTTTAAGGCCCAATGTGAACCAGTACCTGCTTGTTCCTCTGAACTCACCACCCAACCCTCTCCCCTAGCTCACCATATGCCAGGCACATTGACCTTCTCCCGGTCCCAGCATTCCAAGACCGTTTCAGCCTCAGGGCCTTTGCACTTGTTGTTCCTTCTGATCAGAATGCTCTTTGCACAGATCCTTGTCATTTGGTTTGCGGCTCAGAAGTCAACCTCTCCTGACTACTCCAGTCCAGAGTAGCCTCCCCTTCCTTATGCTTTATCTCCTCATACTATTTTATTTTCTTCTCCACACATACCCCTTTCTGAAGCTTAAGCTTCAGGATCCCTCACTCACATAGGCCCCTTCCAAGCGTCTACCTAATTTTGTATTATTTTCTTAAAAAGAATCCCCTGCCCAGCCAACCCAACTGTGTAAGCTTCAGGCCCCACAAAATCTAGATTCATTTGTATCTAGACCAGGCTGTATTTGGTTCATCCTGTGCCTGCCGCTGGCAGGAAGACAAACTCAGCATTCGTCCTGCCAGGCTATTTCAACACACCCTTGGCCTCCCTGATCTCTTCAGGTCTGGGTGCCAAGAGGAAACTTTGCCCAGGAATCTGGGTAACTGCCCCGCTCACTGTACCCTGAATTCAAGGTTGGGGTGGGGGGCGGAGTGGGAGTGGTATGGGGGAGGGGATGGGGGTGTCCAAACTCCAAGAGCTACTGTTTGTGCTTCTCCCTTCTGGACACCCCTGCCTTGACTCCCCCAAATAGACAAATTTTCTCAATCGGCAAGCATACCACCCTCAACTATTCACCCAGGAGACTGAAAAACCAGGACTTCTGTAGAATCTTTCATCTCTTTCCTTTCTGAGCTTTTTGCAAAGGTAATCCTAATGTCTATCACTGATTCCACTTCTTACCAGCTTGGGCATATATTTAGTGCACAGGTCTTAACTCTCCCGCTGCCTTGCCCCCGGCAGACATGGCTAATTGATCACAGAACTTTTCCAGGTGGGCCTTCTGTGTAACCACCACCAATTGATCAGAGAGGAAACCTAATTACCTCCTAATGAAACTCAGGTTTAAATGACTGAAGAGGTAAATCTGGTTCAAAGGAAAAGGGCTAATGCTTCTGATGTATTCCCATATCTATGCTAAGTCCAGGGAGGCCAGTTCCAAGGACATATTTTCTATTTAATTAAGTGAGGGGAGACTTTGGGAGAACATGGCACCTTGCAGTACCTCCCATGACACAGTGGAAAATTCACTGATCTGGAGCTGGAAGTCCTGCTCTATTCTGGGCAAAACGACTCACTTCTTCATTCTGCGCATGGGGTTACTATGCATGTTGTCCCAGTCAGCTCAGGCTGCTGTAACAAATTACCCCAGACTAGCGGCTGAAACAGATAACGTTTACTTCTTACAGTTCTGGAGGCTGGGAGTCCAAGAACAAGACGCTGGCTGATTCCATGTTTGGTGAGAGCCCTTTTCCAGGTTACAGACAACTGGCTTCTCCTTGTAAACTTATGTGGTGGAAAGAAATCCAGAAACACGCTCATGAAGTTCTTACTGGGAGTCACAGTGAGCTGTCCTTAGTATCGGGAGAGACTGTCCCCTCCTGGTGGCAAAAGGAGTAAGAAAGTTGATGGTGAGTGAACTTAATGAGCTTAAGGGCTACAGACACACCAGCATTCACAAAGAAGCCTCCCTGTGGTGCTGGGCAAGGACTCCTGTGGGAACTGTCCCCTGCACACGTGTTACTTCCTACTTCAGCTCATCTCTTTTTTTTTTTGCGGTACGCGGGCCTCTCACTGTTGTGGCCTCTCCCGTTGCGGAGCACAGGCTCCAGACACGCAGGCTCTGCGGCCATGGCTCACGGGCCCAGCCGCTCCACGGCATGTGGGATCTTCCCGGACCGGGGCACGAACCCATGTCCCCTGCATCAGCAGGTAGACTCTCAACCACTGAGCCACCAGGGAAGCCCCGTTCAGCTCATCTCTTGCCAGCCTCCTTCTACAATTCTCCCAGACTGGTTGTCATAAACTCCACCACCCTCCTTAGTGCTCCCGACTATTCATCCCCCTCACTCTCTGCCTCCCATTCGTCAGAGGAAAAAGAGGTCACCAGGCAGCAACTATCACGGCTCCCTTCTCCCCAGGAAAGAAGACGGAGGTTCTCCTGTCTGCCGTCTGGGGCTTGGACCCCTCAGGGTCTGTGGTCTCTGCCACCTCTCGCCTTTACCCTCCTCTCTCACTGGCATATTCAGCCTCACCTCAGCCAGCTCCTTTTCCTCAGCATTGAAATTTGCCAAAGGGACTTCTCTGGTGGTCCAGTGGTTAAGACTCCACGCTTCCAACGCAGAGACCACAGGTTCAATCCCTGGTTGGGGAACTAAGATCCTGCATGCTACGTGGACCAAAAAAAAATTTTTTTTTTGTCAAAGATTGGGAATTCCCTAGCGGTCCAGTGGTTAGGACTCCTCATTCTCACTGCTGAGGGGCTTGGTTTCAATCCCTAGTCAGGGAACTTAAATCCTGCAAGCCTCGCAGCGCAGCCAAATAAATAAATAAATACATTTGCCAAAGGTAGTCCCAGCTTACCAACTGACCAAACAACCAATCTAAAACCCAAATTCTCAAAGCCCTCCTTCCACCTCGGCTCTCCCTTCTGCTTCCTTTTTCTTTTCTTTTCATTAAAAAAAAAATCTTTTAAAAAACTTTAAAAATTTTTTCCTTTTTTTGGGTATTTTTTATTCTTTTTTTCTGCTTCCTTCTTTTTTTTGCAGAAAACATAACTTTATTAATGATAATGTTGCTTAAGCTAAAAAGAAAACTATCTGAAAATATTTTACCAAATAATCATACAATTTTCCTTTTTAATTGGTTGTGTTTAACATGTTATAAAATTTTATAACATTATAACACAAAGCACCCTTGTTGCTAGTTTGCCTTGTTTTACAACAATTTTATGCTAATTTATATATTGATACAATACTAATAACTAATAAAATATAATAAGTATTATGGCGAGATTACTGATTCTGAAATACTAGAAAGCTTCATATGATGAAATATCTTAGGTATTATCACTGAATTTTTAAAAACAGGAAAATATTGCTTTTAAACTTTAAAAATCATGTTTATTTAGCTTATTTTAAAAATATATAAATTCTAAAAATATATCATACCAAGAGTATCCGATAAGGACTTTTTTTACCTTCCAGTTCTGCCTACATTCCCAAAACACATCCCTGAAAACAATATCACTGGGCATAGGGGTAGGGGGTTGGGGGCAGCCTCTGAGACAGTCACTGAGGAGGGGCCACACCTCAGTGCGAGTCAGGTTATGGTTAGAACTTAGTCATGGAATAATATGTTTACCACAGGCATCTTTCCTTACATTTAAATTATTCTTCCATTTTTCTCCCTAAAGCCTTTCTTTCCTCTATCTCTAGTTCCTGTATAAGCCCTCATCCTAAACACTCATTTATTTTGCTTTTTTTTCCTCTCTTTTGTTCCACTGGTGTAACATAAGAGATTATGTTCAGTAAACTATCTTCTGGAGAAGAAAAATCAAAACATGATCAAAGATAAGAATTTACCAAGTTTAAATTTTAGGACTCTAAAAATCTAAGTGGTTTTATCATCGGTTGCCCAAAAGCATTCTTTGTTTCTTTTCCAAGATGATGATGACTCTTCATACATCTCCTTTTTCCATATGGGCACCTTGGCTTTTAAAGTATCACAGCTTCGAGGGATGCAGCCCTATGGGCTGAGGACACAGCAATGATAATGCTTGCTTCTGACACTGGAACTAAGCCAAGTCGATGGAACACTGCTACGTGTTTGGCCATTTCTGCCTAATGACACTACAAATTTTTCTGACTTCATTTTCTGCCATTGGTAGATATGCTTCATACTCTAAGCTAATGACTTTCTTCCCTTCGAAGTTATTCCCTGTAGTTCCTACAAATAGGGATATTGCACCACAGAGTGGAGAAATCACCAGCTGTGAGACTTCATCTACTGAAAGTTTCTCAGATGTGAATTTTATTATATCTTTAGATTCTCTTCAACTTCATTTATACCTTTTCCAGGTGGCTCAAAAGCACTATCCTCCACTAATAGGGGGATAATGACAATTTCGCCTCCTGATTGAAGCAGGAGGAGCTGATCTCCAAGCTCGACATATTCTTGACGAACAGCAGATATCACCTGATTTCTGACGTCAGCCAATCCAGGATGGCGCGTTTCTGTCACATTCCACCGCTGCAATGCTTTTATTTCTTGTGGCACAGAAATGGTGTCCGAGCGAATTCCTGTTATTTCAGGAATTTTTTTGCAAAATACAACACTTCCACCTGTGACTCTGAGCAAATCATTCTCTACGAAATAATCAGAGGTCTGAAAATAATCAAGGGTTCGCAAATGCACAGACGGAGCACATTTCATCAAAGAATTCTTAGTTAAGTGCATTTCTTTTTAAATTGAAAACTTGTCTTCTTAGAAACGAACAATCTGAGAAGCAAGGGCAAAGATCGCGGGTGCCTTTAGAAACCAGCTCGTCTTCCAGGCCGTCACCTGGCACCGCGGCACCATCCTGTCAGGGAACCCTAGCCCGGTATCCCGGCGCGGAAGCCGAGGTGCCAGGTCGATGCAGCGTGCAGGCTGCTTCATTTGAATGAGAGGTCTACACTGGCTGACCCACTTTACTAGCTCCCAGCCTTTCCTCAACCCACCTGCTGAGTTCCTGCTTTCCCTGCTGCAGCCTCCTCACCATCCAGCAGAGCAATGGAGGAACAGCCCCTGCCAAGGTCACGGATGTCTCTGGACGGCAAAATCCAGGGGACACGTCTCGGTGCTCCTTTCCTCATCCACTCTGTAACTTCCGCACTGCGGTCCATCCCCTGGCTATCTCACATTTTCTGTGACAGCCCTTCTGGGTCTCCTCTTCCTCAGGGGTCCTCAGGTGTAGGTGCCCGTCAGGGTCTCATCACCGCTTCCTCCTCCCCTCCTCTTCTCCATCCTCACAGCACACTCTCTCCTTGAGCAATCTTTTCAGACCCATGGCTTCCACCACCGTCTCTAGGCTGAGAACACTTAGGAGGAAGCAACATGTTGAAGAATGCAAAATAAGCATGTATGAACTGAGGCTACCACGTGAAGGAAGACAGTTGAGGGAGAAAGGAAAAACACCAGGTCCTTCCCCTATGACTGTGGGCAAATGAGCACACCACCCCAAGTCTTGGATTTCTCATTCACAGAATTGGGATAAGAATAGTACCTACTTCATAGGGTTGTTACGAGGCTTAAGTGGGATAATTCTAGGACAAGCACCCAGTGCCTGTACTTGTCAACATTATGGCTCTGTTATTTGCAGGGGTAGAGAAGCAATGGGGAGAAGTGAGGTTAAACTGAGAAATAGTAGCTTGGACCCAGGTTTTGAAACATAGGAGGGCAGTGGACTGATGGGGTATATTTGCCAAGGGCATTCCTACCTCAACAACGCAGATGCCATAGGGCTGAGAGCCCAGGAGCCGGCAGCTCCTTCTCAGGCCTTCTGCTCTCCTTCTGGCCACCTGGCTGACCTTGTAAGCACCTGACGTGGGTTCAGCAGGTGGCCGGCCACGATGCCCTACGTGCATGTCCCAGGCATTCCTGAGACAGTCTGCCCTGAAGTTGGGGGAGGTGCTGGTGGGTCAGAATGATAAACAGTTTAGAGCCAGGGAAGTAAAAGGTCACCTTTTGGGCCGTGTCCTGGGGGAAGGGACACTGTTATCAGGGGAACGAGTACTGGTCCTTAAGAAGTACATTGAACCTGCCCTTAGCACTTGTCCAGTTGCCAGGTCCTGAACTTAAACACGAATGCTATTTGTCCAAGATACAGGATCCAAACGAGGACCCGTGGGCTAATTCAGTGGTGGCTGCAGCCAGCTTATACAGGCTCATGAGAACCAATCGTTAGACTTTCAGGAATTTTGTCAGCCAGTCATTAAACATAGCCACTATTAAAAATTAAGTTATGTAAACTTACAATTAAATAAAACATATTAAAAGACTCAAAACTCATCACTTCCTTTTTACTGTAGTATTTCTTCTCTTGAGGATATTTACAGTTATTGTATCTATCTGGTAGAAATACTATAAAATGGAAATACTATGCAATTCTGTGTTCAGTGATATTATGTTGGTAGTTAGACATTGGCCATGGTGGAAGTATCTACACCACAGAAATGCTATAAATCAACACACATACACACACACACACACACACACACCCTGCTTGTTAAAAACATTTACCAGCACCTCCCTGCATAAACTGATGTCTGAATTTTTAAAAATTTTTTGGCCACGTGGCTTGTGGGATCCCAGTTCCCAGACCAGGGATTGAACCCAGGCCATGGCAGTGAAAGCTTGGAATCCTAACCACTAGGCCACCAGGGAACTCCCATTGAAATTTTGTCTTTAGCCACTTCTTTTTTTTTTTTTTTTTGGCTGCATTTGGTCTTCTCCCTAGTTGCGGAGAGTGGGGGCTACTCTCTGTTGTGGTGCGCGGGCTTCTCATTGCGGTGGCTTCTCTTGTTGCGGAGCACCGGCTCTAGGCACGCGGGCTCAGTAGTCCTGGCATGCGGGCCCTAGAGCTCATGGGCTTCAGTAGTTGCAGCGTGTGGGCTTCAGTAGTTGCGGCACGTGGGCTCAGTAGTTGTGGTGCACGGGCTCAGCTGCTCCGCGGCCTGTGGGATCCTTGGGAACCAGGGATCAAACCCATGTCCCCTGCATTGGCAGGCAGATTCTCAACCACTGCGCCACCAGGGAAGTCCCTAGCCACTTCTTATGAGTTTTGGCAGTCTACATCTGCTCCACATAAACAGGGCCCGAGTCCCACTCTAGCCTTTTGAGTTTCCCCACTCTAGTTTTGGAGTGAGCTCCCAAATCTCACTGGTCTATACCCCACCAAGGGTGTGAATAACGGTGGCCATTACTGATCACTTAATACTTGTCTCATCCTCCCTCAGCTCACCCTCACAACATCACCATGAGGCTGGTATTAAACTTTTACTCTACCAATTACAGATGATAAAGTGAGCCACAGAGAAAGTAAGCAATTCTCTCCCAAGGCAACCAGGAAAAACAAGGTGGAATCCTCTCATAACCACTACAAATAAAGAATAATCTGATAATCTGATAAAGAAATGTGATTAAGTGGTTCATTTGCCACTTTTTCATGGCACCAACCCTGACTTTAGTTTTCAACTACCGAAGGGCATCCATTTTGATGTCATTTTATTTTTCTTAGTCACATCCAATAAAACTGTGGGCTCACAGGATGTGGCCTATCCCAGGTCTTTAGGAGACTTTAATGAATAAATAAGACTGTTCTAGAGTTAACTGATCCACTGTTTCAGTTGATGTAGTGCTTCTAAATCAATTATTAATTAGGAATTGAGATTCAACTATGAAACCAACTCAGTTCAAGACCTGGGCACCTCCCATGAAAGCTAAAGCCCAGAGTCTTTAAATAACTTGTTAAAAGTTACACAGCTTGTAAGAGATGAAGACAAGATATTAACCAGGCCTGTCTGATTCCAGAGCCTCTGCTCCAGGGAGAGGCATATGATGAGTATGTTAAAAAGCAAAATTCAACTGAATAAATTTGAAGATTTGTCTTTATTCAATGATTCATGACTTGGGCAGCCTCCCATTTGGCAAACAAAGGAGCTCTGAGGAGCTGTACAAAGGGAAGACTTTTACAGGCAGAAGGAGGCGGGTCAAGGAAGTTATTCTAGCTAAGAGTGGATTGTTTCAGTCAAGGCCACCTTCCTTTTGGGGAAGACTGGGGCTGAAACCATGCACCTCAGGCTGGGACTTGAACCCACGTGGCCGGGACTTGAACCCGTCCAAAACCCTGATTGAGACTTGAACCCAAACGGCTGGGACTCAAATGCAGCCAAAACCCACAGTCTTCCAACTGAGATCACACACCTGGTTTTAGGACTTAATGAAGCTCAGGTTCTTGATGTCTCATCACAGAGAGAATTCAGTGAGAGACAAAGTGATAGGTAAGAAGTGGATTTATTTAGAGAGAAACACACTCCACAGACAGTGTGGGCCAGCCATCTCAGAAGGTGAGAAAGGCACCAGGGTATGGGGTTGTCAATTTTTATTGGAGTGGGTAATTTCATAAGCTAATGAGTGGGAGGAGTATACCAGCTGTTTTAGGAAAGGACCAGGATTTCCAGGAATTGGGCCACTGCCCACTTTTTGATCCTTATGGTCGGTCTCGGAACTGTCATGGCGCCTGTAGGTGTGTCATTTAGCTTGCTGATGTGAGCTTACTGATACTGAGGCTCAAGTTCTAGTGGAGGGGCTTCCCTGGTGGTACAGTGGTTAAGAGTCCACCTGCCAAAGCAGGGGACATGGGTTTGAGCCCTGGTATGGGAAGATCCCACATGCTGCAGAGCAACTAAGCCTGTGCACCACAGCTACTGAGGCTGCGCTCCAGAGCCCGTGAGCCACAACTACTGAGTCCATGTGCCACAACTACTGAAGCCCGCATACCTAGAGCCTGTGTTCCGCAATAAGAGAAGCCACCACAGTGAGAAGCCTGTGCACCACAACAAAGAGTAGCCCCTGCCCACCTCAACTAGAGAAAGCCCTCGTGCATCAACGAAGACCCAACACAGCCAAAAATTAATTAATTAATTAATTAAAAAAAAAAAGGTCTAGTGGAAAAAGTCAACTTATCCGCCATCTTGGATCCACTTGGTTCTAATCAGTTTATGTCATGTCCTCAGGCTATGTCATTCTTTCAAACCTTTTGCCCTGCCTCCTTCCCTCCTGTTTCAGGTCCTTCAGGCAGATTACCTTACTAGTGCTGACCAGGTAACTCCACATTGGCTGACTAAAGGTCACATTCCTGGGAGAGGCTGAAACTGCCAATATTAATTTGTTTATTTATTTAAAGTACAGTTGATTTACAATGTTGTGTTATAGGTTAGGTATTAAGTCTTGATTTGCTGATGTGGGGTTTAGCACAAGTGAATCTGAAACAGAAGGGGACAGGGCACCTTTAAAAGAATGACATAGCCATAAGACATGACGAAAACTGGTTAGAACTAACTAGATCCAAGACGGTAGAAGATTTGACTTCCGGTAGACCTTGAGCCTCATTATACGCTCATTGTAATACATTAGCTAAATAACACACCCACCAGCACCATGACAGGTCAGAGCTAACCATAAAAGGCCAAAAAGTGGGCAGTGGCCCAATTCCTGAAAATCCCCGCCCTTTCCCCCAGCCCCCGGAAATGGTTGGAATAATCCTCCCACTCATTAGCCTATGAAATTACCCACGCCATATTTTGGGGACTTTCACCTTCTGAGATGGCCCACACTCTGTCTGTGGAGTGTTTCTCCCTAAATAAATCCACTTCTTATGTATCACTTTGTCTCTCACTGAATTCTTTCTGCCATAAGACATCAAGAAACTGAGCTTCATTAAGTTCTGAGACCAGGTGTGTGATCTCAATTAAAAGACGGTGGGGGGGCTTCCCTGGTGACACAGTGGCTGAGAGTTCGCCTGCTGATGCGGGGGACGCGGGTTCGTGCCCCGGTCCAGGAGGATCCCACGTGCCGCGGAGCGGCTGGGCCCGTGAGCCATGGCCGCTGAGCCTGCGCGTCCGGAGTCTGTGCTCCGCAACGGGAAAGGCCACAACAGTGAGAGGCCCGCGTACCGCAAAAAAAAAAAAAAAAAAAAAAGACGGTGGGTTTAAGTCCCAGTCTGAGTTGCACGGTTTCAAATCCATTTGGGGCATGTTGTCTCCTTTTTTTTTTCCTTCATTTATTTTGGCTGCGCTGGGTCTTAGTTGTGGCACGCGGGCTTCTTAGTTGCAGCATGGGAACTCTTAGTTGCAGCATGCATGCGGGATCTAATTCCCCGACCAGAGATCGAACCCCGGCCCCCTGCATTGGGAGCTCGGAGTCTTACCCACCGGACCACCAGGGAAGTTCCTGCTGTCTCTTTTTAGACAACTATTAGGCAGCTATTAAAGAAAGTCTTGTAGAAGAACATTTAATGGTAGAGAAAAATGCCTGTTACGTATTAAATTTAAAATGGTTAAAAAGTAACTGAATTTTATCAATTCTTGGATATATACTGTTTTCCACATTTTAACATATCTGAAATAGGGTGCATCAAAAATCAATTGCAGGACTTCCCTGGTGGTGCAGTGGTTGGGAATCCACCTGCCAATGCAGGGGACACGGGTTTGATCCCTGGTCTGGGAAGATCCACAGGCCATGGAGCAACTAAGCCTGTGTGCCACAACTACTGAGCCCGCACGCCACAACTACTGAAGCCATGAGCCCTAGAGCCTGTGCTCTGCAACAAGAGAAACCACCACAATGAGAAGCCTGCACACCGCAACAAAGAGTAGCCCCCTCTCACCACAACTAGAGAAAGCCCACACGCAGCAATGAAGACCCAACACAGCCAAAAGTAAAAAAAAATTTTTTTAATCAATTTCAGGAGAATTATAGGTATCAAAGTGAAAGGTAGGGACTTCCCTGGTGACATAGTGGTTAAAACTCTGCGCTCCCAACGCAGGGGGCCTGGTTCAATCCCTGGTCAGGGAACTAGATCCCACATGCATGCCACAACTATGAGTTCAAATGCCACAACTAAGGAGCCCATCTGCTGCAACTAAGACCCAGCACAACCAAATAAGTAAATAAACAAATAAATCTTTTTTAAAAAGTGAAAGATAAAACAATAAAACTTCCAGAAGATACTATAGGGTTAAGAAAAGATTTATCAAACAGGAAATAAGACATAAACATAAAAGGTCAATAAGTTGGACTAAATTAAAATTAAGAATTTCTGTGCATCAAAATACAGTTTAGGGCTTCCCTGGTGGCGCAGTCGTTGAGAGTCCGCCTGCAGATGCAGGGGACACGGGTTCGTGCCCCGGTCCGGGAGGATCCCACATGCCGCGGAGCGGCTAGGCCCGTGAGCCATGGCCGCTGAGCCTGTGCGTCCGGAGCCTGCGCTCCGCAAGGGGAAAGGCCACAACAGTGAGAGGCCCGCGTAACGCAAAAAAAAAAAAAAAAAAAAAAAAAATACAGTTTAAATGAATGAGAAGGCAAGCCACTGAATGGGAAAAAAAAAACTTTTGCGATACATATATCCAAAAAGGGGACTCATATCAGAATGTATATTGAACTCCTACAAATCACAAACTGGCAGACAATCCAATGGAAAAAATAAGCAAAAAACTTGAAGCAGGCACTTCAGAAAAGAGAATATTAAAATGGGCAATAAGTATATGAAAAGGAGCTCAATTTCTTTAGTCTCCAGGGAAATGCTATTTATCAGTTTAATGCACTGACCAATTGCGCCCCAGAGACCACGGGAAAGGCAATTTAAAACCACCATGAGAACCACTATACACCCACAAGAATGACTAAAACTGAAAAGAATGACAATGCCAACTGTTAGCAAAGATGTAGAGAAACTGAAGCTCTCATACATTGCTGGAAGAATACACTCAGAAAATTGTTTGCCAGTGTCTGTTAAAGCCGAATGCTTAAGTATGTAGCCTATGACCCAGTAATTCACTCCTAAGTATCATCCAACAGAATTTCATACATATGTGCAGCAAAAGACAAGTGTCAGAACCTTCAGAGAAGCACCGTTAATAACCCCAAACTGGAAACAACCCAAATGGCCATCAATAGTAGAATGGATACATAAATTGTGGCATATTCATAACATAGAGTTTTATATGACAGAAGAATTAATAAATTACAGCTACATGCAAAAACATAGATTTTTTAAATTAAAAATATATGTTTATTTTTCATTAACTAATTTACTTATTTGGCTGCATCGGGTCTTAGTTGCAGCACACGGGATCTTTTTTGCAGCGCACGGGCTTCTCTCTAGTTGTGGCGTGCGGGCTCTAGAGTGCGCGGGCTTAGTTACCCCGCAGCATGTGAGATCTTAGTTCCCTGACCAGTGATCAAACCCGCGTCCCCTCCATTGGAAGGAGGATTCTTAACCACTGGACCACCAGGGAAGTCCCTGGATTATTTTTATTTTTATTTTTGAAAACTTTATTTTATTTTTTAAAAATATATATATTTATTTTATTTATTTTTGGCTGCATTGGGTCTTCGTTGCTGCACATGGCCTTCCTCTAGCTGCAGTGAGTGGGGGCTACTCTCCATTGTGGTGCATGGGCTTCTCATTGCTGGGAAGCACGGGCTCTAGGCACACAGGCTTCAGTAATTGTGGCTCACAGGCTCAGTATTTGTGGTGCACGGGCTTAGCTGCTCTGCGGCATGTGGGATCTTCCTGGACCAGGGCTCGAACCCATGTCCCCTGCATTGGCAGGCGGATTCTTAGCCACTGCACCACCAGGGAAGTCCCTGGGTGAATTTTAGAAATGCAATGTTGAGAAGAAGTAAGACACGACAGAGTACATACTATATGATTCCATTTACAGGAAAACAAAAATAGGCAAAACCAGTCTATTTTAGTAGAAGTTAAGATAGCAAAGGGAAGTTGGGAAACATAGTGTCTAGGAGGTGGTTTAAGGAGGTTCTGGGGGTCCTGGTGATGTTACATTTCCTGATCTGGGTAGTGATTTCGTCAACACTCGTAAGTCGTACAGTAGGGACTTCCCTGGTGGTGCAGTGGTTAAGAATCCGCCCGCCAATGCAGGGTACACGGGTTCAAGCCCTGGTCCAGGAAGATCCCACATGCCGCAGGGCAACTAAACCTGTGTGCCACAACTACTGAGCCTGTGCTCTAGAGCCTGCGAGCCACAGCTACTGAAGCCCGCCTGCCTAGAGCCCGTGCTCTGCAACAAGAGACACCACTGCAGTGAGAAGCCCACGCACTGCCAATGAAGAGCAGCCCCCGCTCGCCACAGTTAAGAGAAAGCCCACACGCAGCAACGAAGACCCAACACAGCCAAAAATAAATAAATAATAAATAAATTTATATAAAAATAAGTTGTACACTAATAACTTATGTACTTTCTGTATTACACGTATGTATATATTATACTTCAGTAAAAAGCTTACAAAATGAGGATAAAATTGAACAATTCGAGATAGAGAAAGTTAATTACTCACAGATCTTTGTTGAAAGACCTATTCAATGATGCCCTTCACTTATCACGAAATTGAATTCAGCACATAGGAGTGGAAAGTAAGACACGTTGCTCAGCTAGGAAACAGGAAAACATGTTGATAAACCTATTTGAAAAAAAATGAGGGGGCTCAGAAGACCCAGTAGAACTAAAGTATGATGGAATAATAACATGGAAGATAGGAGAGGAGAAATTGGACAGAAGTCATCTAAATTTCTCATATTTCTAAGAAAGATAAAGACAATGATGAATTTTAAACTCTGTATAGTCAAGTGAAGAATTTAATTTCTAAACGAGCAGAAGTAGAATGTATAATTTCTAAACCAGTGAAGGGCGTAAGGGAGAATAAAGAAGTCTGCATTGATCCAGTAGAAAACTAAAAAAGGGGGGACTTCCCTGGTGGTCCAGTGGTTAAGAATCTGCCTTCCAATGCAGGGGACACAGGTTTGATCCCTGATCGGGGAACTAAGATCCCACATGGAGCAGGGCAACCAAGCCTGTGTGGCACCTACTGAGCCTGCGCGCCTCAATGAAAGATTCCACATGCCGCTACGAAGATCCTGCATGCTGCAACCAAGACCCAATGCAGCCAAATAATAAATAAATAAATAAATATTTTTTTAAAAAAGGCAAGCTAATGAGACCTGGCAACCAAATGCTATGCCTGAGCCTTGATTCTAGATCCCGGACCCCCTTCCCTTAATTTTTTTTTTTTAATTCCTGGCTTTCTTTTTTTTTTTTTTTAATTTTATTCATTTTTGGCTGCGTTGAGTCTTCGTTGCTGTGCGCGGGCCTCCTCTACTTGCAGCGAGCCCCCCACAACTAGAGAAAGCCCGGGCTTCTCATTGCGGTGGATTCTTGTTGTGAAGCATGGGCTCTAGGGCACGCGGGCTTCAGTAGTTGTGGTACATGGGCTCAGTAGTTGTGGCTCGCGGGCTCTAGAGCGCAGGCTCAGTAGTTGTGCCGCACGGGCTTAGTTGCCCCACAGCATGTGATATTTTCCCGGACCAGGGTTCGAATCCATGTCCCCTGCATTGGCAGGTGGATTCTTAACCACTGCGCCACCATGGAAATCCCCCCTTCCCAAATTTAAAGGAATTATTGGGACATCTTGGGACAATTTAATACAGACTATACATTATATAGCATTATTGTATAAATGTTAGATTTCTTGTGTGGGATAATGTGGCCCCCATTTTTGTTGAGCTCCTAGTACTTTCCTCTAGGATAATTCTCCAACTTTTTGGCTTTAGGACCACTCTACACTCTGAGAAGTTGTTGAGGACTCCAAAGAGCTCTTGTTTATATAGGTTATACAAAACCCTATTTACTGAATTAAAAGTTAAGACAGAAAATTTGAAACATGTTTATATATTAATTTAAAAATAACTACATTTTCCAAAATAAAAGAGTTAATGAGAAGAGTTGCTTTGTTTACATGTTTGCAACTCTCTTCATATCTGACTTACCAGAAGTAGCTGGATTCTCACATCCACTTCAGCATTTAGTCTGCTGTTGTATATTGTTTTGGTTGAGGAATACAAAGAAAATCCAGCCTCAAATTGATGTGTAGCTGGAAAAAGAAAAATGAGGAATATTTTAATAGCTCTTTTAGATGTTAGAACTATTCTCTTTTCCCCCCCATTATCAAAGACCATTTAATTTTTAAAGATCAACAATACCAAAAGCATAAAGTGGAGTAGAAGAAAGTAGTTTTTTATAAGTACAATTTAATTAAAGCTGTTTACAGCTATTCTCTCCCACAGGACTTAAGCATGAATTTTAAAAGAATAAGAGATGAGGACTTCCCTGGTGGCGCAATGGTTGAGAATCCGCCTGCCAACACAGGTAACACGGGTTCGAGCCCAGGTCTGAGAAGAGCTCACATACTGCAGAGCAACGAAGCCCATGAACCACAACTGTTGAGCCTGCGCTCTAGAGCCCATGAGCCACAACTACTGAAGACCATGCGCCTAGAGCCCGCGCGCCGCAACAAGAGAAGCCACCGCATTAAACCCTCGCACCGCAACAGAGTAGCTCCCTCTCGCTGCAACTAGAGAAAGTCTGCATGCAGCAACGAAGACCCAATGCAGCCAAAATAATAATAATAATAATAAGTAGATCATTTCATTAAAAAAAAAAAGAATAAGAAATGAGAAAAACAAGTACAGGGTTAGATGAGCCAGCAGGAGTCTGTGGAACTTGAGATTTCACTGCAACAGGAAGGGGACCAGAGTGGCTTTTTCTTTTTAAATTAAGGTGTTTATTATTATT
Source organism: Mesoplodon bidens (assembly GCF_964165515.1). NCBI lineage: Eukaryota > Metazoa > Chordata > Mammalia > Artiodactyla > Ziphiidae > Mesoplodon > Mesoplodon bidens. The sequence goes on from NC_138178.1 coordinate 37,509,082, forward strand.
ATTATTATTATTTGGCTGCGCCGCAGCATGTGGGATCTTAGTTCCCCGACCAGGGATCAAACTCAGGCCCTCGGCAGTAAGAGCATGGAGTCCTAACCACTGGACCGCCAGGAAATTCCCAAGGCATTTACTTTAGTTTGAACGGAAAGTGGCAAGTGGCATAAGCAACCGAGAATGTGCCCCTAATAGACAGCTCTCCCCTCCCTGCACTCCTTAGTCCAACGTATAATTTTGGGAGGAAAAAGCATCCTGTATCTAGTTAGTTATGTTATCTACAATTACACCTCTAGTCTGTTTTCCTACACCAACCGATTCAGCAGGACTGAATATCCTACAGTTTAACTCAATTCTGATACTATCTACCTGGAGATAGTGTTAGATCTCACAGATTAAGGGCTTAGTCCCACAACACTGATGCCTATCACAAATCTGGGACAATTGTACTTCTGACTCAGCGGCTAAAAATTGGGGATTTACATGACCCCTTTCTCGGGTCCCATAATTTGCTAGAACAGCTCACAAAACTCAGGAAGTGTTGGTTTACATTTACCAATTTATTATAAAAGATACATAAAGACCACAGATAAACAGCCAGATAAGGAGGTACATAGAGTGAGGTCCAGAAGGGTCCTGAGCACAGGCGCTCTGTCCCAGTGGAACTGAGATGCTCACAGAGGATTACCTATGAATAGCAGAAGGACACTCCTATCGCTCAGGAGATTCCAAGGGTTTTAGGAGCTCTATGCCAGAAACTGGGGACAAAGACCAAAATATACTTCTCTGCCACAACTTTCTTCTAAGGCAGGCATGGCATTGACTGATATCTGGTTTAAAGTCTAAAAATCGTGTCCAGGTAAAGCACACAGCCGATAAGACTCTCATTCCGGTTAAAATTGAACACGTGTCTGAACCACTGATCTTGACTGAGTTAGAGCAAATGACTGTGATTTGTCCACATTTCCCCAGTTGTTTCCACGTAAAAATCAGTTTTATAGCGACTTTTATTAAAAAATATTCTTTTCTAAAATAGCTATGACTTATTTTATCATAAGGCTTTTCTTTTTTAAAATTTTTATTTTATTTATTTATATTTTTGGCTGCACTGGGTCTTCATTGCTGCGTGCGGGCTTTCTCTAGTGGCGAGCGGGGGCTACTCTTCATTGCCGTGTGAGGGCTTCTCCTTGCGGTGGCTTCTTTTGCTGCAGAGCATGGGCTCTAAGTGCACAGCTTCAGTAGTTGTGGCATGTGGCCTCAGTAGTTGTGGCTCACAGGATCTAGAGCGCAGGCTCAGTAGTTGTGGTGCAGGGGCTTCGTTGCTCCATGGCATGTGGGATCTTCCCAGAGCAGGGCTCGAACCCGTGTCCCCTGCATTGGCAGGCGGATTCTTAACCACTGCGCCACCAGGGAAGTCCACCATTAAAAAATATTCTGATCAAATAATCTTGCAAAGAAGATAAACTTCAAGCCTTTAAGCTTCAAGCTTATAATATAAAAGCAAAGAGTAAATGATTTTCTGCTCAGTTATCACGTTTAGGATCTTTACAAGGAGTGTGCTAGGCCCCAGGGAGCACCCCTTGCTGTTCATGCCCAAAATTTCACATCCTGTCCTTCAGCGTGGAAATGGTCAGCCGGCTGGTTGTATGCAGTCCACACTGTTTCTCCCACAAGCATCCACACAGCTGTTACATCGTTCTTTTCATCCAGTGTGAAGCAGTGATAAACTCCTGCAGAATGAGTTATCATGTTTCCTTTCTCCATGAAAATCTGAAGTCCTCTTTATCTCTTTCATCAAAGTATCCACTGCCATCCAAGATGTAGCAAATTTTACATCCTAGTACGAATGGTCCCAGCAAAGCATCTTAACCTTTTCTTCATAATTTGGAAACTTATTTTTGCATATGTTTATTATGCCCATCCAAGAGTAGTCTAATTCTGGATCATTCTCATACTTGTCAGCTTCCAGTAAAGGACTCCAAGCTGGTGCAGCTGCTCCAGGAGGAATGGGCAGCTGGGCTCCAGGCCAGGGGGCCACCTCAGGTCATCTTGGGACTCCTCCATGTACCAGACCTGCATCACGGTCTGGGCCTGGGATGGGGGCGGTGTGGTGCATCACCCGGGGCTCCCTGATCTGCATGGGCTGAGCTGGTCGAGGCCCCAGTGGCCTTTTTCTAGGGGGGCATCCCAGCTTGGGCCACTGTCCAACCCCCGTTTCCCGGTCACTGAGACTGGGCGAGGCCTGACTCACGGTATTCACTTACGATAACAAAATGTACAAGTGATACTTTCTCAAAGGTTAATTGCAATGTGGAATCTGAAACAACACCAATATGCCTTTCCTACTCTGTTACATTCAAACCCCTCACATTCAAATCCATTCTGGAATAGGTCTCTTACCCATGCATAACTTTTTAACACCATGCATTGGTCATTTAGAAAATACTGGCTGAGTTATGCAGATCTTCCAAAAGTTGACACATTTCATTACACAATATGAAAAAAAATCACATTTGGTAGACCATTAATCTCATTAGAAACATCATGAAGAACTGGGAAGCTGGGACTTCCCTGGTGGTCCAGTGGTTAAGACTCCATGCTCCCAATGCAGGGGGCCGGGGTTTGATCTCAGGTCAGGGAACTAGATCCCACATTCATGCCGCAACTAAAGATGCCGCATACGCCAATGAAAATCCCGTGGTGCCACAACCCAGCACAGCCAAATAAATACATAAATAAATATTAAAAAAAAAAAAAGAATTAAGAAGCTCTCAAACTCAGGGTATATACAAGGTTTCCAAAATTTTAGTTTTCCCTTGAAAGCTCCAATATAAAAAATCATTGGTAACAGATACTATAAGCTATTTCCTTGAAGTGACTGGCTCATTTCATTCATTTTTGAGAAAATATCTGCCAAATATTTGAGTCCGAATGGCTTCTGTATCGGTTGTTCTTTTCAGTTGAAATGTTGTTCTGTGAAGAAAGCAGCTGCTTCAACCCACAGCTCAAATAAAGCACTCCCGTTCTTTCTCAGTTGAAATGTTGTTCTGTGAAGAAAGCAGCTGCTTCAACCCACAGCTCAAATAAAGCACTCCCGTTCTTTCTCAGTGCTTTTCCAGGAGACAACCATCTTACCAGGGTCAGCACAAGTGCTTTGTATGTACTTCCATTTTTATAATATAGGATATTAGAAAGATGTATACCCAAGAGTTACGATTTAATCAAATTATTAATTTTTACTGCTTTATTTAGTACATCGTATTAATAGACTTAAAAAAAAAAAGAGTGCATGATGGTGAGCAATAAAATCACTACTAGTATAGTTTGGTGCCTCTGCCATGATTCAGGGTAAGGTATAAGCGGTTTTCCCCACCATTGCTTTTGCACCATTTGGGCAAATGTTAACACAGTGACTTAGTATTACGAAAATTATTTAGATCTCGTGGTGCCCCTCCTCCCCCAGGGTCCGCGGACCAACTTTGATAACCGTCAGTTGCTCTAGGTCGCAGCATCTTGTCCTAACCTCCACCTAACTTTACATTCATTAAGTTCTGATCTTTCGTCCTTCTGAGTCCGCAGAACCAGGCCAGCGGCCTCCTCTCGAGCACCTGGGGCGGCTGCTTCCAGCCGGAGCCAGAGCTGCGGGGCGTGGCGAGCGCAGCACCGCAGCTGGTACCCGAGGGGCCCTCACCCCTCTTTCCCTTACCTCACTTCCTCTTCCCCTCCCCCAGCCCCTTTAACCCTTCGTTTTCCCCAAGGACGGAAAGAACGCGAGAGGAAAAGCCTCAATTTAAAAGCAGCCACCAGGGCTTCCCTGGTGGCGCAGTGGTTGAGAGTCCGCCTGCCGATGCAGGGGACACGGGTTCGTGCCCCGGTCTGGGAGGATCCCACGTGCCGCGGAGCGGCTGGGCCCGTGAGCCATGGCTGTTGAGCCTGCGCGTCCGGAGCCTGTGCTCCGCAACGGGAGAGGCCACAACAGTGAGAGGCCCGCATGCCGCAAAAAAAAAAAAAATAAAATAAAAGCAGCCACCAGGGCTTCCCTGGTGGCGCAGTGGTTGAGAGTCCGCTTGCCGTTGCAGCGGACCTGGGTTCGTGTCTCGCTCTTGGGGGGATCCCACATGCCGCGGAACAGCTGGGTTCGTGAGCCAGGGCTGCTGGGCCTGGGCGTACGGAGCCTGTTCTCCGAAGCGGGAAGAGCCGCAGCGGTGAGGGGCCCACATACCGCAAAAAAAATAAAAATAAAAGAAGCCACCAGAGTGAATGGTCCTGGGACAGGGGACACTCTGCACAGCATAGAAACGACTGTGACAGTTTGTTTAAAAAAAAAAATTTATCTATATATTGATTGTTCTTTTTCTGGTTACAAAAGTAATAGATGCTTTTGTTATATAATGTTCAACCCCCCACAGAACTGCATAAAGTAGAAATTGAGAGTCTCCCACTATACCCCACTTCCATACCCTCTTAGGTTTCTGTGCCTTTAATTTTTCATATATATGTATGTATGTATGTTAAGATATTTCTCTGCAACTTTCTATTTTCACTTAATATATCACAATGCATTTTTCTTTTTCTTTTTTATTTGAGTCTTAACCATGCAGAGTCTTAACCACTGGACTGCCAGGGAAGTCCCCCAATGCATTTTTCTATATCAGCAAAGATTTACCTCATTCTTAATGACAGTGGACATTTAGGTCATTCCCAATTTTTCCCTATTACAAACAGTGCTGCAGTGAACACCTTGCACTTATGTGTCTGTACAATTTGGTAAGTATTTCTATGCTGTCAGTCTCCCAGAGTGGAATTTCCGGATGAAGAGTTATGTGCACTTTATAGTAGGATGGATGCTACTAAACTGCCCTCCAAAGAGATTGTACTAACCAACACTCCATCCAGCCACAGCAACGATATTTTGAAATGATCTGTTCATATCTCTATCTTCCGGATACCCTCACTGGACTCTGGTCCTCTCACGAATAGAATGTGCCCTCTTGTCCATCTGTGGGTCACACCTGTCATGTCATAGGAGCTCAGTAAACTGGTGTGGAGTGGATGTGAATGAACAGATAATATTAACACTATGGGTAGGCTTCTCCTATGTGTGCCAGGCACCATTCAAAGCAACTTATCTGCATGAATTTATTTAATCCTAATAACTGATAGGAGTAGGGTTTTTTATTATCTCCATTTGCAGTTGAAGAAACTGAGGCTCAGAGAAGTTAAGTGACTTGCCCAGGCATGAGACAATCATGACAAAAGACTTCCACACGACTTTCCTGGCGGCCCAGAGGTTAAGACTCCGCCCTTCCACTGTAGGGGGTGCGGGTTCCATCCCTGGTCCGGGAACTAAGATCCCTCATGCCGTGCGGCCAAAAAACTTAAAAAAAAGACTTCCACAAACAGGTAGAAAGCTTTATACTCTGGGAATCTGTTACCAAGATGGTAATGTTGCCTCTAGTTCTTCTTAATCCCTTTCAATCATTTCCCCTTCCTTCAACTTTGGATCTCTAGTTTTATTAGGAATCTTGAGGATTAATTAACTTATGCAACCTAAGAGAAAATTTCACAAAATTTAATAAAGTTTTATTTATTTATTTGGCCATGCATGTAGGATCTTGGTTCCCTGACCAAGGATCGAACCCGTGCCCCCTGCAGTGGAAGTGCGGAGTCCTAACCACTGGACCACCAGGGAATTCTCTAAATAGTGTTTTAAAATCTTCCAAATTTGTTTCTGGACCCCACCTGTTACTGTCCACAGATTTATTTTAACAAAGTTAAAATCAGAGTAGTAGGGCTTCCCTGGTGGCGCAGTGGTTAAGAATCTGCCTGCCAATGCAGGGGACACGGATTCGAGCCCTGGTCCATGAAAAACCCACATGCTGCAGAGCAACTAAATCCATGCACCACAACTCTAAGGCTGCTCTCTAGAGCCACAACTACTGAGCCCACGTGCCACAACTACTGAAGCCCACGCGCCTAGAGCCCGTGCTCCGCAACAAGAGAAGCCACCGCGATGAGAGGCCTGCGCACCGCAAAGATGAGTAGTCCCCGCTCGCCACAACTAGAGAAAGCCAGCGCACAGCAACGAAGACCCAACGCAGCCAAAAATAAATAAATAAAATAAATAAATTTATTAAAAAAAATCAGAGTAGTAGTTTGTGTTCTTTTATTGGGGGGGGTCTGTTTACCTTTCATGATGATTCAAGTGTAAATGAATGCTATACCCCCCCTTTATCCCCACCCCCACTGCAGGCTTGAGAAGGTGAACTTGTACTTGGCCTTCAAGGATGAGCTGGGTCTGGCAATGCGGAGTGGAAAGAACCCACTTGATGGAAGGAAGGGACAGTGCAACTGCTCAGAGTCAAGGACTACTCAGGGGAATGGCTAAATTTAAGGTTCTTGTGGAGAGGGAATAGTAACTGTGGGGGGTAGGTGAAGGCCATGAAATGTTATAAGCTATTCAGATTTTATTGTATCAGGCAGTGGAGAGATTCTTCACTATCTGAGCTGTGGAGTGACTGCTCAGGGCTGTGCTTCAGGGTGACAGCGCTGGAAGTGTCGGGGAGGGCTGATGGGAGGGGGAGGGAGCATAGACTGACTATTGGCAGGGAAATCAGTTTAGAGATGACCATAAATAGCTCTGCTATCAACGCCTCCCCCTCAACCTTCCTCCCTCCCATCTTCTAATTTCTAATAATGGCATCACCATTCTCCCAGCCCCAGGGATGGAAGTCTGAGTCACTGTGACTCCTCCTCCGTCCAGCTAGCTGCAGTTCCTGCAGATGCCATCTCTGCACCGCCTCTGCACTCTTGCACCTTCTTGAGGGTCCTGCCAGGACCCTGTGTCAAGTCTCTCTGGTTCAAGAACCCTGGTCTCCCTTCCCCAGGCCTGATTCTCTACTGTCTGACATCCCCTCACTGTTGTGCCAGATGTTACCAGATGTTACTCCCTGCCTACAAACATAGCATGAAACTAATGTCCTAGTGTGTCCACCTGGGTGAAGTGCAAGGCCCTCACTCTACTCGTGTCTACATGGTCAGCCTCCTTCCACATCTTAAAGATCCGTGAGAACACACTTGATGGATGTTCCTGCCCTGAGCTTATCAGGGTCTCCCCCATCAGAGGTGATTTTCTCTTTGCCAGATGCCTAATGTGTCATCTAAACTCCTCCTGGGACACTTTTCCCTTGTGCCTGGTTTGTGGTGATTTGTGGTTCCCAGAGGGTAGAAACTGAGTGATATGCATTTCTGTGCCTCCATGGGGAACTTGCACATGACCTAGACTCAATAACTAATTGAGGTTTGATTTAAAATATGTAAGGGGACTTCCCTGGCAGGCCAGTGGTTAAGACTCCATGCTTCCAATGCAGGGGGCGTGGGTTCAATCCCTGGTCAGGGAACTAAGATCCCACATTCTGTGCGTGGCCAAAAATTATAAATAAATAAATAACTAAAATCTGTAAGGGTGAGAGTTTCCAAATCTGCTGACCCCAAAGGAGGATATAAGCACCTTTCCTTTAAATATCACCTTTCTCTGAGGTGGCTTACAGGGCCAGCAGTTATCATCACAAAAAATTCCAAAAAGTACAATAAACAGGGGCTCTGGGTCCTATTCTTTCTCCTTAAAAGAATGATGGACTATTAGCCAGGTATATGAGTATGAACTAGAGTTCTGCTACTTCCTAGCTGTGTGACTTTGAGCAAGTGTCCTAACCTCTCTGAGCCAATGGAGCTGACACCAGCTGCCTCACCAAATAGATACTGCATGAGGAAGGCTGGCATGGAGCTGGAGCCCTGGGAGGTGGGCAGTGAGAGCAGTTTAATTGGAAGATTTTGCCTTGACTGTCCTGGGCTGCTGTTGTGCTTGCAAAAGACCCATGTGCTCTCACCCTGATCCCTCTGCAGGTGAAGGCCAGAATCTGGAACACACTGAGGCTCTAGTATTGCCTCTTGCCAGGCCTCTGACACCTTGGTCCACCATACAGAGAAACAAATGAGCCCCTGGGGGTGGAGAGCAATTTCTTTATGACCATTTCAGAAGTGGCAGTATAGGTAGTTGTCATACATAACAGAATCTGATTGTTTGGGCCAAAAGGAGCCTGGGGGAGCAGTCATCCTCCCAGTTTATAGGTATAGACACTGAGGCCCTGGTACCTGATAACACTAGGATGGCATGAAAGCCAAATACCAGAGGCTTCCATGGTCTCTGCTTGTGTTTTGTTTTTTTTAATGTTTTGTTTTTTGGCTGTGTTAGGTCTTCGTTGCTGCGTGCAGACTTTCTCTAGTTGCAGCAAGCGGGGACTACTCTTCTTTGTGGTGTGTGGGCTTCTCATTGTGGTGGCTTCTCTTGTTGTGGAGCTTGGGCTCTAGGCGCACGAGCTTCAGTAGTTGTGGCGTGTGGGCTCAGTAGTTGTGGCTTGAAGGCTCTAGAGCACAGGCTTAGTAGTTGTGACACATGGGCTTAGTTGCTCCGCAGCATGTGGGATCTTCCCAGACCAGGGATCAAACCTGCGTCCCCTGCATTGGCAGGTGGATTCTTAACCACTGCGCCACCAGGGAAGTCCCTCTGCTTGTGTTTTGAGCAAGAGAATTGGAACAGAATGAAAGGGATAATGGGTCATTCTAGGACATGCTGGCTCAAGGTTAGGCCTTTGAATGAAGCCTCAGACTTTGGGGGTGGCCCCAGAACAGCCTCCCCTTGGGCCCAGTCTACTAGATCTCTGGGCCAAAGTAGTAGCTTTGCCTGGCTGAGACAGGGAGAAGGAAGCTTTGAAGTCAGTAATTCAAGGTCACTTTCCTGGCCCAGCTCCATCTGCAATGTTGACTCTGAGGCAATGAAGGGGAGAGCTGGGAATACAGGGCAGAAAGAAGTGGCTAGTGTTCGAGTGGGTTGGTGTAGCTGGGAAAGTGGGGGGCTGGGGTCAGATTTTTCTAAATAAAACCCAGCCCCAACTGGTGTCTCATTTCAAGAAGATGAGTGAAGAGAGAGAGAGAGACTTTGGTTGTTTATGGCAGAACCAGTCGGTATTGTCTTTTGTATGAAAGCAGGCAAAAAATGGAACCATTTGCCTGAGTACTGTCTGACAAGCATCGTTGGTTGTCGTTGAGCACAGGGTGTGTCCCAAGTCTTTAACATACGTTATTTCACCCAAGTCTCCTGGCAGCCCTGTTGCTGTTAACTAGTTCCCATCTCGGAAAGGAGGAAACAGACTCTGGCTACGCTTAATGACTTCGGGGACTAGCAGCTTGACCTTCTGGTGAGAAGCAGAGGGATTCAACTCTTTTTTTTTTTGCGGTACGCGGGCCTCTCACTGTTGGGGCCTCTCCCGTTGCAGAGCACAGGCTCCGGACGCGCAGGCTCAGCGGCCATGGCTCACGGGCCTAGCCGCTCCGCGGTATGTGGGATCTTCCCGGACCGGGGCACGAACCCGTGTGCCCTGCATCGGCAGGCGGACTCTCAACCACTGCGCCACCAGGGAAGCCCGGAATTTCAACTCTTGACTCGGGTCAGCCTACCTAACGCGTGGAGGGGATACTCCTATATGAGAGCGAATGTGAGGAGACCCGAGGTGACCACGGTCTTAGTTCAAGAACGCGGAACGAGCACTGGTTAATGCGCCTTGGAGTTTCAGCCCAGCCAACGCGAAGGACGCAGGAGTTTGTTCAGATTTGCCTTTTGGGGCTTGAGCTGATGTGTCACCAATTGACACTCTGGTTTAAATAGGGCATCCTAGAGAGAGGGTTTTTCCTCGCTAACGGCTCCCTAATCCTCCAGTTCCCACCCCCAGCTCCCGGGTCCCGGTGGGTCTCACCCCTCTCTCGCTTCAGTAGCGCTGATCTTTCCGCGGTGCCCAGAGAAGCGCGCACCGGGCGCGGGGGCGGGGTCCGGGCTGGTGCAGGGCCCAAGGAGGAGTCCGGCCCCTCCCGGCCCCGCCTCCTCCCGGCGAGGCCCAATAGGGTGGCGGGCCCCGGCAGTCCCGCCCCGGCCCTGCCCGCTCAGCCCGCGCTTGGCAGGCCTCGTAGCCCGCCGCCAGGCAGCCGGGAGCAGTGGCCGGCGCTAGGATCTCGCCTACCCCGGTTCGTTCGCTCGCTCGCCCCCACCCGCTCGGAATGGCTGGTTACCTGCGGGTTGTACGCTTGCTCTGTAGAGCCTCCGGTTCCGGGCCGGCCTGGGCGCCGGCAGCCGTGACAGCCCCCAACTTGCAAGAGCAGCCGCGGCGCCACTGTGAGTGCCACGAGGAGGGTCCGGGCGGGGTGCGCGCCTGGCACCGCGACGTGGCGTCCTTCCGGGCGGGGACTAGCGAGCGCGACCCGGGACGCTCGCGAGCCGGGGACGGCGGGTTAGGGCACACAAAGAGCCGGCGGACGGGAACGTGCTCCCCTGACCCACCTTCCAGGCCGTGCCAGTCGCGGGGGGCGGGGGAAGGACTTGAAGGAAGGTGGCAACTGGTGGCCCGGGCGATGCCGGTCCTGCTGCCCCGCGCCCCCAGATTTTCCTGCAGGGGGTGCGGGGGGTATCCCGGGCTCGGAGGGTATTCTGCCCGCCCTGCGACCCTGGAGGGAGACAAAGCAACCGAGTGGGTGCTGGAGCGCCTGGCCCGGTCCACGCGAGTGAGGGAGGGTCCCGGCGCGGTTCCTGCTCAGACAAAGGAGGGGAAGGAGGAGGTATCCACTTCCCCTGCCTTCTCACCCGGGCGCGCAGTGATCCCTCCTCGCTGTCAGGCCCTCGTCAGCTATTTTTGGAGCCTTTTAGCGACAGATGGAGGAGTCTCCTTTTTATTTTCGCTTTGGACGCCCCCATTCTCCTTGTCGACGCATTTGAAGCTCCATCCTGGGGCCTCTCCTTGGCTTGACCTGCCTCTTCTCGCCAGCCCGCTCCTGAGCTGCTCCTTGGCCCTGCCCCGCTCACCCGACAGGGGAGACCCGGCAGCCGCGCCAAAATGTCACTTTCCCAAATCGTTCGTCACAGCTTCTGTGATACCCTTAGTTTCCTGCTTAGGAGAGAAGACAATAGTCTTAATAAGCAGGGCATAATAAGCAAGAGGTAGCCTGAACTTCCATTACCAAGTCAGGCTGCCAGGTCTGGCATTGGTCGGCCCCCTGGCTCTCCATCGCCAGCTACAAGAGACAGGGAACAGTGTATGTCCCTTGACTCTGTCGAATGCCTGTTGCCACGGAAACCCCTATCCTGACCTGGCCAGCAGCTCCCTGGAGTGAGGAGGAGGGGGTGGGGCCCAGGCAAGCTGGTCTTACTGCTAGAGTAGGTAATCTTTAACCTAGTGTGGAAGCAGCTGACCAGAGCTGAGAAGAGCCCCAGCACCCCACCTCCCCTTTCAAGGAGAAAGGGGCATTTCTGTTTTTCACATGGGATTTATCTCTAAGGAGTCGGCCCTGCAACTCGAGGTTCTAAGTGTCCCCAGGCCCCAAAAAAGTTTCCCATATGGTACCACCTTCAGCAAAATATGGTGGAAGTTAGATACATTCTCCAATTCTCCTTTTTTTTTTTTTTTTTCTGCACTGACGGTAAAAAAAGAAACAAAAAAACCCACACAAACAAGAAAAGCCCCTTTGAGGCCTGAATTTTGATAACACATGAAAAGAGCAATCAGTTTCAGGTCCTTCCAGAAGCCCCCAAGTGGGGTTGGTTATTAACGAGGAGAAGGCCTGGTGTTTGAGCTGGACATGAGACTGTACAATTGTGACCTCTGCTAACTTGTTACTTGGCAACACTGCTGGAGACAGAATACTTGGCATTCCCCTTGATGACAAGGAAAGAATATGCTTTGGCTAAAATAACTCTTGTGTTTTTGCTGCCAGGTAATTCCCACATGTGTCTCCTTTTTGCAACTCATAGGCCTCCAGCGACTGCTGGTGGTGGTTCTGATTAAGTTAGTTTGGGGCAGTGAGGGAGACAGCTCCGTGGGAGAATTATCTATCCTTCCTTGGCTCAACTCCTAGTCTGGGAACTTCTTCATTTCCTCACCCTGTCCCTTAACTTTTCACATCTTGGTGATTTGCCTGCACTCTTAGATTCCAGAGGAAATTATTTAGTGATTGTTCAGTTTTGCAGACCCACCAGTAGAGTTGTGTGTTCTCCACTGAGCCTTGTTTCATCCACATCAGATAAGACCACAGCTATCCCATCAGAGCTATTTTGGGGTGGTCGTGTTTAGGCCCAGTAGGTTTTGAGGAAAAGCCTCTAGAAAGGCTTGGGGCCTGCCTCCAGATCCTTTATGTGAGGCTGAGGCCTCTTTCACTGATTCCAGGATGGGGTGCTGGACACTGCTGTCTGATTACTGGAAGCCAGCCTCTGTGGCCGGCGCCCTGGAGTTTACACTTCTGTAAACCATGTTTAAAATGCCAGCGGATTGCAAATATTAACACATGATAAACTGTGAGCTACTCCAGGACAGGGAGCCCATTGACTGGCAGAGATGCCACCCATGTACATTTGTGATGGTCTGGTGCAGTTTTGTGGTGAGGACTCACTGGCCTCTGTGTGGTAATGCATCCCAGGATGGGGGAGGGGAGGGAGTACTTTTCATCCAAAGAGGAGGTTATGGCAGAGCAGTCCTTACCACAGATTGAATTGACCATAACTTGACATTCATTCATGGATTCAACAAATATTGTGCTTCTACTCTGTGCCAGGCACTGTGCCAGGGACACTGGGGACAGAGCTGGGAATAAGAGACAAAGATTTCTGCCCTATGGAACTTAAATTCTAATGTGGGGATGGACAGTAGACAAGAGCTAAGGAGAACAAATAAGCAAGGAAGGTGTGGGTGAAAGTTTGGGTAGGGCTGCCAGAAAAAACCCTACTGAATGAAGTACTGAGGGAGTGAAGGAAGCAGGCCATTTAGTGTTCAGGGGAAGAGAGGACTGCGGGTGCCAAGGTCATGATGCAAGAGGGCACCTTTGCTTGTTGGAGAAGCAGAAAGTAAGGCTGGCTCAGAGTGCACGAAGGCGAGTGATGGGACATGAGGTCAGGCAGTGGAGGTCATGGGGGGCTTGTAGGCCATTTTTGAGGATTTTGGCCTTCTCTGAGTGAAAGAGGCGGCTTTGCAGGGTTTTGAGAGGAGTTTTGTGACCTGATTTACATTTTAACAGGAGGATCCTGGCTTCAGGGACCTGGTAGGAGGCCGTAGTCAGAATCTGGCAAGAGAGTATGGTGGCTTTGACCTTGGTGGCGGTACTGGCGTGGGTGGATTCTGGATGAATTTTGACGGAAGAGCCAGTAGAGTTTTTTTGATGGTTTTGATGTGGGTGTAAGAGAAAGGCAGGAGTGAAGGATGACACCAAAGAAAATACTAGAGCCTCTTCCAGAACTGCTGCCCTGCCTTCTTGAGCCCTTTGGAATTGGGGGCTTCCCCCCACATTCTTCTGGGCCATGCTGGCTGAGCAGCCTCTCTTCTGCTGACAGCAGCATGGGTAGGAATGTGATGAAAGCAGTTCAGTTAAGTAGACAGCGGGTGGAGGGGTGGCTGTCTTGGGAGGGACCTCTAGCCTGGAGGCTAGGTCTACTTACTTGAGGAGCAAGTAGATAGTGAAACCGGGATGGTTTTGTTTTTGTTTTTTAATGTTTATATATTTGGTGGTGCCGGGTCTTAGTTGCGGCAGGCGGGCTCCTTAGTTCCGGTTCCAGGGCTCCTTAGTTGCGGCATGTAGGCTCCTTAGTTGTGGCATGCAAACTCTTAGTCACAGCATGCATGTGGGATCTAGTTCCCTGACCAGGGATCAAACCTGGGTCCCCTGCATTGGGAGCGTGGAGTCTTATCCACTGCATCACCAGGGAAGTCCCTGGGGATGGGTTTTGAAATCCTTACTTGGTGTTTGGTACTAGGAGTTGGCCTAATGGACCTCTTGTGACTGATGTAATTTCATCCCACACCCTGGCCAAGAGGACAGTGTTTGTGCAGCCTGTCATCTGAAGAGATCATGGTGGCTGTCCCTAGGAGGCCTTCAGGGAGGCCCAGCCACTGTTCTTTGAATTTCAGGTTACCTGTCACCTCTTGTCTCCCAGAGAGGGGCAGACGGTGTGGATGTCTCCACCATAGTGGCTAAACAACAGACAAGGTCTCAAACTCCGATGCCTTGGGGCACTCTGGAGGGCACGTGGCAGGCCTGGAATGGAGCGAGGGGCTGCCCTCATACCAGCCCGTCCTTCATCCTTGCTAGGAGTGAGCATGGGCTCAGTGGGACGAAGCGATTCATTCTTCAAGAGGGACTGGATTTTTATGTAAAATCTTCTCTGGTTTTTTTTTTTTTTCTTTTGGTGGGGGAACTGGTTTAAATTAAACATTAAAGAATTTTAAAATTTCTTATTTTTTATTGTGGTAAAAAATGCATAGCAAAAATTTCCATCTTAATCATTTTTATGTGTGCAGTTCAGCAGTATAAAATACATTCACACTGTTGTTCAACGATCTCCGCAGCTTTTACATCTTGAGGAACTGAAACTCTGTACCCATTAAACAGCTACCCTTCCTCCTCTCCCCCCCAGCCCCTGGAAACCACCATTCTTCTTTCTGTTTCTATAATTTTGACCATTCTAGGTACCTCATATAAGTGGAATCAGACAGTATTTGTTTTTTTGTGACTGGCTTGTTTCACTTAGCAGAATGCCCTCACGGTTCTTCCATGTTGTAGAGTGTGTCAGCATTCCTTCCTTTTTAAGGCTGAATAAGATCCCATTGTCTGTATATAGCACATTAAAAAAAAAAATTCAAGTTGAAATCTATTGACCTTCTGAGTAAGGTATAGGAATTGTGAAAAGCTTAGGTGATATAGTTATTAAATCCTTACATATTTAATACTGTTTCTAATTTATCATGAGTTATTTCCCAAAAATGTTAATCACAGCTGGATTGAAAAAGTATTTGGGTAATACATAAAGTGTCCATAGGAGCAAGCACCCTAAGGTTTTATCATATGCTGATAGAGAATTGTTTTAGGTGTTACAGCTTATGAGGTCCACAGTTTGACTGAATGGGTTAAATAAGTCTCTGTTGCTGTTTAACTGCATTGTAATTACCAAAAGTAATAATGCATGTAATTAAAAATAACAGAGAAGCTTTTTTAATTAAAAGGTCTTCTGCTCCAAAAAACAAACAAACAAAGTATTTGGGAAAGGTGGTGATGTTGTTTATATAAGTATACCACATTATAAGTCTACTGATGATCCAAAGGGAATTTGTCTTTGTGGAGTTTGAAACAAAAGAACAAGCGGCAAAAGCTATTGAGGTAGGTCCAGATCCATCACTTAAACATGGAAGCACTTCCTTTTTTAGTTTCAAAGCAAGTACATCCATGTTGAAGTGATGGGCAGCCCAGTTTTGGAAAAAAAACTTGGAATCATGAATATAGTTTAACTTTTTGGAGGAAAGTTTTTCTTAAACTTCCTGGGTTGGTTCCCAGAGTCCTATTCTCCTCTTGAAGGTTCATATCACATTTTGTTTATCCATTCATCTGTTGGTGGACACTTGGGTTGCTTCCACCTCTTGGCTATTGTGAATAATTGTTATGAACATGGGTATACAAATATATTTTTGAGACCCTGCTTTTAATTATTTCTTAATTTTTTTGAGGAACCATCATACTGTTTTCCATAGTGGCTGCACCATTTTACATTCTCACCAGCAATACACAAGGGTTCCAGTTTCTTTACATCCTCACCAACATTTGTTACTTTATGTTTTTTGGGCTTTTGTTTTTTGGGTTTTGTTTTTTGTGTGTGTGTGTGGTACGCGGGCCTCTCACTGTTGTGGCCTCTCCCGTTGCGGAGCTCCGGACGCGCAGGCTCAGCGGCCATGGCTCACGGGCCCAGCCGCTCCGCGGCATGTGGGATCTTCCCGGACTGGGGCACGAACCCGCGTCCCCTGCATCGGCAGGCGGACCCTCAACCACTGCACAACCAGGGAAGCCCTTTGGGTTTTTTTGATAGTAGCTATCCTAATGGGTGTGAAGTGGTATCTCCTTGTGGTTTTGATTTGCATTTCCCTAATGATTAGTGACGTTGAACATCTTTTTATGAGCATATTGACCATTTTTGAAGAAATATCTATTCAAGTCCTTTGCCCATTTATTAATCAGGTTATTTGTTTTTTTGTTGTTATTGAAATTGCCTGATTTTTAAGCCTTGGTCGCCAATCAACATTAAAAAAAAACCCTACGACCTGGGCCAAACAAAATGAGCCTCTGCTGCTATGACTCACATCACTGCCCCCAGTCCCCAGCTCCTCTGGGAAGTTGCTTTGAGGGAAGCTGCACACCTGACTTTGATAACAGCGCTGCTTGCTCTCTCCATTACTGATAGGTTTTCCCTTCCATACTCACTCTTTGAGGACAGGCATTGTTGTGTTTAGGTGTTTCAGGAAGGGGTGCTTACCCTTAGCACCTGGTTGTAAATAAGTGGGTCCTGTGGTCTCTGAGGGTTTGACACCTGCATACACAGCTGGGAAGGCTGCCTGCTATGATCTTGATATTGAGCTCCCCCATCGAGGAGTGTGGTGTCCAAAGACACCAGCTGCTGTGCCTGAAACCCAAAGCTTGAGCAGAGCCCAGGCTGAGGCTGAACCCTTTAGGACTGGCCCCAAATGGATCTCTACTTAGGGAACTTGATTACTGCAGTCTTGGTACCTTAAAAAAAAAAATTGATGGGCTCTCATCACATTAACTCATAGAAGATGCTCCTAAAAACTAAGCTAGCTCGCAACAGCCCAACAGACTTTCTGCAGGTCCTAAAGCTCTTTCCACTCAAGCTTTAGACCAGAAATGCTGAAGGAATTTAGTAGCTTGGGTCCAAAGTCCCCACTGCATCTTGGGAGGAGCTGAAGCAGTGTCAGCCGTGTCCACCATGTTTTCTGGGGGATGAAATATTTTGAGTCTGTGTTTGCTTTCTGCTTCTCTACATATGGCCCACAAGGGCGTCCAGAGGCTGCACTTGAGCCAGGGCCCTGGGACACAGGTGAGGCCTATCCTGACCCTGACACACTCCATGCCTCCTGGGTCTCATTTTTCTTCCCTTTTAGATTAAGAAAAAAAAAATCTGTTTGCACATCTTTGGAAAGTGAGTCATTCTGCTGCACATAATTCACTTTTTTCTTAGCGGGTCGGGATGTCATCATGAGTCATGGCAGTGGTGTGTTTCATAGGACAGTGATGTGTTTGGGGTCTTTTGGGCTTTGGTCCCTTTTGTTTTCATGAGCCTAGGTAGCCATGCTTCTTCATTTTTCTAGGCCTGCTTTTCACAGGCTTCTGTCCCTTGCTGTCAGCCTAGCAGATGTCACTTGGGGTTTTCATCCTGTCCCCTCTTCTGATTTGCTGTGTCTAATCTTCGGTGAGGTGAAAGACCCATAGCTACATCTGTAAGGATTGTGTGTAACATAAGACTAAATGGGCCCTAAGTAAGGGCTGAGGAGGGCCCCTTTGGGGACAGGGTCCTGCTTTTATCTGGGGTTCAGCAGACGGTGACACTTCCTGGGGTGACTGAGGCAGGGTTGTAGGTTTCACATAGATCTTGTTGCCGTGCTCTGCAGCTGCTGTTTCTTCCAAGGCTGTGGCCAGAGGCACATGCTGGTGCTTGGGTACCCCTGCTGCAGGTTAAGGGTCAATAAGCCTCACCCACTGCAGCCTGCACTGATAAATTGGACGGGCCATTTTTTTTTTTTTTCTTTGCGGTACGCGGGCCTCTCACTGTTGTGGCCTCTCCCGTTGCGGAGCACAGGCTCCGGACGCGCAGGCTCAGCGGCCATGGCTCACGGGCCCAGCCGCTCCGCGGCATGTGGGATCCTCCCAGACCGGGGCACGAACCCGCATCCCCTGCATCGGCAGGCAGACTCTCAACCACTGTGCCACCAGGGAAGCCCAAGGACGGGCCATTTTCTTTCTTTTTTGGGGGGCTGTGCCCCACAGCATGTGGGATCTTAGTTCCCTGACCGGGGGTCGAGCACGCACCTCCTGCATTGGAAGCACGGAGTCATAACCACTGGACCTCCAGGGAAGTCCCGTGGACGATTTTCTTGAGTTTTGTTTGGAATTCACTTCCCAGACTGTTGGTTTTTCTCATGAGTCAGACTTTCCTTGAAGAGCCTCCACCAGCTCCTGTTTCCTCCTCCACCATCTCCCTGGGCCTGAATCAGTCACTCGTCCAGTCCTTTGATGCATCTCTGGAAGGATTGGCGGACCTGAGCCTGCATGGATCAGGGCTTCTGCATTCCATTCCCAGGTGTCCATCAAGGAAGGTGTGGATCTTCCTGGATCTGCTGTTTTCAAGCTGTGTGAGCTTTGGCAGTGAGCTGACAACCTCTCTGAGCCTTAATTTCCTCACATTTAAAGTGGAGATAATGATACAGTAAGTCCCTTACATATGAATGAGTTCCGTTCAGAGAGCGCGTTCCTAAGTCCGATTTTTCATAAGTCCAACAAAGTTAGCCTAGGTACCCAACTAACAAAATCGGCTCTCTAGTTCTGTACTGTAACAGGTTTATAATACTTTTCACACAAATAATACATAAAAAACAAACACACAAAAAATAAAGAAAACATTTTTAATCTTGCAGTACAGTACCTTGAAAAGTACGGTAGTACAGTACAACAGCTGACGTCCAGGGGCTGGCATCGAGTGAACAGGCAAGAAGTTACTGACTGGAGGAGGGAGAGGAGGTGGGAGATGGTAGAGCTGAAGGATCATCAGCAACAGGAGACGGAGGGCGAGCTGCAGTTTCACTCATTCACATCCTGGGCTTGAAATAAAGATACTGCACTACTGCACTCTATACAGTACTGTACAGTAAAGTACACAAAAGCACACCCACTTGTAGAGGGTGTGAGCATGTGACAATGTACACCAGACACATGAGCTAACTTACGTGATTGGACATGCAAATGCACGTTCGCATCTTTGTAAGTTCACAACTTGAAGGTTCGTATGTAGGGGACTTACTGTACTCCCCTTGGGAGTGGTTCAGAGGATTAAATGTGAAGGGTATTGTACACCCTCAGGCCCATGGGAGGTGATCTATACAGTTTCCCTGCTCGCTTCATGTTAGTCAGGCTCTCAGGTTGCAAGCAACAGTTAGAGGGAAGTTTTTGGAAGGACACGGGGTAGCTCATAGCATT
This sequence comes from Mesoplodon bidens, assembly GCF_964165515.1. Classification (NCBI taxonomy): domain Eukaryota; kingdom Metazoa; phylum Chordata; class Mammalia; order Artiodactyla; family Ziphiidae; genus Mesoplodon; species Mesoplodon bidens. The sequence continues at coordinate 37,528,195 of NC_138178.1, forward strand.
GCAGGGATTGGACAAGAGGGAATTCCGGGCTGCCCTGGGGAACTGGGTGGCAGCAGCCGAAGGCAACCTCTGCCCGGCTTGCTGCTTGACAAGGTGACCCCAGCTGGCTCTCATTCTCTGTGTTGGTCTCCTCTGCTGTCAGGTTCCAGGGGAAAGGATCTGACTGGCCAGGCTGGCATCTGGCTAGTCCCAGCTGGCCAGACTCAGTGGGGGATCCAGCTCCCCTGGGTGGTCTCGGAGCTGCTCCTGCAGGAGAGGGAGTGAATGCTGGGCAGCTGGGCCCTGGCTGACACTCCTCCCTCCATGGTGAAGGGTGGGTCTGGCCGGAGAGGAGAGGGGCTCCCCCACCAGCCTCCCCAGGGGTGTGATGTGCTATGTGTGTCTGGTCCTAGATGCCGACAAGAGGATCAAGGTGGCGAAGCCAGTGGTGGAGATGGACGGCGATGAGATGACCCGTATTATCTGGCAGTTCATCAAGGAGAAGGTAGTTCCCTCCCGAAGCGGGCCGCCTTTCAAATGGCCGGCCGGGCTCAGTGTTCGGTCCCCACTTCAGGTCCCCAGGGTTCACCCGTCACCCTGGTGGGCAGGAGCAGTCCTGTTTTTCCCCTTCCGTTCACCCTGCTGTCATGTCCAAGCCACTCATGGCTCTTATGACGTCAGGCAGGGGACTGTCCTCAGCCATCTGTGTCACGTGCTTGTGCCAAAGCCAGCATGTTTTTAAAAATTTGTGCAGATTCAAGCCTGACCCTGTATCATGTCGTTTTTTTGTTTTTTCAAACAAACTCGTGTTTCAGCATGAGTTGACTATCCTTCGGGAGTTTCTTCTTTTCTTTTTTTCAATTTATTTTTTATTGGAGTATAGTTGAATGTGTCATCTTGATCTCCTACATTCCTATGTGCTTCCTTGAGGGAGTGAGAGAAGAACAGGGCCGGAATGTGGGGGGACCACATCATTAACCTTTCCTTAGCGGTTCAAGGATGTCATCGCGAGTCATGGCGTGGGGTCTGTTGGAGGACAGTGATATGTTTGAGCCACCATGGCAGACGGTTCCCAGGGTGGCTGCTTGGCTTCTCCGAGTTGCTGTGGGCTGGGTCTGCCTGGGAGAGCACATTGTCCATGTGCCTGTCCTCAAGAAGAAGGTTGAGAATCACCACTTCTGAGTGGGGAAGAAGAGGGAACCCGCTGTATAGAGAGCCCTAGATGCACTTGGAGTTGGGGTTTGGCTGAATTGATGGGCTACTGCAGGGCGGGTGTGGTCCACGCTAGGGGATGAGCCCTCCGAGAGGCTGCAGCCTGGTCTGCCGGCCTCTCTCCAGAGCCCGGCCTCTTGCCAGCTTTGGCCAGCCCACCGCTGGCCTTTCCTCTTCCACGCCCTGATGGGGTGTCCCCTGCCACCGTCCCCACATGCCCCTGAGTCACAGTCATCTGGGCTGATGCCAGGCCCCGGCCGTCTGTCTCTAGCTCATCCTGCCCCATGTGGACGTCCAGCTCAAGTATTTTGACCTGGGGCTCCCAAACCGTGACCAGACCAATGATCAGGTCACCATCGACTCCGCGCTGGCCACCCAGAAGTACAGTGTGGCTGTCAAGTGTGCCACCATCACCCCTGACGAGGCCCGTGTGGAAGGTGCGAGGGGCACGGGGGCGGGCGGCTGGGACAGTGGGGGCTGGGACATGACCCTGGTCTCCCTGCGAATGCCCAGCACACAGCGGAGCCTCCAAGGTCCCTGTGGAGGAGGCTGGGGAGGGGAGGTTGAGGGCTGGCCTAGGTTCCACAGTTGGGGGTGGCAAAGCTGGGGCCAGGGTATGTGTCCCCTGCTCCCAGGCTGGCGGTGTTTCTGCTGTGCCGTGTGGCTCTGGCCAGTGTGGGTGTCACCGGTCACAGAGAGGAGAAGGAGGAAGCTGATGCTGACACTGTCACAGTGAGGACAGCCTCTTTGGGCAGCCTGCCTGCCCCCTCTGGCCTCCTGGACTGCTTTGCAGGCAGGTTTACAGAGAGACCCTGGGGCCACCTCTGTCCAGGGTAGTGCTGGGTGTCAGGCCTGTGTCCTTCAGAGCCTCGGAACGTCCCTCGTGTCCCGCCACCGTCTTGGCACTGCAGGTCTGCCCTCTGCCTCTGTGGCCGTGGAGCGGTCTCAGAGAAGTGCCCCATCAGGCTTGGACTGGCTGCTGGTCCTCGGTTCTGGGGGTTGTTCTCGAGGGTTCCATGAAGTGGCACCAGTGTGTGGGTAAAGGATCCGGGTTTGGGAAATTCAAGAAAGGGTGGTTTCAGAACTTGCAGAGTTCTGTCTCCCCATTTCCTGCAGTATGAGGGGCCTGAAGGAAACCTTCAAGACACATCTCCAGACTCTGCAGGCCTCCTCCTGTCATGCAGGTTGTTCCCGACTTTAGGGTATGGAATCATTTTAGTGCTAAGCTCTTTCAGCTGGTTTTCTTTTATTTCTCCTGAACCCTGGGATTCATACATCCCCACTTTATGAACAAGGAAGTAGAGGGTCACAGTCTTAGTAATTTAGGCTGAACCCGGCGGTGAGTGGCAGCGCTGGGGCTAGAACTAGAGCATCTGGAGTGAGGCCATACACTGCCAGGTTCATCAGACAGCTACGTCCAAGTGTGATGTCGGAATAATAATAACTGACAGAGGGGACTTCCCTGGTGGTCCAGTGGCTAAGACTCCATGCTCCCAATGCAGGGGGCCCAGGTTCAATCCCTGGTCAGGGAACTAGATCCCACATGCATGCCACAACTAAAGATCCTGCATGCTGCAACTGAAGATCCTGCATGTGGCAATGAAGATCCCACGTGCCACAACTAAGACCCGGTGCAACCAAAGAAAAAAAAAGTATATATATATATATATATAAATATATATAAAATAACTGACAGAGGCCTTACCATGTGCCAGCCACTGTTTTAGGTACTTTACACATGCATGCATTTAATCCTCACAACAACCCAAAAGGCCAGGTGTTTTATCAACAGTTTCATTTTATGGCTTAAGTTCAGCCACTTGCCTAAGGCTGACAGTCAGAGGTAGTGCCACAGCTGGACCTTGAAGCGAGGAAATCTGATTTGGGAGCCCATGTGCACACTCTAGACTCTGCTGCTGCTTCCCCCCAGATGATTTTTAGGACCCCCATCTGGATGTGTTCTTTCTTGGGGTTCAAATTCTGGTTGGAAGGTGGGGGCTGCAGTGGGGCCACTTCATCTTTGTCCTCATAGAGTTCAAGCTGAAGAAGATGTGGAAGAGTCCCAATGGAACCATCCGGAACATCCTCGGGGGGACTGTCTTCCGGGAGCCCATCATCTGCAAAAACATCCCACGCCTTGTCCCTGGCTGGACCAAGCCCATCACCATTGGCAGGCACGCCCACGGCGACCAGGTCGGCCACAGTGGGAGTGGGGCTCCAAGGGCCTGGGTCCTGCATCTGGAGCACTTGGTCTGAGCCATCCTCTCACCTCTGCAGTACAAGGCCACAGACTTTGTGGCTGACCGGGCCGGCACATTCAAGATCGTCTTCACCCCAAAGGACGGCAGTGGAGCTAAGGAGTGGGAGGTGTACAGCTTCCCCGCCGGTGGCGTGGGCATGGGCATGTACAACACGGATGAGGTGAGCAGCGGCTCCCCGGCTCCCTCCCCCACACCTGTCTCTCTGTCTCCAGCCACATCTGGTTGGTGGTTCTGACTAGTCCTGCGTTGGTGGCCTGAAGGTCTGAGGCCTGAGAGCAAATGCATCTTAGGTGTGTTCCGAGGCCCCTGCAGTGGGCCCGGTGTGGAGGGCTGTCCCACTCCTGCCCAGCCAGGCGCTCATGCTCCCCACCATTCCTGCACTCCCTCTCGGGTGCGTCCTTGGGGGCATATTGGTTGTCAACTCTGGGCTTACAGCGAACTGGGTAAGCACTTCTTCCCCTCCCTACCCCCATCTCTTGGCTTTCCTTTCCTCTGTGGTTGGGCTCATTCTCAGACTGTGAAGAAATGGCCACCAGTAGCTCCAGGCTTATCGCTGCCAGCCTGGCTACCCTATCAGAAAAGAGCCCTGCTTTTTTTTTTTTTTTTTTTTGGCTGTGCTGTGGCATTCAGGATCTTAGTTCCCGGACCAGGGATCGAACCCGTGCCCCCTGCAGTGGAAGTGTGGAGTCTTAACCACTGGACCACCAGGGAAGTCCCGGAAAAGTGCCTTTTTGCTCATGATTCCAGCAAAAGTACAGGCCTGGGTCACATGGCCATCGCTGAGACAATCATGGAGGCCCAGGGGAGGAAGGGCTCTGATTGGATAAGCCCAGGACACACTATCAAGTCTAGAGATGGGCAGGTGGGCTGAGGGCATTAGCCCCACCCCAGCCATATGGTCTAAGAAGTGGGACGGGTGGTAGCTTTCCAAAGCAGTTGGTGGGGCTACTCCCAGAAATTGGGAGGGGGATGCTGGGCCAGTAGAAACAACAGATGCTCACTCCAGGGATGCTGGGTTAACCCCAGCTGCCTGCGAGGGTCTTGTGGAGGGAAGGGATGCTGTTCCCAGGGCCTGGGCCTGCCCTGGGGGACCACACCAGGGACCTCTCTCTGACCTCTCTCTCCCTGCAGTCCATCTCGGGATTTGCGCACAGCTGCTTCCAGTATGCCATCCAGAAGAAGTGGCCACTCTACATGAGCACCAAGAACACCATTCTGAAAGCCTATGACGGGCGCTTCAAGGACATCTTCCAGGAGATCTTTGAGAAGTAATGGCCTTCCCCTTTAATACTTCTCAGGGACGCCATGGCCCTTCTTCCCTGTCCCCTCAGCCGCCCTTACCCACCCAGGGAGATGGCTGTCCCAGTGCACCTGTCTCAGCTCTGAGGCTCAGGGAGGGATCTCCAACCTGTCAGCCTCCTGCCCTCTCCCCACAACAGGCCCTTTTGCTCCCAGGCACTACAAGACCGAGTTCGACAAGAATAAGATCTGGTACGAGCACCGCCTCATTGACGACATGGTGGCTCAGGTCCTCAAGTCTTCGGGCGGCTTTGTGTGGGCCTGCAAGAACTACGACGGAGACGTGCAGTCAGACATCCTGGCCCAAGGTACGCTGGCAGCACCTGCTCCGTGCGGGGATGGACTGTTGTTTTTCCCCAGCTGGGGGGATTTTCTCCTTCGGGGAGAACACTTCTCTAGCGGAGCAGCAGGACTGGGGCTCGCCTGCTCATTCCAGGGTCTCCCGTGGACAGCAGGGACCAGGGGCTCCCTGGAGTTTGAGTGAGGAAGGATCCTAAGTTAGCTTTGGACCAGGGTATTACTAAGGCTGCCATTCCAGAGGAAGGAGGACGTAGGAATTCAGGTCCTAAAGGGCTAGATGTGTCAGCCCCGAGGTGGTTCCTGTCCATGAAAGGGCCAAGTGACTCTGCTTGGCTCCAGGTTTGGACTAGGTTTGGCTCTAGTAGAAAAAGGGGAGTAAGCACAACCGGATGCTCTTTAAATTACAGAGAATTTGTTTTGCACAGTAAACCTTTTGGATGTAGGAGAATACTGGGGATGATGGCAAACCCCCAGGCCCCAGAGCATCCTGAAACACAAGTTGGGGTGCAGCAGAAAGCCTGCGTGAAGCCGTTAGAGAAGAACAGAAAGAAATAGCCCAGTTGTATTGGGAATGAGAGCAGGAAGGATAGTGGGAGGAGGCAACATGTATCCATAGCGAGTGGAAGAGAAACCAGGCTCTGTGAGGGGGGGCGAGGTCTAGCTCCTGATAAGGAGAAACGTGAAGCCCACGCCAGGTTGTGATGAAAAGGCAGAGGGTCTCAGTGCTTTATAAAAACTTTTGACTTTATTTTGAAAAGTTTGGTGTGATCCTCTCACTAGAACAATTCCCATCTAGGATGGGAGCATGAAAAGCCCTAGCAGACAAGAGAAAGGCATGAAAGTTACCCTTAAGTGTATGAAGATTGGTGAGTGTGAAGGTCCCAGGTGCAAATGGAGAAGGGATTCCCCCTTCCTCTGCCCCAGCAGCAAAAAGTCTTACACAAATAATTTTCCTCTAGAAGTTGCCCACTTTTTCTTTCTTGGGCATTCAGAATTCTTATTTTGGTGCTGTGGGGTGCTTTTGAAAACTAGGAGACCTTGGCCACAGAAAAGGTTGACATCTGGAATTTGGGAAAACTTGGAAATAAATCACAAAGCTTTAAAGTGGCCTGAAAGAGCAGATAAAGTGATCACTGTGAAACAGCTGGCTGCAGGCTTTATTCTTTCTGCTTGAATGAGCCTCCTGGTCACCAGCCAGGGTGGGTGGGCAGAATTTGGGGGGATCTTATGCCCTGGGGGGGCCATAGACTCTGGGGCACCTGGAGGTAGGGGATGCAGAATTATGCTAACAGGCTGATGACAGCCACCTCTGAGTGCCCCTCTGCCCTGTACTGGGCCCTGGAGACCTAGGACAAGGGTAGACAAGCCTGAAACAGTCTCTGTTCTCCCAGTTATAGGTGGGGGTGGGTGGAGACATAGCAAGGAAGCAGCTACAACAGCAGGAGGGCAGGTGGGCTCAACCCCAGTGGCCCGAGGAAAGGTGCCGGCACCGAGACGTCTTCCTACTCTGCAGGCTTTGGCTCCCTTGGCCTGATGACGTCCGTGCTGATCTGCCCGGATGGGAAGACCGTTGAGGCTGAGGCTGCTCATGGGACGGTCACCCGCCACTATCGGGAGCACCAGAAGGTGAGCGCGAGGACCGTGGCCGCGTGTCCATCTGCCCCTGGGGCCCGAGCCCACTGGCCCTGAGGGCTGGGAGCACGGGCCTGGTCCTGTCAGTCTAGAGGTGGGCAGCTGTGTCCAGGTGGCCCTCTTGTTGGCTGGTTGGCTCTTCATCCCCCTGCGACCTCTTCCCCCAGGGCCGGCCTACCAGCACCAACCCTATCGCTAGCATCTTTGCCTGGACGCGTGGCCTGGAGCACCGGGGGAAGTTGGACGGAAACCAGGACCTGATCAGGTGAGTGCAGAGGGAGGGCCTGAGCTGGATCTGGGCAGCTGGATCTGGGCCCTGGCTCCACACAGCTGGGGTCTCGCTCCGCCCTGTTCCCTGCAGGTTTGCCCAGACCCTGGAGAAGGTGTGCGTCGAGACAGTGGAGAGTGGAGCCATGACCAAGGACCTGGCGGGCTGTATCCATGGCCTCAGCAAGTGGGTGGCCTGGGGTAGAGGGCAGGGCTGGCCTTCTGGGACCTCGGGGTCAGGTGGAAAGAAGCCCAGGGTCCTTCTTAGAGGCCTCCTCCTGAGTTAACTTGGCTGCTGGGGGCAGGACAGGTCCATGGCCTGGGGGATGGCTCGGGCCAGCCTCCGCACACCAGGCATAGCGAGTGGGTCCCCATCCCTGAGGCTAGTTGCTCAGAATGTTTCCATCCCCTGCTGCACCCGTCTCCCAGCTTCTCCCCAGAGAGCTTGTACCTAGTTGCCCACTCACCTGGAAAAGCAAAGACAGGCCTTACTGGGTTCCTGCCGAGTTTCCTGTGGCCTTTTGACCATTGGCTCCAGGTGCCTCTGGCCTGTAGACCTCCCCATGACTGCACGAGGGGGCTGCCGTCGGGATGCCTGAGCTCAGACTCTGCCCTGGGAGGGCCCGGCCGGAGCGGCCCTCACGTGCAGGTGCTCTCTTGGCAGTGTGAAGCTGAACGAGCACTTCCTGAACACCTCGGACTTCCTGGACACCATCAAGAGCAACCTGGACAAAGCTCTGGGCCAGCAGTAGCGGGGTGGGAGCGCTGCTGGCTGCCGTGGCGGCCGGGCTGGGGCCGAGCGGGTGGCCACAGGTCCCCCTCAACCCCGACACGCCCCGCAGCGGAGGGTGAGCCTCACAACCCCTCTTTGGAGGCCTTTCTAGGGGACACTCTTTTTTATAAGCAAGGTGTTTTTAAAAGTATCTGTGTGTTTCCCCTCATGGTGACATGAGGCAGGAACAGTGTGTTTTACCTCAGCCAGTGGTATGTTTTGCATACTGTAATTTATATTGCCCTCGGAACACATGGTGCCATATTTAGCTACTAAAAAGCTCTTCACAAAACAGTCTGCTGTGTTTGTCCCTGAGGGGGAGGAGGCAGCTGGGGCCTAGAGGCAGAAGCCCTCAAAGGGCTGGCGGATTCCCCCAGGGGCTGACCGGGGTGCCTCGGGCCACAGCAGGCCTCTGTGCAGTCAGGGGGCTGCTGGGGGGAGGGGACCGGGCAGAAGGCCTGTGGGTTCCCTGGAATTTCCTAGCACGATCTGGCTTCTGTATCCTCTTTTCCATTTTGAGATTGTCACTTCCGATAGAGTACGGTTATATTTTTATTTGTCTTTGATAGTTTTAACTTTCTAAACGTGCCCAGACCTCTTTATTTGCCTGTTTCTCAGTCCTCAAACAGGTCCCACACAGTGGCCGCCTCAGTTGTCTTCCCCACGGCTGCCTGGGACTCGGGCCTGGGCCTGTGAGTGGAGCCCCCATGTGGTCCAGGCTAGTGAGTCCCAGACTTGGGATCTTCTTCACCATTCTGTGGCAAAAGAATGGAAAAGTAAGTTTATAAAGTTGCTATAAAGCTAAACAGATCCAACTTAAAGGGCTATCCTTTATTCAGGGATTATGCTCTACTTTTGGTGTTACAATGTCCTAGGGAAGAGTTGTGTCTTTTTTTTTTGGGGCCGCATGGCTTGCCAGGTCTTAGTTGCCTGACCAGGATCTGCACTGAAAGCGCGGAGTCCTAACCATTGGACCGCCAGGGAATTCCCGACTTGTGTCATCTTGACTTGAGAAAATAAATATCTGGCAACCCAAAGTCCATTTCCCAAATTTGGGTGGGCTCTCACGTATTCTGAAACCCAATAGCTGGGAGCCTTGGTAGCTCTGAGATGGGCTGCAGTTGCCCACCTCCACTGACAGCCGCCTTCTGTGCTAAGACCACTCTTCCTCAGTAATCACTGGACTCCCGGCGCTCTAGGAGGAAAAGCTGGCGTGCTGACTCTGGCTGGCCCAACTCCTGGGGGGAAGCTCAAGGTTTCCGGCCCCTTCTTCCCCATCAGTAACGAAGGGCTGGCAGCTCCCCAGAAGGCACAGCCTCTGAAGCCCCCAGTCTGGCATCGGGAGCTGGCTTCTGTCCTGGTGGCCTGTTGCTGTTGGGAAGCGGGCTTTTTCTCTTCGAGTGGTGGGAATTCTGGGGCCTTGACCTGCGCCCCTTTCTCACGGGCTTGGAGCTCTGCAGGTGGCCATTCTAGTGCAAAGGATGGGCTGGGGCTCCTCTGGGCCCCCAGAGAGGGAAGCCTTGTAGGGAGCTCCTTCTGAGGGAGGGGTGAGGACCAGGTCCCCAAGAACCATGGAAAGAAGCACTCGCAGTCACCTCACTAAAGAATATTCATTTATTTATAATTATTGCTAAGTAAACTTCTCTTTTAAACAGGAACATAAAAACACAGTAGGGCTTTGCACAAGTGGAATTTCTAAACAGTTGGTTTGTATACACGTCAAAATAAGTTAGAATGGAATTTGTCCAGGAGTTTCCAAGTCACCCGCGAGGCTGCACGCCTCTTTTGAAAAGGTTGGGGTGGGGTGGGGGGTGAGGACCGGAGCCTTGCCAAGACCACCGCCCACCCAGCTCCAATTGTGAGTTGTGCTGCTTCCTTCTCTCAGCCTTGCCCAGGTCCAAGGCACAGGGCAGGGGGGGCGTTCAAGTATCGAACCTCGCAGAGGGCAGGTGCTGATGGCGGGGCTGCGGGCAGAGAGGAGAGCCCCACCCTGGGGGCCAGACCTTCTCTCATGGGTTTCCAAGACCAAGGCCACTGCACTGGCAGGGAAGAGGAGGAAGAGGAGGTACAGGGTTCTTTTTGGTACCAGGGGAGAAAGAAGTTGTGGGAAGAGGTAGTTTGCGGGGGATGATGCTTCTGCTCAGCAGGAGAAAATGTCTTCTACAGTGACGGGGTCACTGCCACCTGAGGGTCATCATGGCGGGCACCTGGGAGGCTGGGGGGCCTCGGGGTCTGGAGAGCCACAGTCGGGGCGAGGCTCCCGTGAGCCCCAGCCCTCTTATTTGCTGCTTAGCATGAACTCTAGCAGAGAAGGAAGGGGCACCTGGCTGCCTGATCCCGAGGCTACCTCGTCCTCCCCTCCGTCCTGATCTCAGCCACCCTGAGGCCTGGCTTGGTCCTTCACTAAGGATACAGCCTTGGGGGCACCTCCCTCCCCAGCCGCTCCCCGCTTCCTGGTTTCTGGGCTGAAGCTGGTGGCTTCACCTCCTGTGCCTCTGGGAATGGCCTTGCCTGCTCCCCTCCACGGAGGCCGCGGGGGGCGAGTGGGTGGGCGTCTGGGTGCCCCAGCATTCCTGAATGTGCTCTTTCACAGCCCTGGGCCTGCAGTCTTCAGTTCCGGGGCAGGAGCTGGCGCGGGGACCGAGGAGATGAGAGCGGGCTGGCGAGGGAGCGAACCGTGAGCTGAGCAGGGGCGGCAGCCCGGGCCGCTGCTCTCGGTGGTGCAGAGCAAGTCACTAGCCGGAGGGGCTGGGAGAGGGTGGACGGCCTGCCGGGCTCTGCCGCCTCCTGCCTCTCGCCTTGGCCTCCAGAGGCTTCCTGCCAGCAGCTGAAGCCCCAGGGCCAGACCGACAGTGCCCTCCGAGCCCGAGTCCCGCCAGGGCAGGCCACGCTGCTCTTGGTTGGGGAGGCACAAAGCACGCACAGCACACAAGAAAGCTTCCGCTGGCAAAAAGAAAATGATCTCCATCAGAAAAGATAACAGGTGACACAGTTGGAAAGGAGAAAAATAAATTACCTTCAAAATACCCCCCTTTGCTCAAAAAACCATTTTTTTTTTCCCTCTATGGTCTTCATTTTCCTTTTTAAATACGTTGCTCTTCCTGGGACCCTGCTGACTCTTGGCTGTCCGCATCCTCAAAATGGATACTTATTAGACCTTAAATAAGAGGAAAACTCCAGGCCCCCACCCCTACATAGGCCCTCCTTGGCCTCCTTGAGGACAGCCCCTCTTGGTCCCCAACGACCTCGTCACCGGCCCCCTCGCTCAAGGGGCCTCCATCTGTCTTTGTTAGTGTGTGTCTGATGCAAGGCATGTCCTGGCTTTGTCGGGGGACCCTGGGGTGGTGCCCCACTTCGAGACAGAACTGGATAACAGTTTGCTGAAATCCACTTTAGGGACGCCCACTTCCAAACAGGGCTGTAAGATGGGAGCCTTCTGGGGGTAGGCTGGAGAGGACGGTAGCTGGGGGTTGGGCTACACCCCGCTTTCCTAAGGCCAGGACCAGGCCGCATGCACACCTGGCTGGAGGAGAGAGCGGGAGTCACCAGGAGGTAGAAGGCAGAGGGCCCTGCCTGGCTGTCCATGGACAGGGTGGGGGAATGGGCTCTGGGCCTGAGCTTTTCACAGCCCAGGGGCCGGTGGGGGGTAAGGGTGGGGGGCAAGGCTGACCAGGACAGGAGCTCAAACATCCCTAGAGGCAGGAGAGGGTCCAGAGGAGAAACAAGACATGGCTCAAGAGATCTCCCTCCAGTGACAGGACCCCCAAGGAGCCATCAGGATGGCCCTGCCCATACGGGCCGCCCCAGCTCTGCTGGGCCTGGAGAGACTTGAGAACCTATGCCCTTGTGACCTGTCCCCAGACGGCCCCCATCTGCATTTCTCCCACAGCAGCAGGCCAAGGAGACCCAGACCTGGGCCTCCCGTGTTACCCTTCTTTCCCTAGGATGCCTGGGGCCTGTGCCTGGTTCACAGCTGAGGCCAGTAGTACAGTCTCCATTTGGTCTACAAGTCCCTAGTGGTGCAAACGACTGAGTGGGAGGGAGGGCTCAGGACAGTGGGGCAGTAGCTTGTTTTTCAGCTGCAGGAGGTGCAGCCTGCAGCACATGGGTCTCCCCCCACGCCCCACGCCCTCCTTGCCCCGTCCTGGGTGGCCCGGCCTGTGCTATAGCACGTTGTAGTAGGCCATCTCTTTCATGGCCTGTTCGGTGAGGACGCTGGCCTCGGCGCTGCTGTCCACACCGGCGTAGGCGTAGGCGTTCTCCTCGAAGTCCTCGATCTCCTGCTGGCTGTCAAGCTCGGAGGGGTCGGTGCCCGTCAGCTCCATCATGGGGTCTGCAAGAGAGGGCACAGTTAGGCCTGGATGCTGCCTGCGGGAAGAGCCAGTCACTCCCACATGGGAAGCAGAACTAAAGAAGTCATTACCAGTCACTGCTTCCAAAAGACTCTCAGCTGCCTCCTCTGCCCTCCTGCTCTGGGAGGCCCCCGACTCCCATGGCTTCTCAAATGTGTGCCGAGTGGGTACAGGCCTGGACTTGAACTCTTGGGGTCATGCCTCTCTTGCACCTCCTAAGTCACTAAGCCCTTATTTATTCTTTGCAACATTACTCATTAGTCCCCTTTGCCATATGAAAGCCTCCTGTACTATATCATGTCTGCAACACCACTTGTTTGGCACCTACTGTATGCCAGGCACTTCACATATATCATCTCATGAATGCTCACAGCAACCCTGTTTAGGAGATCAAAAGGAAGTTCAGAGAGGTTAATCAACTTGCCAAAGGGCACCCAGCAAGTGCTGTTGTTTTGATCCACTGTGCAACTCTACCTCACTTGGCTGGAGGGAGCTGTTTCTCCTCTGACCTGGTGCCAGTTCTACCCAGTGGTATCCTCAGGCCTAGCTCTCCAAGGCCAAGCACTCAAGGTAGGCTAACAAAGACGATGAGATAAAAACTCTAAGAGGCCTCTTGTAATTTTATCACATTGAAATCTTTTATAAAGCTCTTACTGCTGGAACAAAAGCCAGATAGAAAACTCCACAAAGGAGCTTGGGTGGGGCTGCCTTCCAATGAGTTATGGAGGGAGGGAGGCCCAGGGTGTGACCTGGGGACCTGGGAGTCTTGCTGGCAGGGACTGTGGCTGAGCCCCAGTGTGCATTCTGCCCCTGTCCACCTGGGATATGTGATGTGTTTGGGGAGAAATGGACCCCAGCCCAGGGGTAGCCCTGATGAGTCTAAGGCAGGGTTTTCCAACCTTGGCATTACTAACATCTTGGGCCATAATTCTTTGTTGTGGGGGACTGTCCTGTGCATTGTAGGATGCTTCCCAGCATCCCTGGCCTCTAGCAGCAAGATGCCAGTAGCATTGCCCCCGCTGTGACAACCAAATGTCTCTAGACATGGCCAAATGTCCCTGGGGGGCAAACTCACCCCCAGTTGAGAACCACTGGTTGAAGGGTAATCCCACTCATTGCCAATGAGTGGCTCAGGATTAGGGATGGGACCCAATTCTGGCCAGTGAATCATGAGGAAAGGCCTGCTAGTGAGTTCTTAGAATGTTCTTATTAGTTTCACAGAACAAAGGAGAGCAGGCTCTTACTCTTCCAATGGAGGTGAACAAGGAAGCATACTGCCCTAAAGGCCACTGGCAGCTATTTTGCGACCATGAGGAAAAGCACAGCTAATAATGTGGACAGAGAGAGGGAGGGAGCCTCACCCTGTCATTGTTGAGGGGCTGAATCAGCCAACTTTGAAGATAGCCTGGACTGCAAGTCGTTTCTTAATTTATTTCCTTATTGTTTAAACCAGTCTGAATGGGGTGTCTCTTACTTGTGCCCATAGCATCTGACTTTATAAAATGAGGCCAGCTGTACCAAATCTTTTTTTTTTTTTTTTTTTTTTGTGGCTGCACGCACCACACTGCACCACACGGCTTGCGGGACCTTAGTTCCCGACCAGGGATCAAACCCCGGCCCTGGGCACTGAGAGCACTGAGTCCTAACCACTTGACCTCCAGGGAGTTCCCTCAGCTGTACCAAATCTTATAGCCCCTGGGCACTTTCTTCCTCAAATCCTAGTGCCACACCTTCATACCATATAGTTGATTAAAAACAAGCTAAATAAAGACCCTGGGAAAATTTCTACCTCTGGGTCTCTGTTATCCTCCCAACCTTCCTTTATTAACTCTATTTGCCTGTCCAGTTGGCCCCAGGGAATACTCTGTACCATTTTTTTACAAAGACGTTGATCTACTTCCTGAATTACAGTCCTATAGTTTATTGGGTGGTTCCATCTAGACTGTATGCTGCCTCCCTCCTGCACAAGTGTCAAGCCTGAGCTTCTCAGACCAAGGTTATACGTGAGTGGTGGGTGGACTTGGGCCCCAGCCATTCCTGTGCCAATCCCTGCTTTACTTTCTGTCATCTGGTACAATCAGGAACAAAGCAACCCTAGGCATCCCTGGTCACTGACCTCAGGTGGAAACAGCTTAGGCCTTAACCACCCCCTGGGAGCAAGGTGTGCAGGGACAACTACTTCCAAAAGGACCAGTCCTGCTCTGGTCCCTCCTGGTGGATTAGCTACCTGGCATGTCCACTAGAGTATTGGCTCTCAAACTCTACTGCACATAGAATGAACTAGGGTGCTTAAAAAAAAAGTCCGGATCCTGGGCCACACGCCAGATCAGTTACATTCGAATCTCTGTGGTTGAGACTCAGGCATCAGCATTTAAAAAATTCTCAAAGTGATTCCAATGTGCAGCCAAGTTTTAGAACAGTTCTCTGGAGTCTAGGTCAGAGGTTCTCGAAGTGAGGTTCCTGACCAGCAGCTTCGGTTTGACCTGGGGAACTTGTTGGAAACGCAAATGATCCGACCCTACCCCAGACCTACAGAATCAGAAGCTCTGAAGGTGGGACCCAGCAATTTGTTTTAACAAGCCTGGAGTGATTCTCATGCTCCCTTGCTCAAGTTTGAAAACCATCACTTTATTCAATGCTTCTCAAACTTTCCGGTGCAAACAAATCACCTGGGGATCTTTTGGAACTGCAGAGCCTGATTCAGCAGGTCTGGGGTGGGGTGGAGCCTGCAGTTCTAGCAAGATCCCAGGTGATGCCAATACTGCTGGTCCTAGAACCACATTTTGGGTAAGAAGGGGCTACAGAGCATCTATATGCAGCCAACAGCGTTTCATCCTCACCCAGAATGGAAAACTGATGACACCTGTTTCTGCCAGAACACCGCCCCCACCCCACCCCCCGGCCATTCACTGCTCCAAAACTAAATCAGGGTTATTGCACCATCCCCCAGCATCTGACTGACTCCTAGAGAGTAATCTCACATGGCAAGTCAACTCACCCGGTGATTGTTGGGGCACATTCCCAGCTAATTTGTCTCAGAAGGAGCACCAGAAAGTCAAATAGCTCCAGACTATACAAGGAACCTTCCTGAAGTGTGGTTGGCTCCTCCTTCCTGTAGGATCTCTAAACTGCCTCCTCCCCATGAGAGGCCAGAGCGACTACAGTTCTTCCACTACTGACCAGTGTTGAGGGGAGAGGCTATCACTAACATGTAGGGATGTTATAACCAACAGCCAATGAAACCTCCACCAACTGCAGAGGTAAGGACACTTCTCCTGAGTATGTGGGCTGCATTCTTTTTGGCAGGCACTATGAAGAATGTGACTGATTGTATATCCCTTTTTGCATTGGTGACTAGGAAGCTCAGGGCTCCCCTCTGCATGCCCATAGGACCTCCCATGGTGTACTTGGGGTTGTGACCTCACCTGGCTCTCCCTTATCTTTACAGTTGCCAATTTTCCTTTTGTTACTTTCTTTCCCATTCATTTTTTGTAAAATGTCATCTCTCAGTAATGATTTTGCATGAGTTACCTAACTGCTCTGTCCTTCAGTGTCTGCGTCTGTAAAATGGCGATAATAACAGGGCCAACCTCACTGTGAGGGTTACATGAGTTAATAAAGGCCTGGCACACAGCACTCAACAAATTATTTTTATTATTGTTTATGTGAGCCCTCGTAAGTCCTCTGAAGAATACACAAATATCCCATCATTATCACCATGGTGGCCCTCCAGGGTGCTCCCTCTCCAGACCTGAGCCCACCCCAATGAGGTCTCAGGCCTGGCCAGCCTCCCCACTCCCCTCACTGGACAGGAGCCTCCTGAGTGTGCCATGACAGTACCGCTCCTGCTCTGTCCACTGCGTGTGGCCCACCCACCTTGGCTGTCCAGGCCGATGTCCATGACGCCGTGCTTGACCTTCATGTGCCGGCTCAGGTTGCCCTTGAGGTTAAACTTGCTGGAGCAGTAGGGGCACTTGAAGGGCTTGCTGCCCGCGTGCAGGTGCATGTGGCCCAGCAGGTTGTACATGCGGTTGAAGGACTTCCCACACACCTGGAACACACCCCCCACCCGGCCTCATCAGCCTGGGAACCCGCGCTCTCCGGACCCCCAGCCACTCCTACCTCCACGGCTGGGCCGGAATCCCATCGGCTGTGGACAGCACTCGCTTCGTCCTTTCCTATGTGACCTCAGAGGCCGAGGACTGAGCCACTCCCTGCTGGTCACCGTTCCTGTGTGTCTGCCCCACAGTCCCTGAGCTGAAGCTGTCAGAAACCCAGGGCTCGGATCTCCGGGTGCACTGAGTCTCGGGCCGGGGCTCTTTCCCTGCGGCTGTACCGTGATCTTCACCCCCTCCTCCAATTCTCAAAAAACAACCTCAGTAGCTTGTAGGACCTGAACCCTCACCGCCCACCCCAACCCCCAGAGCCCAGGCAGTTTCACCCAACCATGGCTCCCTTGCCCACACCGGGTCCCGGCTGCTGCCGTCATGCTGAGGCTGCTCGTGGGGAAGTCCCACCTCGGGGCCCGAAGGCCTGGTACCTTGCATTTGAATGGCTTCACGGGCGAGTGTACAATCATGTGGGTCTTGAGGGTCTGCTTCTGCACAAAGGTCTTGAAGCAGATGTGGCACTGGTAGGGCCGAACGCTGGTATGGATCAGCATGTGCCGCTTCATGTTTGCCTGCAGGGTGAACTCCCGGCCACACACCTCGCACTTGAACTCCTTCACACCCTGTGGGGGGTGGGAGCGATGGTCAGGGTCACACAACGGACACAGGCTCTGGAAGTGCGTGCGTGTGTGTGTGTACCACAGGGTCATAGTTTCTGGGAAATGACTTCCTGGGGATGTTCCAAACAGGGGCCACCTGTTTGAAATGCCCGGGAGGATGTTGGGGAAGAACCATTTACTCTGGAAAGCATTCCAGTGATAGGGAGAGATTGGCTGAGTCTTATTGTTCTGACCCATACACCTGCTGTCTCCTGCCCAAGAGGGCAGGTGGATTTGGAGGTCTGTACCAGGGCACTGAGGCAAGCGTGTTCGTTTGCATGTTAATTCATTCATTCATTCATCAACCATTTACCAGGCACCTGCTATAAGTCAGCATCACATCAGGCACCAGGGGCCTGTGGCCAAGAAGACACAGCCTTAGCCTGGGGGCCTGGATGGCTTCCTGAGATCAAGATTTATGTATATATTTTTCACCTCAGTGCTGTCTCTCAGCGGTCTTTTTGGTTCACAGACCCCTTTGAGAGTATGATTAAAGGTATGAGCACCCCAGGAAAAATGACAAAACACTCAGGTCTGTGTAGAATTTAAAGAGTTCTCAAACCTCGGAGCCCGTCCACAACCCCTGAGAGTGTATTCTAAGCTTCTCTTGTGATAAGAACAACCTGTAGCTCTTGTGGAACATAAAGCCTCTCAGGCCCCTCCCTGGAGACTCAAACTCCCACGAATTTTTTTTTTTTTTTTTTTTTTTTGCGATACGCGGGCCCCTCACTGTTGGGGACCCTCCCTGGAGATTCAAATTCCCACGAATTTTTTTTTTTTGAGGTACGCGGGCCCCTCACTGTTGTGGCCCCTCCCGCTGCGGAGCACAGGCTCCTGACGCGCAGGCTCAGCGGCCATGGCTCACGGGTCCAGCTGCCCCGCAGCATGTGGGATCTTCCCGGACCGGGGCACGAACCCGTGTCCCCTGCATCGGCAGGCGGACTCTCAACCACTGCGCCACCAGGGGAGCCCCCCACGAATGTTTAATCCCAACAGGTTCAGCAGGTGATTCTTATCACTGATGGACTTTGGGACACAGCCCCAGGAGACAAAGATTCCAAGGGAAAACCCTCTGGTTTGGATGGTCAACATGTTTTCCATGGTCTGGAGGTGACCCCCAGAGCAGGACAGGGTGCTGTGTGCACAGGAAGCACAATGTATTGTCTGGGGAGGAAAGTGAGGACAAAAGTTCCTAGAACCCCAGTAATTTAGTAGAACTCCAGTGGCACAGACACATTTCTGTGGTCACAGCTGCTGTCCCAACTGCTTGTTTGGTACAAAGTTTCATGTTATAATTTAACAGTTCCCGTGTCTATTTCTCTCAGCAGACAGGCTGTGTCTCCTGTCTTGTATGCTTGCTTGACGGAGTGAAGATGATGTGTATGACCACGAGGGGGCCCTGCCCTTTGGGATGGTGTGCGCATGTGTAAACTGAGGCTGATAATGGGAATGTTTTCAATTTTATCAGCCTTTGATTTTTGCTTTCGCCTTTTCTTCACAGTATTATTTCTCTTTTAACACTTTGTGGAATTGTGGGGATTTTTAAGTCTCCTAGTAGAGGAGAAAGATGGCAAATATATAGCACGTGTACTTATCACTTTGCACTCTCCCCACCCTCACCCCCCTGCAACCCCCAACTCCCCGCAGGCAGAAAGAATCAATCATCTGGTTTTACAGCTGAGCCCAGATTCAGCTTCAGAATCCTTCTTAGCATTACACTCTAGGTAGCTACACCAATTGAATGAGGAGCACCTGCACTGAAACCTAAGAATCACCTCTGCTCCAGCAGAAAGAGTTCCCAGGGCTGGGAAAGGCTGGATTCTCAGCCTGGCAGGCTGTTTCTTCCCTACTCACTGTAGTGTCCACTGTGAGAGATAAGGACATGAGTTCGGCCAGTAGTGTCTCTAAGGCCACAATTATGGAGAGTGGCAGCTCTAGGCATGTTCAGCTTCAAAGAGTGAAGTTGGTTGGATTTGGGGTGGAAACCATGGGTCAGGACAAGTGCCAGGGTGGGACTGTGGGACCTGAGAGGCCTCATTCCCCGTCTGGACGTAAGAGCCTCTCAAAGGAGGTGACGTTGGCTGAAAGGCAGGGTGGCCAGTGGCCTGAAGGAAGAGGAAGGTAGGGGAGAACTGGTCAAGTTTATGTCTAGGGACACAGTGGAAAAGGACAGTGTTGCTCCACCTTCTGTCCCCACAAGCCACTTTGCTTCGTTTTGTCATATTCTAGAACCAATTGTACTTTTCCATGGCAAATATTTTTCCTTATATCTATTCCCTTTTAAAATGAAATATATTTAGCATTTTCCTAAAGGGAAGGCACACAGCTTTTGATAAGACTCGTGTAATTACAAGGAGCAAAGGAAGCCCTCTGAGCTTCTGACCATCTATCTCATCCACCTCCCTGTGGCACCCTGGCCTCTCTCCGGCCTCGGTCCTCCCAGCCATGAGATAGAGAATCAGCGATTCTCCAACTGTGCTCCTTGGGTCCTGCAGGGATATCCTCAAACATTTCAATTAAAAAGTTTTAAAACGAGTCAAGTTTTACTATTTAAAAAACTAATTTCAATTACATTCTTTTCTAACACTCATCAAAAATATATAACTATAAAAATGAGAGATGTCCACCACCTAAAAGATCTCAGGCAGCGCTTCGGGAAGCACTGGATGAAAGCATGGCAAGAGGAGAGGGCAGAGCCTCAGGCCTGGGGCCAAGCCCCCCGGGGGAGGCGGGGGGAGACCCCAGGGGCCGGGGCCTTGCTGGGGGAGGCCTGTGGCGTCCTTACCTTGTGGGTGAGCGAGTGTTGCTTGAGGTGGTGGATCTGGCTGAACTCCATGCCGCACTCGGTGCACACGAAGGGCCGCACGTTCTGGTGCTTGAGCATGTGGTTCTGCAGCTGGCTGCGGTAGTGGAAGGACTTGTCACACTCGAGGCACTGGTAGAGGGTGGGGCCCTGATGCGAGGCCAGGTGGCGCTTGAGCTGGGTCAGGGTGGAGAAGTCCAGGCCGCACTCGACGCAGACGTGGCAGCGGCCGCTCTCGTGCTTCACCTCGTGGGCCTTGAGCTCGCTGGGGTAGGCGAAGCCGCGGCCGCAGAAGTGGCAGCTATAGGGCTTGACCTCCGAGTGCAGCAGCATGTGGCGCTTGAGGTGGCTGGTCTGCGTGAAGGCCTTCTGGCACACCTGGCACTTGTGCGGCCGGGTGCCCTGGTGCGTCAGCAGGTGTGTCTGCAAGTGGCTGGGCTGCTTGAAGAGCTTGCTGCAGTGCGGGCACGAGTGTGGCTTGATGCCGTTGTGGCCCAGGATGTGCGTCACCAGGTTGTACTTGGATGTGTAGGACTTCTCGCACATGCGGCACTGCCAGCGCTTCTGACGGTCGCCCGCCTCCACCAGGTACGAGTCGTCGATCTGCACGTTGATGTCCAGCCGGTCCAGCTGGGCCTTCTTGTGGCGTTCCACCGTCGAGCCGGCTGCGTCGGCCTCAAACTCGCCTGCCTCCTGCCACACGAAGCCCTGTTCCGGCTTCACGGGCTCCGGGGACTCCATGGTGGGGGCCTCAGGGTCGCTCAGGGGGGCCAGGTGCGGCGGCTCGAAGCCACACTCCGTGGGCAGGGCCTCCGGCCCGGGCAGCGCCATGCTGGGCTCGGGGAAGCCGTCCCGGGCCGGGTCGGGGAAGTGGGGGTCGAAGGGGACTACGTCCAGCTCTGGCCGCGGGGTTCGGGGCAGGTGCCGCAGTGTCCGGGGCTTGCGGCTGAAGACGCTGAGGTCGATCATCTTGACGGCGCTGCTCTGCACCAGGGCCTCGCAGCCGCCACTGGCCACCTCGGTGGGGGCCTCTGCTGGGCCCGCATCCTTGTTGTCGCCGGGCACGGACACCTCGTAGACCTCCTGATCCTCTTCCTCCTCCACCTTCTCAAACTTGACCTTGGGCACCAGCCGCACGGGCGGCCGCGTCTTCCGCCGGGTGTGCTTCTCGAAGGCTGCCTCTACCTCCAGCACCTCCTCCTCTGCCGGCTCCTCCAGGGCCCGCCCATTGCAGGCCAGCTGGTAGACATCGGGGCCCGGGGCCCGGGGCTCCCCCATGGCCGCTCCGGACAGCTCCGGCCCCAGGTCCGGGTAGAAGGCTTCGGCGCTTATGGTGGCTCCAAAGAGCTCATTTTCTGAGACCAGGCCCAGCACGGCGGCCTGAGCCAAGGACAGCACCACCACGGCATCCGTCTGTGTCCCTGAGTCCATGAAGCCCTCCATCCCGTGGCGGCTGGCTAGGAGGGCATCGCTGCAGGAGGAGAAGAGAACATTAGCACTGCCGCTCAACGTTGCGCAGACAGACAACGGACAGACACACTCAGCAAGGGCTCAGCCAGTTTTGGGCGTATCTGTCCCTGACGCCTTTCTATTCCTGCCTTGGGAACAGGGCACACTTGTAATTACGGGGAGCAGTGATAACCCTCTGTGTATCTGATCACCTCCATGTCCTCCATCTCCCAGTGGGATCCTGGGTAAGCCCTGCCCCCTTGCTGACCTCAGTCTTCCCATCTGTGAAACAGGGTGGTTGGATTTCCCAGTGGTTCTCAAACTATGTTCTGCATGTCTTTCAGGAGTTCAAAAAAAAAAAAAAATCAGATCCAAAATTGCAAAAAATAAAGATTCTGCTATTTTAAAAACCCATCTACTCAAATGTAATATATACCTCACTCTTACACATTCAGTAGGCCCACTGGCTTTGTTGCCAAGGTATAATTAATTTTGCACAGACTTTGAGACTGTACAGTGAGGTGTTAAACAACTGTCACCATTTGTAGCGGCTTGGCCATGTGAATGTGGTCTTTTGGTTTTTTAAAAAATATATTGGGCAAAAACAAGGCAACACACAAAAATCAATTAGGTGCCGAGGCCAATCTCAGACAGCAGCTACCTCCTGTCCGCCCTGATGCTAAATGACTGTGCCCATCACAACAGGTCACTGTTCTTGATTAGCTAAATGTTAGACATTTAAATACCTAAATTTATACCAAGTAAGATATAGCTTGTGGGGACTTCCCTGGTGGCGCAGTGGTTAAGAATCCGCCTACCAATGCAGGGAATACGGGTTTGAGCCCTGGTCCGGGAAGATCCCACATGCCATGGAGCAACTAAACCTGTGCGCCACAACTACTGAGCCTGTGCTCTAGAGCCCGCGCGCCACAACTACTGAAGCCCGCGCACCTGGAGCCCGTGCTCCGCAACAAGAAAAGCCACCACAATGAGAAGCCCGCGCACCACAACGAAGAGTAGCCCCCGCTCACCGCAACTAGAGAAAGCCTGCGCGCAGCAACGAAGACCCAACGCAGCCAAAAAAAAAAAAAGATATTAGTGGGCTAAAAAAAAACCATGTATAGCTTGTGTCTGATTTGTACACTGGAATTCCATGTGAGATCTGATTTGAAAGAAGGGCTCCATGATGGCTACCAAGTTTGAGAAAACTGGCTGAAATGAATGCTGAAACTGGCTCCCAGGTTCACAGCTATGCTCTCTGATCCAACAGGTGTTTCTAAAAAAGCCAATGAGTCCACCTATCAGGGTCCAACCCCCGGTGCATCAGCTTCCTGCCTTCCTAGAGGCTCCAGGAGCACCAGTGCCCTCTGTGTAGCCCGGCCTTTGCACAGGGATTCTCCCACCCGGGTGCCCTTTCCCCAACCCCGGTGAGCTGCCGGCTCCGCTCACCCGCGCCCCAGGCTTCCCTCAAATTCCCCCTGTTCCTGGGGCTTCCCAGCCCTCCCCACCAGCCCGGATGTGGAAAGGCCTCCTCCCTGGCCTGGGATACTCATCAGATTGTACCCCGCCTCCGGCTCAGTGCCCGGCACAGCACATCAGAGGCACCCCATAAGGAAGGGGAAAGGAAGACAGGACAGGGGTGGCTCCTGCCTGCCTTGCCGGCTCTTCTCCCAGGGCCAGGGTCAGGTGCATGGCCGGCAGCGGCCCTTCCTCAGGAAACCAGCTCCCGGCCTGGTGTCTCCCTCCCCCCACAGGCCAGAGGAGCTTCCCCTTCCTGAAGCGGCTAAAAATAAAATACCCCAGGGAGGAATTTAGCCTCCTTGAAACAGACACTAAAGATTAAACTATTAAGCTTAAACCAGGGCTCTTGTGGAAAGGGGTCAGATGGAAGGAAACCTCTGGGTCCACCTGGAACAGGCTGGGGGGCTAGCCCACCTCCCACCTCCCTGCTGGAAAGAGCACCCACTTGAGCTTGGCCTCAAGTCCCAGCTCTGTCGCGTACAAGTGACTAAGCAAAGTCACTTCAAAGTCACTTCTGCGTCTCAGTTTCCCCGTCCAAAAATGGGGATGGAAACACCTACCCATGGGAGGGTTGTGAGAGCCCAGAGGTCAGAACATAAATGAAGGGGGTTAGTTAATTATAAAGCCCTCACCAAATGTAAAGAGTCACTATTATTTATCTGCCCAGATCTCTGGAAGCAGCCTTTTCTGATGAAAACCACAGAGCTAAGAGACTTTTCCATTCTGGGGCCCGAAATTCGAGCAAAGGTTTGGGTGATTCTGCGACAGCCTCTAGAGACTAAGAACTCATTCATTGATTAGTGCAGCAAATATTTGCTAAATCCCTGCTATGGGTCAGGCCCTGTGCTTGGAGATGTAAGCGAGATGAGGACACCCCTGTGGTGTCCAGAGATGACCGCTGTGCCCACCGCAGACCCTGTGGGGGAGCATCACTGCCTTGGATGGCAGTGGCCCATCTGACACAGCGCCCAGCAGCACCCAGCAGCAGCCCTCGTGTCTGCTGGGGGTTTGAGAAAACAGGCGGCTCAGCACTTTGTCTAGACTTCCTCAAAGGCAGGGCCAGCAGAGGGGAGGGACTGACCCTCAACAGCGGAGCCTGTGCTAGGACTTGGCCCTGGATTCTAAGTTCAAATCTGGACAATATCCTTTTCTAGCTTAGGTATATCCTGTCACATCCTGAGCCTCAGTTTCCTCATCTCTGCGGAGGGGGATATGGTGCCTGAGTCCTGGGGTGCTGAGGAGATGAGATGAGGATGCCAGTGGAAATGTTAGTTCCCTCACCTGTGCTTTTCTTCTGGCCCCAGTCCCTGGCACCGCCCCTCTTCTGGCAGCTGAAGGGAACGGGAGCAAAGAAACCCATAACATCACTCTACTGGCAGATGAGTCGGCGAAAAAGTCAGCCAGTGTCAGCCTGTGGGAGCTGGAGCACAGGTCTGCTGTGGTCCCCTACACGGAGGGTGATCAGGTAACATTCCATCCCTGTTAGGAGGGGCCTTCTAAGAGTGAAAGGGGCCGCTGCTAAGGCTCACACCAGGATCCCAGGTGCAAGCCGAACCTGCCCTTGGCCACCACGTGTCCCCCTCCTGCAGGGACAGGTGGCAGGTTTCACTTTGGGGCTGAGGACTGGAGCCTGTGCCTGGGTGTAAACGGGGACCTGCCCACAGTCCTTGCTCTCAAGGGGTTCGAGCCCACGTGTGGGGACGCAGAGGTGCCAACAACTAACCACAAAGGTGGTGACAGTGCTCACCAGGTCCCAGGAAAGCCATTTCATCCTAAGAACAACCCCATGGGGGCGGCGTGGGGGTGGAGGTAGTCAGCACCACACTCCACAGCCCAGGAATCTGGGGCATAAGTATCAACAGCAAGCTCAAGAGTGCCCTGGCAGTGAGGGCAGAGCTGGGTCAGCACGCGGGCCCCGCCGCCCAGCCCCATCCAGGCTCCGCTGCATCGTCTGTGCAACCTGGGAGGTCACGTCATGGCTCTGAGCCCAGCCTCCTCAGCAACCGGGTGCTGCCCTGCCCCCCTCAGGCTCCCAGGAGCCAGCAGCAAAGCACGGGCAGGCCCTGGGCAAACCGCAGCGTGAAGCCTCAGACCTGTCCCTGCCTGGCTGGTCCAAGGCTCCGGCCGGACTGGGGAACTGGGGTCCCCCTCGAGGGCAGCCACAGCCTTTCCTTGGGTCTCCACTCAGAAAGCACTTTTTCCTGGGAGCCTCCATCAACCCATCTGCCTATCTGGCCCGGCAGGCCCCTGCTTTCTTTTACTGGATGGATACTTGCCTGACCAGACACATATCACCCTGTAAATACATGTTTAAGGGGCTTATGGGGCTCAGTGTTCACTGGGGCAGCCAGGCAGGCTGTGTGTGTGTGTGCTCATGTGTGTAGGAGGGGCTCTGTTTGTTGCGACAGAAGGAAGAACGAAAACAGAGGGAATCTAATTCACCTGCGTTTTGCATATGTGTCAGTCCGCCTATCACACACAGGGCCGGGGAGTGGGAAACTGGTGGCTCTGCAACCCTGGTGCCATTATTCCCCCTCCTCCTGGGCCATCTTTTTGGTCCCCCCATTCTCAGAGGCCACAACTCTCCAGTTTTATGTCCTGTCACAGGCTGCCCAGGGCAGGACGAGAGCCCACCAGGTGTGCCCCACCTGTGTGCCAGGGCGGGCCCCACACCTCAAGGACGCTTTTGTCATCTGCCTGGGCCCCCCGTGGCACCTCCTTTCTCAGGGCAAGGCCTCTCTCCCACCTCTTGTGCCGCGGGTTCAGAACAAAAGCTCTCTACGATGTCCAAGAGAAAGGGGAGCTCAGACCACCCCGGGCTCTGCACAGCCTGGACTATGAGATGAGGGGCCATCAGAGCTGATGCAGCTCGGCCTCCTACCAGGACACCCTCAGTCCCCAGGGTGGAGAGAAAGGAAATGGCAAAGGCAGCGAAATAGAGGAAATGGAATCACTGCCTGATTGTAGTTTAAAGACTTGCACTGGGAATAGGGGGAAGGGAGGCCATAGCAGAAAGAGAGAGAGAGACAGAGAGAGAGAGAGAGAGAGAAGGAGAGAGAAGGGCTGTGGAGGCCAAGAAACCAAAGGGGGGGGGAGCGGAAGGAGTAGAGTGGAGAGAGAGGAGGGAACTGTGTCGGTGACACCAGAAGCCCAGGGCCACCCTATTTCCCAGGGCTTAGCATCACCCCCTCCCAGGCCTGAGCGCCAGGCCAGCCCTGGGGAGTAACCCAAGGCTCATTCCCTGAGGCCCAGCAGGAGGTCTCCCCAACCCAGGCAGGGACCCAGGTCCTCCAGACCTCTCACTGTTGCTTCATCTATTGCTGTACTATGGTTCCTGTAAACACTGACACAAGCTTGTCAAATGAATTAACGAGTGACTTGCTGTGTGACCCTGGACAAGTCACCTGACCCTTCAGGGTCTCGGTTTCTTCATCTGTAAGATGGGCACAAGAGGCTTCTTGGAACCTTGAGGGCAGGTTAATCCATTGGCTTACCTGCCTGTCTTCCAGGGATCCCTCCCCAAGACGAGACCTTTTCTCATCCACACTGCTTTAAAAGATCCTTTCCACTCACCGAGACCCCCCCTTCAAGCACCAGGGGAGGGTCGGGGAGCTCAGAGGAGCTCTGGAACACAGAGAGTGGGGCGGAGCACTTGAGGCCTGGCTGGCCTGGGGCTGGCAGGACAGGAGCCATTTGGAAGGAAGAACCAGTAGGACCTGGTGACCAGCTGGCTCTTCTTTGCCCCATGCTCACCACCAGGACATCTCAAACTTAAGACATAGGAATGCTCTGGGGCTTCTGTGAGCCCAGACTTGGTATGTCACCAAGCACCCTGATGACTATTTTTGAGGGCCTAGCAAGTGCCAGGGCCTGCTCCCTGACACAGGCCCCACAGTGCCCCGGGCTTCTGCTGGGGGGAAAGGTTCGCCCCTTGGCTTTGAATCACCAGGCAACTCTGAGGCTGTGGTCTCCAGTCCTGCCACTGAATCACTGACTCAACACACCTGCCAGGTGCTGGGTGCCATTCTTGGTCGTGGGGATACAGTAGGAAGCACGATAAGCTCCCATCCTCAGGGAGCTGCTCTGAGCGAGCTCAGTCTAAAACCTGAAGCGCCAGGACCTTTGGGAGGTAGGAAGTGCAGCGCCAGGGTCGGGTGGGGACAGGGCCCAGTGGAGCAGCCCCTGGGTCCTGAAAAACTGAACCCGGAATGGGGCAGAACAGGTAGCTGGGCCCGGGGAGGGGAGAAGGAGGTCCAGGTATGCACACAGCTGTAAAAAAATACACAAAACGAAACAAAACAAAAAAACCCCAAAAAACAAACAAAAAAACCACTCACGGGACTTCAACTTACAGCAAAACCACCCTCTTTGTTTCCTCTCATGTCCCCCTGATGGTAGACTTAAGGGTAAACTCTGCTCACATCCCATGAAAGGAAGAGGAAGCGAAAGCAAAAGCTGGAGGTTTGTGCAAACCTCAGAGCTCCTTGCACAGTCTCACTTCTGTCCAGCCCACAAGGCCGCACTCCACTCAGCAGCTCCGGGCCTAGGGCTGACAAGGCAGCTGGGCTGGGGGTGGGGTGGCCAAGGGGGAAGTGTATGAGTCTCCTCCTTATAGGGGCCTCTCTCTGCCTCAGCTTCCCCTTTTCTCTGTGGACAGATTTGCTAAGCCCTGCCTCCAGAGGCCAGAGTGGCTGGGCCACCAACCCACAAACCACAGGAGGACCTGACATTCACCATGTATGGCTACTTCCTTTTCCAGATAAGGAAACAGAGGCTAAGGGAGGGAAAGGGACTGGTCCAAGGTCGTACAGTGAAATGCTCGTGAAGCAGGTCTCTGGCCCGGAAGCCCACCCTCAGCCACATGGCCTATAGGATGAAGTTCCCGTGCCTTAGCTGACTGCCCAAGGCTGTCCCCAGCCAAGCTCTACCTGACCCTCCTTTAAGCCTTCCTGTCCCTCTGCATCACACACACACACACACAAACACAGACATACATGGAGCTGTTTCCTACCTCAGGGCCTTTGCACAGCCTGACTCCCCTGCCAGGACTTGCCCTTCCCTTGCACTGGGTGAATATCCCTTCATCTTTTTGGAGTCAGTGCAGGCACTGCCTCCCGGGAGATATTCCTTAGCCAGGGGCAGGGCGAGGGCCTCTTCCACAGCCTGAGAACATCAGGTTAATTTTACATGTGGCTAGGCTGGGTGCCCAGTTGTTTGGCCAAACGCTAATCTCTTGATAGATGTTGCTGTGAGCCACACAGCAACACATCTACAATCTGTTGACTTTAGCAGATTACCCTCCTTAATGTGGGCAGGTCTTATCTAATCAGTTGAAATTTTCAGAGAAAAACGGAAGTTTCCCAGAGAAGAAGGAATTCTGCTTTGAGACTGTTATCACAGAAATCCTGCCTGGGTCTCCAGCCTGCCAGCCTGCCCTGCAGATTTTGGACTTGCCAGCCTCCACAATCATGTGAGCCAATTCCTTAAAATAAATCTCTCTGTGTGTGTATATATCCTGCTGGTTCTGTTTCTCTAGAGAACGCAGATAAAATCATGTTGATTCATAGTTGTATCTGTTTATGGGCCATCTCCCCCACCAGACATCCACCCCAGAGGATGGTGACTGCAGGGGGGTGGGCAGAGAGGGCCCAGCAGGGGAGTGTCCAAAGAGAAAGATGCCAGGGCAGGGAAAGGGGAAGGGAGGAAGCCTAGTCGTCGAGGACCCAGAACGAGCGAATGAATGAATGAATGAGACTGAGGGGAAATCCCTGCCTCCTTGCGGAAGAGTTCTACAAATGCTGAGCTCTTCCCCACGCCCTGACCCATCTCACCTCCAGGACAGTCCCGCCTCCTCCCTGGGGTGGCCTCCAGGCTGCACAGAGAAGGCCCAGGAGCACTGAGGTCCCTCCAGCCCTATGACGGCGAGGACTGTTCTGAAAGCGCTTCCCCTCCTGCTCTCTCAGGCCCCGGGCACCGAGACCCATCCTGGGAGCCACACCTCTGTCTCTACAAGCTGAGGTGAGCTGGGCTGAGGCAGTCCTGGCTGCCACAGAGTGGCCACTGTGTGAGGGCCCCTCCTCCAGGGAGGTCACAGGGACCCCTAAACCCTAGGAAAGGAGGGATGGAGTCCCCATGGCGAGAGGCACAATCTTGGGCCCACTGTATTCATGAGACCTCTCAATTCAAACTCCTCCAAGGGCAGAGACACTGGCTCCACAGGGTCCGACTGGCATTGTTTGATGAGAGCACCAGTGCCTGGGCCTCACCCCAGGCCAGTTAAACCAGAATCTCTGGGTCTGGAGCCTGGACATCGTATTTCCCCCAAACTCCCCAATTTATTCTGATTCTCGAAATTAATTGGTAAGAGCTGACAAGCACTCTCACGTGACCTAGCCTTGAAGGAGAAGGAAGAGTGCCCTCCCCCTGAAGTTGTGACACCTACACCTGAAGGGCCCTCTCCTCCCTCTCCCCATAGGGGTCCCAGGCCCAGCCCAGGGCCCCCATGCAGCAGACCCACTCCCACCCCCTACACACCCCCCCACCAACCACAGGCGGTTCATACAGGAGCTGAGACCAACAGCCAGACCGCTGGCCTGCTCCTCCTCACGCCCCAGACGGATGTAGGCCAAGCAGGTTCCTCTCTTGGAAATGCGGCTACGCACCAAGCCTTACACTCTCAACCAAAGACTACGTGAAGGCATGCCGTGAGGTGGAGTCGGGACCAGGGGGCAGAGACCTTAAGCAAGCCGGGCCGAGGAGGAGGGAGTAAGTGCATCCAGAGAAGCAAGCCTGTGGGCTCCTGGAGAGCCCTGGTCCCTGGATGGGGCCAGCCCCTGCTGCCGGCCTAGGGAACCCTCGCTGACCCCTGTGTCCTGAGGAAAACTGAGTGGGTCCCTGACCCTTGCAGAAATGAGCCCAAAGTAGCAGGGCATCTGCCACACTAACTGCTGGGGGCAAACGCTGAGCTGCCCGCAGAGCCGCACACGGAGCACATGTCCGCTTCCCGTGGATGCGGGTAAAGGAGTGATGTGATGCCTCTGATTTGAAGTCACCAGGTACCCAGAAGCCGTGGGCCCTGGGTCCTTCTGCCTGACCCCTCACTTGCCACAAAGGAGGAAAGCTGGGCTCTCCCACAGCAGGACAGTGGCCTCACTGAAGGTCCTTTGCCCAGGCCACTTTGGCTGTGTACCCTCGAGGCTGGTCTTAGAATCTTCGTCAGCAGTGTTGGAAGGAACTTTGGGGACCCTCCTGTCCAATGCTGTCATTTCACAGATGTGGAAACTGAGGCCCCCAAGGCTCCCACCCCACAATGGGGACCAAACTGAGAGCTCTTGATTCCCGGTGCATTTCCATGCATCCATCCATCCACATCAAACATGGCAGCCACCCCACACACTTGGGCTCTCCTACCAGGCTGTTGGCCTGCATCAAGTCCAGACACGTTACCAAAGACCTGTAAGAACTTGCTTGATTGGCCCTTGCTTATGTGGCAACTTCACAGCACTTTGCTTGTCCCCTTACTCATCACCCTCCAGCCACATGGGCTTCCCTCATTTTCTATAACAGACTTTCCTGCGTGAGGCCTTTTCACATGCTGTTCCTTGTCCCTCATCCTTCAGCTTTCAATCAGGCATCACTTGCTCAGGAACCTTCCCTGACGCCCCTCTCCCCAACCAGTCTGGTCCCCCAAGTTCTAAGCAGTTATAAGGTTAATACTTTTCCTTCCTGGGCTTTATCACAATTTTTAATGACAGATTTGATTGTGTAAGTACTCGCTCAATGTCTGGTGTCCCCATTAGATCACAGACTCTACAAGAGGGCAGAGAACTCGTCCGTGTGCTCACAGTGCATTCCTAGCAGAGTGAACGTACAGAATGGATTGTTGCCCTTTTGAGAATATCCATATTCAAGTGCAAAGAAAAAAGAGGCCCCTTGCCGAGCCCCAGCTGGAAACCCCCAAGTCTGTACTTCCTTTCCCTGAACTTCAGGACTAGTCCCTGTTCCCAGGGGTAGGGACAGCAGGTCTCATGTTTCTGGAAGGCTCTGTGTCTTTCCTCCAATTCCAGAAGCAAAAAGCACATCTATCCTCCAAACAAGTACACTCTGCTGGACCCAAAGATCACCAGCTTAATGTAACAGGGAAAAACAAATAAAACTTGGGCTCACAAGTTCACGGACAAAGATAAGAACCACAAATGAAGGAACAACGGGAGCATTTATTGGGCTTGAACTTGTGTCAGGCCCACGTGCAATTTCTAGGCTTCTAGGCAGCCCTCTGGGGTTGGGAGTACCATTTCCATTTTACGGTTGTGGAAACTGAGGCTTAAAGAGTGGCAGTCCCTGAGAGGTAGGGTAGAGAAGACCCCAGCTGGGTCAGCCCCGGGGGCCCAGGCCCAGCTCTCTCCACCCTACCACCTTTGGGCGAGGATGAGTTTTCTGGGTTGGGTCTTATTCCCTTGCCAATCTCAGTTTCTCCACACCGGGGCCTGATTCAGACCTGGGAGCCCCTCATGGCTTCCCTTCCTCCTCCCCGAGCCTTGTCTCAGGCCCCGCCGGCACTGAGCTCTCAGCCCTCTCCATCCTGTCTTCCTCTCCCTCCTTCCGTTTCCGTGGCAACCCCATCCTCCGCTCTGCCACTCGGTCCTGCATTCCCATCTCTTTCTTTCCTCTTTCATCTCTCCCCTCATCGCAGTGTATAGTCCAAATCCCTCCCTGTCCTTTGCTTCTGGTCTCTAGTCCCTTTTACTCGCCTTTTATCTCTTTCAATGTTCTCTTGTCATCTCAGGGCGACATTTATTTATCTCTTTGCTTAAAAAAAAAAAGAAAGAAAGAAAGGAGAAAAAAAGAAACCCCATTTCATCAGCCCCAGCCTTCTTTCTCTTGGGTTCTCTCCAAGGGCTAGACTCAGACAGATCCCAGAATGGACCCCCTGCCTTGCCACCATGCAGGCCCCCTACTGACCTCACTTACTGCAGGGAGGAAGGAAACACAGATGGGAGGTGTCCAGGGGGCGAGGGCTCACTGGGGGAAGGCACCCTAAGGGGTTTGGCCCTGCTTCTCTGAGGCCAGGCTAGGGGAGGTGCCAGAGGCCCCCTCAGGAGAGAACAAGGCCGTACCTAGATCCAGGGCTAAGTGGGGGCCCAGCATCCCTCTGCAGGAATTCCTGCAGTTCAGGGAAAGTCCATGCGTACACTGCCCCATGCCCCATACCTCCTCCAGGCTCCACCCTGCCTTGTGTGAATGCATGAATGGGACACAGGGCCTGGCCCAAGGCTGAGGCACACAGCAATGGTCAAGGTACCCAGCTCCCCTCACTCCAAACAGGATAGTGAGATTCACACCCATTCTTCAAAATTCACTCTTTCGCTGTGATCCTAAACGGCCTCTGAGAAAAGGAAGCACCCACTTGTGGGCTGTCCGACCCATGTCTCTGTCTCCACTGTTTAAGGCAGGAGGAAGGGCTGTCAGTTTTTTCTAACTTCTTTTTAGCCATCGTTAACTGAACTTATACTACCAAACAGGCACACGATCCAGGCCATCCCAGGGAGATGAGCATTTTAATTTTCATTTTACAGATGAGCAAACTGGGGCTTGGAAAAGCTGTTACTTGTCCAAGTCACAGAGCCAATAGGAGGTAAAGGTGGGATCTGAGCAGGTTAAAATCATGCTCTTCCCCTTTTTCTTTCCTTCCTCCTGTGTTCCCCGGAGGGGAGGGTCACGCCACTCCAGAGCCCAGCCTCCCCAGCCCCTGCCTTCTACATTTCTGTGTTTAATCTGGAGTGATCAGAAGTGACAAGAGAAACAGATTTACCACAGAAAACAAAGCAAGCCGATCGTGGCTGGGGCCCCAGTGTCTCAAAGCAACAGAGAGAACACAGGGGCTTGTGGAAAATGGTATCAAGTCCCCTGGGAAACCAAAACCACATGGAGAAGAAAGGGGCCCTGGACCTTCAGGAGCCCCACAGGCAGTGTGAGTGTCTGTTGGAGCTGTGATGTGTTGTTGACCAGGGGGGAAGTATCAGTGGCCGCTAAGTCCTGGGACCCAAAGGCGCCCCTGGAGTAGCCCCGGCCAGCCCCGTCAGGGGCGGCTGGCAAGGCCCGGCCCCAGGACGCAGCAAAGCCCAGGAACCCAAGCCTGCCGAGCCCAGGGAGGTGTCAATGACACGACAGCTCTACTTCTCCCCTAAAAGGCTGGCTTAGCGCCTCAGGAACTCTGGGAGCAGGGTCCGAGGAGGAAGAGATGGGAAGCAACAGAGGGGGAAGGGGAACAGGGAAGGACAGCCCCTCACTCCACAAACAAACAGAGCGGAAAGGAACCTGGCTCTCGGTCTGGCAGGCCTGGCTGGCCTCCCCATCTCTGCCACATATGAGCTGGGCAGCCTTGGGCAAGTTCCTCAACCTCCCTGGGACTTGATTTCCTTGCTGTAAGATGGGGACAGTGATATGAAAAGAATCCATCACATACTGAGCCCTTCCTTCTTGGCCAGGCTTGTGCCTGATGAAATCATGTACAGGAAGCATGACATCTTGATAACAAACCCACTTTACAGAGGAGGAAACCAAGGCATAGAGGAGTTGAGTGACTCATCCAAGGTCACCAGATACACGAGAGGAGTAAGCGGAGTTCGGGTTTCATTCTTGGGTCAACTTAAGTGCTCTTTAAGGTAAAGGAAATAAGGGAAATACAGGTATCCATGGGGAATAGGTTCCAGGACCCCGGTGGATACCAAAATCTGCAAATGTTCAAGTCCCTTATATAAACTGGTATAGTACAGTCAGCCCGACTGCGACGAGTTTGATAACAAGGCTGGTGCATAGTAAGGACTTAATTACTGGGAGCTGTTGCTATTGTTATCATTCCATTCATCATCCACTCCCCGGGCCAGGCTGGTGCTGGCTGCTGGCGGGACACAAAGATCCCTGCTCTCAGGGACCTCACATGTTGGTTAGAGAGACAAGACTAAGAACCACGAAACAGGACAGCAAGATATCAGAGAAGAAATAAGCACAAAATGCATGGGGTACCTCAAAAGGACAGAGTAACTGCTTTTTTTTTTTTTTTTTTTTTAATTTAAGGGGTCAGGGACATTCTTGCACGTAAACCAGCACTTTGGGAGTCAACAGAGACTCAGAGCATGGGCGGCGGGGGTCCAGCCCCACCCCCTTACACACTGGTTTGGGTGAGCCTCGATCCCCTCATCTGTAACACGGGATGATGGTCCCACTTCCCAGAGCTGAGCCCGTTAGCCCAACGAGCACGTTCTGTGGTATGCAGTACACAAAGGTTGTGCGGAGGGGATGGGGAAGCCTAGAGACGGGAGAACCTGGCTGGGAAGCCCCCTCCCCCATCTGATGCAGACAGAGATGAAGGGAAGGTAAAAATGCAGAAGAGCAGTGGGCTGAGAACAGCTGAGAAGTGTGGCCTGGCCTCTCCTCTCTCACAGCAGCCAGCGTGATTCATCCCCGGCCTCCATCCCAGCAGCGTCCCTGGCAGCGTCTGCCTCCTGAAGCTGATGCTGTAATCAACATTTATTTTGCAGTCACCCACACACCCAAGTCGAGTACGGATTTATGCCAGGAGAGGAGTAAAGAATGTCTCTCTCATTCACGTAATGCCTCCATGTATCTCCTGAGGGGAGGGACAGCTGGGGAAACATTTAGGCTGAGTGTACACACGCAGACATCTGACGCATACAGCTGTCCATGCAAGCTATCATCAGCGGCAAGCAGAAACACCGTGCAGCCCATTCTTTCCTTAGTCACCTAATGAACCACACTTTCACACAGTGAGATGTGGGTCAGGACCCACATGATGGGTGGATGCCCGTGGTCTTGAGTACTTTGCAGTCCAGCCAGGAGGATGCATGTGGGGGCATGGGGCAGCCCATGATGCAGACATGAGATAAAAGGTTCAGGGGAGACTGCGGAGAGAAGGCAGGGGGAAGAGGACGGGGGCACCGCAGACAGGCCCTGCTGGCGTCTGTACACTACCAGGAGCTAACAGGGAGGGGGAATCTCATCCGCAGGCTGGATGAGAGGTGGGAGGAGAACCGGAGGGCAGTGGGGCCCGGGAGGGCCTTGAGGGCAGGTCCCTGGAGGAGGGTGGGTCCACAGACATCAGAGGAGAAGGTGCTCAGGGTGGCCAGCTCAGCCCAGAGTGGGAACTGGTTTCCTCTTTGATCTGGATCATAAAGGATGACACTGAGGTCCATTAGAAGACCTCACCTTGGGACTTCCCTGGTGGTCCAGCGGTTAAGACTCCACGCTCCCAATGCAGGGGTCTGGGGTTCGATCCCTGGTCAGGGATCCATGCTGCAACTAAGAGCCTGCACGCTGCAACTAAGACCCGGCACACTGAAGCCAAATATATATATGGAGAGAGAGAGAGAGAGAGAGAGAAGAAATCACCTGCAGAAGGCTGAGCTCTGGGCCATGTGTCCCCAGCCACTAAAATTCAAATGCATGTGGTATGTGACCCAAAGGCCAAAATGATTTAAATGGAGGTGACCATTATAAAATAAGCAAATTGTCTGGCCATCGCTAGAGATGTTTGCGGTGGACTTGGAAGGTTTCCTCACCACTCTCCCTGTGGTGGGGACAGCCTGTGGGGTTGAGGGTCCTCAGGGCAGGCTGTGGAATGCAGGGTGGGGCCCCTTGGCTGAGGGCAGCAGGAAGGTCTGGAGTGAGCTAGGCCACTTCCTGGCTGTAAGTCCTTAAGCAAGCTGCTTCATCTCTCAGAGCCTCAGATTCCTCAACTATAAAATGGGAATGACAGCTGCCTTTCCCACAGGATGGCCAAGATGATGTGAGTGAAAGGACCTGGCACAGGTGCTGCCATTTGATAAATGGTAATTTTTCGCTTTTACCATTGCAACATATGTAAACACACAATGTGAATCACCTACGGCCCCGAAATATTTGATATTTTCTTACTGTCACTAAAAATATCTGTCATAAATCCCACAAAGGAGTGA
This sequence comes from Mesoplodon bidens, assembly GCF_964165515.1. Lineage (NCBI taxonomy): Eukaryota > Metazoa > Chordata > Mammalia > Artiodactyla > Ziphiidae > Mesoplodon > Mesoplodon bidens. The sequence continues at coordinate 37,563,784 of NC_138178.1, forward strand.
TAAGTGCATGAACATTTGGAAAAAGCAGCTATTTTGAGGGAGAAAAAGTAACCAAATCAGGTGCAAGGGGAGAGATGCTGGAATTGAACCCCGTCTCGAAGGAAGGTTCTAGCTCAAGTTTTTGGACCACACAAGAACCCCTGGGTTGCCTGAGGGGGCTGTGAGGGTCCCTTAGGCCCCAGGACCCAGAGTGGAGCTGTGGAGAGGTGGGAAGACCTTTCCTGGGACACGTGGAGAAGCCTTCATCACAGATGCCAGATGTTTTCTCTTTCGTGAAATTTTGCAACTCAACGGGGTAGCTCAAAAAACCAAATTTCTAAGAGAATTACAAAACCCAACTCTCCTCACCAGAATGTAGTCTCTTTCTGGGATCACTGGGCACCTTCTCAGTCTCACCACTAATAGCTGGGATGACCCACCCTTAGCAAACAGAGCCCCGATAGGTCACAGGGTGAAGGGGAGATTCTGAGAATAAGACTCCTGTGCTAGCCTCAATTCCTTGAAACTAAAATGCCCAGGAAGCTTCTTGTGTGAAGACCATGCACACTTATATGTGCGCCGGCCAGGAGGTCAGGAACACTCAGGACCTCCTCCGAGAGGCTCAGTGGATTCCCTCCTCTGAACACCCCTAGATCTGAGTGTAAAAGTGCACAATGAAACAAGTTCTTCTGGGACCCAGAAACACAGGCTGCGCAGGGGAACAAGCACACCCACTTCCACGGGCAGAGCCCTCAACGGCTTACAAAGTCCTTTCCAGGCATGATGCCACTGGGTCCTCCCCACCCGGTCTGAGCAGCCAGCCGTATGGGCAGCACCTGTGTGGGCAGTGTTCTTATTCCCATTCGACAGGTGGCAAAATCCTGATGTTAGTGGACTGGCTGACAGTCCTGCGAGCTACAGTGCCAGCCTGTGCGCACTCTTAGCGCATTATCTAATAGCGACCATAGTCTGTGTGGTTGGTACTGGTACCACCCCCCTCATTCTACGTATAAGGAAACTGATACACGGAAAGGTTAGGAACGCCTTTAGAGCAGTGTGCTCCTTGTGGCCGCTTCCACAGGGATAAGCGGCAGCATTCAGAAACTTTTACAGCAACTTGACGTTGCTATGATATCTAGGCAAGGTTGATAAGTTATGAGTCTGCAAGGATTAGAAATAATAATAATAGGGCTTCCCTGGTGGCACAGTGGTTGAGAGTCCGCCTGCCGATGCAGGGGACACGGGTTCGTGCCCCGGTCCAGGAAGATCCCACGTGCCGTGGAGCAGCTGGGCCCGTGGGCCATGGCCGCTGGGCCTGCGCGTCCGGAGCCTGTGCTCCGCAATGGGAGAGGCCACAGGAGTGAGAGGCCCGCGTACCGCAAAAAAAAAAAAAAAAAAAAAAGAAATAATAATAATAGTTTAAAACCAGGTTGAGAAGTACTGGTTTAGTGTCCAGACTCTGGAATCTGAAGGCCTGAGTTTGAATCCCACCTCTGCTACCCCCCATCATTGTGACTATTCCTCCTGACTAAGGGGGGAGTGGTGCTGCCAGCACCTGCCTCACGAATGAAAATATTCAAAGAGCTTATAGCAGAACCTGACAGCCTATTTGCTACTATTATTAGCATTCGGTAACTTGCCTGGGGCCACAAAGAGACTTACTAGAGGAGCCAGCTCCTTGCAGCCAGGTCTTAAAGGGGGGATTGACCATCAGGCCCTCTGCCACCCTGGAATCGGGGGACCCAGGAAACATGTCTGTCTCCGAAGCCTGTTCACAAATACAGACCCTCTTGCTCCTGCCAGGAGAGAGCTGCCTTCCCAGGCTCCCCTTTCATCTCCAGGCCAGGGTGCTGTGGTTGCCTTAATGGGGTGTAAGGAGATGTTCTTGCCCAAACTGGAAAAACCTGATGAGCAGCCAGGCCTGCCCTGGCAGGCTTGGGTTTGGCAGCAAGGTGTCTTAAGAGGCTGGCAGGGCCAGGGGGACAGTGGTAGCCCCCAGGGAGATGCTGCAAGGGATGGTGTCTGCTTGCTGGGTATCTCCATCCCTTCTCTGGAGTACAAATCCCTACCATCCGTGGAGGCAGGATTTGCTACCTCCACCCACAGCTCACCTGTCTCGGTCACCCAGACTCAGAGGGAGGACACAGCCTCTTCCCAGCCCTTTGGAGCCCCAGGCTGTTCTCCCCCGAGGGGTATGTCATCCACTGAACTTGCACACAGTAGGTGCTCCACCCGTGTCTCCTGAATAAACCACCCTTCGGGGGGTTCAGATCCACCTCCCTGACGTTCTTCCTCCAATGAGCCTGCTCATTGTCCCCACCTGTCCTGCTGTCCCTCCCTGCTCATGCCACCCTCTGTGCCTGGTGCTGACTTGTCCTTCTACCTTCCTCCATGGATGTGGCTGGGACCCTGCCCCAGTTTTGCTTGGGGAGGGTCCTGTGCCCTGAGCGGGTAGGGGATGGGGCCCTCCTTTGTTTGGGGCTCTCCAATTACACAGCACTTGGCTGTGCACTGTGCTGTATCCATTTCACAACTGCTAAGGACAAGTTCAATTGACACTTCAACAAACATTTATGAGGGACTTCCCTGGCAGTCCAGTGGTTAAGACTCCGCGCTTCCAATGCAGGGGGCATGAGTTTGATCCCTGGTCGGGGAACTAAGATCTCACATGCCGCGTGGTGCGGCCAAAAAAAAAAAAAGAAAACATAAAACAAACATTTATGAAGCGCCTACTATGGGCCAGCTGTTCGGGTGGGATGGAGATACAGGGCTTACCTTTGGGAGGTTCCCTTCAACCCAGACCTCAAGGCCTGGCAGCTTGTGCCAGGACACTCGGGCCTGGAGCCCAAGCTCCACCTCACCCAGGCCACACACCCCAGGGCTCCTTGCCAGAGATCCCTGTGTCTCTCCAGGTGCCCTGGCCCCGTCCTGGGGTCCCTGGGCAATTGTGAGCTGGACTGAGGTCCCTATGTCCCGGAGACCCAGAGCTGCAGACTTGGCCCTCTATCTTGTGTTCTGAAAGGGTGCAAAGGGACTTCCAGACCTGCAGGCTGAGGTCCTCCCTCCACAGGGAAGAAATAGGCCCCCAGACCTCGCCCCTCTCTCCTCCAGGTCTGCCCCGGCCTCTCAGGCAGCCCTGCTCCTCTCACGTGGCTTTCCATGTCTAGGTGCAGCCCCTGACACTCCCCAATCTCTTGCCTTCTCTCCACCTCCTGAACGGGGGACGGGTCTCCGTCCTCCATCACCTCCTCCACCCCTGCTCTCTGTCTCCTCTACCGAAGCTAAACTGTCCTCTGGAAGGTAACAGGTGAGCCCTGCAAACAGAGGCTCTGATTTGGGTCTTCTCCCCGACCAGGCAACAGCTGCCTCCCCACCTCGGCTCCGGCCGGTCGCGCTGCCCTCTATCTCTGCCTCTCCTTTGCCTCCTTCATCCCAGTGGTGCCAGGCTCAGGCCTTGGCCTCTGCTTTCTCGTCCTACAGGGGTTCCCTCGGAGAAAGCCTCTCCCCTGTGTTTCAACTCTCACCTCTGTGCTGATGCCACCAGACCCACGCCTCTACCCGGGCCCTGCAACGTTCCCTAGACGTCAGACCTTCAATCAGTCAGCACCTGTCTAAACCCCAAGGATCACTCGGCTCCTTGGAGCCAGCCACTGCTGCCAGCTCTCTCCTTTCTGCTGTCCCAGTTTTCCAGCCTCCTCTCCAGGACTCCAGGGCTAGCCAAGGCAGGCCCGCTGTCTCCACGGCCGGGGCCATGCCAGACAACCATGATGCCGCGTGTGAACCTGGCCTTCCTCCCCGTGCTCAGCCCTGCCCCAGGTTCCCACGGTCTCCCTGAGCCCTCCCCCGGCCAGAAGGCCAGGCTCCCACAGAAGAGGGAGGTCTGGGGGCCTCTTCATCCACCTCTGGTCCTCACCATCATATCAAGGCCCGCCCTGGGGCCAGGCAGAAAGGGAGCCCATCCCCAGGGCTGTGTCTGCATCCTGCAGGCGGTGCCACCAGGTCTGTAGCCAACTGTCCTGGTGACCGATTCAGGAACTGCCTGACCTGTGATGAACAGCTTCCTCTGGTCTGATGGAGACCCTTCCCGAACAGCCTTCCCTCTCAAAGGAGGAGCCCAGAGTAAGCCAGTGTCCTGCATGGTGGTTCTTTTTTACACATTTAGAGCGTGGGGGAAAATGAAAACATCCACATTCTCCCTTCCTCAAATAAACCGACTTCTCTACTCATCCCGTCCCTTGGAAACAGAAGCACCATTCAAAAAGAAAAAGGAAAAAAGAATTAAAAAAAAAAAAAGAGAGAAAAAAAGAGGCAAAAAGAAAAAACAAAAGCAACTGAATAGAAGAAGAAGAAAAGAGACAAAAAAAGAGAAGGAGAAGAGAGCGGTCCCCGAGGGAGCTGGTGAGCGCTGAGAATGAAAGGCAGAAAAGTGAAGGGAAGGAAAGCAGAGATACAAAGGGGGAGAGAAAGACAGAAGCTTTGAAAGAAAGAATGTTCCAGCGTGAATACAGCATGCAGGGGAGAAGGGAGCGCTTGAAAAGGAGCAGCCAGACGCAGTGACCCCTCATTCACAGAAGGTGCCAATCACCGGGACAATGCAGACCCTTTTTTCTTTTCTCCTTCTCTCCTTTCTGGGGAGAGAGGGAGGGAGGGAGAGGCTGGGAACTGCAAGTTAATTCCTAAAAGTACAGAAAATAAATGCAGTTCCCCTGGAGAAGCATCAAAGGGCTGCTTTAAAGGCTTCCCCCGAAACTCACTACACCCACAAGAGAAGTGCTCCCTCTCAGGGAGTGGGGGGCACAGGCCGGCAGCCATCAGCTTTATTTCAGGGTCAGCCGCCCCTGCACTGGCCTGGCTGCCCAGCTGTGGCTCCTTCCACTGGGTCCCGGGTGAGCCAAGGCCGGGAGAGCCCCAGGCCGCGACACTGTGGGTGAAGCCTGGCCTCCGTGGGCAGCTTGGCCCTCTTGGTTCTCCTGCTCTAGCCTGAGAGTTTGAGAGCCCAGGTAGGAGGGCAAAGGAGGAGGGTCTGAGCAAGGCAGCTGTTCTGGCTGGAGGCCAGCCTGGGCCGTGTCCACTCAGGAGGCACTGGATACCAGTGGAGGGAATGACATTTTGAATCGGCCCTGGGACGGGGTGTCCCCTCCTGGGACTGCTTCAAGGAAGCCCAGTGCCTGCTCAGGCCAGGCCGTGGTTCCAGGAGAGTGAGAGGGTGGTGTGTTCATCCGTTTCACTGGCTGCCAACTGTTGGATCAGTGTCCTTACAAGGGAGGGGCCTCTGTGGGCACTGTGGTCACATCACAGATCAGCGCTCTCCTGAGTTGGCCAAGACCCAAAGACTAAAACACACGTAGGTGCACCGAACTATCTCAAGTCCCTCTTTCGAAACAGGCCTGGATCTGGACTCTGTCCTTCCCTCTTTTCTGCAGGCAGACATCGGTTATGACGGGGTGTCTACCATGTGTGGGGCTTGTGCTATGCTCTGGGGTGAGCAGTGCACAGGATGGTCCCTGCCCGCCTACGACCCTCAGTCTAGTGACCAAATGTCTCCCCAAATGTCCCTCTGAGATCGCAGGTGAGCGTCCCTGGCCCCTCTCTTTGTCTTCCCTTCTCTTGCTCTTCCTGTCTCTCAATACTCAGTGAGTCATGACGAAACCTGAAATGGGGTCACCTTTATGCAGAGGTTTCTTTTTCCTTCTGATCATCCAGACGCTGGATAATGAGAAATGCCTGGGAGCAGAGAGGCTGAGTGGAGGAAGACTGATTGGCTTATTGATTGATTGAGCGAGCCTCAACCTCACTCATCTATTGAGCAATCAGTCTGTGCGGAGCTCTGCGGCGTGGGCTGCGATTATAAAGCTGACGAGGACCAATCCGAGGCCCTGAGATGCTTGAGGCCAACCTAGTGGGTGATGGGGGTGGGGTGCAGCACAGATCCGGGAATGAAAACCCTGCCTTTGCTAGCTTCACCTGGGAAAGGCTGTTGTTAAGTTGGAACAGGCCCAGAAGGGCCTCCAAACCCAAGAAAGGAAGCCAGGAGAAGGGGGCACACAGAAAATGCAAGGGAACTCAGGGCCAGAAAAGTCACTGAACCACCAGGAGCATATCATCACGCTTGCACTTCAATCCAACAAATGCGAATTCCACAAATATTTACTGAGCACCTGCTATGTGCCCACCAGCTCCTCAGCATTCCTAGGAAGACAGCAGTGAACAGGACCCAGCGGTGGTGGTGGGGGCAGGCAAGAAAACGGGCAATTGTATTTAGTGCACTAAGGTCTGTGTGACGGTGACAGCAGGGGGCTATGGGGGCCCAGAGGAGGAGCAGCCTAGGGGAGGTGGCAGGCAGGGCAGCGGAGGGGGTGGGTGTGTCAGGGAAGCCTTTTCAGAGGAAGCGGCATGGAGTCTTTTTAATATATCAAAATGAACTAAATTTTCCTTTGTTTTGAAGAAGCTTGAAAGAATTTCACTGGTGAGGTACCTCAGTGTCCAGAAAACAAAAAAGAACCGATGAATGAACTAATAGGTAAAATATCTGACAGATGTTTTCTCGATCTTTTGGTGTACTGGAAAGAATCAGATAGAGAAAACCAAGCAGGTGAGGACAATAATGAATTCTTTTTAAAAAAGTAATAGCTCAGGGACTTCCCTGGTGGCGCAGTGGTTAGGAGTCCGCCTGCCAATGCAGGGGGCATGGGTTCGAGCCCTGGTCCGGGAAGATCCCACATGCCACAGAGCAACTAAGCCTGTGTGCCACAGCTACTGAGCCCACGTGCCACAACTACTGAAGCCTGCATGCCTAGAGCCCGTGCTCCACAACAGAGAAGCCACCGCAATGAGAAGCCTGCGCACTGCAACAGAGTAGCCCCCGTTCACCACAGCTAGAGAAAGCCCACGCACAGCAATGAAGACCCAATGCAACCAAAAATAAATTAAAAAAAAAAAAGTAATAGCTCAGTGCTAGGCTCAGCAGTGAACAATATTTATATTGTGAATTTACCCCCAAATCATGATAGAATTATATTAGCAGGAAAGGCAGTAATATGGAGACAATCGGTAACATCCAAAATTGGTAAATTGAGAAGCAGTAGAATAAACATTTGTTCAGAGTATAGAGGTGAATAACAGAAAGGAGAAACTAAAAGGAATTGAGAACAGTGAACCGGTCTGGAGGGCTGGAGTGCGGGGAGTGAGGTGGGCAGGGGGCCTGCTGCTTTATCTGTGTAAGCCCTTCAGTACTGTTTGACATAAAAAAAGATGCATATGCATTACTTTGATAAAAGACAAAATTAAATGCAAGCAAACAAGCAAAAGAGGCTTGGCAAAGGAGTCACTGTTAAGTCAAATTGGGATCACTCTGAACTCCTTGGAGGACTCAGCCAAGAAACAGAAAGGGCACCGTGCTTATACGCTTATGAGAATAGAAACTGCTTTGAGAAAGAACAGAATTCAGTGGGCTCCTGCCCAAGATAACACAATTAGGGGGAACAGGATGGAGGGAAAAAATCTTGAGGAAAGAACCTGCAGAATACAGGCATGTGGTTTTAACAAGGAGACCCATAGCACGAGGAACCCTTCCCTGGGGAACCAGGAGATCCAGAGACCAGGGTGCGGCTACCTAGTGCTCTCTTGCAAGGGCCCAGATCCTCAGGGGGTGTATTCATGCAGCCGAGTTGGGTGAAGGCAGCATGGTCTACATACAGGGAGGGTGGTGGTCGAGCGCGCCAGCCTGAGCCCGGGGGCCCTTCACTTCACCCCACCCCAGCCCGAGCTTACACTCAGCGTCGTGGCCGCTGCACCGGAAGGGCCCTCGTGCTCTGGCACTCGCACACGTGTGCTCCTTGTTCTCACCAGCCACTCCTGCTGTATGTTATAATCTTTTCCAAACCTTTTAAACTTGAAACATGTAACAGCCAACACCCCACTTGTCCAGGGGTCTCCTCTCTCTCAACCTAAAATTCCCCCAAGAATAGAGAATGCAGGGTATTATCCCCAAAAGCACAGAAAGCCTACAAGTAAATCTGAAGCGAATGCCTCCAAGAGGGGCCTTTGGTGTCACAGTCACTCTTCCCTCCATGGGACAGAGCCCCTCACTCACAGCCTTTGGACTCGGTTCTCACAAGCCTGTTTATCTGGCTTCCCAGACCACAGCAGATGCAAGTTGCAAATTAGAAGCAGTAGGGCAGTGGGAGGCATGCCACTGCTGCAGGGTGTAAGAACTGACAGCGAGGGTGCAGGATAAAAAATTCACCAAACGCAGCCAGGGACCATTTGGGGCGGGGTTAGCAACACCTCAGAACACAGTTCAGTAACTAGACTCACATCCATGACTCAGAGTCATCAGGACAGGTGACAGGTATTGAGCATATTCAATAGTATCAGTCTAGCACTCCGGGATGCACGTGTTGGGTCCAGGGCTGAGGTTCGGTGACACCACCTTGTAACTTACCCAGTCCTGGGGCAAACACAACAAAGCCATCAACTCTGCCCAATCTCCCAGATGCCACTGCAGTGGTGGGTCAGCAGGGCTGGGCTCTGGTCCAGTTCTGCCAAAGCCATGCACCTGGGCACAAACTCAACCTCTCAGAATCCCATCTACTAAATGAAGAGAACGCCTTTTGCCCAATCAAGCTAGGCTTGCTGTGGATCAAGTGAAATGCTCTTTATAGTCAACTGAAGCATTTTATGAATATAATGTCAAGTTACTAAAGCCCCCTCTTTTTCTGGGTATCTGGACAGGACATCCCAGACTCACACAGGGGTAGGGGACAAAGGAGTTACCCTCCACTGTACCTTCTGCCTTAGGACTTTTTTTAGACACAACGAAGCAATTATCAGGCGAGTTTCAAAACCATGCAGACTTATACTTGAATGTACTCAATCAGACAAAGCCAGAATCCGTTCTACAAGGCCTGCCTGGACTCTTCAAAGCCAATGTCACACACGCACACACAAAACAGGGGGACTGTTCTAGATTAAAAGAAGCTAAGAAAGCATAACCAAATGCAACACGTGAGCCTTCTTGGACCAGGAAAAGAACCTAAAAAAGACATTTTTGGAGGACAACTGGGAAAATTTGCATAGGACTGTTTATTAGGTGATATTATTATTATTATTATTATTTTTATTTTATTTTTTTTTTTGCAGTACGCGGGCCTCTCACTGTTGTGGCCTCTCCCGCTGCGGAGCACAGACTCCGGACGTGCAGGCTCAGCGGCCATGGCTCACGGGCCCAGCCGCTCCGCGGCATGTGGGATCTTCCCGGACCAGGGCACGAACCCGTGTCCCCTGCATCGGCAGGCGGACTCTCAACCACTGCGCCACCAGGGATGCCCTGATATTATTATTTTTTTAATTAATTTATTTTATTTATTTATTTTTGGCTGCATTGGGTCTTCGTAGCTGCATGCGGGCTTTTCTCTAGTTGTGGTGAGCGGGGGCTACTCTTGTGTTGCGCGGGTTTCTCATTGTGGTGGCTTCTCTTGTTGTGGAGCATGGGCTCTGGGCACGTGGGCTTCAGTAGTTGTGGCTCGCGGGCTCTAGAGCACAGGCTCAGTAGTTGTGGCACAGGGGCTTGGTTGCTCCACGGCACACGGGATCTTTCCAGACCAGAGCTTGAACCCGTGTCCCCTGCATTGGCAGGTGGATTCTTAACCACTGCGCCACCAGGGAAGCCCTAGGCGATATTATTGAATAAGGGTAATTTTTCTTTCGCTCCTAAAAGATACCTGCTGAAGTATCTTTTCAGGGGTGAACCATCATGCTACCTATAACTCACTTTCATATGATTCAGCAAAACCATTTGAAAGAGAGTGAGATAAAAGATAAAACAAACGTGGCAAAATGGTAACAATTGTGACCCTAGATGAAGGTTCTTAGCTTTTCTGTTAGGCTTGACATTTTAAAATAAAAAGTGATGAGGAAACAGACCATGCAGGCGAATTGTGACTGTTCTCTGCATTTGTTGGGCCCATCTTGGTTTGTTACCCAACCTGCCCGATGCAGAAAGTGATGTGCTAATGATGAAGAGATGAGCCACTGCAGTGCTTCCCAATCTGCACAGTTCATGCAGGAAAATATAATGGGGAAATAAATATACTGGGACTGTACACTGGGGTACACAGCCCTGCCCCGCCCAGGTGCCTGAGGGCTGAGGGGAAATCAATACCTGGGCACGGCTTAGTGGCTCCAGCACTCAGCTCAGCATGTTGGCAGGCAAGCCAGGCCTGTGGGTCAAGGAGGGTAGACACTGTCAGGTCCTCACTTGCTTCTCTGCTTCCTCATCGAGTCTTCCCCTGGAGGAAGGGGGGGACCTTCTCCCTCAAACCTATCTCCCTACAGGTCTGGAAACACAACATCCAGATTGTAGTACTTTATGCCTGGGCCCATCACTCCCCAGATCCCGAGTTCTTTGCGGGCAGAAGACAAGGATGCAGACTGTGGGGATTATGAATGCCAAAGATGCTCTATCAGTTAGAACCACAGCACACCTGTTGGAGATCATTCTGACTGTAACGTTCTAGTTAGCCCTCACCTAGCCAGGTGGTGGCCTGAAACTCCTGGCTCTGCTGCCCAGGGGCGGTACTCACTGGTGATCAGGCCTCAGTTTCCCCTTCTGAAGAAGGTCCCTTCCAGCTGACTCTCTAGGGGTCCTCTGCTTAGTGCTCCCTTAGTTCATCCTGATCAGGGCTCAGAGCTGGGTGAGCAAGACAGCCTTCCCATCAACGGAGAAAAACCCTAGAGCATTCCCGTGCTGGGCAAGTCTGGCAACTGCCTCCTGCCACCTTCCCAAAGTGTTCATAAGGGATTCCTGGACTTGTGGCCCTGGGGGAGCAAATGCAAACACCCAGGATGGTCCACCTCCAGAGACTTTGGTAATTTTTAAAAGCCCCTCTGATGATCTAAATGTGACCAGGGTGGAGTCCATCTCCCAGGGGACCAGGTCCTCAGAACTGAGCCAGACTTTTAATTCAGTCCCGCTGCCCCTCCCCACCCCCAGCTGTTCCTGATGCCCACCTTTGGAAGCCTGCCGTCCCTCTCCTTCTCCCCACCTTCCAAGACCTCTTGCATTCTTCAAGACACTTGTGGCTCAAGTGTCCCTTTAGAACCCCAGGCTGCCTGCCTCTCCAGAGGGCAAGGCCGTGAAGGCCACACATAGGATCTGGTGCCTTTCACAGGCATGGGGGAACCAGAGGGGCTTTTAGGAGAGGATATATCATGATCCGATGGCTGTTTTGAAAATCCTTCTGGTTACTGTGTGGAGAGGGTGAGGGAAGGCCAGGACAGTGTCCCACTGGGCTTATCTACTTAACCCCTTGTAGCACCCTGCCCCCCAGGCTCCAGGCCTGCATGGAAGCATGGAAGCTGCTGCCTTGGGAGCCATGCCAGGTCTGTCCCCAGGGCTCACGCGTGTCACAGGGAAGAATGGAGCAGGCTTTCTTTCCACTGTGGCCAGTAGTGCTGACAGCTGACTGTGGAGTGGAGGCAGTGAGTGACACATGCTAACAGTGAGAATTCATCCCAGGCTCCCAGTGGGCAAAGACCATCTGGACAGAACCAGAGGCCACTGAAGGGACGTCCCTCGTCCCTCGGTGGGGGAAGGTGCTTGCTTGGACCACTCCAGAGAGAGGCTTCGGAAATCCAAGGAGCACCCTCCCTTTGCCCTTCAAAGGGACACTGAACTCAAACGGCACCAAATGAATGGGTGGAAAATGTTATACAGCAAACACGGGAAGGGTTTTCCCCCAGATAAAAGCAATGGAAGGAGGAAGAGAGAAATAGAGGTGGAGGGAGGGGGGAGGGCAGCAAGGATGGAGGGGAGGCGAGAAAGAAGAAGGAGGGAGGGTCTCAGAGCTTTCTCAGGTTACAGAGAAAGGGGGAAGCAGGGGCAGGAGGAACAGAAAAGAGAAGTTGAAGTGGGAGTCACTCCAACCCTTGAGAAGAGCTGCCCATGGGGCAGAGTGGGGACAGCGTGTCTCAGAACTCGCAGCTGGTTTGGATGTAAAGTCCCTCCTCTACCCAAGAGAAGCCTCACACAGAAGTTCACAAGGCTGGGCAACGCTGACCTCGGGGTGCCGTCCCATGGGGCCCCAGGCCTCATGCTCTGCTGTGGCCGTCCAGGGATTCGTACTAATTCTCAAACAAGGGGCCCTCATTTCCATTTTGCAACAGGCCCCGCGCAAATTATGTAGCCAGTCCTGGCTGACCTTTCCAAAGGACGTTTTGCTACAAAGGCAGAAGCAGGAAGGCCGGGGGCCGGCTCTGGCTGCTCTCCCTGTTTGCTAACCAAATACTCACCCGGCGTTGTTGACTCAGCCACCAGGTAATAGTAAGCACAGGGCTCCCCACCCCAGCTGAAGAGCCTGACTCCAATGAAATGTGCGCGGAGCTGTGCCTGTGCGTGTGCTTTAAGTGTAAGCGTTCAAGAGGCTGAGAGGGGGACTTCCCTGGTGGTCCAGCAGTTAAGACTCCACGCTCCCAATGCAGGGAGCCCGGGTTCGATCCCTGGTCAGGGAACTAGATCCTGCATGCGTGCTGCAACGAAGATCCCGCGTGCCACCACTAAGACCCGGCACAGCCAAATAAATAAATAAATATTTTTTTAAAAAAAGAGATTGTGAGGGTCTGCCACACACCAGGCACCAAGGGGTCCTGATCTCGGCGCTGCGTGCAGAAAGCATGGCCCTGCTGAGGCTGAGAGCCAGCCTGAAAAAACCCGCCCAGTCCCGGGAGACCCGCCTTCCAGTTGGCTGGCGGCTGAGGAGGCATCAGGACCTCCTCGCCTCCGGATCCTCCACCATGGGGGATGCCAGCTGCAGTGTTTGGGACTACGACTATGCCTTGTGCTGTGGCTCCCACATTATTCGAAAGACCACTGTCACCAGTGGGCCACCAGGTCTCCAAGTGAAGTGCTGAGGCAGACCCAGCTCAACACCACGGCCAAGCCCAGGTCCCTCCCCTACTAGTGCTCCCCTTCTCTGCTGCTCCTTCACTCAAGGGCCAAGATGCAGGCCAGGCACCCCCAAATCCCAACACTATACTGGCCTCTCTCCCTGCCAGCACCTCCTTTCTGAAGACCAAAGGCAGAGTCCCTGCAGGCTCCCCTCGCACCAGCAGGGAAACCTTGGGGTCTGCTGCCCCAGCCTGGGGTTCTTCCCGAGGCCCCTGCCATCAGGCCTCCTCTCCTGAAGCGGCAGAGGACCCTATAGCAGCGTCATTTCCAAGGGCTTGTAGTTCACATCATCAAAACCTCTCAAGCCCAATCTGGAGGGTAACTTGGAAGGGGCTTAAGTCCCCGCAGGTGCCAGGTGTGCAAAGGAAACACACCTGCAGGCAAAACCAGAGGCAGCTGGACCCTGGCACCCCGCCCACGGCCAGGACAAAGCCAGGCTCAGCAGGCCTGCAGAGTGTCCGGGCCAAGGGCAGGCAGGCCTCTCAGAAGGGGCCAGGAGAGTAAGCCGAGGAAGCAGGAGGCCAGGCCTGAGAGGGAGGGCCCGCCAGGAACCGAATTAATCAGCAGGAAACTGATAGTTATTTCCTGACAACTCCACCACCACCACCACCACCACCACCACCACGAGCACAGAAAACACACACACAGGAATTCAGAAACAGGGAGGGCAGCTGGCAACTTCCTGGAGACCCACAATGCAGCCACTTTTTCAAATACCCTAGACAAAACAACACAGAGCACCCTCCCTTTCCCAAGTGCAGACGGTGTGCGGAGCCCCTCGTGTGTGTTATCTCATTTCTATCTTGCACGAAAACCTTTCCAGGAGGGAATGCCATTCCCCGTTTTCTGAACTCTGAGGTGCAGAGCAAAGGGAGAGGACCAAGGTCACAGCTAGTGGTGCCCGAGTTTCCAAGGCCAGGCTTGGCAGGACTCCGACAACCATCCCTTAAATCACCTTGCTCCACCCTGGACCAACCAATCTCTCCCCCAGGCTCCATGACCAGGGTTTACAGGAATCCTATGGCACGAGAGGAACGGCTCAAAATAGAGGAGTCAGCTGGTGTGGCAGTGGACTCCCTTCTGCATGAACTGGCCTCTTGGGCTTTGGAGGGTGGGGGTGAGAAGTCTTCCGCCTCTCCCCCAACTCTTCTTCTGCTTTCCATTTCTTCAACTTAAGAGCACATCTTTTAACATAGCCAGTGCTTCTCAAACTCTCTGCATTGGAAGATCTGTTTTATTTTATTTACTTATTTTTTTATTTATTATTTTGGGCTGCGCTGAGTCTTTGTTGCTGCACGCGGGCTTTCTCTAGTTGCAGCGAGCGGGGGCTACTCTTCGTTGCGGTGCACAGGCTTCGCATTGTGGTGGCTTCTCTTGTTGCGGAGCGCGGGCTCTAGAGTGAGGGGGCTTCAGTAGATGTGGCGCATAGGCTCAGTAGTTATGGCTTGTGGGCTCTAGAGCACAGGTTCAGTAGTTGTGGCGCACGGGCTTAGTTGTTCCGCGGCATGTGGGATCCTCCCGGACCAGGGATCAAACCCGTGTCCCCTGCATTGGCAGGCGGATTCTTAACCACTGCGCCACCAGGGAAGCCTTGGAAGATCGGTTTTATTTGAATCCCTGGAAGGACTAACAGGCAGCTCCTGGTCCCTCGACCTGTCACGTGAAGTCAGTGATGCCCAGCCTGGTCCACACCCTGATCAAGATGGAGCTGCTGATCACCCACCTGGATGTCGTCATGGCAACGTTAAACTATGGCTGGCTAGCATCGGTCCATGGCCCATCCTTCTGTGTGGCGCTAGCCTAAGAACTTATGACTGTTTATAAATTCAAAAAAAAATTATTATTATTATTATTTTTTTTTTGCGGTACGCGGGCCTCTCACTGTTGTGGCCTCTCCTGTTGCGGAGCACAGGCTCCGGACGTGCAGGCTCAGCGGCCATGGCTCACGGGCCTAGCCGCTCCGCGGCATGTGGGATCTTCCCGGACCAGGGCACGAACCCCTGTCCCCTGCATCGGCAGGAGGACTCTCAACCACTGCGCCACCAGGGAAGCCCAAATTCAAAAATTTTTAATTCAGAGGTGTATCTTTCCTCTTAGATGAAAATTCTACCCACGGGTAAGAGAGCCTCAAATTTGCCCTTTCTTAATATTTCAAACATGCGTTCTTAATCTCCACTGTTTTGGGGTGTTTGATTTTCCACCATCATCTCTCCTGCCTCTCCTCTCTCTTTTTTTTTTTTTTTTTTTTTTGCGGTAGGCGGGCCTCTCACTGCTGTGGCCTCTCCCCTTGCAGAGCACAGGCTCCGGACGCGCAGGCTCAGCAGCCATGGCTCACGGGCCCAGCCGCTCCGCGGCACGTGGGATCCTCCCAGACCGGGGCACGAACCCGTGTCCCCTGCATCGGCAGGCGGACTCCCAACCACTGCGCCACCAGGGAAGCCCCTCTCCTCTCTCTTAAAAACGGAAAATAATACACTTAAGTTCCTTAAGTGTTCTTGGAATTTACATTCAACGACATGTGACCTGCTGAGTTCCATGAAGCTGAGGTGTGAAGAAAATGTTCTCTCAATGAGAAATTCACAAATGCTCAGAACAGAGCACAAAATTTGCAGTCCTTAACTATGGTCATAGCTCCAATGGGTTCCTACAGATGAAAACGGGCTTTGGTTTATACCAGCTGAAGCATTTATAGGTTAAATCTCAAAAGATAAAGGCCGCTTCAACAGTTCATAGTTGGTCCATGTTGGCCGTAACAAGACTGGCAGCTGGGAACCACCTGAAGGCATTACGACATGCAGATGCTTGGGTCCCGCCCAGATCCTGGGGACTTGGGGCTGGACACAGGGAACTGCATTTTAACCAGCTCCCCAGCAGGGAATAACAGACGGTGTGGCCACTGAAGGTGCCCTCCTGCGTAAGAACCAGGAGTGAAGGGGTGTGACCAATGGCCCAAAAGATTTGGTCTTGGGAAAGTAAAACAAGCCCAAACAAAACCAACTGGGTTTATTCCACTGAGGCAAGTGCTACATCAAGCCCTGGCATAGAGAGACCCACGGAATAAATTCAGTTTGTTTGTTTGTTGAAGGTGGTCTCATATTCTCCACTTAGCTGGGCCTGGCACATAGCACACTCTCAACTAGTGTCAGCTGTTGTTCACAGACCAGGTTATTAAAGCCCAGAAGGCTTGTGATTTTGCTGAAAGTCAAGTTCTTGGTGAAACCAAGACTTGCCCTGGGACTCATGCCTCTGTCCTCTGTGCCTCAGCTTCCTCATCCATAAAATGGAGATAATACCTGCTTATTCTCATGGCTGTTGTGAAAATTAAATGAGGGAATGGCTTTGTAAGCATATTTAGCCTGGTCTCTAGTAAGCACTTAATAAATAATAACTGTTCAGATAATCATTATCAATTTTGAAAGTCCGAGATGACATAAAATCTGTTTCCATGTGAGCTGGAATTTGTTTACTCCAGATGGTTCTTATTAGCACTAAATGCCCTGGACATGCTGAATAGCCAGAATAGTCTCTGAGCCTTGGTGGAGACTTTTGTTATGGGCCGGGAGAGCTAACCACCCTTCAAATATCCCACCCCATGACACACACCTGGCCTGCGCTTGTTCTTGGGGAGACCAGCTGGCTGGCGGAAGTTCTCTGCAAACATGTCCCTGGGCTGAGCCCCTCTGAGAGGTTTCGCAGTGGGCACTCATCCAGAACATTTATTATGTCCATAATATGCAGGGCATGGCGCTGGGCACTGCACAAAAGAACAGCAATAAAGAGAGCAGAGCCTTCCCTTGCCATGAGCTTACAAAACTATAAAGCGGGTATAAATTGTTTTTGATTAAAATTTCTATTATAAAGTTAATAAAACCACCCACTGCAAAGAGTTTGACAAAGACAGAAGTGAAAAAAAATTAATACTCCTTCTCATCCTAACTCAACCGCTTCTTGTGTATTTCTTCCTCATCCTCTTCAAGCGTATGGTTTTCGCGTTTTTTTGTTTTGTTTTGTTTTTTTTAATTTATTTTTGGCTGCGTTGGGTCTTTGTTGCTGCATGCGGGCTTTCTCTAGTCGCGGCAAGCAGGGGTTACCCTCTGTTGCGGTGCGCAGGCTTCTGATTGCAGTGGCTTCTCTTGTTGTGGAGCATGGGCTCTAGGCGCGCTGGCTTCAGTAGTTGTGGCGCACAGGCTTTGTTACTCTGCGGCATGTGGGATCTTCCCGGACCAGGGCTCGAACGCGCGTCCCCTGCATTGGCAGGCAGATTCTTGACCACTGAGCCACCAGGGAAGCCCTTTTCACATGGTTTTGATCATGGTGTGTACAATCTGGTGTCCTGCTTATTTTCCCTGGATGACACTGGCAAGTTTCCATGTTGCATGTTCATAATCAATAATCCATGTTCATAAACACAGAACATTCGGAAGAGTGCACAGATCACCGTTCGCCTGCCCATTCTTGCAGTGAAGGACATTCAGGTTGCTTCCAATTTGTCCACACTGCCCACAAAATGCCTTCATGCATTCATGCAGAAAGATAGAGGGAAGAGGCAAATGCTGTGTAATTTGAAGGTGTCAGATGGGCCTGGTTGAATAATGCCACTGCATGAACTTGAGTACGTTACTTAACCTCTTTGAACTTCAATTTCCTCCCAAATGGGCATAACACCTCCATCATACAGTTGTGGAGAGGATTTAACAGGAGACCATCAGTAAAACACCGAGCAAGGGGCCTGATACTCAATAGATGTGTGACTTCTTTTCTCTCATATATCACAAGGTCATGACTATGACTCCTGAGTGCCTTCTCAAGGACTAGGGCAATCTGCAGAGACACCCTCAGAGCATGGTGTGCCAGCTCCCCAAACCCTCCATACAGATTGCTAAATTCTGGGAGACTTAGCATTTGCAAGCTGAAGTATTCAGGGGAGAAGTGATATGTGCTCTGCAATTTACTTAAAAATGGTTCAGGACAAAAACATACACATGTACAGATGAAGCAAATATGGCAAATGTTCACTTCTGTTATATCTAGTCGGGTGTACGAGTATTTACTGTACTATTCTTTCAACTTTTCTATATATTTGAAATTTTTCATAATAAAACCTTGGGGAAAAACCTCTTGCTAATTTAAAAGGTAAAAAATGGTATCATGCTTTAAAAATTTGCATTGCATCCATTTATTTGTTCAACAGATAATAATTCAACACAGTCAACAAATATTACTTCAATACAGTATCTGTCATGCAGTGAGTTGACCTGGTCCCTGACCTCATGGAGCATACCATCTGGCATTTCTTTGGGTTGGGTGTTTATTTGCTAATTATTAATATAGTTTGTTCACTTTGTCTTCAAGTTTAAATCTTGATTTTTAAAACTAATATGTATAGGTTCTTGGTAGAATTAAAATATTAACCCTTCAAGTGTCTCATGAGAAGCTCTTTTCCCCACAGCTCTCAATTGTTTTGTAGAATTTACATAGCAGTTACAATTTTTTAAAGGTAGTCAAATCTGTTGAATTTTTTGATGACTTTTTTTATTTCTCAACTTTGGAAATCAACCTCCAGCCCAAAATTTGTTATAGAGTAAATTGTACATACTGTTATGTTTACTCCTTTATATTTCTGTTTCAGTATTATCCTGGTGACTAGCATTTTAAAAGCCATGTTAAACAGTGATGGTGATAGCAGCCCTCCTTATTTTGTTACTGGTTTCAACAGGAATGCTTCTAGTGTTTCTCAGTTAATTAACATTGGCTATTGGTTTGAAATTGATATCCTTAAGCTGAGAATGCAGCCTTCTATTCCTTTTTTGGTGTATTGATTAGTTAGAAATGGATGTTTGATTTTAATCAATTATCCCCCGCATATGTTGGAATCAATCTGATTTTACTTCTTTAACCCATTAGCATGACGCAGTTACTATATTAAGCTTTCCTAATATTGACAATTCCCCCCCACTTGCCCCACTGCGTTATGGTGGATGATTTGTTTAACATATTATTGAATTCTATTTCCGACATAGCATTTTCATTCTTTAATATGGTCTCTTTGCCATGTTTAATATCAGGCTGATTTTGCTTTGAAGAATGAACTGGAGAGCTCTCCATCTTTTGCTAAGCCATGGAATAGCTTAACATTATCAGTATTATCAAATCTAAAACAATTACCTAGCAAAAACACTTGGCACTGGTGTCTTCCTTAGGTAGAGGGGGCAGTAGTTGATGATGATTGCAAATTTTTTCTCAATTAACAACATATATACATTTTCAGAAAAGCATTCGTTTAAATGAGATTTTCAAATTTAAGCCTAGTGTGCACATATTTTTATTTTTTAAAACCTCTCTACCTATTGCAATGTCCCCTTTCTCATTCCTACTATTTTTTTCTTTTCTCTCTTTTATTTTTCAAATAGATCTGCCAAAGGTTAGGCCACTTTACTGTTTGTTTAAAAACAGAATCAGCTCTTGGATATACTTGCTAATTTCACTGTATTCCTATTTTCTAATTCATTTATTTCTGCCTTTATCTTTACTTTTTATCTTTCCCATTTTCCTTAGGGGCTGTTTTTTATTATTTTTTTCCCCCTAAGATCTCAGGCTGAATGCTTGGTTTATTTACTCTCTTTCTCTCTCTCCCCTTTTAATAATAAAAACATTTAAGGCAATGAGAATAGTGCCAGATGTCTCCCATAGGTTTGGTTATGGGGCACTCTGGTGTTCAATGCTTTCTAAATATTTGTCACTATGTTCTTTATCTCTTCCTTGACCCAACAGCAATCTAGGAGAGTTTTAATTTATTTCAAGTGGTTAGGCTTTAGTTCTAGAATGTTTAAATTTATAATATTTTGGCAAGGTTTACTGCATGGTGATCACAGGACTCTCTGACTGGCACAACTTCTGTTTTGGGTAGACCGTGAGTTCTTACAGTTGGTTACTGGTGGCTGACAGAAATATTTGCAGAGCATATGCTCGCTTGCAAAGCCCAAGTGCTTTTGAAAAGTTTTTGCTTGCCATAATGTTATGTCAAATGAAAAAGGATATAAAGTTCAGGGTGTTTGTAACCAGTTTAAAATACAATATATTTACCTATGTGCATGGAAGAAGACTGTGAAGATATATATAAAGGTACTAAACAGGGTTGGTAATTTCTAAGGGGTGAGATTATGGGCAATTTTTATTTTCTTTACAATTTTCTGGATTCTCAACTTTTCTATATAGGCATAAGATTTACTATTTTCATAATAAGATTTCTTTAAACGTTTGGTAACAGAAATGCTTGCTCTGATCTTTGTCTTTGCAAAGTTCCCCCTGGCCAGAGAGTTAAGAAGTCACCAGGCAGAACTTGAGGAATAACTGGATTTGGACCCCAAACAGTGTCCACACCTGAAGACGGTGGCCCTGAGAGGAGCCCACAGTCACTCAGGCTGTGGAGGTCCCCCCTGCGGGAGGGGATTCACTCCCCAGGGGCCCCCAGGTGCACCACCCTCGTCCCTCCATGCTCCTCATGCTAATGACCATCCCCCCATTACTATCACGGAGGAGTTTTCCCTCAGAGGGAAAGAGTGAAATCCAACTACTGCAACTGATGCGTGCAGGCTTTTATTTCCTTTCTACCTCAACACGCTCTGAGGCCCGCTTCCAAAACGGCATTTTCAACCCAAGGTCAACTGCAGAGCCCGTGTGAATCCAGAGGAGCTCTGGCCCCTGGAAATGGACAAGGTGGCTGTGCCCCCAGCTCCTGACACTCAGCCCAACACCAGCAGCTCTGGAGAGGGGGCAGCCATGCTCCCACGAGCTGCGCGCTCCGTGTGTGGGACCATAAACTCCAGAGACGTCCAGAAGCCTGCTCTGGGACGCAGGAGAAAACAGGGAGGGAAGCTAAGGGAGAGGCTGGGAGACCCACCCTTTCAGAAGCATTTCACAAGCATGCGACTGGCAAAGGTACCACACAGGCGCCCTGGCCCTGCGTTTATTACCTTCACTAGGAGTCATCTCACACTGGGGTCTTTCTGCTCTGTTTCTCTGTCCTCCATCCTCGCTCACCCAAGTCCTCTGCTAGAGGACAGATGCCTCAGCTGGCTTCCACTGAGCCCCGGGGAGTCTGGGGACACTCTTAGAAAGTCACGGAAGAGAATCCTGACCCACAGGGAATGTATTAAGATGGCCAAGCAAAGATGGCAAGGGCCAGAGGAAGTGCAGCGACAGGCAAAAAGATGCTGGCATGTGCCGAGCGCCCCAGGAGTGGCTTGTCCCTTGGGAATATCTCTTGTCTCTTTCTCGATAAACTTTCGCCCCCCACCCCTGTGGCTTCCTATATCCAGGCAGCTCTGCCCACCACCCTGGCTGTTCTGGGCAGTGACCTTCAAGGATGTCTATGTTTCATCCTGCTGCCACTTACAGGTACCAACTTCCTGCCCTCTGCTCCATGCAGTGTCTACACAGTGGAATGAATCGCCCAAATCAGAATGTAGCCATTGCCCTTTGGAAGAATGCTCTTCAGCGGAGGGGTGCTACCAGTGCATCAGCCCCCAGAACTTGCTGGGGGAGAATGGGAGTGGGCAAGTGTTTCAGCTCTAATTTTTGCCTAGAAATCAATAGGCTCTCCAGCGGCTCATCTGACCCACCTCTGCATCTCCTGCTTTACTTTTCTGGTGTGTCTTGGGAGTTAGGTGGCAGAGAGGTTCAGTGAATGGAGTGTGAACTCTGGATTCAATCATACCTGGTTCAAATCCTGCTACCATCCCTTATAGGTGCAAGGCCTTGGGAAAGTGGCTGCCTTCATGAACCTCAGTTTCTCTGCCTCTAAAATGGGTCAGGGGGACTTCCTGGTGGCACAGTGGTTAAGAATCTGCCTGGCAAAGCAGGGGACCTGGGTTCGATCTCTGGTCCAGGAAGATCCCACATGCCGTGGAGCAACTAAGCCCGTGCGTCACAACTACTGAAGCCCACGTGCCTAGAGACCATGCTCCGCAACGAGAGAAGCCACCGCAATAAGAAGCACATGCACCGCAACAGAGAGTAGCCCCCGCTCGCTGCAACTAGAGAAAGCCCACATGCAGCAACGAAGACCCAACGCAGCCAAAAATGAATTTTTTTTTTAAATGTTAAAACGGGTCAGGAATGCTGTTTCTTACAGAGTCATTGAATTAGAAGAGTCTGGCCCAGTGTCTGGCCCGGAGCAGGTGGTCAACAAACATTGGTCCTCTTTCTCCTTCCCTTGCTGGGATTGAGGAAAACCATCCTGAAGATCTCATGCACTCATGCAACATTTCAGAAGACCTTCTTACATTTTCAATTCAGTAACTATGTGTTAAGAATACACCTCAGTGGAAAATTTTTACTTGGGGTTATTTCTTGGTGAGTTTTAAGAAACACGGTCAAGCACAGAAAACGTACTTTTATACATTATCTGTAAACAGCTGGTACAGAGCAGAAATTTTAGGTGAAATGAGAAGGAATTCAAGCAAAAGTGCTATACTTATTCCTCTGAGGGATTTCTCAACCCTCAGATCAATTTTTCCAAGGGGATTTCCCCACATGGAGTAACAGCAAAAACCCCGAGTGCCCTGGCTTATGCCAGAGTGATCTGTCACGTTGTTTCTTTGCTCAGAACCCACTGGTGGCTCCCCCAGGCCTCTGGATGAAGTTCACGTCTTTGGACACATTCCCAGATCGGCCCCTCCAGCTCCATCTTCTACCATCCCACCTCTACACCCTACCTCGCATCCACACCAAACCACCACTGACTCTTTGAATGCGCCTGTACTTTCTGCCTTCGTGTATTCTAGTCCCCCAATGGAATGCCCCTGCTTCCCTTGTCTGCTGAGACTCAGCGAAACACCACTTCCACCAGTCTTCCCTGCACTCCTCTGCACCTTCACCACGTCTGAAAAGCGAATTTCCTGTGCTCTTGTCTGCATATCCCATATCCCTTCTGGCTGAGGGCCTGCTGGGGACAAAGACCATGCCATTCCCCTTTATATCAGAGTTTAGTAGGTGCTTGGGAAATGTTTGCTGATTGAATGAAGAAATAAAGAAATGACAGAGGGAGGTTTGTAACAGAAAAGAGTTTTCAGGATGGTGCGGGGTTCTCCCAGACTTCACAGGCCTGTGGTCCACAGGTAACAATGATTACCACGTATCACACAACACAGAGCACACCTATGAAAAGTAGGCACATGAACCCATTTCGCAGGTCACGAAATCAAGGCTTGTCTGGGGAGGCTGGGGCTCATCAGGGCTAGGAGGTGGTGAGCCAGGATGGAAGGCCATGGCTCCTCTGATCCTGAGTCCCACGGCTTGCAGTAAGGTCCTCCCCTTGCCTGTGAGCCCACTTCCACGGCAGGCGACCTTTTAGATCCATCCCTGCCTGTGGGGAGAAAAGCAGCTCTGTGTTTCTGTGATTAATGTAGTTTTCGTCCTGCGGAGCCTCCTAAGGCCAAGAAAGGGCCAGGTCAGAAGTTATAGCACACAGGGGAGCAAACAATCGACTATGTCTCAGGCCACCCAGAGCCAAGACCCTCACCCTTGGACCCAACTCTCCCACTCTGCTAAGGGTGGGGGCCACACCATCTCTCATAGGACACCAAAGCTGCCCATTTCTTGTGCCTTTGGTGGGTCCAACATCATTAAAAGTGGACCCTGGTTTTCTCCAAATCAATTAGTTAAGAAGCAAGGTGACGACTTTCATTGGAATCTAAGGTTACAGAATGAGGTCTGTAACATTGTGTCTCAAATGGGGGAAGGGGGTAGAGACTGAGGAATGGGGATGGGCCATTCAGGGAAGAGAGGCAGGACCCGGCAGATAAGAGATCTCATCCACCAGACAGATAACAGGGCTAAAATGACAAAGGAGCTAGAAGCCGTGCTGGCCTGTTGAGAGAAAGAAAGAGCATATTAAATTTTAAACAAAGCCCACCCCAGGGGAAACTCCAGCCTCCCTCTCCCAACCCATGCCTCCCATTTCCAGCACACTAGTCATCAAGTTCATAGAAACCGAAATGTTCCTCATCTCTAGGGGCTGGGTTTTGTGTTTTTGTTTTTCTGTAATCCAACGGGCAGCAGCTGGCACACTCTGTCTCTGGGGGATGGTGGGGAGGGAGTTTGGGACTCCCTGAGCCCCTGTGGCCTTCCCACCAGGCCTGAGAAAGGAGGGCAGGCTGGAACCAGCTTCAGTGGGACAGCACCACCTGGACAGGGGATCGATGGGGGGATGGGAACCAGAGCAGAGTGGGTGCAGGGAAAGAGCAGGAAGTGAAAGGTCCAGATGGTAGGCAGCAGCCTAGGTGTCACCAGGAGCTAAGAGGAAAGAAGGAACTAAGAAGTAGGGAAGGTCCTCAGAGGCCTCATCAACCAGCGTAAAGAATGTGCTGGAGGACTTCCCTGGTGGCACAGTGGTTAAGTACCCGCCTGCCAATGCAGGGGACACGGGTTCGAGCCCTGGTCCAGGAAGATCCCACATGCCACGGAGCAACTAAGCCCATGCGCCACAACTACTGAGGCTGCGCTCTAGAGCCCGCAAGCCACGACTACTGAAGCCTGCGCGCCTAGAGCCGGTGCTCCGCAGCAAGAGAAGCCACCGCAATGAGAAGCCTGCACACCGCAACAAATAGTAGCCCCCGCTCGCCGCAACTAGAGAAAGACCACGCGCAGCAACAAAGACCCAACACGGCCAAAAGAATATAAATAAATTCATTAATAATAAAAAAAAAAAGAATGTGCTGGTATGGAGGAGGAAGAGAGCAGAAAAGGAGGAAGAGGGAGCTAGGAGCTGGAAAGGAAGGCCCAATTTAGCCCAAGCAAATGTTACTTCCTCAGTAATTCCGTCAAACCTCCCTCCCCCGCCAGCCCCCCACCCCCGCAAAGTGATGGCTGGGGAATCTGGCTGCAAGGGCTGAAGGTCTGGACAGAGACACTCCCCTGGGCAGGACCCACGGGACAGGGTCTGAAGCCTGCACAGGAAATCTCCATGCCACCCCGACAAACACCAACCAACCTCAGTCTATGGAGTTAGGGCAGGATGTTTGTTTTATGAGCATCTTCTTCAAAGAAAGACCAGCCTAAGCTCCTTGAGAGAGTCTGGAATCCTCAAAGTCAGCACTGCCCCAGGCACCCTAAGGATGGGCCCCGTGAGGTTTCCCTGGGGAGCCACAGGCCTGCCCAGGTGCCTGCAGAGGAGACAAGAAAGGCCTCCAGCCTCAGTGCTAGAGGCCCACTGCAAACAAAGGGACAAGAATGGGAGGTTCTCTTACATAGGTCAGCTGTGCCCCGGGTCTCTCAGGCCTTTCCCAGGCCGGTGCCTCTTAACCAACATGCGTGAAACAGTTGAAAAGCGGTGTCTTAAAAACGCATAATCAGCTTTTAAAAGAATAAGACTTAGTATTCACCTAAAAGGAATAAAAAATACTACACGACATTTCTGGAGGCCAATTTAACCATCTATATCCAGAGCATTTAGAATGTGTCCTTGGCCTAGTGGATTCCCTGCTAGAAATATATCCCAAGGATATAATCAAAAAATACCCACGGATGTTCACCACAGCATTCTCTATAAGAGAGAAGAGGAAAACACCTAAATTTAGGGGATTGCTTAAATATGTGGAAGGGTATATCATATACTGAAATATTAATAATTATAGGTGGTTTTAATTTTCTTCTTTTTGCTTGTTTCTATTTCCTAAATTTTCTGCAACAATCATAAATCTCTCTGTAACAAGAAAAAAAATCAATAAAAGCTATTTTCTAAAAAACAAAAGGAACAGATCCAAGATCCAAGAGACTGTGCATTCGTTGGACATTCAAATCTGAACTGGATTTGAACAAAACAAAACAAAACTGGACAGAGACACTTAAAACCACCTAAGAATATTTTCAAGGACTAAGAGGTGGTTTCCAGTGAAGGGAAATTAAAATCCTCCAGAAGGCCTGAGTGAGTGCAGGACGGGTGAGTCAGGACCAGGGAGCCAAATCCCCAGAAGAGTCAGGACCCAACATTTCTGTCCTTAGAGTAACTGCCGTGGTGGGGGAGGGGCTGGGGTAGAGGGCGGGGATGAGAACAGGCAGAGGGGCCAAGGTGTGAAAAAACAATTGTTACTTTTGTCCCTGATCAAGGAAAGGACAATGGCTATCTCTTTAGACAGTGAATTCAAGCTGAGTGAGATTTGTTCATCTACCTGGCAACAGGGAATGAATTTTTACAACCAAGGTATAGAAGCCCCCAAACAGAGGTGTGGAAGAGAAATTCTGATAAGCTCTGTAATTGAAGCAAAAGAACTTAGCTGATGTTACACAGAAATTTTTCCAGATAATGAGCTAGAACACAAGAAGATAACGGAGTGGAACGCTTGGGAGGGCGTTAAGAGTACCAGGTGTAGCATTAACAGAAGGTGGCCTTTGCGTAAGATGACCTAGAGCCCAAGGAAGGAAAAATCCCACAGGACGTGGACTTAATTATTCAAGCATCAGGAAAACCTGAGGAGCAATGGGAGATGTCTAAATTAATCCAGTCCTCTTTCTGATCAAAAGCTTTAAAATCTACCTCAGATATCAAAATTCATCCATTTGGGAAACGTTTATGGGGTGCCTCCTATCCATGCACGCATTCAGCAAACAGCCAGGTGCAAACTTGCTGTGGGTGCCACTCTGTGATGTTCAAAGCACTTCCACTTCCACTGGCCTAACAAAAACGGACAGCATGGGTCACTAGCATGCATCCCTCATAAAGATACCAAGTAGCACAGTGACAGGGTGCTGGACATGCCAGCTCAGGCCCATGGATCCTGAAGACTTCCCGCCCCCATGAGCATTCCTCAGCCCCAGTGGACCCTGACTCTCTCTTAAGAAATGATGACTCCAACTTGGAAAATAAATATGACACCACACATGAGGACAGCTGGTGCTGGATGATTCTGTGTCTCTTAAAGACATCAAATTCTTCCCCCAGGTGAAGCTGTATCCTATAAATTACAGCCTCGCATTATATATGGCCAACACCTTTAGCTTTGTTCTCCGTGGAGAATTTCTCTTCAGCAAAGAGGAAGCAGTCAATACCCTACTTTGAAAACAGCACAGGTGTTTCTGTGAGACAAAAAACAAAACAAAAATCAAAAAACCACCTCTTCCTCCCTTTAATTAAAGGGATTGCACCTGTGTATAGAAAAATAGAAAAAGTTGTTCTTCCAGAATCTTCCATGTACTAAGTACTTTCAGCCCTGAAAACGTCCCCACCGTAAAACAAAGTGAAGGCACCAGCTTACGGTACCAGGAAGTGCTCCCTTGGCACCTGGCAGCAGCTGGTACCTACCTGAGGCCAGTTCATAACGACAGTCATAAAAGTTCCCTTGAAATAGTGTTAAGGTTCAGACACTCTGATAAAAGCTGGGAACTTCAAAGATAGGACTGCAAAGCCCATCCCTAATCCTCCTCATTGTGTCTGATGTGGAGGGCTGGGTTCTGGGCTGGCTCCACCACCTACTGCCTGAGCTTTGCCCAGTAGGACTTGTGAGCCAGCCAGCCAGCTGGAGGAGGCGGGATGGAACTTTGCACTCACTCCCACAGTGGGTGGGGTGGGGGGGTTGTCCAGGCCATGGTGCACAGCCATTGGTCCTTGACCTATGAGAAGTCGGTTAAAAATAAAGGAAGGAAACAAGAAAATTCTGATCTACAGACATGAGCCCAATGATTCTGGAGTGAGAACTGGATTCAGTGCCAGGTTCCAAGGCTCTCTCCATGAACTTGGGCAAGTCATTGCAGACTTCCGAGCTTCAGTTTCTTGGTCAATAAAAATGGTAACCTCCCTAGGGGCTGCTGAGGGGAGTAACTAAAATACCCTATATGAAAATGCAGAACAAAGGTGTGATCCCTCTTCCATTCCTCCCTCCTTCCCACCCTCCCTTCTTTCCACCCTAACCTCCTTTAAAAAAATTTTTTTCTTAAATTAGGTAATATAGGGAATTTCCTGGCAGTCCAGTGATTAGGACTTTGTGCTTCCACTGCAGGGAGCATGGGTTCTATCGCTGGTCAGGGAACTAAGATCCCGCAAGACACGCGGTATGGCCAAAAATAAATAAATAAGTAAGGTAGTATATGCACAAAGTACAAAATTCAAAATGTAGAAAAAGGAACACAGTGAAAAGTCAGCATCTGCTGCGGGAAACCACTATTACCAGTCTCCTAGGTATCCTTGCAGAATGCTGCATAGCCAGGCATTCTGTCTCTTACTTTCTTGCTTAAGAAAATATCTCAGCAACCACATCGATACATAGGGAGCTTTTACATTCTTTCGTACAGCTGCACAGAGTTGCACTGCATGGTTATAGGATAATTTATTTACCAGTTCTCTAGTGATGGACATTAAGGTTGTTCCCCCCACCCCTTTTTTGCTTTTACAAGCAATGACGCAATGAACTATCTTGAAAAATGCATCATTTCACATGTATGCTCATATCTGTGAGAGGAATTCCCAGAAGTGGAGTTGCTTGTGCACTTTTAATAAATATTGCCGGGCTTCTCTGGTGGCGCAGTGGTTAAAAATCCACCTGCCAATGCAGGGGACACGGGTTTGAGCCCTGGTCTGGGAAGATCCCACATGCTGCGGAGCAACTAAGCCCGTGCGCCCCAACTACTGAGCCTGCGCTCTAGAGCCCGC
The DNA here is from genome assembly GCF_964165515.1 of Mesoplodon bidens. Lineage (NCBI taxonomy): Eukaryota > Metazoa > Chordata > Mammalia > Artiodactyla > Ziphiidae > Mesoplodon > Mesoplodon bidens. The sequence continues at coordinate 37,592,352 of NC_138178.1, forward strand.
GAGCCACAACTATGGAGCCTGTGTGCCGCAACTACTGAAGCCTGCACGCCTAGAGCCCGTGCTCTGCAACAAGAGAAGCCACCGCAATGAGAAGCCCGCGCACCACAACGAACAGTAGCCCCCCGCTCACCGCAACTATAGAAAGTCCGTGTACAGCAACAAAGACCCAATGAAGCCAAAAATAAATAAATAAAATAAATAAATTGATTAAATAAATAAATAAATATTGTCAAAACTCTCTTTATACAGGTTGTACCAACTTACACTCTTTCAACAGTTACGAGAGCATCTATTCCCACTGTCACTTCTCCATAGCAGAGTTAACACTTCTCTTATTACTAGTGGGGCTGAACACCTTATATGGTTAAGAACCAGTTGTATTTCCTTTTCTGTGACTGGTTCATAGCCCATTTTAAAAATTGGGTTGATAGTCTTTTTCTGATTGATTTTCTCTTTTTAGATATTAAGGAAATTAGCCCCATCTCTGATATATGTTGCAAAAATGTTTTCCCAGTTTTGAGAAGTAGGAGACTCTTTTGACTGTTTATGATGATTTTGCCTCACAGAAATTTTTTACTTGTGTAGGGTCAGATATACTAATCTTTTCTTCTATGGATTCTGGGTTTTAAGTCAAAGTTAAAAAGTATTTTCCCTGAGGTCATTTTTTATATTTAACATTTTTAATCCATCTGAAATTTATTGTTATAAAGTGTTCTTTTTTTAGACAGCCATCAGGTGGTCTCAAGTCACAAATTTTAAAATGCCACCTTTCTAAAATGTCACCTTTCATATTAATTTATCTTTGAGTCCCTTTTCTTTCTTCTCTTCCAAATCATGCCCCTTTATCTCAGAATCACGCTCTTTCTCTCCAAGGCCCTCCCATCCCTTCATTCCATTTGTGAGCCAAGAGTTGATCCATGTTATCATGACTGACAGTCATAAAAATTATGTTGAATCTCAGTATCTTAGAGCAAGTAGAGATTTCAGAAGTGTCCCTTCATTTTATAGCTAAGGACACTCAGATCCAAAGAGGTAAACCGGACCTGTCCAAGATCACAGGGTAGCTTAGTGCTTGTGATTTTTTTTATTACTATTCAAGAAGAACAGAAATATTGATTTTGCCATAAATTCCATTCAATCAATAGATATCTATTAAGCAACTACTCTGCCCAACAGTGAACAGGCACTGGGGCTCCAGAAATAAATGACACAGCTCTGACCTTTTAAGAAGTTCTGAGTCCAGTGTGGGGTCTGAACACACACATCCACAGACTAATAGGTAAGATGACAATGGCCAATGAATGTAGAAGGACTGGTTAATTTTGCAAGGGATGGCATGGAGAAGGCTCAGAAGATACATAGTTTTCAGTTGGGCCTGACATGACTAGGACTTTGTCCAAATATGGAGAGAAGGCATTTGGCAATAAGGGAACAATGGGACAAAGTGGGGGGTCTGGTGGTATATCGTCAGGAAGGAAGTACTCTGGCTTAGTGTTAGCTGTGGGCAGAGTTTTAAATGAAAAGGCTCCTCTGAGAATCTGTGGTCATTAGCCAGCCCTCAAGTGGGTTTGGGCTCTGGTCCTCAAAACTGCAAGCTAAGAATTATAAATAAATGACCCATCTGTAGGGTCTTAAGGGGTCTGGCAGAAGGCAACACATATTCTCCCTGGAAGAATGTACTCTCATCCCACACCTTAAAGAATTCTCACAGATAGAATTCTAACAAATATAAGCTCACAATAGAAAATCACTAAAAGAAATAAGCCCTCATGAGTGGGATGGAGCAGAATCATCAAACAACAGAACTAAACCTGTAAATACTTCAGATACTAGCATTACTGGATACAAAAAAAAAAAGCATGTTTAATATGATTAAGGAAATGAGGGGTTAAAAACCCAGGTAAAGAGTAAGAAATTACTGGGCTTCCCTGGTGGCACAGTGGTTAAGAATCCGCCTGCCAAGGCAGGGGACACGGGTTCAAGCCCTGGTCCGGGAAGATCCCACATGCCATGCAGCAACTAAGCCCGTGTGCCACAACTACTGAGCCTGCACTCTAGAGCCCGTGAGCCACAGCTACTAAGCCCACGTGGCACAACTACTGAAGCCCACGTGCCTAGAGCCCGTGCTCTGCAGCAAGAGAAGCCATCACAATGAGAAGCCCACGCACTGCAACGAAGAGTAGTCCCCACTCGCCGCAACTACAGAAAGCCTGCACGCAGGAACAAAGACCCAATGCAGCCAAAAATTAAATAAATAAATAAATAATTTTTTTTTAAAAGAGTAAGAGATTATTTTTAAAAAGTCACACATATTTGAAAAATGATAAAATAGAAACATGATGCTCATCCAGATTAAAAACTTAAAGAATGAACATCAAAGAAAATAACTACAATGGATCAAAACATATAAAGTATATTAAAATCTCTGAGTTGGACTTCCCTGGTTGCACAGTGCTTAAGAATCTGCCTGCCAATGCAGGGGACATGGGTTTGATCGCTGGTCCGGGAAGATCCCACATGCCGCGGAGCAATTAAGCCCATGCACCACAACTACTGAGCCTGCGCTCTAGAGCCCACGAGCCACAACTACTGAGCCTGCGTGCCACAACTACTGAAGCCTGTGCACCCAGAGCCTGTGCTCTGCAACAAGAGAAGCCACCGCAACTAGAAGCCTGCACACGGCAATGAAGAGCAGCCCCTACTCATCACAACTAGAGAAGGCCTGCAGGCAGCAATGAAGACCCAGTGCAGCCAAATAAATAAATAAATAAAATTATTCTTTTTTTAATCTCTGAGTTAATAGTGATATTAAAAATACCTCAGTGGAAGGGCTGAACAGAAAATTAGAGGTAACTGAAGAGAGAATTAATGAGCTGGAAGACAAATAAGAAATTACCCAGAAAACACTAAAAAAACCCCAAAAGATTGAAAATGAAAAAGAAGTTAAGAGAGGGGGGTGTGGGATGAATTGGGAGATTGGGACTGACATATATACACTACCATATATAAAATAGATAACTAATGAGAACCTACTGTATAGCACAGGGAACTCTACTCAGTGCTCTGTGGTGACCTAAATGGGAGGGAAATCTAAAAAAGAGTGGATATATGTATATGTATAACTGATTCACTTTGCTGTACAGCAGAAACTAACATTATAGAGCAACTATACTCCAATAAAAATTAAAAAACAAAAAAGAAGTTAAGATGTCAAGGAGATGTAAAGGATAGAATAAGATCTAACATATATCTAATTGGAGTTCCCAAGGAGAAACCAGAGAGAGAATGATAGAGAGATAAAAGTCAAAGAGATAAAGGATGAAAATTTTCTAAAACTGATCAAAGTCACTAATCTTTGGTTTCAGGAAGTCCAATGAATCCTTAGACAAATAAAATAAAATCCACTCCTAAATGCATTAAACTGCAAAACACACACACACGTGCACATGTGCGTGAACACACACCACCACCACCACCACAACAACAAAACAACAACCAGGGAGAAGAAATTACCTGAGACCAGTAACTGGGCTACTACCTTCTCAATATCAATAAGGAAAGCTGGAAGATAGGAGAACACCATCTTTCAATACTAAGAGACAATAACTGTCGAGCTGATGTATTATACCCAGTAAAACAATCTCTTAACAATAAATATGAAATAAAATTTTAGCCAAACAGGAACTGAAAGTTTATGATTAAAACATCTCCACCACATGATGTTCTGATTCCAGAGGGAAAGCCTGAGATGCAGGGATAAATATGGGTAAACAAAATGGTAACTATGTGGAAAATCAAAAGTTAACCAACCTTTCATTGCACTGCATTACTTGAAGAAAGATATGGATACCAACTAACTTTAAACCTTATGCAGTCTGCATGCACCAAAAGGACAGAAATAGAGTATGTAAGTTCCAAAGCAGTAAAGAGAAAAAAAGAGTAGAGAAAAAAAACAAAACAAAAAAAACAGAGAGGAAAGAATCAGAAAAAGAAGAAACAGAAAACACAAACTAAGATGGTAGGAAGCTATCCATATATACCCAAAACTATAACTAATGTAATCCCAGCACTAGGTTGTTCACAAGAGACATGAGGGCAGGGATACAGGCCAGAGAGTCCTCACTGTGCAGGGTGAAGCCATAGACATGGACGGGAAGCAAGTAGCAAAGAACCGTGGCTGAGGCACCAAAGCATAGCCAGGAGAGGAAGGAGTGGCAGAAAAAGCAGGAATAGAGAGGCAGGAGCAGGACCCAGAGTGATGAGCCAGAACCCACGACAGGCAAGAGTATCACGACAGTACAGCTACAGAGAAGCCAGGTAAGTAGAGGCCACCAGATGTGATCAGGAGGTGGCTGGGGACCTCTGGGAGTGGGGTGGGGGTGAACCTGCTGCTTCAGAGCTGGAGAGGAGAGGGGGAGAGAGGAAGTAGGGATGGAAATTGTGGCCTCTTCTTTGTGAAGTCCTAGGGTGAAGAGAAGTGAAATGGGAGGGGTGCAGGGGAGAGGCAGGGCCAAAGGAGAGGGAGACAGGTGTGTCAGTAGCTGTAGCGGGGAACTGGGGCACAGGAGGATGCCCAGTGCTCAGTCGTAGGGAGGCAGCCTGGGCAGGACATGGGAACGAGGGTTGATGGTGGGCATGAGGCCCAGGTGAGCAGGCAGAGGTATCCCAGCTTGGGGCAGGGGTGGGCGGGGTTGCTTCAAGTAGGGCTGTGCAGTGGGGGGCCTGGAAGGATTCAGAATTTCAGAGGTGACCTGCTTCCAGGTGATGGCAAGTCCACAGTGGTCCTGTGGCTAGCAAATGGATGGGAGGTTGAGACTGTGGGCCTAGGGACCCCAGGATTGGACATCACAGGGTGGGGTTAACCAACCAGCACCGCCAGCCTCCAAAGGGTCCCTAATGCTTACTGAGAGGCCCGCTCAGGTGTGGTCCTTGTGAGGACATTCTGACGTGGTGCATAAAGCAACCATTAAAGTTTGTACAATTTTTTTTTTTTACCAAAACCATGCAGGACAACCTTCCCGATCCAGAAGACAAACCACACATAACCAAGAGTCATCACAGAAGTTCTAGTCTCCCATGTAAATCTGCAGGGTGGACATTCCTGCTTTCTGTAGTGATCATTCTTACCTGATTTTGATTCCCTGTTTATTATACCCTGGGGGGCAGGGAAGGAAGAAAAGGAAGGCAGTTGGGCCACAATGTGATCCCTTATTCTCAACTTCCAACTGCACTGAAAATCCTCACATTTCCAACAGTTCTCTCGGTATTCCCAAAATATACACATGATAGAGCATATGTATTTAATATCAGAAACTCCTTTCTGATGATGGTTGTAGAAGACAGAACCAAAACCTCTCTAGAGATCAACCCACTTTTAATAGTCCCTTTACTCCATTTACAGATATATAGATTATAAAGATAATACATACTGGTAAATATTCAAATGAGTAAGAGAGATGACAAAAGGCCTCTGTACTTGGGGTAAAGCACTAGGGGTGGCAGAAGGGTCAGGTCTGTGAGCTACATACATTAATTAGTAGGTAAAAAAAGCCAGTTATTTTACCTTTTTTTTTTTTTGCGGTACACGGGCCTTTCACTGTTGTGGCCTCTCCCGTTGCGGAGCACAGGCTCCGGACGCGCAGGCTCAGCGACCATGGCTCACGGGCCCAGCTGCTCCGCGGCATGTGGGATCTTCCCGGACCGGGGCACGAACCCACGGCCCCTGTATCGGCAGGCGGACTCTCAACCACTGCGCCACCAGGGAAGCCCTATCTTACCTTTTGAAGCTGCTGATTCGACATACATTTGGCTCTGCTTTGGCCTCTAACATCCTTTAATCCCCCCCTTTCAGAATCTACCCCAATTTCCTGCGACCACCTCACCCCCCCTTATTTGACTGTGTTCAAGCACCTTCTATCTGATTCTAGAATTCTTAATTTACCTTGCAGTACTACAGCAGTCTTGTTTTCTAAATTTTTTTTTTTTTTTTTTTGCAAACAATCATGAGTTGGGCCCAACAGCAACACAGGCTCTCACGGGCTAGCCTGGCAACCCTGTGCTATTTGTAACACATTTCCCTTGGGAAAATCCTTTCAGTTTTACACACGAACTATTGGGAGATGCTTACTTGTAAAGTGGGGGCCTCTATAGTCTCAATTTTTGTTCTACCAAAAAGAGCTCTCCCTTAGCCCCACCTGCCCTGTTACTAAGGTAGGCTTTGCTAACAGGGACTCTGGGGCCTGAATGCCTGGGTGCCAATCCTGGTTCTGAAACTTACTAGGTGTGTGAACTCCGGAAAAGTATTCAACCTAAATGAGCTAATATATGGAAAGTGCCTGGCATAGCAGTAAGCACTGCATAATAAAAGAGCTGGGAGAGATTAGTCAAGAAAGCCCTTTGCCCCTAGTTCTGGGAGGCCACAGACCCCTTTGAGGCTGGTGAAAGCTACAGGTCCTCTCCCTAGAAAAGTGCACACACATGTAACCCTCTGCACAGTTGCAGGTGTAGCTGAAGCCCATCCACAGCGGCAAGGGTCAAGGAGCCCTGGTTCCAGCGCTCTGGTTCTCTCTACAGTGATGTGAGGATCTCAGGGGCAGAATACCATGGTAATTCCTGAAGTATTATGTTCATATGCATGGAACTGTCAAGCAGGTTCCTCCTGCCCTCAGTTTAGGCTCCACTTTTGGCAGAAATGTTACACCTTTCTTCCTCAAAGCCCTTTGACCCTTACCAATTTTTCTCTCGCTTCAGGTCAACTCATCTCTGGGTCACCTTAAGACAATCTCTCTGTGCCACAAAGCTCCACATGCTTTTTGCAAATTATTCTCATCTTTCCCCAAAGGATGGTCTGGCCCCCCCTTTAGTGCTTACTGAAGTCAGACCAGAGCATGGACTAGTAGCATATGCTGGCCCCCACCAAAGGCACCGTAGAGGTGGATGCTGTGTAATCCCAGGTCCTTTCCCTCAGTAAGCTTGGAGACAGCACACACCAGCAAAAGCCAAAGATCTGAGAAGCCAGAAGGAACTTGTGGGATGATCTAATTCCCTCGTTATTACTCCTCCAAGTCATTCCAAGTTGGGTGACTTGCCTGAGTCACCCAACTCATTCGCAGCAAAGCTGTGAACCTCCCAGTTCGGTACTTTGATTCCATCAGTATTTCTTAGACTTTACCACGCACGGGAATCTTGTTAAGATGCAGATTCAGCAGGTCTGGGGTAGGCCCGAGATCCTGCATTTCTAACAAGCTCTCAGGTGATGCTGATGCTGCTGGTGCATGGACCACATACAGAGTAGCAAGGCTAATGGACTATCAAGGCTAATGGACTATCCCACCTAGTTAAAGCCTCTTCACCCACCCTTTGCATGGCTGTTTAAATGCCCTTTCTTCAGGAAAGCCTCCCTTCCCCCGTCCTCCCTGATTATCAGCTCCCATGGTCTCTGTACTTTTTCCTTTGAAGCATTTATAACAACTGTAATTAAAGAGTATTTGTTTAATTATTAGTTTAATGCCTGTCTCCCAGGGAGACTGCAAGCTCCACAAGGACCGGACCAGCATACTGTCGATAAAAGGGCAGCTGTTGTGGGCTGGAGCAGCCTGGACCAGCATCCTTGGAGGAGGAAGGGAAGGCTTGCACTGGTGGGAAACACCTTCTAGAGGCCTCATGGCCAAGGGTGACACTTCTGCCTTTAAAGTTCCCACCAGTTTCAAATACATGCCAACTAAAATGTAACTTGAAAAGCAACCTTACAAAAAAAAAAGTCTCCTAAACCTTTATCAAAGATGTACTGAACAAATATATGTGGTAAATAAAAATAAATTTGAGGGCTTCCGTGGTGGCGCAGTGGTTGAGAGTCCGCCTGCCGATGCAGGGGATATATCGGGTTCGTGCCCCGGTCTGGGAAGATCCCACATGCCGCGGAGTGGCTGGGCCCGTGAGCCATGGGCCATGGCCACTGAGCCTGCGCGTCCGGAGCCTGTGCTCCGCAATGGGAGAGGCCACTACAGTGAGAGGCCCGCGTACCGCAAAAAATAAATAAATAAATAAATAAATAAATAAATAAATAAATAAATAAATTTGAATAGTGGGATAAATTTTTTAAAAAGTCTTTATCAACTGCAAAACAGTCCCAATCTGGTACTAGCCACTCTGCCTGGGGAATAATTAGGTCCCCAGTGAATATTCCCTTACAGTCCTCAGACACTGTGAGGGCCTTGGCAAAAGAAGCAGAGGGTCTGCTCCCTGACCAGCCTCATTCTGTTGCAGACCAACAATTTCTTTTCCAATTTTTCTGCTGCCATCCTTTCTAGCAACCCCAAAGCTCTGAATGCCCAGCTCCTTGGAGTGGGCAGAGATACCTGCACTCATCATCATTCTAGGGTGGCCAAGTTTGAGGTCAGTCCGCCTGGGTTCAGACACCACTAGTTCTGTGCCCTTGTATGTAACTAATTTCTCTGTGCTCCAGTTTCCCAATCTGCCAGATGGGAATAACAATGCAGTAACTAGCACCTGTGAGGACTAAGGGAGATGATACACATAAATCACTTACACAAGCCTGGCCCAAGATCTACGATTATTATTATCCTCCCCATATCCGGTCCAATTCAAGATCTCTCTATTGTTTCACACAAGTCTCCACCCAGTGGCTCCACCTCATTCAAAATTTACTCTTCCCAGCCCCTCCTGCCTTACCTGTCTGGAGCTTGTTCTAAGCAATGACTCACTGCAAAACTCTGCAGTTCCCATCAATCACCTCCCTGTCTCTGCCTCTGTGTGTCATTTGCGGGTCCCTGCTGGGAGGGAAATCTTTTTCCTCATGTCCAGTACCTTTATTCAACAAGTATTTATCGAGGGCCCGCTATGTGCCAGGCCCTGTTCTAGGCACAAGGGCTTAGCAATGAACAAAGAAAGACCTCTATCCTCGTGAACTGAAAGTAGTAAGAGATCTAACCCACGAACAGAGATCAGTTCGGGTCTCCGGCCCTTCCTTACGTCCCCATTCTTTTCCCTGACCAAGCCTAAATAAATCACACACAAGTACAAAGCATGAAGAAAACATTCCAGATCAAAAAATGCTCAGTGTGACTTGGGCACATCCTGATGACTAAACTGCTGCCCCGCTAAACTGGTTGACATTGAAGAAGCACGCATTATAACAGCCAGAAACACCCGGTTTCCCCAAGTAGTCACACCAGCCGTCAAATCCTCCAGAACAGTATGTGTAACACAACTAGAAAATAAGGTCCTTCATTTACTTATCTCATGAGGGTAGGATAAGCTCATGTTTTCATGTTCTCACAGTCACATTCTTTGGATGAAGCCTGATTTGGGTTCCCCAGCAGGAATACAGGCAGCAGCCTTGTGTTAACAGCACTGGAAATGGACTCTGAAAGCCCAGGTTTGAGTGCTGGCTCTGTCACTTACTGTGTGATTTCAGGCATGGAGCTTTTCTCATGCCTCACTTTCTTCAGATAACCTCTAAGGTCCTCTTCCAGCTTTGCAGTCTAAGGGCTGGGATCAACCACCATTAACATGAGACACAGGAGATTCAGATTCCTTAATTCAAAAAAAGAGCCCCTGCCCTCAGATCCGGGGGGTGAGCAAGCCGATGAAGAGCCTGTGGACAGCATCCTGAGATGCACCCGACTACTCCTTTACTTATTTACTCCCTTCTAACTTCAAACTTGAGCTTTCCAAGCACAACTCTGATAGAAATATCCCTGGGCCACAAGGCAAACCTAAAATAGAAGGCATGCAAAATCTCCGGTGGGCCCATTAGTCTCCCTTCCTCCAACTCAAAAAACCATTCCAGACCTTGTCCATCTCCTTGTCTCTAGACAGGGAGCCTAAAATAAGTCTCCCTGGTAGAAAACGCCTGGTTGGAACGGAAGTGACCCAAGTGCAGAACAAATGGCCCGCTGGCCACACACCACAGGACAAGGACTCACCTGGGAATCCGCTCTGAGGAGAAGAGTGAACCTCTGCTCCCACTGCAACTCACTGCACCTGCCTCCATGGGCATACAGGCAACCAGGTGAGCCTGGAGGAAAGAAAAATGTGACCCAAATGGCCAACTCCCCCTACCCTAAAGAAAGCAGCCCTACCCCCACTGCCCTCATGCAAGAAAGCCAGGTCCTGCAGGTTACTGGAGCACTAGTGCGGCTAGAACTACAGGTGACCAATTAGAGGTCCTGTTCCCAGACTGGCAGGTGCCTGGCACAGAGCGACGCAAGGTTCGAGGGCCAGCTGACAAAACCACCATGAGAGCTCTAGAAAATAACATTCGCTTTAAAACAAACGAGAAAGGGACAGCCATACTAAGTCTCAAAAATCAAAACCAGACAGGCCCATGGCTTTGATCACAAACACTAAGAATGCATTTTCTAAAGTCTAAAGACAATTAGGGGTGGTTTACTTCCCCTCCCCCACCTGGCCCGGCGGGTCCTTTGAAGGCCCCTGGCGAGGGCAAAACAGGGATGCAGGCTCCAGGCCCTCTACTTGGCAGAAATGAACTTTGACTGTTTTTACTTACACGTGTACAAAGGCAGGACTGAAAGAGCAGCTTCAAAGTTGCCTGGGTGAGCCCCAAGGTTCAAAGTCCCTCTCCGCACACCTATGGAGGAATCTTGTGAGTTTCCCAGGCGCCCACCGGAACTGGTCATGTCCCCTCCAGGTCTACACTGGCTGGGAGTTTCCATTTTGCACAGAAATAAAGGCGCTCTGGGTGCCCTTAGCAGTTAGGGCGCTCGGTCCGCTGCTCTAGGGTGGGCCACGAGGACAGTCCCTCATTGGACCGCTCAGACCGGGAAGGACCAGCACCTCGTAGTGACCCTGTGAAGACGCACCGGGCTGCGGCTACGCCTTGCCCAAACCATCGCAGAGCTTAGAGATACATTAATGATCGTTTCGGGTTAGTTAAAACCCACGCAAGCACCTCCCTGGCCTCTTAAATCTTCCCAAACTACTGCTAAGACTGGAGGGAAGCAGTTGCAGCCACCATAAAAGTCATCTTAAAAGGCAAGTTGGAAAAAAACCCGATACGCACTAGTTAGCAAGTCCGCGGTTAGGGGGGCGGTGGCACGAGGGCCGGATCTGTGGGCTCTGCACGCTGGCGGGGGCTGTCCCGTTGGTCCCCGAGTCCCCGCGCCCACCTGGCAGCCTCGGGGCCACTAATCTGACGCCGGCGATCACACCCCACAGCTCTGTCCAATTAGGAAAATGACCGCGAGGAGACGGAGAGAGTGGGCGACAAGGAAGGGGAACTGAGACTGAGGAGGCTAAGGACAGGCCGTGGAGACCCAGCCGGCCGGCGAGCGCCTTCAACAGGTCCCCGCCCCGGGGAGCGGGGCGTGCGGCGGCCTGCTGCCCCGGGGGCGCCCCCGACACCCCGGCGGCGCGCCCAGCCCTCCCCCACCCAGGACGGCGGGGACGCGCAGCAACCCCACCCGCCGGGAGAATAAAGTTTGTGGGCAGCGGCTGGGCGGGGCGGCGCGGCGAGGGGGTGAAACTTTGAGTCCCGGGCGGGCGGCGGGGGGAGCGTACTGGGCGCCGGGACACCCACGTGCGGGCCCGCGAGCCGCCGCCGCCGCCTCCGGGCCTCCCGCCCCGCCGCCGCCGCCGCGCTTTCCTTTCATTTTTGCTTCTCTCTCTCTCTCCCCTCCCTTTCTCTCTATCTCATTCGCGCGCTCTCCTCGCTCTCGCCCTCTTTCGCTCGCTCGCTCCCTCCTTCCCTTCCCCCTCCCCCTCCACACACCCCCCCCCCCCGCCAGACGCCATCTCTCCCTCTTTCCCCAGCTCTCCATGTCTCCCTCCAGCTCTCCGGCATGAGGGAATGTGGAAGTGAAAGGAAAAGACGACATGTTTGCGGCACGGGCCTGCGCGCGGCCGTCCCCGGGGAGAGGCGGGGGGCGGGTCGGCCGCGGCCGCAGTGACCCACCCCCGCGCCCCCCGCGCCCCCGCCGGCGCGCCGCCCGGGGCTGCGGGGTCGGGGGCCCGGGCCCGCGCGGGACACTCACCCTGGGTCCGGGCGCGGCTCCTACGCTGGGGCCCGTGACGGGCCGGGGCCGGGGGCTCCTGGCTGCCCACCGCCCGGGCTGCTGCTGCGCGCCCGCCGCCCGCCTCCACGCGCGCCCGCCGCCTGCTCCTGCCGCCCTCCCTCCGGCTCCTCTCTTTCTCTCTCTCTCTCTCTCTCTCTCTCTCTCTCTCTCTCTCCCTCTCTCTCCCCCCCTCTCTCGCTCGCTCGCTCGCTCGCTCGCTCTCTCTCCCTCCCTGGAAGAAGGGAATGAGGCAGGGCTGACGTGAAGGGATGCAAAACAGCTCCTCCTAACCCAGCTCGCGGAGGAAGAGAGACAGAAAAGCAGCCCTTTTATCTCTCTTTTGTTTTCTCACTTCCTTCCACCCCCCAACACCCCCCTCTTGTCAGCCCAAGTTTTCTTTTCTCTTTCTACCGCAGAGAGGATTTTTCTTCCTTTCTTTCTCTTTCTTTCGGTTCAACTCTCCCACTCAAATTGAAAGCCTGGAGGGTTTTCTCTCTCTCTTTTTTTTCTTCCCTCTTTTCTTCCTTCTTCCTCCTTTCTTATTTCTCTAAAAGGGTTTTGTTTGCTGTGGGAGTTTCGTTTGAAAATCAAGTCACGCCTTTTTTCCTCCTTTTCTTTCTCTCTCTTTTTTTCTCCTCAGCAGAAAAGGGGAACAAAGATTAACTGAAGCGGGAGAGAGGGGGAGCATCAGAACCTCGCATGGAAATGGGGGGCCCGGTCCTGCCCGCCACAAAGGGGGCCAGCTTCCCCCACCGTGGGAAGCTTGGGGCGTCCTCCCGAGAGGAGAGTCGGCGGGGCTGGGGGTGGGGGACACGGGTTCTGGGTGCGGGTTCCTTCTGAAGTGCGGGCGGGGGCCGCGGAGCCCACCCCTCCCCAGGCAGAGGTGGAAGGCTGGGTGTGTTCTTCACTTATGTATTTTTAAAGTAGGCAGATGGGCGTGGAACAAACATCCCCGCGGAGCACTAAACTGTTAGAAGCCTTTAAGCAGCTGTTTGCAGAGCCCTGGACGTCCAGACTCGAGGGAGCGGTGCGGACTGCGAGCGCCAGGGCCCGGATGGGGAAGGGGCTCCGAGGAGCCACTGGGATCGGCCCCTCGTGGGCTCGCCAATCCCACGGCCCGGGCCTTCGCCCCCGGGCGCACTGCTGGGGAGCGCCGAGGCGTGGCCGTTGGCAGCGCGGGGGTCAAGCCCCTGGCGCCTTCCTGCAGGGCCTCGGGGCTTGGCACAGCCTTGCCTCTCCCCGGCTTCCGACCCGACCCTCGGCCTCTAACCTCCAGCCGCTTCTCCACTCCGAGCCCTCGGACAGGATGCGCGGTAGAGCCTCCCCGAAGGGTCAGTTATTCATGGGGCGCCTGGGCGTGTTCCCAAGACCTGCTCTGCCTTCTGCTTCTCCAGAGAGGTGGGGAGAAAACAGGGGGAAAGTTCCCAGAGCAAAGTTGGCCACATTTCTCTTTTGCCCAAGGAAGTATTGAGCACCTGCTGGATGCCCGGCACTTGGACTGGGGCTACTGCCAGGGGCTGGGGAGAAACGTGAGTCTTCATGGGCCCTGAGAGTTTCCACAGGAAACAATGCCAGAGGAGACTGCAGCTCAGGACCAGGTCATCGAGAGGAAGGAAAGCCTGGATCCTCTCCCCTCCCTCCTCTCTTCCTTCCCCTTCTCTTCCTTCCTCCCGGCTGCGTCTCCTTGGCTCCACCCCTTCTCCTCATCAATTCCTCCCACACTTCCCTGCTCTCCCTGGCTTTTCACTGGAGGGTCCCTTCTCCCAGCTAGGAGCAGATGCTGAGCCTCATTGTCTCTCCCCCTCAGTGACTGCAGCCTCCCGGGGACAGGACCTGCCACTCTTCACCCCTCCCCCCAGCCCGCAGGCCTGGGCCTTTACAGACTGGAGCCCCAAGGCCACTGACCCTCACCCCACCCTATACCAGCTCCTGGTGTGAGCAATGACTCCAGTCACTCAGAACATGATTTGTTTCTGACTGGGAGTGAGAAAACAGTAGCCTGGTACTTGCTTTAGCAAGGAGGACACCATGATTTTAATGTCAGTGCACTGAGCCCTGGATGACCCCAGAGCATCCCCCCGACTTTGCCCTCTTAGCGCGGTGTACAGGGAGCTACATTTCTGTCATCTTAGGTCCTGTTTAGTGCACCTAAGCTATACCCTCCAAATAAAGCAAAACAGCTCTCATAGTCCAGCATTCACGTAACAAATGCTTACCGAGTGTCTACTCTGTGCCCGCTCCTATGCTTGGGTGCTAAGGACCTAACAACCAATGGTACACGCGGTTCTCACTGAGGCTTTGCAGACTGGCAGGGGAAGAAGCAAGAAGACAGGCAACCACAATGCCACATGTTACATGTTAAGGATGAACCAAGGAAGCACCTAAAAAAAGGGTGCTTGGACTAGGGTGATCAGGGATGGCTTCTGGAGGAGGTTACATCGAGATGCGTAGGCCTGTGCCAGGTAAACGCGTAGGAAGGCACAGCCTGTCCAAAGGCCCCAAGGGAAGAGAGCACATTCTTGCAGATTCTGGGAACCTCCACAAGTATTTGCTGCAGTGGTGAGTACAGTGGGGGAGTGGGGACACTTTGGTGTCAGGGCACAAGGCGGGGGAGGGGAGAGTGGGGAGTGGGTCAGGCAATAAGTAAGGGAGGGGGCCGGATATCAGGGGCCTCTTCAGATTTTAGCCTCTCCCACTTGCTAACTTCATGAACTTGGGTGATTATAGTTTCCTTCCTTATAAGATGGGGGTAAGAAGACCGGTGGGCTGCAGAGACAGTGTCTTATGTTTAAGCGCCCAGGCTTATTTGCTGTATAACCCTGGGCCAGTTGACCTCTCTGAATATAAGTTTTCTCATCTGTGAAATGGGGTGAAAACACTTGACTCACAGGGTTTCTGCAAGGCTTAAAAGGCTTAAGACATGCCTAGCTCAGTGTCTGGCACATAAGCTCCAATACATGGTAGCTTTTATTCACTGTTATTATAGATCAAGGAGTGACAGGGAGGTGCCCTTACAACCCAGAAACGAGATTTATGTTCTGGGTTGAAACTAGAGTGAGTCACCATGCTCGAAATGCAGTGAGCGGACTGTGGAGGAAGCATTCCTTCAGAGGATACCCTGTGTCCCCACAAGTGGCTGGGATTGGGGAATACCTACGTCTGGCCAAGATGGCCAGTGTGTCATCTCAGGAACAGGACTGGAATGTGAAGACTGTGGTTACCAAGGCCTGGCCTGATCAGTGGAGGTAGCCTGCCTGAAGAATAAATAGGAATCAGAAGAGAGTGGGCCTCGTAAAATCCTGGAGGGCCCCTTGGAGCAGGCGCCTGGCTGTGTTTGCTCAGTGGAGAGAAGTAGACACAGAAGTTCACACCGGGGAGGGGGAGAAAGAGACTTTGGACTCTTCCAGAGCCTGAGTTAAATCTCTCAAAACCTCTTAGTCCTTTGCTTGGGTTCCTCATTCTCCAAGCAACCTGCAGATGAACTTGGCACCAACTAAATGCCCCCTGGATCCAGACAGACACCAGGGTTCCAGTTCCTGCGTTGTAAACCTTTTACGCTTCTATTATTTCTTTATGACACAAGTTCATTGTGAGGATAACCAGCTAAGCAAAACAAAGAGAACTCCAGTAGAGACATTATATTTTTGTATGTGTCCTTGGACGTTTTATATCCACATATCTACATGTAAAATGCACATAGTAATAAAACTATGCAAAGTGAATATTGTTAAATGAATGACTATACATGTAAATATATTAACAAAATTTACAAAAATGACGTAACGCTATTCCTACTGAATGGCAACCACTTTTACCCCATAATATGTCACAAATAGCTTTCCCTGTCTGTAAACATCCACATTACCATTCCTAACAAATGATATTATTCCATGGTATGCATTTATCTTACCTGTTTAAACAAATTGCTGGACTTGTGGGATATTTCCAGTTTTTCACTTTTATGGACCCACTATGATAGACATACTGTACAGTCACCTTTGTGCCAGGTAAATATCATATTCTTCCCCCCAGGCCGTGCTGCGTGGCGTGCAGGGTTTTAGTTCCCCAACCAGGGATCAAACCCGTGCCCCTTGCAGTGGAAGGGCGGAATCTTAACCACTGGATTGCCAGTGAATTCCCAATGTCATATTCTGATCATCATTTTACAGCTGAGGAGACTGAGGCACAGCAAAGTTTAAAAGTTTTCCAAGGTCATAGCTATTGAGTGACTGAGCCAGAATTTGCAGCCAGAGTTTCCAGTTGGGAGTTCCTTTCAGCATCTGTTTTCTCCTTTTCTTTAGCGTATCCCTTCCTCATACCTCCCCGTTTTCTCTCCCAGATCACCTCCCTGTGAGAACCAGTCTAGGTAGGTGACCCACTTCCTTCTCTGACACCTGAGTAACTTCAGTAATGTCCATCTCCTGGGGTTGTTGGGAGGAATGAAAGCAGGTGATAAATGACATGTAATGCATGATACTGTATTTGGGAAATTGTGAAGCCTGTGCGAATGAATGTTAGGAGGTACTAACAAGGGCCTAAGCTCACAGTCAGATGCCACCACCTTTAGCCAAATCCCCTGACCTCCTCAAACCTAGGAAGTAAGCCTCCAGATTCACACTAGAGAGAAAGAAATCAACTGTTCCGATGCAGAAGCAATAAAGGAGGCATCCCCCGAGCATTTCAGGAGCCCCACAGTTGCTCCCCACCCCCACCCCAGCCCCACAGCTGGAACGGGAGGGAAAATTTGTTCATCTAAGGTTTATTCATGCTCATGATTTCCCTGAGGGAGGATGCATTCATGTCACAGACCTTCCAGAATGTTTGTATCCATCTCTGAAAATCTGAGGAATCGAGTAAGCCGAGTAAAGGGATGAAACACAGCTCTTCCGTGTTTCAGTTGACGTGTTCATCAGAGTAACTGCTGGGAGATTAGCAGATGATTATTAAAATCTGTTTCTTTCATTGGCAGAACCAAACAAACATTAAAAATATACATCAGTGACTTTGCAATGTCTATTATTTGATTTTGAGTATCAAACCTCCCCACTGGATTCCAGCCAATGGAAGATGCAGGACCCCACGGCAGAACTAAATGGGGCTGCAGAGAGCAGAGGTGGACCTAGGGCTTCTGAAAGGATGGGCTTGTGGCAGGGGGACCCAGAACTGGAGAGTCACCGAGAACTAAGTCAATGACCGGAGTCCCACAGAAGTTGTGTTGGGCAGCAGCTCAGAATTCTCATAAGTGTAGTAGCAATTTAGGAAGACTAAATTGCAGGGAAAACCCAAAGAAAGCAAAAGTCTGTGTGGATAGATGGGGTGAACATCTGACATTTGTGCATTATTTTTCAAGGAATAATGACAAGGTACACCTCCTCTGATCCCCCTTATGACCAAGGGTGCATAGTTGCATGGCTCTATTCCCATCATGGTTTGGACCAATAAGTTAACTGGCCTTATTTGCATAAATATAGGAATAAAAATAAGCTAAAAGAACATGGGACACCTACCATAAACAGGAAACTGCTAGCTTCACTAAACAGTTAAAAAAAAATTAAAAACATAAAAGCCACAATGATGGGACTTCCCTGGTGGCACAGTGGTTAAGAATCCGCCTGCCAATGCAGGAGACAGGTTCGAGCCCTGGTCCAGGAAGATCCCACATGCCGCGGAGCCACTAAGCCTGGGAGCCACAGCTACTGAGCCTGCGCTCTAGAGCTTGCGAGCCACAACTACTGAAGCCTGCATGACACAACTACTGAAGCCCACACTCCTAGAGCCCATGCTCCGCAACAAGGGAAGCCACCACAATGAGAAGCCTGCTGACCACAACGAAGAGTAGCCCCGCTCGCTGCAACTAAAGAAAGCCCGTGCATAGCAACGAAGACCCAACGCAGCCAATAAAAAAAAAAAAAAAAGTTTATGTCTTTTGATGAGTAACTTAAGTTCTAGAAATCTATTGGAGGGAGAGTCATCAGTGTGGACAAAGATTTGAGTTAAGGGACTTCCCTGGGGGTCCAGTGGTAAAGAATCTGCCTTACAATGCAGGGGACTCAGGTTCCATCCCTGGTCAGGGAACTAAGATCCCACATGCCGTGGAGCAACCTAACCCGCACGCCACAACTACTGAAATTGCACACCTCAGCTAGAGCCCTTGTGCCGCAAACTACAGAGCCAACGTGCCCTGGAGCCTGTGCACCACAACTAGAGAAGAGAAAACCCACAAGCCACAGCTAGAGAGCCCATGCGCCTCAACTAAGATCCAATGCAGCCAAAACTAAATAAAATAAATAAATAGTATATTTTTTAAAAAGTTGTGAGTTAAGGGTGTTTATCAAAGTGTTATTTATGTTGGCAAAAATTACACCCCCCCCAAAAAAAAGGAAAACGACAGAAGGAAAAAGCAATAACCCAAGTATTCAACAGCAAGGAAATGTTTAAAGAAGTTATGGCATGCACGTTTGATATAATACTGCATAGCTATTAAAAACCATGTTTTTGAAGAATATTTAATGACCTGGAAAATGTTTGTGATATAGTGAGTGAGTTACAAAATTGCATGTGCAATTATATTTTTGTCCAGTTTTGTATATACATATATATTTATCCCAAAAAATACATATAAAATACTTGAGAGGAAATACAAACAAGTTTAAAAGTTATTTGTGTTTGTTGGAATTATAGGTGATTTTTATTTTCTTCTTTGTCTTAGTGTATTTGATAAATTTCTATAATGATTATATTATTTTAAACAATAACCTATATATTTAGAGAACAAGACATGGGTTTCTCATTCACTCCACAGTCAACGGTGAAAAGACCCAGGCCAGGCCTTCAAGGATCTTCCAGTTCACAGGAGAAACAGCCAAGCAAACAGGAAGTTACACTACAGAATGCAATTGTTTCTCCTCCCCTGGAAATGTTTGAAGACCTAGGAGGAAAGAGGAACCAGCATTTTGGTTGCTGATGATTTGGACTCTGGGTTGAATAGACTATCTATTGTGAAAGTGTATTGTGCAAAAACTGAATGGGGCTTTTTGTGAAGGGAGATAAAGAGGGTGTGGTTTGGGAACTGGGAGGGTGGGGGAGGAGGAGGCAGGCCTGGAAGCGGTGGGCAGAGCCGCCCTGAAGTTCCCCCCAAGTTGTACTTCTCAGCCTGCACCTGGGTCGCAGTGTCCAGGGTCAGCAGAGTACCTGGCTCTGTATCCGTTAACAGGAGCTCAGTAAATGTTTAGTCAGTGTTTATTATCCATAAGAACAGATGAATGAATGAGAATGTAACATCAGGGATCACTCTCATGAATTTCCTTAAAGGCATTAATTAAACATGTTGTCTGAAGAAGAAAGACTCCATTGTGAAACCATGATGATGAGCAAGACAGGAGGGGAATTTAAAGCCTTCTCCACCAAGGCAGCAAGGGATGTGTGTGTGTGTGCACGCGCAGGAGTGTGTCTGAATGTCTGCTTTAGCGTCAGGAGGGACCTGGGTTCAAGTTTGAATGTGGCATTGAGTGAAGTCTGAGGAGCTCTTGGCTATGGCGACTTGCAAGCTGTTTGCTCTTGGCCAGACTCAGTTTCTAAATGCTTTACTACCTAGAAAATGGGGCTTAAGGTGACTTATGTTCTTGGAGACCAAATGAGATAATGGAGGTAGGATAATGCTGCGTAGACAGCAAACACTCTGCATATAGAACAAGCTATTAATGTCAATATTATTACTTGTAAACCCCGAGGCATCACCTGCTTGGCAGGGGAGGGGGAGGAGTACCATAGGGTGATGGTGTTGCTATGTTCACTCTTCATACAGAAACTCTCTTTTTGTCCTTTATTTTGGTCTTTTTACCTTTATTCTTCACTTCATCAACAAATATTTATTGAGAACCCACAATGTGCTGTCCATCCTTAAGGGTCTCCCAGGTAACCAAGGGTGACAGATATGACTAGGGATGACTTTCACAGGAGTAGAAGAGGGGTGCCCAACTCTTCTCTTTGGGAAATCTTAGAAGAGGTGATGTTTAAAGTGAGTCTTGAAAGAAAAGTGGGAACGTGCTCAGCAAAGCAAGGGAGACAGGGCTGTGAGCAGGCAACAGACTTTAGGAAGTTACTTAACCTCCCTGGGGGGCCGTTTCCTGCTCTGAAGAATCCTGCCTCACCTTGAAATAAGACAATACATGCAAAGTGCCTAGCATAGTGCCTGGCCTTTAGTCGGTACTGAAAAACCAGTTCTTTGTCCCCTCTGTATCAAAATCACTTCCTCTTTGAAGCTTACTTCCTGTTCACATTTTGTTCTTTTCCCCAGTTCCTGAAGGCATACTGACTTTTGGCTTAGGCTGTAAATTACTCAGCCTGTTTTCCAGGACGCAGAAAATAATTTAAAAAATGGATCACAGTTTCCTCCACAAAGAAAACCGCAATAAATTCGAAGTACAAATGTCATATGGATCACATCCTTTGCTCACAATATGCTAAAACTAGAAATTAATGTTAGAAATTGACTATTTAAATTTTCCAAAATAGCTTTTGGATAAAGGAGGAAGTCAGGAATTAAGTGGGGTTTTTTTTTGTGTGTGTGTGTCTGTGTGTGTGTGCTTCACTGCCTTTATTTTATTTTTTGCGTGAACACAGTTTTCTTTGTGTGTGTCTAACTTTTTAAATTTTTATTTATTTATTTATTTTGGTTGCGCCGGGTCTTAGTTGAGGCACATGGGATCTTTAGTTGCAGCATGTGGGATCCTTTTTTTTTAGTTGCAGCATGCGGACTTCTTAGTTGCAGTATGCGAACTCTTAGTTGTGGCATGTGGGATCTAGCTCCCCGACCAGGGATCCAACCCTGGCCCCCTGCATTGGGAGTGTGGAGACTTACCCACTGGACTACCAGGGAAGTCCCACGTCTAACTGTTTTTTAATTGAAGTTTAGTTGACTTACAATATCGTGTTAGTTTCAGGTGTGTAGCACAGTGATTCAGTTAATTATATATATATATATCTATAGATCTATAGATATATAGATCTATATATATATAAGGAGTGTGATAATTTAGAAAAAAACACAAAGAAGAACCACACCTAGGAAAACCAACAGTATGCGTGCAAAGCTTTATTCAAAATTTTGTTTAGTTTTTTAAATGATTTTATTATTAAACCCAGAAAAATTTAAACAAACAAAATATTCATTAAATAATTTAGCAATGTGCAGAAACAAAAACCCCAAATAAAGTTGAGGAAGGAAGAGATCAGGAAAAGAAACAGAAAAATATAAATTAGAAAATAGAACAACTGTTGAATTATTACATATGTCCTTGAGTTAGTTCTTTTTGTAAAAAGAAGATCTAAATAACACAATGGACAAATGTAACTAAGGAAAAAAAGCAGAAACAAACACAACTTAAGGTGAAATGGTGGAAATGACAAAAATAGACTTAAAAATATAAAAGAGTATGATGTGAAATTGTTGACAAATTTGAAAACTTCAGAGATAATTCTTTGGAAAAGAAAAATAGAGAAGTTTCTCTGACAGAATCAGAAGTAGAAAATCTAAACCACCTCCTTCAGCTTCTGCTTAGAAGCAGTGGACAGAGTGCCTGCCCCTGACCAGCTTTCCAAAGCTGCACTTTTTCTTGGCAGCATTTCACACCATCTGATGTGACATATGCCTAATTGCTTACTTGTTTCCCTTTTTCTCTCCCCGCTAGCATACGAGCTTCCTGAGAAGAGAGAGAACTTTGTTTTGTTTTTTTAATTAAACTTTTTATTTTGAGATAATTGTGTGTGTGTTTGTGTGTGTTTAATTAAACATTATATTTTGAGATAATTGTAAGAAAACTATTTTGGGAATTCCCTGGCAGTCCAGTGGTTAGGACTCGGCTCTTTCACTGCTGTGGCCCAGGTTCAGCCCCTGGTCGGGGAATTAAGATCCTGTAAGCTGCGAGGAGCAGCAAAAAAAAAAAAAAGAAAGAAATCTGTTTTGCTTGCTGCTGTATCCCTACTGCACAGAACTGGGTCTCGGGCATAGCAGGCACTTGAAATAAATACTAGTTTAATGAATAAATGAATTGAGTAAGAATTTAAGAGAGATATCAAGAATGTTGTGCCCCAAAATTGTGAGTTCAGGTGGTTTTACTGGGGAAGAGGGTGTGTCTTCTAAAGTTTTGAGGCATGGGTTATATAAACTAATCCAGAATATAGCATTTTCTATATGAAGAAAACTACATTTTTTTTTCCTAAGGCATAAAAGCAAAGACTTTTTTTTGGTGTTTTTGTTTTTCTTTGGCCGCACAGTGCATGAGATCTTAGTTCCCCGACCAGGGATCAAACCCGAGTCCCTTGCATTGGAAGCACAGAGCCTTAATCACTGGACGGTCAGGGAAGTCCCAAAGGAAAAGACTTGACTATGGAGAGATATACTTTATGCCTGATGCAAAAGCTAAATGATGTAAAGATGGAAAGGTCAAATTAATTTGCAGGCTTAATGCAAATCCAAATGTGATTTTCGTTCAAACTTTTACAAAAAAGATTATAAAATTCATTTAGCAGAATAAATAGGTAGAATTTCAAAGGAAGTTTTGTAAAATAAGAGTAAGGATAGAAGGAATAGACCATCTAGCCACAAAACATATTAGAAAATTGTGATATTTAAAATTCTGTGGTATTAGGACAAAAATATATAGTTGTTTTAGTAGCTTAAAATAGGGTACTTGGAATGAGATGATGATACATATATTAATTTAATGTGTAATAAAGTACCATCATCGGGAAAAGAAAAGGTTATTATTATAATTTTTAAAATAAATTTATTTATTTTTATTTTTGGCTGCGTTGGGTCTTTGTTGCTGCACGCAGGCGTTCTCTAGTTGCGCTGAGTGGGGGCTACTCTTCGTTGTGGTGCGCGGGCTTCTCATAGCAGTGGCTTCTCTTGTTGCAGAGCATGGGCTCTAGGCACACGGGCTTCAGTAGATGTGGCACGTGGGCTCAGTAGTTGTAGCTCACAGGCTCTAGAGCGCAGGCTCAAAAGTCGTGGCACACGGGCTTAGTTGCTCCACGGCATGTGGGATCCTCCCAGACCAGGGCTCGAACCCGTGTCTCCTGCGTTGGCAGGCGGATTCTTAACCACTGCACCACCAGGGAAGCCCAGAAAAGGTTATTTTAAAAATTATTTTGGGCTACTGGCTGGCAGTTTAGGAAAAAAAAAAATTATATCCTCACCTCACATAATACAACAAATAAATTCTATCTGGACTTAATAACAATCATAATAAAGATCAAATGTAAAAATGTTGTAAGGAAGAGAAAATAGATACTTTCAAACACCTGGAGAAGAAATGACTTCCTAAGCTTAGAACGAATGGAAGAAATCAAGGGAAAAGAGAATATTTTTGGTTGTATAAATAAGTCCAACTTTACCATGGTAAGAAAAAAAAAATTATCTCTAAGAGATATTAAGTGAAGAAGGCAAGTTGCAGTTAGTTCACATAAAGTTCACATAAAGAAGAAAAATGTACACAAAAGAAAGCTATATATTTTTGTGAATATATTAGGTGTGTAAATACCTAGGAAGTGGTGAGGAGGAATATACACAAACTGATAGCATTTGGAGTGGGCTAAGGGGATATTTGCTTTATTTGAACTGTATGAATTTTAATTTCATACAAGAATATACTCATGTATCACTTGTGTAATTTTTAAAGAAAAAGTGATGACAAAACTAAAAAAGATTGTGTTAAATACATTTAAAGCCTTTTTAAAAATTATATAAAGAACTTGTATAAATGATTTTTTAAACTGTAAAATCCAAATAGATAAATAGTTAAAAGGTACCATGAGTCAGGTCACTGAAAAGAAAATACCAGAAACAAAACTAGCAGAAAATGTTCGCACTCACAGTCATTTAAATAAATCCAGAGTGAAAGCTGTCACTGAAGATCAGAATTCCAACTTCTCTTCTAGGCCCCAGGACCAGCTCAATCTTGGGAAATGGGCAACTTGCGGGAACCTGCAGCAGAGAGGAGGATGGGGGGCCCTGCCCGGATCCTCCCAACTGGAGATTTTGCCGGTGTTGGCTGCCCATCCCTTCCTATGGGGTAGATGGTCCTGTCTTGCCCCTACTTTGCCTCCCTGCCTTCTCTGCAACAGAGTGCAGTGCGGGGAGAAAGAAAGAGATCTGCAGAGAGCTGGTGGGGTGGCCCAGTCTTCAGAGAAAATTGAGGCTATTTTGTCTAGTGCCCCCACACAAGTGTCCTTTCTTAGGGACTGAGCACCACAGCAGGGGGGGAAGGTTGGCTTTAGGGCTTCCTTGAGCTGGTAGGAAACCATGGGAAGAGGTGGGCAGGAATGATGAATACAAAGGGATTATGAAGCACTTGGAGTAGACTGGACATCCTTGGGGATAGGGACCTTCTCTTTTGCTGTCTAGATTCCCCAGCATTTGTTTACACTTGAGCTGCACAAGTCTACACTGTGTGGGCTGGCACAGTGGAGCTGCTGTGTGCCTGCAGATGATTCATGTCTCTTTTTCTGGATGTGGACAACCTGGGTTGAAACTCAGCTCTACCTACTACCTACTTGACACTAGGAAAGTAATCGAACCTTCCTGAACTCATTTTTTACTTTTCTAAATGGAGGACAAGAACAGAGCTCCCCTCCAAGGGCTGTGGAGAGGATTTAATGAGAGAGTGAAGCATGAGCATCGGGTCAGGCACAGTAAAGGGTTAGCAAATGGTAGCTGGTACATTATTCTCTAAAGACCTGGCCTCTTACAGCGCAGCACAGGTAGGTCATGAATTTGAACTTGTGCATCTTGTGGCTGCTGGCCATCTCCACTTGCATGTTCTTTTTTTTTTTTAATATTTTATTTATTTATTTGGTTGCACCAGGTCTTAGTTGCAGCAGGCGGGCTCCTTCGTTGTGGCATGCAAACTCTAAGTTGTGGCATGCATGTGGGATCTTAGTTCCCTGACCAGAGATTGAACCCGGGCCCCCTGTGTTGGGAGCATGGAGTCTTAACCACTGCGCCACCAGGGAAGTCCCCACCTGCATGCTCTCTTTACATGTCACTTGTCCAAAACAGACAAGTCTCCACGCCAAACCTGTCCCCACACTGGGCTCCTGTCAATGGCACCGCTGTCCATCCAGGGCCAACGAGAAACCTGGCACTCCCTCTCTTTCACCCTCAGTGGCCATCAATGCCCAAGGTGTATGGATTCCACCATGGAAATACTTTTCAGGTATACATCACCCAACTCCCACAGGCCTGGTCTAGCTGCCAGTGTTTCCCTCCCTTGTAACAGCCTTTTAGCTACTCTCTCTGCATCTAATCTGGACTCCTTAGACCCATTCTTTAAAAAAAAAAAAAAACCTCTTAATGACTTAAAGCTTTTAATGGCTTCTCACTGGCCTTAGGATAAATCAAAATAAATAGTAAAAGTTATTGAGCAACCACAGTCCTTCCTCAGTATCTGTGGGGGGTTGGTTCTAGGATGCTCAAGTCCCTTATATAAAATGGCACAATCTTTGCATATAACCTAAGCACATCCGCTTGTGTACTTTAAATCATCTCTAGATTACTTGTAGTACCTAATACAATGTATATGTTATGCAAATAGTTGTCAATACGATGTAAAAGCTATGTAAATAGTTGCTGGTTTGACAAATTCAAGTTTTGCTTTTCGGAATTTTCGGGAATATTTTTTCAAATATTTTCAATCCAAGGTTGGTTGAATCCGGGGATGTAGAACCTGGAGATAAGGAAGATCGACTGTATTGTGTGCCAGCCACCGTCTTAAGTGCTTTACCTGCTTTATCTCTTTCAACTCTGGAAACCCTATTAGATAGATACCATCACTTCCAGCTTGCCCGGTCACCTTCAACAAGTTAATTTAGTGACTCAGTTTCATTATCTGCTAAGTGGTGATAATACCTTATCTCTTAGGGTTATTGTGAGGATTAAATTAGTTATATCATGTAAAGTGCTTGGAAAAATGCCTGGCATGTAGTAAGCGCTTATTAAATTTAGCTAAGTGTTGGAGAAGACACCCCATCTTGCAGCTAGGGAAATGGAAACAGAGAGGTTAAGAAACTCCCCCCCCCGCCCCACCAAGCCCCACAGAGGGGAAATGGCCCAGTCAGGATTCAACCCAAGCCTCTTGACACCAGTCACTGAGCTGAGTCTTCAAGGAGACTGTTACTCACCAGCCTGTTACTCACCAGCCTCTTCCAAAGCCACCCTCACCTGCTGTACTCACTGCAGCCCCTAAAGGCACCTCAATCTGTCTTTTGCATGCTGTCCCATCTCTTATGGGCCTCTGTCTCTTCCAGGAAGCCCTCCCTGGACCCCCAGACCAGGTTAAGTGCTTGGTATGTCCCTCCCATGGACCCTCCCTCCACTTCTTGGCAACACTTTGCACATTAGCAGTTTCTGAATTGATCATAACTCTGTGTTTCCTGCTTGTCTTCCCTGGCCTGTGGTGAAGGCGGGACAACGTCTGTCTTAAAACCTGCAGTCTATCTTAAAAACTGCAGTGCTTTATCAATATTTGTAGAATGAATGAATGAATGTACCTCAGGGGTTTCAGTCATCCTTGTCAACTATATGCTGCAAAGCTCTTTTCTAAGAAGGAAGTAGGTGGTGAGGGGAAATTTGATTGGAGACCCAAGCCAGGGAGAGGTCTAGGATAATGGAGCGGGGGCTCATCGGTACCAGGGGCTGTGGGGGCTGAGTGGAAAGGGGTATCAAAGCATAGAAGGCAACAAAGTCATTCTTAGCATCTTAGCATCTTAGCATTCTTCTCCAGCGCCGAAGCCAGGGACCTGAGTAGGGAAAGCTGACTGGAGGGAGCCTGGCACATAGTCAGTGCTCAAAAAGCATGGGTCATTCATATTAATAAAATAATAATCTGCATGGAGCTCCTGCGAAAATTTGTTTTATTTGGAAAAATGAAAAGGGAAGGAAAAGGGAATAATATGAACAAAAATACAGAGAAATGAAAGTGCAAAGCATTTGTGTGTGGTCAATGTGGTGGGAACTAGGGTGCATCCGTGGAAGAACTCTAGGTGGTGAAGCTTGAAAGGCTCTAAAGCGGGGTCGTGGCCAGAGTGGAAGGGTCTTGGATGCTGTGTTAAGGTATCTGGGCTTTATCTTGTAGGCCAAAATGTGTTTGTTAAATGACATTGCATGAGAAGGGCTTCAATGTCAAATAAGGTTAAGACAAATACTGTATGATATCACTTACATGTGGAATCTAAAAAATACAACAGACTAGTGAATATAATTAAAAAAGAAGCAGACTCACAGATATAGAGAACAAACTAGTGGTTACCAATGGAGAGAGGGAAGGGGGAGGGCATTGTAAGGGTAGGGGATTAAGAGGTACAAACTATTATGTATAAAATAAGCTACAAGGATATATTGTACAGCACAGGGAATATAGCCAATATTTTACAATAACTATAAATGGAGCATAACCTTTAGAAATTGGGAATCACTCCACTGTACACCTGTAACATATAATACTGTACATCAACTATACTTCAATAGGGAATTCCCTAGTGGTCCAGTGTTTGGGACTCCACACTTTCACTGCTGTGGGCCCAGGTTCAATCCCTGGTCAGGTACTAGGATCCCGCAGGCCATGCGAGGTGCCACCAAAAAGACAAAACAGAACAACAACAACAACAAAAAAACTATATTTCAATTAAAAAAAAAAAGAATTGACAGAGTGAAAAAAACGAAAGAAGTCCTTTACTGAGAGACTGCTGCTTGGAGCCTTTAATTTGTCATTTTGTGTTTGGATTCTCTAACGTGGGTATGCTATAGAGGATTTCCTAAACTTATGTGACCAAAGAATGAAGGTTCTAAGGAATGTACTTGGAGAAATGTTGCTGTAGGCACTGGGCAACCCTGAAAGGTTCTGAGGGGCACAAAGTGATAGGGTCAGATTTATGTTTCAGGCAAAGTAATTCTGTGGCCTGGTTGCCAGTGGTGGGAGAAGCACAGGGAAAAGGAGAGGAAAGCATCTCTACAATCCACCAGCTTCAGGGAAACAGAAGAAACTCACGTGCCTGTCAGAGAATTGACTTCACCGACCAACAGGGGGTTGGTTGCTGTCCCTGTGCTTCTAGATGGTCTGACAGGCGAAATACCGAGTGCTGGAGAAAGGTGGCTTTGAATGTTGGCTTTGAATGTATCTCGTGTCTGTGATAAATAAGAGGAGACTGGCACCTTTCTCCTTTACTCCCTCCCACAGACTCAGGTATGTCCTCTGCAGTCCCAGCCTCTCTTTTCACTGTCCAGCCTCTCAGGCCCTCCCTTCCCCCCACCCCCCTTGCCACTTCTTGCCCAGGTGCAGTGGGACCATCTCCTGTTCTCCTCTCCCTCCCTTGGGTTCCATTTGTGAGTCCAAAATGACCTGAATCATGGTGGGGCTGCAGACTCACGTCTTTCTCGGATGCCTATAAAAAGAAGATGTAAGAATGTTCTCCTTGACACACCTCTATCAAGAAAAAAGAAAACCATAATATGTGAAGGGAAATTCAGCCTAACAGAAAGCCCTATAGTCAACCTCCTGAGCTCTTGGAAATGCTCAGAAGCCCCTTTCAGATCCCCACTGGAGTCTCCATCTGCTAGCTTATTCTCATTAATTAAACTTGCTTTTTCTCAAGCATCAGCACTCATAACAAAAAAAGGTTGCAGATCCAAAATCATTTTATCATCCACAGTTGCAAGTTTTGCTTCTATTTTTCATTGCAAACATCCAAGCACTTCCTCAATATTACGGATTAAATAAAAATTTTGAGTTTAGCCTGGGAATTTTACAACTAACAATTCCCCCTCCCCTCTCCCCACATGGGTAAAAAATGTGCTGAGTGCGAAGCTGATTTACAAAACTGATTTACAAATGAACTTTTGGAGCATAACCTGTCTGGAAGCTCTTAGGTACATCTCTGTAACCACATAATTGTGTATCTGTTTGTGAGTTTGTTCACCCAAAGTAGATTTTTGTCTTTCTTTCTCTTTATCTTTCTGACATCTAACGCTCACCTAACCTGCTTCTTAATAACGCATCCCAATATGGCTTCTAGGGCACTACCCCTAGTCACTCTAAGTTCATGATATTGGGTGGGTGTTGGCCCCACCCCCGAGGGCCCAGCCAATCAACGCATCACATTTCCGTGCGTCAGTGTTGAGCCAAGTCAGGCCAGCGAGAGCCAGTGAAACTCAGTTAGTCGTCTGACTTACTGGATTACTTTTTCCCTTTTCCTGACAGGCTGTAACGTTTGGCGCTATGGCTGTCATCTTGCGCTGACAGGAAACTAAAGCCAACATGGAGGAGAGCAGAGCTGAGAAGCGGGACTTGGAGTCAGTCATCCTTCGATCCTCTGATCAAGCTGCACCTGAAGCTCCACCTACACTGGGGTTTTAGCTCTATGCGTCAATAAATACACTTTGCTTAAATCAGTTTGGGTGGGTTTTTCTCTCACCTGGTAACCAGAAGAGCCCTCCCTCTAACACCAATCTACTTCTGCATTAATAAGCCTCATGGCAGACTGACGGATCCTGTGCTGTTGATTCAAATACCCGACTCTTCTCCCTGTCTTTGGAGGATAAGCACTGCACACACGTCTTGCTGAAAGAAAAGGAACTGTTTTTAAACAGTGTGAGCTCCAGTCTCCTCTGTACCTCCAAATAGGCAAGTCGCATATGTTCCTAGGGCTCCAGCAGACACTCTAGCTGATATCTGGCATCTGTCCAGAAACCCAGAGTGGTTCTCCTGAAAGGAAAGGCAGCCAGCCTCAGGCAGAAACAAGGTGATAGGGAACTCAGGGTGCTCTGAGTCTCCTGACGGCCAAATTGACCAGACTTACCTCTCCAGGCCCATCGGAGGCAGAGAGAATTCATGCCATGTTTGGAAAAACAGTAAACCTGGTAGGCAAGGTAGGGAGAGGTGATTAAAGGCGAAGGCTCAGGCATCAGCCAGATCTGGGTCCAAATCCTCATCTTACTACACACAAGCTGTGTGCTGGTGGCAAGTTACTGAGCCCCCTGAGCCTCAGTTATCTCATCTGTAAAATAGGGATAGCAATATCCACCTCACAAAATATTTGTGGGGACTGAATGACATAATGGGGTAAAGTGCAATGCCTAAAGTAAGCACTATATGGGAAAAAATAATTATTACTGTCATGAGATATGTCCAAGCCCAGTCTAACCTATAAGCATGCTAAAGCATTCTGTTAACTGAAAGAGTTCCAAAGACAGACAAGGTCAAAGCTTGCTACAGGTTGGTTACCCCTCAATAGGAACCAAGGGGTGAAGAACATGGACTTTAGCTTCAGGAAGACTTAGGTTCAAGTCTGGCTCTGTCACTTACAGTTGTGTGATCTTGAACAAGTCATGAGTGACCTTTCTGAGCCTCCACTGCCTCATCTGTAAAATGGGCAAATGGAAACCTACTTCAGAGACTTGTGGTGAGGATGCAATGAGTTATGCATGCACCTGCTTGGCACATTGTTCAAAGCTCAATAAGCGGTGGGTACACCTCAGGTGTGTCCACAGGCAGGCTATGCAAGTGACAGTTCTTAATTATGTGAACAGAGGAATGAGGCTGCTGTTATCTTTATTTACACAGCATTGAGTATTCCTTAGACAAGGGATGTAATTTATGGTGAGAGAAGAGGAAGAGAAGAAAAAAGAAGAGGAGAAAATGGCATGTGCTGGGGAGGAAGAGCATGGAGAGATGTTGTCCTGAGATCTTTATGCAGACTCCTGCTTTCTGGAGCTGATGGCAGGAGCACTGGTCCAGGTTTCCCAAGAGCTTGGTTCTAGCCAGTGCCTCTCCATCCAGGTACTCAGACCCCTTTAGTCCTGGCTGAGGCGCTTTCCTTAACTGTGCGACCTTGGAGAGAAGCTCAGACAGCTTCTCTGAGCCTCTTGTCCTATCTATATGAGCCTGTTGTCCTATCTATATGTCCTGTCTATATGGGACTATGAACACTGGTCTCTTTCACAGGATGGATGTGGGCATTAAATGAAATGTGGAATGTGGAAACACTTCAGAAACTCTCCAGAATCTTCTAATTGCCCCAGGTGGCTTTAGTATTCTATGGTTTGTGTCCTGCCATTTTCCAGTGTACATTACACATTTTATTTAATTTATTTTTTTGGGCTGTGCCAATTGGCAGGCGGGATGTCAGTTCCCCAACCAGGGATCGAACCTGTGCCCCCTGCAGTGGAAGCGCAGGGTCCTAACCACTGGACCGCCAGGGAATTCCCACGTTACACATTTAAAACACACTTTTTCTGTGTCTATTTCATGGCCTGGAGGATGCGTGGTGGGAATGTGGGAGGGGCAGTGACAAAGAACTGGGCGTGGGCGGAACTCCCTGATGGAGGTGGTGGTTGGGCTGGGGCTAATGAATGGGGCAGGGGCTGAGCCAGTGGAAAGGAGGCAGGCTAATCCATTTAGGTGTCAGACAGACGTGAAGCTGAATCCTGGCCTCCAGCTGGGAGACCTTGGGCAGATCATCTG